>NC_053155.1:38680004-40015978 GCF_016835505.1 Polypterus senegalus
AAAATGTGCTATATAAATAAATGTTGTTGATGCTGTCAAATTCCGCATTACATAATATAACACTCTGAAACCCCTTTAATCCAATTCAGAGTCACAAGGGGCTGGAGCTTATCCAGGGTGCAAGGCATTGACCAGCATTTAACAGAGCACCACTGAAATGCAGAAATAGTGTTGTCTGATTTAGCAGTTACAGTGAGCGCTTGGTCGTCTTGTTCCTACTGTGATTTGTTTATACGTAGATTATTTCTGCATTTTATTTCATTTTTAGCTTTTAAGAAACAAAGACAGAACCATCAAGCAGTCAAAAGTGTGGTAGTTCACCTTTAGGTAGGGCTAAATTCTATATGCTAAAAAATAATAGTTTCATTATTACATGTCTTCACTTTGTTGGTGACTCCCTTATACCAACAAGAGATTTCTTTCCTTAAAATGTCACTTTCCGTCTGCATAACCAACAATATCTTCTTACAATTGTTTTAGCAAAAACACTAAAAACAAATTAAATGAGAATTAAGGACTGATCACATACTATTGCCATTCTATCAACTCCAGTGTGGTCACCATGTGTGTGGAGTTTGCTCTTTCTTTATATGCCTGTGGTGTTTTCCTTTCACATCGGTTAAATGGTGATTCTAAACTGGCTTTGTATGAGCTAGTCTGGTTGGGTTTGTGAATGCGTTCATACATTCCGTCCATGGCTGCTTCCTCCTGAGATAGGGTATGGCTACCGTGAACCTAGAACTGGATTAGGATGTTTAAGAACATGGATGGACAGCTGGTGGCACAGTAACCATTACTGCTGCATCCCAGCCCCAGAGGCCTCACTTCAGTTAACTGAATCTGTCTTTGTCTGCTTAGAGGTTACACATTTTCAATATCTGCACTTGGGTTTTCTCCAGATACAATGCCTATTCACCCCTTTAGGCATTTTCATTTTTTATGGATAAACCACAGGAGATTTAGACTTTTTTGACACTGTTCAACAGAAAAACAAACTTGAAAACATTTCTGTAAATTTGGTTACAAAATTGGTTGCAAATATAAAATAAAAAATAACTGATTGCATAAGTATTCAAGTCAGGCTTTATTAGATGCATTTTTGGCAGCCATGACAGCCTCAAATCTGTGTGCTCAGGTCTCTCTATCAGCTTTGCTCATCCAGAATGTGAGCAAACAGACTTTTTCATTTCTGTACATAAGTACCTCAAATGGACTGATTTCTGGACTCTTATTCGGTCACTTTACAACATATTGTTGTTTTAAGCCATTCTTGTGTTAAATTTTTTAGCTTTATGTTTGGGCTCGTTGTCTTGCTGGAAATCAGATCTTCTCCCAAGGTGCAGGTTTCTTGCAGACTGTATGAAGGGTCTTCTCCAGGATATCTCTTTTTATTTTTTGTACATTTATTTTTCCCTCACAAGCCATCCAGGGCCTGCTGCAGAGAAGCATCCCCCAGTATGATACTGCCACCATCACTCTTCACGTTGGGAATGGTGTGCTTTTCATAATGTTCAGTGTTCAAACATGGCCTTTATCCTGAAAGCCAAAAAAGCTACATTTTGTGCTCCTCAGATCATAGAACTTTCTTCTAGCTGATATTTAGAGACCCCCTTGCCCCATCTTTTGACACTGATAGATCATTTGATAACATTCAGTTTTGGTACAATTAACGTGTGATCTTGAATTGAAATGCAATACATTTGGCACGGCACTAAGTGAAATGCAATATGCTTGCTTTGCTTTTAGTTATGGCATGTGACATATGGACTTGAACTAAAATGCATTACACTTTTGTACTGAATTCTAAAATGACATGAGACTTGCATGCCATAGCGAAAATCAATCGCTTATTTGGTTGATATGCTTTTTATTGTGACACAATAAACCGTGCATATTCATTACATTGCAGTGCAGTTAAAGCACTGGATTGCATTTAATTTTGTCACAAATAATCTTCCATACCCATGTGCCTTCTGTCAAACTGTAGCCAAAATTTCAGACTGTAGACTCGTACTATCAGTAAAGCGGTCTGGCATATGGTCTCCAAATACATAAAGAAAGAATTGTCACAACTGATTGATTTTGGTGTTGGACTGATTTCTAGAAAAGCCATCATATGAAACCATTTAAGTCTTTTCACTGGACAACTATAATGTAATTCCAACAAAGATTTTGTAGAGCAAATGGGTTTTGAACCCTCAGAGACAAAATGTTGTTTTGTACAAATGACATTGTGGCATAGGGATTAGTACACCTTAGTTACAGATCCAGTTCTTGCACTCGGTTTGTATGGGGTGTCACACATGTGCATGGGAGACAGTTAGAGGGACCAATCAATGGTAATTCAATGCCTGACCAGGGGGCGGTGGAGTACACAAATCTTTTCTGTGATATTCCTGCAGATCAAATATGGGAAATTCTGCCTGAGTCCAGCCCTGAAGACAGCACTTCTGGTTTCCGGCTCCACGGACTCACTTCCGGCTCCAGCCCCCAGATGACGTCACTTTTGCCAACCTACTATAAAAGCAAGACAACCTCCACATGTTCAGTTTTGTTTTGGACTCAGCATGCTCATCAACTTTGCTTGTATTTGCACTTTTGCAGCCAGGGATTAAGTATACGGGTGGCTGCCCCAAACCTTTTTCTGTGTCAAGGTTGATTCTTTTCACAGCGGTCTACATCTTTTTCTTCATATTTGCACTCCCCTAGCTATATTCCTTCCAAATCCACAATATATGCATGCATGATAAGATCATTTTGGGGATTGGCTGGTCATGAGCATGCAGGAGTCGGCTATGGAATGGACTGATATCTTATCAAGGGTTCATTTCTGCCTTTCAATCCATGCACCTCCACCATAACCCTGAATGGGATTTAGAGAATCTAAGAATTTATTTTAGCTTGTTTTTGTGTTCCTCACATCTAAATTCACTCTCATCGTTAAAAAATTCTCCAGTGGTTACCATTTCCAAGTTAAATGATCATTTCTGCAGTCCTTTTCATCATGATAACTTGGGCAGAACTATTTATGTCATGTCATTTTAAAAATTGCAATGTTTTAACTAAAAAAGTGGACTCAAGCAGTATAATGGTTGATATTAAGTGATTCTGGAAGAGGAAAAGTCAGTTCCATGTTTAAATATCTACAGTCAGTTCCGGAAGGTTTCCAAACAATATTTGTTCAATTCCATCAAATATGGCCTTTGTCTCTTTAAATTGAATTGTATGATATTCATTTTACTTTAAATTCTATTCTTTATATGTAAAGGTGCCAGCAGCAAAGCAGGAAAAAAAGTAATAGACCTTGTCTCTGCTGATGGCCTTTTTCCATTTTAATAGAACGTAAAAAATTAATGCTTTATCATAGAGTTGTTTATTAGTTGATTTTCATATCAGTAGTTAGCCAACATGAACTCCACATTTATGTCGACTTTTAAATGTGTTCCTTTGGGTAAACATTGCCTTAAATAGTGTTATTGAGCTTTGAAGGCAAAATTGCAAATGAGAAAACTTATTATGTGAATGGCCTTTTCTTGTTATTCAGAATGTAATAATGTCACTGAACTGTTTCAGCAGTGGGATTTTGTAAGGAGAGAATAGATATTAAAAAAAAAAACTCATATTATAAAATATTGATATAGCAAAACCATGTTCAAGCCACAAATGTATCTGACCATCAAAATTTTGAATAGCTTTAAAATTCATATATCAAGAAATCAGATCATAACAATATTTTTATGTCAGAGATTTCCTATTACAGTATATTTGAATAATGTGGCATTCCCATCCAATTCTCAGTTACAGGTTTTGCCAGAATGCTTCCTAAAAAAAACTCAAGAAGAGATGTTGTGTGCGTTTCTGTTAAAAGTTAGTCTATCTAATG
Organism: Polypterus senegalus; assembly: GCF_016835505.1. Classification (NCBI taxonomy): domain Eukaryota; kingdom Metazoa; phylum Chordata; class Cladistia; order Polypteriformes; family Polypteridae; genus Polypterus; species Polypterus senegalus. The sequence goes on from NC_053155.1 coordinate 38,683,888, forward strand.
TCAGCCACTGGAGCTTGTAATTCTTGAGGTCCTCCTTTACTAATCTTCTTATACAATCACTCCATTTTTGTGAACAGTTGCTCTAGAAGATTTACAGTACTTTCCATTTCTTCATAATTGATTTAGCTGGCCTCCAAGGGATCTTCAGTGATTTGAGTATTTTTGTGTCTCCATCCCCTGACTTGTGCTTTTCAATCACATTTTCATGGAGTTACTTGGCGAGTTCTTTTGTCTTCATTGTGTAGATCAGGCCATTGTACTAACTCGCCACAAGCAGGCCCTTCCAGATAAGGAACATTTAGACTACAATGAACTGAAACTACACACAGGTGATCTCAGTGAATTAATTGTGGAATTTCTGAAACCAATTGGCTTCACCAGTGATGATTTTGGCGTGAGATATTAAAGGAGGTGAATACTTTTGTGATCAATTATTTTGTGTTCTATATTTTCAATTATTTAGACCACTTTGCCATTAAAGAGTCTTTTTTTATCAGTGTTAAAAAAGCTAAATTAAATTCACAGTGGGTCAATGTTGCATAACAATAAAATGTGAAACCTTCCAAGGTGTTGAATACCTTTTATGGGCCATGTATTTATACATCATGGCTCGGGTAATTAGTAATTTAAATTAGTCTGGTGTCAGAGTGTTGACCTTGGCATGGACTGGGGTCTCATTTATGTCTGGTTTCTACTTTGATTCCAATGCTTTGAGTATAACCTGTAAATCCCCAAAATAAGTAAATGGTATCAATCCAGAGCAGCACAGTGGCTAGGTACTATGCCTCAGACCTCAATACACAAGGATTCAGTTTTCATCAAGGTTCACACTTGTGTGGAGCATGCACATTCACTCATTGTCTTGGTGGTCTTGTTTTCCTTCATATCTGAAAGTTGATTCTGTAAGATTAATAAGTAACTGTAAAATACATAAATATCTGTTATTGTAAGTCCCATGAGAGAGCCCTATAAAGGACTGATGTCTCATGAAGGGTTGGGCCATGCTGTATAAATGAGAAGAGATTTAGCTTGGTTAATGAATTATCGACCGTTCCTTTGGCAATGCCAGTAATTAATTAAATAATTTGGTAAAGCTCCTATTCTTTTTACCTTACCTTTTTCTGTTGTAGTCTCAGATCACTAGACGCATATCAAGGTAATTGACGCTCGTTTTAAGAAACAGAATAATTCAATACATCGATAAACAGATAACTGCATATATATATATATATATATATATATATATATATATATATATATATATATATATATATTGTGAGCTGGAGGGCTGATCGCACCCCAAATAGAAACCACAAACCCTGAAACACTGACTACACATTGCTCCTTATCCTTGCACTATAACGCGTAATACAAGCCTCGCGCTACTCCGCCGACTTATAAGCCTTTGCAGCGCCTGTCAGTTTGGGAATTGATTGTTTGCTTTTATCTCTCTCTGCTCCTAGCGGAACTGTTATATCTGACTTGTCATGGAGCACGTTTAAGCTCATGTGTTTGCGGTGTCTGAATAAAAATCCTTCTTTTTTTCTACGACCTTCTGTGTCTGTGCAAATCTGTGACCCAAGCGTGACAAGTGGTACCAGGAGTGGTTGCACAGATGGATGCCAAGACTTATTTCAGAAGTCTAAAACATTTGCACTTAAAGACTGGAAACTAAACATGGATGACCCAATCCGTGCGCAAATTCAAGATTTGATACATAAAGTGCACTGTTGGTTTGAAGGAGACGTAATGGAAACAGTTGTCGTGAATATATTACTGACCGGCATACCTGAAGTTCTTCGAGATGAATTTCTACGCCATGATATTAAATCATTAACGATTATGTCCAGACGATTAGAGGGTTCACAGTCCACTTGGAGAAAGAGCGGTGGATTTCGTGCTGCCGCAACCTGTGAGCGAACGTCCAGGACATTCTCGCGCCGATCAACAAGCTGCAGGACCTGAAAATCTAATGGGGTCAGGTAGGACCCCGGGAAATCCAGTCGTAGATGGGACGCCTGTTTCTGGGGAGACAGCGGCAACAGCGGTCGACAAGACCGTGGAGGCTACAGAGCACGTCGGCGTGGACGTCGAGAGGATATTTCGAAACGGAGCCGACCGTAGATGTTTCCGATGTGATCAGCTCGGCCATTTGGCAAGAGATTGTCGCTTGTCTCCAGCTCATTCAATGGGGATTGGACTGGCCGAGATTTGTTGCTCAACTATTACATGTCCGGATGGAAAAGATGGCTTGTTGATCCCGGTGAAATTGGGACACAAAGAAATCTCAGCATTGTTAGATTCGGAAGTGACCTTTGTATTGTGAGACGAGACTGTCTTAATGAACAATGCCTTAGAGACTGTGAGACTGTAAAATACGCTGTGTACATGGTGATGTTAAAGATTATCAGACTTTACTTCTTCCTTTAACTTATAGGGGGCGCCAATTTAAGGTTTGGTCTGCCGTTTCGGACTCGTGCCCTTGGCCATTACTCATAGGACGGAGAAATGCCCTTTTTCCGAAACTGATTAATAAATGTAAGGGACCAGTAGTCCAGTCCACTAATGAACTTGGTGGGGGGGGAGAAGAAGAAGAAATCCAAGACGAAGAACTGGTAGCGGCCGGGGAAAATCTAGAGCCCAACTTAGATATTGAACCCGATCTCTCCAGCGTGACGGAGGAGGTCACCCCCGACAATCTTCCAGAATGGGCTGCTCCTTCTACATCTTCCCAGATTGCAAACGCCTCCGAACACAAACCGAGTGTTAACGAACAATCAGATTTTGTGCGTTTGCAGCATACTGATAGCTCATTAGAATATGCATTTAAACAGGCTCGCTCTGCTATTGACTCTTATTACCAAGAGCGTAATTCCGGGGGTGTGAAAACCCCACACTTTATAGAAAAGGACGGTTGCCTTTTCAGAGTGATCTCAGATCATTTGGAGGGGGAATTTATTGAACAACTGGTGGTACCTGAAGCACATAGGGAAACTGTTTTGCATCTGGCACATTCACACATCTTGGGGGGGCACCTCGGTGCCGACAAAACTAGAGACCGGTTATCAAAACGATTTTATTGGCTTAATATGGGAAAAGATGTTGAACGATTTTGTACTTCATGTCCAGACTGCCAGATCGTCTCTGCTTATAAGCCTCCTCGGGCTCCCCTTTGTCCTATGCCCATATTGGAAGTTCCCTTTCAGCGTGTGGGATTAGATATTGTGGGACCATTACCTAAGACTAAGGATGGGTACCAATATTTGCTGGTGTTGGTTGATTATGCGACACGATATCCAGAAATGATCGGCTGAAAAAGGCCAACTCTTCGGCTGTAGCTAAAGCACTATGTGAAACTTTTACTCGTATTGGTATCCCTAGAGAAATCTTAACTGATCAGGGCACACCTTTCACTTCTCGCGTGATGAAACAATTGTGTGACAGCTTTGCTATTAAGAAATTGAGTACTACTGTTTACCATCCTCAAACGAATGGTTTAACCGGCGATTTAACAAAACATTGAAACAGATGATCAGGCGAGTTGCTCATAATGATCCCACAACATGGAACACTGTCCTACCGTTTGTTTTGTGCAGCGGTGCGAGAATCACCACAGGCGTCCACTGGCTTGAGTCCCTTCGAGTTGTTATTCGGCAGGCGGCGAGGCATCCTGGATGTGGTACGTGAGGAATGGATAGGAAACGAGAGAGCAGCTAAGGGTCCAAGCTTTGCAGATCGACTAATTTCGTTGCAAGACAGAATTTCTATGCTTTCCTCTATTGCTGTGGAACACCAACAACGAGAACAGGAAACTCAGAAGCGTCTTTACGATAGGCGCAGCAAGCTCCGTGAGTTCAAACCTGGCGATCGTGTTTTGGTACTGGTTCCCTCGGATCCACACAAATTCTTAGCTAAATGGCAGGGCCCGCCATTATTGAGGAGCCTATGAGTCCAGTAAATTACAAGGTTAGAATACCCGGCCGGCGCAAACCATTCCAGATTTTACACATTAACCTCTTGAAGGAATGGCACGACCGACAAGAGGTTAACACTTCCTTGGCTGCTGTTTCTCAGTCCGATGTTACCATTGGTAACGATCTTACTGACACGCAAAAGACAGAACTGTTATCTTTGATAGAACGGAACACTGATGTCTTTTCAGATTTACCAGGCAAGACTAACATTACAAAACATAAAATTACCACTGCACCTGATGTTCGCGTACAGATGCGGCCGTTCCGGATACGAGGCGCGAAATATTGTCTTGCGAAGAGGTAAAAAAGATGCTGACACTGGGTGTAATTCGTGAAAGTAAAAGTGACTGGTGCAGCCCAGTCGTATTAGTCCCAAAGCAAGACGGTTCGGTTCGGTTCTGTATCGATTTCAGACGCTTGAATAAGGTCTCTAAATTGGAATTGGAAAAACTGGGTCAGGCGAGCTATATCTCCACGCTAGATCTCACAAAAGGCTATTGGCAGGTGCCTTTAGAGGCTAGCAGTTGTGAGAAAACGGCATTTGCGACTCCTGACGGACTCTATGAATTTACAAGACTCCCGTTTGGTCTTCACGGGCACCTCTAACTTTTCAGCGTATGATGGATCAGATCCTACGTCCTCACTCTGAATATGCTGGGGCATACCTTGGCGATGTCGTGATTTTTAGCAATGATTGGAAAACACACTTAGAGCGGCTTCAAGCCGTTCTTGAAAGCTTGAGACACGCTGGCCTTACTGCTAACCCTAAGAAATGTAAACTAGGCATGTCCGAGACTCATTACTTAGGCTATTCTATGGGCAAGGGTTTACTTAGGCCACAATTAAGGAAAATAGAAGAAATGCTTGTTTACCCGAGACCTGAGACACAGAAACAAGTACGCCTTTCTGGGACTCGCTGGTTACTACAGAAAATTCATTCCAAATTTTGCACATAGAGCTGCTCCTCTTACAGAACTTACTAGAGGCAGAAAAAACCGACCTGTCCTGTGGACAGAAAATTGCGAACGTTCTTTCAACGATTTAAAAAAAGCATTGTCTTCTTACCCGGTTCTAAGGAACCCGGATTTCACAAAAGATTTTATCTTGCAAACAGACGCAAGTGCATTTGGTGTGGGCGCAGTCCTGTCACAAATTTTGATGGAGAAGAACATCCAATCACATATTTGAGTAGGAAATTACTTCCTAGGGAACGCAATTATTCTACAATTGAAAAAGAATGCTTGGCAATTAAGTGGGCTGTGGAAGCGCTTCGCTATTACTTGTGGGGACGAAACTTCACTTTGGTAACTGATCATGCTCCACTCCAGTGGTTGTACCGACAGAAAGATACAAACTCGTCTAATGAGATGGTTTCTGGGTTTACAACCTTACAGTTTCACAGTAAAGCACCGACCAGGTTCTGAACACGTCAACGCAGATGTATTATCACGACTAAATGAACCTAGTACAGAGAGTCGCTTGATTCACAGGAATGTGAATAAAGCTGAGGGGGAGGGTGTGAGCTGGAGGGCTGATCGCACCCCAAATAGAGACAGACGCCCCTGGGAAAACCACAAACCCTGAAACACTGACTACACATTGCTCCTTATCCTTGCACTATAACGCGTAATACAAGCCTCGCGGTACTCCGCCGACTTATAAGCCTTGCAGCGCCTGTCAGTTTGGGAATTGATTGTTTGCTTTTATCTCTCTCTGCTCCTAGCGGAACTGTTATATCTGACTTGTCATGGAGCACGTTTAAGCTCATGTGTTTGCAGTGTCTGAATAAAAATCCTTCTTTTTTTCTACGACCTTCTGTGTCTGTGCAAATCTGTGACCCAAGCGTGACAATATATACACTCACCTAAAAGATTATTAGGAACACCTATTCAATTTCTCATTAATGAAATTATCTAATCAACCAATCACATGGCAGTTGCTTCAATGCATTTAGGGGTGTGGTCCTGGTCAAGACAATCTCCTGAACTCCAAACTGAATGTCAGAATGGGAAAGAAAGGTGATTTAAGCAATTTTGAGCGTGGCATGGTTGTTGGTGCCAGATGGGCCGGTCTGAGTATTTCACAATCTGCTCAGTTACTGGGATTTTCACACACAACCATTTCTAGGGTTTACAAAAATGGTGTGAAAAGGGAAAAACATCCAGTATGCGGCAGTCCTGTGGGCGAAAATGCCTTGTTGATGCTAGAGGTCAGAGGAGAATGGGCCGACTTATTCAAGCTGATAGAAGAGCAACTTTGACTAAAATAACCACTCGTTACAACCGAGGTATGCAGCAAAGCATTTGTGAAGCCACAACACGCACAACCTTGGAGCGGATGGGCTACAACAGCAGAAGACCCCACCGGGTACCACTCATCTCCACTACAATTTGCACAAGCTCACCAAAATTGGACAGTTGAAGACTGGAAAAATGTTGCCTGGTCTGATTCAGAATTTGGCGTAAACATAATGAGAACATGGATCCATCATGCCTTGTTACCACTGTGTAGGCTGGTGGTGGTAGTGTAATGGTGTGGGGGATGTTTTCTTGGCACACTTTAGGCCCCTTAGTGCCAATTGGGCATCGTTTAAATGCAACAGGCTACCTGAGCATTGTTTCTGACCATGTCCATCCCTTCATGACCACCACGCACCCATCCTCTGATGGCTACTTCCAGCAGGATAATGCACCATGTCACAAAGCTTGAATCATTTCAAATTGGTTTCTTGAACATGACAATGAGTTCACTGTACTAAAATGGCCCCCACAGTCACCAGATCTCAACCCAATAGAGCATCTTTGGGATGTGGTGGAACGGGAGCTTCGTGCCCTGGATGTGCATCCCACAAATCTCCATCAACTGCAAGATGCTATCCTATCAATATGGGCCAACATTTCTAAAGAATGCTTTCAGCACCTTGTTGAATCAATGCCACGTAGAATTAAGGTAGTTCTGAAGGCGAAAGGGGGTCAAACACCGTATTAGTATGGTGTTCCTAATAATCCTTTAGGTGAGTATATATATATATATATATATATATATATATATATATATATATATATATATATACACTGTGAGTGGGAAAAAAACACACCAAAATATTTTTCATCACATCTTCAACAATAGTCGGCTGATTTACTTAATGTTTGATACAAAGTGTATGTAATATGTTTTCCAACAAAAGTTGTATTAATTACTCACATCAAACAAACAACATCGCTGCACTAGCTTTTTGAACTTAAGTCTTCGTGTTTCGGTCTTCTGTACTGAAACCCATTTTTATCTGCAAATTTAGCAAAGGGTCAAACTTGTTTAAAAAACTTTATCGTCTGTGTTCGCACGTATCCATGGCAACCAAATTTATAAATAAGTAAGATCTTATACTGCTTTGACCAGGCTTTGACACAAGTTTATACAATGTTCCAAATTTTATCAAAATCGGCCGACTATTGTTGAAGATGTGATGAAAAACATTTTGGTGTGTTTTTTTTCCACTCACAGTGTATATATATACAGTATTGATATATAAGGCAGGAGGCATATAGCCTAGACAGACAAACATATAACATAGAGAGGCTGGCTGTTTACTGGTTATTTAGAGTTCTAATTTATCTTGGCTTCGATACATAGTTTTATAATACCAAACCTTTAAAGGTGATTTCTAATGTTGTATACAGTTGTCATTTTATTTGATGCTCTGGGTTCAAGTAGAGGATTCTTCTTATATTGGAGGGCACTTTTCTCTTTGCTGCATTGGTCCTTTATCTCTGTTGTGCAGTGCTCTCCTCAGTTAGGCTCTTTGCTGTGTTGTCTCCAACTTTGTAGGTAAAGCATTACTCTTTCTGGCCCAAGAGTTTAGATGATGAAATTCCCTTCCTGAAGCAGTACATACTTCTCAGTCTTCATACTGGGATCAGTGCTTCACTAGTTAGACTTGACCTTAGCTTTCTGGTCCACAAAGAGAAGAGATTGTCAGCTTACTGCTTCCAAGGTATGGAGCAGCTCATCAGTATTTTTGGTTTCAGAGATCGTCATGCTCAGAGAGAATGTCTAACTGGGACGAGAGTAAATAGTTTATGAAGGAAGGTGGGACCTCTCATGATTGGATTAATGTCACTTCTAGTTACAAAAGGAGCATCTTCTCATAGGTGAGTTATTCTGTCCACCACAGTTGTCATTCCTTGAATTATAGGTGTTTGTTCTGGCTTTAGTTCAATTTGTGCATTTTAGCTCAAAAAATCTAAAAAGGGGCCCCTGCATAGCTGTCATATCCTAGTATAAACTTGAGCTCAGTCACTTAGTTTAGAATGTAAAAGGGAGTTTTGCACAACTAGATGTCTGTTAAATCTGCTTCCTTAACAGGCCTGGTATGCCACTAAAGCCTAGCAGAAAAGGCTCACCTTGTGCTAAAATTCCTTATGATGCCAAGATATAATCTAGCTCTCTATAATCCAGTAATGCAACAAGTGATATTAGAAAATGAATGATGCATTGGAAGTGAGCCATGTATTTGTGCTGTCATAATGTATACTCACACTCTCAAATAACCCAATGTCTTTGCCTGGTCTTGTACACATACTATTTTCAATTTTTGTCACATTATTGGTTGGGTTAAGAAGTTAAAAATTCTAATAATAAGTAAGTGGAATATCATTTGTACTGAATATTTTATACCGAAAAAGAAAAGAAAAATCAAATATGTTGATATTTTTCCTGCTTTTGTTTAACCAGGGTGTTGCATGATGCCCTGGGGAAAATAAAGTAGCAGATGTTATACCAGCATGCTCGTGCCACATAAGAGTTTAAACATCTATTTGTCAGCACACTTCATTTATTACACAAGAGAATACATGTTTTTTGCAAATTATACATGAAAAATCTTAAATTATTTTGCATGGCTCTGCATAAAAAGCCCGGTTCTAAACATATTTGTCATGCCTTTTATTAACATCAAAAGCTACCCAGTGACAAAGGGTTGCAAGGGGCAAGGGTAGTAGGAAGTTAAGACATGGGGGAAGAAAATTCAACTGAAATCCTCTGGACAGTAAAACCCACACTGGTAAAAAGGGAAGACAGGGTGCACACACACCCACACACCAAGCACACATTAGGGACAATTTTTAGTCCTAACCCGCATGTCTTTGGACTGTGGGAGGAAACCCACACAGACATGGGGAGAAGATGCAAACTACACACAGGGAGGACCCGGGAAGTGAACCTGGGTCTCCTAACTGCGAGGAGGTTAATACAATTGAATGTTTTTTTTTTAAATAATTCCAAATTATTTAGACTAAGTTTAATATTTATCCCACCCATCCATTATGTCACAGCAGGTGATGGTATAAATATGGCAGCATTTTCTGTATACATTACCCCTTGGTGGATTAACATCTTGAAAACTAAAATTATGTTAGCTTCTACACCAAGTAGGTTCTAGCACTCTTATAACATAGATTCACAAACATGGTGTGATGGGTGCCTCCACTGGTTAGTTGCTCGTAACAGACATTGCTCATGTGAAGTTCAGTAGTTCCCCTGCTCCGTTTTTCCCTCCACCAGTGGCATGCTCTTCGCTCTTAACTGTGAGCTGTATCTATGGCAAAGAAACACAACTGCCAGTTCACCTATAAAGATTTTGTTCCTTGGAAACCTGTTCCCTTTTCCAGTCATTGCCCAGCTTGAAAACGGCGAGAAGGGTAACTGAGACATCTAAAAGATCCACTAAGCAGGCCCAGAAGAGGCTTACTCCAAATCAGCCAGGGCCCAACTGCTACCTGCAGGATTTGTCCTACACTGACCTATGAAAAGAAGCTGAATTTCAAAGTTTAAAAATGCCATTAAGGTCCCAAGTCTCATAAAAATGTCTTTTAAGACAGAGAAATAAAATCTCTGGCTTGTAATCTAAAGGGCAACGGGAACCTTTGTAAAATAAGTTATTAATTGAAAAATAAGCAAATATAAGACAAAAATGGTCAAAAGAGCAGAAAAGAGTTGCCTAAAAGGTAATCCAAAGTTAACAAATCCTAGTACACTTAACTGAGAGCAAAGTGATCGAAACAGAATAATTCAGAAAATTCAAACAAGCAATACTTAAGTAAACTCCTAACAACAATCTTGGGTGAGCCTGAGCACATTCCACTTTCATTCGCTAGAACATTTTCATAAGTAGTGGTTTATTTAACATAATGTTCTTAAAAATTGTAAGCATAAGGCTGGATGAGTTAACATGTCGATTATGCAGCCTGAATAAGATAATTTTTTTCATTGATTTTATGACATTCTTTGATGTCCAGTGTTGTTTATCATATACCTCTGTATTATCAGAAAATTTGTTCTTTGCATGAAAACATGACATGAAAAAATTTTCTTGCCCATCACTACAAACTAAACGTGGTAAGTAACATATAGGAAAAAAATATCATTTTTGGGTGAAGCATTTCTTTAAGGTAAGGTAAGATAATATTTGACCATGTATATCATGCCACCAACTGCCTTGTAAGCAATGGCAGCACCACAATAGGAAGGTATTGTTAGAAGCCAGCAGGACCCAAATGCAGAATAATGACATCAAAGAAGCAATGAAAAAAATATGAAAAATATATCTAAATTACTGTAATTTTAAGAAAAAGAAATGTAGAAACAGTATTCAGATTGCCCCAAAATGGATTCTAATCATGAAATGATCCTGACAGGCTGGTGTCCTTGTAGGTAAATTAGGACATCTGTGTCCCTAGATGGGATTCTGCAGCTTGTCCCATTTGTGGTCATGGGATGGGGCTTAAGTGCAGAGAGACAAAATAAGTGTAGGGTTTTTAGGAGTGCTGGTGTCCTTGTCAAATAAGGGGGAAAAGAAAGGCCAGGCTTGTCAGTGTCAAGATTGTTTAATCAGGAGACACATGATGGCGGCAGACATGAATGCAGAGCATCGCAGATTTAAGGAAATCTGAAACGAGTTGTCAACTGAAAGAGGGGGTTTGAAACACTGAAGATCTCATATTGGCAGACTGAAGTTAAAACGACCAAACTACTGTAAACTTGCTTTCAAACAATATAGTTAGGTTAAAACTAGAAATAATTTTCTAGATATATAGTGTTCTTTCAAAGCAGAATATTTTCTTAATTTTAAACAAAGTTCAGATGGCCTTTAATACATGGCTGACTAGCAGTATTTAGCATCAAAAACATACGTAGCACTCATTGTATCATCACTGATGAATGTGGTGAAATAAGAAAAAATAATATTAGAATATACTAATTCCTTGAATCCTAATAGTCAATGAGAGAAATAAGATGTTAGAGAGAATAGTGCTTTTTAGAGTGAAGAATTGGGCCAGAGAATGATATCTACCAAACAGATTGGACTTTGAGCCTTTAGAGCAGGGGTGGGTAGTGGCAGACCTTAAGGGTGGCAGTGGCTGCAGGTTTATGTTCCAACCCAGTTCTTAATGAGAAGTCAGTTATTGCTGATGAAACACTTATTGCTCAAGTGACATTTGGATGCTTCATTTTAGTGGTCTCACTTGTTAAGGTCCCCCACCCTTAATTGCTTATTTCAGTCTTAAACAGCTACATTCAATGTTGTTAATGGCTCCCTATTAGCAATAAGATGAAAATAACAAAGGGATCAGCAGTTCTCTGTCTAACTGGTTTCCATTTACACTTATGTGGATTCATCATGCATTATTTGGTTTAATAAAACACTTTAAGAGAAGAATGTCTTTCACCCGATCGAGCACTCTCTAAATATATAAGATCTGTCATCCCTTACTGGAGCAGAACTCCTTGTACTAGCATGGCTATAAATATTGTAATTGCCAGTGCATATTTCTGTCTACTCATTAAGGTTTATTAAGACTGTGCCATTGTCCCATTCTATCAAAAATCTGATTAATTTTGTTATTCGGGCAACTGAGGTTACAAGAAGAGAGCATCTACTTTTTTTTTTATCCACATGATACAATTAATATTAAGACACTTTCGTTTATGTTTATTAGACTGCAGTTCATAATTTTATTAAGCTTTACAATAAAAAGTCAAGGAAGACCCAAACTTTAAAAACTATATAAACAATACGACAAGACATGAAAAATCCACAGTCAATTACATGCAGATTATGAATGAATGAAAATTTGTTTTGTAATTGAAGTTATTTAAACATTCTGTAGATTTGATGTTTCAATGAATAAATCAACATGTTCTGAATTCTGAAATTTACTATATTTGTTTATTTATATCCTTGCCCATGATTAACTGAAAATAAAAATTTAAACTGAACCTGGCTAATGCTAAGTGTTTTTGCCATAAAATTTAAAATTCCGTTTTATGTTTTTTGTCATAAAAAAATTATGTAGCCTGTAAGGCACATAATAAGAAATATTATCATTGTTATGTTATTAAATAGTTTAACACGTTTTTTTTTTTTTTTCTGCTCTCTAAATAAGTAGCCACTTTCAAGTTTAAACAAATATTTGTTCAGAGACATTGTTACCACTTTTACTTTTCTTTGAAATTAACATGAAAGCACATTACCTAAACAACTATTTACCTTTGTCAATGGTGGATTAATTTCAAAGGAACCAATTTAAAGAATGCAAAAATGAACACTGCATGTAGATTGACTTAGCACAGCAAGTACAGAGGAGTTGACATGAGAATAAATATCTGCAGGTCATGTCATTTACTAACCCGCTTAATCCAGATTAGGGTTATGAGTGGGGGCTGGAGCCCATCCCAGCTAGTATAGGGCACAAGGCAGGAGAAAACCCAGTTCAGTACACACACACACACACACACACACACACACACACACCCAAACACACATACGAGACAATTTACCTAACCTGCATGTCTTGGCACAGTGGGAGGAAACCCATGCAGACACGGACAGAACATATGACCTCCACACAGGGAGGACCTGGGAAATGAGCCCCGGACTCCTACTTCAAGGCAGTAGCAGTACTACTGTGCCACCTAGCCACCCACAAATATACAGGTATGCAGAATAAAATGAAAGAATGGAAGAGAAGGATTTGAAATGCTGTTTTGCTTCATAGTGAGATCTATACAGAAACGTCCAGAGAGTATTGGCCTGACAGTCTTGAAACATGATCCAGAGGATCTCTGACATCTGGAAGGATTTATATAAGGCAAAGAACAATGATAGAAAAGATAAAGATGTACTTAGAAAGTTGTGTATTTAATGTTGATTTTTTAAATATGTGCCTGATTTTTCCTGTCATTAATCTACATCCTAAATTTAGCTAAGTTCGAGTAAATATGACAAATCTGTTTTCACAAAAAATGTTACATGCAAACAATTTTAGTCTTTTACATACAGCATACTGATAATAAATTCAGCAAAGGAAAAATAAGAAATATACAATATCAACTATAATATTACTGGCTGAGTTACCCTGTGCTGCTCAGGACTATGACACAACGCTCTGGATCACTGGATCTCATACTTGCTAACAAACAGATACCAGACATTGAAGATGGGCGAATATCAGTTAGTGCCCCTGACCCTGAGAACAGGGTGTCTTCAAGGCTGTGTTCTATCTCCTCCGCTATGATCTCTATACACCAAAGACTGCACCTCCACTGACCAATCTGTTAAACTGCTGAGGTTTGCTAATGACACCGCCCTGACTGGCCTGATCACAGATGGGGACGAAGTGCCATATCAGAGTAAGGTGGATCGGCTCTCAGTTGGTGCACCTTCATCAATCTTAACATGAATTCCTTGAAGATAGTAGAGATGATTGTGGATTTTACGAGAAACTCCATACCTCTTTAACCTCAAGTTATAAATGGTGTCACTGATTCTGAGCATAACTATTACTCACCGTCTGAAATGGGATGTAAACAGAACTGCTCTTATCACAAAAGCTCTGCAGTGGATGTTTTTTCTCTGTCATCTTAAAAAATGTAACCTGTTCCAATCAGTGCTGGTAGAGCTTTATCAAGCTGTTACTGAAAGCATCCTCACGTTGTCAATGGCAGTCTGGTATGGCAATGCATCTGCTCACTCCAACTATAGAGTCTTATTTGTACAACAGAAAAGACTGCAGGCCTGAAACTGGAATCCATTGAGATCCTGGATACATCACGGGTCAGGAAACGTGCCGTAAATATAATCCAAGATGGTAAACCAGAAAACCATCTCTTTCAGTTATTACCATCCAGGAAACATTACTGGTCACTAAAGGCAAGAACTACTAGACAAATAATCAGTTTCTTTTCTACTGCAGTCACTCTGGTTACACAGTCTCCTATTCATATGTCTTTTCCTAATTTCTGAAGTTCTACATCCAATCTAAATTATGTTTTTTTGTGTTTATAAGGGCTTACTTAATATATTACAGGACAGGAATAAAATTCAACTTTACTGTATTGTTTTGTACAGTATGTTTTTCACTGCTATTATATATAATGTTGTGATGGTGCCATATATCGTATGTTATATTGTGTTATTTATTTGTGTTTATCTTATTATGTGTATGGAGAGAACACTAAGAAAAATTCCTAGCAACTATGTTGTCTGGCAGTAAAGTTCAGGTTCAAGTGGAAAGGTAAAAAGCAATTAAAAATCATATATTACCAGTCTTTATCATCCCCCACACTTATTGAATACAGTAAATGTCTATTGCTAATACTGAATACTAAAGCTACTTTGTATATTGATTACTTCCTCTAGGTCAAAGAACCCAAAATTGCACTGAAAAACGTTGATGAAAATATTACCTCTCTCTCCTCCCGAGCATTTTGAAGACATGACAAAAATAACAAGCTTAAAAAGGAAAATTATAAATGTAATGAGTGGGATTCAAACCCAGGTTTCTTGGTTGAAAGACAAGCATTCTAACCATCACACCATGTGTGGCGCTGTTTCTCTGTGCATAAATTACACTGCAGTATCTCTAGCCACCCTGTCTGACAGTAGGCAGTACAAAGCCAAATTTAATATGTCAAAAAAAAACCTTATGATGAAAAGTTTCTTTTTGTGAAATTGTAAAATCGATGATATAAAAACAACTCTGTGTATGAAAAATAACCAAACATTTATGTAGTATACAGTAACAAAAAAATGAAATTACCTTCAGAGTGATGCGATAGCGTCAGCAAACATACACAAGATGCTCCTGCACCAGAACCAAATATTGTAACCCTCTTAGGATCTCCTTTAAAAGCTTGGATGTTTTCTTTGATCCATCTCAAGGCCTGTATTTGGTCAAGCAGTCCATAGTTTCCTTTGGCAGCTTGGTCTCCAGTACTTAGAAAACCTAAAAGAAGAGTGCATTTATCATTCATCTGTACAAAGTAAGGTGTCTTGTGATTTCTGCTTTCCTTTTAAAAAGCCATTTTATTCCTTAATAAAGCCAGAAGAGAATATATTATGTACATTCATGCAGTTTTAATAATAATATTTCATTTGAGTTGTACAACAGAGAGAAAAAGTCAAAGTGATTGAATACATTTCAATAAAATAAATGCACCTACAACCTTGAAAATAAACAGAAAGGCTCAGCAGAAAGAATTATGTGCCCTTTGGCGACCTGGTGTGCGGTCCCGTGAAGACACATCTTGAAAGTGTGCGAACCTCTGCTGTGATTCCCATGTGGAAAATACCACATCCAGACTACTACGTTTTTGTTTAAAAACACAGATATTTGCCTTAATTTTTGACTTTTGTCCACATTAGCCCGATATTTTAACACTAGAATGCCTGAAGCTTATAAAAAAAACTTGTATTCCTTGCCAACTTAAATCTCTTCATAACTGTACCATCAGCGTCTTTTGTTTTGTAAATGCATCGATCAGCACAAGCAGCAAGCAGCCTGCTATCCCATACTCCAACCCCCCCTGACCTCCCCCACCCCACCGAAGCTGATATTGGGCAAAAAATTTCTCCCAACTCAAGGCTCCTTATCTCCATGTGAGATTCCTGGAGTTGTATAGGGTAAATAATACAGTACAGGGGGTCCTCGGTTTACAACGTTTCGAGTTTAAAACGCTCACTCCCATACAAACTTAAAAAAATTGAGACATGAGAAGGAATAAAGGTAAGGATTTTTTAACACTAATTTTTTCTGTTACTACAGTGCAGTGTACAGTACAGTATATTTATGTCCTTTTCTTTTTTCTCAGGCTTAGATTTTGTGTTTTTATGTTCTAGATTATGATTTTGCAAATGTGTTAAGATAGGTAAGTGACTTAGGCTAGAGTGTGTTTCAACTTACACCAAATTCGGGTTACATCATTGTTGTAGGAACGGAACTGTGTCTTAACCCGAGGACCCCCTGTATACAGGTGCCGGTCATAAAATCAGAGTATCATGACAAAGTTGATTTATTTCAGTAATTCCATTCAAAAAGTGAAACTTGTATATTAGATTCATTCATTACACAAAGACTGATGTATTTCAAATGTTTATTTCTTTTAATTTTGATGATTATAACTGACAACTAATGAAAGTCCCAAATACAGTATCTCGGAAAATTAGAATATCAATTAAGACCAATGCAAAAAAAGGATTTTTAGAAATGTTGGCCAACTGAAAGGTTTGAACATGAAAAGTATGAGCATGTACTGCACTCAGTATTTAGTTGGGGCTCCTTGGGCCTGGATTACTGCAGCAATGCGGTGTGGCATGGAGTTGATCAGTCTGTGGCACTGCTCAGGTGTTATGAGAGCCCATGTTGCTCTGATAGTGGCCTTCAGCTCTTCTGAATTGTTGGGTCTGGCGTATTGCATCTTCCTCTTCACAATACCACATAGAGGTCAGGCGAGTTTGCTGGCCAATCAAGAACAGGGATACCAACTTTACACTGGACCTCAAGCAACATGGATTCTGTGCCTCTCCTCTCTTCCTCCAGACTCTGGGACCTTGATTTCCAAAGGAAATGCAAAATTTACTTTCATCAGAGAACATAACTTTGGACCACACAGCAGCAATCCAGTCGAGACGCTTCTGATGTTGTCTCTTGTTCAAGAGTGGCTTGACACAAGGAATGCGACAGCTGAAACCCATGTCTTGCATACGTCTGTGTGTGGTGGTTCTTGAAGCACTGACTCCAGCTGCAGTCCACTCTTTGTGAATCTCCCCCACAGTTTTGAATGGGTTTTGTTTCACAATCCTCTCCAGGGTGTGGTTATCCCTATTGCTTGTACACTTTTTTCTACCACATCTTGTCCTTCCCTTCGCCTCCCTATTAATGTGCTTGGACACAGAGCTCTGTGAACAGCCAGCCTCTTTAGCAATGACTTTTTGTGTCTTGCCCTCCTTGTGCAAGGTGTCAATGGTCGTCTTTTGGACAACTGTCAAGTCAGCAGTCTTCCCTATGATTGTGTAGCCTACAGAACTAGACTGAGAGACCATTTAAAGGCTTTTGCAGGTGTTTTGAATTAATTAGCTGATTAGAGTGTGGCACCAGGTGTCTTCAATATTGAACCTTTTCACAATATTCTAATTTTCCGAGATACTGAATTTGGGACTTTCATTAGTTGTCGGTTATAATCATCAAAATTAAAAGAAATAAACATTTGAAATACATCAGTCTGTGTGTAATGAATGAATCTACTATACAAGTTTCAGTTTTTGAATGGAATTACAGAAATAAATCAACTTTGTCATGATATTCTAATTTTATGACCGGCACCTGTATTGTTATTTGGAATACATACATTTCATGTGTGTTCTATGTCTACAAAGATTTGGGTAATTGTCAGATGAAAGGAAATACAAGGCAAGAAATGCTGAACACATACCTGAAGCAGAAACTTTTTTCATGTTATACTAATAATGATGTGAAATGTATAATGTGTGAAGACTTTAGTCCAAATATGAAATAAGCATGTGTGCTTTTATTCAAGAATATAACCAAAGTAAAAAAAAAGTCATTCAATTTACATTTTGCTGTCAATGAGTTACAAACCCAAGCTCAAATGTCAATCATCAGGGAGTTTATATGTATTTTTGAATGTCACTGCCTTATAACCCAAAAGCACCAGGTTTGAGTCTTGGCGCTCCGAGTATTGAGCTGCTGCTATTATTATTACTATAATATAATAAAAACATACATTTGATTTGAGTCTGTAACACCCGGTGTAAATTTTGGCTACTTGTAAAAGTTATCGCTTGTTTTTTTTGTTATTCGGTTTTATTCTGTCGCTTTCATAAATGATGTGTACTGACTGACAGTAACTTGGAAATAGCCTTAGAAGACCAAACAGAAATGTAACCAGAGCACCAGCCAAAACCACCCTTTATTTTTGAACCGAATTTTGGATTCAAGGTCAGAACCTCAATCTCCTTACGGCAACCTCTAGAGCACAGTCAGCCCTTAAAATAAGGCATTAGAATGAACTATCGGATCACAAAGAAGTGATTCTACTGACCCATTAACAATGCATTAAGCCATTTTATATATGTATTCCCATCCCCATAAACAAAATACATATCATTCTGATAATTTCAAACAAGAAGGCACCTTAACTACTTGCAGTTGGAATTAAAAGAAAAGCAACCAAATATGCTTTTGTTTCAATGACAAGTAGTTAGATGTGTGTATGTGGCAAACATGAATCAGCAAAGTTTCCAATAATCAAATGCCTCACTTCTTCTTCTTCCTCTTCATCTTTTTCACTTCTGTGTGGGGTCCATGTGTTTGATCAATGTTCTCCATACAGCTCGGTCCTGCAACCCCTCCCCTGTCAAGCCTTTTCCTTCAGATCTCCTTTTACTTTATCCATGCATTTCCGCTTTGGCCTCCCTGGCTTTTACTTCCCCTGTACTTCCATTCCCATCACTCTTTTGTCCACATGTTCATTGTCTCTCCTCATCATGTGTCCATACCATTTCAACCTACTTTCCTTTACTCTTAGATATCTCTCCCACTTTTGTTGAATATCTGATTTCTTATTTGGTCATCTTTTTTGTAACTCCACACGTCCATCTCAACATTTCTGCCACATCTAATTTCTTCTCCTGCACTCCCTTTACTGCACATGTCTCAGTTCCATAAACCATTGCTGGTTTTACCGATGTCTTAAAAACCTTTAACCTTTTTCTTAATTCTTGGAAAACACAATACTCCTGATATCTCCTTCTTCTTCCCTCCACACTGCACTCTATGGGTTATCTTTGCATCTAATTTTCCATCTTGGGTTATCACTGATCCCGGTTATTTACATTTCTCCACTCTTTTTAGCTCTCCCTGCAACTAACTTCTGAATCCTGATCATCATTATACCTCATATGTTGTGTCTTCTTCTCATTTAACTTTATCCTTTCTCTTCCAAAGTCCTTTCCATTCTTCCAATTTCCTCACCACGTCCTCTTTTCTGGTGCTATACAAAACAATGTTATCAGCCAATAAACTGCACCATGGGGATTGGTCTGTTATCTCATGACTCGACACGTCAATATCCAGATCAAAGAGGTGAGAACTTAAAGAAGATCCCTGGTGTAGACCTACTCTAATTGGAATCTTGTCTGTTACCACAGTACTGATTTTAATCCGAGTCCTTACTCCCTCACACATATCAAATGCCTCTCTCAGCCACCTTAATATTTTGAACATCATAGCCATCTGATTTGAAATTACCTGCACAGTTTATTTTACAAAACTAATGAGGTGAAGAACTCAAAGGACTTTTAATCTTACTTACATAAATTACTTTTATTTACTACTGCTTCATGCTGTGCTTGGTCGCAGAATACACCAGGAAGGTGTAACTCCATAGTGGAATTCATCATAAATGTACAATGTAGCTAAGTTCTGTGTCTCTGAATAAATCAGTAATCTGGTAGTACATTTTATAGAACGCACACAAGCACAACAGCATGAACAAAATCGCACATTAAGAGTCTTCACTCAGCCCACTCTCTTGCAGATCAACGTCAAGTGGTTTTTCAAGGATATATTCTGCAATCTTTTCTACTTACTTTGAATGCTAAACATATCATGAGTCTAGCTCTATTCACTGAAATATATATTGATATTACCCTGCAGGTCATGCAAAAAGACAATTTCCCATTGAGGATTAATAAAGTATGCCAAATATTAAGGTAAAGCTATTGATAATTCTGTATTTACTGATATGACTATAGTATTGGGTGAAAGTACAAAAGATCTTTATTTAATAAAGCTCATTAGTAGTTATGGACGATTAAAAAATGCTTGACGAAGACAACAAGATTACAATGTTGTGTCAACTGACAAGCTAACTTGCAGAGCTAAAAGTAAATTATTTGCAATATTGGAAATAAGAATTCATTTTAGAGAGACTTTAAGAGTTAGAGCTTGTAAAGCACCACATATCAAAAATAGAGAGCAATACATTCACAGAAATGAACTGCAACTAGAGGAATTGTCACACAGTATAGCATTAGTGACACCAAGGATACACTCAGCTCAAGACATTCAGATATTATAGCCAACTAGGGGGCTTAACCCCTGCTCGCTCCGCTCGTCAACCCCCCTGGCCTGCGCTATGCGCCAGCCACTTCACGTCCCTGCCATTCACGTTGTGAAGAGGAAAGCTGAATGCACCCCAAGGAAAAAACCCCTCTTAAACTCTGATAGAATTGGATAAAATACAGTTTTTTTATACCTCTTCTTTGCTCGATCAGCTGCTGGCTTGCAGTTGCTGCTGCTGTTGCTGCTGCTGCTCTGCCGTGTGATCTGCATCTTGCGCAGCACTCTGAAAATTTAAAAGTCTGTATTGCAGCTGTCTTTGTCATCTACTCTTTGTCCTTTATTTCCAGCCCCAGGCATGGTTAAATCTCTTGGCACAAAATCTTTGTCTCGCGGGGAATGAGTTCTTGATATTTTAGTTTATAATTTAAATACAGAATAAGAATCTGAAAATCTATCAACATCACTTTCAAGTTCAATAAATTCTGAAAAGAATGATGCCATATATATATATATTGTAACAACCCGGCAGCAAGCGCTGGCGGAGTGACGCCTCATGGGTAATTTATGTAAATAGTTTGCGGGGAAATTATGGGTAATTTATAAAAAGCTTATTGTATGTCGGAATTTACGTATTGTCATTTGTGTTGTAAATAATGGTGTGTTTGTATTTAATTGGTTGGGTGGGTTTGGGTTATCGCCGTCCGGGGGTTATTTATTTTGTAAAAAGTACCAATTTATTGAAATGTGTCTTCGTGCTTGACCTTGGCAATGGCCGCGCAATAATGTTGAGCTTTTGTTTCTGACTATCTTCTGTAATAAAAGATACAACAGGACAGAGCTGTTTATTTGCTAAGATGTTATCTAAGCAAACTACCGAGACACTCGAGTCGTGCGGTGTATGGGGCACGAGTGTTCTCTTTCTTAAAGAGCTGGGTGCAGTTGCGTGCATGACGCTGGCAAGCCGCTAGCCGACAGCTTCGGAGAGGTGCACGGCAGAGTTCGGCTCGAAATCTTAAAAGACTCCTCCACGGGTCGCTACATTGGTGTCAGAAGTGGGAGACCAGGCTGTTAAGAAGACGCCGTCATGGAACAGAGTCTTGAAGAAATAGAGCGTGCCATCTCGGAAAATAGCGTTATGTTGGAGCGCCTGATCAGCAGAACTGCACGGAGAATAAGGACAAACTGGCCTGAGGGTGCCAGTATTCCCCGGACAGTGTTGCGATCTTCTAGGCACGGCCGAATGAACCTGTAGCTGCCGCAACGACACCCCAAATCACCAGTCGGCCGGTCCTCCCCACACGGTCACCCGCTAAGCTGCCACGATACAGCGGGTTGACGCCCCTAGAGCCATACCTTGCACAAGTGGATCTGGCTGCTCTTCACAATGGTTGGAGCTGCGAGGAAGCTGCAACACACTTGGCCCTTGCCTTGGAGGGTCCCGCACTTCAGGTACTCATCGACCTGCCGCCTGAGGAGTGTCGTGATCTTCAGGCCCTCACCGATGCTCTCACCCGTCGCTTTGGACAGAGAACCTCAGCGGAACACAACAGGGAGGAGCTGACAAACCGACATCGGCGTGAAGGTGAGAGTGTGGGAGCATTTGCAGCTGACATCAGGGTCTATGTACGGAAAGGTTACCCTACTTTCTCGACAGCAGCAAGGGAAGAACTCAGTGTTCATGCTTTACTGCGGGCCTTACACCAGAGCGTCTCCGTCAGCACGTCTGTCTGCTGTCGCCCAGACATTTGAGTGAGGCACTACGGGAGGCTGAACGGGCTGAAGAGGTACTACAGCTTGGGTCTCCGGCACGTCAATCATCACGCCCAAGCCGGCTAACGAGAGCAGTTGAGCGAGTGGTAGAAAGGGACCAACCTGAGGGTGTGGAGGTCAGTCGCGCCCAGCCATCATCATCCCTCCGCAATGACTGCCCTAAAGTGGGCGCTGTGGGTTTTCAGGTGGACTGTACCTAGACTGCATTATAGACGGACGGCCATGTAGTGCCTTAGTGGACACGGGTCCACTATTTGTCTATTACAGAGAGGAGTGTTGCCGAAACAGCTGGTCCTCTTCCAAAAGACTGGACTCCTTCTAACATCGAACTGCGACGGTTACGGGTGAACGGACAAAATGCCCGGAAAGAAACTATTGACTGTAGTAGTAGGGACGAGCCAGACCAGCCACGAATTCTGGCTCATGGACATTAAAGACAAATGCATAATTGGGTTAGACTTGCTGGCCCACTGGGGAGCATGTGTTGATGTGTCCAGGGCCATCCTCCGCGTAGGTAATGAGACTGTGTCGCCCAATCGGGCTGGAATCATCCTGGAAGGGCTGTTAGCTTGGATTTGCCTGGACACCACGGCTCACCGGCTCCCGACCGTTGTTCGGAAGATGCAGGGACTGAAGAAGACCCCCAGGAGAGTATTGCAGCTCAGACCAGTGCTCCCCAACGGTTTTCCTCACACGACCACCCATCCACTGAGACGGTTGCTGCTGTGGAAGAATTGGGCCATCGAAGTGGTGAACAGCTGAGCACGCCACAGCAGGAGCAACTCCAGAAAGTATTGAACGACTTTGTGGACATTTTACGGCTCGAGAAGAGGACTGCACCAGAACCTCGTTAGTCAAACACCACATTGACACTGGCCACGCCGCCCCCATTCGGTTGCGCCCCCACAGATTGCCTCTTGCAAAACGCCAAGCTGCCGAAGAATTGATTCGCGAGATGGTAACCAACGACATCATAGAGCCTTCTGACAGTCCTGGGCCGCACCCATGGTCATGGTGCGGAAGAAAACGGGGTTGGCGCCTTGTGTGGACTTTCGTAAATTAAATGCAGTCACTCGAAAAGACTCTTACCCATTGCCTCGCATCGATGATGCATTGGACTATGTGGCTGGATCCCGTTGGTTCAGCACTTTGGACTTGCGCAGTGGATATTGGCAGGTAGAACTGGCAGCAGAGGACCGACCCAAAACTGCATTCACCATCGGACAAGGGCTGTGGCAGTTTAAGGTAATGCCGTTTGGACTTTGTAATGCGCCGGCCACGTTTGAAAGACTAATGGAGCGGGTCCTAAAGACATTCCCGAACCCGTTGTGTGGTCTATTTAGATGACCTGCTGATTCATGCCAGAGACTTTGACCAGGCGGTGCACAATTTAAGGGAGGTCCTGACCGCCATTCGTAGCGCCGGGTTGCGGTTAAACCCTGAGAAATGCAATCTTCTCGCCCGACAGACTCAGTTTCTAGGGCACGTAATCAGCGAGAGTGGGGTGGCTACAGACCCGCGAAGGTGACTGCCGTGAGCAACTGGCCCCACCAGCCAATATCACTGAACTGCGGAGCTTTTTGGGTTTAGCCTCCTACTACCGAAGATTCAGTAAAAACTTTGCGACCATTGCCAGCCCTTTGCACCGACTAACGAGTAAGGGCCAACAGTTTGGGTGGACGGAGGATTGCACAGCCGCCTTCCAACAGTTAAAGGCTGCCCTCGTCAGCGCGCCGTCCTGGCGTACCCTGACCCCAACCAACCTTTTGTGGTGGACACTGACGCTAGCAATGTGGGGATTGGGGCCGTGCTCTCACAGAAGGGGGAGGCTGGAGAAAGAGTGATAGCTTATTACAGCTGCAGCCTCAGTCGACCGGAGAGGAATTACTGTGTCACTCGGCGGGAACTGTTGGCAGTGATCCTAGCGCACGGCACTTTCGGCCCTACCTATTGGGCACTAGGTTCACACTGCGGACTGACCATGCTAGCCTCACCTGGATGTTGAATTTCAGGCAACCAGAGGGCCAGGTGGCAAGGTGGATGGAGATTCTACAAGAATATGACTTTGAGATACAGCACCGACCGGGACGGCAGCATGCCAACGCTGATGCCCTCTCCAGGCGTCCATGCCTCAGCAATGAATGTCGATATTGCGCCGACAGGAAGAAAGGGGGCTGGGGCCATCGTCCGCATCCGCAAGGATAGATGACACTGTTGGAGTAGGGGAGCCGTACACTATTGACCAATTGAGGCAGTTACAGGCGAACGATCAAGCACTAGAAAAGGTAAAGGGCTGGTTGGAGACACAAGAACGTCCCGACTGGCAAACCGTGTCGTCACAGGGGCCTGAACTCAAAATACTCCACTCTCAGTTGGGCAACTTGGAGTTGCACGATGGCGTAATCTACAGGCGGTGGCACGCACCGGGAGGAATTGACCGGCTACAACTACTGGTTCCCCAGGCTTTGCGCGCCGAGGTCCTCCGATGGGTCCACGGAGCGGCTGGATCCGACATTACGGAACGCTAAGACAGTGCGCCGACTACGGCAGCGGTTTTATTGGCCCGGTGTCGGCAAGACGCAGAGCTACACGCCCACTGCTGTGACGTCTGCACTGCACAAAAGGACCTGGTCAACGTTCTCACGCGCCATTGCAACGATACCTGGTCGGGCACCCATGGAGAGAATTGGCGTGGACATACTGGGTCCTTTTCCTGTAACGGAAGCCGGAAATCGCTACGCTTTGGTAGCAATGGACTACTTTACCAAATGGCCAGAGGCGTATGCAGTTCGGATCAGAGTGCCCCACAGCTGCCCAAAACTCGTGGATGAAATGTTCACTCGATTTGGAGTTCCGGACGAGCTCCACAGCGATCAGGGGCGGAACTTTGAGAGCCGTTTGTTCAGAGAGGTGTGTCAGCGACTGGGGTGAAAAGACCGGACCACCCCTTCACCCACAAAGTGATGGATTGGTCGAGCGATTTAATCGCACCCTGGCCACTCAACTGGCAATTCTGACCAGTCAACACCAGCGGACTGGGACCAACATCTGCCTTTGGTCCTATGGGCATATCGGACAGCAGTGCAGGAGTCGAGCCAATGCACGCCAGCGGGCTGATGTTTGGAAGGGAACCGCACGCCGGTGGATTTAGTGTTTGGCTCACCCCCTGAGCCTGAGATTATTGGTGGGCCCGAAATGGATTATTTTAGACGGCTAAAAGAGCGGCTGGACACCGTTCATCGACTGGCCAGGGAGGCCCTGGAGGGAGCTGGAGCACGCCAAAAACGGGCTTATGACTCGCGGGCTCATGGCCCGACGCTGAAGCCAGGGACAAAGTGTGGGTATTTTGCCCCAACGGAAACGGGATTGTCCCCAAAACTAGCCCACCATTGGCAAGGACCGGAGAAATATTGGACAAAATATCGGAGGTAGTTTTCCGAGTCGAATGCCTGGACGAGGCAGACGGGTGGTGCTGCACAAGGACCGTTTAGCACCATACCACCCACTGGCCCCAGAGCAACAACAACTCGAAAATATAAGCGGTTCTCCAACCTCCACCCCCGGCACCGAGTCAGACAGTGACAGGACTGAGCCCGACACCAGTGATGGCACCTCCGGCAGGACAAAGCGTGTCCGTCGACGGCCAGGACATTTACGTGATTTTATCTGTGATGAGTAGGGTTGTGGGGACACTAACCCTCTTAGGAGGGGGCTGTGTAACAACCCGGCAGCAAGCGCTGGCGGAGTGACGCCTCATGGGTAATTTATGTAAATAGTTTGCGGGGAAATTATGGGTAATTTATAAAAAGCTTATTGTATGTCGGAATTTACGTATTGTCATTTGTGTTGTAAATAATGGTGTGTTTGTATTTAATTGGTTGGGTGGGTTTGGGTTATCGCCGTCCGGGGGTTATTTATTTTGTAAAAAGTACCAATTTATTGAAATGTGTCTTCGTGCTTGACCTTGGCAATGGCCGCGCAATAATGTTGAGCTTTTGTTTCTGACTATCTTCTGTAATAAAAAGATACAACAGGACAGAGCTGTTTATTTGCTAAGATGTTATCTAAGCAAACTACCGAGACACTCGGAGTCGTGCGGTGTATGGGGCACGAGTGTTCTCTTTCTTAAAGAGCTGGGTGCAGTTGCGTGCATGACGCTGGCAAGCCGCTAGCCGACAGCTTCGGAGAGGTGCACGGCAGAGTTCGGCTCGAAATCTTAAAAGACTCCTCCACGGGTCGCTACAATATATATATATGTTTTAAAATAAGGCCAATTTAAAGCGTGACAAAAAATGACATAAAAACATCACATAAAATTGCTGCACAAAAGCGTTGCACTTTTAGGCTTAGGATGCTATATACTGTATATAGAGTAGATTAGATCAAATGCTGCAGTAAGAATCCAAGAGCAGTAAGACTCTATTGAATATGTAGTCATGGGCACTAAGTAATCATTGAGCTGAAATGCCTCAAAATGTTCAAGAACATAAAAGTAAAAAGAAAACTGAAGATCTAAAATTACTCAGATTATCAACTGGGATTACACCATCTGACACAAGTGCAGCATCTAAGGAGGTATTTTATTATTGCGGTTGCGACTTGGTTGCAAGAATTAATGCTGTCACACACATGTGCCTTGGCTTAAACCTCTGGCTGTTGTAATTTCTAGTCAATCCATAAGGTGGCGCTGTTTCCTAACACCTGTTCTCTTTTTTCAATTTACAGGCTGGATGATTGACAGCCCTACTAGCTCTGATGTCACTTCTGCTGTCTGTCCCTCTGTATCCACCTCTTCCTGTCTGGCACTTACAATACATATAGCGAGAAGTAAGATCTGCTAGCTTATTTTAAAGACTACGTCATAGATGGCAGTCAAGGATGATGTATTTGAGAATGTGTTAAAGGAATGATTAGGAGGAAAACTTGAAAAATTGTAGATGGACAGAAACTAGAACTGAAGATTATAATTAGATTTTCCTTAAAAAAGTGATTTTTAATTGTGAGAATTGGTAATTGACTGTCAGGGCCAAATTATGTATTAACCAGGTGGGGCAGACATTAGGTTTGCTTTGAACATTGCAATTAATACACTTTTAAAAGATTTGTGATGGTCGAAGTGAATCTGCACAAGCACAGTGTTACACCAAGGATTTAAGATACAGTATGTCGTTCAGAAGATTAAAAACTATAAATAAATTTAATTTTCTCTTTTCATTCATTTTAGTCCTGTCACCTAAGGTTGAGGCAAATATGGTGATTCAGCAATCAGTATGGTTTTATAATATACAGTAGATAAAGGGTATTCAGCAAGATGGCTAGATACTTTTTGGATTTCTGAATAAAATAAAGAAGAAGGAGGATGAAGGTTGAAGGTTGACAGCTCTTGGAGCTGAACTGTATACAAGTCTTATTCTCTGTGATGTGTGGGATGTAGTCATAGAAAGAAGTAAAATGTGGATGGAATTCTGTTTTAAAATTTAAAATAACTAAAATCTACTAATGGTAGACAATATATATATATATATATATATATATATATATATATATATATATATATATATATATATATATATATTGTCACACACGCGCATGGGAGGCAGCTAAAGGGCTTGAGTGAAGGCAGTTCGAGGCATGCCGGGTGTGGCAGAGTGCACTGACTCTTTTCTCCCTTGCCTGTAGACCATCCCCGGGGGATTTCACCTGGATCACCTGACATCACTTCCGGGACTGAGCCAATGGAAGTCGGCCACACCAGCTCCAGTCCCTCTGATGTCACCTCCGCACGAGCCAATGGTGGAAGACCACGTGCCGGATCCATACGACCTCACTTCCTGTCTCCCCCTTTAAAACCTGCCCCTTTTCCTTTGTTTCTTCAGTCTTGTTTTGGACTCGGTTGTGTGCACTTCAGTGCTCTGTATTTTGTTAAAGGAAAACGACTTTTGCAGCCAGGATACCACAATATACGGGTGGCTGCCCCAACTCTTTATCTGTCAATGTCTCGTTCTTGTGACAGTGGCGTAGTCGGCAGGATGGAGAAGTCCCGAGGAGAAGGGGACAGGACCTGCAATATACCCAGGTGGGAGCGTACCGGGGCCGAGTATTCAGGCGGGGAGGGTGCCCCGTGGTTCGGCGTGACCCGGTGCGGGCTCCGCTCCCGCACTCATAACTAGCCCATCTGGAGTGGCCAGGAGTGTGCGGGTGGGGCTCACAGAATTGGGCTGCCCTGGAGGGGGAGGCAAAGGGACTCAGTATGCTCTCTTGGGGGAGAGTGCCTGCCTCCCTGCGAAACCAAAGCCCCATTTACCACCTAGGGGTGCCCCAGACTGGCAGGTGAATAAAATAAAACATGGAGGTTGGACCCTGAGCGGCCAACCAACAAACAAGCCTGGTCCTTATGGGCAATGGTAGGGCATTGGCTACGCCATTTGAAAACACGCCCTACCAAATAATAGAGCAGGTAGCTTGCTATCTGCTCCTGGAAGCGCTTCCCCGTGGCTTCACCCAGCCGGTTTGGGGCGAGCGGTTCAAGAACATGGCTGAGCTCATAGAGCTTATGGAGACGCAGAGGGCGGCCTCACACTCTGGGGAGCAGAACCGTCCTCATGTCAAACTCAGCCGGGTATGCGTTCCAAGACCTAGCCCCACCCTGTACAATCCGGAGCCGTATGGCGTCCAGCGGGCGCGGCGCAAAACCGCTTGGAGGCAAGGAGGAATGCAGGTGGAGGGTGAGGAGGGGTTGGTGTGCTCTGGCTAATCCGCTGGCGGTCCCACATACTGGCGTGGTGATCGCCAACGGACACAAGACCACAGGTTTGTTCGACCGCAGCAACATTTCATTGTTGCCCGCCGCTTTGTGCAACCGCAACAGTGGCTAAATTTAAGACCGGTATAACCTGTGTCCACGGAGACATCCGCTGGTACAGGTCCGCCGCTGTGTCATCAGTTACGGAGGGTCAGTTCGTAAGCTCACCGTAGCGTCCTACCTGATCCTCCACACCCGGTGATACTAGGGCGGACTGGTCTAAAATCAAAAGCGGTGAGACACATACCACTCCGGGTTAATTTGGGCCTCGTTATGGACGGAGATAACCCGCCTCAAGCTGCCTCCACGCCGTGTAATCAGCCGGCAGAGAGAGAAGCAGTCGCCCTGACTGACGTGGCAACTCCCGGCCGCCGCGGGCTAACACATCATCCACCAACGACGCGGCGGAGCGGGAGGAAACCACGCCCATTGAGGTCGACGCTGACCCTCTCTCCGTGTTGCGGTTCCAATTTAAAGAAACGCCGGCTTCTTTTAGAAGGGAGCAATGGAATGATGACTCCCTGAAGTTTGTAAAAAATGCAGTGGTCCTTGTCAATGGCCAGCGCACTAATCAGTCGATGCCACAGGGCCCCTACTTTGTGCTAGATAATGACCTCCTTTACCGTGTAGCAATGCATGACGGGCAGGAGACGAGGCTGCTGCTAGTGCCGCGCACCTTCCGCGGCAGGTCTGTGAGCTAGCACACGCCCACCTCCTAGGTGGCCACCTGGGCACCGAAAAACTCTGGAGCGGATCAAGCCCGCTTCTACTGGCCAGGAATTAATGAGGAGGTTCGCCGCTTTGGCGCTTCCTGCCCGGAGTGTCAACTGCGACAAATTCCTAGGAGGGACCGTGCTCCTCTCATTCCTATTCCACTGATTGACGTTCCCTTCCACAGAATCGGGGTCGACCTGGTGGGACCCCTGGAGCCCTCAGCCCGAGGACACAAGTACATTTTAGTCCTCGTGGATTACGCTACACGATACCCCGAAGCTGTTCCGTTGCGCCAGCTACCTCTAAAGCCATCGCACGGAATTACTAGGGGTATTCGCGTGGGGATCCCCAAAGAAGTCTTGACAGACCAGGGGACCCCTTCACCTCGGAAACGTTCAAGGAGACTGCCAGATTACTGAAAATAAAGCATTTAAAGACCTCGTGTATCATCCTCAAACCGACGGATTAGTAGAGAGGTTTAATCAAACTCTCAAGCAAATGCTGCGTAAGGTGGTCAGCGAGGATGGAAGGAACTGGGATCAGCTCCTCCCCTCGTCCTTTTGCCTATCGGAAGTCCCACAAGCCTCCACGGGTTCTCCCCTTTGAACTACTATACGGGCGACAACCTCGGGCATATTAGATATTTTGAAAGAAGGCTGGGAAGAAGAGGCTCTTCCCTCCACAAACATACTGGAATATATCGCGCAGTTACGCGATAGATTTGGAAAAATTCGCCTGTCCTTAAAAGTCACATGGAGGAGGCTCAAGCAGCAGGCCCGGTACTACAACCGCGGCACGTCTCTTCGGGAGTTCCGCCCGGAGATCGGGTCATGGTCCTAGTGCCTACCTCCCACTCTAAATTGCTTGCCCACTGGCAGGGCCCCTACGGTTAAGGAGAGGAAGGGACTGGTCGACTATTTGGTGAGTCAACCCAATCGCGGCCAAAGGAGCTGGTTTATCATGTGAACCTGCTGAAACCGTGGAAGGACAGGGACCCCGATCCCTCCTCCGCCAGCCCCGCCACTCTTCGCACACACACGACCTTAACTTCGCACGGACTTAAGTCCCAGACAGCGGCAGGAGCTGGAAACAGTTATCCGGACCGCTCGGGAGGTAGTCAGTGAGAACCCGGAAGGACCTCTCTGATTGAGCACAACATCGTGACAGAGCCCGGGTTGTTGTCCGAGAACGCCCGTGATCGCCTTCCCGAGGCAAAAAAGGCTGAAGTGGAGCTTGAGATCAAGCGCATGCTGGAGCTAGGTGTGATTGAGGAAAGTTATAGTCCCTGGTCCAGCCCCATTGTGCTCGCCGGTAAGCCTGACGGAAGTTGGAGGTTCTGCAATGACTTCCGCCGGCTTAATCAAGTCTCCCAATTTGATGCTTATCCAATGCCACGCGTGGGACGACCTCCTCGAGAGGCTTGGACAGGCTCAATACCTGACCACACTTGACATGACGAAAGGGTACTGGCAGGGTCCTTTAACGGACTCGCAAGGAAAAACCGCTTAGTACCCCTAGCGGACACTGGCAGTATCGTGTCCTTCCATTTGGGTTACACGGGCTCCAGCAACCTTTCAGCGCCTGGTGGACAAAGTGCTTCGCCTCATAACTCATACAGTGCTGCCTACCTGGATGACGTGGTCATCT
The DNA here is from genome assembly GCF_016835505.1 of Polypterus senegalus. Lineage (NCBI taxonomy): Eukaryota > Metazoa > Chordata > Cladistia > Polypteriformes > Polypteridae > Polypterus > Polypterus senegalus. Next base: position 38,715,219 of record NC_053155.1, read on the forward strand.
ATTCCAGCACATGGAAGGAACACCTACAGCATGTCCAAGCGGTATTACGGACACTTGGTGAGGCGGGCTCGGATTAATCCCAAGAAATGCTTCTTGGATTAAGCGAGCCAAATATTTAGGCTACCTGGTGGGTCGGGGTACCGTAAGGCCACAGTGCTCCAAAATTGATGCCATTCTGAAATGGCCCCGTCCGCGAACCAAGCGGCAAGTCCAAGCCTTTCTCGGGTTAGCCGGGTACTACCGCCGGTTTGTACCCCGGTTTTCGGAGAGAGCGGCGCCCTTGACGGATTTAACAAAGAAGAGGGCCCCGAACATTGTGGTATGGACTGAAAAAACAGGCGCTGCATTTAGTGACTTAAAGCAGGCCCTTACGTCCACACCTGTTTTGATGGCACCTAACTTTTCTTTGCCTTTCATCCTCCAGACGGACGCTTCGGACACAGGCCTGGGCGCCGTGCTGAGCCAAAGCGTCGATGGTGTGGAGCACCCCATCATGTTCCTGAGCCGGAAACTGTTGGACCGGAGACCAGGTATGCTGCGGTGGAGAGGGAGGCTCTGGCGATTAAATGGGCGATTACTCAGCTGAGGTACTACCTGTTGGGCCGGGAATTCACCCTTGTCACGGACCATGCACCCCTACAGTGGATGGCCCTCCACAAGGAGTCGAATCCGCGGGTCACCCGGTGGTTTCTTGACCTGCAGCCGCATAAGTTTTCGCTCGTTCATCGCCGGGCGCTCCACGCCAACGCTGATGCTTTCTCGGGTTCACGACCTCTCGGTTAGTCGCCCGACCCGCCGGGTCTGGGCTAAGGGGGCCTTGTCACACACGCGCATGGGAGGCAGCTAAAGGGCTTGAGTGAAGGCAGTTCGAGGCATGCCGGGTGTGGCAGAGTGCACTGACTCTTTTTCTCCCTTGCCTGTAGACCATCCCCGGGATTTCACCTGGATCACCTGACATCACTTCCGGGACTGAGCCAATGGAAGTCGGCCACACCAGCTCCAGTCCCTCTGATGTCACCTCCGGCTACGAGCCAATGGTGGAAGACCACGTGCCGGATCCATACGACCTCACTTCCTGTCTCCCCCTTTAAAACCTGCCCCTTTTCCTTTGTTTCTTCAGTCTTGTTTTGGACTCGGTTGTGTGCACTTCAGTGCTCTGTATTTTGTTGAAAGAAAACGACTTTTGCAGCCAGGATACCACAATATACGGGTGGCTGCCCCAACTCTTTATCTGTCAATGTCTCGTTCTTGTGACAATATATATAATATTTATAATTTGCATTAATATAGTGCATTTTGCATTACTCAAAGTGCTTTACATAGTGAGTGGGAAGCCACCACTGATTTACAGCATTTACCTGAATGATGTGATGGCAGCCATTTTTGCACCAATACATTCACCACACATGAAGCTATAGGTGGTTATAGATAGTTAGTCAATTAGAGACTAGAGGCCAGAAAGACTGTGCCATGGAGGACAATTTTGTCAGGACATTGGGACACACCCTACTCTTTACAAAAGATGCCCAGAGAACTATAATGACCATAAAGAGTCAGAACCACGGATTTACGTCTCATGAGAAGGATGGCCACATTTTTTACAGCACAGTGTCCCTGTCACAGCACTGGGGTATTGGGATCCCTACACAGACTTCAGGATAAGTGCTCCCTGCTGGCCTTGCCAACACCTCTTCCTGCAGCAACCCAAGCTTTTCTTGGTTGGTCTCTCATCCAAGTACTGGCTGGGCCTGAACATGATTAGCTTCCGGTGGATGACCTGTTCTGAAGTGCATGTGGTGTGGCTGCTGGCGATACTTTAACTAAGACATTTCAAAATACACTTCTTTCATTATATAGTTTCAAGCATGAAAGAAATCGATTCATTATTCTAATGTGTTTATCTAACAAAGGATCATGGAAGGTTGAGACTATCATGGTGGCACAAAGAGAAAGGACCACCAATTTAATGTAGAATCAAGTGAACTTGTAACAAAAGTACCTTCAGCATTGGAAATCTATGACTATTTTAATACAAGTATTAAACAGTAAGCGTTTTGCAGCAAAATCCTTGCATTTCTGAGGCTACTTATTCTACTTTAGGACCATAGGATCAGGCGCCCACCATGGAAGCATCAAGAATAAGACAAAACAAGTAAATAAACTGATGTTAGCAGGATAGTGACAAGTCAGGTAAATACAGGATGGAAACGATTAAATAGTCAAATGTAAACTGCTAATTTAATACTTTAAAATGAAGTTAATTACAAATAATACTAAATACTCTGCAGGCAACTAGTTTAACATTAAGTTGTCTTTTGAAGAACAAAAAAATGTAATTGTAAATTCTCCACATGCTTCTGAGTGGTCTGTACGTCAAGTTTTTTCATCTGAGAAGAGATTTAAAACCATCGATTTAACAAAGTGATGTATCATTCTTTTTTAGATGTTAGATGGAACTTTATTCATCCCCAGGGGGCATTTGGTGTTTTACAGAAGCTCTTTAAATAAATACATACATAAATAGATAGATAAATCAATAGGTATATTTATATATATATATATATATATATACACACAATAAGATCTGAACACACACAGGAATAACATTAAAGAAAGAAAAATTAAAAAGAAAGAAAACTGTGAGTCCCAGTGAAGCATTATGTAGACATGTTGCTGTTAGTACAAAAGAGCCCCGGTAGTGTTTAATGATGCACTGCTACTGAATAATTAATTGGCTGAAAGTCCTTAGTGTTAGTGTGTCAGAGAGAGGATGTGCAGCATTGTTCATAATTGCAACCAGTTTTGTTTTAATTCTCTCCTTTGCTACTACCTACTACCACCAGGGGGTCCAGAGTGTGTCCCATAACTGAGTTTACCCTTTTAATTAACTTATTGATTAGGCAGGCCTCTCTTGAAGTGATGTTACCAGCCCAGCACCCCATAGCGTAGAAAATCACAGTGGCCATCATAGAGTTATAGAAGATGTGTAGGATGTCATTGCCCACATTAAAAAAATGCAGTCTCCTAAGAAAGAACTTGCTCTGCTCTTTCTTATATAGTTCCTTTATATTATGAAACCAGTCCAATCTGTCACTGATGTGGACCCCCAAGTACTTGTAGAAGTGTACCACCTCAACATTCACTCCCTGAACAGTGACTGGGTCTTTGGTGGGGAGAAAGTCAATAACCAGTTCCTTGGTTTTGCTGATCTTTGCACCAAGAAAGTTCTCCACCTGACTCTACTCCCCTGCCTCATCCTCCTTATTAATACATCCCATAAGGACAGAGCCATCTGTGAATTTCTGTAAGTGACATGATCTAATATTATATTTATAGTGTGAGGTGTACAGAGTAAAGAAAAAAGGAGAGAGGGCTGTTCTCTGCAGTGCTCCAGTGTCTCATTTGAACTCTAATGGTTAATCATGCCTAGCAACAATTGGGCCTGACGTACTGTAAGCAAAGTAGTACAACTGCAGTAAACATCAGTTTGTGAGCAAGTCAGCATCTCACCATGAACAAGAGTTAAAGTTGTTATTGAATGAAATTGTCAGGTATTCTGTAATAAAAATTAACATCTGTTTGTTGATCTTATTTCCTCACTGAAATATGAGTTTTGTGTTTCACAGAAGACTAGAAAGTCTTAACGCATTTCTTTTTTATAACAAATGTTTGACTTTGACTGTTTTGACTGAATTATAATGAAATTCAGTGAGAAGCAAAGCAAAGCAAATACTATAATAATTGTAATAGTATAGTAATACAATAATAATGCTATAATAATATACAGAAACATTCTTATTATGGTAGTCCATCTATCATACCCTACACTGGAGAGGTTACGTTGAGCATTATGGGAAGAGATAGTAGAGGATCTTAGGCCCCCATATCCAGGAAACCTCACACCTGTCATAACCACTATGCACTTAAAAAATAATACATTTTATAGTAGTGCAAAACTTGCTGCTCAAATATCTGACTTTAAACAAAAAGTGAGATCAAAACAAATTAAACAGAATTTTGTACTGGAAAACATCTCAGGTCCTAAAAATAGTCTGAATAAAGGAGATAAATTTAGGTAGCCCCCAGGTTATGAATGAGTTCCATTCCTGCTGAGGTTTCTAATCGGATTTTATATGTAAGTTGGAGCATGCACTGAAAATACCTTTTATTGGAAATACAAGCACGAATGCATAATTCTGTACTACTTATTTCACAGAAAAACATTTCAAGTTTATTAATAAAATGACATTAAGGGAATATTACTATGCTTTAAATCACAAAACACAAGTAATTTAAAATAGAAGCAATAGACTGTCTATTCCACTTTTTCAGTGTTCCCGATTGTAGTCCAGCATCACGTGTCCTGTCCCTTTTCGTTTATCCTCCTATATCTGCAAGGCAGTATTTATAATTTCCTGGGAGTCTCCACCTGCTATCTCAAGCCTTCCCAGACTTGTAAGGTACAATGAAAAAGGGAACACAGAGCTCAGCACACCTGTGAACATACTGCCATCAATCAAATGTCCAGGGTGACAATACGTTGACCTTTTGCTTGAACATCCTGTAATTTTTAATAAGGACACAGTACCTCATAGAGATGGGAAAAGGTACAATACTCACATGGAAAGTCTTCAATAACTGATTATTGATCCTTTGGCAGAAACGTGTTTTGCTTGAGTGACTGCTAAGAGTGCCACCTTCCTTAACAAGCAACTGTATTCCCTGAGACACAACCTTATAATGCTGTGGGTTCTACCACTCCTCAGCTAAACTGACAGCTGCCTATATAGCTGCTTACTCAGTAATGGTCAAAGTCCGTTTGGTGCCTGGGGGGAACAGAGACAGTACTTCTCTGTGACCATAGCAGGCAGTCTGTACTATTGGACTTAGACATCTGGGAAGGGGAAGTGGGGGAGCCGACTCCCCCTCTGTGTCCGGAGCACACGCCCTTTTGGCAACATAAATGGCGTCCCTTTGCTCATTTTAAGGAGTGTGAGCCATTTAGCTTTCCTTTTTTTTTGCCCCTTTGCTGTACCCTAGGAGTGGCTGAACCCCCCTCATTCACGGTCGGTACTTCAGTATAATGTGGACCTTTTTTCAATTAATGCTATAAGTTAAAGGCTTTGTTTGTATCTGTGGGGTTAGCATGTCAAATGAATTCTTGAAGGATACTTTAATTAAGGTTTCAGCAACTTAGCACTCCTTAAACTCTTTCTTCCTTTCTTATTATAACTATATAGCAGGTCCCAAGCTTTAACTGCAGCCATGCTAAATACAATGGTAACTGCATTACAGAATACTACCATTCTAAATTCATGAGATTGCATTAGCCTAAAACCACATTTGAGGAGGCTTAACGTTAGATTATTAATTTCCCCTCAGTTATCTAAAATGTTGCTAAATCTAATTAAAATCTGTTGGCATGATAACATGAGTGCTTTTTACCTAGTTCCTGCTATTCAGTATATTAGCATAAAACTTCTGCTTCTTTATGCATATGGATGAAGCAGGGTATCAAAATAAACTAGTAATGCTGCAGTGCATATAATTGACTCTGTGAAGACTTTCATTGATAAACCACAATATTATGTTCAATATATAATATTATGTTATGTTAAGTCAATATTCAGCTCTTCTTTCTGTGAAATTGGTACACCCCACACTTAAACACTTTGAAATAGTTGCTTATTTAACTCACAGTTGATCTATCTAACTGTTTTCTGTAGCTGCCTTTTCCATTATAAGGGCATCTTCAAGATTAGTCAGAAAGTGGGATGAAATTATGGATGAAATGTCGGCCCATTAAACTAATATTTCAGGTATTTGAGATGTGTATTTTGAGAAAGCCACTATGGACTCCATAAGAACATGCAAACTCTACACCGGACTAAAAACTAGTGCTATGAGAAAGCTGGGCAAACCACTGAGACACCCTACTGTCTAACATTTAAGACATTGAGCCAGAGGTATTTAAGAAAACAATATACTTCCTAACAATTTTCAGACTTACTGTATACTTTAACACAATTGTAAGTACAAGTGTGAGGAGAAGTAAATGAATTTGAAAGCCAAATCTGACGATCAAGAGGCAGCTACATATTTGTAATTGGGCTGAGGGGATGAAGTGACACATGATGCTTAAAAAAGATAAACCTGGCCTATGCAACAGGTAATTCATCACTTGCTTTGCTCTTTTCTCTAATAAACATTACTTTAATTGATAGACTGCTATAAAGGAACCATTTAATAGGAAATAAAAGAGTGTGTATGAAGTTTGTTTATTACAATATCTTTCTTAATAATAATAATAATAATAATAATAATAATTTAATCGTTATGTTTGCATTCTGAAGCAGGTGTGTTTTTCAAAGTAAAAAAATTTAATAAGAATGTGCTAAACCATTTCCATGTGTATACATTTTTATAATCTCTGGCCCGTGTTTTGGCTTTTGTTATAGTAGAAGCTCAAAATAATGGCAAATATGCTTCCATGAAAACTAGGCTCATCAATTAAATTCAGAACAGACTTCATTGTAAGTTCTACTATAAAGATTTATTTTGTCTAATGGTTTAAATGGTTGGACATTTGTTCATGGTCCATTTATAAAGCTGCGCACTGGCATAAGAGTGGTGCAAGAGGGTGAATGAGCCCTACTGGGGCCTTGATGAAACAAAGAAGGCCTCACTGAGAGTTAGGGGTTACACCTGATCATGCCAGTATGAACAGACTGGTACTACTAGTGGGTCAGCTCTGTGTACATTGTGGCTGTCTTATAATTGACTTCACTAGAAGCACAGTGTGAGAGGCTCACAAGACTGGGGGGTGTCAATTCAACTCCTCTTTTCTGTAGATGGTAAAATAGATATTACTTGGTAGGAAAGGAATAGCAAATATTACAGATCTTCTAAAAGTATTAAGGAAAGTAGATTTGCCCAGAGGCTTTTTGATATCACTGGGGTCATATAGAGTATCACTTAAGACCACCTGACCTTGAAATAATTCTGGAATGGGGTTTAAAGGCAACTCTCTTACATTAGTATAGAGTTACAAGGTTCAGAGTCCTGAATTTACAGAGCAAAAGAGGAATAAGTAAAACAGTGCTTAATTGTGGGGTTTAAAGAAGGGAAAGACAGGGATCCACCAGACAGTCAGAGTCTTCAGGAATTCCAAGTGTGGCAGTAAAATTTGTTTATGGACTTTTGATCGTTCCCTTCACTTTTCAATCTCTCTTGGTCACGATCGCATCAGACCTTCTTCTACTGCAAGAGATTTTACTTTCATTATTGATTCCTCCCTTTCTTATTTCACCCACATTAACCTCATTAAGAAACATTCTTACTTCCATCTCCATAAGATGTCCTGTGTTTGCTTATTGCTCTCCTTTTCTAATGCTGAGAAACTTGTCCATGCTTTTATCACATTCCAGATCGATTATTGTAACTCCCTACTGTCATTTGCCCCTTCTAATCTTCTATCACAGATCCAATGGATTCAAAATTCTGCTGCAAGAGTCTTTACACAGACCCACATTAGCAAACATATTACACTGCTTTGCCTTCACTGGCTCCCTGTATCTTACAGGACTGAACATAAAATTCTATTACTGATGTACAAAGCTTTAACACTAGAATCCCTGAAGCCTATGAAAAAACTTGTAATCCCAGCCCACCTTAAATCCCTTCGCACCTCTCTATCAGGGCCTTTTGTTTTATAAATGTGTCGATCAGCACAAGCAGCAAGCAGCCTGCTTACCCATCCCCTGCCTTGATGGAGCTCAACTCGGGCAAAATGCTTTCCCAGCTCAAGACAAAGCTCCTTATCTGCATGTGAGGTAAAGGCCCTGGAGTTGTACAGGGTAAATAATACAGTATATCTTTATTTGGAATACATGCATTTCATGTGTGTTCTGTGTCTACAAAGATCTGGGTAAGTGTAGGATATAAGGAAATGCGAGAAGTGCAAGAAATGTTGAACTCATACCTAAAGCAGAAACTTAATTAGATCACCTGAGTCAGTTTATTGTTTAAAAAAACAACTTAAAACTCTTTAAAACTGCAGGCTTTTAGCTGATGACATTGTGCTGTGTAGCATCAGAAAAGAAGAAGATGAGAAAAAGTTGGAAGAAGGGAGAAGGGTTTTGAAAGATAAAGGATTGAAGATAAATATGAACAATACAGAATATATGGTATTTAATGATGATAAGGATTTAGACATTAACCTGCAGGGAAAGATACAGTATTGAGAAATTTAAATATTTGGGATGCAGATATAACCCATAGAGTGCAGGGAGGATGGAAAAATTGGAAGAAGGTATCACAAGTACTTAGTGATTGAAGAATTAAGGTGAAGGTTAAAGGTAAGGTTTTTAAGACAGTGGTAAGACCATCAATGATGTATGGAGCTGAGATATGGCCAGTAAAGAGAGCACACGAGAAGCAGTTAGATGTAGCAGAAATGAGAATGTTGAAATAGATGAGTGGAGTTACAAAAATGGACAGAATAAGAAATGACACAATCACAGGTCCAGCAAAGGTGGGAGAGATATCTAAAAAAGTAGGCTGAAGTGGTATGGGTATGTGATGAGGAGAGACAAGGAATAGGTGGGCAAAAGAATGATAGGAATGGAAGAACAGAGGAAGAGAAAGCCAGGGAGGCCAAAAAGGAGGTGGATAGATAAAGGAAAAGAAGGGAAGGGGTTTGACTTATGAGGAAGTGCAGGACCAAGTTGTTTGGAGAAGGATGATCAAGCACATCGACCCCACATAGAAGTGAAAAAAGATGAAGAGAGGGAAACCTACTTTGACTTAAAAAAAATACCTCTTTCAAAAATTTTAAGGAAAAATTAATTTGTGATAATTGCAAATGGGTCTGTGACATTTGTTTGACAATAGTGAGAAAAGGAACAACTGGCCCACAATGTTGTGAAAACTAGGAAATTCTGCTTTTCTCAAAAGAATCATAAGTACTGTGAAACATGCAGTTGAAAAGTAGGACTTTCCCAGTAAGACTTGGGGTCTGCTTAGTGTATGTGTATTTGTGTAGTTTTCTCATGACTTACACACAGCATACACAAACTTCTAATTGTGCCAAGCTGTATATTACATAGACATGATTAGTCATGTAAAATGTCTTGATCATAATTGTAAATCTCTGTGTAGTTACTTCATGCTCATTCTGAGATGTTATGGTTAGATTTCATATGTTGGTGATTTCACTGCTGTTGTATATAATGTTGTGATGGTGTCATGTATTGTCATGTTGTTTAATTGTATTTCCCGATTATGTGTTTTTATGTAACACCAAGAGACATTCTTTGCAACTACAGTGGTGTGAAAAACTATTTGCCCCCTTCCTGATTTCTTATTCTTTTGCATGTTTGTCACACAAAATGTTTCTGATCATCAAACACATTTAACCATTAGTCAAATATAACACAAGTAAACACAAAATGCAGTTTTTAAATGATGGTTTTATTATTTAGGGAGAAAAAATCCAAACCTACATGGCCCTGTGTGAAAAAGTAATTGCCCCCTGAACCTGAATAACTGGTTGGGCCACCCTTAGCAGCAATAACTGCAATCAAGCATTTGCGATAACTTGCAATGAGTCTTTTACAGCGCTCTGGAGGAATTTTGGCCCACTCATCTTTGCAGAATTGTTTTAATTCAGCTTTATTGGAGGGTTTTCTAGCATGAAACGCCTTTTTAAGGTCATGCCATAGCATCTCAATTGGATTCAGGTCAGGACTTTGACTAGGCCACTCCAAAGTCTTCATTTTGTTTTTCTTCAGCCATTCAGAGGTGGATTTGCTGGTGTGTTTTGGGTCATTGTCCTGTTGCAGCACCCAAGATCGCTTCAGCTTGAGTTGACGAACAGATGGCCGGACATTCTCCTTCAGGATTTTTTGGTAGACAGTAGAATTCATGGTTCCATCTATCACAGCAAGCCTTCCAGGTCCTGAAGCAGCAAAACAACCCCAGACCATCACACTATCACCACCATATTTTACTATTGGTATGATGTTCATTTTCTGAAATGCTGTGTTCATTTTACGCCAGATGTAACGGGACATTTGCCTTCCAAAAAGTTCAACTTTTGTCTCATCAGTCCACAAGGTATTTTCCCAAAAGTCTTGGCAATCATTGAGATGTTTCTTAGCAAAATTGAGACGAGCCCTAATGTTCTTTTGCTTAACAGTGGTTTGCGCCTTGGAAATCTGCCATGCAGGCCGTTTTTGCCCAGTCTCTTTCTTATGGTGGAGTCGTGAACACTGACCTTAATTGAGGCAAGTGAGGCCTGGAGTTCTTTAGACGTTGTCCTGGGGTCTTTTGTGACCTCTCGGATGAGTCGCCTCTGCGCCTTGGGGTAATTTTGGTCGGCCGGCCACTCCTGGGAAGGTTCACCACTGTTCCATGTTTTTGCCATTTGTGGATAATGGCTCTCACTGTGGTTCGCTGGAGTCCCAAAGCTTTAGAAATGGCTTTATAACCTTTACCAGGCTGATAGATCTCAATTACTTCTGTTCTCATTTGTTCCTGAATTTCTTTGGATCTTGGCATGATGTCTAGCTTTTGAGGTGCTTTTGGTCTACTTCTCTGTGTCAGGCAGCTCCTATTTAAGTGATTTCTTGATTGAAACAGGTGTGGCAGTAATCAGGCCTGGGGGTGGCTACGGAAATTGAACTCAGGTGTGATACACCACAGTTAGGTTATTTTTTAACAAGGGGGCAATTACTTTTTCACACAGGGCCATGTAGGTTTGGATTTTTTTTTCTCCCTATATAATAAAAACCATCATTTAAAAACTGCATTTTGTGTTTACTTGTGTTATATTTGACTAATGGTTAAATGTGTTTGATGATCAGAAACATTTTGTGTGACAAACATGCAAAAGAATAAGAAATCAGGAAGGGGGCAAATAGTTTTTCACACCACTGTATGTTGCCTGGAGGTAAAGCTTAAATTCATAAATTTCATTCCCAACTCCCCAGTCATTGATTCTGTGGACTTTACTGAAGCCTCTGTGGGAATATTGAGGATTTACAGACACTTGATTTTATGCCAGCATCCCTAACACTTGAGTTGTATTAATGCATATAGGTTTATGATTCACTTTTTTCTATTTAGGGTTGATTTCTACCTTATATTTAGTGCCATTGGAAATGGCTCTGGCTGTCTGCAACCTTGCAAAAGTAAAGTGGGCTCTGAAAATGGAAGGCTAGATAAGCACATTTAGCACAGCAACTTTTGGCCACTGAAATTTCAGCCATTGTGCTCACAATTATTCTGCCCTTGCACTAAAAAGTGGCAGCATATCCTGAAAAGAACAGTTAGGAAAGGTGGAAGAGGAAGGTGAGCTAAGAGAAAGTAATAAAAGATAGTCAAAGACAGTGAAGTTGTGTCAAAATTATAAAAAAAATAAAGATCACATAGTGAAAGTAATACTTAAAAGTATTAAAGAAGCTAAAAGTCAAAAATTAGAGATCAAAACGGTAAACAGGCTAATATGTGGTATATATCTAGATACTTAGATACTGACAAATCAGTACCACTGTGTTTTATAGTGGTGGCGCTTTGACACTTTGTAGGAAACACTCCTTAAAAATCTCTCTAGCAAAAGCATAACAATAACAGAGGAAAAAATATTAAAAATACTGTAACTCAATGAATCACAACGGATACTAAATCAACAGCTATTACAAACTGATTTTCTATTCACTGTGGTTTGTCTCTCAACTCTGTTGGTACACAAAACATGAGCTAAAACTGGCCAAAGAATACAATCTTCTGAGTTGCCAGAATTTCTGTTTTGAAAAGGCAATTTCCTAACTGAAGCATGTGATATACATTCCACATGACCAGACGACTATCCTGAGAAGAGAGCTAAAGGAACCCTGCAAAAAGGTCACCAGAATGTATATCACTCGCCTGACTCTGTTCAGTCAGCGTAATTACTTGCCTACTTTATCTAAACTCTAAGGGGCTCAATTACCTCAGCTCGAAAACAAAAACACATAAAGAAATGAAGCATTAAATACCAAGAAAAGGCAATATAAGGTAGTTAACAACATAAGAGAGATTCATGAAAAAATGCAGTCTGGCTGTATAAAAAGATCAGGCTTTAAGCCCAAATTGTTGCATTACACCCAAGTCTTTTCCCTGCCTTGTATTTATTTTCTGTTTTATGGTTGTTTTTGTGATGTTTGAATAGTTATTTTCCAGGTTTGTCTGTTAGATTTGTCCATTATTTGTTAATTATGCGCTGTTTTTTGAGGTGAGGCCACCATGAAGTCACTGCTGCTGGATCCCCCCCTCTGTCTGTGTATTGCTGTTACAAGAAGAGTTTAAGTAAAGTATTTTTGAGTTTGTGATTAGTGCTCTTTCTTCAGATTTACAGATTTTTGTGATTTTGTTCGACATTTTCTGGATTTCGACCTTAGATTGTGTTTACAGACTATTAATTTTCCGTTTTGGGAACAGGCCTTGTTGCACTTTTGAGCATTTTTATTTTATTTTCCTGTTTTTGCCAATAAAGTCTTAATTTTTAAAGTTGTGGCCTTGTCTATACATGGCAAAGTTTGATGGCTTTCTTTCTCTTTTGAGATATATTTTTGAAATTAAAAGCCAGCTACCCATTTGAGCCTGAGTAGGCCTAAGCCTGCTGGTAGTATTTGGGGAGTGGCTGCCTTGGGATGAGCCACTGCTGGCCAGGCCAGTAAAGGTTTTGTTCTGCTTTTGTGGCTTACTTTGGTGGCATCACACCCCTTTCTGTCATATTTGTAACTTTGTGTTATGACACAAATTCTGCGGTGGGCTGGTACCCTGCCCGGCATTTGTTTCCTGCCTTGCGCCCTGTGTTGATGCTAATGCATCTGATAGTCTTCTGCCCACAAGACCAAACCTAAAACATCTGAAAAGAATTATTAAAGACAATATTAGCAAATTAACAGTACATAACCCATGCACAAGACAAAAGGTTTAGTGAAGTGCAGAAGAAAGAAAGAAAAGTTTGGACATTTGGCATATCCCAGTAAACTGAAACTGTCCCCAGTCACTGCATAAAATAAAAGTTCTAGCAGACTTTAACCAGCTAACTGAACATTCCACTCATTGACATTCTGACAGTACAGTCTATGAAAATGAAGGAACAGGTTCAATCCTGAGATCAGTGGACAATGAAACTGCTTCTCTAATGTCCTGTGAAGCAATTCTCCAAAACCTACGTGAGAATGCTAAAGATTTAAAAATGAACAAAATATGCAAATAATAGAGTTAAGGCTGAAAGGAGTGCTAGCCATACTGATAAATTAGACACACAGATATTCCACAAACAATAATGCATATGCCACTGCATTAGCAGCTGAAGGAGAATTACATGAAACAAAGTAGTTGTCCTCAGATACAATATATCTTAGTGGAGCATTCATCATATTTTTTTCTGGTAGGATAGTTTTAAGCATGTAGGTAGTACACTTTATTATTCCTGGCATATAATTTGCTACAGGGTATTCAGATTTACAAAATTTATACCAGCACAGCTGATGGTGCTACTGCTTTAGAGTATTCCCTGAAATTATAGGCCTGTGCCTTTTGATTGCAGGGTACATAAACATTAATGTGTTCAGTAAGGTAAAAGGAAGCTAAACCGCTCACAGCTTTATATGACAGAAGGAGGATTTTAAAATCATTTGTAAACTTAACCAACTCAATGAAAAGGCTTAAGCAAGGGATTAATATGATCACAATTGAATAGAGTGAAGAGTTGACAATCTGAAAGTGAAGCTTTGCAGTAATCAATTCTACTCAATATAAACCCTTCCATCTATTTTTCTGTATTATGCACGGAAATATTACTAAGTGAATCTTTATGTATTAAGAGATCTGAGATATAGCTTACAGTGTACTGTGTATTTAGAGCAAAGTTCCTCATAAACAGGCTAATCATAGCATATTGAAATTACTGGAAAATGTGTTGCCATTCAGATATGTCAGTCTGAACACCTTCTTCTGGTTTCTCAACACTGCTGCTTCAGTGTTAACAAGCATAATGTGCTTTATTAATTATAAATGCCTACATTTCCCTCTTTTAAACTATCATCTGGGTATCAGCTTATTTCAAAAAATGTTTCCTAAGGTTTAAAGTATCTGCAAATGTTAAAAGGAGCTTTAATTAATACTTACTGTCATGGATGGAGTGGCATCTCAGCTGAGATGGAGCCTGTTCCCTTACTAATGTACCAGATGGTCAGGAAGGGAAGCATGGCACTCTTTGTCCTTGCCAAGAAGCTGTCTTGGAGGGGCACTGTTGCAGCAGGTACACTGGGACTGGTAACCTGGCAGCAATTATCTGGCTGAGAAGCTAACATAGCAAATAGACTACCTGAATGGAGGAGAATCCCAGCCTAGTTTTTTAGTAATCCCTTTCCCAGTCTGGGGGACCGACTGGATGAGGGATAGGAGGAGACCGCATCCCAAACTCATGTTGTCCCTCAGTACATTGTGTTGCAGCATCCTGTTTTGTAAGCTCCTGAATGAGTGGAATATACTCAGGGATCTTGAAAGTTTATCAAGAGTACTTTAAGTGAAGCTGACAGCCTTGCATTTATGTGCAATGATACTAAGAAAAAATCTATGAAGAAAGAAGTAGAAGTAGTTTCAAAATGACAGCTCCGAAGGAACTCAGTTTAAGATGAAGATCATTTATGCACAAGGCCTAAAGGGACTAAAAGATCTGAGACAAAACCAAATGACTGAAAGAGGAAAATGAAATAAAGATTCTGTTCAAGTTTTTATTACAGTAGATATGGTTCTTCTCAGAAGACAAGTTTAGAGAATTAAAACAAATAGCAAAAAGTAACAAAAAAGTACAAAACTGTTCAGTTAGTTTTATAAATTAACAGATTTTAAAAAATCCATTCATTTGGTATTGACTGCTCCAAAGGCTGGGATTTAGGAAACAACTGAGCATCATTTGTATAGGGAAGACAAAAAGCAATGAAGAAGGTACATAGGAAACAAATGCACAATAAGAATAACACTCATCAATGAGCCATGCCTAAGAAGAATATGTGAGGAGAGGATAATAACTTATGCCATGAGATTGAAAAGAAATGGCTTTATATGGTAGGTTAAGGCTGTTAACCAATCCAATACAGAGCATGTGATGTCAGGACAACAAAAGAAGAAAATAGCAAGAAATGTTTAACTTTAAGATCAAGGACCTTTTAGAAAATATAATATTCTTGTTCAAACAGAGCTTGATAGTTGCATTTTGGAACATAGGTCATTAGAGGCTGCAGAAGTGAAAACACTTGGCTAAGTAATAAGCACAAATTATATTGAACGCAGATACTTCCAAGCGTGAATGTTCCCTAGGTGAATTAAAAATATACAATCCTGAATTCCGATCCTTAAAAAATATTGGATCTCTAATTATGGCTAGAATGCAGTTATGTTAAAAGAGGAATGATTACTGATTTGGCCGGAGCTTTATTAGTTTAGATTACTGTTGTTTTATGAGAAAAGGTGTGTATGGTGATGCCAATATAAAACTAAAGAAAGAAGTCATTGCTGGCAAACAGCAATACTGATTAGAGGATTGGAGGACTTTGATTTACTAGGCAATTATTCAATGAAAAAGCCTAAGTGGGCATGTTAATTATAAATGAGTTCACTGCAAATTCCAGTTAGAGGATATGAGAAGATAGTTGCATGAGCCTAACGGCCCATGTCAGGACTCCTTTCCTCTCTCAGTTCTAACTCAGCCATCCATGCACTCACTAAGGGACCCTTGGTACAATTTCTAAGATTGTGGTATACCTACATGTAGTGAGGCCTCCATAAATATGGCTACCTGGTAGGTACTGTAGACTTTGAACCCTGATTGTGAAATGCTCATAAAGTTGTATCTCTTGTGTCAAAATCTAACCTATAACTATAACCAGGAGAGAATCTACCATCAACACATTCTGGGTGTGTGCCCAAGGACTCCTAATGGCAAGTAGAATGGCAAGTTCCTGTGCTCGATGAAATGACTGAGTATCTGCCAGTCGAAATGATCAAGGGGTAATGTATTGAGAAATATCATGCTGCATCAAATGAACCAGTTAAGGAGATAAGTCATTCAGGGGTTTTTGAGGGTCTTAATCCAGCCTTGGCTATAAATCACGACCGTACAACTCTTTTTTGGATATACTCTAAATTATAGAGATGCAATTTTCCTGCTAGTCCGATTTATCATTCTAGCTGCATGAGTTTTCCTCCTTCTGACCAGTTTCATTGACATGTGATATGAAAAACTTGCATTTCTGAAAAATGAATCAGTAAAATATTAGCAGATTCTAAAAACTACACCACCTTCATGTTACGCTTACTTCGATTTAACACATTAACAACAACAACAACATTTATTTATACATACATTTTCATACAAACAGTAGCTCAAAGTGCTTCTAGCTAAGTTAAAAATAAAAAAAACAGTAATACCACAAACTATAATGTCAGTAAGAGAGTGGCTTATAGTACCAAAATTACAATCCACTTCTGTAAATGTAGAACACGTATTTTGAGTTCCGCATAGGACAGATGGGCATCCTGCCTGGATGACAATATGACTTCGGGACAAGATGGAAGGTGCCAGGGGACGGAAAAGCAAAAGCCTGAGGCCAGGAGCAGGTCCATCTCCTATACTTTAGATGGCAGTGGTGTGCTGGAGGTGCCCCAGGGATTCATGGGAACTGGTGTCTGGAAGTGCAACCTGGTTGGGGTCCCTGGGTGCTGCAAGAGGGTGCTGTTGGGGGAGGTCTATCCTGGTTCTCAGACAACCTGGAAGTAATCCTCACAAATCTTGACGGGTCACTAGGAGCTGTCAAGTATGAAAGAAGCATGTTGACTTATCTTAGGGAGTCTGAGTTAGGAGGCAGTAGGCAACATTCAACTGGAGGTGTAAGAATAGGAAAAGAGTCATTGTTTTGCGTGGTAATTGGCTGTACTTTATGTTGTTTATTGCTTGGTGGATTAAAAATCAATTGTTTGAACCCATGGCTGTGTTAGGTATTATTGGGTCAAGGGTTTGTGGCTCAGTGGTGCCACCTACTGGTTTTAGTAGCTAAGGCATATCTTTTTTTACTACCACCCCATCAGTTCCCAAACCTTCTTACCTACTCCGTTTAGGGTAAAGAAACAGTTTCTGAAGCCTTAGCAATGAATCAAATGTAATAGTCAGCCTTATATCAACTGCAAGTTAACATATTAAAGGTCTACTGTATGTGCCACCAGCCAATGTTAACCAGTTCTTACTATGATGGATTGTTTTTTAATATTCTGCAATACAATCCACCCTTCAATCTAATTTGAGACACACTTAATTCAAATTCAGGGTCAAAGAAAGCTGAAATCCTTATTCATTCATGGAGGGCATATTGAAAGTTTGTAAATGCCCTACACATGTTTGTCTTTAGAATGTTGGAGGGAAACCTGAGTACCCAACAGAAATTCTGCAGACATGGAGCAAAATGATGCAAACTACTCACAGACCATTAGGGAATCCATTAAAGTAACATTGCTAGCCACTGTACCACAATAATGAATGAAGTATTACCAAATTCATTATAATACCACATCCAAACATGCTTTAGTGTAAATCTCATTATTTGTTATTGTCATGCTCCAAATCCCAGCAACTGTCATTCACTGAGCTACTTCCTGCTACCAGATGAGAGCAAATGAAACTCAACAGATGTCTAATGGACTGTGGTTTACTAGTCACATGAACAATCAACTGAAGAATTAACCGGTGACTACACGGGGACATGGCCTCTCAAGCCCTATCATTTTCATCTGCTCTCCCATTCTGTCAGCAAAAAACTGTTGGACAGGTTGTTCTTTGGTTGAAAGCTTGACATACTGTAGTTTCCAACATTTCCAATGGCTGAAATGTTTTTAATTTCAAAGGAGGCTGATTTTTATAGCAGATTTCAACATCTATTATACTGTATGTGATGGTCAATCATAGAAATGGGTCATGCAGAGGGACTGAATGTGAGAATTTGGACAAAGGAATTATTCCACAGAGAAAGAAAAATGATAGGCCTGTTAAAAACATACTAAAGTAACCCATTTCAGTTCAGATAAAAATGCAGTAAATACATATTAATTACTTCATAATAATAAATAACCTGACTTTGCAGAAATGATACGCCTTGTGAAAAGAAAAGCAATCTATTTATGTTTCTAGACTATTTATACAGCATGAGAAAGTAATACAGTTTCCCAAGCTCTACTTACATCTTGGTAGCTGGTCAGATGGCAAGAGAATTCACTTTACAGCAAATTGGCAGCGATGCCAAAGGCAAAGCAAAATTCTCTAGGCTCTTGTAGGCGAAATATCCTGTTTGTCTTGGAGTGAAAGAAAAGAACTGAAGACAGCTGGGCAGAAGATTACAGACAGCACTCAGCATGCACATACTGGCATTGGAAGGTAAACTGTAACCACAGTACACAGAGAATGATAAACTAGAATTAGGACTCCTGCTAATTTACTTTACATTTATCACAAACTAAAACTAAATGGATTAGACCCGATCTTTGGCAAAAAAAAAAAGTCTGAAGGGAATACTAGTATTGCAAATTTTCAAAGTTGAACACTTTCTGTAAGTAAACACACAGGATGTTTTTATACCTTCTTGGATTTAAAGCATGACATGCTTTAGGAGATTATGTGATGCCACGACTGTCAGGGGTTTTCATGCATGAATGCCTGTGTATTCACAACGTCTTGTCACAATACACTGTGATTTTGGTGTTATTTGACAAACAAAAATCCAAATAATTGCAGCTTCTACTGTACATCATGCATTGATGCAGCAAGATAACAAAGAGATCAAACCCCCTTTATGTGAGTAACAAAATCCCCAATGCTGCAATGTATTTGTTACAAATTAGTTTAAAATTGACGTACATTAGTTATTGGTGATTTTATTCCAGATGTCCCTAAAGCTTTTTATTAAAAAAAACTGTGTTTATTGAATGAATATTTATCTAATGTTATAATGTAATACTAATAGTAAATATTTGTGTTACATGGTACCATGTACTGGGTGCTCCGGTTTCCTCCCACGGTCCAAAGACATGCAGGTTAGGTGCTTTTCCAATCCTAAATTGTCCCTAGTGTGTGCTTGATGTGTGTGTGTGTGTGTGTGTGTGTGTGTGTGACCTGCGGTGGGCTGGCGCCCTGCCCAGGGTTTGTTCCTGCCTTGCGCCCTGTGCTGGCTGGGATTGGCTCCAGCAGACCCCAATGACCCTGTGTTAGGATATAGCGGGTTGGAAAATGGATGGATGGATGGATAGTACAATTCACAAAGCACAAAATCAGAAAAATCCAAAAAATATAACAAGCCCTAAACTCTCATTTGTTAACATAAAGATACAATATGTAAGTAATAAATAACTGGACATCATTGGTAGCATTGTGAGGATTATGTTCTGTGATTTCTCTAGCACCTTCAATTCCATCCAGCCATCCCTGTTAAGGGGGAAACTCAGAGATATGCAGATAGACGAGCCTATGGTGTCCTGGATAATGGACTATCTGTCAGAGAGACTACAGTTTGTGAGACTCGAGGACTGTGTCTCTGATATGGATGTGAACAACACTGGAGCACCACCATGATCAGTCCTGTCTCCTTTTCTCTTCACTCTGAACACGTTAGACTATAAATACAACACCAGGGGCCTCATGTATAAACGGTGCGTACGCACAGAAATGTTACGTAAGAACTTTTCCACGTTGAAATCGGGATGTATAAAACCTACATTTGGCGTAAATCCACGCACTTTTCCACAGTACCTCATACCTTGTCGTACGCAAGTTCTCCGCTTGGTTTTGCAGACTGGCAGCACCCAGCGTCAAAGCAGTGCTACTGTTCCTGTGTGGTTACACCTTATTTTCCTGACGCGGCTTTATAAATACACCGAAACTAACCGCATATTGTTTATTAGTGTAATGCATCTGATTGTAATTAACTTGTAACAATATAATGACCATGGAGCGGCTGCTGCTTCACCACCTGAGGCCACAGGTCCGTCACGCCCTAGACCCTCTGCAGTTCGCATACCAGGAGAAAGTGGGAGCTGAGGATGCCATCATCTATATGCTTCATCGATCCCTCTCCCACCTGGACAGAGGCAGTGGTGCTGTAAGAATTATGTTTTTGGACTTCTCTAGCGCCTTCAACACCATCCAACCTCTGCTCCTTAGGGATAAGCTGACTGAGATGGGAGTAGATTCACACCTGGTGGCATGGATTGTCTTACAGACAGACCTCAATATGTGCGTCTTGGGAACTGCAGGTCTGACATCGTGTGCAGCAATACAGGGGCGCCGCAGGGGACTGTACTTTCTCCGGTCCTGTTCAGTCTATATACATCAGACTTCCAATATGACTCGGAGTCCTGCCACGTGCAAAAGTTCGCTGATGACACTGCTATTGTGGGCTGCATCAGGAGTGGGCAGGAGGAGGAGTACAGAAAGTTAATCAAAGACTTTGTTAAATGGTGCGACTCAAACCACTTACACCTTAACTCCAGCAAGACCAAGGAGCTGGTGGTGGATTTTAGGAGGCCCAGGCCCCTCATGGACCCTGTGATCATCAGAGGTGACTGTGTGCAGAGGGTGCAGACCTATAAATATCTGGGAGTGCAGCTGGATGACAAATTGGACTGGACTGCCAATACTGATGCTCTATGTAAGAAAGCTCAGAGCAGAATATACTTTCTGAGAAGGTTGGCATCCTTCAACATCTGCAGTAAGATGCTGCAGATGTTCTACCAGACGGTTGTGGCGAGTGCCCTCTTCTACGCAGTGGTGTGCTGGGGTGGCAGCATAAAGATGAAAGACGCCTCACGCCTGGACAAACTTGTTAAGAAGGCAGGCTCCATTGTAGGATTAAAGTTGGACAGTTTAACATCTGTGGCAGAGCGACGGGCACTAAGCAAACTCCTGTCAATCATGAAGAATCCACTGCATCCACTTAACAGTGTCATCTCCAGGCAGAGGAGTAGCTTCAGTGACAGACTTTTGTCACTGTCCTGTTCCACTGACAGACTAAAGAGATCATTCCTCCCCCACACTATGCGACTCTTCAATTCCACCCGGGGGAGTAAATGCGAACATTAATTTTATTTTAATTCTTTTCATTTTTATTACTATTTAATTTAATATTGTTTCTTTGTATCAGTATACTGCTGCTGGATTATGTGAATTTCCCCTTGGGATTAATAAAGTATCTATCTATCTATCTATCTATCTATCTATCTATCTATCTATCTATCTATCTATCTATCTATCTATCTATCTATCTATCTATCTATCTATCTAATGGTAGAGGGAACAGCCATAGTATTCCAAATACCATAACTGCTTTAGCATTGTTACTCTCACTTCTTCTTCTTCTTCTTCTTCTTCTTCTTTCAGCTCCTCTTGTTAGGAGTTGCCACAGCGGATCATCTTTTTCAATATTTCTCTCACTGCACCACTCAGAGTATTTATATCACTGTATCTGAGTGTGAATCACAGCAGCAGCTGATCGGAAAGGGAATTATCGGTATACAGCTTCAAGGACACGCTGTCTCAGCCACTGCAAAATGTTTTAAAGCCTTTCCTGTACGGACCTCGCGGGTCAGAAACAGAAACGATATCATTTTTAAGGTGAAATTCAGCAAAATATGTTTATTAAATTATACAGATAAAACTTTAACTTCATTTAAATAATCTATATTCTTCACTGGGAGTGTCGTTAAGGATAGAATAATTAAACATGTACTATGAAGACATTTCAATGTTCTTTAAACGTTTTGAAGAATCGGCGCTAAGCTTACAGATGGCTTAACGTCTATTACAGAGCTGATTGTATGGCGATCGGTTGCTTGGGTAAAGAAAAGAACTGACTGCAGTGACGGCTACGCCAATATATATTGAATATAAAACAGAAAGAGAAAATAACAACACAGCTAAAAACACAGCGACAAATTTCGGCAAAAGTTAAATGCTTGTGTCATGAGCACGAGGCGGTTATGCAGCCATCCACTGTGCATAAGCTACCTTACTGACGGGCGGGCGAAGGAGTCACCGATTCTTCCTCTGCCCAGTGCCACCACAAGCCTAGAGCTGCCCCTGATTGTACTGCTGCAATAAATTATTTCATCGAAGTCAAACACATGTTTAATAACGTGCTTTAACTCCTATCATCATGAAAATGATATCATGTATACATCTCAGTATTTTAGTTATTCAGAGAACTGTAATATTATGAATGTAATTGATTCTGTGTCCAGTTGGAGGAAGAGAGCCAATTTATAAAGCAAGTAGTGATTCACACACATAGAGCACATAGAAGATCAAATACAAAACAAAGCATTTAACGTGCTACTTTAATTACGATGTGATTTGAGAAACTGGTTAATTAAATGATTTTAAGATGAAGTTTATGATGTTCTACTTTAATGACAAAATAAACTACGTGATTAAAGTGGAAATGTCGAGATTGAAGTTGACATTTCGTGCTTTTTCCTCACTGTGTGCCTTTTTTCTCTGTACCCTAATAAGCTTTCATATGACACTCAGACAGTGGGCTTACAACTCGGCTTTTCACGCGACTTTGATATGTGACTTCTTTTTTATTTCCGGCACTGTGCGATTTGTGAATGTGAGCTTTCAAGTTTCTCCAACCCGCTATGTCACTCGATCAAATTCATTTTGTTGATTATACCACGGTTTATTTGAACAAATAGTATGTTTTTCCTTTGCCTCCACTTGGTATTCGGTGAAATTCTTATATTTTCCCCGTGCTTTTCCCATTGTCTTTTCACAGAAGGCTGCGCTTAAGGGCGATTTATATTGATTTGCATATTCAAATAGGCGTACTTCTGGGAGGATTTGGGGCGTTACATAATGCGCGTGCACGAGCGTTAGTTTTCACGCTGGTCGGGATTTATGTAGCGGAAGAACGTGGAAGTTGGATTACGCACAGATTCCTGCATCTGGATTTTTCTGTGCGTAAGCACATTTCGGCTTTTGTGCTTACGCCATGTTATAGTGCGAGTTCTACGCATGGCGTTATACATGAGGCCCCAGGTAATGTCACTTGAAGAAATTGTCAGATGATTCTGCACTTGTGGAGTATGTTCATAAAGGGGATGAGGAATCAGGATGTGGGCAACACTGGAACACCACAAGGAATAGGTCTGTCTCCTATTCTCTTCACTTTGTACAACTCAGAATATAAATATAACAGCAGGTTTTGTCATTTGCGGAGATTTTTCAGATGATTCTGCACTTATGGGGTGATTTGATAAAGAGGAACGAGGCACAGTACCGGAGTCGGGTGGAAACATTGCTTAGTGCAAAGAGAGATGTCTGCAATTGAACAAGGAACTGGTTATTGACTTTTGCCACACCCTAGTGTCTATATGTCACTATTCAAAGAGTGGAAGTAGAGGTAGTCCACTTTTACATGTACTTGGGGGTGAGGGGGGGTCCAAATCAGTCACAGATTAGTCTGGTCTTGGAATTATGAGGAACCAAATAACAAAATGGCAGGACAGGCACTTTTTTTCTCACTGCATTCCTTTAATGTGAGTAATGACATCTTCCGCAGCTCTGTGATGGCCAGTGCAATTTTCTACGCCGTCGTGTGCAGGGTGCTCACTTCAACTGAGTCACACCAAATCAACAAGCTAATTAAAAGGGCAGGCTCCGTTATGTGTAGTGTAGAGTCAGTTAGTTACTGACTCTACAATCTGTACAATATTTGCTAAAAATAGCTGACAAAACAAAAGCTGATTGTCATTCACATTGTGACAATAATAGATATCTGTGCTCTTTAACTACAGACACCACTGTTATTTTTTGCTTGAGGCAGTAAATAGTAATTTATCACATATATTCACATTGCCCTGATTCAATGATGCCTGTTTCTGCAGTACTTTTCCACTGTAAAAGAGTCTCAGTGTTGCTTGCAGCATTTTCTGTTTGTGGAAAGAAATCATCTTTCTCTTATATTATTATGCTACATTTCAGTTTAATTTCAGCTCTTTTTGTGCTTGATTTATTCTAAAATAGTTGCCCCAGGTTTACCTTCCTTATGCACACCTGGACAAAACAATACAGTTCACGCATAAAATGCCCACATTTATTAATTCATTATAAACAGTGTTTTTATTTTAATACCCTGCAATGATACATTAACACTTTTAAGCCTAGAGAATATGTCAGCTTCTCAAATGATATTTTGTTATTCTATTACAACAATAAAATGTATGGTGTGCACCACCACAATGCAGTGTTCCCATTTGAGATAAAGAATATTCTGACTTCACGTACTTCCCCTTAATTAGAAGCCATTGTACGTCATATGGTTCATAAACTGTTAAATTGTTTTCTGAAAGGTAAAGGCACCTAAGCTTTCCATTACTTATCTATTTATCTACTTGTGATTTTAATGAATTCAATACCTTCTTTTATCTCAATGACCAGATAACCAGTTTACCGTTTCTTAGTATCGAGGCCATTTTGTTAGGTTGACCAGCTTGCTGCTGTAAACAGCCAATCAGATGGCTGTCAATACAGTCAAGTAAATTAGTTATTTGTCAATGGTCAAGACCTACTTAGTATGATTATTGGTAACAGATCTGGTGGTTACCCGAATCTTAGGAAGAGGTACACTGCTGGGATTTTCACGCTCTGTGGTCTCTTGATTTTACAGAGAATGGTGCAATAAATGTACTGTTAAAAGATCCTGTTAGTGACAGGTTTGTAGGCAAAATCACTTTGTCAGAGGATGTCAGAGGAGAAAGGTCAGTCTCCTTTACATTCACGCTTCAGATGTTTTATCAAAAACACACCATTCCCACCATGAAGCATGGTGGTCGCAGTATCATGCTATGGGGCTTCTTTTCTGCGGCAGCCCCTGGAAAGCTGGGCAAATGAGGACACAAACAGTCAAGAAGTTATAAAAAGTGGTATAGGCTTTTATTCCCAGAAAAATTTAACCGTGCAGTTCTTAATTCATAAATAAATAAATAACCCAGTAAAAACAAGTATCTGTGGAGGATAAATAATCCATAAGAATGAGGTTAAAATCACTGGAGGGAGCTGTTCTTAAAAATACAGTAGGAGCTATGGTACTTCCTTCTCCACCACTTTTCCCTGCTTCTCAAGTCTCCGGGTCTTCTCAGCTCACACAGTCGCTTGCTGACAAGTGCAGTCAACCTCCACGCGGTCCTTCACCATAGCCACCTCAATCAGTCACCACTCTAGTGCCCTAAAACCAAAATTTGCCCCTTTATCATCCCTCAGCATATGCATGGACCTACAATCCCTGCTGCATCTCCCATCCACCTCCTCCACATGGCTTTAAGGTGGGAGCCCACTCGGAGCAGTTGGTCACTCCTTCTCCCAGAATGCTTGGCAGGAGAAACCCCTACTCTCATGAGTGCTCGCTATGTGATCCTCCCTGTGCATAAAACTCAACTGCTTGCCTTTTCTCTACCACACCAGTTCAGCCACTCTACCTTCATCTTCCTTCTCTTTTTATTTAGCCTCCATAACTCTTTCTTATCTTGGTCTTTCCTTTATCTTCCCTGTTTACTGGCCAGGCTCCCTTTTAAACTGTGGCTGGGCACAGATTCTGCATTCACCTTCTGCAAGGCATGAACAAAGCACTTGACCAACCTGCTCATATCTACACATCAATCAGCCAAGCACTTCAATCAACCGCGGAGTGGCATGAGCACATTATCACAGAAAGCATACCTGCGCCCACCTGGAGCCTGCACACTGAGTCATTTATTTAATTTTAAAAACAAAAAACTCTCTCATCACATAGATCCTCGTTTTTATGAAGTTTTGTGAAAAGGAGTAACTTTGACCCTTCGTATCCCTCTAGGTGTGCACCAGAGTGGGTTGATGTGGGAGGCACAACTTTAAGTCCTTATTAAACTTTCTAAGGGTAAATTTTGCACAAATGTTACGAGGGTTTTCTTAACAAAGAGAACCATAGACAAATGGAATAAGTTACCAAGTAGTGTGGTAGACATTACGACTTTAGAGACTTTCAAAACTAGACTTGATGTTATTTTGGAAGAATTAAGTGGATAGGGATTGTGACCATTGTTGGGCTGAATGGCCTGTTCTGGTCTAGATTGTTCTAATGTTCATCATTTTTGCAGAAGACACCTATTGGTTTATTCTTTATTATAAGCATATAACTTCTTCAACAAAACATAGTCCAAAAATGGCCTAAAATGAGTGTTTTTCAGGTCCAAAGGGTCAAAAAGCTCATTGTGTAGCACAACTAGACATTACAATGAGTCAAACACTTTGTTCTATGTTGGATGTTCTTATACCGGTGAGTGTGGGGGCGCTGCACTGAGAAAAGGTGTTTATAAGTAATTCTTATGAACACAATAATCCCTTCTAGTGATTAAAACAAATACTAACCATTGTAGTTTTCTTGTTTCTGTTTTGCAATTTTTATGATTATTTCTGGGGTTGAAGGGAAGTTTCTTCTTTGGGGACAGGTGGTTGTTATATCTGCACAGCCTTTCTTGGTGCAAATCTGCAAACGTAACATCTGTAAAACCAAGAACCTCTATGTCCAGTCATTAAGGATGTAAAGGTGGTCCACTCCTAGATTTTCAGACAATGAATTATTCTGCAAGGGGGTGTCAAGAAACGCGCCTGGGGCTCCTTTATATCAACAGCAATATGTCTACATAATGCCTCACTGGAACTGTGAGTGCCAAGTTAGAAGTTTTTCTTTCTTTTTTAACTGTCTTGCTTTTCAGTCATTCTGTTGTGGTTTCAGACCATATTATGTGCATTTATTTATTTACAGTATGCGTGCATGTATTTTTGTATATTTATTTAAAGAACCTCTGTGAAAAGCTAAATGTTCACCTGGGGACTAATAAAGTTCTATCTGTCTGTCTATCTTGTGACAGTACCATGTTTCATGCCATATTGGTATTTTTCTGAAATGTTGCATGTGTGCTAAGCTAACCACTATGTGGTCTTCATTATGGCTCTATAACATAGTCTAGTTTATCCCCACACAGCCCCAAAAGACTTCTGTGTGAGCTAAATTACTGACCTTAAATTATCAGAGTGAGCAAGTGTAGGTATATCCACTAGTGTGTCCTGAAGTAGCCTGACACCCTGTGCAGGGTTTGGATTTTTGTTATTGTAGGGTAGGGTTTGATTCCCTGACATGCCTGATGATAACAGAATAACATTCAGCTCTTCATAATTCAGAATGCAGAGTTCAGGTTCAGTAAAAACTGGAAGGGAACAATTGGCAGGAAAAGATAAGAGAACAGATATCTTACAGGAGATAGCAAAGAATCAAAGCACAGATGGACAAGTAAATTTAGGGCGCATTTTCATCTTCAGTGATGTTTAGTCAAAGCTTTGACTGTTCTTACTTCTTTCTAATCAAGTTAGCTTTTTTCACTAATCTTTAGTAAACGACTGTCACAAAGCAAGAAAAAATCACTTTTATCATTCTAATTGATGGCAACAGCACTATTTATCACATTTGAAAACACTGCTTTTAACTTGCACCTTTTCATCCCGATTCATGATTGATCAAAGCATTCGTGTCAGTTGCTAACAGAAGATGGAAGTTTAGGGAACTGTGAAGTTATAAATATATATTTGCCTGTATGTGACACCGAGCTGTCTAACTGACTTGTTGTTGGGTGCTGATTTTTGGAGCATATTTCCATGAGCTATGTTCTCTTAAGCAAGTCAAATAGCTCACAAGTGTGTAATATGTGCAGCAGTGGGAAGTGCTCACAGCAGAATTTATCTTGGTGCAATGAAGGGAGAAATCGTTTATGCACTTTATGAAACAGACAATAACAATAAGAAACTAGAGAATGAGTGGCAAAGGAAAACAAGTAAAACAATCTAATTGCACAATTGTCTTGTTTATTATAAACATGATGATTTTTGTGGTGCTCTTATGCATCTATGATCTACTGCGTACTTAAGGTCTAATTTTCAGAAGATGATAAAGAGTTTGCTCTTGATTAAGGTCCTTCCGAGGAAAGCAACTTTCCGGAAAGACATAACAATCTCTCAGACATGTGTAATGCTTCATAAATAACTGTTCTCAGAAAGTGCATAATAAACATCCGCCCATTGTGGTGTTTTTAAAACTGCTTGTTCTAGTAGATTGTAATGAAAATTTATTAATCAATGCAAGGCATCCTAAACTGAAGGGATGCCAGCCATTACAGAACACACCAGCACACACACATATTTATACTGTATAAATTGGGGAAGGTCAGCATCACTAAATAACTGAAAAAGGTCTAATGGTGTACCTATGAACTAAAGAACTATCACAGGATACCTATTTGAACAAAGGGAGACAAAGCAAACTTCACAAAGTAAATATTAAACTGAGGTTCAAACACTATGAGGCATCAAAACTGCACTGACTCATGTTAGATCTTTGGAGGTAGTAGCATGAATAACTGAACCACCATGAATAAACTTCATTTCAGTAGTGTTTTTCTTCATACTGTATATTGCTTCAGTTGTATCATGAAAACTAAGCAGGGGAACACAAAGTTAAGCAGAAAGTGTCTAGAAACTTTTAGACTGAGAAACTAAACTGTTTTATTATATTGTGATCGGTGTTGCCACCAGTTAGCTGTCCATAATGGTGGTGACTATTGCTCATGTGCAGCCCAGTAGTTCCCCTGCTCCATTTTTTCTCCCGTATAGCGCCGCCAACTGCACGCTCTTATACTCTTAACTGTGGGCTGTCTTTCTGTTAAACAGTAAACCCAGCCAGTAAAGAAACACAGCCACCCTTCAGAAACTCCATCTTAAACAGTATTTCAATGTGAAACAAACACATTCTTACCCGCCCCTTTTACGGGATCAGCTGCAGGCCTGCAGGCTTACTGCACAACATGTTTCTTGCACAAGGGTTAGAACATTTTGAAAGACCAAATACTGGCCGACCTGACGACCCCCTTCCCTATCCTCTCTTCCTCAGACTGAGTCTGTTCCAATTGCTGCCTCCGAGCCAATGAACCTGCTTGATGAGGAGGACTTTGTGTTGTTTTGACCTGGAAAGGGAAGCTGGACCACCATGTTTGACTGCTGCAACCTATATGATTTTCTGCTGTTGACAAACCCCTTCTGGATATGGTCTTGTGTCTGTACCTGCCAGTTCAGAAATAAAGATTTTGTTCCTTGAAAACCCAATCCCTTTTCCATTCTCCTGTGCAATTCTGTGACTCAAGCTTGACAATATAAATAACACTTTTCAATTTTTGTTTTTTGTTTCTTTTTCTTTTGATGTTATCTGTTTTGCACACCAAGGACTACGGATTGCATTTTGTCTGTTTGTTTGTTCGCCAATCATGCAAAAATGGCTGAATCTGTTTTCAAGACATTTTGCCTATGGATCGCCATTGATCCAAACAAAAAAAATGGTCTATATGGTATTGCATCAAATGCATAATGCATAAATTCATCATGCCAAAAGTGATGAATATGCTGAAATTTTGCGAGTTCGCCCCTGTTGACAACTTAAAATCTAGACTTTAAGCCCTTTCAAAAGTTCCATTGAGAAACAGGGTTGTAATGGGGTTGGGAGCAAAACCAAAATATCACTCTGTTACTCAAAAACTGATAGCAGTAAATTTGGTGTATTGTTAGATTTGGCCCGACTTACGTGAAGGCAACAACCCACGTCAGTGATTCAATGGAAGTGGCATGTTATGTGATTAGATTAAAAAAGCTTTATTAATTCCATGCGGAAACTCAGCTGCAAAAACATTAAAAATAATGAATACAGACTCACAGGACAGAAAATACTGCCAATCAATCAATCAATCAATCAATCAATCAAGTGCATAAATAAATAAAAAATAATGAATACATCAGGTGGAAGTATTCAATCTTACCTTATAGCAGTGGGCAGAAAGGATTGTCAAAGCTACTTCTTAACACATTGTGGTGGAATAAGCCTAGGGCTAAAAGTACTCCAAGAAGGCACCTTGAGGCTCATTTGGGAATTCATGAGCAACCTCTTGTTCAAAACAAAGTCAAACCAGTGGTACCCAAGGATCCTCTGAAGAGTCACAGTACCAAAGAAGTCCAGTCTTCTTCTCAGGTAACTGGATAGTGTCAATGTCTTATGGCCATATATCATGACAGGAAGCAGCAGGACTCTAAAGACTTGAACCTTTGTCCTTTTGCAGAGATATCGGGAGAGCAACACAACTCTTTCCAACAACCTC
This sequence comes from Polypterus senegalus, assembly GCF_016835505.1. Classification (NCBI taxonomy): domain Eukaryota; kingdom Metazoa; phylum Chordata; class Cladistia; order Polypteriformes; family Polypteridae; genus Polypterus; species Polypterus senegalus. Next base: position 38,745,540 of record NC_053155.1, read on the forward strand.
ATGACCTTTCATGCTCTCCCAATCCATATACTGACTTCATAAGAAGAGTCACCAGAGATATGAATGTCACTGCCAAGATAAGTAAACCTCTGGACAAGGTTGACATTCTCTCCGAAAACCAACTGCTGATGACTGTGCCCAAGAGGTCATTATAGGCCTGGATCTTGTTTTTTATCCAGGATACTCACAAACCCAGACACTCAGACTCCTCGCTCAGTCACTCGAGGGCCCTGATCAGAGCCTCTATTGACTCCACAAAGATCACAGCATTATCAGCAAAATTAAGAGCAGTGAATCTTTCTTCACCAACAGATGCAATCCAACTTAATAAGACTTTACTGCAATTATGGAACTGTTATCAGAGAAGTAGTGTTGATGACGGATAGGACAGGTGCTTTTCAGCCAGCAATGACAAATGGGTCAACATCTAAAAAACACAAATATTTGCTTTCTTACCTTAACCAATTATGGAAGTATACCCAAGCAATGCTGATGTTTCTGGCTAGTTATATATAAAGAACAACTGACAAGGTTATGAGTTGCATCATTAAAAGAGAACAAAAAGTTTGTTTATGATATTTTCAACACTGAACCAGTGCATCATTACATAAGATGTATGAGGACAATGCATCATGCAATGATGAAGGTTTTGACTTAAGTGCATGAAATAAAAGAGTTAAAGAAAAGATAAAGAATAATTTTGACACTCAAAAGCATCTAAAATTGTACACCACTGTGAAGAAAAAAATGCACTGAATGCCCAATCTAGTCTTTAGTTTAATTTAATAGACTCAAAACTTGATAACTCGAAATAGTCACTCTAAGATTGAAATGTGAAATGGGGAAGAATGATTGGTGCACTTCTCTTTAAGTAAAAGTCTAACATTTAAGATGTATTTCTTTACTGCAACAATGTAATCCATTTAAAAAAGTTTCCCAGCAGCATCAAGCACACAACAGTAATGAACACTGAATGAGGTGTCAGTCCATCTCAGGTAATGTCTAATGTCCTTTCATCCTTCCATTTTCTAATCCACTTAATTCAACATCATTCATAGCTGGTGTCTTTCTTAGCAGTATTGGGCTTAAGATGGGAATCAACTTAGATAGGTCACTGGTATATCACTCATGCCTGGATAGTTTACAGTCACCAATTAACTTAACATGGGAGGAAACAAAATGGAGTAACTGAAGAACAACCATTTACAACAGCAACTGTAAACACTGGACATCTGGACCATTTAGGGGTGTCTACTGTGAAGTGCTTCCTTCCATGACTTTAATTACAGCATAGTACACTCCAAATGTATAATGAAAAATGTGAAATTGTTACGTGGGTGTGTGCAGAATGTGGCAAATGGAGGAACACCTTATACAATTATGGTTGTGTATGGTCCTGTTCAGGTAATTTGCAACATCCCAGGACATTATTTTGGAATTAAATAGATTTACAAAATGAATGAATGGATAATCCACTGGAAAAATTTCAAATACAAAGGTCCAGAGGTTTGGATGTAGAAACTAATATTTTAATTTAATGTAATGTGTAAAACATTATTTGGTATGTTTACTCATGATGCCTGTTGGCCTTAATCAGTAATTTTCCTTTAAAACATTTTTATAATTAGGCCCAGGCCTGAAATAAGCAAGATGTCATGAGCAGATATGGCTTAGGATTTAAGGACTGTTACATACAGACACTTGTATAATCCACATCCATACATATACAAGTCCATATACAAGAACATAGAGGGATGGAGGGAAGCAGCCTCCTGGGGCTGTGTGCTCCCCCAGTATGTTAGGCGGCCTCATTCCTCTAGTGGATCTCCCATGTGAATGTCTGCAGGGCTGCATTATAAACATATTCCCAAATGGGCAACCCTGCTGGGTTTCTTGTGAGGCATCAGGGGAACTGAGGGAAAGAGCCTGACCTGGAAGTGCTTTCTGGGTGCACTGTCGTAACACCACCATACAGCCACTCTGCTTCACCCAGGTGAGTCAGGTATGGAGGACAAAGAAAACTCACCTGGGAGGCGTTGAGGAGAGAAAGAAAGAAAAGGAGAATTGTATTGTGGTGGTGGTGAACATGATGAAGGAGTCTTTGTCAATGAACTGCATTAGAAATAAATTCTTACTTGAACCCGGGACTTGTATCTGTGCAATTGTGTCTAGAGTTTGAGGTGCTAATAACAGCATGTATTTAGTACTTACTTGTCCCCCTAATAACAGAAAGTGACACTTCAAGTTTTTATAGCAAGACAGAAAGATTCACTGCTTAAGGCTAAAAGCTGAGCACCTGACAGTTTCATTTTATAAATCCTACAGAGATGAAACAGGTTGTCCACTGGGTTGAAATGTTGAGATATGTAGCATGATAGGAAAAGCTGCAGAGAGTACTTGTCAGAACACCAGAAGTTCTCTGTTTATGAGGAGAGAAACAATCATTAGAGGGCCACAGTTGTCAGTTGGCATTGTACCAGTTAAGTGGCATAAACTCGGATGAAAAGGACTGCTTGTGTTTCAACCTTTGCTATATGACTAACAGGATCCAGCTAAGGTGATCATAGTCATCACAACTCTATAGAACATTCAGCTGAACATCTAGTTTACTTGCCAACCACCCATTTTCAGAAGCCATACTTTATGCTGTAAGGCCATGTGGTACCAGAGATTCTAAGAAGCATCAACTTTCAAAGAGAAAGCAACCCTGGGCAGTACATCAGGTCAGGACAAGGCCCACTTTCTTACTCACCTGTACTCACTTGTACTGTACTTATCAATATGATATGACTAATAAAGTCAAACTAGTGTGGTAATACCTACATGGTGTGACAGAAATGTATGCAAATACCCTTAAATGAAAGTCTGCAAAGTGCACTTCAATAATTGTTCATTGTTTATATATATATATATAGTATTCTTGATTTTTTTTTACCAATGACAAAGTGGCCATTTATTTAGTAACATATAAATTTTTCTATCGGTCCCGTGTCTGTGTGGGTTTCCTCTAGGTTACTCCCGTTACCTCCCACAGTCCGAAGACATACAGGCTATGTGGATTGGCAATGCTAAACTGGCCTGCTTGTGTGTGTGTGTGTGTCTGTGTTCACCTTGAGAATGATTGGCGTCCTGTCCAGAGACTGACTCTCTCTTTCTCTCTTTCATCTAGTGATGGCTGGGATAGACTCCAGTGAACCTGCTCAGGATTAAGCAGGCTTAGAAAATGGTTTTGTATAGTGTGGTAAATGTCCACAGATGATTTGATTTTTTTTATCCAGTGTCACACACGTGCGCATGGGACGCATGGGACGTAGCTAAAGGGCCTGAATGAGAGTAATTCCACGGCAGACCAGGGGGTGGCAGAGTACACTAACTCTTTATCTCACTTCTCTACAGACCAGTTACAGGAAATTCTGTCTGGCCATGATGATGTCACTTTTGGTTCTGACAAACTGATGACGTCACTTCCGGCTCCGGGGCTGATGATGCCACTTCGGTTCTGGCCCCATTGATGACATCGTTTCCTCTGCTGGCCTTTAAAGCCGTCATCTTTTGGCCACGATGCTAGTTCTGTGCTGGACTACGATCTGTATGCATCTGAACAGCTACTATTTTGCAGCCAGAAAACAATATACGGGTGGCTGCCCTAAACCTTTTTTATGTCTCTGGTCCATTCTTGTGACACCGGTTAATAGTTTTCTTCTGCATATATTTGTATATATTGGCAGTCTGCTCTACAGAACTCTGTCCTTTCATAATGTACATATTTCTAGTTTGCTTTTTTTCATTGGTTTTGTTTATTGCTATTTTCCCCTCATGTATTCCTAGAATTAGTCCGGGCTTACTTTAAAGACTGTAAATGCTTTGTGTAAGATTAAGATAACAATATTTCATATGTGGCCTCATAATTGTGCTTTACACCTTAAGACAAATGTCTCCATACTGGTCACTCTGTACAGCCTAGTGCTGTGTAATACAACTTTCAACTGCCATTTTAATCACCTCAGTGCACTGTGAAGCCGTGGTTAGTGTACTAGGACTCCTAATATAAATATTGTACATTGTCACACATGTGCGCATAGCAGACAGCTAAAGGGAATAATCCAAGGTAACTGAACGCTGGGCCAGGGCGCGGTGGGGTGTGCTAACCTTTCCTCTGATTCCTTATTTCCAGTTCCAGCCATGAAGACGTCACTTCCGTAAAATCCTGACAACCTCCCCCTGCAATCAGTTTGATCTTGGACTCATTTCTGTACACAACTGTACTACAAACTTTGCTTTTTGCAGCTGGGATTAAAGTACATGGGTGGCTGCCCCAAAGCTTTTTCTGTGTGTCTAGTTGCATCATTTTCACAACATATAACACCCTTATTCCTTCCCCAAGTACAATTATGTCAAATAACTTTCTGTCCATATGCAAAAAAAAAAAAAAAATATTGTGTAACTGTTCAAATATGAATTTTATTCCAGTCCATCAAAGGAAATGTTTACTGATTCTTGGATCCTCATCTTGACTGTATTACTGCAAATGTCTTCTTCAAAGTCTTTCTGCTCGAAGCATCAATCAACTTCAACAAGTTCAACGTGCTGCACCAGAGTTAATGAGCACAGTAGCTACAATGCCCGCTTGTTCAGTATCATATTATATTAAAAATTTTCTTTCTGACTGACAAAGTTGTTGATTTCAACACCCCAGATTACCTGTCACTATTACTTGTGTTTTACCAACCTGCCAAACAACAGAGCTCATCCATCTCTTCCAGCTCTACTCCCCACAACTTGTTTCATGCTGTTCAGATAGTAAAGAGCTGGTCGGAGTTTTCTAAATGAGGCAGTTCCTCTTGTCCACCTTTCCTTGTTTCATCTTGTGCTCCTGTATGGGTGTGTGTATTACTGTTTACCCATGGACCCCTTTTTTCACCTCTTATTGTGTTTTTGTTTAATTAGCCATTTCAGGTGAGGTGGGGTAGAGGATGTTTGTTTTGTTCTTACCTAACCCATACATCAGTTATTGTTGCTGATTTCCTTTTACTTGAGAATGATAAGATAGGCAGGACGACTAAAGGACAGCAAGAAGAGCTGAAAGATGGATTCCAGTTGGAAGGAGAAGAGGAGGATGGCAAAGAAAGAGGTGGAAAGATATGGTGATAGAGGAAGGAAGGAACAGACAGAGGAAGTATGGATAACTAACTTTCCTTTTTCTGTATTCCTTTTCCATTTTATCAAGAATAATTTAATCACAAAAAAAAGATTGCATTGACCTCTTGAAAAATGAAAAGGTTTAAATATATATAATATCTTTTAAGTCTGCTGTATATACTGTGTTTTCTTTTATTAATTCATTGTTACTTTTCTCAAAGTATGGCCACAATTTATTGAACAGTTACAGTGTGTATTGAGTGCAGTCATGCTAGGCAACTCTAAATAAATACCCAAAATAAAATTTATAACATTCAGATAATAATCTGAGGATAATCCGCAGAAGTATTCCTGTCTTTGCCATTGATTACATTTGCTATTCTAATTTTAGCTACACTTAATTTCAGATCTCTTTAATTATAATGGATTCACATTGTTAAGTATGCATTGTGGTGAACCTCACAAACAAGCACACAGGACAAAAGACGCTTATCTGCACCATTAAGTATTAATATTATTGCTTTATATTTTTCAAACACCTTTACCCAAGATAATTTACAAGATGATGTATACATTTCAATTGTTCAGATTTCCTACACTTACTTAAGTGGCATCCTTGAGATTACACAATGAGAGGCATGCTGGGATAGAAACAGCAGCTTCACCGTTTAAAGTCCAGTCTTCTATGCCAGCACATCTTACTGCATTACAAAACCAATCACCAATATGTGAAAAACACGCAGAATGTCCACAGACAGACATACAGGCAGGATTTGTGCCCACTCTTCTGCAGATATAGGGCATCGATGCTAAACACTGTCATGCCATGCCATCATTTTATTTATTACATCAGTTACAAGGCATACCTATATGGCCACTGTGAAGATAATTGCAGAATTATTGCTATGTGAGTATATAAGCTTAAGAGTAATACAAAAAATAACTAACCTGTAACTTATGTCAGACTGACTAAAATATGCAATAGTTTTAAATATTTAGGTCATCACTCAACATTTTTATAACACTAGTAAACAAATAATACTCGGTAACACTTTACAATACTGGTTACTTGGTAACTGGTATGTAAAAGATCTTAACAAATGCTTTGTTTGGTCTTAATAATATTTAATAGACTACCAATGACACGTTAGGACAGAGAAGACTCCAAGTGCTTCTATTATCCACCCTACTGTCATGAGACCATAACAAATATTTTGTTTGTGTAATTCACTAGATGCCCCTTAACAAACCATTAAGCCCCAATTCTAAAGTGTTACTGTATACTTTACCTTTTGGTTTGATTTATAACAGCAGGAAGAAGTGCAGCTGTAACTCTGCTGACAGATTTGCATAACGCAAAAACTGTTATTTGCTTAACTGCATACTGATGGCTCTGTTCTTTTTCAAATGCCACACCTGTCTATCATTGAATGAATGCTGTGTTAATCCTAAATACATACTGCAGGCTGACATCTGCCTTTTGCAGCCAGCAGATCCTTAAGCATAGATTGGGAGAAATTCTCAGGTGGGTTGACAAGGTGTCAGTCACACTAACTGAGCCAGTTCTTCTGCAATTACTGTCCATAGAGCAAACAATATCATTGGACCAAAGAAAGGATTCAGCATCTCCAGCAGGGATGGAGAGTTAGGGGAGGGTAGAATCCCTGCCAAGGTCCTTCTGCTGCAGGAAGATAAGAGCACCTAGTGAACTGATTGTCTTCAGAGCGTAACAGTCACCTTCTAACAAAACCATCATCTCACCATTTCAGCTTTTGACCTCTTTAATTTATTCCATTATATTATTGAATACACCATAAGTATACTGTGTAGTGTTTTGTTTCATAAAATCTTGAAAAAAATCTCTTAGAATGATGAATTAGCAAAGATAGTCGTGGCCTCCATTCCCATTGTGCAGAGTTTGCCTTTCATGCTTCAGGTATTTACTACCATGTTTCAAAGGCATGAACTTTAGCCATATCAGGCATAAAGAAAGAACAGAGCCACACTCTCATCAGGCGAATGGATTGTTACTGTTCAGCAGAGTACCGATATTAAATAAAGAATACTTGGAGACAACTCCACGTAGACAATGGCAGGATGTGCAAATTTCAGAAGATAAAGATTATGACAGGACTGCAATTCAAATGCAGAACCCCACTGTTAATTACAACTGAATCATCATTCTTCCTCACACAAATTACCACCACACACACCACACTTGATTGCAGATCTACTTGAAAAGCTGGCAATTGAACACAAAATCTCAAACATTTTCATAAAATTTAACATACAGACACACACACACACATATATACTGTATAGTCAAGCATGGACCACAGAGTTGCATGAGACACGAGAAGACCAGGTTTCCAAGGAAAAATACCTTTATTGCTGATCAAGCACACAGCACACAGGAACACAGGTTACAAGTAGGGACGCAGGCAATTGTCCTGCTTTAGTTCCCTTTTCTAGATTAAAAGAAAACAAAGACTTTTTCGTTGAAGAGGTTCAGAAGCTCGGAAACACCGTCTGGTACAGACACAGTCTGGAGGAGAGGGGACAAGAGAGTGAGCAAATGGACAATCAGGGCTCAGCAACAGCACGTTACATGACAAGCCTGCAATACTGCAGCTGATCCCACAGAAAGCAAGTTAAGGGCATGCTTGTTTCCCATTGAAATATTGTCTAAGCGGGAGTTTTTTGAAGGGCAGTTGTGTCACTTAGCCATTGGTTTACTGTTTCAAAGAGTGTCAGCATGCAGCTAAGAGAGGGTCAGCGAGCAGCAGAGCAACTTTGGAGCTGTCTTTGCGAGATTGCCAGCACTATTGGAGATGGCGAATTGGCGGTGTCATTGGTCACAAGATATATAATGCAAAATATATCTATTGTGACCACTAGGGGGCACGCAGGTACCAGACACAACTTAGCTACATACAAGTTCTAGATAAAATAAAAATAAAAATAAAAATTCAGACGTGAACGTCAGTATGTTGTGTCCTAAGAACAAAGTTACCCAAACTATTCTATAACATTTGAGCAATTATTTACCTTTCTGATGCTGATCTTTCTGATCATAAAATAGGTCATTATGATAGCAATTGACAAGAAGAATTCATGATTAATTGCAGAGTTACAGTATTTGAGAATTCCTCTAGAGTGCATCAATTTCTTTCACAATTTGGCCCAAAAACTAGTCAGTACATCGTCATCTCATAACAGGCTTAAGTCTCAAGTTTGGTATTTTTCCATCCAGCCATTTTAGTTCTAGACTGTCTTCAAGAAACTGTGACACACATACAGAAACACACATAGACAGACACAGACCCATCATTGAGATATCGATGTGTTCTGTATCAGGGGACCCTAAAACGTTTGCTCCTCCCCCATAGATGAGAGGTTATGGTGTGGGAGGACACAAAGCAACAATGTCATTTATTTTTTAACAGTATCTTGTCACAGTAACAAATCAGTCCAATTCAATTCTAACAACCACTAAAGCACTACTGGCTCTTTTTGTATCCACTCTGTGGGTGCCATCCAGCTTTCTCCAGACTCTGAGCGAGGTGAGATGCCCCCTTTTATGATGGACCCCAGAGCACTTCCAGTGTGACAGCATTGCATACTGGTAGCATTTTTGGGTTATACAAAAGCTCTATGAAACAGGGAGGTCCATTCTACACAGTGCCCTCCCCTAGCCCCCCAGGGCACAAAAGGGTCACCGTCCTATATTAAAATTCCCAGGCAACCCTGCGGGTGTCTAGACTGGGCTCCAGTTTGGGGAGCACTGCCATCTCTTGTGCTGAGGGACTAACTGTTCAAAATATCTATTTGTCTCTCACCCGTCCCAGACTATCATGGCTTTGTTACACCCCCATTCTTGTGCTCCATCCATTATGGTCTCCCGGCAGGAAATCATCCTCAACCCCAGTATGCTGGCACTAGACAGATAGATAGATACTTGTAGATAGATAGATAGATAGATAGATAGATAGATAGATAGATAGATAGATAGATAGATAGATAGATAGACAGATAGATAGATAGATAGATAGATAGATAGATAGATAGAATAGGATCATAGGACAATCTGGATGATTTATATAATTACAATCAATGCATTGATAATGCTAAAATCCTAAAAATAGCAAAACCTTTTCAAAAAGTGAACCATCATGCTGTTGTAGAAGAGAATAATGGTTGTTTGAGTACGTCATATTTGCTTATAATTTCTTTAATTACAAAGACAAATTTTTCCCATTTACAAGTTAGAGATGCAGAATTCTAAATGAGTAGCACAGGGCAGTAGTGTTGCCTCATGAATCCAGGTTTGACACTCATTGTCTCTGGGGAGTTTGAACATTTTCCCAATGCTTCTGTGATTTATTTTCATCCCAAGCATAAATATGTTAGTTTAACTGGCCGTTCAAAATCTAAATGGAACCTATAATAGGTCTGTTCCCTACCCAGGATTAGTTCCTTCTGTCACCCATGCTGCTGACACAGGTTCAGGATCTCTGAAAATTTTGAATGCTAATGGAGTAAAGCACCAACAAAAGCACGCTGTCAAAAGCCGACTGACAAAAGCATGTAGTGACAAATACACTACTAGTGGATTGCACTTTCCATCTTGGGCAGTGGTCATGGAAAAAAGTGCAGGAATTCAATTTAGTGGACACTTACAAAAACAGCAAAAGGTTTCCCCCGAACATTTAAAAGTTATTAGATTTAGGTTTTGAGCTTTGTAATGACATTCTGAAGAGTTTGTTCAAACTACTCCTAAGAGGTAGAGGCATTAAAATTGTCTGGTTGATCCACTATACTGGATGAATTCTTTGTGTGGAATGAATTAAACAAAAATTACCAGTATATTAACTGAAAACTTGTCAACACATATAAATGTAAAAAATATTGCATAACAAAATGGAAGATAGGTAATATTTTTGTGATTAAACTTGTGAGTAGTAGGTGATCTACCCCTTTAACAGTATTACACAGATTGATGTGTAGTTCAACTTGATTGGTAAGTTGATGCATGCTCTGGACCCCCACAATGCTCCAACGAGTTTGACAATATACTATATGTATGTTTAATGCTGTTGATTTCAAATTCAGGGACACAGGAGGGGAAACATTTGTGCCTTGTCCTTTGCTTGCTCAGTGCTGAACACGTTCTGTCAAATCCATTTGATGTACAGAAGTTAACAAATGTTTTAAGATAAAGAGGCACAACTATGCACACAATGAAATATTAATACATAAATCATTTCATCTAAAAAAAATTTACTCTGAAAATGATACACATATTCATTATACTGGTTGTCATAATTTTAACTGTAACATGATATGGATTTTTGGATACACCACCCACTCTGATGTCCAAATCAAGACATGTCCAGTTTAATTGTCACTTACAAACCAAAGATATGTAAGCTTGCTGCATTTAGATTTATTTCAAACAACTGTACATAATTGTTATGGAAGAGCCAGGGTTCCATCCCTGGCTTAGATGTGTTTTATTTTTAGTATGTCTTTATATCCATCCATCCATTATATACTAACAAAAGGGTCACAGGGGTCCACTGGAGCCAAACCCAGCCAACACAGGGCGCAAGGCAGGAAACAAACCCCGGGCAGGGCGCCATCCCACCGCTGGGCACACATGCACAGCACATACCAGGGACAATTTAGAATCGCCAATACACCTAACCTGCATGTCTTTGGACTGTGGGAGGAAACCAGAGTACCCGGAGGAAACCCACGCAGACACGGGGAGAACATGCAAACTCCCCGCAGGGAGGACCTGGGATGCGAACCCAGGTCTCCTAACTGCGTGGCAGCAGTGCTACCCACTGCACCACCATGCCACCCTATGTCTTTATATTGTATTTTATAAATGTTATTATTTATTATGTCATTGTTATTGTTTTTCAAAATAATTTTAATTTATTGTGTGATATGTTTTGTTGTTCTTTATGTCATATGCCTTATTTTCTTTATGTACAGCCTAAGAGGGCAGGGCACCCTGCTGTTGCAACTGGCAGACCACACTAGGCCTTTATAAACCTTCAAAAAACGGCAGTACTTTGCTTGTACATTCTGATAACTCCTCTCACTTTTCTTGATTTTTTATTTTGTATTGTACTAGTTTTTGATTTTGTTGGATTTTTTTTTTCTGTTTAAGCGTTAAGATTTTGGGATTGTAGACTGGCTTTGTTTTTGATTTGGTACGCCTTTATGACACCATTTTTTGGTTTATTCCTGTTTTGCCTTTTTTGAAGATTTTTGTTAATTAAATATTTAAATATAACAAATAATTGTTTTACATTTCTTCATTTCCTTCTAAATTTACCACTTTTTACCCTTTTCTTTGTTGGACCTTTTCCTGCTTCTAGAGTTTGAGGCTAGGATGCCTTTATTATTAGGCCACTTTTGGAGCTTTGCAGCCTAGTCTTGCAGATAAATCTGAGTAATGGAGAGACTGAATTGCTGAAAGCTTCCTAAATGATAAGGGAAACTCTACCTATTTAAAGGCTGTTGCCTCTCTGTTATTATAAACTAAACTGCAACAGCTCCTATGGGGCATACAGGCTGCCATGTATTATCATAGAGAATATCATTTCTCTTTTCTTTTAATTTCAGTTACAAGTGTTACAATAGTCATTCTCACCAACATACCCACACTTTCTTTCTTTCTTTCTTTCTTTCTTTCTTTCTTTCTTACTTTCTTTCTTTCTTTCTTTTTGTCCTTAATAGTGCTTTCTTAGAAGGGCAATACTTTACAAGAAACATGCACACACAACATGCTTTCATTATCTTAAGTACTGTATCTAGTTTTCTCTTGATTTAGGTGGAGTTTTGAATATGGTAATGTGACATTTTAATGTCATTACCACAGTAAGAGGGTATTTAAAGATATTTGAAATCAGCTGGAAACCTGCATAATAAGACATACTAATGCTGAACCTTGGGACTGCTTTTTAGGTTAATAACCAGCCTAATGTCCAAATATTTACAAGTATTAAAACTTTTTATCGCTTTGCCATATGGGAAACTGAATGAAGTAGCTACTGCTTAAGTAGAAAACATGGCCAGTAGCCATTCAGCATACTAAACATAACAATTTTGAAAATTATCTACCTACAGTATACTTATGGCAAGTCCTTAATGTGTTTCAAAGTAGCAGCTCCCCATTAGTGATTAATGAACCCTACTAAATTTGCTTTGCCTCAAGTTCAGCGAAATTGTGCAAATGTTCTGTACTCTCATCGAACACAGCAAAATGCATTGAAGTCAAAGGGGAATGGATAAACTGAACTAACTTTTAATGGATTGTTATGGTGCAAAACTCTTGTCCCTGATAGCTAGGGAAACATCTGACAGTTCTGTTAGACAAATTAACGTTGACAACAATTCCACCTGAACTGTAATGCACCAGTGTTCACAATTGTGCAAACATGCCTCACCAAGATAAAATTAAGAGAATGAATTATCAGTAAACTGTAAAACAGTAACATTTCTTGCAGACAGTGACAGGAAGCAAGCAGGCAAAAGATATAGGAGCAGCAAAACAAAGACAAATTGACTGAATAACAGTTTCTACCCTGTTGCTATTAGGGCACTGAATGCCACCTAATCATATCCAATGCAGCCGTGCAATAGATGACATCGTGTGCAATAGTGTTCATGTGCAATTAAGGTCTTATGTTGAATGTATGTGTTCTACCTTAGTTTTTATTATCCTTCTGTAATTATATTTATTTATAGTTTGACACCGCAGTAACTGCACCTAATTTCGTTGTATTTGTTACAATGACAATAAAGATATTCTGATTCTGATGCTCCCACAGATTCTATAGCTGGAACTCAACTGTATAGAGTTAAATAGTACAGTTTATTTTATTTCTCCCCTGACGCTTTTGCTTATTCACTGCCGCTGCTACCAGATGAACAACACACAAATTCCTTCTTCACTCCGTCTTATATGCATCACCTGCACAGTACCCTACATCATACTATTAAATGGGTATGCTTATGTATTACACAGAAATCCGTACCAATATACATTACCTTTAAGACAAGAATATAGCAGCACATTTCCAGTTTTCTTCCGCCACGTGTTTTCTGACTAAATGTATTGACAATTTTTCAGCCCATTACTAGCATCAGCATTATATACTTCATGGGGGAAGTTGCATCCAACATTAGTGTTAAAGCTTTGCGATCTCACACTGCCCTCACAAAGCATCATGGGGCGCTGGGAAAAAAAATGCCTGAGTATGACCAATTTCTTGGGAATTATTCAATGTACAAGATCAACAGTGTAAATAACCCTGTGTTAGGATATTTGCCGCAAAAAAAAAAATGCCTTGGCAAATGTTTTAGATTAACACTACTCATTCAGATTTAGGATCAAACTGACTGTACATCATATTGCTTGAAACACAGATGGATCATTCGTCTATCTCTTCATTAACCTATTCCTCTACACATTAGTGTATGAAATTTACCATTAACATGCTGAGGTACTTTTTGCAGAGCTGGGCCTGACCAGCATAATTTTTCTTAGCAACAGCAGATTGTTTGATATATTTTATCTATTGAAAAACAAAGAACGTCACCTAGATGGCTTAATTTGCATTTCCCACAGTTTCAGGGAAAACAGTAAGACAGGTGTTTGTTTACTGCATCTAGGAATATGTCATCTCTTCCTTGTTAAGTAAGATTAAAAAAAAAACAGAAAAAGAAGTCAGATATATAAGAGAGGTTTACGAGTCATATTTCATCACTGAATACATTAAAGGAAGCTGTGCATTTTGAATCTCTGTTCATCCACTCTGTCAATGATCACTTCAGTACACAAGAATACAAAAAGCTAAATGCTGAGATGTTGCCTTTACTGCAGCTATCGACCCTCACAGCTCCCTTCAACAACTTCTTAAGCTCAGGTGACATACCCTTTGGTTTCAGGGTATCACAGTTAAGTTCCAAGCTGTTCCAAGTTATTGTGACAATGCGGGTTCCACTTCATGCTTCCATCTCCGTTTTGGGAGCGCTTGAACCCAACACCGTCGATAATGTAACTGGATGACCTGATCAGTGAGGACACAACGAAGCAAGAGAATGTTGCAATAAAAAGCAAGAGTGCTTTTATTTAAAAACAATCAAAAACAGAGTGTTCAAATAAATAGTACAGTGCTTCAAATAAACAAATAATCCAATAAAACCAGTGAAAAGGTGGTGGTTAAAATCCCATACATAAATCCATAAAAACAAGGTTAAAAACAATGGCTGGAAGCAGTCTTTTAAAACAAAGCCTGGTGCCTTCTTCTACTGGTGATTCCCCTGCTTCTCCCATCCAGGCTTTACTCCAGTGGAGTCGCCCTACCTGCAGCTGTCCTTTATGTCTGGTTGCATTTTGGTCCCTGACTCTGTCAGAGCAAGACAGATTCCCCAATGGCCAGGGGTTCACTCTCCTAAGCCTTCCAGGTTCCCGCTCCCTACTGTGGCCTTACCCTGTGAGCCAACCACCTTCTGGGTCACTCCAGCTCCCTGATCGCTCAGCTGGAGCGACCACTTCCTTCAGCCCCAACGATTGGCAGCCAAACACCTTCTAGGGGGCTCTCCATCCAGCTGCCTGCAAAACCACCAGCGAGTCTGCTCCCGATCACTCTCTCTCTCAATCTCACACTGGCTTTCTCCTTCCTGCCACCTTCTTCTCCTCCTTTAACCTCCGTTCACTTTCTTTTTTTCTCACCCCTACGCACTTGCGCTCCTAATATATATAATGGGGACGTGGCTCAGGTGTGGCGATTAGCAGCTCCCATCATCAATTATGGATGCAGGCAATTCCTCACCTGTGCACATAACCGAGGAAACACCCACCTCACATAGCATCCTGGAACTGCACCAGCCAGACTACCATGACCCCTCTTTAAGCCGCAAGTGCGTGGATTATTTATTTAAAAACTGGGTTTTTCTTTGGAGCTATGGACTCGCTATATCACAGTTACATTATAATTTTCTTCTTTTTTAATTATTCCTCATAATACTACTTTCTTCCTCCCTTCATGTTGGCTGTCCCATCACTAATTATGTGCTTGCAGATGGACAAGTAAAGTTTGTATTTTAACATATTTGGTATTTAGTATTCAATTTCTCAAAAATTTTTCCTCATGTCATTCTAGAAGGTAATGCTAGGCAGCACAGAGGATGTTCATCAAACTCTCCTTCTCAAGCAGATACCAACAAAGTTGTATAAGACATGAAGATTGTCAGTTAAATTGAAATATGTTGATTTCACTTAAGATAAAGCCTCTTTCTCCATATTAGGAGCAATGTCATTAATCCCACAAGACACTCTGTTATTACTCAATAGCACCTATCCAAGACTTTCTGTAGAGTTTTATTTTAAAACTGTTTTAACAATATTTATTGCAGAAGATACAGTTAACCATTCCACAAGAGTCTGTAAAACTATCCATAGTTTTGCAATAATAAATCATATAAAGTATGGGACTAACTGCATTGTGTCATTCACCGTAAAATTTCTCCTGGTTTCCTAAGCTGATATTTTCATGTCTTCCTTTAAAAAAATGACAAAGGCTCATCTTTCAGATCACCATGGCTACTTTTATCTATTTTTATTTGTGTAAAGCCATTAATGTATTGGATTAGCTTTGCACAACTCACATAACAATCTCTACAAAAACACTTACTTAAACTCCATGAGCCACCAGAGGGTCACAACCCTGGACTTGCTCACATCCAGGTAGATGCTATTCTCTCTACATAATGATATCTAAAAAAATGCTATTGTAATCTCATCATTCACAGCACCATATTTGTAAAGGTATCACTTCTGGAGTAATGGGCCTTTTTAAAGCTAGAAAATTAAAATTTTTAAGTCAGGGAAAATGTGACTCAGTTTTCACTTTAGGCCTACTTTTGGACTATTACACTTTATAGACTACATCCGAATGTTAGAAATTTTATCAAGCTTATCCGTTGCAAAACTACATGCAAACAACCACAGGAGTAGAAATCTTTAACACAATCTATCTATCTTGCTCCACACAATGTAAATATGAAAGGTTTTTACTAGCGTTGAAGTGGTGCAGTTAAAATAAGTGTGTTTCTTATATTGAACATAATTCAAAACAATACAAAAGTATATTGAGCATCATTTTGATTTAATTCCCAAATTATTTATAACTAGCTATTACATGTTAATGGGAAATCTGAATGGAAATTACTCCTAAGAAGAGTATGTGACATGACAGTCTGTGGTCCTGTTGTGTCTGTGGTGTTGTTATGGAAAGAGTATCTTTAAAATGTTAAAACAGCATGACAATCCAAATCCACACTTCTGTTGTAAATATGTTAAATTATACACAGGCAGCTACTAATAACAATAAGATTATATGCTAATTTAATATAAACTGCAGTCAAGCATATATAATCCATACAGAACGAGTCTTTTTCAGTAGCTATGGCTACCTTATGGGTAAGTAATTGACCTGTATCAGACTACAGTTGCCCTTTACCAGATATATGAATAAGCATAAAGAAGACAGATAAACAAATCCCTGTAGACAGTTTAGTCTGAGTGTATTATTTAGTTTATCTAAGGTTACACTGCAAGAAATACAATGACACTTCTGTTTGATTTTCTATGAAGTGCCCTGTGACCTGGAAATGTAGGGTTCTGTAAAAGCCTAATAATGTTGAAGCTGTTGGCTTTTTTTTTTTTCTAAACCAGGGGTTGTTAAAGTCGGTCCTGGGGGCCCACTGGAGCTTCAGGTTTTTATTTCAATCAGAATCATAATTAATGATAACACCTGATAACACTGATCACATTTAATTAGCTGGTATTTTCTTCTGCTCTTATTCTATATTCAGAAAAGAACAGCAGCATGATTTGTACATTTATAAGACATTTAGAAATATTTCTATTTTTGCTATAGATTTAAATGCTTAACTCTCTTTTTGTTGATTTCATTATATTTTGCATTTTCTCTGTGTAGTTTGCTCCCTTTATTGTATCTTAATAATGACAATTAAAAACGAGCAGCGTAGACACCCCACACGCAAACAACACTGAATCATGAAAGGCTGCAACTACTTTAGAGTCAGACCCACTAATTAGTGAATAATGGATGACTTAAACAATTAGAACACCTGGAAAAGTAGAATGAAAATCAAGATGAAAATATCTTAATAATGAAAAAATACATTATTCCTGTATAACTACCTAGTACATTGTTATTTTTTTTTCCAAATGTAGTTTTCTAATTTCTATATTGTTCCCAAAACACAGAATGTGGGAAATAACAGTTCAGTTAATTAGCTCAGGAGTCCAATTTAAAACAGTAGCTAGGTGGGACAAAAATCTGCAGCCTTAGTGGGTCCCCAGGACTGAGTCTGAGATCCCCTGTTCCAAAAAGTATTTTATTTAAGTAATTGCTGAGAATTATGATTGCTGCTAATGACAAAGTTTACATATATTATTTTTATATTCATTTCTCCAACTTTACATCTGTTTTCTGAACAAGACCTACCAAATCCAAGCATAGGGCCATAAGGAGCGGAGGGCCTGTGTTGGCAGGAATGAGCCTGGACAGTGCTAATCCTAGGGCACTTTTACAAACCAGTTCACAATAAAGACTTCATAACAATTTAGAACCACCAATTAGTCTGGCCTGCACACCCACATTTTGGACATAAGTGATACAAAGACAGGGAGAGCATGTAAGACCATCCATCCATTTTCCAACCCGGGTCACTGGGGTCTGCTGGAGCCAATCCCAGCCAACGAACCAATCCCGGGCAGGGTGCCAACCCACCGCAGGACACACACAAACACCAAGCACACATTAGGGCCAATTTAGAATCACCAATCCACCTAACCTCCATGTCTTTGGGAGGAAACTGGAGTGCCCGGAGGAAACCCACGCAGACACGGGGAGAACATGCAAACTCCACACAGGGAGGACCCAGGAAGTGAACCCAGGTCTCCTAACTGCGAGGCAGCAGCACTACCACTGTGCCACCGTGCCACCCGCATGTAAGACTTCAAACACAAAATGCCTTGAATTCAGGTCTTGGAAGACTGCTGTACCACTCAGAATGTCACATACTACCATTCAAGTGTAACACAGTTTGAAAACACTGCAAACGTGTTCAATGAAAAAATATACTATTTTAAATGTACATCAAGTGCCATCAAAATATAAGCCTGGTCAGAGACATATTTACTATAGTTTAGCTTTGACAAGCTTCTCTAACATTCTGTTCACATTTTAGGAGTACTGTCCCAGTGCAAAAAATGTCACCTTTTACCAGAAAAGCCCCTTTCAACCAAGCAGACTTACTTTATGTAGCTTTCAATCTGTAGCAGTAAGAGTGAGTAAGTTAAAAAGTAAATTTTACTTCAACATTTGATGTAAAAGTTTGAAAGCAAAGGTTTACTCTGCTTTAAGAAGCAAATTCATTCCTGAAAACCTCTTCGTAAAGTATATTCTCATAATGTAAACATGTAACTACCATTCATTTAAATACAAAAAGATATGTATAAGTATTCACTGGCCTCAAACAGTGACCCCTTTTGCTCATGCACATTAAAATTTGATGGAATTAGTTCAATGTTAACATAATCTTTAAAACAAACTCTGATAAGACATTTTCCCTCCGTTAAATAGTATTTAATAAGGCTAATTGTCTGTGCTTTAAGTTTAACTTTCCAACTAACAGCCTTTTGGTCTCTCTTGGTCTTTTCCAAATATCTCAGGATCTTTTTTGGAACTGTGATCCTAAATGCAATGTGAGAAGACACATGAGCAACATACATGACAAGTAGACTAAATCCATCCATTCATTATCTAACCCATTATATCCTAACTACAGGGTCACAGGGGTCTGCTGGAGCCAATCCCAGCCAACACAGGGCGCAAGGCAGGAAACAAACCCTGGGCAGGGCACACACACACACACACACTAGGGACAATTTTGAATCGCTAATGCACCTAACCTGCATGTCTTTAGAATGTGGGAGGAAACCGGAGCACCCGGAGAACATGCAAACTCCACGCAGGAAGGACCCCGGAAGCCAACCCAGGTCTCCTAACTGCAAGACAGCAGTGCTACCACTGTGCCACCGTGCCGCCCGCAGACTAAATTATAGCACATAAAAGCAGCATCCACCATGAGAAACACGGAGACTGGGATTCCCCCGACTGGTTAACCACCAGAATCACCCACACCCCAAATGTTCATCCCTCTCTAGTCCTCACGCTGAAGTGATTTGTACTTGGAATGAGAAAGATGATAAGGTATTAACAATGCTGGTGTGCATTAGAAAACCATCCCAGACTTGTAAGTGAGAAAACTCTGCAATTTTTTAAATGTAAAAGATCATTAAGTAACTTTCTTTACATACATGATTGAACATAGAATTATAGTGAGTCTGTTAAGGTTACACTGGGGTAGTGGTGAGAAATTAAAGTAGTTATTTAAACACTATCCATTTCCCTCTCTTAAGATAAAGGAACACTGTCAATTCTGCTCCACTGCTTCTGGTCAAGAACACTCAGAAGTCCATGTCACCGAAGAATATCATCATTTCAGTCACAGATTTCCAAGTGAGCAGACGACGCTTCCTAAAAATGAATGAATGGAAATCGATGAAATGATGCAGAGTCTAACCATAACTACTACCACCTTTGTTGCTCTGGCAACTTAATGAGGTTTTCCAGATGGAGCCTCAAACCACTTTATATTTGCTATCCTTCTATTTTCAAGGTTAATGTTCATACAGCAGTTCTGTTGAGCTTTTTTATTGCCTGGAATGACTTTGTTTTGTTTAATCTTGTTCAATTAAAATCACTGAGTACAAACTATAACAATACATTGAAAATTTATTGATGGAAGTGAAATGGTTCGGATATGTTTAAGTTACTTTAAAAGTATATTCTCCAAAAGCTTTCTCTTGGCAAAGATCCATAGCCACAATGAAGCATACTTATATTAGTAAATGATATATTAATGGCTACTCTACATGCAAATTATGGAATCGTACAGACAGTACTGGCTGTTCAATATGCTTAGCTTTTCAACAGAGTTCAACACGATTTAGTACTGGCTACTGCAGCAGTGACAGCAATATTTCAGTAAATCATTCTAATAGCAATGTGAATTATATAAAACATTCTATCAGCTTTCATATTTCTTTTCATTTAACAACAATGCTTATTCTATAAATTATATACTTAACTACTATATTCATTATTATCAATTATGTAACCATAATAAGTAAACAACTACTACTTTTAATAAACTATACAAGTTTCTCATTTATGTGTTTATAAGAATAACTTATGAATGCTTTGAAATCACTTCAGTTTATTTTTTTGTGCAGCACCTCATGAGAAAATGTGATGTACTGTTTGACACATCTTGCTGTGTAGTCATTCTTCAGCTATTTTGGACCATATTTTGTGCCAAAAATTAAGTGTCTTCAGCAAAAATAATCAGGACTTGAAGATGTGCATACCAGATCAACCGACATAACTGACCAAGGCTTAAACATAACAGGCAGATTTCACATCCAGAGTTGGCTCATGGACCCGACAGAATATGTCCCATCTCACAATAACCATTAACTGGAAAAAGCGCATTCAGAAGTTGAATGAATGCATTGACGCAAGTGCAAAAGTGAAGAATTAAGAGTGGAAGTTTTTCCATTATTTTGAATTTAGCTTAGTTAGAGGTTTGTGGGCTGTATCACTGATGCATTTCTAATTATAAGTTGCACTTAAGCTAATAACATGTTTTGCCAAATTTAAGTTATATACAGTATACTGTAATCATGGGGCAGTCATTTCACTAAAAGTGTGAAACAGAACAGTGGTCAACAGTGAACTCAAGCTATTTCTATCATTTTTAATTAACAACAAAAGAGAAATTCTGAAATAACATTATCACATTCCCTATAAATCCTAGGGTGGACGAAGGTCATATTGCATACAACTTAGTGACCTGGAGCATGTTACCATCCAGGAGGTGACCAGCATGACTAATGAGTATGCAATGTTTTCATAATAAGTTTTGTCACATAACAACTAAAAAACTGTGGCTACCTGAAGCTGGGAACAGTGGTGCTACTTAGTGACACCAATTAATAACTGTCACTTGGATTTCACTGATGGTAAATTGCTGAACATACATGAATAAGTAATTGTCTGAGGTTTTTGGAAAAGCTTGTTATTTATATGTGTGTATATTGTGTATATTATATATATATACTGTATATATATATATATATATATATATATATATATATATATATATATATATATATATACACAATATATGGCAAAGAGAGTTAAACGGTTTGACATCAAAAAGACTTCACAAGGTTACAGAACAGTCACAAACCAAGTGTTGATGAGATTTAATTAACACTTGCATAAAATCAAATTGCTTCCAGAAGCAAAAGGCAAAACAAGAGTCAAGAGTGCAACAAAAGAAAATCATTTTTTAATTTTAGTTTTAATTTTAGAAAAGGTGTTTGGCGGCTATGAGAATGATGGCCCCTAGTGTATAGGTTAAAAAACGTAGAGTGAATGCAAATGAGAGTATGTTTAAGGAGCCTGATTGTAATGTCTATAACTTTTCACAAAATAAAAATAGATCTTAAAGAGGTGTCACTCAGAGGTCTCACAGTGTACATCTAATTAATCAGTTCACCAGCAGACCTGCTGCTATTTTAAACATAAATTTAGGATTGAAGAGAATTATTAATGTACAGTATATGCATTTTTCTATTCCTGACTTTTTTGTAGACCACCTAGGGGTGAAATGTCATTTCTGACTTTGCTTCACAGCATATACTATATTCCGTATTCTTATTTATTCACTCAGAGAGGCACAGTGCTTCACAATTCTCCCTCAAAGCTCTAAGGATATACATTTATATGCGTATCTGAGAAATTACTTTAATTCTCCTTGTGTCTGTATGGAATTTCTGTTTCCCACCACATTAAAAAGACCAAAAAGTATTAAAGAAAAAAAAACTGTCTAAACAATTTGAACAAGGAATCCCTAGATTTGCTCTAAGTCAGTTTATTCAGAGATCATAGAAAAAAATAAGTACAGTATATTAATTGTTACAGGATACCTACTGTATAATGAAATTCCGTGTACAATTAGACTGACAATGCCTCAGTCCCACTCTAGTTAAACAGCCAGATATTAAGTATGTACAAGGCATAGTGTGTGCTTGGTAATTAGAGATGTACCCTTATTTTTGAGCACACTTCCTATCTTATATTCACTGATTTCTTTTTCACCCTTTCACAATATGAAAACAAAAGTGCTGGACCAAATGCCATTTATGTCTGAGTGGCTTAAAAAAAGCTTTCTTTCTTTTGGAAATCACCACATTCATTAATGGTTATCACGCTTGCTCTAATCATATAGGCCTGTTAAATATGTCTAATATGTAAGAACATAAAAACATAACAAGTTAGGCAAACAAGGGGACACTAACAGCTAAGTTTCCCCCTCATCACAGTACTAAAAGGCTGACACATTTTCTTTCAATTTGTTCCAGATTCCTATGATACTTTGTACGAAGAAACAATTTCTAGAGTCCATCTTAAATGCACTTTTCTTTAATTGCCAACAACATCCTTCAGGGCGTAATTAACATTATTGCTAGAAGACTGTTGAAGACCTTTGTAATTTAAACATCTGAATAAGGTCACCACACAGCTTTCCCTGCTCTGTACTGTAGTAGTTTAATTCCCTTATGTCCGATAAATAGCACATGCTCTTCTCTGCACAACTTCAACAGCTTCTATATCTTTTATTGTGGTGTGGTGACTGGAACTGCCAACAGTAATTCAAACACAAATTTATTAGGGTGTGTCACAGTTTGAGAATAGCATCCATTGGTTTATATTGAACAGCTTTCACTACATACAGGGCTGGATTAAGGTGGGTGCTATTGATGCTGCCGCAATAGGCCCATTCCTGAAATAGGCCCAGATGAAAACAGACAAGAATTTTACGGAAGCTGAACAGTTTTTCTTTGCTATATTAACCTCAAAATAATTCTTAGAATGAAATTTGGAGTCCGGCTTTCGGACGCCTAGACACAGCATTACTTATTATACAGTCACTATTGTTCTTTGCACTGTGACGTAACTATAACATCGTTGTGTTTATTGTTAACCGAAGATTTCAAGTTAATGCTATAAATTTTACGTTAAACAGTTTACTTAGTAATTTAGCTGCGTTTTTTGCAATATTTTGGGGATTCTTGCCACTTTATTATTGTTCGGTAAGTGCCACGTAGTAGATTTTTCACCTTGAAAGTTAGTTGTACAGTAAAAACCAATGGCTATTTAAATGGTTATCTGTAAAGGTAAAACTAAAAGCCGGCCCGCAGGCCTGGCATGGATGTTTAGAATTTTTAAAATCCTTGACAGGATTCTGGTCTATTATGAAATTTAAATTGTGGACACATTTTTACCCTTAAGAGCCTGAACTGAGTCACATTGACTCAATGTCTCTGCAAATTCATTTTTTCTTACTCTGTTTCATAAGAGAATTACGAAATTTTATGTATTTCATTGTTAGGTTTTCTGCATTAAGTGCACTTTTCAGACAATTGCTATTGAATGTTGATGTTACATAGTTTGATGTTAATCTCGAGTTGTTACAATACTACATCGTTATTATTATTCATGTTCAATAAAGGCTGGCTGGTTACGTCGCAAGCAATTAAGGCTCCTTGGTCAGTCTCAGTGCGTATGTACGGTGAGTGTCAAATGCACATGCACCAATGCCGAGTAAAAATAGGCCTTTTTTGCGCTGCAGCATCAGGCCCAATTTTGTCTTAATCTGGCCCTGACTACATAACCTAGAATTTCTATTTACCTTTCAATTGCTTCCAAGCTTTGTTTAAACAGTGAAACTGCAGGCTCAACAACAAACTTGAAATCTTTTACAAGCTTTGTCTTCTGCAGGTCAGCGTCAACAATCTTATGTTTTTACTTATCATTTCTTTGGTCTGGCAGGTATATTATGTTCTCAGATAAAAAAGTGATAAAAATAAAATATATCATGAGGAAAATGAATTTGAAAGCCTCTGTTAGAATATTTTACACAATATTCTTGCTATTAGCCATATACACTGCAAAAACTGAAATCTATCTATAAAGTATTTATATCATGACATTATATCTTATATTCCTTATTGTAAGAATTATTGACAAAACTTTTGTATTTACGAATGTTTTAGGCTACTTAAAGAAATTTTGTCAAGTAATTTTTGCTCATCCCACTGGCAGATATTTTTGTTAAATAAAAGCAAAACAACTCCCATTTAAAGATTTTTTTGTCTAGTTTTTGGTAATATAATGTCATAATTGTGGGATACTTACTAAGTGAGGATGGAATTGGTACCAGGGTTGAAGATCTTAACATACACACATTTAGACTCCTTTCTTTTTTTCGTTCTCAGAAAATAAAAAAGTAAAAACTTTCAGTTCCAGCCCTATGCCAAATTAAAAGTCCTTCTTTTGAACCAAAATGTGTCTCAGACAAAACAAAAGCATTCCACTTATGTTCCTGTTCTAGCAGTCTAAACCCAATAACACATTAACTCAACTCTTAGTCTTTAAGTATGACAGACTTACTGACTGTGGTTGCTCGACCAACTCAATTTACCCAACTGATAATTGCAGGACATGTCAAATTTGCCAACTGCATGCTGACCTTCCAGCACACTCGTGCTCACTCCTTTATTACAAGCTGATGATGCTAGTGCTGTACAAAGAGTTAATAGGCACAGCAAGTTCAGCCACCAATCACTGCCATTGTATTTATTTTTCATTTTTCCATTCTGTTACGGTATGTAAATACATCAGACAGAGGAGCGTCTCTTCAGTTTGTGAGGTTAAAAACACCTGCGTTCCTTAATACTCATTTCTGCATTAATATGCGTTGTAATTCCAGATGAGCATTCATTGGTTGTCAGCCATCATACACAAAGAGCCATCCACATGACTCAACACAAAATAAAACCTCTTTGATTTTAACAGAGAGAATCGTGGACTAGTTGGAGTTAGTCACTGGGTATGACACACAAGACAGCTGGTGGTGTGCCATCGACTACTTCTGACTTGCTAATGTTATGTAAATGAAGTCTATAACTGAAACTAACTAGGAAAGTTGTCCAATGTGACGTGGTCTTAACTTCTTCCTAAGGTGATACTTATACAGTATGTGAGACGTGACCCTGAAAGGGGCTTTTATTCCTGTTGCCTTTATTGTGACTTACAAGTAGACACAAAACAAAATAAAAAAAAAATCTTTATCAGTACTAAATGGTTTCAATTCATTACATTCAAAATATTTTATAGAAAAAGTCTTAGGTAAGTTTGATGTCTTAGTTTAAATTAAAAAAAAGTTTAATTAAGCAATGTGCACTGAAGTTTAACCTCAAAGTTAATTAGTTTACTTGACCTCAATTTATGTAAGTTTCTTTCAAATATAAAATATTGTTGAAAAAATTGTGTTTATCTGCGGTGGGCTAGCCCCCTGCCCAGGGTTTGTTTCCTGCCTTCCGCCCTGTGTTGGCTGGATTTGGCTCCAGCAGACCCTGTAATTAGGATATAGCGGGTTGGATAATGGATGGATAGAAAATTGTGTTTATTAACTTCACTGCCAATTGTGGCTAACAATGATATGTACATATTTCATTTATTAGTAGTATTTATTATTAAATTCATCACCAGAAAATAAAGATATAGAAAAGATAATCACAGATTGTTTGAGATAAATCGAAAACAGCATGTCTCAAGAAATTGATTACAATTAGCAATACTGATATTCCTAGATTGTATTTTTCAATGTGATGCAACTAATTAAGAATAAAAAGTGTGGAATGAAGGCCTTTTCTAAAATTAGATTATTTAAATGTTGCCTCATTAAATTTATAAATAAAAACTAAGACTATTCTTGCCAATGATGCAAAAACAATTATATTTTAATTGAACTATGATATAGTAACAATTGGTATAGGGGCCAATTGTTAATTAAATTCTTAATTTTTTAACCAAGCCTAACACAGTACACCATGTTTGTTTTATTTGTTATATTTGTCAAGTTCAGCTTCCTTACTTCTGTTGATCTGTCTTTTTTTCTTTTTTTTTTTTTTTACTTCCGTAGCAACAACTTATTCCTCTATCCACTTATGGAGCTGCTTACTCCATTATAGGGTTGCAGGAGAACTAGGGCCTATCCTGTCATCACTGCAGTAAGGCATGAACCAGCTGGACCTAGTCAGTCATTAACAGTTATGGTTATCTGCCCTTCCTTGAATGGTGGATTAAAACCCACACGGAGATGGAGAGATTGTGTAAAACTGCTCATCAACTTTGACTGTTGTGGATTTAAACTCAGATCTCTGGAATTTAGAAACAGTATCAGTCATTATGCCACAGTCCCTCTATTATAATCATTGAGACTAAAACAAAGGAACTCATTTCGCAATTTCAAGAGCCACGAAGAGGAAAAACTAGGTCAGAATATATTGAGAAAGGTGTCATTTTGCTTGTCTTTTCTCTACATTTATAATGGCTAACACGGTACAACACCCTAGTACTTGAGAAAGAGTTGAAATTGTTACTTAATCAAACATTTTTCACAACCACTTGGAGGCAGCAGCATTTTATAGCATTATTAAATCCTACACAGGAAACATCCTCAGACAAAAGTCCCATTCCCCAACAGACCTATACAGACTCACTCCAAGGTTATTTACACATTATACCCTGATCAGCCTAATCTGGGATGTAGAAACCAGAATAACCTTAAAGACCATGTAGACACAGGGAGGCCATGGATAGCTCACCCAGATAGAGACTTGGCTAGGATCAGTTCAGAAAAATGAAGCTAGCAGCTTGAATTAACCAAGGAGAGGAGAAAAAATTGAAGAATGAAGGCCAAACAAGTGCATATCCAATATTTGTTTTTGTCAATCCACAATAACGTATTTCTGTATTTCTTAACAGAGTTTTTTTAAACTAGAATGTTGAATTGACCATCCTCTTGTAGAACTTTCTTATCGCCATTCTCCATAAGTACTCTTCAGTGCTGTGTCTCTTCAGAGACTACTTGGGAACCACAGGTTTGACTTTGTGTTGAATCAGCGGTTGCTCACAGAGCCCCAATTTAGGCATATTCTCTGCATTGTGAGGAAGCGTCAGTTACGGCACTATGGCCATGTGGCGCGATTCCCCAAGGGTGATCCGGCATGGACACCAATATAAACCCTGGCTTTTAGATAGATGTTCATTTCTGTTGGCAGGACTGGAGCACGTGTTTGCCTGTGGGGTTGCTAACCGGCTGTACAGTGCATGCTCCCCAAACTGATTATTACTTTTGGAGGGAGTATTCCCTTCAATGTTAAAGAAAATTGTAAGATTGTCGATATTAAAATTTAGATTTTGTTTTTGATCACACTTTACATTAACAGTCAGACTAATGTACAGATTACAAATTTGTCTTCAGGTACTGAGACATGTATTTAGATCAATAAAAAATATTATAAATACTAATAAGAAAGTTACTAAAGCTTTTTATTAATAATAAATCTATACATATAATGCAATGCTCACTGACTAACTGGCTGACTCATTGACTCACTCATGAGCAAAATCACTATTTCCCATTTAGCTAAAAAGCTGAATTTTGGCAGGAAGGTACATCTAGGTCAGTAGGTATCTACTAAGAAAGGATACTTCAATTGGGGTAAAAATCCTGAACTTCTTTAAATTAATTTGAATTGAATTGCTTTTGAAGACTCATACCCCCAATAATGAGACACAAAAAGAAGCCAAAACATGAGCCGCAAACTGTGTTCATCATACAATATTTGAAAACAAAGAAAAATGAAAGGTCTCAGGAATGTTAATCTGCTCATATCCCAAAAACATTTTAACAGTGCTCTTAGAAAAGAGTAAATCAACAATTTATCACACAATGAGAGCAGCAACAGGCCATGGAATGAAGAATGGATTAAATTAACAGCAGCAAGAATCAGGGTTGATATATTGTGCGTGCAAGAAACTAAATGGAAGGGGAGTAAGGTCAGGTGGATTGGAGGTGGGTTCAAATTGTTCTATCATGGTGTGGATGGGAGGAAAAATGGGGTAGGAGTTATTCTGAAGGAACAGTATGTCAAGAGTGTTTTGGAGGAGAAAAGAGTGTCAGGCAGAGTAATAATTATGAAGTTGCAAATTGGAGGTGTGATGATGAATGTTGTTAGTGCAAGTTGGGTGTGCAATGGATGAGAAAGAAGATTTTTGGAGTGAGTTGCATGAAGTGATAAACAGTGTACCCAAGGGACAGAAAGTGGTGATTAAAGTGGATTTCAATGGGCATGTTGGTGAAGGGAACAGTGGAGACGAGGAGGTGATGGGTACGTATGGTGTCAAGGAGAGGATTGAAGAAGGTCAGAGGATAGTGGATTTTGCCAAAATGATGGACATGGCTGTGGTGAATACATATTTTAAGAAGAGGGAGGAACATAGGGTTACGTGCAAAAGTGGAGGAAGATGCACACAGGTAGATTACATTCTACGCAGAAGAGTTGATCTGAAGGAGATTGAGGACTGCAAAGTGGTGGCGGGTGAAAGTGTAGTTAAGCAACATAGGATGGTGGTTTGTAGGATGATGTTGGAGATCAAGAAGAGGAAGAGAGTGAGGGCAGAGCCAAGGATCAAATGATTGAAAGTTGAAAAAGGAAGACTGTAAGGTTGAGTTTAGGGAGGAGGTGAGACAGGCACTGGGTGGTAGTGAAGAATTACCAGACAGCTGGGAAACTACAGCAGATGTAATAAGGGTGACAGCAAGAAGGGTGCTTGGCATGACATCTGGAAAGAGGAAGGAGGAAAAGGAAACCTGGTGGTGGAATGAGGAATTACAGGAGAGTATACAGAGGCAGAAGATGGCAAAGAAGAAGTGGGAAAGTCAGAGAGATGCAGAAAGTAGACAACTGTACAAGGAGATAAGGCACAAGGTGAAGTGAGAAGTGGCGAAGGCTAAAGAAAAGGCGTATGATGAGTTGTATGAGAGGTTGGACACTAAGGAGTAAGAAAAGGACCTGTACCGATTGGCTTGATAGAGGGACAGAGCTGGGAAAGATGTGCAGCAGGTTGGGGTGATAAAGGATAAAGATGGAAACATACTCACAAGTGAGGAGAGTGTGTTGAGCAGATGGAAAGAGTACTTTGAGAGGCTGATGGATGAAGAGAACGAGAGGGAGAAGAGGATGGATGATGAGGAGATAGTGAATCAGGAAGTGCAACGGATTAGCAAGGAGGAAGTAAGGACAGCATTGAAGAGGATGAAAAATGGAAAGGCTATTGGTCCAGATGACATACCTGTGGAAGCTTGGAGGTGTCTAGGAGAGATGGCAGTGGAGTTTTTAACCAGATTGTTTAATAGAATCTTGGAAAGTGAGAGAATGCCTAAGGAGTGGAGAAGAAGTGTACTGGTGCCGATATTTAAGAATAAGGGGGGTGCACAGGACTGCAGTAACTACAGGGGAATAAAATTGATGAGTCACAGCATGAAGTTATGGGAAAGAGTAGTGGAGGCTAGGTTAAGAAGTGAGGTGATGATTAGTTAGCAGCAGTATGGTTTCATGCCAAGAAAGAGCACCAAAGATGCAATGTTTGCTCTGAGGATGTTGATGGGGAAGTTTAGAGAAGGCCAGAAGGAGTTGCATTGAATCTTTGTGGATCTGGAGAAAGCATATGACAGGGTGCCTCAAGAGGAGCTGTGGTATTGTATGAGGAAGTCAGGAGTCGCAAAGATGTATATAAGAGTTGTACAGAATATGTACGAGGGAAGTGCGGCAGTGGTGAGGTTTGCGGTAGGAGCAACGGATGCATTCACCGTGGATGTGGGATTACATCAGGGATTGGCTCTGAGCCCTTTGTTATTTGCAATGGTGATGGACAGGTTGACAGATGAGATTAGACAGGAGTCCTCATAGTGTATGATGTTTGCTGATGACATTGTGATCTGTAGCGATAGTAGGGAGCAGGTTGAGGAGATCCTGGAGAGGTGGAGATATGCTCTAGAGAGGAGAGGAATGAAGGTCAGTAGGAACAAGACAGAATACATTTGTGTAAATGAGAGGGAGGTCAGTGGAATGGTAATGATGCAGGGAATAGAGTTGTCGAGGGTGGGTGAGTTTAAATACTTGGGATCAACAGTACAGAGTAATGGGGAGTGTGGAAAAGAGGTGAAGAAGAGCATGCCGGCAGGGTGGAATGGGTGGAGAAAAGTGTCAGGAGTATTTTGTGACAGACGGGTATCAGCAAGAGTGAAAAGGAAGGCACTGACCAAAAAGCAAGAGACTGAGCTGGAGGTAACAGAGTTAAAGATGCTAAGATTTGCACTGTTTGTGATGAGAATGGATAGGATTAGAAATTAGTACATTACGGGGTCAGCTTAGAGAGGTGAGATTATGTTGGTTTGGACATGTGCAGAGGAGAGATGCTGAATATATTGGGAGAAAGATGCTAAGGATAAAGCTGCCAGGCAAGAGAAAAAGAGGAAGGCCTAAGCGAAGGTTTATGGATGTGGTGAGAGAGGACATGCAGGTGATGGGTGTAACAGAACAAGATACAGAGGACAGAAAGATATGGAAGAAGATGAACCACTGTGGCAACTCCTAATGGGAGCAGCCGAAAGAAGAAGAAGAAGACAGAAAGCAGAGGGAGATGGTGCAAGGAACTTCATCAGAATTGGTTGCTGTTCAGTGTGGTGTTCCACAGGGATCACTGCTAGGGGCTCTGCTATTTTTATTATATATACACGATTTGGATAGGAATATAAGTAACAAGCTGGTTAAGTTTGTAGATTATACCAAGCTTGGTGGCTTGGCAAATAATATGCAATCTGTTGCATCATTACAGATGAACTTAGAAAGCAGACAGGCTTGGGCAGATTTGAAGCAGATCTAATTTATTGTATGTAAAATGTATTTTATGTATCAAGTAAAAATGTTAGGGTTGAATACCCAATAAGAGGTCTAAAAATTGAAAGTACACCTTATGAGCAAGATTTAGGAGGCATAGTGGAATCATCACTATCAACAGCCAGACAGAAGCCATTAGGAAGGCTAACAGAATGTGATGTTATATAGGACGATGTGTAATGTACAAGACCAAAGAGGTTCTGCTTAAGCTTTATAACACATTGGTGAGGCCTCATTTGGAGTATTGTGTGCAGTTTTGATCACCAGGCTACAAAAAGGACATAGCAGCACTCGAGAAAGTCATGAGAAGAGCAACTAGGCTGATTCCAGGGCTAAAGGGGATGAATTATAAAGAAAGTTTAAAAGAGCTGAACCCTTTCAGTTTAAGCAAAAGGAAATTAAGAGGTGACATGAGTGAAGTGTTTAAAATTATGAAGGGAATTAGTACAGTGAATTTATACTTTAAAATGAGATCATCAAGAACACAGGGACACAGTTTGAACTTGTTAATGGTAAATATCACACAAACATCAGGATGTTTTTCTTTACACAGAGAACCATAGACACTTGGAATAAGCTACCAAGTAGTGCGGAAGACAGTAGGACTTTAGGAACTTTTAAAACCAGACATAATGCTATGTTAGAATTACATAGGTAGGACTAGTGAGCTTTGTTGGGCTGAATGGTCTGTTCTCATCTAGAATGCTCTAATGTAGAATTTGGTACCAAAATTTGAAAACTTCAAATCTACATTTAAAATATGACAATTCATCTTTTATCTTTACCATATATATGTTAATTTAGATAGAATTACTTTGAATGCACAAATTATATAAAGTAGTTTCAAGTGAACTTCTTTTTATTTCTATTGTAAAACACTTAAGATACTAAGCTTTTCACTATCAGACATACCCTGTAGGTGTGTTTCTTTTTCTTTCTTGCATTTAGGATCACACATCCACATTTTCTGCCAGGATCTGAACCCTACAGCAGTGAGTTATTAGTCCTTCATCACTATGTAACTTTTAATAAAGGGAATACCATTCTGAATGCCCAATAATACTTTTAGACTAAGACTATGTGATAAGGGGCGGCACGGTGGCGCTGCTGCCTCGCAGTTAGGAGACCTGGGTTCGCTTCCCGGGTCCTCCCTGCGTGGAGTTTGCATGTTCTCCTCGTGTCTGTGTGTGTTTCCTCCGGGCGCTCCGGTTTCCTCCCACCGTCCAAAGACATGCTGGTTAGGTGGATTGGCAATTCCAAATTGGCCATGGTGTGTGGGTGTGTTTGTGTGTGTGTCCTGTGGTGGGTTGGCACCCTACCCAGGATTGGTTCCTGTGTTGGCTGGGATTGGCTCCAGCAGACCCCTGTGACCCTGTGTTCGGATTCAGCGGGTTAGACAATGGATGGACTATGTGATAAGTCATACAAAAATAGTGCCATACCAGTCACTGCCTGTGTGGAGACTGGAGATTTTTGTTGTTTCTGCACTTTTTCCTGTCTGAGGATTGCAGTTTGCTCTTACATTCCAAAGATGTGTCGGGCTAGTGGACTACTGACTCTAAACTGGCCCTGTATAAATATGTCCAGAAAAGGACTGATGATGGTTTGTACCTTGTATCTATTGCTTCCAGAATAGGCTATGTTCTCCATGAACCTAAATTTGAATAAACATATTCAGAACCTGAATAGATGGATGCATGGACGGCTTGACTATTTAATGGATGACTTCTATTGCATGTGTTATTTTAGGTCGGGTTTACCTTTTTTCAGCCTTTACATCTTAGGGATAACATTAAAAACCAGTAAAAGTTATTCTTAAAACTCTGAAAACTTTAAATTTTAATTTCCTTTATCATCACAGTAATTTATAGTAGCTTGTAGAACAATATTACAAAAAAAATTAATGCACTGAATATTTTTATATGCATGTAGCCTTTCTACATTTTAGATATTACATATTAAAATGCCCATGTCATACAGCCAGTGTTCCTTCAGACAATTAGACAGAATCATCAGATTGAAAAGGGCAGGGTAATTAATGAAAAAAGGGCAGGCAAACTGATGCAATGTGGTGTGACAAGTATTTTTTTCTGATTAATTGTGCTTGAATACAATTAAAGCACACAGTCATACACACACACATCTCTCTCACTCTCTCCCTATATACAGTATATATAAGATAGATAGATAGATAGATAGATAGATAGATAGATAGATAGATAGATAGATAGATAGATAGATAGATAGATAGATAGATAGATAGATAGTATCTTCTCTGGTTGGGAAGACATAATTGAAGAAGAGGGAAGGACTGTCTCTTAGGGTCATATAATTCCTCAGTATGCCAGGAGCCAGCATTATTCTGATGCAGCTTCTATTTGTACACCGACAAGGCATCTTGGGAGTTGTAGTCCTGATGGATAGCCCTATTGGGGTACTAGGGTGCATCCAGAGGGAACTGTGGGGAGAGCCCTCCATTTTCTTTAAAGAAAGTCCTAGCTCTCTTTCTCATGGGTGGGGGTCGATTTATTTCAAACCAGGTTTGTTAAACTTGACATGCATGTATGGAATGTTTTTTGATTGCAATAAGATAAAATAAAAAAAACGAAATTCCACCTGACCTGGAAGTGCTTCCTGATTGTAATCATGTGACACCAGAAGTACTCCCGGTCAGCCGGTCAGGCATAAAAGAAGCCAGTTGACCTCATTTGGGTGAGTTGGAGTCAGGAGAGGAGTAGGACAATCTGTGCCTGATAGTGGAAGGAGTGGAAAGATATTGTGTAATTAAAAAGAAGACACCTGTAAAGGCAATCTGTAAATAAAGACCCTTGTATTCTGTGGTCTTGGAATTGTGTCGGGGGTTTGGGGCCTGTTTGTCACAATATGCAATATGTTTACAGACACACACACATATAAAATATATACTGTATATGTAAGATTTTTATGTTAATAGGCTGCTGTTGTTATGCAAATATTATTCACTACGTCAATCTGAACCTACTAACTCCCTGTATTCATTTCAACAAGTTGTTTGTGACCATGTCCATATTCTTTACTTGACAATAAGCCTCACTGGAACACTTGTGGTTTAAGATCTCATAAAGCCTTAATGAATAAACCAAGAAAGCTGAGGACATGGTTGTCTAAGATTGGTTCCTGACTAATTACCACTTGTTTCTTTGTATTGTGGGCTATTTCTTTTCAAAGCATCATGCAGACCTTGCTCTGTTCTGTGACAAATGGAATGTATAGATTGGGTGGGTTAACATCACTAAACTGAGAGGAGAATTAGTGGACAATTTAAAACTGCTCAATTAAAGAACTGCTTTCTTTCATTAATGTCTCAATACTTGTATATTACCATTTAAGGACACATCCTGGTGAAGATGTTTATAAAGCCACTGGTGGATTCATTATCTGTCACACAAGCTGAAGTGTCTCATCTCGCAACTTTCTATCTGCCCTTCACCTTCATGTTATGTTGTTACACAGAAGTATTTCCGGTATGTTATATGCAGTGATAAGCTAAACAGTTCACGTGAAGTTTGATTTTGTGACAAAATTCATGCCACTGATGTTTAGTTCCAGTCTGGAAACATTTTCCTGTGTTACTTCTGCTTGACTTGGCAGTCGAGTGAATCCATAATAGTTCTATTTTATACCTTTCAAATTTATTTCAAACACATTGGCAAACGTGAAATTCATAGATGGGTATTCTAGCTCAGTTATGTCATGTAACAGCAGTCACCCAGACTCCAGATGCTTGCTGGTGAACACTATTCCCATATTTGGCTAGAGAGGGTGCTGCTGATGTCATTAGAGATTGAAATTCATTTTGACTGCATTTTGTTCGGACCCTTAGCTTAGACTGATCTGGTAAGGGTTACCCTATCAGAACAAAAAAGTCATTAACAGCATGCTTCCAAGAATCTCTACTGCATGCAAGATGTCCATGAGGTCAAACAAAATCTAAGTAATACATATAATTTTGGTGATATCATGGCGTGTGGAGTGCAAGTCAAGGGAAGTTATGCTTAAGTACTGTACACCTGTAGTACTGCGTTCAGTTTTGGTCGCCATATTACAAAAAAGACACAGGAGGAGAGCGAATAGGCTAATTCAGGACTAAGAGGAATGAGCTATGAGGAGAGATCGAAGGAGCTGAGTCTTTTCAGTTTAAGAAAAATGAGGTTAAGAGAAGACACAACTGAAGTGTTTAAAATTATGAAAAGAATTAGTGCAGTGAATTCCAGTTGTTACTTTAAAATAAATTCTGTAAGA
Organism: Polypterus senegalus; assembly: GCF_016835505.1. Taxonomy (NCBI): domain Eukaryota; kingdom Metazoa; phylum Chordata; class Cladistia; order Polypteriformes; family Polypteridae; genus Polypterus; species Polypterus senegalus. The sequence goes on from NC_053155.1 coordinate 38,781,019, forward strand.
AGAACATGGAAACATGGTTGGAAACTTAAGGGGAAATTTCATACAAATGCTTTTCCTTCATGAAAATAAACAAAGACACATGGAATAAATTACCAAGTACTGTGGTTGAGGGCAGGACTTTAGTAACCTTCAGTTCTCGACTTGATGTTATCTGACAAATCTAGAAGAATTGGATGGATAAGCTTGATGATCTGAATGACCTGTTCTCATCACAAATTTGTTTATTTTTGTTAATGTCCAAGATATAAACAGTTACTTTTTTTAATTTGGTTCATTGATGGAAAAGAAATTTTTCTCACAATATTACATAAGGATTCAAAAGAGTGAATGTTATGGTTTAAAACCTATTTACACTAAGTTTCTGTTTTATAATAATGTGAACAAAAGCTGTAAAGAATCCTGAAGTTCTCCTTATTACATACTTATTCTTCATCCTTTGCAAAACTTGATTTTGAGAGTCCTCTTTTACTATAAAAGTAAACAGATGACACTGAGTAGAAGGCTTTGTGAAATCTAGTAATGGCTAAATATGAAGGAGGTATATGTATATAACTTTGAACGATAGAGCAATTCTCTTTAGAATACGTTTTCCTTGAAAAAAAACTCTTCTGTATCTCCATCTGTGGTTTTGTTTTAAGCTACATTCAATATTTGGCAGTAATATCCACTTAGTGAAGTCTGACTCTTTTTTCTAGAGCACAATTATAAAGACTTGCCATACACTTTAAGCCAATTGGTAGAATTACATGAGCCAGAAAAACTTACAAAGTGCTCACAGAAACTGAAATAAATCTACATTATGTACAGCACATTGAGAACTTATTCAACAGTAAATATCTGAAGGTGTTACTTATGAAAATCAGTTTTTCTGGCAATAGAGAAATTTTGATTAGGGAGCTTTATTTTTCTTAAGGAAGGGGTAAGTTGAAGGTGTATAAAAATGTGTTCTGAGCAGATGCTAATAAGCTTCAGATTTAAAAAATGTATTTGAAGTTAATCGACAAGAGTGCTTCTAGCCATCAATGTACTGGAATCTCTTTGTTTTAATGGTTGTTTATTAGCTTAGAATTACCTTAAAACACAGTGAAGTTATCATTCTTTTTTTTTTTTTTTTGAAATTTCATTAATTTTATTGCAATCATTCCATACAAATTAATCAATTTTTACAAAAAGTAGGATTGAGAACAAGTCGACCACCACCCCTGAGAGAGAGAACATGGCCAACGGAGTAAAACTTAAGGCTTATAAACATACCTAAATTGATGAGTTTGATAAGCCAATAGAGATGAATGGAGAAGAGAAAGAAATATAGAAATAATTGCTTCCTCTGTGCTTTAAGACCTTATTCTAAAATATTACTGATTAGATCCTGCCATATTTTGAAAAAAATCTGTACAGATCCTCTAACTGAGTATTTGATTTTTTCCAATTTCAAATAGTATAAAACATCGGTTTCCCACTGACTTAAAAGAGGAGAGTTTGGGTTCTTCCAGTTTAGCAGAATAAGTCTGCATGCCAAGAGTGTAGTGAATGCAATCACAGTTTGTTTGTCCTTCTCCACTTTAAACCCATCTGGAAAAAACCCCACACACAGCTGTTAATGGGTTAGGAGGGATTGTGAGTCCAAGGCTGCCTGAAAGGTAAGTAAAAACTTTGGTCCAGAATGATGCTAATTTGGTGCAGGCCCAGAACATGTGACCCAGTGAGGCTGGGACTTGATTGCAGCATTCGCAGTGAAATTATCATTCTTATTAGGTACTGTTGCTAAGTCAAACATCTTCATATGTGTCTTGTTCAAATTTCAGTGTAAAAGTCAATGAAACATATCACTAAATTCCACTAAATTTGCCCATCACTTGTTGGAAACATGTGGCAGTGCATGTCACATGGTGGCACTCAGCAAAATTTGACAGCATTTTTCAGAGTGAATATGCTGTGTTCACCGATGACTTTGTTCGCCGAATATTTTTTTGGAAATCTGCCAAGTGGTTGGCTTAGACAGTGTTTTTCTCAGCACCCCATGATGCTTTGCGAGGCCAGCTTGACATCACAGAGCTTAGGAGTCTTATGCCAACCTTTCTCACAAGCATACACAACCTCATGTTTTACGTCACTGCCTGATATGTTTTGGGCAGTCTTTTATCCCTCAGTTTTTTTGTGATTCTAAAAACTGACAGGACAATCTCTTGCTTCAGATTGTCTCAAACATGTGCAATGTTTGTGCCAGGGGCAGACATTTTTTAAACTGCCAACTGGAAGCATGTTAAAAACTTGTCAGAAAATTAATTGAACTATTATCTAAAAAAGACTAGAAATAGATTCTTCATGTGTCCATACCCCAAGTTAAACAAAACTAGACACAACAAGTGCATTAATACTACAGCAAGTCACCCCTAATGGAAAACAGTGTTTAAGACCCTTTTAGCAAGGTCTAAAGTCACTGCAGACCTTCACTTGTGTTAACACTTTATTTTCTCCTTGAATGTGTCGCTCTTGTATGTTTATTTTGTGAATTACTGTTTTGATTACTGTTTTTAAATATTTCTGTGTCCGTGGCAGCACTATGTGTTGAGAAGTCCACTTCAAGAATGTACTCTCCAGTTATTTTTATCCATTCATCCATCCATCCTCTTCCGCTTATCCGAGGTCGGGTCGCGGGGGCAGCAGCTTGAGCAGAGATTCCCACACTTCTTCTAGCTCTTCCAGGGGAATCACAAGGTGTTCCCAGGCCAGCCAGGAGACATAGACCCTCCGGTGTGTCCTGGGTCTTCACCGGGGCTCTTCCCAGTTGGACGTGCCTGGAACACCTCACCAGGGAGGCGTCCAGGAGGCATCTTGATCAGATGCCCGAGCCACCTCATCTTACTCCTCTCGATGCGAGTCCCTCCCAGATGACTGAGCTTCTTTAAGTGAAAGCCCAGACACCCTGAGGAGGAAACTCATTTCAGCCGCTTGTATTCGCGATCTTGTACTTTCGGTCACTACCCATAGCTCATGACCATAGATGAGGATAGGAACATAGATCGACTGGTAAATTGAGAGCTTTGCCTTACGGCTGAGCTCCTTTTTCACCATGACAGACCGATGCAGAGCCCGCATCACTGCGGACGCTGCACCAATCCGCCTGTCGATCTCACGCTCCATTCTTCCCTCACTCGTGAACAAGACCCCAAGATACTTGAACTCCTCCACGCCTCCACTTGGGGCAGGATCTCGCTCCCAACCCTGAGAGGGCACTCCACCCTTTTTTGGCTGAGGACCATGGTCTCGGTTTTGGAGGTGCTTATTCCCATCCCAGCCGCTTCACACTCAGCTGTGAACCAATTCAGAGAGAGCTGAAGATCACGGCCTGATGAAGCAAACAGGACAAAATCATCTACAAAAAGCAGGGACCCAATCCTGAGTCCACCAAACCGGGCTCCCTCAACACCCTGGCTGCGCCTAGAAGTTCTGTACATAAAAGTTATAAATAGAATCGGTGACAAAGGGCAGCCTGGGCGGAGTCCAACTCTCACTGGAAATGGGTTCGACTTACTGCTGGCAATGCGGACCTGTTATTTTTAATAAACTTTTTATACATTTATAATGCATGGGTATTCACAGTTTAGTGTAATTTCACAAATCTGAAAACAAAAGCATGACAACTAATATCTCCAATGTTATAAACTGGTTATAAAACAGATAAAAAGATGTTTAAATGTGTGTTAACCTTCACGCTTAAAGTATCATACTTCCCTAAAGTGGTCTGTCTTTTCATGAAAAAATGCTATTCGATTTCCTGAGTGTCCCGAAAAGCACAGCTAACACTAGAATCCCTGAAGCCTATGAAATAACTTGTAATCCTGGGCCACTTTAAATTCCTTCACACCTCTCCATCAGTGTCGTATGTTTTGCAAATGTGCCAATCACCACAACCAGCCAGCAGCCTGCTATCCCATCCCTCCCACCGATGCCGCTCAACTCGGGCAAAAAGATCTCCCAGCTCAAGTCTTGTTTATCTGTGATTGAGGTGCCTGGAGTTTGATAGAGTAAATAATATATCATTATTTGGAACACATACACTAACGACAACATTTTAACATGAAGTGTATAATGTCAGTCAGTCAGTCATTGTTCAACCAGCTATATCCTAACACAGGATCACGGGGGTCTGCTGGAGCCAATCCCTGCCAGCACTGGGCGCAAGGCAAGAACAAACCTTAGGCAGGGCGCCAGCTCACCGCAGGGAACACACACACAACCGCACGCCAAGCACACACAAAGGACAATTTAGGGTCACCAATGCACCTAACCTGCATGTCTTTGGACTGTGGGAGGAAACCTACGCAGACACGGGGAGAACAAGCAAACTCCATGCAGGGAGGACTCAGGAAGCGAACCCAGGTCTCCTTACTGCAAGGCAGCAGCGCTACCCACTGCACCACCGTGCCGGCCAGTGTATAATGTATGAAGACAAAAAAAAATTAAGAAAACAGGGAAATTTAATGTACAAGAACTAAACGCACATGCAGGTATGATTTTTTGTTTTTTGTGGGTATCCATTAATTTGAATAATGATGTGTGTGATGCACTGCTATTTATATTGTTGTGTTGCTTCTGTTAATTACTGGATTTCCAGCATCACGCTCCATAACCACCAACACCACATTGTAACGAAGGCAACTCAACATGAGAAAACATAAAACATGAAAAACCAAACAGAAACAGAACAATACTTTCTAATAATGACTGAACATAATAATAACAGAAGCTGAACAGGTTCATAGGTACACATTTCACTTTTGTTGATTACCTTCCATCTTTGATTCTGTTTTCTCCAATTTGTAAATTTTTCTTTTTTGATTTTTCTTGTTTTGGACTCTCTGCTCTTTTGTTTTGCAGTTGGATTTCATTTTTGTTGTTTGAGTTGCCTTATTTGAGGCACCATTCAGTTTTTTGCTATTTTTGTTTAAGCTACTTGTTAATAAAACAATAAAACTTGTTAATGCAACCTTTTGAGGCCTACTTTTTGAAGTGAAGCCACCAATTTCAAAAAGTATGAAAGAAGGTGTTTATGAGCAGCTTCTTGTAGTGTGGTCCTTGTCAAATACAACAATAGAGTTATAGTCCTACCCCCGAAGACAGTTCACATCTGTATTTTTTGCAATGTTGGAATTGTCTTACATTAAACTCTTTATTTAACCTAATTTCAATCTCAGTAATAAGTAATAAACTAATTATGTCCTGCCTTTAATAGGATTTTGCACAGACTAATGCAGTAGTATTGCACATTCTGAAAACCGACAAATGGACAAAACAGTGACAATGCTAAGCAACTTGGAATAAGAAGGTGTAATAACATTAAAATCTAATTTTGTTTGGTTTATTATGAGGGTCATTCAGAAAGTTTCCACATTTTTATATTTTCACTGAAAACGGTGAAGGCGGGAGGAGTAGTAATTAGGCATTAAACATTTGGTACGACGATGGAAAAATTGCATCGCAAAGGAAGGTGACTATGTACAAAAGTAATGTAATTTGTTTTTGAACATCCTTCGTAAATGAAACTTGTATTTAATTATCGTGTTTTAATTTTAAGGTAATTTAGATAATATGTAGCTTTTAATTGAATAAATTGTGTGACGAAGTCTATAACTATATACAATTCATGTGTCAAACCTACCTCTGTTTTCTTCACAGGTAACTACTATGGTTACTTGTAAGATCAGATACCATTTTTAAATATTTTAAAAATTGAATTATGCATACTGTACTGCACAATTAATAGTAGTTTGTTTTACCATTAAAATATTTATGAATGCCCTTGTACCTGCACTTTTATTGGTTGCACATGGCAATAAAATTTCAGTTTCTGCTACTTTCGTTCCATTGCAAGCCAAATGACAAATTGCAAGTCATTTATTTCTTCAACTGTCCAGATTAACATTTATATTAAATAGATTACGTAGATTGTTTTACTTTTTTACATAAACCTTCACATTTGTCTGCAACTATGACCTACTCTGCATGAAGATTTGTCAGCTTCAAAAACATGTAGTCTGTCACACAAATGTAATGTTCATAAGCCTTAGAATCCACTTGAAAAAATATTAAATATTCAAATACAAGTTTGTATGCCAAGCAGATAATTTGATTTTACTGACAAAACAGACTTGGCAAATTATTTTAGGAAAACAGTTCCTTGGACTCCGAAGAAGTGATCATGCAACAGGTAGCAGGAGCAGTCCACTTAATTCTGTAATAAATACACAAAGCCCAATGAACATGATCAACACAATCATGAAGCATTAGATAAAAAGTGATTTTGGGGAGTTTGGCCCAAAGCACAATAAATTATACATTACTAGAAAGCCCCATCCTGACAGTATGTTTTCCATGTCTTGGTCTCTCTTGCTTCAACAGAAATCAACTAAAATTAGAAGAGGCAGAATAAATGAGATTTCTGAACCAGCAGAGTCCATTAAGAAAATTGCAGGATTAAGCCTCCTTTCATTAACCTGCAAGGCTACTGAAATAAATTATTTAAAACATATTTTATGACCTTGACAGAAACATGGCTGAAACCAAAGGATTTACTTAAGGTATCTCTACCTCATAACCAGATGAGCCACATATTTCTGGTTGGTAAAGTATGGTGTTTATTTTTGACCATTGTATAAAATTAATCTCCGAAGATTTCGAATGTTACCATTTTTATTTAAAATGGTAAAAAAGGGAATTCTAACAGGAGGATGTATTTCACATTGTCCCAAAATTACATACTCTTTAATTGTGTCAACATAGAATTGTCAGAAGTGAAAAGCAAAGCATTCTAGTGTGGCTTGGGGGCACAACGGCTTAATACTGCAGTGACCTGGGATATAGTTCTGGCTTGACAACTGTCTGTGTGGAGTTTGCATTTCCCAGTGTTTCTGTCACAGCCACATCCCAAACACATCTATGTTAGTTTAATTGACCCTATTCAAATAGCTTGTTATGAGTGGCTGTAGATGTGTGAACATCCCATCTTGAGTTTGTGCATGCTTTATGCCCAGTCATTGGATGAATATACAGAAAGTCCTGCATTAGCAACATTCCACAGACCTTTTGCTGGACAGTGTCTCAAAGACAGACAGGGAGCACTTTACAGGGGGACAGGATTTGTTATATTTTATTCATGGTTACAAATTAGTGCCCACTTGTATTTCTGTGTTTTTAATTTTAGAAAGTTAGGAGTAACATCAGGATTATTATTAAATTTTCACAAACTTGGCAAAAAATGATTGTGCATGATTGCTGATTAACAGAATATTAGAAAAAAACACTACACCTCCTCTACTATGCATATACTATACATTTCTGTTCATGTACACCGTGAATTATAAACATACTGCCAGGTCATGTCAATTTAAGAAATATTTGCTTGATTCTGCCATAATGGGCATGATTGCCAAAGTGATGAGACAGAATAGAGGAGTCAAGTGGAGAATTTTGTTTCTTTGTGAAAACTTAACATCAGCAAAATCAAGGAACTGGTTATTGACTTTCACCACACCAAGGTGCCTTTATGCCCAGTCGCTATTCAGCGACAAGCTAGACTGATCTTGTTACATAAAGGTACAGTGTATGTTCTTAGAAGACTGCACTCCTTTAATGTGGGTAGTAACATCCTTTACATTGTAGGACAGACTGGCATTACCCATTTTGTTATGCTTTGGCACACACATCCTTCGCTAAAAAGCAAACTATCAGACACTTTTAATTCCATGTCCAGTGTCAGTTCTCCTTACAGGGCCTCTTGGGAATGCAGCCTTTTGGCATTATCTGATTAAATGATCGATCACAAAATAACATCCGGAGATATCTCCTTGATGTATTATCTAAATACCTGATCAGAACCAAAGAGCAGTAACTCAATGATAGGCAACATTAATGGACAAAGCTCTGCACCAATAGTCAACCAAAAGGTAGGGCTCATGTGGACTTGAGAAACAAATGGCAAAACGCCCGTTCCTTTCTTTAAAAGCCATTGCCAGCACCAGATCTCTCTTTACATGCTCACTGCTCTCAGCCTGCCGTAACCCGCTTAATAAAGAAGGAACTGTTGCCTAAGGTGTGCCCCCTAACAAAGGCTGGAGCTATTCCTTTCACACTGAAGGGCAACCTGGTGCTGGACTGGCAGAGTGAAAGACTTGTCTATATTGGAGTTAGATGAGGGAGCCATTAGTGCTAAGGGATAGCAAGTGCATGAGCAAGAAAGAGACTATGTAAAAGCCACATGGTCAACTTGTTAAAGATGGGTTGACCGATCACCAACTGCTCAGCAGACTTAATCTTTACTTAGCTGAAGCAGACGATCTGTGTGTAAAATCTCAAAGAGAAAACTGTGTGACCAAGGTGAATTATGAGAAGAGCTCCTGAACAGAGAAAGAAAAGGTCATTGAAGATCTTTTCACATGTGCCAGAGAAAGCCGACCAGGAAAGGAACAAAGCATGCCTACACTAATCCATAAGCACACTCACTTTGATTCAAAGAACTATTGATTTCAACTTAATAATTAGGATAAAACCAGCAAATGTGTTGTGATATTGGCGTCACTGTAATAGAAAAGTAATAATCTTTGTGAACGATAAGTCTTTAGCTATGATAGGTTTGTGTCCCTAAATCCAATAAAAAGTGCAGAACAGCAACTCACATAAACACTGCCTGGTGGTGGGTAAAACAGTGCAGACTAGCTATGAGAAAATCAATGCCACCATCAGAGTGCACACACTAGAAACTTTATAACAAGCTAATGAAGTTATCCATGAATCGAAAGATCAGAATTCATAAGTTACATGCTCTAATCTTTAGGAAAGAAAAAGCTCAATTAAGTTATCATAATTTTATGCTTGTTGTTTGTTATTGTCCTTCATTTAGATATCTATATACATGCAGTATGTCTATATATATAAGCATATATTGTCAAGCTTGGGTCACAAAGTGGCACAGGAGAGTTCAAGGAGTAGAAACTTGTTGTTCTGGCGAGTTACAAACAAGTCTCTTACAGAAGCGAACCGGCCCCACAAGAAACAGCTGTCAAAAGTGATGCACCGGCCCCGACTCCTGCTCAAAAGAACACAAGGTCTTCTTCATCAAGGGGATCTAGTGGGCCGGCAGCAATGGCCAGAGTGGAGGGAGTCTGAAGAAAAAAAGACAGGAGAGTTAGAGACCTCCAGATGGCCACGGCTCGAACTTTTAAATGTTCGTAGCCCCACACAAGGAGCAAGTTGCGTGGCAAGACAGCAAGCTGGCTGCTGATCCTGCAAAGAGGTACTGAAAGAATGTGTTTCTTTTCCATTGAAAAACTGTTTAAGAGGGGGTTTCTGAAGTGGCAGCAGTCACAATATATATATATATATTGTGAACCTGGCCTGGATACAGACTGGCGGACATGTTGTTATCAAACCACCACACGCTTATTCTACAATATTTACAAATGATATGGTCACAAAGACCCTAGTCTATTGGTCACTCAGACCTCAGTCACGTGCACAATTACCCCAATCACACACAGTCCTGGCCACAATGCCTTTTCTTCGGGCCACCTCCACAGCTGTCCTGAGCTTCGTCCTTCCACCTCCCGACTCTAGCCTCGAATGAATGGAGACGGCCCCTTTTATATGGTTCCTGGATGAGCACCAGGTGTTCCCAGCATTCCTCCTCTGGTCGTGCCTCAGCGTGGTGGAAGTGCCGGCTGTCCTCCCGGCTGCTCTCCGGGCGCCATCCTAAATCTTCCCCAAGGCATTGGGGCGCCTCCTGGCGGTGACCACAGGCCCCTACAGGGTGGAGCTTCCATGCCCTGTACCCGTGGCCCCCAGAGCAACCCGGAAGGCAACCCCCACGTGATCCAGGGTGGGCACAGACCCACATCCGGTCCGGGTCATGGCCCCTGGCATCCCTGACAATATATATATATATATATATATATATATATATATATATATATATATATATATATATATATATATATATATATATATATAGTCACACACGTGCACATGGGAGGCAGCTAAAGGGCTCAAATGAAGGTAAATGTATACCAGACCAGAGGATGGCAGAGTGCACTGATCCTTTCTCTTTCTCATTGGCAGACTTAACACGGGAAATTCCACCTGGATGCAATGGCATCACTTCCGGTTCTGGCCCAGAGGACATCACTTCCGGTTCCTGCCCTGATGACATAACTTCCACTGTCTGATTTTAAAACCGCCATATATATATATATATATATATATATATATATATATATATATATATATATATATATATATATATATATATATATATATAAACATATCTTTTTGTTTTCCTTATATTAGGAATAAATTGTATTATTTGATTCATTGCAGCAAGCGTATTTGGGTTATTTGTCGTAAACTATCATGTCCAAACCACAACATAGAAAGTGAAATTTATTTAACATAGCCTTTATAATATACAAGTTCTCTTTATATTTCTGCCATCTCAGCTGGAAAGTGAAAGAGAGGTCCTTCACACATCCTACACCACTTTGATTTCCTGCACTGTATTTTTCTGGGCCATTGTCATCACGTCAAGAGAGGACCACTGATTCAACAAGCTGAGTAAGAAGGCAGGCTCTGCTATGGGTCACACTGTCAGCCAGTTGGAGGTAGTAGTGCTGAAAGCAAAGAAAACAACACTGATGGCCATTATGAACAATGTTGCAGATTCTCTTTCTGACACACTTGAACTGCAGAGAGAGCTTATTACACTGAAGAAGTACTGCAGATATTCATGATGTACCGGTTTAAATTTTCATGGGCAAAGGGAATCTATGACATAAATATTTGCAGGTTGGCTTAGACAACACTGTAGCTCTGCTACTTAAATTGAATAAAAATTCCTGCATCATTGGGCAACTTTGGTAGTTGCTGGGTGAAAGATGAGGGTGATAGCTTTAAAAGTGACCCATAACAAACCGGTAAGATCACAGTCAGTGGTGTCTTTTTACTTCAATGCTTCACCACACAACTGGATTACAATTACACCCATCAGATTACAGTTTCCTTTGGATTTACAGTATGTTCTTGTCCTTCTACATGCTTGTTTGTGTGAATTCGTCTGGTTTGGAAAACGTCTTCATCTGGAAGTGCTCACAGCTTCTACAAATTTTCATATATATCGTCATCATAGTAAGACAAAACTTTACTTGACTTTAAAGAAGCTGTTCACAAGGGATTTCATTTCATAACTACATCATCTGCATCTGTGAAACTGGATTGTGTCAATGAGTGTGTATCGTTTTGTTCTTAGTATTTTGGATTTTTTTGTAGCTGTAATATTGCTCATTTCTTGTTATTTTCTACCATAGATATACGCAAATGTATTATAATTTAAAATGGAAAAGTTCACTAAAGAACTGCTGAACAACGCTCTTTTTCTGGGCGCCACCACACATCTGCACTGTGATTGTTCTGTCTTGTGTTTCTTGTCAATTTTGTCACTTTATTTAGTGCAACAAACAGAATATACAGTAATAATGAGCCCTAAAATACATTTGCAGATTTTCACATTCATGGGCGTCTTGCGCCCCTAACCCCTAAGAAATCCAGGGGTTATTGTATTTCATTTTTACTAAGCTGTGTAAGTGGACTGATGCTGATGACCATAGGTGCACTTAAATTACATTTCTTAGAAATTCATAATTCGTTAGGCTGGTGAGAATGGTGCTGTAATAGACATATTTTTCTAATTGCACTGATAATGTTTAAAGTCTTGAAAGTTTGGCTTGCTTTTTTGTTTAGTGTATCCGTTTTCAGTAAATGCAGCCATGTGGTTTGTTCCCAGCCTGCTTCATTCTGTACGCTTTGTGATGATTCCTTTTCACACTATTATTTATCGAACAGTACAGAGATGGGAGGAGGCATGATTCATCAACAGCCCTGGAGTCTGGAGCATTCTCATTTCAATTTAAACAAACAGAGATTAAGAGATGACATGATAGAAGTGTTTAAAATTATTAAGGGATTTACTTGGGTGGATACTAGCTTTATTATAAAATGAGTGCTTTAGCTCAAATATGGTTCTACAGCTTGAAGATTGTAAAGGGTAAATTTAGTAACAAATCATAGAAAGTTTCTTCACAGATAGAACCCTAGAAACATGGAATAATTTACAAGTTATACAGTAGATGGTAACACTTTGAATACCTTCAGATCTTGACTTTGAAAGAGTTTGGTGAATGGTGATTGATGAGTTATGTTGGATTGAACATCTCAGCCCTCAAGTGTAATGAATGTTCGTAGAACACAAAGTGCCAAAAGGCAAAAAGAAAAGAATCAGGAAGATAAATAATCAATGAGGGAAAAATAAAAGATGTTCAGATGTTTGAGAGACCTTAAAATACACAAAACGGAAGTCTAAGATCAAAAAAACAAAGCAAAGATCCATTTAATAATAACTTAAATTCCTTACCATGCAAACAAAACATTATTTCAACAAGAATCTCAAAATTAAGACCCCAGGTACTGCACTGCCATTTTTTGACAGGATGATGACATTCCTGGCTAGCAATGGGGTTGCTATTACAAATAATATAACAGTATCCATTTATCCATGTAAAAATATCATGGCATAAACAATTAATGCCTTTAATAAAATGATGTTGTGATGAGATCATTGAAATAATTTTAAAATAAATAAATAACACATGCAAAAAGAGGAAAACTAGATTCCAACACAGAGGTTCATAACATCAAATACCTCCTGCACATCTACCATATACTAAATGAGCTTTACACCACCACTTAGTTGACAATAATTAACAATTACTGGTATGGATAGCAAAGGATGCAGGGAGGAATTAGTGTAGGATTTCCTCTGTGTGGCTAACCAAAGCTAATACGTGTACTTTCATCCTAATTCCTTCAATAGTCTCACAATATATATAACTGTATTTTCAAAACCCAGCAGTACAACTGAAATTTAGGTAGCACCATACTTCATATATGGGAAAAAATCATTTTTGTTCCTCTATGAACCCTTTGTATTTGAAATAAGTAAATGTTGTTTTCACACGTAGTTGCGCTTTTGGATTGAAGATCTTCCTCTCCTCCTTATTGGTCAAGAGTCCTGACCTCAACTCAAAAGTGGATTCCAATGTGAAGCGGCTTCTTGTTTGTAGACTACTTTGAATTTTTTAGAGGTATTTATTTAATAATATATAACCCCAGCCCCTTTTAGACCTATTGTATGCAGGGCCCTGTGAACTTTACGACAGTGTCCACCTCAATAATGCTTATATACTGTGTCCCTAAAATTCACTCTCCACTTATTACATACTGTAGATTATATTATCTAATTATTATAACGAGCACAATAACAATTGATTCAAAGTTTCAAGAATAAAAACTACTTACAAATATATACATAATTCATACAACAAGAAATGAGATATTCACAGCCACATCTATTTGTGCAATAACATCTCACCTGTGAATTCACCTACATTTGTCATGAAAGTCAGTCTTACTTATAAACTTTGGGAGCTCCATTCATTGTTATAGATCATTGTGGCCTTTAGAGAAAGACTGAACTGGTCCCTTTACTTGTACGTCATCAAACGAGGTGACAGAAAAAAAAAAAAGCTAAAGCAAACACACTTTGTTGAATGACTTCTCACTTGCATTCAATGGCTTCAACCTGCTTTCCCATCTGGCCCCCACCATGTACAGCTCCTTCGTATACTGCAAGTAAAGTCATCAGAACACCACATACTGTAGCAAAACCAGCGCCTTCAACTCATGGGACAGCCTTTTCTTAAACTGGTTAGCCTTTGTCTAGCCTTCTCTCCCTCTCTTGACTTTTGACTCAGCACCTTTACTCATGCCTTCCACTAACTTGCCATCTTTACTTTGCCCATCACATTCTCTGCAGATTATGCCCTTTCTTCAGCTGGTTAACTAGACTGACATCATATTGTTTGTCACCATTTCTGGCCTTTTTCTCTGAAAAAATGCAAATTTCATTGACAAGTTTGTACTTTCCATTGCGCTGAAATTTTCAGAGTTTTATTTCAGGGTTTTCTCTGTTTGCACCAATCAGTTAGTGCATTCCCTACAATGTCTACCCTTCGTTCCTCTTTATTGCACCTTTAAACTGTTTTATTTCTCTTCTATCTCACTACTCTCCTTTTTTATCATCCAATCCAGTATGTGTTACTACCCTATTCTGACCGGGATTAACCAATCAGGGTACTAGCTGCCATTAGCTTAGGTTTTACACTCTCATATGCTGCCTAGTTACACTTCTCTCCAACCATTGTTTTTTTTTTCTTTTGAATTAACCTTATTAAAAATTTTTAACAAGTCTGTGTCTTTTTTGTCAAAATTTTCACCAGGTTATACATATTTTATTAAAACATACATGCATTTTGCACATTGTGAGCATTCGAAAGGATGAACTGAATGATGAAATGAATGATGTGAAATTTCCAACATGGATGTTTTCATGGTGTTTGTTTTTGTTCATCAAAGGCTCCCTTTCTACCAAAAACTTGGTTATCTCCATTCTCCATGAAAACATGACATTACACATTTTTTAAAATAAACTAAGGGTAAGTCTGAGGTAAGTAACATAAAAAAATAACATTTTTGGGTAGAGTTTTCCTTCAATATATATTATAACTCACTGAAAGAGATATTAAGTTATTAGGAGGATGTTCATTCTAATACTAATTTTTAAATCTAATGTGAGATGATGTCATGACCAGTTGAAAATGTCTTGTTTAACATACATCACTGATTTTTAACTAAAAAAATGTATAATGTATCTAAAAAGATCATTATATATTTACATTTATGAAGATTAAATATACACTACTGTAAAAACACTCTGTATATAACAGTGAGCAGAAACAAACACATACAGTACCCCTGCAGTCATAGGCAGATTAGCTAATGTCACATGAAAGCATAGATTTCCATACACTTAAGAAATTAACATATTTAACTAAATCTGTATTTTTATTTAAGAGGAAAATAAAACAATTTTCAGTTGTGAGAATAAGATATGTGTCC
Organism: Polypterus senegalus; assembly: GCF_016835505.1. NCBI lineage: Eukaryota > Metazoa > Chordata > Cladistia > Polypteriformes > Polypteridae > Polypterus > Polypterus senegalus. The sequence continues at coordinate 38,796,079 of NC_053155.1, forward strand.
AGGTGGATGTGACAGTGTGGCAGGAGCTGAAAGCAATGTCTGCGCTAACTCATGCGACACTGACACTAGCAGCTGTCAGCTATGCTGCCATGAACCTGACACTCTGGACATTAAACTGGCAAAGACGAGTGGAGGAACTGGCCTTATCTACATACCAGGGGAAACAGAGCGCAGAGATAATTCAAGATAATCCGCAATGTGATTCTCACTATGCAGTTAAATAACTGCTAATGACATTTCCAGGGAGTGTCATTTATGGTGAAAACCAAAACTAACATTATTTCAGGGTGAACTCTTAAATTATAGCAGTTAGTAGTCTGGTTATGCAGAATATATTCACCAAAATAAATTGCATAATTCATTATATAGTATGTACTATTTAATTTAGACACTTCCATAGCCTTCTGCCACACTTAGTTTGTGGTTAGATTGTGGTGTGGAATGACATCTTGGTAGGGTTTGCATGTTTCTTCTGTATGCAAGTGGTTTTCTTCCCTCAAATACAATTCAGACTCACAGGTTGATTGGGAGCATTAAATAATACCTGTGTGATTTGGGTATTTGTGTATGTGTTAACGTGTGTCCTGTGTGATACGCTCCCGTGAGAAGGCAGTTAAAATGATAATATTAGCGATCAGAGGTACACTGGAAAACAACCTAGTCAGTCAGTTAGGTCTTAGTTAAAATGCTAAGTATTAGCATTAAGTACCAATACTGTATAAATGGAAACATAAACACACACCAATACAGAAAATTTTTGTTTGAATTATCCACAATCTTGGTTGACCAGGCAGTGCATGGTACTGACCATTTGAACCGCAGCGTTAATGATGTCATGTGCTCTGCAGCGCACAATCATCACACACAACAAAACAATAGCAACTGTAAACATTACGGAACACTTTATGGAAGTCTCTATGATAAACTTATTGGTATTTTTTAAGTTGAAAAAATTAATTCCCCATTTAAAAAAAAAAACAAAAACAAAAGAAGAAAATCCAATCAAAGCAGAAGCAAAGAGATTAAGAAGACATTCAATTCATAACACTGAGAAGGACTGGTGCTCTTGTCCAATCCAAGGTTAGTTTTTATATTGTCTTCAGTGCTGCCAGCAAAGGCTTCTACTTCTACCACCCCAAAAATCTGAGTGTAAAAACAAGTCCATACATCTTCTAACCTTTGTGTTCAGCTCTGGGGCATGAGAAGCTAGGCCCATTCTCACTTCCTCTCCTGAAGGAATGAGGAGAATGTCTGAACTCCACATTCACAGCCAGGATGCAAACTCAGGACTCTGCATCTATTAAGGAAAAACCTTTGGAGGCCATCTAAAAACGTATTGTATGCTTACTAAATTTTGCTCTTCCTCATTGTGATCATCTTCATGGGTATATAAAGAGAATCAAACTAAAAATGAGAATTCTCAGAACCTTTTCTCTTCTATTTGCACAAAAGCACCAGAAGTATTGTACATACATCACAACACATATCTTGAGAGTATGCAGATCCAGCTATGTAATTCTTTCGTTAAGTATATAAGATGGATGCCTAGTTTTAAAAACACTTGAAGAATCTTTGCTCATATTTTTCATAGTGGGAGGAGGGTTAGAAAATTTAACCAGGTTTCTTGTAGCAAAGTCCCTAACTTCCAAGTAGTAGAAATGATGGGATGAGACATTATATTTAAGATACAGATGTCCAAAGTATGCAAGCATCTTGTCAATTTCAAAAGCAACAGTACTGAGCATTTTCCAAGTGTTAAATATTGTGTACATTAGAGAAGGTGAAATTAAAAGCAACATCTTAGCCGTGAAGAGTTCATGGGGCAGTAAATACCAAAAGCCAAGGAGACAAAAAAAGGAAATCAGGAGATGAATAATCATTGAGGAAAAGATGGGCACTCGTTTAGTAAACCAGGGAAAGTCAAATAATAACAATCAATATGAAATACACAAACCTTAAAGTGGAGGTCAAAAGAACAAAGCAAAAATCCTAATAATAACTTGAATTCCTTATCCCAATTCATTTTTTGAGTTAAGTGAGAATCCCAAAACTAGGACACTGGATAAAGCACCACCATCTTTTGAGATGGCAGGAAAGCAGGAGTAATAAGTACTTACAGAACACACCTTGAGTTATTACTTCAATAACTGAGAAGGTGGGATGCCTTTTTTAAAAAAACTCCTGAAGAATTCTGCTTTGATAGTTTCATATTTTTTTTCATTTCCCACTAACCATCACTATACATATTGTGACGCGTGAGTCAATGTCTTGCACCCCAAAACAAGAAGCTGAGTCTTAGTACTTTAGCAAAACTAGCTTTATTCAACTTTATCCCTGCTTTTATAATGTCCCTTGCATCACCCATTGGTGACAGGCGCACATAGTGCGATCTTGATCATCTCATAGTTGTTTCCGTGGCACTCTTCTGCTGTGCTGTGAACCTGTGGTTGCCTCTGCAACAGAGAAGTAGTACTCCACAGATGCAGCACCAGTTTTAGCATCCTAAAAGTGATCAGAAACCTCACAATGTATATATAGATAAGTATGCATATATATTGCTTTTTTACATTGTTCAGAAACCACTGGGTGGCAGTTTAACTTTTCTTTTTTTATTAAAATATGAATTAATTTCAAAACCAACTGGATGAACAACTGCGACAGAGTGTCTGTTAGCTAGAAGGCCAAGTTAAATGAATTGCTTGTTGTCATTCTATTATTATGATTTCTTTTGATCTTAGCTGTCAAAACTCATCATAATGATTCATGCTGTTGATGGGTCTAAATAAAATAAATCTTAATTGAATAAAATTGTTGGTATGTGTTTATTTTTCATTGTAACAGTTGACTTTGCACCATCTTTTTCATCTTGTAAAAAATACAGCAAACCCTCCAACCTACCCATTCATTCTTTATTATTAAACCCACTTACTTCAAATTGAAGTTGCAGAGATTTCAAAATACACTCAAAGAAAAATAATTTAAGCTTTTCATAACTCCATAGTTAGAAGAACTTGCTTTTCATTCTATCCATTCTGTTATTTAAGTTGTTTTTTCAGGCTTCACACTGTCTGTTAAAAGCTACTTTATTGCATAGTATTTATCACTTCTGTAGCAAGACACGAAAAGCTATGTTTGTACTAAAAATAAACTTTTTGTGTGGCATCATAAAAGTCACAGATGATAACAGGCCACGTCATGAGTTTATAACAGATGGCAGCAATGTTAGAAAGCTTTCTAAAAAAGAAAACCGTCTAACTGCACTTTGCACTCCAGTTTTGTAATCCTAATAATTATATGGACACCGATTATTTTCCCTACCATCATTTCCTAATTCAAACAGTATTTTCACTCTAAATGTTCATATTTTTGGCAGAATAAATCATATAACTAAGAATAAAATATAAATAAATTTTTGTTCCATTCAGACAAAAGCCGCTTTTGCAAAAAAAGATAATAAGTGTGTTGATATTCCATTTGAGCTAAGCTAATAAGGCTTAAAAGAATATATTAATTAATGGAAGATTTGGCTGTTCTTCAGGCCCACTGTTACCCACTACTCTACCTCATCTTCTTGTCCTTGTGCATAAAAACACTTGCTTTTGCCACCTGCTCTCAATATCTCATTTTCTCACAGTTAGTCAACATTTATCATTCATTATCTTCAGTTCACTTCCAAATTCATCCTAGTAGGTTCTTTACATTGTTTTTAAAACTCTGATGAAAGAAGAACATTCTGGATGCAGTGCTGTAAGAGCTGGTGAACGGAGTCTCCTATTCCTTCCCTACCAGAAATGTGCCTGGGTTCTTCTTGGGTCTTGAGTGACCTCGGTAGTGTAACAGAGGAGTCCTCGATGTGTTGGAAGACACACAGATGTGGTCACCCCACTTTGTGGACTACTTGCCAATTTTACTTTTTTTTATAATGCAATGGTGAATATACCAAACTTTGCTACCCAAGAACCTTTCTCATCCTTTTTTACACTTCCTCTCACTAAATTGCTCCTCCTACCTTTTTGAAATAAATCAATAAACTTTATTAAAACTACCTAACATGAACTATTGCTTACATTACACCTTTACCCCAGAAGAAATGCCCTTATTTGTATTATATTTTCAGAAATAGCGATAACTTCAATAACAATGTAATTCAACTCACTTCAGCAGCATTTAATGATTAGCTAAAGGAGAATTTCTAAATTAAAGGAGAGGGGATGGCATTCTAATGAAATGAAAACATCAACAAGTAATACTTCCACATAAAACAGTGTGCAGATTTAGCATAAAGTAAGAGAGAACTTAGCTCTAATCAAAGCAATACTAACAATCAGTACAACTTACTATAACACAAAGTCTGTAAATTTTGCAGGTATGTTCCTCTGGCGTGGAGGCAAGTTCTTAATAAGTGGAGAAGAAGCTGATGATCCTTAATTAAATAATTTGTGTCATTCCTGGGGGAACTGGGTGGTGTCGGGATTGGTTCTGCAGTAGAGGGAGTAAAACTGCCTTGCAACAGTAGGATCAGACAATCATGGCTGAGATTGTAGCTGCGTAGGAAGTGAAGGTACAGCTGGTGACACAGGACTTGGAATGAAACCTGATAAGATATTTAAAGGTAGATGCGAAACAGAGTCTTGGCGATAATGAGATACAGCTTCACTCAAATGGAATGGATGGCTTTTTGTTTAGTCTGGGAGTCTGACAGATCACGGAGTTTAAAGATGACAGAAGGGTCATTGTAGGATGATTGTAGAGTGCGTAGAATATTAAAAGGGCCAATTCAATGTTGGGCTAATTTGTTTTGATGATGTGCTGGGTCATCCTTCAGTACTTAGATCTCCAGTTCTATAAGTTGTTTACTTTACATGACGATTGTAGTACAGCTGCTGCTGCTTTTGTGCTTTATTTCGAAATGCAGTTGCAGATCTGTAAGCATTTGTCAATCATGCCTTCAATAAGGCTGCATATGCTGCTAGGGTGCTAGCTGTTGCAGAGTTGAACAGCCAATTTCATTATTAAGTATGTGAATTGGAACTCCCCCCATAAGCCTAAAACAAAGGTGTGAAACCTGTGCTGGCATGGGTTATTATGTTATATACCAATTCCACTTGAGGTAAATGATCATCCCATTCTTGTCAAACAGAATTTTAAGGTGAAGTTATAATGTTCCACTGCTCCATCATAATGTGTATGACAGGGAGAAGTGTGGAGCTTGTGAATTGACAACAAGCTGTAAAGGTGTTTTATAAGGTCTGACTCTGACTAAAGACCTTGGTCTAAGTTCAGAGCTTCAGTAATTCCATGTTGTGTGATAAATTGTTCAAAAATACAACATGCAACTAAGACAACAGTCTGATCCCTTAATGGATAAAGATTGACAAATTTAGTATAAAGATCCATTAGCCCTACACCATTATGCAACTCACAATAGGTGGAGTTGAACTTCATGCTTTAGCAGACAGTGGCTCAAGTCTTTCGCTGATCACAGATGACTGCCACAGATCTTTTCCATTACTACCCACACAACCCATTACTAAGACATTTGTCCTTGTGGTATACAGTATGTTCATTGGCATGCTATATTGGTCCACTGTATGTGTATGAATGTACGGTTTGATGAACTGGTGAGCCATAATGGGTTGGTTGATGAGAAAAGAGACACTGTCCCCCTAGGACCCTAAACTTGGTCTGAGTGGTATTAGTAATTGGTGCTCTGCCCAGATGAAGAAGTTAGCACAAAAATTAGAAAAGGATCAGGAGTTGAAAAGGAATGAATCTCAAGTCAGTAAAAAGCAGAGGCTTTAGCCAGGAAGTTGCTAAAATCAAGATAACAAAACACAATACACACGCCTAGTCTTGGTAACTAAAAAAATACCATAATTTGTCACTAGATAATGACACCAAACTAGGTGGATTGCCAGATAGTCTAGAATTCATTGTATGATTATATAGGGCCTTGGGCAAATTTGAGATTTATTTGTTAATGGAAATAAATGTAAAGTATTACACATAGGAAGTAAAAATCTTAGGTTTGCAACCACAATGGGACGTATGAAAGTACACCTTATTAGAAGGATTTAAGAGTCATAGATTACTCATTACCATTTACATCAAGACTGTGTGCATAAGCCATTAAGAAGACTAATAGAATATTAGGTTATATAGCGCAATGTGTAGAGTACAAATCAAAAGAGTTCATGTTGATACTTTATAATACACTGGTGAGGCACCTCTTTTGTTCGTCTTGGCTGCAAAAAAAGACATTGTTACATATTGGTCTAAGTACATTTTATTAGATCAGTAAACCATTACTGCCAAATGCTTTTGTGCTACCACCTAAACACCATGGAGTACACTGCCTTCTATGTATTGTGCCTACATGACCAAACGGTAATACCCAAACTATTCTGAAGCAACGTTTGCACTGTTTTTTTTGTATCTCACACCCTCATACACCTTTATCATAAGAGCATCCCTTATCTATGATGGAGTGTTCAATCAGAAGAAAATATGAAGCTGGTTTTAAATTAAAAGTCGTTGACGTGGCGAAAGAAATTGGAAACTGCGCTGCTGCAACAAAATTCAATGTGTTTGAAAAACTGGTGCGAGATTGGGGGAAGCAAGAAGATGTAAAAAAAAAAAAAAATTAAGGATTGCGTTTTTGAACAGGTGTATAAGTCAGGGTCTGATTTTATGATCGATTTTTCAGGTTTCAAGACCCGACTTATATGCGAGTATTTATGGTAATCATTTATTACTATTTAACACAAAAAAGAAAAGCTTTTGTTAAAGCCTTGGCAACTGAAAGGTGCACTATACACAGCCCAAATTCTAAATTATCACTGTAATTAATATTAAGACAAAGTATTTGCTAAGGTTTTATTACACAGCAGTAACTAACTAACTAACAGGTATGCAGTAGCTTTTACTCTAAAGTGTGACACAGTAAAGTGTTCTTAAGCCCAAATAGTTTGTAGGAGTTCACATATTTTGAAAAAATGGCAACACATTTAAAAGTGCACTTTTAGTATTTATTTATGGTTAAGACTGGTATATCAATCATTGATAACATATGACAAGGTTTAATTACAACACTAACAATAAATAATGTTAGACTGAATACAACTTAATATGGGTAGATATTCATGTGTGCCAAATAGGGAGTAAATATAGGAGCAGCATCAGAAACATAGAAGAGCTGCATGGGATAGTGGCCAGCAAATAAATCAATAATTAAAATGTCCCTATGATTTATATTTTAATTATCTTAATTATGCAGTCATATATTTACTCTCTATATATAAAATCCTAAGCCTAAAAGTGCAATGATTTTGTGTAACGATTTTATGTGACTTTTTATGTCACAATTTAAATCGGGCTTATTTTAAAACCTACATATATATTTTTGGTATCATTCTTTTCATAGTTTATCGAACTTTAATGTGATGTTGTTAGATTTTCAGATTCTTATTCTGTTTTAAAATTATAAACTAAAAAATATCAAGAACTCACATCCTGAGAGACAAGACTTTGTGCCAAGAGATTTAACCATGGTCGGGGCCGGAACTAAAAGACAAAGAGTAGGACAGCTGCTGTACAGGCTTTTAAATGTTCAAAGTGCCGTGCAAGATGTAGATCACACAGCACGGCAGCAGCAACAATCCAGCAGCTGATCGAGCAAAGAGGAGGTAAAAAAAACTGTATTTGTTTTCCATTGTATCAGCATTTAATAGGGGCTTTCAGAAGAGCGACCACGTCTACTTGGGGTGTGTTCAGCCCCAATCTACACAACGCAAGTGGCAGAGATGTGAAGTGTCTGGCACATAGCACAGGTCGGAAGGGTTGGCGAGCAAAGCAAGCAGGGGGGAACCCACTAGTCTCACTATAAGCAATATACATATACTGATAAATCGGAAATGTACTGATTACACTACTTTATTTTATAAATGCATAGTCTTGCTATTTTCATACTTCTATATGACAATGATATATTTTGCCTTTATTCTTGTAAATGTGTTATTAGCAATATTGGCTACTTTGCGGTGGTAAGTTCACACTCTCAAACGACAATTTCGATTGTAGAGCGTCTGATGTGCATGCACTGTATGCAATGCATGTGTGGAGGGGGTGGTGCATGTGGGGGTGTGGACTGGCTCCTCCATGTTGTACAAACAGCAACAGTCTAATCCATTCAGTTTTGGAGAATAAGATGAGTGACACACAACCGAGTGGACTACTTAATCCAAAATTTCACCCAAGTCTACAAAAATATTGTTAAGGGTGGCTCCATAGCTAATTTGCATAGGCACCTAATGTGAGGCGGCATAATGTGAGAAGACCAGGGCAGCAAATGGAAGTATTACAGATGCAAATATAGCTGAGAGCTCTGGGCCTTCTACATTAGAATTAGAAACTTCTGCTGCTCCTGCACCTGTAGTAACACCTAGAGTCTGTAGTCAGAGGTCCATTTTCAATTCTACTTTGAGGCCTATTGGACCACAGCAGCAGAACAAAACTGGATGAGGAACTAGCCAAGATAGTGGCACTAGATTTTCAGCCATTTTCTATAGTTGAGGACAAAGACTTTAGGGGCTACACACAAGCACTGTGTCTACCAACATACATGCTACCAAACAGAATAACACTGTTCAGGTGCCACAGCTGTACAATAAAACAGGAGCAGATGTCCAGGGGAGAGTTCAGCAGGCTTCACATGTCTTTGCTACTACAGGCGTCTATGCCTCTGTCACAAGAAGTAACATGACAGTTACATGTCACTTCATAATTGATTGCAGGCTCATTTCAAATGTCTTGGGTTGCTTTCAATTAATATAGAAAGACATTGCGCTGACAACCTAGCAGAGGAGCTCGAAAAAGTGATAAAAGTGAGTGAACTTCAAAACAAAATTGTTGCATGCATTAGTGATATATCTGAGAATATCACAGCTGCTGTGAGGCGTAATGGTTGGAATCATCTTCCATGTTTTGCTCACACAATAAATATTGTGGTCGGGGAAAGACTAACACACAAAAGTACTGCAGCTATTGAAGGTCTCAGAGCCTCTCCAAAACAAATGGGCTTGCCAGAAGTAGGATGTGGTGACAAAGTGGAATTCAACATTTTATATGTTGAAGATATTCCAAGAGTGCAAGGATCCCATCATTACTACGATGGCATTGGTTAATCCTGCACTGAAAAATTTTTTATCTACGGATTTGATGCATTCAAGGTTCTCCATTCCTTCGAGAAGGTGATAAATGGGACAAATTCTCACAGAATGAAGGAACAGACTTACCAGTGACAGGTCCATCAGATTGCATTCCTAAATGCGAACCTCATGCGAGTCCAGAGTCTACACTTTTGTAAATGTCTCCATTTTAAATTAATAATTTGAAATATTTTTTCACCACAGTTTAAATTTCTGATTTATTTTAGTTGTTTGTTGTTTTGTTGCTTTTTAACACTGGTTGTTAGATTTATCTTTATATTATGATTGTGATTACACAGCCATATTCAATGTCCTCACAGTTTTATCATGACGTGCCCACCATTCTAAGATTCTATTCATATGATTGTTTTTTTATATTTATTGTTAAACTTTTATTTATTGTCAGAATTTGATAAATATTATTACATGTGAATTATTTATGTTGTATATTTTTTTGCTTTTTATATGGGTTATATTGTTTGGTGGTTAAAATTGTTACACTGCTTTTCTAGATATTCTTTAAACTAGAAAAGATTCAAATCATTTTGAAATATCAGCCCTTGTTAAAAAAAAAGAAAAATATACAGAAAAACACTTTGTTCTTCATCCAATTAACCAACAGCACTACAACTGAGGTCTATTATCTTAAAAAATTTCCAAGCAAAGCTGGGTAACACAGCCTAGTATTAACATATGTTACAGCTAGATTTAGAGTGCCTTAATTACTATATTTAAAATATTTCACCTAGTACAAGGCATACTAGATACTGTATATGAACTGTGAGACAAGGTCACCTTCAGTAGGAAACATTGGTAAAACATTATTAATATATTAATTAAATCTGCTCTTATTTGTGTAATAGTAATTCTCATGGGTTCTGCTATTTTACGTGTTAATTTTCCATGGGCACCTACGTTTTTTGTGTCTAATCACGGCACTTCCAAATAATTTATAGGCACATGAAGCACATTCCCCTTGAATTACGACATCTCAGTGGTAGTGCCATAATCTGCAATTTAAAATTAAAGCTTTAAAGGAACAACATCAAAATGACTTGTCTTGAGCAATGCAAACAATTTTAAATGATTATGGTTTTCACTTTTTTAGCCTAGATCTTATGAGTCTTGAGAATCACTACAACCTCCATTGTACCAACCTTCTCTCTTATTTTCAACTATTCTTTAGGAAACTCCCTTTAATTCTAATACTTTTTGTGATTTCTGCTAGTCAGATATCTTCATTCTGTTTATGACAATGAAAATCAAAACTAATTGTTTTCTGTAACCAACATTTTCCAAAATAAAATGGGAGTCCAGAAGGGGAATATGGGACTATTATATGGACTATTTGATAGTAAAAAGAAGCTACCACACCCTACAACTCACTCTCTATTTGCTTGTCACATTTGTTAATATTTAACAGGTGTATGTTATAATATAGTTTCCTTTTTTTAAAACTTTCCAGGTTTATTATCTTTTTTTGAATTTATTTTTTGCTGTAAGGGTTTGGACATGGTCCAAATTTGACGCTGCTTTATAAAATGTATTTAAAATTTTTTAAAGTAGTGTGTTTGTTTAAGTGTCTTGCTGTGCATTTTGCACTTTGTTTGTATAAAGTTGTTAGTTGAACTCAGTAGTGTTTTGCCAGATTTTCAATGGCCTAAATCAGTCATAATCACGCATAGATTTAATTATTACTTACAGAGTTGAGATTGAAAATGGAAATATTTCTCCATTAAATTAAGGTATTTCTGATTACTAATGAAAAGGTCAATGGCTGTTCTGTTAGCACCCATTCTTACGATTATGAATTGCTCAATACTGAACTATATTTTTGACTTTCTCTTTTACAATTTCAGTCTCCACTATTATCAACTGTCCATAATTCAACTATTAATTAATTGGCAGGTATTGTTGGTTTTCATTTACATAGTGGCCAGTGTGGTGTTCTATGCTGTGGTCCCATGGGGGCAGCAACCTGAGTTCAAAATAAGCACAATGCCTGAACAAACTTATCAGGAAAACTTGCACCATAACAGGGTGAACCCTGGACACACTGAAAGATGTTGTCGAAAAGAGGATGGTGGAAAAATTGGATGCTATCATGAAAAATCCCCTCCATGCTGTCCAGGACGTGCTCTCTTTGAGCATTTTTAGCTCATTCAACCACAAAATGGTAAGAAGCGCCTCTGGGGGCCTTTTCTGCCCACAGCTGTCAGGCAATTCAATGTTTCCTCTAGGAGCACTCATGAAATTTATTTTGAAATACCATTTTGATATATCTGAGCAATATTTATTTATTTATTTTTATTTACATATCAGTTGATTAATTGATTGGCTGTATTATTTGTCATGTACGTCTATATCCTTGTTTTAATGTTTCTGCTGCTGTATGCATCTAAATTTTTCCTTGGGATTAATAGTGTATCTAATCTAATCTAATATTAACCAGTTTCTACTACAGGTTTCTGTGTTTTAACAAATGTGTATCTTTATATTTACTAATTCTGTATTTAGTAATTAGTGGAATCTATACTTGCATTTTACCTCAGAATCTGTCAAAGTGCCCTGTGCAACGAAGAGCTTTGTACAAAAAAAAAATTGTATTGTATTTAATTTTTGGTTAATGCTTTCGCTCAATTTAGACTTCTGTTTCATCCTCTGATCCTTATTTAAAAATATGGTTACTTTTACTACTAAAGTCATAGCATTGTCTTGTTGGAATTCGTTAAGTCACTCAGTCTTTAATCTTTTCTGCAATTCAAGCCACCGGCACAGCTGAAGAGCCAAGACCTTCGCCACAGTCAAGAACCTTGCCCATGATAATGTTGGATCAGAAACTCTTCTTCTTCTTCAACTTGACAGTTGCTTATTTCACAAAAATTAAACGTTAATACTATTTTGTTTTTTGTCATTGTTTGTTTATACTGTTTCAGGTATGTGGAGATGTTTTTTTGGCAGCAATAACAGCAGTGTAAAACTGCTTCTGTTTTTAGGGAATGCATTCCAAGTCCAAAATACACCAGTTACCAGTGCTTAATATGAAAACAATGAGGTTCTCATATTGACTTTCCAGGAGTGGTATAGGAGTGTAACATAATAGCAATTTGGGCACCAGAGAACAGCGATGAATTATGTCAATGGCCTAAATTAATACATGAAATCCGTACTGTTTATATGTAAACTAACACATAAAATTAGTATTTAACTTGAATATCTTGCAATCTTAAACTATTTTGTGTGTCCACACTCTGTTTAGCATTTTTGTATTAGAGTTTTCACTTTTCTCAACTTTGTCTTATGTTTGTTTGTTTCTACTGTAGTTCCTTACGACTGTTCCTTTTATCTCTCAATTTCTAGCCAGTCAACAAACAGATGTGCAATGTTATCTAAGCAACTTTTACAAAATTTAAATAAAATCTGTATAATCTTTGTTTATTTAAACATTAATGTATGCAGACGATAGGGTCTCAGAGCAGAGCGTGTGTGGTGTTCCGCCAGTACAGAGCGTTAAATATTAAAAACTCAACTTTGGCAAAAATTTGGTCTTCCTGTTACATTACTTGCTATATCTGTTATCCTATCTTTTATTGTTTGAAATTTTGAAAATAAGCAAGGCTTGTTTTTGCTACTTACTTTTTATACTGTAAATACTTACAAGTCTGCAATGAAAGAAGACTGGCAAAGTGGACTAGCAACCATGTGGAATGTTAGGAAATGTGCCCGAGGAGTTAGACGGGCCACAAGGCTAAAGTTAAACAATTGTGAATGTTTCAAAGTGATACAAAGGCTTCTCATCACAAAATAAAAGACCAAATTATTCTCAGACATTAGACAATACTGTCATTTTTAGATCTTGACTTGGGTTTAATAAACTGCGTCTTTAAGACTAATGCAAAGCTGTTAGTTAAGAGTGCAACCAGCTCTTTGGCCGCGTTACGCTTGGTTGAGCATAAGCTGTTAAACATTTCCTCAATTAGAGAAATTAAGAGCTTGTTTTTCAAACTGGAGCTGTTTCACCATGTCAGATGACCAGTGTAAAATAAGCAATAGTCTGTCAGTCCACTCATCCATTGTATAAAAACGTCTCTCTATAAATTGTGTCACTGTCGAGTTAAACTGGTCACAGGCACTATCATTCGTATCATTAAATGGAGCAGTAGTGAAATCACACATATCACTGGCAAAGTGATTAAAATGAGAGCAAACAGCTTGATAAGAAGGGAATACAGCCAATATGTATAAAGGCCAGTCTTAAGAGCAAATGTGATAAGACAAATAGCAGTTTTAGGTAAAGAGCAATGATATGAATCAAAATATCAGAGAAAATGTTTGAGTGTGCAGTTAAACAAAAGAAAAACAATGCCTTTTATATCTATCTGTCCAGGAAATGTTAATGCTATCTTTGTTTATTGTGTATACAGCAATGCTTACAAAGCTACCTCGGAGAGCAAAGCACTGATGATCTGATCTTTTTTTCTTCCTCTTTGAAAATGATTTGAACCATGACTTCAAATTCATCAAATAACATTATGATAATATGTTCTGTTCACATTTGCTCATTTCATGCAAATGATGTAAACCCTGGAAAGAAGCTTGTCCTGTCATTTCACTACTTACCTTTGATAAAAAGGTTTTTTTAAAGGAGTTTATAACCAAAAGCCTAATTGCTTCTTACTAGACTAAATCATGTTGTCAAAAAAAAAGAGCACAACCATGCAAAATATAAATGTTAAAAGTTAAGGCATTTTAAATAAGTCCTTCTCCACAACAGAACTGCATTTGTAAATTTTGAAGTACGTTCATCCTATTCAATGACTTTTCATGTTAATATTTAATTCTGTGTTCTTTTCAATCATTACTAAGCCATTTTAAAATTATGCAACATTTAACATTCATTTAACCAGAGAAACGGTAAATAAGACATCTGTTTTACCACATGCTGGTAGGCTGACTTTCAGACACTACGTTACCAGTTTGCCCCGGGATGTAATGTACATTGTAAGCAAAGATAGGCTTAGGATAATGAAGTTTAAGTCAATAACATGACTACATAAAAAGAGTTTGTCCCCATCCAAATATCATGAATTTTATACTAAATATAAATATTTAATTAAATGATGGACCCTACCACTTACATGATGCTTATTTTCATTAAAATTAATTGTAAATGTTTTTAAATCACTTCAGTTTTTTTTAGTCTGATATCTCCTGACTTGTATGAGAAAACTCACACTTATGATTTACTATTTGAATCACCTTCATGTTTTGTTATGCAATACATCAAGTTTTTTCTCACCTATGTTTGCCCTTCTAGAACTTAAAAAAAATTTTTTTAGTCCATTTTTGGACCATATTTTGTACAGGGAACTACAACCTTTATCATAATAAAGAGTAAACAAATGGGTGTTTGCAGCAAAAATCAGAAGAACTTGAAGTTGTGCAGGCCACATCAACCCACCTGAGAGCTTAACTCACTAATGGGCAGGAACCATAGTTCTTGCTTTTTACAAAACTTTGAAAAAAAAAAATGGAGATTGGTAACAAAGGCATGTGGAGTTCTGTTTTATGCAATTTTGAGGTTGCTGATCACAAATATTTGATTAGGTTAGATTAGATTTGATACAATTTATTAATCTCAACGACAGATTCACACAGCATAAGAAACTTAAAACATAAAGACAGAGATGCACAGGGCAAATAATGCAATCAGTCAATACATAGATGGATAGATAAATATATATTGTACAGAAATAGCAAAATTAACTGAAAACGTTGTAAGTATTTATTCTGGGATGTTAGGATAAAGCATTGAATTGGCTGATGGCAGTGGGCACAAAAGATCCTTAGAGGTGCTTCTTAGCACACTGTGGTGGAATGAGCTGGTGGCTAAAAGTCCTCCAAATTAGCATCATTCTGGGCCAAAATCTTTAAATGCCTATCAGATAGCCTTGGTGTCACAATACCTTCTAATCCACTAACAGTTGTTGTTTTTTGGACTCCAAAATGGATTTAAAGTGGAGGAGACAAACAAACTGTAATTGCCTTTACTTCAATATTAGCATGTAGACTTATCTTGCTCAACTGGAAGAATCTTAACCCTCCTCTGTTAAGTCAGTGGGTAACTGATGTTATATACTGTTTGAAATTGGAAAAAGAAACAAATTCTGACATAGAAGATCTGTTCAAAACTTTTTAAAAACCTGGCAAGATCTAATCAACAACATTTTTGAATAAGCATTTATATTGGGGAAAAATATTCTCTTTTCTCTTTTGAACCACGGAGGTAGTTACAATAAACTGCTGTCAATGTCGCATGCAGTTATATTTTTGAACAAAAGCGCAATTGTGTTATTCTTGTGAAAATGTTTCTTTGCTATTTGGACTTCAGGCTTCATACACTATACAGGTATAGTTTATGCCTACATTTTGTCATCTACTACTAGGATATAAAAAACGTTTCTGTTTTAACAATGTGTTGACACATATTACTGTAGAAACGGAACAGATATGAAATGCGTGTGTTCCAAATAACGATCTATTATTTCCATTCTAAAACTCCACTTCACTCCAAGATACTCAATCAAGCTGAAGTTCGTGCACGTTCTAAATTGGTGGGGGGATGGAATAGCCGGCTGCTCCAAGCTTCTCTTTATCAGCACATTTAGAAGACAAAGGACGCTGGCAGAGAGGTGTGAAGGGATTTAAGAAAGCAGTTTAAGGTGGGACGGAATTACGAGTTTTTTCGTAGGCTCTGGTAATTCTAGTGTTAAAGGTTTACTCTGGTTGTTGGCCTTCCTCTCTTTCTCTTAGGTGAGAGTTGAAGTTAGTTTTGTTAAGCTTGACTTGATTGTATGGAATGTTACTTGCTTTTAATAAAATAAATTAAAAATATATAGTATTTAAAAGTGCTCCAAGAGAGCGCCTCCTGGAGGAGATGGAGGGGACTTTTCGTAATAGCATCAAGTTTTGCTACCATCCTCATTTCCACAACAGCTTTCAGTGTGATATATTTGTGATATTTTTGATATTTACCAGTGATCCTAACCTTCTAACAGACACTTCCAGAAGCAGTGACGGTTTGTAAAGTGGGGCACTAGGGCACTACCAAATATTTTAAAATCTCTACTTAAATGAATTAGCTAATATGAAATAATCATGAAATATATTTGTTTATTTGCACAACATGCCTAGTGTCAACGCAGGCAAACATCTGTTAAAAATTGGTTCTAACTTGTATTTGTTTAATTTCTATGTGAATACCTTTATTTCCTTTATTGAAGGATGTTGGCCAAATGAGAGTTTATGCAAGTCTTTGATCTTTTGGCAAGCAGGTGACCTATACCTGCCTTTTAATTGGTTGCTTTCATATTTTTCTGGGGAAACAGCTCTCTGTACCCTGGACATTCCTACATTTTGTAGCAGCCAATTAACATTGTTTTAGGTTTTTTTTAATCTAATGTGATTAGACAATCGTCAATGCACTATTTTGTGTTAACGTCAATGGTTCACAGCTCACACCCAGCATTACGTAATTACAGATGAGCAATCACGACGTTAGAAATCAAAGAAAATTTGGTTATTTACTTAACAAATCACCCCTTCATAAATCATACACTTGAAGAAAATAGAAGATAAAGGAGCTTGGACCGGACCAACTGGACTTAAGAATTCAGCAGCAGGCAAGGAATCAAGGACAATGTTACGCACAGACTTTTTCCAGCTCATGTTATGACAAATGCAGCTAACTGGATGTGGTGTAATTAATTCCTTTTTTTGCTTTCCTTGTTTGTTGTTTCAAAGTTCCGGAACTGAATCCTTTGTGGAGAACAACAGGGAGACAAGACATAAAACATCATTCTGAAAAATGCAAGCGGCATGAAAGTCATCTAGACCAGTGTTTTTCAACCGGTGTGCTGTGGCACAGTGGTGCCTTGTGAGAGCTACCTAGGTGGGGCGTGGAAATAATAGTACAGTGCATATGGATCTGAACCTGAGAGAGACAACCTCCTTGAATGGTCAAGACTTGTATGTGGAGGACAGGTCTACCTGGAGAAGCTAGCATCAAAACATCTCTGTGAAGTTTCTGGCAGGCTTAGTGAAATGATTCAGTTTAATCAGAAAGGACCAAAATTTTTGTTCAAGGGAATATATGTATCCTGACCATAAAGCCAGAGTAAGATTTAGGCTGAACCTGTCCTGTGGGTGTAGCACAAGTCAGGTTGGGGGGCAAGTTATGTTTTAAGATGTGGGGGTCAGTAGATCTTACATTGTGAATTTGTGCCCAGATTAGGTAAGCCTGGCAGACTTGCATAGGACCGGGCATGCTGGCAGTAAGTGTAGAACAAAATTAATGTTGGAATGACTATGTGGGTGTAGTAAATGATCAGCTGGGATTCAAGACTTAAGAAAAATCAGAGGACTAGTGATTGTATAATGTGGATTTATTGAACACAATGGAAATGGCCAATGACTGGGTACTCTATTAGCAGAGACAGAATAGGATTTGGATTTGACTTACTCTATGAATATGTTATAAGACAGATGGAAGTTCACTTTATTGGAAGATTATGGAAGTGGGTGTGCGGACATTATGGTATGGGTTTTGTCAGAATGGGGAACTATGCAAGTTGTCAGAGGGCTAGGCAATTTAGAGACAAGTGTAGTATAAAATTTGGGTGGCAGGGGCAACTGTTCCTTTCCCCATCTATAGGGCAAGCTATGGGAAGAATAAGTGGACTCTGGATGTCATGGACTGAAGTTTTGGAGTGCAGTATAAATGGGAAAGCTGGCATTAGATTGGGCAGCATGGTTCAAAGGGTATAATACATTTTAGCTTGGATTTGTCCTATGTATCTGCTACTGGACAGGACAAGATGTCTATTGATATTATGATGAGGACCATGAGAGATTCTGGAATGACCAGATAGACAGAGGTGAAAGGCACTATATAATAAATAACTGCTGTTTCAGTTTGTCCACCCAAAAACTGCACACCCACCAAATTATTTTTCACCAGAAGGTTAAAAATGACAAATTTCAAATATAAATATGTGAGATATTGTTTAAGATTTTAAAGTTAGTGATTATAAATTTCATATTATATTTTTCCATTTATGATCATTTACTAGTGTTCTAGCCTTCTATGGATCTCTATCGGAGGGTGAATAATGATATCAGTGGATGCTCAACATTCATATGTAAGTCATGTTACAATTAATCAGCAAAGGCTTGTCCTTAGGAGACTGCATTCCTTGAATATGGGAAGGGACATCCTTCACATCTCCTACAACTCTGTCAAGGCCAGTGCAATTTTCTATGCTGTGGCATTCTAGATTAGTAACATCACTTCAAGAGAGGCCCACTGAATCAACAAGCTTATTAAAAGGTCAGGGTTAGTTATGGGATGCACTTAGGCACCCCTGTTGTTAGTAGCAATGGAGAGAATTAAAGCAAATGTGAGTGCCATTATGAACAAAGTTGCACATCCTCTCTGTGAGACACTAACACTGAGGACTTTCAGTCAGCAAATAATTTAGCAGAACACTGTCTGGAAATGTTACTGAGACTCCTTTATATGAACAAGAATATGTCTGCTTAAGGCCTCACTGTGACTGTGACTGCCAAGTTAGATTTTTTTTCTTTTCTTTTTTTTTTAAATTTTCTTCCATTTTAGTCGTTCTGGTGTATATTCAGACTATAGTGCAGTGTTTCCCAGCCTCCGTCCTGGGGACCCACTGTGGCTGCAGGTTTTTGTTCTAACCAGCTCCTGTTTCTAATTGGACTCTTGGGCTAATTAAGTGATGTGCTATTTCCCAAGTTCTGTGTTTTGGGAACAATATATATATATATATATTGTGGACTTGAACCCGGACACAGACAGGCGAACATCTTAATTTCACCCAACACACATTTATTTACAATATATTTACAATAATGATGTTAGTGCACTTCCCAGTGCCTCCAGCACCGTTCCCCCAAATGTCCAGGGCTCACAGTCTTTGTGCCTCTTTCTTGGCCGCCTCCCATTCTCTCTCTAGCTCCGTCCTCTTCCACCCGAGTTCCGCCATCGACTGAAGGGAAGCGGCCCCTTAAATAGGAACCTGGATGGGCTCCAGCTGCTACCCGGCACTCCTCCGCAGACACGCCCCAGTGTGGCGGAAGTGCCGGCTGCACACCCGGAAGCCGTTCGGGTGTCCACTGTCGTCTTCGCCCCAGCACTTCCTGGTGTGGCGGAAGTGCTGGGCTCCAGGGTTGTTCAGGCACCGGGGTGCCGCCTGGCGGTGGCCACAGGTCCCTACAGGGCTGGGTTTCCAACATGACCAGTGCGGTCGCCCCCTCGCGGTCTGGATATATATATATTTAAATGTACCAAGCAGTTATATGGGAATAATGTATTTTTTTCTTTTTAACAATATTTTCATCTTGAATTTCATTCTGCTTTTCTAGGTGTTCTAATTGTTTAATTAATCCATTATTTACTAATTAGTGGGTGTGATGTTAAAGTAGTTGCAGCCTTTTATTATTCAGTGTTATTTGCCAGCGTGTCTGCTTTGCTCATTTTTAATTGTCATTAATAAGTTACAACAAAGGGGAAAAACTGCACAGAGAAAGGGCAACATTTAATGAAATCAACAAAAGAGAGTTAAGCATTTAAATCTATAGCAAAAGCAGAAATATTTCTAAATGCCTTATAAATTTAAAAACCATGCTGCTGTGCTTTTCTGAATGTAGAATAAAAGAAAAATAATACCAGCTAATTAAATGAGATCAGTGCTATCAGGTGTTGTCATTGATTAGGAATCTGGTTGGAAAAAAAACCTGCAGCCACAGTGAGCCAACAAGACCGAGGTTGGGAAACACTGCTATAGTGTATATGTATGCATTGTGGCAGCTGGGTGGGGCTTTTGCCTAGCCTGGATGCCTAGAGGATTAAAAGACTGAGAGAGAGACAATCTGTATCTGTATCTGTATCAGGGCCACAGGATCAGTTTGGAAGTTCAACCCTGTTGGGGCCTGTGGCCATTCCCAGGGGGTGCCTGGACAATTGTGGAGCCCAGGATGGCAGTACTTCTGGGTCCCCATGTAGCACTTCTGCCATAATCGGGAGTTCTGCCAGAAGTTAATGGGGTATGACCTGGACCACCTCCGGGTTCACTATATAAGGAGATCACCTCACTCTGTTCAGGGAGCCAGAGTCAAGTAGGAGGGAGATGAAGGTTGTCGAGGAGGAGTGGAGGAGAAAGTGAAAGAGAAAAAAAGAAAGTATTGTGGATGGTGTTGCCCACAAATGAAGAAAAATAAAATTCACCTGTGCTTTTGTAAGTGTGCCTCCTGTGTCTGACTGTGTCGGTTTGGGTGGCTGGCACACCCCCTACTGGTGTCACAGTATATGCCAAATATATTGCATTCCAGAACCCCCCGCGATAGATGAAAATCCGTGAAGTAGAAACCATATGTTTGTGTAGTTATTTTTATATATTTTAAGCCCTTATAAACTTTCCCACACTGTTAACAATATTAGAGCCCTCTAGACATGAAATAACACCCTTTAGTCAAAAGTTTAAACTGTCCTCCATGACAAGACAGAGATGACAGTTCTTTCTCACAATTAAAAGAATGCAAACATATCTTCTCTTCAAGGGAGCACCATCAGGAGCAGAGAATGTCAGAGAGAGAGTGCGAGATAAAAGCAAACAATCAAAAAATTAATACGTGCTTTAAAGTATGCAGAAGCACCGCAATAAAGCGGCATTTTGCAGAGGAGCATCTGTATCCTCTATGCAAACAGACCCTCTGCTCACACCCCCTCCGTCAGGTAGAGAATGTCAGAGAGGGTGAGAGAGAGAGAGACAAGCAAACAATCAAGCACCGCGTGGGAAGCATATCTTATATCATTGAGGAGTTTTAGTTAATATGTAATACATGCTCTGATTGGGTAGCTTCTAAGCCATCCGCCAATAGCGTCCCTTGTATGAAATCGACTGGGCAAACAAACTGAGGAAGCATGTACCATAAATTAAAAGACACAGTGTCTGCAGAAATTCGCAAACCAGCGAAAAATCCGTGATATATATTTAGATATGCTTACATTTAAAATCCACGATAGAGTGAAGCCGCGAAAGTAGAAGCGCGATATAGCGAGGGATTACTATATATATATATATATATATATATATATATATATATATATATATATATATATATATATGCCAAATTTCCCCTGGGGATAAATAAAGTTCTTTCTAAATCTAAATATCTCAATCTAGCTAAATCCAAAAATATCTTTGATATCATTAATGTAATAAAGTCTTCCTACAAACTTACATAAAATGTATCCATGGACAAAGTATTAATGTATATTATTATGATTACAAGTATTATTATATTATTATTAATCAAAGTAGTATTATATCATATTATATCTGCTTTGTAATTAACCCAAAGTTATCATAAGAAAATGCTGAAATATCTAAATATCCCTGTGCACTATTCTGTTTTTTTTTTCTTTATTTTGGAATCAGTTTTTGTATTTTAAGTTCAGTAACTACAAAAACACATTCAGGAATTTTTAAAAGATTATTAACAGTATGGAAACCCAGTGGCGCATGCAACCGGCCTAACCTGACAGAGACAGGCAGAGACATGAGTTTGCCACACAGCACACATTTATTCACGTGAGGAAGCTCTTTTCTATTGCTCCCCATAGTACCACAGCGCAGAAAGCACCAAGTTCACAGTCCAGCACAGAACCATGTTCTTCTGTCTCTCCTCTCCTTTCCTTTCCTTTCCTTTCCTTTCCTTTCCTTTCCTTTCCTTTCCTCTCCTCTCCTCTCCTCTCCTCTCCTCTCCTCTCCAGCTTCATCCACCTCCTCCTAACTCTGGCTCGCTGAATAGAGTGAGGCAGCTCCTTTTAAGCTGGTCCTGGGAGTGTTCCAGGTGGGTCATCAATCAGACCTGGAATCACTCCCAGGTGTGGTGAATCCCAAAAGTAGGGTTCTGCAGCTCTCCCTGGTGGAACCCAACGGAACCCAACAGGGCTGTGCCAAACTCCAACTCCCACCGTGCCCTGCAGGAATCCATGGTACCACACCTGCCCAGGAGGGATGCCCTCTAATGTCCTGGGGGAAGCAGTGCCTTGCAGATGCCCTCTCCCCTGGTTTTTTGATCCAGCTGGCGTCCCAGCCGAGTGCTGTGCGTGGCCGCCCATCACAACAGATTATCAACAATAAACCCTCCATGGTGCTGGATCCCGCACTCACCCCTCCCAAAATTGTCCTGTAAAAGGGTTCCATATTGCATTGAAAACTACTGATGCCCACTGGCAAGAGTGACCAGACAGACACAGAGAGTCCATTTTGTTTGTTTCTTTGATTTCATTTTTGTATTACACTCACAAAAAATGCAATTCACTTTAAGAATAATTAACATAATGCTGGCTACTTAGTTAATTACATTTGTACTGTATGTATTTAATATTTTATAAAGTGTATGGGTGGATGAATTTGAAATGCAGAATGAATTTATTTTAGTGTTAATTTACGCCACGTAAAACAATACTGCAGTTTGATTCATATGGATAGGACTCTTTTAATTGTGCTCCTTCTTTATTCTTGAAATGTGTGTTAGAAACATTTTCATAGACTGAATATCATGTTGCACTTAATAAAACAATACTAAAATCCTTTATAATGCCCAAAGCCAAGTACAGATCTATTCTACATCTGTTTGTATATATATGTTCTGCATGTGAGTACCACTAGGAAAGACCCTTTGTCAAGGCCTTGGTTATCCGTAGACTTTCAAGTTCCATGACTCCTGCTGGTTCTACTCATGTCTCTAATCCACATCACTCCAACCTCTATCTCAATTTAAAGGAAACTGTGCAGTAGCCAGCAGGTGTCTATGACCAGAAGGTGAAAAACTCCATTACTACCCTAGACAGTGCAAAAGAGAAACCTCGGGGAGACCCCAACCAACCTCACAACTTTCTGCTGATTATTTAAACAATACAGAAGAAAATACAAACTTCAGAGGGACAGCTAGATCCATGAATCAGCAGTGCTCAATAGTGCATAACCATGCTGCCTATTATTATTAGTAGTAGTAGTACTTTTTAATAGGTTGTTTAAATTAAATATGACTTCCAAAAATCAATATAAATTATGTGCAGTACGTTTCAGTGGTTGGCAAGACAAAGCAAAATTAATAGGCAATTGAAAAAACAGAAGCTTTTCTGTTCATTGCTTAATTCTATGTTTTGTAGTTGGGTGTAAGACAGAGCATTGGAAGCCCATTTTCTCAATAATCCAATAAAGATCATAAAACATGTTAGAATGACAACGAAAATGAATGCACAAAAACTAATTGGTCATTTCCTTTGAATAAAAGTAACTCAAAAATAAGATCCCTTATCTCTTGGGCATTGCAGAGACTGGCTGGCCATTTTAATTCACACCGCAGATTCACTGTGTTACTCTGAGGGAGTGTTAAAAGTTTATAAAATACATCAGAACAATTGTATTATGTTTTCTTTGATGCACTGGCTAGTGCTCGTGTATTACAGTTTGGTTTTTGACTCAGTAAGAGTTGTTAGAGTGAACTTTACATGTTCTTCTTATGTTTATGTGGGTAATGTAACGTGTTGTAATTCTCTCCAGTACAGGCCACTGCCTTGAGCCTAAACTATCTGAAATTGGCTGTGGCGTTCCATCAATATGTCATAGAAAATGTAGGTTCAGATGATATATTACTGCTTTGTAAATTGGAGTCAGGGGGAGCTTGAGTCTTCTATGAAAGGGTATTTTATGCCTCCCAGTTACTATAATTCAACATACATTCTCACACTCATCTACTGTAATCCATTTCATGGTATTGGGAAGCTGGACCCTTCATCCTATATCAGCACCTTGCAGTTTAAAGCAAGAGACCGTTCTGGACTAGAAGTAAATCTATCTCTGAGCCCACTCATGCACACATTAATAGAGAAGCGTTGTGACATTTTAAATGAACTTAACTCACATATCTTAGGGGGATGTAGATGACCAGAGTGCTGAATCTATGAAGTAGCATCCCTAACTACTGCAACACCACACTGAATTATTGTTTAATAGTAGAGGATGGAATGTGACATTACTGATACTTAACTGAAGAGTTATCAACTAAAGCCTTTTTAAAATGAGTATATCTTCTTTCAGAACACCTTCAGTTTAGAATTACTGCATCCCCATCTCTTTTACCTTGATGACTGCCTTCTTGTTGGTCGCAAGTGAAATAGTCCCTCAGTAAGACACCTCACATTTTCCAGTCTCCTTGCCTGCCATTTTGGCACTGGAGGCGGCTCTTGTAATCATCAGCAAACAGAAACCTTTGCCACTCAGGACAGTCCTACAGTCTGTGTTATTGGGACCAAGGCCAAGGTCATATTCTCCTATGAAGCGTACAAATATTAAATTAGAAGAACTGGCAGTCTTCTGTGTTTGCCCCACCGATTCAGTCAATTTACAGGACTACTACTGATGTGCCAGCACAGGAGGATCAGTTGTTTTTCTGGACCACATGCTAAGTTGTTCTTCCACACCGCAGAGATGAACATACTGGCTATGTAATGAGGGTTCTATGAAGACAGCTGGTGATCTCGCTGTAAATCTCTACAAGGAGGCAGGAGAAATACATCTGCGTCTAAAGCTCACAGAATCACTTCACTTTTGAAGTAATCATGTGGGACATCTGTTATGAAAAAATACAATTGGTGTTTGTGTGCTACTTTAACTTTTAACTTTTTATAAAATCTGATATTTCCTAAGACAGAAAGAAGGAAGCAAACAAAATAGTAAAATAAATTTCATATTAATGTATATATTAAATGCTGTTGGGATAAGCTCTGTCCATCTGTGATACAAAATTAGATCAAGCAAGTTTTAGAATCTTATATTATACTACTTCTTAGTGTTTTAAAATGTCAAGATGTGGTGGTTATTATAGATTTGTTAAAATCACATCCAGATGTAAACCTGATAAAAAGAGAAATGTGAAAGCTTTACAAACTATTGACTCAGGGTGAAAATGAAGTAACAAAAATATTACTTGGTTAGTGGTAAAGGAGCCATGTTGGCAGGCAGTGTGGCATTGTGGGTAAAGTTTTGTTCTTTGGACTTCAGACCTTCAGATTGTGGGATCAAATCCTGTTACTGATGCTGTTTGACCATAAACAAAGTCACTTCACCAGCCTGTGCTCCAATTGAAAAAACAAAAGAAATATACCCAATTGTATCTCAAATGTCACAAGTTACTTTGGATAAAGGTGTCAGCCAAATGACAAGTAATAATAATTATGTATCCATTGTTAAACTATCTGTACTCTAGAAGCTGAAGTCCACAATTTACATCAGTGGTTCTCAAAATCAGTCCTGGAGGCTCCATGTGGATAAAGGTTTTGTTCCAACCAACTTCTGTTTTTAATTGTTTAATCCTGGGATAATCAAGCAAATTGTCATTTTCCAGTGCTTATATTTTGGGGTTAATGTCAAAATGTTTGATACATTTTTATTAGAATGTACCAAGCATTTTTGTATGTTTTGTTTTTATTTTTATCTTGTTTATTAAGATCGTCATCCTCATCCTCAACATAATTTTTATTCTGCTTTTTCATTTGTGTTGGTTATTGGATTCATTGATTATTAATGAACAGGTTAATGGTGCAGCCGTTTAATATTCAATGTCATTTGGCCAGTGTAATTAAGAGATGACACGTGCATGGTGAATGGGAGTAAGACTTTTCAAAAAGTCCCACAAAACAGGCAAGTACTTTCATTAGCCTTACCCCAGGCAGCCTGACCCTAATCTCAACAAGGCAGGTTCTCAAGGCAAGCACAGGCCCAAAATGGGGCACTGGCTTTCAAAGTTCAAAAATATCTTTAAATGTTCAGATATACAAAAATGTCCTTCAAGGGAGAGGAAACCACAAAAATCTCTGGCATGGATGGAGAGAACCAATACAGAATATTTATAAATAAAGGATTTATTTCTATTAAACAAAAGAAGAACAAATATGGTATTGCAAGAAAAAATAAGGCAAAAAGGGTTTACCTAAAAAGGCGACCCAAGAATAACAAATCCAAAACACAAATCTGGTAATCAGAAACCATAAGCAAAGAAAAATGAACATGATCAGGAGATGAACAGATTGCAAAAAATTGTAGTCAAAGAACAAAAATAATGTTAGAGTCAAAAACAGATTGAGCAAAAATGATTGAGGGGTTTATGCTGACACTACATTGTCATCATTGAAGCAATGTGTGCAAGCAATTAAAAAAGCAAATAATATGTTAATGTCATAAAAATGTTGAATATACTGTAAATCAAGGGATGTTATACTCAGATTACATAACAGACTCGTGAGACCGCTTCTGGACTATTGTATGCAGTTCTGCTCAACACGCTACAAGGAAGACATAGCCGCACTTGAAGCTGTGCAGAGGAAAGCAACCAAGTTTATCCCAGGACTTAAGGACGTGTCCTACTCTGATGGACTCTAGCAGAGAATTAAATCCGTTTAGTCTCGAGCACAGGAGACTGCGTGAAGACCTAATCCAGACATTCAAAATTCTCAAAGGTATTGATAAAGTAGATCCAGCAGAATTCATTCAACTTATGGTGACACAAGTGGAAATTAAATGGGGAAGTGCATTTAGGATTGAAGCCAGGCAGCACTTGTTTATGCAAAGAGTTGTGGAAATCTGGAGCAAACTACTGAAAAATGTAGTTAAAGCAGAAAGCCTAACACATTTTAAAAAGTATCTGGATGAGAGATTCAGACAACTTATCTACTCACTAAATAAATCAGCTTGATGGACTGAATGGTTTCCTCTCGTTTGTCAAATTTCTTATGTTCTTAGTACTGGACTTTTTTTTTTGATATTTTTGATGTTTCTACCCCCTCTTCCTTTTTCTGGACAAACTCATTACACTACTATAACAGCGTATCTTCCAAAGCTGGCCTGGTTGAAGAACAGATTTTCAACTAAATCAGCTACTTTTTTGTGACTAATGAATAAATATTAAAGAAGATATAACTTAAAAGGCTGACTTTTTCAAATCATGTATCACTATTAGATTTAATTCTGTATCTAAAGAGAAGAAGAAGGTCTGCATAACATTTGATTGAATAATTATGCATAGTAATGAAGCTATCCAGCTGGCACAAGGGCTCATACTAAAAAAAAAGTACAATTAAGGCCTCAATTAACTTGGAAATGTTGAGTCACAGGAAACAGAGGTTATAAAAGAATATATCCAATTTTTTTTTTCTTTTTGGTCACATCAGAAACAATGCAAGCCCCAAAGATGTACCACATTGTAGCGTCAAAACTAAAAAACAAAACTTTGACATATAATATACACTTGTCAATATTTATACAGTATATGCAGGGTGCACCAGATGAGCAAACATTTTATTCCATACATTCATAGAGACAACTTAAAAGAAAAATGCTGAAATCACACAACAATGTCCACGCAAAAAAAGACCTAAACAGGGGAAACTAAAAGGCACCCTAGAGCATGCAGTCACCCCTTGTCTGTCTAAACTGCAGCCTGACTCAGCCGCCCACTGCCAGGCTCATTTTATGATGAAGTTATATTGGTTACAAAAAGCAGAGAAAAGCTTCATGCAGAGGTAACTCGGCAGTATGTCTATGCAAAACTGTAGGAGACGCCAGAGTTAAATGTAATTTGTTAGAAGATTGCTTGCTCAAAGATGTAACTGAAATGTCAGTTGGCACTTTATTTATTCACTCGCTTCATTAGACATTCTGCTGAGACTCCCCTCCACGGCATCACATAATGTTCCACACATTCTCTACTGCATGGCACTTTTATGGCAACCGTCCGCCTTGTGTGCTATGATGTTAGCTTCTCTTCTCTTAGTATGCCAATTATATCATGGAAGATTGTTCAGTATAAAAAGAGATTTAAAAAGATCTTATATTTATTGTTCTTTTTGCAAAAAACATTTTTATTTCTTTTGAGCTTGATTGGTCTCGCATGGTAACATGCCTGGTAGCCAAAATCAGAGGAGCTGCAATATAGTAAGATGCTTCAAACTTGTGTCCACAGATTGAATAAAAGGGGCTGGAGTGAGTGGGAGAATATGCTAGGAGAAAGTATTGGAGAAAAATGGCAGATGAGCACAATCACAGCTGCTGAAGTAGAGCAAGAGCAGGCTGAATAATAGAAAGTGGCCACAATAACCCAAGGGTTTTGTTCTCTGTAGTTAATAAACTACTCCAACCCACATCTGGCCCAACTACCTGTTCTACTGAAGTACAGTATGTGAGGAATTCCTCCACTTTTTCCGTAACAAAATTAAACATCTAAATAATTCAACTAACATAATTACATCATCTGTTTATATCTCTACCTGTTTTCCCACTCCATCCAGCTCCTTCTCTAAGTTCTCACCAGTCACATCTGCATTTGTTAATAACCTGCTTTGTAAGATGAGGCCGACTACTTGTGTACTGGACCCCATCCCCAGCACACTACTTAAATCCTGCCTTCATGCCATAATCCCGACTGTTACAACAATAATAAACTCATCCCTTGACACTGTCTCTGTGCCACTCACTTTTGAAATTGCTTCTGTAACCCCAATGTTAAAAAAGTCTGGTCTTGATGCTGACAATCTTAACAATTTCCGGCCTGTTTCTCACTTACCTTTTCTCTAAAAAGCTTTTGAGCATGTTGTAGCCTCCCAGCTCACCAATTACTTAATGTCTAATAACTTGATGGAACCCTTTTAGTCTGGTTTCAGGGTGCAGCACAGCTGTGAAACTGCTCTGCTACGGGTAACCAATGATTTGCTTATGGCAGCAGACTCTGGACAAACCAGCATATTAATTCTGTTAGACCTCAGTGCAGCATTTGACACTGTCAGACATGACATTCTACTGTCTAGAATGGAGAACATGCTGGGTATCTCTGGCACTGCCCTCCAGTGGTTCAAGTCCTATCTGACTGATAGGCAAGAGTTTGTTAGTCTTGGCAAAAGCAGATCCAGCTCAGCGCCAGTCACACAAGGAGTTCCTCAGGGCTCTGTCCTCGGCCCTCTTCTCTTCTGTATTTATATGCTTCCCCTTGGCCATATTATTCGTAGCTATGGACTGGGCTATCATTTTATGCAGATGATACTCAACTCTACTTCAATGTTAAAAGTGGAACTTCATCAGAGCTTTCTCAGCTCACAACCTGCCTTAGTGAAATTAAAACCTGGATGGAGCAGAACTCTTTAAAATTAAATTGCAACAAAACTGAACTCCTGCAAATTGGGACTAAAATGCAACTTAATAAAATGAGCTCCTTCCCAGTCCATCTTGGCGGTGATCTCATCAGACCTGCCTCTACTGCAAAGAATCTTGGTGTCATTTTTGATTCCTCCCTTTCTTATTCCGCCCACATAAATCACATTAAGAAACTTTCTTACTTTCACCTCCATAACATATCCATGTTCGCTCCTTCCTCTCCTTTTCTAATGCTGAGAAACTTGTCCATGCTTTTATCACATCCCGCATCGATTATTGTAACTCGCTGTTGGCAGGTGCCCCTTCTAATCTTATATCACAGCTCCAGCTTATTCAAAACTCAGCTGCAAGAGTCCTCACTCGAACCAGCAGCAGCGAGCACATCACACCCATCCTGCTCCATCTTCACTGGCTCCCTGTGTCTTACAGAATCGAATATAAAATCCTACTAATAACCTACAAAGCCTTAAATAACCTCGCGCCAAACTACATCAGTGACCTTCTCCATCACTATGTGCCTGCTCGCCCACTAAGGTCCTCTGATTCTGGCAATCTTGTTGTGCCCCACACTAATCTACACTCCATGGGTGACAGGGCCTTCAGCTGTATAGCGCCCAGACTCTGGAATGACCTACCGAAATTAATCAGATCAGCTGACTCCATGAATTCTTTTAAAAAACAACTCAAAACTCATCTGTTCAGGAAGGCTTTTAGCTCTACTTGACTTCATTCCCTTTCTCTCAGTTTACCTCTCTGTCAAGATGCTCATGTAACCTGTGTGTGTGTGCTAGACCATCAAATATGTTGTCTGTTAGGCTTTCTCTGAATTTACTGTCTTAATCTTCTTTATTTATTTATTTGGTTTGTACAATGCTATATACTGTATACCCTGCCGTTCTCTCTTAAACTCTGTGAAGTGCCTTGAGCATGGGAAAGACGCTATATAAATAAAATGTATTATTATTATTATTATTATTATTATTATTATTATTCTGCACTCAGTGGCTACTTTATTAGATAAACCTATTTGTTCATTCAAAAAGTGGCTTCAATGTCATTTATGGATCCTCCAGACATGGTCAAAAGATTTAGCTGTCATTCAACCAAACACAAGACACAAATGATCTAAATGATGCTGACCATGGAATGAATGTTAGTGCCAGATCTGGTAGTTTTGACATCATGGAAAGGGCTGCCCTCCTGGGATTGTCAAACAGTAGAGTCTCCTGGGCTTATAGAGAATTGTGCAATAAACAAACAACACTGCAGTATGCAGCATTTCTGTGGGCAAAGACACATTGTTAATGAGAGAGTGCAGATGAGAATGAGCAAAATCATTCAAGCCAAAAGAAATGCCACTGATACTCAAATAGCAGTTCATTACAACTGTGGTCTGCAGAGGTGCACCATAATAGCGGACGGGCTACAGCAGAAAACATGTCAAGATCCAGTCTCATTAGATCAGATCTTGACGATGAGGCTGCAGAGGGCACACAATCACCAAAATCAGAAGATTAAAGATTACAAAAGTGTAGCTTAGTGTGATGAATCCTGACTTCTGTTGCAACTTGCAAATGGTAGGGTCAAAATTTGGTGTAAATAGCATGAATTCAATTATCAATGTTATGGGATGGTTGTTGTTTAGGGTTATCTTTCCTTGACACACACACTATTATGCTGTTTTATGTCATTTTAACAACACAGAGTGCCTAAGAATTTTTCATAACTACAATGACCTTAAAAATATATACACCCTTGGACATTTTCATATTTTATTGTAATCACAGTGATTTATTTTGGCTTTTTTGAGACTGATCGTCAGGAAAAGACTCTTTAATGTCAAAATGAAAACAGATCTCTGTGAAGGAATCTAAATTAATCACAAATATAAAACACAAAATAATTGCATAGGTATTCATCAATGTGTCACACTTAACTCTTTCAGGGGTGATGTCGACTTTTGTCAAAAGGAGGAGTTGACAATGGTAATCAACTGTAAACTGTGACAAAACCAACCATTATGTTTTAGTTGGACTCTCGCTGCTAGAAGGAAAGTTAGCATCATTGGTTTGACTGAGATTTCCTGTGCTCGTGTAAGTAGTAAAGCGCCAACAAGAGCAAAAATGGCACTGACATAATGGCGAGAGATCAAAGCAAATGCGTAAAGCAAAATACTCTGTGGACGAAGTTTTGCCTATTATCTCTGAACTGGACTATGACTTGTCAGACTCCGATTTTGGTACAAGTGATTGAAAACGAATGTGAGGTTCCCGCTTCAGCTGACTGGTCCCCAGCTAATTGTGGTGCTGAACAGGTTCATGTAGCTGACACGCCTATGGCAATGTTCACCAGGAGGACTGCCACTTAACAATGATAAGAGGTAGAAACCAGATTGCAATGCACAGCGACCAGTAAAGACAGCCTGGCAGCAAGCCTGTCACACATTCTTGGCAAACTGGCAGCCACAGCATGCAGCAACAGATGTTTTATGTTGATTTCTGTGTGAAACTATTGCTTTTCAGAAACTATGTTTTTTGGAAAAAATATTCAGCCCTCAAAGAGTTAAATGATCACTGGTGCAGGCAATTGGTTTCTGAAGTCACAGAATTAGTTCAATGGAGGTCACCTGGTTTTCAAGCTGGAAGGGCCAGCTTATGGTAAGTCAGTAAGGTGGGCTAACGTACACAGTGAAGGCAAAAGAACACTCCAAGCAATTGCGTGAAAAGGTTATTGACAAACACAAACCAGGGGATGATGATGAGTATCACGGAGTATTCCTTGGAGTCTAGTCAAGAAGAAATGGAAAGAATATGGCACTGCACAGAGCAGGTCATCCACAAAAAAGTGAGGGAGGGAGGTCACCAAAAGACATATGAGAACCGTAAAAGAGTTACAAATGGCTCAGATTGGAGAGGCTGTGCAAACAACTGTTGCCCAGTGCTTCACTGGACATAGCTTTATGAGGGATTGTTAAAGAGAAAACAGATACACATGACATCTTGGCTAGAGTCAGGAGGAAAATTGTATTGTGGTCTGATAAAACCAAATTTGATTTTATTGGCCATAAAACTAAACACTATGTTTGAACACTGCACATTATCATAAACACATTATCTCCTCCGTGACACATTGGGGTGGCAGCATTATTCTGTAGGAATGCTTCTCTGCAGCAGGCCCTGGAAGCCTTTTGAGGCTAAAGGGTAAAATGAATGCAGTAACATGCAAGGAAATCTGGAAGAAAGCTTGAAACAATCTGCAAGAAACCGGTGCCTTGGGAGAAGATTTGTTTCCATCAAGGCAATGACCCCAGGCATAAAGTCAATGCTATGGAGGAATGGCTTATAAAAAACAATGTTCATGCCCTGGGGTGCAAAGTCAGAGTCCAAATCTCCGTTCAAATGAGAGATTGTGGCTAGATTTGACAAAGACGGTTCACTCATATCCCCATAAACCCTGACAAAGCTTGAATAAGTTTGCAAAGAAGAATGAGGAAAATGGTATTCTCCAGATGTGCAAAGCTGATAGGGAGTAACTGAGACTTGGAGCTGTCGTGGCTGCCAAAGGTACATCAACTAAACATTGAACTGAATGGGGTGAATATTTATGAGATTAATTACTCTGTGTTTAATATTTGAAATTAATTTAGACCACTTTGCTGAAATCTGTTTTCACTTTGTCATTAAAGAGTCTTTTAGGTTGAGCAAAGTCAAAAAACCCAAAATAAATCAAAAGTTATCTAGTTTTGTAACACAATACAATGTTAAAACTTCCAATGGGATGAATATTTTTCATAAGTAATGAATGTGCACATTTTTAGGGCTGTAGCATACACTTTTCATATGGATACGTCCTGCAGGATAAGCATGCATGACCTTAAGCTTGCTCCACGAATAGAACTGTGACTTTAGTTTACACCAATGGCTGGAAGACTCCCCAGTTCCCTTTCACCTGGAGCACTTTTGGAATGAGGTTGAATGATTGGTTTACATCATAAATCTGTTGTTCGTTCTAAAATAGTACTCCATGAAGCCATTGAATCAGCATGGACCAAAATCCACATGGACACTTTCTGGTGCCTTGTTGAATTTAATTACTCTGAAGACAATATGGGAACCTACTCAGCAGTACATTTTCGCCTCTTAACTACAGGAGAATGAGTGTGAATTCCAGCATAGTCACCATCAGGACAACATCAGTGAAAAGGACTTGTATATTAGGAGATGGCCCTTTAAGTATTCCTGTTGTACTCAGCTGTTAATTTGCTGACTGTAAGGCTTATGTTACTCAGCAGAAGCCCTGGCAGCATCCATCTGTGCCTTTCGTGAACAGTCTGCTGACCACAAGACTCCCTTTCACTGTATTTTTTCAGTTGGTGGTACGTTTCCAATACACCTGAGACTGTCTTGGGTGTGAAATAGTATGGTTGCTGTTCCTTGTTCATTCATTCTGGCAAATCTGTTGTTCACTACTATGGTACACTAAAACCAAATTAAATATCTTTCTCAATTATTCATTCTGTGGATTTCACATACAAGATCAGCAATGTCATATATGTGATGCTTGCACATATGCTGTCAGTTGCATAGGAAGGAGATATGACATATGCGTATTTACACATATACACATTTTTTTGTCATGCTTGGGTTTCTGAGATGTACACAAAACAGGAAGTTGAGCACTGGTCAAAAAAAAAAAAACTTTATTCTGGGACTAGCAGGAACAGCATTAAGACATTATTCAGAAAATGTAGCTTTTCATTCAAACAGCTGGCAAAAGAGACAGCTTCCTACCTGACTGTCCTGCTCCAGCCATTTCTTTCACTTTATAAGAACTCACTCTTCAGGCAGACTCAGTTCCAGACAAACACTGGTTAGAGCAGACTTGAATACAGTCTAGAAAAGGTAGAAAGAGAAGCCCAAAAGGGTAGGGAAGTGTTCAGCATTAAATGTTCTAAGCAACGTGTGATGAACACGTTATGTGGTAACATGGGAATGTTAAGAGTGCCAACTCACAACTGCTGGCGGCAGACAGGACAAAGGCGCAGCAGACCCTCTAAATGGCTGTCTCAGTATAGCTGCTGCTGCCAGAGAAGACGAAGAAGTGACAACAGCTGTCACTAAATAAGTATATATATAAGGGGGGTCTGGAGGATTGTAGAGCTCTGGATTGCAGCACTTCCGCCACACCCGGAAGTGCTGCCGGAGGATCATCATGAAGCACCTGGAGCACATCTGGGGTATTATAAAAGGGGCTGCCTCACTTCAGTAGACGAGCCGGAGTTTGGAGGAAGAGGATGGAGCTTGTGTGTGGTGGAGTAGAGGCGACAGAAGAGTTGGAAGGAAAGAAGGGACTGAGTCATTTGTGGCTGATTTATGCATTGTGTGGTGCTGTAAATAAACAAAGGAATATTAAAACGTGTGTCTTTTGGACATTTGGTGTCTGTCTGTCTATGTTAGGGGGCTGAACGTCCACAATATATACTAGGGGGTTCCCCCATGCTTGTTTCACTTACCAGGCACTTAGCGTCTCTGCCGCTCGCGTTGTGAAGAGGGGGGCTGAACGCACCCTAAGGAGATGTGGTCGGTCCTCTGAAACACTCTCATAAACGGTGATATAATGGGAAGCAAATGCAGTTTTTTTACCTCCTCTCTGCTCGATCAGCTGTTGGCTTGCTGCAACTGCCGTGCTGCATGATCTGCACCTCGTGTCGCACTTCAAACATTTAAAAGCCTGTACAGCAGCCTACTCTTTGTCTTTTATTTCCAGCCCCGAAAATGGTTAAATCTTTTGGCACAAAGTCCTGTCTCATAAGTTCTTGATATTTTTTAGTTTATAATTTAAAAATGGAATAAGAATCTGAAAATCTAACAACATCACATTAAAGTTAGATAAATTCTGAACATATATATCTAGATTTTAAAATTAACCTGATTTAAAGCGTGCACTTTTAGGCTTATATATATATTAATGCATGCACTTCAAAGGGTCATCCTCCAAGTTCAACCCAGCTATGTGGTACCACCCCAAGGCGGGAAGGGGTACTGTCGCTAACTGTCTTGCCTTCTTCTTCCTCTACAGTGCAGAGAAACCATCCAGTGAGTTCAGCTGACTCCGCCCCTTCCTGTCCTGGGGCCATAAAAGCATGACCGCCTGAAAGAAGGCATTACTTCTTGAATAGCTTAGCTATTAGTTAACGAAATGGGCTTGATGAACTGAATGTTCTCCTCTCGTTTGTCAAATTTCTTATGCTCTTATGTTCTAAGAGACCTGAGCAAAGGAGTTTCACATCCCGATAATAACTGAAGAACCCACTCAGAACCACTAAGCCACTGTGTTACGGTGGCAGCATTTTTAGTTTCTTTTGAGTACCATGGTATGTTATTTTTGTTTAAAACCTATAAGTAAATGTATTTGTGTATCAGCCTCTCATTCCCTTGGAAGACCATAATATATTATATTTTTATTTACATATGCTATATATATATATATATATATATATATATATATATATATATATATATATATATATATATATATATACTTGCACTAAGCCAAAGCACAGAAGAGAAGAATGAGGGACTATTTCACAGTACATATTTCTATTGCCTTTTTTGTTCCAGCCTTTCTTACTCCCACAAGTGATTCCTTTCCCCACTAGCCCTCCAACTCTAAAATATATGCAGCTAGTGGGTAAGAGGGCTTAAATGATTCAGAAAGATTCAAATCTGGTCAGTACTAGTCTTATTTCAGGGATCACAGACTAGACAATAAAATCTCTTCATTGCTTTAATTAAACAAGTTGCCTCCACCATCTGCACACCCAGTGTTAATGGCACTTACAAACTTTTCCTTTTTCCTTAGTAATGTAACAGTATGTGTCATCACTGCCATCAAGTAAAATTGTTCATGTCACTTAGAGCCTTGCTTGAGCTTGTTCCTTTTCTGTAGCATCCTCTTCTTCATAGCAGCTCCTTACACGCACACACACATACAGAAAAAGTGATTGAAATGTTTTGGAAATTTTATTTAATTTTCATTTGATAATGATAAGTTTAGAGACTCTTTATTTGTGTCTAAACTTAAGGAAAATATTTATTAACTTTTATTCAACAGCTAAAGCCTCAATATTCTGTGGGCTGCTTATAGGCAATGGCATTTATGTTATTAATCTTGACTAACACATGAAAGTACAAGGTAGCATGAGAAAACTTGATAGCCATACCTGAACAAACCACTATAC
Organism: Polypterus senegalus; assembly: GCF_016835505.1. Taxonomy (NCBI): domain Eukaryota; kingdom Metazoa; phylum Chordata; class Cladistia; order Polypteriformes; family Polypteridae; genus Polypterus; species Polypterus senegalus. The sequence goes on from NC_053155.1 coordinate 38,832,825, forward strand.
ATATATTGTGGGTTTATCTATTGTTAGCAGCACAATTTTTTGTGTTGGTTTGCATTTCTTTGGACTTCCCCTTTCATTCAGTGCAGGTTGTGAGTTGAGGAACATTTTGCCATTTTAATGCTCTGTGCACACAGCAATGCCAAACCCAGTTTCTAATTCTTGGGCAAATACAAGTTGTTAGCCAAAACTGGGCACATTTATGTCATAAAACATATTAGAAGAAGCAACTGCCTTGAAATTGTGTTTAGATTCTGTCCAGTAGCTTGTGTACACATGGAAATGGACTGGGGCAGATTGAAAAAACTTGGATATACTTCATTTACTATGCAAGTTTAAAAATAAGTAATAATGAAGACAGACTTATTGTTACAGTGCATCCGGAAAGTATTCACAGCGCATCACTTTTTCCACATTTTGTTATGTTATAGCCTTATTCCAAAATGGATTAAATTCATTTTTTCCTCAGAATTCTATACACAACACCCCATAATGACAACGTGAAAAAAGTTTACTTGAGATTTTTGCAAATTTATTAAAAATAAAAAAATTGAGAAAGCACATGTACATAAGTATTCACAGCTTTTGCCATCTTGTTTCCTTCCTGACATCCTTGAGATGTTTCTGCAGCTTAAATGGAGTCCACCTGTGGCAAATTCAGTTGATTTGGAAAGGCACACACCTGTCTATATAAGGTCCCACAGTTGACAGTTCATGTCAGAGCACAAACCAAGCATGAAGTCAAAGGAATTGTCTGTAGACCTCCAAGGCAGGATTGTCTCAAGGCACAAATCTGGGGAAGGTTACAGAAAAATGTCTGCTGCTTTGAAGGTCCCAATGAGCACAGTGGCCTCCATCATCCGTAAGTGGAAGAAGTTTGAAACCATCAGGACTCTACCTAGTGGAAAAGTCGATCATCTAAACTGAGCGATCGGGGAAGAAGGGCCTTAGTCAGGGAGGTGACCAAGAACCCGATGGTCACTCTGTAAGAGCTCCAAAGGTCCTCTGTGGAGAGAGGAAAAGCTTCCAGAAGGACAACCATCTCTGCAGCAATCCACCAATCAGGCCTGTATGGTAGAGTGGCCAGATGGAAGCCACTCCTTAGTAAAAGGCACATGGCAGCCCGCCTGGAGTTTGCCAATAGGCACCTGAAGGACTCTCAAACCATGAGAAACAAAATTCTCTGTTCTGATAAGACAAAGATTGAACTCTTTGGTGTGAATGCCAGGCGTCACGTTTGGAGGAAACCAGGCACTGCTCATCACCAGGCCAATACCATCCCTACAGTGAAGCATGGTATTGGCAGCATCATGCTGTGGGGATGTTGTTCAGCGGCAGGAACTAGGAGACTAGTCAGGATAAAGGGAAAGATATCTGCAGCAATGTACAGAGACATCCTGGATGAAAACCCGCTCCAGAGCGCTCTTGACCGCTGACTGGGGCGAAAGTTTATCTTTCAGCAGGACAACGACCCTAAGCACACAGCCAAGATATCAAAGGAGTGGCTTCAGGACAACTCTGTGAATGTCCTTGAGTGGCCCAGCCAGAGCCCAGACTTGAATCCGATTGAACATCTCTGGAGAGATCTTAAAATGGCTGTGCACCGACGCTTCCCATCCAACCTGAAGGAGCTTGAGAGGTGCTGCAAAGAGGAATGGGCGAAACTGGCCAAGGATAGGTGTGCCAAGCTTGTGGCATCATATTTAAAAAGACTTGAGGCTGTAATTGCTGCCAAAGGTGCATCGACAAATTATTGATCAAAAGCTGTGAATACTTATGTACATGTGATTTCTCAGTTTTTTTATTTTTAATAAATTTGCAAAAACGTCAAGTAAACTTTTTTCACATTGTCATTATGGGATGTTGTGTGTAGAATTCTGAGGAAAAAAGTGAATTTAATCCATTTTGGAATAAGGCTGTAACATAACAAAATGTGGAAAAAGTGATGTGCTGTGAATACTTTCCAGATGCACTGTATATTACACAGGTAAATGTGCACATTTTTGCAAAAATCTGGCATAGCAGGGAGTAGTAAATTCTCTGTTGATACAACAGGGATTATGTAATGTAGGAAAGAATAAAACCAGAAAAGACAAATAGATAAACAAAATCCTGTCTCCTGCACTGAACTATGTACTAAGCATTAGGATTAAAACCTAATTTCCCTTGCTACTACTGCCAACACTCCCTACTTTCCCTTCTGAATTCATAATTTTTATGCAGATGAATCCTCACAGTGAATGTGAGAAATGATGCCACCAGTGATAAACTTGAGCATTAAGATCATCTCAGAACAGCACTGCAATCATGAATATGAGCGTACATTAGCATCTATTAGGTAGAGTGCACTCTAGCCTAACCAAGTTGGGAATTTAATAATATAGGGTCTGCACAAATAATTTTTCAAAGGGTTGAAGGCCTGAGAGGTTTCTTTACTTTCTGAAGGACAGGGGATGCTCTCAAGTTATCACCAAACCAAGAAAAACTCCAAGAGAGTGTGTAGTAGTAAAAATATATATTTGTAAATAAACTGAAAATAAAGGATAAATAAAACACAAAGAACCAGAACCAAACCAAAGTAAAAACTACAAAAGCCAAGGGCCCCTGTAAGCTGACCTGCTCAGGACTGATATGGGCCAGTCACAAGGTATAGCTGACACACCTCCCATTAAGTACCTTGCTCTTTCCTTTTGTTGTGGTAGGGTCCTAGGATGACCCTATTCTCCTCATTTGTACTCTTTGTTATGTAGACCTTAACCGAATGCCCCCCCAATACTCTTACTAAACTGTCAGGATTTACTATTATTGTAGTTAAATGTTTTCCCCTTTCTTTTACATTCTATAACCCCAAGCAACTAGACAGAGTACCAGAACAGTCTAGAGAGAAAGTTTACATTTACCGTATATATACTTGCATTTAAGTTTTCCCGTGGATAAGTCGGGGCTTGATTTTACTGTATAATTCCCAGTATTTTATAATGTCGGTTGTTTAAGTCGAATGCAGAAAACTCACGCTATTGGTCCAAGAGATTATGATATGGTAAGGCCCACGGAAGCATATTAGGGCCACGGAGAAGGAAAAAAAATATGAACACAGTGAAGAAAAAAAAAAATTATGTGGAGAATAAAGTCGACATGCAGACTTTATTCTCACCATTTCCACTTCTCAATGTTTATGTCGAGATTAAGGTCGATATGTTGACTTTATTCTCGACATTTCTAATTTAATCTCAAAGTTTATGTCGAGATTAAAGTTTACATGTTGACTTTATTCTCGTAGTTTATTTTGTCATAAACATCATAAACATCATTTTAAAATCAATGTTTAATTTACTAGAATTTCTCAAATCAGAAATAATGTAGCACATTAAATGCTTTGTGTTAAGTGTCCCCTGACCCATGTTACTCGGTACATGCTTCTTAAACTGACTTCCTCTCTTCCTCTCCTCGACTTTATTCTCAACATAAACTTTTTTTTTTCTTCTCCATGGCCCTAATACACTTCCGTACCTGAGAGAGTAAGCACGGAGCACACTGCCTTTTTTTCCTACGTATTGTGCCTGTATGACCACACGGTAATACCCAAACTATTCCAAAGTTACGTTTGCACTTTTTTGTGTTTTTTGTATCTCACCTCCTCATACACATTTATTGTAAGAGCATTCCTTATCTACGATGGAGCATTCGATCAGAAGAAAATATTAAGCTGGTTTTAAATTAAAAGTTGTTCAAGTGGTGAAAGAAATTGGTAGCTGCGTTGCAGCAAACAAAATTCAATGTGCCTGAGAAACTGGTGCGAGATTGGAGGAAGCAAGAAGATGTAAAAAAAAAAAAATTGTGTTGTATTTTTGAACAGGCATAAAAGTCGGGGTCTGATTTTATGATCGATTTTTCAGGTTTCAAGACCCAACTGATACGTGAGTGTATACGATACTCCTAAATGGATTATAAATCTGCAATTGTAAAAAAATGTGATTGTGACAATAATACCAATATGACCTACATTGATGTTTGCTACCATGTGACTCTCTGTCTTATATTTTAGTCCTGCTTGGTCCAGCATGGCCTTTAATGTCAGCATGCTGCCTACATAGGACAGCAGAAATGGCCTCTCCTTAGGATGGAAAATGGCAGAGGGAGTATGGCTCTCTACATGGATGAAACAGAGATGTTTGGCCTTTCTCTTAGCACTTAATTTAATTCCAGTCTTGGTATTCTTGGTACACTTCTTGGTGAGACAAAGTAAGTTTTCCCCATTAAAGTCCAGTTACAGACTGTATATGACCCGTCACTCATTATTTTTCAGTTTCAAGGAATGTAGTATACAAACAAGAAAGAAAGGATTTACAGTTAATTAAATTGCAAACTGGCTTCTCAAACCCGCATCTCTTCTGAGTCGTAAATTTACCAGTCCTTTTCATTACAGGAAGGTAGAATGTAAAGTGTCTCTGTCAACTGTCCACCTTCTCATCAGAGATGATCAGCATACTTGACAAAAGGCTTTATCTAATCTAGTAAATTGCAAATGTTCCAGAGTAACAACTGGCTTAGACAGTTTTCTTACATTTCAAAATATGATATTGTTAGACATTAATAAATAAAAACATTACTAACCTCTGTGCTAAATATTATTCTCCGTTACAGTAGTACTTTGACTTTTGTCTATTTTTCCAAAATCATCACATGCTGGTTTAGTTTGGTCCCCTCTCATTTTGTTGTTTACCTTGAATTTTGTCCTGCCATCCACCCTGCAATTCCCAAAGAGACTCCTAGTAGAGCCTCACCGTGGAGTTTTGCAGAAGATTGTGACTCTACTAACATACACTTTTTATAATGTGTTTGAATTGGTGTTTTTTTATGTACAGAGAAGGACATATATAAGACACTATATAAAAATAAAATAAAATTTAAACTTGTCAAGGTAAAGGAAAACATGTTAAACAATAAAAAATAGAAAAATGCAGCTGGATCAAACAGTGTGCTCTAAATGAATGTATGGCTTGAGTGTCATTAGAAATCATTCAGAAATTTATTATAAATAGTGCTTGATTTCTTATTTGGATTTAAAAGCAGTTAAATAACATTGATCACTTATGATAGCGCCCCCACCGTCCCCCTGACAATGTCCAATCAGAATGTATAGTGAGGTATCCTTATTTTTGTAATATCAAAAGTTTTTAAAAATATAGGGTACAAGTTTGAAAGGCTTATCAACCTCAAGAAAATCAAAAATGGCCACAATCAGATTTAATTTCTAAACTGGCTTAGCTTGCTAAGATGTTTTAAGTTAGACTTTCGTGTGTTACTAGGCAAAGATCTATGTTATCACATAATTGTTAAATATGCCTGATGATATTGATAAAAAATTGCCTGATAGTAAAATGGTCAAATACAATATTGTAGCAGTGGCAAGGCTGAACATATCCATACAGCCTTGTGAATTGATCTTTTTTACAGAGAAATGGGCATTCCATTCTTATGTCAGAGTGGATTTCAAAGAGCAAGTTAGGCTGGTTGGAAAAGACAAAGAGGGAGAAGTGAACAAAGTATTTGGTGAGTGTGATAAGGAATAAGTAAATAGGACTTGAGTGAAGGTGAAGAAATATGAATGTAGTCCTGCATATTGATTGTTCTAGAAACATTCTCTGTGGACCTAATTGTGGGGATGTTCAGACTTTGGCTTGGAGGATGGGCAGTAGCCTGGTCCAGAAAAACAAGAAGTACACTTAGTAGAAAAAGCACTAAGTTTTAAACTCTGTGTAGTGTGTAAACGGCACTATATAGCGCCTGACCCGACACAGATTGGACACTGGAGGCACGTGTAAAATAAAATTCTTTTTTATTCTTCTTCAGCTGGAGGGCACGTCTTCCCCGTAATCCCCCCAGCCACAACACAGTCCCAAGCACCAGTAACCACCAGTGCAGCACAATCACAAACACTCCTCCCTCACAACCTTGTCTTCCTCCACCCGACTCTGGCCGATGAGTGGTGGTCACTGGCTCCTTTTATAGGTCACCTGGAAGTGCTCCAGGTGTTTGATCACCAAGATCTGACGGCACTTCCAGGTGTGATGAAGCTGCTGTCCATATGGGCTCAGGAGTCCCAAACACAGCACCCCCTGGCGGTACATGCGGGACCCAACAGGGCTGCCCCCAGCTCCAATTCCCAGAGAGCCCTGTGGGAAACTGAGGCACTTCACCAGGCCAGGGGGGCGGCCATCTATCGTCCAGGGGGAGGTATTGCACTGTCCAGGGCTGCTCCCCCTGAATACAGTGTGCAGGGGCGTCCCGACTGGGCATGGACGCCAGGCGCCTGTCACAAGTGCCAGTGTTTTTCTTCAAAATAACTATGATATATCTATATTTACATTATGATTTACTATTTATATGAATCACATTAATTGATCGATCAGAAGCAGCCATCACAGGTTCTTCACTTTGAATATAAAAGATATTGTATGGATCAATACTTGTCCATTTCAGGATGAGATTAAGATTTTAATGGCCTACTTGTATATTCATTTAATTAGAATTAAACAAATACTATCATTACCACGTGAAAGGTGAAGATCACAGTAGATGGAGAGACCATTAACCGGTTCCATAATTAAGGTTTGTTCATTGCTTCATTTATTTTGTTTGAATTCTGTCTGTTTGTTTTTGAATTTGCACATCTGCTTGGTGCTTTATTCAGATACTCAGGTTTTCCTATGATATCCCAAAAATATGTACAGTTTGTTAAGTCGACTGGTAATTCCTAATTGGACCTTTTTGTTTGAGTAAGTGGGCCCTGTGATGGTCTGATATCCAAGGCTGATTCTTGTCTTGTGCCTGAGGCAGTTGACCTTTGATATTACTACAAGTAAACAAGTCTTAGTGTTATCTTTTATTTCATTTCATACAACAGATGTAGCAAAGATGAGGTAAAGGTCAGAGATGTAAAGAATTGTACTAAGTAAGCGCATGGACATTAACTGAGAAAGTCCTATAAACACTTAGTGTGGACATTGAAGAATGAAGACAAATCGAGGTTAATCATATCTGAAATGCAGAGTTGAAGGAAGCAATCTACTAGCAAAAACATACAAGGGAAACCAACAACACTTTTGAAAAAAGAACAGGAGAGAAGGCACTCGAAATACTAAGGTGCAAAGCAGAAGCAAGAAGCACAGCAGGCTTGATTTTCAGAATTTCTGGAGGAAAGGTAATTCACTAAAATGTTTTTTGGAATGGGGTCATCAGCACCGGCCAGTTAAAAATGCAAATACTGTTAGCATTTGTTCAGAAATTAGTGAAGATGTTACACAAAAAGAACTTGGAATAAAATCTGATTCTATAATACGCTACCATGGCTGTTCGTTTGTCTGTCCAGGATTTTAAATCACCTGTAGCTCACAAACCGTTTCACCTATTGACTTGAAATTTGGTACACATATACTACGTGATGTCTACTATCTGCTCGTGGGGTGATGATTTTTATTACTCTTTTTATTTTAATTAATTTTATTGTAGAATCAACACTCGGCAGCACACAGCAGGACAGCCGTGCAGCGCATGCGTATGGACACCGTTCTCATTCCCTACCACCTTCGCTAATCATTCTTGAGGCAGATTGAAGACTTAAGAGCCAGTTTAATTGAAAAATGAAAGAAAACGTACTAAGGAATTGCAACACAAAAACTAACTTAATCAGTTTTAACGCAAAAAGATGCAGATGAAAGAAGAGAAGAAGCGGGCCGCTAGGGTGGAGAAAAGAAGAGTTGCTCAGGGAGCAGCAAGCACATCAACCTCTGAGCAAACGAATGCTAAACAGAGAAAGAAAGAGGATGAAAACTAGGAATGCTCAAGTCAAGTGTATTCATTGCACGGTATCGTGCAGTACGCCGTTACTAGTAGAAAATAACTAATGTAAGACATACCAAAAACAAGCAAGTGTTATAACATTCAAGTGACTTCCACTCCTGGTAGATCTTAGTTGTTTGCAGTGTGTTAGGGGTCATTATCAGGCTTAACATTTTGCCATTTATATTTCTTTTCCTAAAGATGTGTTATGAACCAGAATTTTTTAAATTTGGGCTCAGTGTTCCATAAGACTTTCTGCCACTAGTCATCTCTTCTTTCTTTATGGTCTGTCACATACTGATACCATTTCTGCTTGTGCGCATTTGCAAAAATGGTTTCTGAGCTGCAATACATTCTAAAAATATTTATGTAATTAGAAAGAATTTTTGTGCAGTTTTTGCTTACATTATTATTATTATCTTGTTTTATGAATGTCTGTTTAACTAAAGTAAGTTTAACTAGCTTTGTGTTCTGTTTGTTTTAATGCTCTTTACTTATGACAATCAATTTTGTTACCTTCCCTGTAAAACCTGATGTTAAACAGTCTCCCAGACTGATGTTTACATGATTATGCTGGCCTCCTTTGTAAGTCGCTTTGGATAAAGGCATCTGCGAAGTGGATACATTTAAATGTATGGTGCTAAATGAAACTGCCAGATATTGAAAAGGCACCTCAATGGATTTCCTTCTGTCTCTTAAGGAAATGAAAATAAAGCAGTGGAAGGCCGTAAAATCTGTCTGCATCTGATGTATGGTGCATTTTCAGTCATGTTTCTTCACATTTCTTCATGATAGCTTGAATACCTCATCTTGAATATCTGGTTTTTTGGTTTGCTATTTCTGGCTGACCATAACCTTGCTGAAAATCTTGAGTTTATTTGGTGTATTAGCTTAGCCATTAGAATTAAATATAAGTAAATTAAACGGCTGCTGTGCTTTGAGGAAAGGTTTGGGAATCAAACTTGTAGCTATATCTGCTTTTGAAAAGCACATTTCTTGTCACTTTATTTTATTGAAACAATTTTTATTTTCTGTATTTTAAGCAGATACTTCTTGCCCAAGTAATATTTAAAACTTATTTTCCTGAGTGGCCTAAGATGTAGGGAGGCAACTTATCCCATGTACAAGAGCTGCTCCTGTCAACTAAAGAGATGCTAGGAACAAGATAGTGAAATGCTGGCACGGCTGCACTCACATGCGAACACCACTAGCTTACACTTGATGGTGCCTGTGTAAGCAGCAGCAATGACTTCAGTGAATCTCTACAATGGCAGGTTACTTTTCTGCTGTTTGCAGTTACACCAGATCAGGTAAATTATCAGAGCAATCATAAAAGTGAAAAATACAAATATGGAGAGCAAAATGTCACAATTATATCTAGAAATGAGTGGAAAAGGAAAAGCTGTTATGTGTACAGTGAATAAACATGTCCTCGGTATCTACATGGTACTCTAATGGAAAAACCTAATGTATAAATTTGTAATGTGCCTGAATGTTTAAGCAGGTCATCCTGAACAGTGCTAGTGCCGGTGCCAAGTTATTTTGTGCCTTATTAGTGTGCCAGCCAACTATTTGATAGTTAAGGGGGCGGAGTGGTGGCTCTGAGGCTAAGGATCTGTGCTGGTATCCAGAAGGTTGCCGGTTCAAATTCCTGTGACTGTCAAAAGAGATCCTACTCTGCTGGACCTTTGAGCAAGACCCTTAACCTGTAATTGCTCCAGGGGCACTGTACAATGGCTGACCCTGTGCTCTGACCCCAAGGGGTATGCGAAAACTAACAAATTCCTAATACAAGAAATTGTATAAAGCGAAATAAAGAACAACAACAACCTGTGCAGCTAGGTTCCCCCGACCCATATGATTTGCACACTAGGTGAATGCCTGACTTGCCTTAATGGTGGCACCGACCCTTGTTCCCAACATATCACTATATAGGTGAGATTCCAGGACATTTTAGCTTTTAATTTTTGTTCTCTGATAAGTTTACCTATAAGAAATCTTATTCAATAAACCAGATATTTCCTAATGACGTATTGCAATAGTTTGGGACCTTAGGATAATTCTAAGGCATACAGTAGGTGCGTTTTAAGGGTATACTATTTATCTTGATGTTGATTGGTGTCTCTTAAACTGTGTTATGTAAATTAGCCTACTTCATTTCAAGGCCATTGCTTTTTTATTTTTGTCAGTCAGAACTGATAGATGATGTCGATCTGTTCAAGCTTGTTATAATAAAAGATGTCCATCTTGAAATTCATTGCTAATGATGACTGGATTATTCTTTATTTACATAGTATTGTCCCTAACAGATACACTAAAAATGTTATGTTTTTTTAAGATTAATATGACTTTAACACTACAGTTTATCATTTAAGCAGCACAATGACTTGCACTCCACCATAGTCTGTCGCAGACAAAAATATTAGCTGAAGACTTCAACATGGAGTTTAAATCTCAAATAGATATTTTATTTAAAACGTTAATGTTTAATAGGGACTACAATTAGTCTTAAACCAATCACAAAAAACAATTAATAATAAGGTACAAACAATGTGATTGTGAAATCACTTGAGTTTTAATCTGGCTACTTCAGCTACCATAAGCCTATCTGAGCCCTGTTTCGAAGTACATGATATTGTAAAACGCTATAAAAAGCAGATATTTTATGTACTTTCTACTTTGTAAATGTAATTACAATTCACTCTCCCTTTTATATTTGGATAGCACTCATCGTTAGAAAACATTAATAAAGAAAAATGCAATAAATTGTCGCTTTCATGTAGTAAATGAAAAAATAAATGGAGATGTCCCTGAGTACAGCTGAATGTCACATCATGGGACACATTCTCTAACTTGTTAAAAGATGATAATTTGTGAACTTTTCAGAAAACTTTTCTGACGTTTCCTATGAGAACAGGAGAAAGGTGGGAGCTTCTTAAATCTAGGGACATATTTGTGCACTTGTTGGTAGTATGCAGATCTATGATTGCAGTGAGGTTTGGAAAGAGCACTGGGGATGCCTGTCAGCAGTGTGAGGCATTCCTCAGCAAATTCAGCATCTGCCCTAATGCTTGCAGCCAAAATAAAAATGCATAAATAGCCTGCAGAGCAGTTTTAATAAATGTGTAGTCACCTGTTAGCGCCAAAGCAGAGGACAACAATGATTTATGAACTGAAGGTTGCTGTTTCACTGTACAAAGTGCAAACACTGTGCACATTTGGAAATCACAGAATACAAGTTAGAAAATGTATGCATGGCGTTACATTCAGGTTCCTTCAGGGACTTGGTAAAATGATTTGAAAGCTGGGGAATTTAACATTATTTTAGTTATTTCATCAAAGAGTCAGTTATCGCATTTTTGTTTATTATATACTGCAATTTTGTAACCGTGAGTCATATTCAAAAATACTGGCAATAACAGAATGCAATTACATGCGCTAGTAGACTACGTTAAGGTGCATGTATTTAATGGCACTGTTTAACATCAGGTAGGTAAAAACAGAGCCCAGATAAGATTGTCGTGGCCCAATAGCTTTCACAGACAGCCGATTAGATTAGATTCAGCTTTATCATCACTGAACATGACAACGAAATGCAGTTTTACATATAAGCAGAAATGCAAATAGTACTAAATGTGCAAGTAATCAGTTAAATATAAATTTATAGAGCAGTTAGGGGTTTGTACACACAAGATTCCCATTCAAGTCATTTACAAAATATTGGTTATGCCTGGTCTGTGAAAAATTGTAGTTTACATTTCTTAATTATAATATTTGGTCTGTAACTAATTGTAGTTTACATTTTTTAATTAAAACATTTCTGAAAGCAGTATGTGATGGACAGTTTTAAATCTCTGTCGAGGTGTCAAGGTAAAATTGACGGCATCTTCAGACCTTGATGGAGAAGAGGTGTGAAGTTTTGCTGATAAATTGATGAATCCGCTGTGGTCCCAGAAGGACGAGAGGAGGGCTTGTGCCTCCTCCAGACCACGAGGGGGCGTCCGCCCTGGTTCTGTTGGGGACCACGGGTGGAGGGCTTGGAAGCCCAGCCCTGTAGGGGCCCGTGGCCACCGCCAGGCGGTGCCCCGATGCCAGTTTATCCCGTGTGGTCCTTGGCCGGGGCTGGAGCCCGGCCGGGACGCCTTGGAGGACCAGTGGAGGGCATAGGCCTCCTCCAGACCGAGAGGGGGCGTCCGTCCTGGTTATGCAGGAGGCCTCGGGTAGGGGGCTTTGAAGCCCAGCACTGTAGGGACCCGTGGCCACCGCCAAGTGGCGCCCCAGTGCCTAATTGTCCCTGGAGCCCAGCACTTCCGCCACACCAGGAAGTGCTGGGGGGAAGACTTTATGTGGCGCCCGGAGAGCTGCCAGGAGGACAGCCGACACTTCCGCCACGCTGGGGCGTGGCTAAGGAGGGAATGCCGGGAACACCTGGGGCTCATCCGGGAGCATTATATAAGGGGCCGCCTCCCTTCAGTCAAAGGCGGAAGTCGGTTGGAAGAGGACTGAGCGAGAGGAAGGACTGGAGGCGGCCAGGAGAAAAGAGGCACAGGACTGTGTGGCCTGGACTTGGGGAAATCGGTGCTGAAGGCACTGGGGTCGTGAGTGCACGTATTTATAGTTGTAAATAGTGTAAATAAACAGTGTGTGGGTTGAAAATATGTTGTCCGTCTGGGTGTGTCCGGGCCAGCGTTCACACCGCGAAATCCTGAATCATTAGAGTGCACAGATAATGCAGCTGCAAGGTTGTTTTTATTGTAACCTAAATACTGAGTACATATGTGTTCACTCTGTCCTTACAGAGTTGCAGAACTCCTGCCCTCTTACATTAATTTCTAGATAAGTGACTTTTTTTTTACTTTTATGGTTGACTTACCTCAAGCAGCAGGAGACAAGTGTATAACGAATATGATGTGTATAAATCTTGAATAGAGGATCTTGTCCTATAGTCCAGCTTATTACATACTTGATCTCAACCTCAGTCTCAGAAGTGGAATTACTTTTTATGGATCAGTGTAAAAGACAGTATATTAAAGAACTGCTTACTATAACCCAGAAAAAGGAAGCATGCATGTTATAAAAGTTGAATTAAATATTCTATTTGTACTAACTATTTCTGGAAGGAAAACTAGCCTATAGCATGATCCTAAGAAATGAAGAGTCCAGTTGGTCTATTAAGCTTATTTGTGTTGTTAACAGCACTGTAGTCTCTGTATCTCATACAGGCCTTTTCAAACGTTGTCAGGATTTCAACTACGTGACCCATTAGTTGGTTCTCAAGATACTTTATGTTAAGAAGTGCTCCCTAATTTCTATCTTAAACGCACTGCTCCTTAATTTCACTTAGATGTCTTTAAGTAGGTAACTCACTATTTACATTTCATGGCCGAGTTGAATTACCCACTAAATCTTATGCTCCACATTCTTCAGACATTGTGCTTTGGCTGTTTCTTACATTTGGATTTTGACTATTTATTTTAGTCATTACTCTTACTGCTCTCCTAAAGATATCTCAGAAAGGTGACGTTGCTCATTAACTTATTCTAATGTCCCAAGGTCTTGGGCATAAAGAAATTCCATCTTGAATGCACTTTTTCATTTCATTTCCACTATGTTTGCTTCCATATTTGATTCACTGTTCATCTGAAAAATTGTCTTTGCATTTTAGATATGACTAAATGTAATCTCTGAATAATCCTACTGCCCTGGATACTTCAGACACAGGATTTTGACATACATTTCAAGTTCTAGTTTAGGTTTGCTGTCATGTTTGCAAAGTGCAATGAAATTCCCATATCTATGTTGGACCAACATGCCACAATTTGCATGATCTGTTGAATGATAGCAAAGATGATTTTGTGACAGTAATGGCAGTAATTTAGTGCGATCTGGAGGAATGTGCAATATAAACAAATGTAAGAGGTATTCAGAAATACATCATTCTAATAACATTTGGCTAATGAGTCATTGCTTTTTTGCACTCTGCTAAAGCATGCCCAAAGTCATAACATTCAGACAGAGAAAGAACTTCCAGATTTTTACAGACAATATAATATCATTTTTGTTTTATTAACATTATTCTGACAAATGAGGAGTGCTGCACTAAAATAAATTACATTCATTTTAAATTGATGGACTGGACTGTTGTGAAAGGCTGGTTGCATGGATGAAACAGATTATAAAATGGATGGATGGAAAATTAAATACAGTATATATAGCTCACTAGTAGTCAACTAAAAATATGCATTCATCTATAACCTGAAAAATATTCTCTTAAATAAAATGTATACAGGGCTGCAAAAAAAAATTACAAACCCTTGATTTAGAACTGGGAAAAGGTAAAGTAAACTTGCTTTAGGCTATTGTACTCCAATAATAAACAATCATGACCAATGTGCTGAGCTACAGTTATTAGTCTATGAAAAATATAATGAAAGCTTTGAAGCGGAATAAATGTATTATTACAGGGAAAAAAAGCCTAAATGAAAGAACTTTTTCTTTTTTAATTGAGTAGACGCCCATCATCCCATTATCTCAGCTCACACATAAACTGACCAATTGATATGCCCGTCAGTAGGCACACCCTCTTTTCATTGTTAATTTCAATAATGGAGAACCTGCTGTCCGTTTTCATTCTGAAAACAAAGAGCTTCATTCTCCCAACATATTTTTTTTTTCTGTTCATTAGAACAGTATGTTGAATTGTATGAAAAGATTTTTTTTTTAGAAATGGGAACTCTGATGGGTTTTGGCAGTCATAAGCTTCTTGACTGTTAAGCTAGAATCTCAGAATGAACAAGTACATTTATTTGTTATCTCTAGTCAGAATTTTGCATGTGTCCCAAAAATCAGATAAAATGAAAAAAATCTTAACATAGCCAATATTTTATAGTGTGTTAACTACAATAAATCCTTTAGTCCATCCATTTTTGAGACCCTGAAATACAGGTCAGGAGTCACCAGGGCATGAATATATCCTGGCAGTATTAGGTGCAATGCAGGAACCTACTCTGGATAGGCCATTTGTCCATTGAGAACTGTGCATATCATTATCTAACCCAGGGGTCAATAGACCTGGGTTTCAGGAGGTCCGTGAGGGTCAGATAAAAATTAACAGTTATATTCACTATACAGTCTGGAACTGTTGATTTTTCTCGTGTGAACTTTCCCACTTGATTTTCCTCACATGTTACATCTCTCACCATTATTTTTCTCGCAAATATTTTTCTTACCTAAGCCTAATGTGTGAGTTACATACTCGTGAGAAAAATAATGCACAAGAAAAATAACGGCAAGAAAAATATCACACGAGACAAATTGCGCAAGAAACATCAAGCGAGAAAAATAGCTGTCACCATACAGGTGAATATTTATGGGGAAGGAGTCCATAGCTGTCATCATATTCTTAAATGGGTCAGTGACTCAAAAAAGGTTAAGAATCACTGATCCAGTGATCACTGATCACTGACTACAGCTCTGCATTTAACACTGTCATTCTATCCCAGCTCATCGCTAAACTCCTGGATCTGGGGCTTAGCTCTACACTGTGCAATTGAGCACTGGACTTCCTCACCAGTAGACCTCAGCAAGTGCGTATTGGTGGAAAAACCTCCTCTATCATCACCATCAAAACTGGCACCCCGCAGGGCAGCATGCCAAGCCCCCTGCTTTACTCTCTTTTCACCCATGACTGCGTAGCTAAGTACAGCTCAAGTACTGCGTAGCTAAGTACAGCTCAAGTTTGCTGACGATGCCACTGTAATAGGTTTGATCAGCGAGGATGATGAGATGGCCTATAGGGAGGAGGTCAGACTCCTGGCAGAATGGTGTCAGGACAACAACCTCACCCTTAATGTTAGCAAAACTAAGGAGATGAATGTGGATTTCCACAAACAGACAATAGAGCACGGCCCCATTTACATCGGAGGTGAGGCTGTGGAGCAGGTCAGCAGCTTTAGGTTCTTCAGAGTCTACCTCACTGATGACCTTAAATGGTCAAGTCACACTGCGGCAGTAGTCAAGAAACCCCAAACTCAGGAGACTGAGTAAAGCCCGGATGTCCCCCACAACCCTTTGCAGATTCTACAGGTGTACTGTGAAGTCCATCCTGACAGGATGCATCACATCCTGGTACAGCAACTGCTCAGTTCAGAAATACAAACCGCTGCAGTGGGTATTAAATGCAGCACAGCAGATCACGGGCACATAGCTCTCTGCGATCCGTGACATCCACACTACACGCTGTCTCAGGAAAGTGAACCATATCAGGCAGGACCCCAGCCACCCTGCACTGTCACTTTTCACCCTCCTCCCATCTGGGAAATGACTAAAGTCCATTCGGAGGCGCACCTCCAGGTTCAGGAACAGTTTCTACCCAACTGCAATCAGACTCATGAACAATCAATAACCTTGTGTCACCTACACTGCTACCAGCACATATACTTCTGCCTTTGTCTCTATTTATTCCTAGGATTCTGGTTTTATTTATTTTCTTATTTATATTCATATTTATTGTGTGTGGGTTTTTTTTTGTCTATGTTCATTGTCTGCAGAGGGACATGCAAACAAGCATTTCATTGTACATGGTACTTGTACTTGTACACTTGACAATAAAAAATTTAAATTAAAATTGAAACTAGTGTGTTATAAAGCTTGAGTATAACCTCCCTGGACTTGTACACTACACATATTGCTATATAAATTAACATCTCTCTAGCCTTATTGATTGCTTCTGCACACTGACTGAATGTATGAGTAGATAGTGATGCATTCAATAGAACTCCTAGGTCCTTCTCATAAGGGATATTTTCAAGTTTTAGACCTCCCATTGTGTATGTAAATTTACATTTTTTACTTCCCATTTGTACCTTCTATTTGCTTAAATTAAATTTCATCTGCCACAAATCTGCCCAAGTGTGTATTCTGTTCAAGTCCCCTTTTAATGAATTGACTGCAGATTATCTGACATTTTACCTAGTTTGGCATCTTTTGCAATACTAATTAAACTAATTAGCTTGTTATTTATGTTGTAATCCAGATCATTATATACATTTATAAATATACACAACATTTCCACCTTTATAAAAGGTTAAGTGTCTGTGTCTCTGTCTGTGTGTCCATCCAGTTGCTATGTCTCCATCATTGCAAAAGATGGTGTATCACAAACATTTTTAGTAATGAACTACATTACATTTGTCATTCCAACACATGGCACATCACAAACATTAAACACTGGCTTTACCAACCCCTTATCAAATAGCATATAATAGAGACTTTGTGCTTCATGGTGTACTACAAATGTTTACAATGAAGTCAATGTTGATTACTTAGCCTTTAAAACAGTTGGGTAGCACAGATATTATACGATGTGTATGTGTATACAGTACATATATGTGTGTTTGTGCATGTGTGTGTGCATATAGGTGTTTGCGTGTATAAATAAATTGTCAAGCTTTTGGCGGCTAGAGGTGGTGGTGCCACCAACTGTTTTGTCTTCTTACTCCACAGTGCACAGAAACCATAAAGTGACGGCAACTGACTCTGCCCCTTCTGGTCACTGAGCCATAAAAGCGTGTCATATATTAAGCTGATGGTTGTTCCTAAATTAGTCCAATTTAACTGAGTATAGGTATGTGTAAAAATTTGTATGGAGATGGGCTGGCACCCAGTCAGGGTCTGGTTTCTGTCTTGTGCCCAGTCCTGCAAGAACAGCTCCTGGATCCTATGACCCTTACTATTGATGGGTAGATATTCTGAATTGATTTCCTCATAGTTCAATTTTTGAAAGAAATATAGTAACAATTACCCAAAGAAATCCTGTTTTTATTTAAATGTGATATACAGTACTTGACAAGCTTAAAGAAAAAAACTATAACTAAAGCTTAATTTCTCACTAAAAATCATTAAGCAGGATGTGGTAGAGAAAAGGTAAGTACATCCATCTGCCTTTCCTTTTTGAAACTCGTTGTAGTTAAAAATTTCCATTTTTGGTAGGGGAATCCACTTTTTCCAGATGCAAGGCTAGTACCATAACTGCAAAATCTAATGAAAACTCAAAAGCCAACACAATCTCCTTCTAATAGTATTGTGATTTTTCAACTGGAGACTTAACTTTCAGTTATTCTTTCCTTTTTGCACATACTCTTACGTACTAATGGAATCCTCCATCTTCTTAAGCTTTATCAAATAAAAGTACTTTTAATTTGTGTTCTTATAGCGTTATAGAACCTACTTAAAAACAAGGATGAAAAATGTTTGACAGTATTTCAAAAGTTCACATCAGTTCTAACTTTCTTTCTGTTCTGAATGAAAGAGATGACACTGAATATAACTAATGACAGCTCAAATAAAACAGCATTCTGCAACATTTTCAGTGTCACTGCTTTTAGTCAAAAACATCTCCAGTGTCTTAATAATTGGAAAAAAGATTCAAATCTCTCCTGATCATAAAGTACATAAAAAGAATCAAAATGAAACAGGATGTGTGATAATGACTCAGAAGATCGATCCAATACCTGAAAATAGCTGGGTATTTAGTGTCCTGAATCAGTCAATCACAATATCTGCAATTATTGTTTGTGGTCTCTATTTTAAAAAAAGAAAATGCCAGATAACATCATTGCAACCCTCATGTCCATTATCATGTACACATTAAATAAAAAAACATTAAGTAATGGAGTTAAGTGTTCTCCAAAGCTTCAGGAGAAGATAAAAAGTAAGGCTGGATCAGAGTGACGGAGGAGGACTTTTTAGTTTAGTGTAATGTCAAAATTCAATAGACTGAGCAGGAATAAAAGGAAAGAGACATCAAAACTCAAAAATTGTACCAAATAGCCATTAATGAGTAACTAAATGCATTAGCCAATGAGGGTGAGGAAAAGTCTCAAAGCTGCAGTCATGTTGCATTACTGTCCCATTGATTTTCAGTTGTAGCATTCCTTTGTAAATTCTTAGTGAGTTGAGGACAGTCATGGCAGCCACTGTTAACTACCAGTCATGTTGTTAGCGACAGACAGATGACAGGGTTGGGTTGACAACCCAGCTGGGATTAAGCCTTTACCCTTACCTGGCAGGAAGGTCAATGTTGTGGATAGACATACTGTCTCCCAACAGTACATTTTCCCATGACACAGTGGATAGGAGCATTCCTGGGCCAGAATCTCCATTACTGAACATTCAGGGCATGATGGGAATTACAGTCCCTTGGGGCAGCTCTGCTGGGATCCCTGAACACCCACAAGTGATGCTGTTGGGGAAGGCTGTCCCCACTTTCATGGGTTTCCGCCTGGACCCAGGAATACTTCCTTCATGACAACAGAAGTATTCCTATGTTCAGCATAAAAGTGGCCACCTCTGCCCACTGGGTGTTCGAGCTCTGGATGGGGTGGATGAGACAGTATGGGTGGTGTAGAAGATGAAGGAGGGAAACTGAAATTCTGTGGAGGTATTACTACCTTTTACTTGAACCCAGGACCATGTTGTGATGCTTTGTCTGAGTGTTTGGGGTGCTGTAATGAACCCTACAGCCCACAAGAGTGGCAAACTGGCCATAATTTCCTAAATACATATGGAATGCAAATAAAGTTACATACCTTTCTATATATATATATATATATATATATATATATATATATATATATATATATATATATATATATATATATTTATTTATTTTAATATCAATTTATATTGCTGCAGTCTAACAACCTAACAAAACATAGTGCTTCTTAAGTTTATCAAATAAATAAAAATATACAGCATAATAACAAAAAATTGAAGTGCAGCATGTAGAAAATTATTGATTAATTGTATTCTTTTTTTTTTTTTCAGAAAAATGGATGTGTCCATATTGTTCGTAGAAAGGGTAGAAATACTGGCTTGGAACAGAGGTAGCAGGCACAGTAAGGTAGTGTTTCAGCAATATGGCAATATGAGGATATGTTGGCTCATTTTTCCATATCAGTAGTGAGTGCAAGCTCAGATAAGTTTATGTACAATTAAAGCTCCTACTTGTTTATAAATGGCTGGTATGGTTTGCCAGCTGAAATGTGGGTGAAAGAGAACATCATACTTGGGATCAATCACTTTTAGCATGTGTTATATATAACAGAGTATGGACTCAGATCCGATACAATATAAACACCTATTTCATTTGTTATTTCTTATGCCCAGTCTGAATTAACAAGAAGAGGTTGCCCAAATGCCACGGGCAGCAGTGTTGGAACTGCACTCTGTTTTTTTCCTTGTACAGGTGATACAAATGAGTATTCATGATCGACCTACTGCTAGCAACATATCCGATTTCAGTTTAACAATGGCAATATGCTGCCTTCACCTTATCCACTTGTCTTTACTTATTGCTATTGTGGTTAACTAGAAAACTGAAATGTTCCCAAACAGGACACCTGAAGGATACAGGACAGTCCACAAGCTCTGGTTTTTTGGTGGCCATACGTTTGAGGCCACATCACTGAACATGTGCTAATTCAGTTATGGAGTCAGAGAGGAAGCTGATTTTTTAAAGTAGTTCCGCACACAGAAATAAAGAGGTGAAGTCACACTGTATGTGGTCAAGTATTACTTTGTTCTGTAACATTTTGGTCGACTGACCATCTGAGCATTAAAAAAGTGCATGTAGCACACGTGGTTAAAGCTATGCTATATTCACTTGGATCATAATGCGTACCAACCTGAAAGTTCTGTATGGCGCGGTACAAATATGTGTACGGCTAAACCCCTATGAGTATAGTGTAATTCATATACTAACTGCCCCACGTAACACAGAATATTAATGATGAGCACTGAATTGAAGCTTTGTGGTTTTTAGTGCAGTGCCTTAACCACTAAGTACATGACTGTGCATCTTAATGTATATTCTTGATTTGCACCAGCTATACTATATACAGAAATTACTGCATTCAAAGAAAGGCTTTGCTGTGTAACACAGTTTTCTGTTTTTCTTTTGCAGTCTGTTAGCCAGTGATAAACTTAACAGCAAGACTTAAGCATAAGAGCATCAGCATAGCACAACAGCTGTAATGGAATTAAGGGCTTCAAGGGTCATTTAGGCACTGCAAAAATGGCCATTTTTTATATAGCCCCCACCCCAGTATCAAATGAACGTTGCTCTGCAATATGCTAGATGTGGTTGACACCATGCGATTTCTGACGTCTTGGATTTCTGTTTTGCAATATAATGAGCACTCACTCTTTTTCTTTATTAATGTTCAGTTTTTCTTTTCATGCATTTCTTTTCCATATGCTCATTTATTAGAATAAGCTCAAAAATAATTTAATTGCTTTAGAAGAGAAAAAATAACATTCTAGTGAATTATACAACACAATGCTTTTTTCTACATTTTTGTTGAATTTGATTATGTATTTATTATTGCTTCTGAGGTTAGCCATAACTCAGATAATAAGTCAAATATAGCTGAGAGCAGCAGTGACTAATAGCTAAGCTTTGGCCTCAGTCTATTTCAGTATGTGAATTATACCACAGTTGCAGCTAATTCAGTTTCACCTCTGGGTTTGAAATTCTCCATGGAACATAAATAATGTTATTTTTCAATTCTTGATTTACCAGTTCTATATTTTTACCCAATTTCTATATTACATACACTAAAATGTCTATATTGTAGGCTCACATATTAAGTAAATATTCATTTTCATTTTGAGGTTGCACTGTTGGCTCTTGGAATGCCCCAAAGTTCCAAAGTCCTTCATTTGGTTTCTGTTGCAGTCACTGTCAGTGTGGAGTTAGCAGCACTTTCCCCCACTGTCACAAAATCCAAAAGAGTCATATGACCATCAGCAGAAGAAAATGGCAAAGGAAATCAGAGGAGATAAAGCCCTCATATAAGAAAACTACAGTACTTTCATTCGATTGTGCTAGATTGTAGTAGTACCATGTTAGCCATTTAGAATGCAATGATAAGAGAAGCAAAAAGACACCTTTTATTGGCTAACTAAAAAGATGACAATATACAAGCTTTCGAGGGAACTCGGGCCCCTTCTTCAGGCAAGATGTAATGTGTTAGATTCCACTACAGTGTAATACTTCTTTCAGCTGCTCCCATTAGGGATCACCACAGCGGATCATCTTCTTCCATATCTTTCTGTCCTCTATGTCTTGTTCTGTTACTCCCATCACCTGCATGTCCTCTCTCACCACATCCATAAACCTTCTCTTTGGCCTTCCTCTTTTCCTCTTACCTGGCAACTCCTTCTTTAGCATTCTTCTCCCAATATCCTCTGCACATGTCCAAACCAACACAATCTCGCCTCTCTGACTTTGTCTCCCAACTTGAGCTGACCCTCTAATGTACTCATTTGTAATCCTGTTCATCCTCGTCACACCCAGTGCAAATCTTAGCATCTTTAACTCTGCTACCTTCAGCTCTGTCTCCTGCTTTCTGGTCAGTGCCACCGTCTCCAACCCATATAACATAGCTGGTCTCATTAACGTCCTGTAGACCTTTCCTTTCACTCTCGCTGATACCCGTCTGTCACAAATTACTCCTGTCACACTTCTCCACCCATTCCACCCTGCCTGCACTCTCTTTTTCACCACTTTTTTATTCAAATTTTAGGAAAATATAAGTCACACTCTCAGCTGCCAGGCCTGTTAGCCTGCACTATATTGTGCAAAGGCTCATTTTTAGAAGACTGTATAGCACAATAGATCTGGAGCTCACGTATGTTTTACCAACTTCCCCACAATAAAGGATGGAAGGACCATGGAGACATAAGTTTACTCACAAGCCAACCAGAGCCAACCCAATTTACAATTGTAAATATTAAACATGTTCAGTATTTAAGATACCAAATCATATAGATATATGTTTTTATATGCAGCGTATCTTGACCCTTGGCCAATTGGAGATAACTAAATGTGGTAGTGAAGAAGGGGTCCTATTTCTTCCAAACGGTAAAAACATTCCTTTTTTCTCTGAGATATTCCAAAGAAACAATGTACAAACCCTTGTGACATGTTGAACCTGAGTGCTGTGTGGTATGTTTGTTTCAAAATCACATTTTTGTTTGTGTGAAAGTCTGTAACATGTCAGGTTCAAGATTATAAATCACTTCATTTGTGATGTTTTTTGTACATATACAGTGCCTTAGGGAGGTATTCAGACCCCTTCATTTTTTTCACAATGTATTACTTTGCTGCCTTATGCTAAAATTACTTACATTCATTTTTTCCCTCATCAAGCACTCAAAAACAATCAATACACCTAGATGACAAAGTGAAAACTGGATTATAAGAATTTTTGCAAGTTAAATAGAAATAAAAAAAACTAAAATACGAGTATTCTGCTGACACAAGTATTCAAACCCTTTGCTATGACACTTGAAATCTGGGTCAAGTAAACCCCATTCTATTGATCATCATTGACATGTTTCTCTCTATTGTTTGGATTCCACCTGTAATTATTTGAAGTAACTGGACCTCATTAGGAAAAATTGCACACCTGTCTATAGAAGGTTCCACAGTTAGCAGCTAGTGTGTATCAGAATAAACACCAAGCCATCAGATCAAAGGAATTCCCTGAAGAACATAACGGACAGGATTATGCTGAGGCACAGATCTGGGGAAGGCTAAAAAAAACTTTTCTGCAGTATTGAAGATTCCCATGAGAGCAGTAGAGCAGTAGTCTCCATAATTCTTAAATTTACTCTGCACTGAGCAATCAGTGAAGAAGGACCATTGTAAAAGAGGTGACCAAGAACCCAATGGTCACTCTAGCTGATCTCCAGAGAACTTGTGTGGAGATCAGTGCAACTTCTAGAGGACCCACGACCTTTGCAACACTGCATTAATCTGAACTTTATGGTAGAATGACCAGGCAACTCTTGAAATCTGCTTGGAGTTTGCAAAAAGGGACCTAAAGGATACACAGATTGTGAGAAACAGAATTCTCTTTTCTGATGAAACCAAGACTGAGTCCTTTGTCCTCAATTCTGAGCATCACATCTGGGGGAAAGGAAGCAACACTCATCACCTGTGTAACTCTCATCACCAGACTTAGCTGAAGATTTGCCTTCCAAAACAACAATGACCTCCAACCACAGACCAAAGACCACACATGAGTGATTTGGATATAACTCTGAAAAAGGTTCTTGATTGACCCAGCCAGAGCCCTTAGTTGAACCCAACCAAACATCTCTGTACAGACCTAAAAGTAACTGTCTACTGGTGGCCTCCAGAATTAGAATTAGAGAAAAACACTCAAATCCAAGAGTGCCAAGCTTGTTTCATTAGACTCAAGAAAACTCCAGGCTGCAATCACTAAGTACTGAGTAAAGGCCTGAATACTTGTGCCAATGATATTTCAATTTTAATAAATTAGCAAAAATTTCTAAAATTGTGATTTTGCGTTGTTATTCTGGGGTGTTGAATGTTGCTTGATGTGGAGAAAAAATCAATTTAAGTGATTTTAGCTCAAGGCTACAATATGACAAAATGAGGTCGAGGCACTGAAATTAGGTGGTGTGTGTTTTTATACCAAAAGAGAAACTAATGCCAAAAAAATTGGTGTAATTTGTAGTTGTATCCCACATTTTCAGCATCTCTGTCATTTAACCCTTTCACAAAGTGACCCTTCAAGCAACCATGCTGCAGTATGTAACCCTTCAGCCTGAAAGGCTACATAGCTGGGAACCAAATGGCTCCCCAGGGAGAGGTATATACTAGTACTGCTTGATGGTCCCGTGTTATCCCTCTATTATAATAAAAAAAATCCTGGGACGAGACAAGACTTTTTAGCCTGGGATGAGATGTGACTTTTTCAGAGAGATACTTTCACATCCCGCGAAATGAGACTTTGTGCCAAGAGATTTAACAACGTCTGGGATCGGAAATAAAAGGCAAAGACTGGAAATAAAAGACAAAGAGTAGATGACAAAGTAGAACGGAAAGGTAGTGTTTCTTCCCAATGAAGAGGCGTTTCCACGAGAATTAAAAGGTTTGTTGTTTGATGAAAGTGAAATCCACATACGCGAGCGGCAGAGACTGGGCATTGGCAAGCAAAATTATTCAGTTATTCATTAGTATTCAATGATGCACAGCGAATGAGAACTGCATTTGTTGGTCATTTGATGTTGGAATCCTCCTTCATTCAGTATCAACTGTTGTTGACTAGACAGTCTGGTTAAGCTGAACGTGGCAACATGATGATGTAATTTTTTTTTCTATGGCAGTGTGCCATGTCTATGTTATTTTTGTGGATAGAGACAATAAAACAGAACACAAACGTTTTGAAATATGGCTAAAAGGAGTACACATACATATAATTGGAATGGAGGTATTAGAACATATTTTTCAAGACTCTGACAACTATGATTCCGACATTGATGTTGGAGACTTAAAAAAGCTTGACAATCTTTCATTTCTTTCTCGGTGAGATCACTTCTCAGGTAAACGTTCATACAAGGGAACTGGCTCACACAAGACATTGAAAGTGAAGCCGTGCAGAGTCTGTTATGCTCATAGACTTCATACCACTAAAGGCAAGCCCATTACAACTACTTGGGTTTCCAAAGGCTGTCCATCACAGCCTGGACTATGTATTGAAGGCAGCTGTTTTGAGGATTCTCACACTACATTTGACTATTAATTACTGTAAACCTACTGAAGTAGTTAGAAATGTTTAGGTCTGAACGTCCTGTGTGTTTTTATTTTTTTTTTTTAATGCTGGATAGTGCCATCAATAATGACAGTTTGCCAGTGTTATAGTGTCAATACACATTATGTGTACATTTTATTGATGTGTAATTTGTTGCAGCAATAAAGACGCTGTACAAGTTTCTCAGCATTACATCAGTTAATTTCTTATTTCTTTTACACTTGGGTGTAACACTTTCTAATATTGACTACATACTAATTATTGAGGAGAATGAAAAATTCACATCACTAACAACTACGTAATTTAATCAGAAACCATAAGAAAAATATATATTTGGAAAAAATGGCATTTTGGAAAATGTCATGTTGCTAAATAAAACTTCAGTGCACGGGGTGGGGCTACCACAGCAACAAAAGGGTTAAAAAATCTTCCAACAAGTCAAAAGTCACAATCTACTTAAAGTAATAACCAGCCCTGGATTACCTATTAAGCCAAATAGGCATGTGCTTT
Organism: Polypterus senegalus; assembly: GCF_016835505.1. Taxonomy (NCBI): domain Eukaryota; kingdom Metazoa; phylum Chordata; class Cladistia; order Polypteriformes; family Polypteridae; genus Polypterus; species Polypterus senegalus. The sequence continues at coordinate 38,858,801 of NC_053155.1, forward strand.
AGGCACCAAGGGAAGGGGGACACCACACAGTTTTTTTTTTCCTTTAGCTATCATGTCCTTAAGTCTTTCACTGCACTCTTGTTCAACTTTATTGGTTAAAAAAAGAAAGTTTTGGAAGGCTGGTTTGAAGGTGTTATCAGAAGTCATATTTTTGTCATCTCAATTCATGAGTTTCACTTCTTTTGAGCGTAAACACAGGTGCATGGGTCTTCTGTGTTATGTAATGGACCCTTAAGATTTATATATTATCATTTCTTTTACAGATTTTTCACATAACCATGATAAGTTTTATCTGTTATTGATGTGTCGGAAATCGGAAGGTTGCCGGTTTGAATCCCATAAATGCCAGAAATGACTTTTCTCCTTTGTGCCCTTGAGCAAGGCCCTTAACCTGCAATTGCTTTGTCCTGGGTATGACGTTAATCTGCATCCAGCCCAGCAAGCAGGTCCTCCAACTTTCAGAGGCAGGGATTTGCACTCTAGCCTCCGTAAATAACCTTTCACCATTATATTGTGGTGCTGAGATGTCACCCATTGTTTTCAGATCCTAATCCAGGTGGCGCTATAAGCGTGCGCTCCCAACCTCTGTCACCTTCAACACTTATTGAGTATTAATGTCTTTTTAGTTAAGCAATGGAAAGGCCAAGGGGCATCAGTTGGCCTAAATCTGCTTTTGTTAATAACCCACATAAGTTATACCATCGAACCTTACTTTTATTCTATGTTAATTAGTGTTCCCTAATTTTAATTCTTATTTATTTTGTCTTTTTTTCTTTTTTTTCATCATGTAAAGCACTTTGAGCTACATTATTTGTATGAAAGTGTGCTATGTAAATACATGTAGTTGTTGTTAGCAATACTATATGCATCATTTAAACATTCACATCTACAGGGTAAGTAAAAAGTATGTGAACCTTTCAACTAATTAAACCTGCAAAAGCTACCTATAGTTACTTAGTCTGTTCTTCTCAAGAATTATCAATTCATTTGACCATGTCCTTATCAAAAGAAATATCGGAAGACTTTAAAGGGCTTCCCAAATGTTTTGTGCGGAGGATAACATAAAGAAGTTGCTGCTAAAAGTAAATATTACTGGTCATGGTCCTGCCAAGCTTTCTTGAAAAGGTGTTTTTCTTCCATCTGAGATGGAAGGCATTACCTAACAAACACACTGTAAAACAATTATTCTTCTTGAGTCTAATGATACTCTGTTTCTGAATCACATTGGTTGTATTTTCTTCTTTCTGGTGTGTTTATGACCAGTCATCTCCTTGAATATCACACCATCCTAGTTTGGTGTCACAAAAGGAAACCAAAAAAGACTGATCCCATGACTACCCCCAAATGCACTTATTAACATACATGAATAGTTTTGCTGTTCCCTCACAGCTCTAGCATCTCGAGTATGTGGGTGAAGTGTTTTAGCTCTTTCTTATAAATAACTAGCTGTGTAAGGTCATGCTGTAAAAAGCCTGGGGTCCTAGAAACTATTAAAATTGTCAGAAAAAAATTTAAATATAGAGATGTCAGGTAATTGAAAGGAACTACTCTGGACATCTATCTCCTAGGAGGTTTCGTTTTGCTGACATTCTTGCATCGCTTTTGTATTACTGGCTAAGCGACTTTGTCTTTCTTTGGAGGTTTTGTTTTGCCAATGTGTTCCCCTTCTGTATTGGTGGCAGGAAGAAAAGTAAAAGGTATACCATTTTGCCGATTTGCTCGCCTCGCTTCTGTATTAGCCGCTAAGTGAGTGACTCTTTCTTCAGAGGTTTTGTATTGCTGACGTGCTGGAGCCCTTACCCCAAATCCACCTCTCATTTCCGGGCTGGACAGACACACACACTTCCACGCGTAGACGCTTATATACAAGATTTTGAAACCTTCAATCAGCTGTCCCTGGCAGTCTTGCGGCATTTCAGTCATGAAGGCTGAGACATCGGGCAAATGCTATAAATTTATATCATCAAGTTCTGGCACATTGATAAAACACATAGAAGTTGAAGTATAAAATATAGAAAAGAGTTCCTGAACAAGCCAGCTGGACCTAGCACAAAACCTGTTCATGTCAGTGTTGACTAGAATTCTCCTTTATGCTGTTAAGCCTTTATTTAATTAGAGTGATATTGCTACAATTGGCCACTCAGCCAGTCATGTGGGTTTCACTTGAAGGAGATTTGGGGATTTGTAATTTTTCCAGTGTTCCTGGCAGACCATGCAACAGGTTGTAGAACACACCACTGTGACTACATAACTATCTGCTTCATCCACACCACTAAAGTTGCTGATCTGAAAGTAGATCCCTGACCACCACCTTACTCCATGTACTCTTTTCAGTTGCAATGTGAGAATTACAGTATGTAAGCTTAACCACTACACTATGCTTTTAAGAAGCTCTTGCAATTTCTCAATGAAAAGCGCATAGCTGTTCCAAGAACCTCGGCTCTGATTTTGTTGTTTAGTTTCATTTATTTTTATAGAGAACAGTACATCACCCAAAAGGCTGCCAGTTTTCCAATTTGAATAATCCTATACTTGGGTCATTTAACCTGAAGGGAATTGGTGTTGCATTAATGTGGAGATCTCAACTAATGCCACTCTTGTTTAGTCCTTTAGCACAGTTCTTGTAAGCTAGTATCAATTCCTGAGATATTGGACAATTTGGGATTAACAGATAAAAAGATTCTGTCATCAGATTAGACAATGCAGAACATACTCTCCTTGGGTCAGGGACACTGTTTGACTGGGGTCTCCAAGGCTCCAGACCTTATCTGTTATACCATGGACCCAGCAGAAGTTTATTTTCTTCAGGAATGCTGCTGACTGTTTTTTGGTTTCTTCTCGGTTGTTATCTGGTCATAGTTCAACAACTGAGTAACGGACACATCTTGGTGGACACTATTGAAGTGAATCATTTTCAAGCCTGTTTGTTTAATGTATGTTTGTTTTTTGCATTTGACATGAGAACTTGTCTTTGCACTCTGGGCCTGGACTCAGTGAAGAGTGCCATAGCAAAAAAAAAAACACTCTTCAGCCCCGGGCTATCAAGGCAGGCTGGACCCCTGCTTTTGGCAGTAGACTCTGAAGCATCTACACCATCTCCCTAGAGGTACGACTTTATTTTAAATATAGCACCCAAAGATCCCTGTTCAGGCCTAGTGCTTCTATCCTATCAAACGTGCTAAACATATATCGGGTTCATTTCAGGCCAGTACACTGATAACTGAATATTACAGCATTTACTGCTTGGCACAAGTATAACGCACTATACAAACATAAAGATTTTTAGCACACTTTCAAAAATGTCCTTATATGGGATATGCTGTGGAGAGTTTATAAGGTGTGAGATAAATACAGCATATAATATTATATAATAAATATATAATGAGCCCTGCAGGAAAAAGACTGAACAGCATATTCCTTTTTTTGTTCACATCGCTTCAATGAATCTGTTTCATAACACACTGAAACTGCCTCCCACTCCTGTTATGTGTGCTCAGGCGATTCTAAATAAATCTCAGCTTATTCTAAAAATATCTCATTGAAGAAGTCAAAAATGTAACAGTAGCAGTCAAATGCTGAGTCTCCAACTGTAATTAATGCAGCCACGTTAAAAAAAGCTATGGAACAAAAATGATGGTGTGCCAGTTTACTTGAAGCACATCCAAGATATCGATGATGATGCTGCTTGACATGTGTGATGGCTTATTCTCTCAAGGAAAGAGAACTAAGGCCTTCTGTAGTATTTCTCAGACTTATTAAATTATAAATAATTTACAAAATGATTATTTACGATATGTAAAAAGCTTCTGAAGCCTGCTGCACAAATTTTACAACGGTGAAGCCACATTTTAAAACTGTAAAGTTTTTTGAGACATATTTATTTATAGTATTTATATAAAAAGCATGCTTTCATGAGACAGTAATTGTAATATATAAATAGATTAGTTAACTTCGGCTATGAACTGTTACCTGCAGAAATTGACTGAAGTCAGGGCATCGGCCTATTGAAGTACATAGTCACACACACACACACACACACTCTCTCTTTAAGGGTCAGGATTAGGGTAGGGGATATTAGCCCGAAGGCCATATCAAAGAATCGCATGGGTACACTGACTCTATTAACAGTATACATTTTTTATTTTACAGGCTATACCCATCCTACTAATTGTTACAGTTCAACAAGTCCATTTACAGGTCCTATACATATCCTTAGTTATGAATTTAAATATATCAAATTTTAATAAATATTAAATTTCATATTTTTGATTCCTAATAAGGGGTTAAATTTCAATACCCCTCATTGGTCAAAATTAAAATATTTCAAATTATAATTAATATAGATATTAAAGATTCTTTTTATCCAGATATTAAAAGAACACTAACAGCAGACAAGAACTAAATTTATATTGTGATACTATTAAAAACCATCCCAACACAATAAAATCTTTTTAAAAAGATTGGGATCCAGTCAATATAATACCTGGTGGCCATCTCTTAGGATCCCTGTCCTACAAACAAAATACATCAAACACTAATAACACATTACACTCATACAACAAAATACAAGAATACTAGTTCACATAAACACAGCTTTTGGATGTGGCAGGACAATCAAAATACCTGGGAGGAAAACCAATGTAGGCACAGAGAGAAAAGTGCCAAATCTGCAAATACAGAGAGAGAGAGAGAGCGCTTAGCCAGAATTCAATCACTGGACTACAGCTTTTAGTGACAGCCACCATAAGGTTCAGAATAAATGTAAAACATATAAATGCAGCACCCATTATGAAGCACATCTAATTGAGATCAAGGTTGCAAAGGATGAAGACAATGTCAATAGCATCAGGTAAACCGCAAGAAACAATCTTGGAGAGAATATTATTCTGTTTCAATAGAAATTAAAAAAAGATAGATAGATAGATAGATAGATAGATAGATAGATAGATAGATAGATAGATAGATAGATAGATAGATAGAGAATTTATTGTCATATGCATTGTAACCAGTCAGTCACACATTACAAAGAAAATCTTAACTCTGCAGCCAGCCACCAATATACATGATTAAACACAATTCGATTGCTAATAGTCAACAGACAATAAATAAAAAAAACACATTTCTACAAGAAATATAGCAGTACAATGTAAGCATAAATATCACAGATACTTTGACTGCTAAGTAAACATATAAATCAGGTAATACAGGTATTATAATGCAAAAGGTGAATAGAATAGGCAAATTGCTAGCTGGATCTGTATGCCAGCAAAGTCAGATATTGTGAATGGGACAGTTAAAGGATGAGAAGCATTCATCAGTCTAATTGCCTGAAGATAAAAACTGTTCTCTAGTCTTGTAGTATTCTTCCATTTCACACTCATATAACATCTACCTGATAATTGGTGGGGGGTGCTGTCCTTTGTAATGCTGTGAGCACGCCTGGTAACTCTGCCATGACAGATATCCTCCTGAGTTGGAAGAGCTCTTCCTTAAATGTTTTTTGCGATCCTGACCACCCGCTGTAGGGCTTTGCTGTGCAGTGCAAATAAGTTACCAAGTCAGACGATGATGGCATTGTAAGAATGATCTCAAAAGAACTTCAAAAAAGCTACCAGTGATTGTGGCTATCATGCCATATTTCTTTACCCAGTTACAATCAATGAGCCATAAAAAGTGTGCACTAAATTTAAGTTGAAAGCAAATAATTGTTATAATAATATTTTATAAGGTTCAGTTTTTTATGTGACTTATTTGCTGAATGTACAAAGGGATGTATTTGTTCTAATATTGTTCATATATTAAGTCAATCATTTTCTAACCCACTTAGTCCTGAACAGGGTCACAGGAATCTGAAGGAGCCTACCACAGATAGCTTAAGGAACAAGGCAGGAACAAACTCTGGGCTTGGTGCCAGTCGATTGCAGGGCAAACACAAACTCCCCACCATCCAGTAGGGCCAATTTAGAGAAAGCCAATCCAACTAATCTGCATGTCTTTGGACTGTGGGAGGAAACAGCAGCATATGGAGGAAACCCACACAAGCACAGGAAGAACATGCAAACTCTATGCAGGGAGGATCTGAGATGCAAACCCTGTCCTCCTTACTGCAAGGCAGCAGAACTACCAGTGCTCCACTACACCGCCTGTTTATATATTCAGTGTGTAACAATTCCAATCATGAATTGTATAAAAAACCAAAACAAATACATTCTAATACCAATATGTTTTTACTGTATTGTGTTTGTATGATGAATGAGAGAATCATTAGAGACACATTTCATTCACTAATATTGATGTGATTTGTACTCAAAAGAATCATAACTGAAGTGTGTTGAGACTTGAGATTCAGGAGGTTCTTGCGCATGCACTTTAAATCTTTGCCAGTGTCAGTAAAATGAACGGAGCTGATGACATCACGCAGAACATGCACGTCCTTTAGCACTCCCGTAGAGCTCCTCCACTGAATCAATTTCTTCCTACTTGTGAATCGATTTGTATGATTCACTGTAAAGAGTTGTTCAAAAAGAATTAATTGTTCATGAGTTGCCCATCACTAGTTGACATACGTATGTAAAAAAAAAATGTAAATTGGAAAGGATTTGTTTCTGTAATTCTACAGCAGTGTACTGCTGTATCACAGTAATTTTGTCACTCAGTTTACTGTGTCACTGTATAGTATTGTTTTTATACTGTAATATACAGTAATACGATACAGTAAAATGCTTTAAAAGTAATTAAACTACTAGCCATAACTTTACCCATGTGTTATACCCACACACATTATCATCATTTTATGTCAGGGCTTAGCAAAGTGCAGCATCAACAGAGCATAGGTGACGACAAGCAGGAGGACAGTGCAGTGATCTGGAGTGCTCAGGGGAAAATATCAGCACTCAGAGTCAAAAAGTGTTAGGAGGAGGACAATGCAGCATCTGAGATTCATATCTAACTTTGATTCATCTCATTGTTTAATTAGATGGCCGTTTTTTCTCCTCTTTTACATTTAGAAAAGCTCAAGAAATATGAGATTTGTATTTGCTATATCTTTAAATGTTTATCTATAAATGTCATTTTCTTTAGAAAAAATTTTCTGTGAAATTTGCCATTAAGGATGTGCAGAGCAAGACTTCAGATCACTTAGACATAAATGCTGAAGGACAGCAGACACCAGTGTCATGATCACTTTTGTACTTATTAGTATAATCATGGCTTAAATAACCAGATCAAAATTTATATACTACTCAGGGCACACAATATAGAATTTTAGTTGTGAGACAAAGACCTCTTGAAATGTAAACTTCATAGAGGTCAGCTACAAAACAAGGGATTTGGCACACAATTATTTTTTTTATATACAGAAAAAAAACCCATAAACGCTTACATTTTAATATTTGATCACTTTTATAGGTAGGTATGGATGTGTTTAACCAGATGGCAAGGCTCCACACAGTCCTGATCATCTCCTGTCTCCTTTCCTACATAAATTTGCTGCTGTCTCATCAGTCAGCACAATTTGAGAACAAAGAAAATCTTTTGAATTTCAACAAAATGCCATGATTATTGATTAAGTGACTACTTTTATTATGGTTGCTATGGTTTTCTTTCCTGGAGATGACCAGGCGTGCTGTTCCACAGTCTTAGATAGATAGATAGATAGATAGATAGATAGATAGATAGATAGATAGATAGATAGATAGATAGATAGATAGATAGATAAAGGCTCTATATAACTGATAGACAGATAGATAGATAGATAGATAGATAGATAGATAGATAGATAGATAGATAGATAGATAGATAGATAGATAGATAGATAGATAGATAGATACTTTATTCATCCCAAGGGGAAATTCACATTCACATTGTCACTCTTTATTAGGACTCACTTTGAGCCCAGTTACATTCTCCTCTGACAATCTTTCTTTTCCTAGTTATGCTTATTCTGTGGTCCTCCCTGCATGGAGTTTGCATGTTCTCCCCATGTCTGCGTGGTTTTCCTCAGGGTGCTCCAGTTTCTTCCCACAGTCCAAAGACATGCAGGTTAGGAACGTTGGCAATCCGAAATTGTCCGTAGTGTGTGCTTGGTGTGTATTTGCTTGTGTGTGTGTGCCCTGTGGTGGGCTGGCACCCTGCCCGGGGTTTGTTTCCTGCCTTTCTCCCTGTGTTGGCTGGGATTGGCTCCAGCAGACCCTCCGTGACCCTGTAGTTGGGATATAGCGGGTTGGATAATGGAAGGATGGATGGATGCTTATTCTGTTGATATAAGATCTCAGTTTAATCCCATGTTCTTTAACTGTATTTTGGATTTCCTAAATGAAAGATCCAAGCATGTGTCCTGTAGAATCTCATCATCATGACGTATTCCTTGTTTACCTATGATTGGGTGACAAAAATGCACATCCAAGTTCTTCTTTAAATGGTGCCAACAATTATGAAATATTGTATAGAGAAGAGATATATCTTTTAGCACAATGCTGCCAGAACAACAATTTCTTCTTTTATGTCAGCAAAACGAATAGGCTGTTCATACACTTCAGAAAGCTAAAGGCAGACCATACTGTCATATAAACTAGAATGGAAACACTGGACTAGGTCAGCAGCTTTAAATTTGTCTGAGTCACTATCACTGATAACCTTAAGTGGACGTGATGCATCATGGAGATCAACAAGAAGACATCTTCTCTCTGAAGAAAGGTTGCATGTCTTGCTCGCTGATGTCTTTAGGCAATTTAATCCATCCTCACTGGCTGTATTATATCGTAGTGTGACAACTGTTAAGCTCAGAAATACCATAGATTGATGAAAGTGGTGAAGTCAGCTCAGAATGTTATTTGCAGCCTCCAGCTTTTCTTTAGGCAAAGGGTTATTGGACTCTAGAACAAACTACCTAAACATGTAGTTGAAGCAGAAACCTTGACAGCCTTTGAGAAGAACCTGCTCTATTGAACGTGCAGTGCCGTATGTTTTGAGCATACAGAAGGTGAAGTAAAGCATCTGTTAAGTATAGAAATGACTGAAGTTTGACAAGAAAAGCTAAGTTTAGAGAAGAGACATTTTTTCCATTTTTTTGCTCCTTTTGCTACGTGTGTAACAGCCCTTTTCTTTATTATTGTGTGTACTGTTTGCTTTGAATTTTCACTAAATCTTTTAAAACAAACTTTTGGACTTTCGGCATGCATTTGACCTGTGCTTGATCCTGCCTTACTTACCAGCAACTACACTAAAGGTTGGGAGCTATTAGCTCAACAAACAGGCTTGAAGGACTGAATGTCAAATTTCTTACATTCTGATAGCACATAAAACACATACTTTGGACTAGGGGGCATAACTGACAGATAAATAAGTCGACTAAAGGGAAAAGCAGAATTGTAAGCAGTAGAAAGGCAAAAGTCAGAAACCATGAAATCAAATCATTTATAGTTAACAAGAGAAATAGAACAATTAATAAAGAAGATTCCAAAAAAAATGCTAACACTGTTTTGGGTTTCTGACTCTTAAATACCATTACCATGTAGCATGCATTTGAATTAAGATCCTAAAGAAGGATACTAAAACTTGAACACCATTGACTTTAATGGACGAGGCATAAGACAGAATATGAAGTGCACGTCACATGATTGACAATGGGCATTGAAACAGGAAACCTAAAATAGAAATAGGTGTAGTATGACCTAACCACGACACTGTAGAGAGGAGAAAAATAAGCTTCTTAGAGAATCAAACGAAAGGTAAATTTTCATTAACGCCTGTGACAGTTCTACCTTTTTCCTCTGAGGGATGACTTCAATCATTTCTACACTTGTACTTTGGTAACATTGTCCTTTGGGCCCTGTTTTACCACGCTGGTGCTCTATTACAGAAAAAAGCAGACTATAATGTCATGTAACCAGACTCTAGTTAAGCATGCCATAGACTTTTAGAAACCAAGCAACCACACTCAAAAGTTCAAAAGTCTCCTGAGGTAAATGAATGTCCATTAAGTTCAATTATATCAGACAAGCTTTTAACAATCTAAAGTTACACTGAGTAGCTAGGAATGACAAAAACGTAATGTATAGATGCACATTACAGCAGGCAGAGCTAAAACACATATGGTACTGTGTAATGAGTGTTAATGTTCTCAGGCTGGCACTAGCAAAGCATATTATGTTTTCTACAAACATCTGAAGCATTAATGATCAGAGATTATGTCTCTCTTAGGATAGGCAAAAGGATATTTAATGGTATTATCAGGATGCAAGTTTTTTTCTAATGTATGCTGCTACTTTATGTTTATCAATTACTATTTCAGTTGTCAAGAAATATAAAAACTTTAAAAATCCATTCATCTTTGAAACTCATGTTTTTCTATAATACAGTCATAGCAACAGGTAAAAGGTAGCAAACACTTTTATTTAGAACCCTACTTTGCTATAAAACACACTCATTTATAGTCCCCAAATTAGGGGTGACAAGCATGGCCTAGGAATGAAACACACAAAAACCATAAACTTCTTACTGACGATGAGAACTGACCCACCATCCTTAAGACTGTGAGGCAGCTCTGTCAACATATATAAAAAGTTTTAAAATCTTGTAAAGTAAGAAACATCTGCTGTCTAAACAGAATTGTGTTAAAATAGATAGATTAGGAAGTCAAAATCGGCACATTGCAAGTGAGTGTTAGTACCTTTGGGGTTATACACTGCACTGGAGTAAAACCCGTCTAAGGTTGGTTCCAGCCATGGACACAATGCTGCTGAAATGAACTCTGGCTCCAATGCAACCCTAAAATTGTATTAAGCACGCTCAGTAAGTAGACTGTTGAGTGATTTTTTTTAATGTAAAATCTGCCCAACTATTTATTAGATGAGGATCGCAGAGTATCAAAGCATCACTAATTTGTCAAACTTTCATTAAGAATAAAAAAATATGATTGCTGGGATAAACTCCAACTGCCCTGCAACCAGTGGTGGACCCACATTTTTGGTACCCCTTTGCAACCTACAACAAGGTCTAGGAAACCATTTTCATCTTCTTCAATAGGGTTGTTCCACAGTACATCACCACAAACTTTATAAAAATTCAACCACCACATGTATGGGTTTTAAAAAAAAATTCATATAAAAGGAGGTTCCTATCCCAAAATGTTTAAGGAATGTGGAATAAAATCTCTTCAGGGGTCCCTCTGGGATTAGGAAAATGTGGGTTAGGAAAATGGAGAGATGGATGGATGAATACAAAAAGGCTGGGAAATGATAGAACATTATTTTGCCCATCAGGCTCATTTAGTAAGATGTCCAGCGATTTCATTCAGATACTTTGTAAAAGTCATCAAGGCTTCTGTTTCAAGTACAGGACACTTTGTTCAGGATTGTGTTAACCATTTGTGTGCGATGAAGTGCTTTATGTGTTTTGGCTTTAACACAAAAATAACTTTGATGGATTGACTACCAATTTCCTTCTGACCATTCTGAAGGCCTGGACTGAGTCCCCGTCATTGCGTTTGTGGAAGTGTTTAATTGATGTCACCCTGTCAAAATATGACATGCCTTTTAGCCCTGGTAAAGATTTTATTACTACATGGTAAAAAAATAAATAAATAAATGCCACTATACATAAAGTCTCATCTATTTTACTGCACTTATTTAAGTCTTAGCCAGCACCAGTAGGATAAGGCACAAGGTAAGAACAATCAATGTATAGAGCACAACTTCATTAATATAATATATTGTCCTTACTGGGTATACATAAAAATTCAGGTTTATCAACCACTTTTATCATTTTTCAGTTTACTTCAGAAACTAATATATCAGTACTCTCCAATATAAAATCACATTTGATTCATCTTCTCAATGCTGACAAAATATGCTGCCAACATCTGGTGTTTGTGTTTTGAATTTATTCAACTTATCCTTTGTCTCAAAATATACTTGAGACATCATTTGGCTGAGGGGTTCAGAGTCCAAGGTATGTAATTGTTATAATTGTTTTCTAATATGAAGTTTTGAAGTAAAATCACATTTCCAGCAAAGCCGTGTTGATTTTTTGCAGAGTATCAAAGCCATTATTTTATACGGTATCTAATATGTTCCCATAAATGATGTTTTATAAAGTAGTTAGCACAATATATCAATCATTAAATTGAAAATATGAGTTATATTAATACAAAAAGAGGAAATATGTTATAATTATAAATGTAACAGAAGAGTGAGCCCTTTAGCTTTTGAATGCGAGAAGTGAACAAGATTCACAGACAGGGATCAGGAAAGAGCTTCATAAAATGGGTACAATTAAACTGTGAATGCTTCAAGGGTTGTATAGCAAGGCTTTAGAAATGTGAGACATGCTTTTAGAAGATTTGAGGTATATTATGATGTAATATGGGATAAGAAATATCCATATTATTCATGATTTTTTTTGCTCTGAAAGAAAGGTTCATAATCCCAAAGCAAAAGCAGACATATGTTCATATAATGTTTTATATGCAGGCTTCAGGACAGCTGAGAAACATTAATTTTGGAATATAATTAAACACATGCATAGCCCGTGCTGTACATATATAGAGGAGATTTTAAAAAAGAGAGAGTATTTTAGGACCACTAAGGGCCTTCTTCAGGTGACAATAAATAACACCTCAATGATGTTTATCAGTAAAGGGAAAGAAAATTTTCTATGAAGAATAAAGTAAAACAAATCAGGAGCAGCTTAATGGATTAAAACTTTTTATACATTCCCCTTTGAGATAACTCATTTCTTTATTCACCTTTGAACTTCATTATTTTGCAAATGGTGGAAATTTTTTGAACTGAATATATGAATATATGCACATAATGTATATATCAATAAATATATATATATATCCATCCATCCATTTTCTAACCCGCTGAATCCGAATAGGGTCACGGGGGTCTGCTGGAGCTAATCCCAGCCAACACAGGGTACAAGGCAGGAACCAAACCTGGGCAGGGTGCCAACCCACCGCAGGACACACACAAACACACCCACACACCAAGCACACACTAGGGCCAATGTAGAATCGGCAATCCACCTAACCTGCATGTCTTTGGATTGTGGGAGGAAACCGGAGTGCCCGGAGGAAACCCACGCAGACACGGGGAGAACATGCAAACTCCACGCAGGGAGGACCCGGGAAGTGAACCCGGGTCTAGCGCTACCACCGTGTCGCCCTATATATATATATATATATATATAATGTATTATTATTATATTATTATATATATATGTATATATATATGCAGTGGTACCTTGGTATACGTCTGCTTTGGAATAAAATTTTGCTTGGTATACGACCTTTGTTTGGAATACAACTCGAGTGCTAACCTTGTTTACCTCTCTCGAGACAAAGCCACGACTGCCCACTAGCGTTAGTGCACCAGTTGCTAGCATTCAGTGAACAACCCACGCTATAACTCTCTTTGAACTTTCACGTGTGTGATATAGCGGGTCCACAGCTCCTGTCAAAGTCCAGCTTTAAAATAAATAATCACCACGCTCACAGCTTGGTGAGGGGGCGTGGTGGTTATGTGGCTGAAAGTTGCCAGGGCGATTCGCAATGTGGGCGTTTCTCACCAAAGTGTACTTGTGAAGGACCGTCCGCATTCATGATTGTTCCTGGCGCTACTTATCTTGATAAACAGAAGCGCGAATCAGCTAGAAGGGCAGTAAAGAGAAAGAATGGACGAGAGGGTGAGTGAGTGAGAGCGAGAGAGGGCTGCTTATCTTGATAAACAGAAGCGCGAGTTGGCTTGAAGGGGAGTAAAAAGAAAGAAGCAGGGGGGGCCGCCAGGTAAAAAGGCACCGGGCTTCTTCTTGTTTTTTTTTATTTTTTATTTGTAAAGAATGCTTCCTGCTGTATTTTAACTTCTTTGTTTTTAAGAAGACTTTTTTCTATTGTTTTTAACCTCCACATTTCACTTCTGATTTTATGGATTATTTATTGGAATTTTGGAGACTGCACTTTAATTTGAACACCTTGTTTTGTAAATTTTTTTAATAAAAGCACTTTGCACTCTTTCACCATCCCCTTGCTTTACCGATGAGGTTAGCAGTGAGGCACATTACCGACGGTGTAGGGTTCAAGGGCTCCCCGGCAGCAGATGGGAGCATACAGCAAACCTGCATCGTCACAACGTGATTTTGTGTTTTTTACATGTAAATTTGAATTGATTGTTGAAAAGTATGAAGGTGGCATGCGATCCGGGACATGGCTGTTGCATACCGCTTGCCGAGAACGACGGTATCTACGATTGTGAAAACAAAGATGTTATTAAAAAGTAAAGTGAGGTAAAATTTTCATTTATTTCATCTAATTGCTTTTGTATTTATGTATTTTAGTATTAAGCAGTGTTTAAATTATTTTATACAACCCTATCAATGTATAATATGCCAATAGCAATAGGATTTTTTTTTCATGGGAACGGATTAATCATTTTCCAATTATTTCTTATGGGAAAATTTTTTTTGGTATACGTCCTGTTTGGTATAAGTCAAAGGGTCTGGAACGAATTAAGGACGTATACCAAGGTTCCACTGTATATATATATATACACAGTATATATATATATATATATATATATATATATATATATATATATATATATATATATATATATATATACTCTAGATATATATATATATATATATATATATATATATCTATACTAATAAAAGGCAAAGCCCTCACTCACTCACTCACTCACTCACTGACTCACTCACTGACTCATCACTAATTCTCCAACTTCCCGTGTGGGTGGAAGGCTGAAATTTGGCAGGTTCATTCCTTACAGCTTCCTTACAAAAGTTGGGCAGGTTTTATATCGAAATTCTACGCGTAATGGTCATAACTGGAAGCAGTTTTTCTCCATTTACTGTAATGGAGATGAGCTTCAACGCCGTGGGGCGGAGTTTCGTGTGACATCATCACGCCTCCCACGTAATCACGCAGTACATAGAAAACCAGGAAGAGCTCAAAAAAGCGCTTAAGAAAACATGCATTATATAATTGAGAAGGCAGCGAAACAATAAGAAGCGAGCGAATGACATATACAACCATATTGATGAGTGCTGCTACTCGGAAACAAAGCACGATGTAAACCTACACTTTAAATTAAGTTCATAGACAGGCTGCCGCTGGCGTTTGTAATTTAGTGCCTGCCCATATAAGGCCGTCCGTCAGTGGCAATCCAATAGCAAACTGCCACGGTTATATATTCACGGGTGAAGGACTGTGCTTATGGAGAGGAAGATGAGATGGTCAGGGTGGTGTTTGACACAAACTCAGCGAAACTGCGAGAGAAAGTTTTAAGTGCCAGGACTAAGGTAACATTAAATACAGCCACGGACATAGCACGAGATTGCACCAGCACAGCTGGGAACCTTCGATGCATGTACACCGAGCGGCTCACGTGAACTGACGCAGTGCACAGATAAAAGGCAACAGTTCCAAAGAGCGCTGAACAAAACCGAATTACACAATTGAAAAGGCAGCAAAAATATGAAGCGCCTGATAAGCATATTCATAAATCCAGCTACTGCGGAAACAAAGCACACGGTGGAAAAAGTCAATGTCCCGCTAAAGGAAGACAGTGTAAAAAAAACCCGTGCATGCAGTGTGTCAGGTCTCAGATAAAGAAGAAGACGAGCTGTTTATTGATGCAGTAAGAAACGAATCGATGAATGAAACCTGTCATCTTTACAACGATTGACAAACACGGAATGTAACTTGAACACAACACATCCTACAAATACGAACCTGATTGAAAGAAATAATGATAATCAAATCCTTGATGACAGCAACACTCAGTAACACTCACAAAACAAATACTGTATATTGACAGTCATGTTACGTTATTTTTAAAATGTTCCCTTTTCTTTTCTACCTTTTTAACACACTACTTCTCGCTGCGATACGCTGGTATATATATATGTATATATATATATATCCCGCTCTACATACTCGAATAATGGATACTTTATTCGCCATCAATGATTGTTTTGGTAAAGCCATACTCAGTGTATTCATTAGATGAACGGTAAAAAAGTAAGAGCGAGGGGAGGATGACTCATTGAGGCATGCAGGCTGTAGTCGCCAACTCTATCTGAATTGCGATCACATTTGAAAAACATATCTTTTCAAGTTCTATTTAGTCCATATGTGTCAAACTCAAGGGCGGGCCACATCCGCCCGGCGTGTAATTATATCCGCCCGAGATCATTTTATATACTGTATTATTGTTATTAAAGCCCGGTATATGAAGCGCTGGTAACACAATAAACTACAGATCCCATAATGCAGCGCTTCAGCTGCCTTGCATCAGGGTAACCTGAATGCAATTCAGAAGATACAGAAAACAGCATAATTAAATAAGAATCTGACACTTCAGCGGACGTTTTAACCCGTGCACAATCACAAAGTGATTTCAAGTGAAGCTGCTTTTTTGGGAGACACAAATGCACCAGTTCACCTTGCCCCACTTTCCCTGTTGCCAAGTACTGTTAAACCAAGTCGTCACTACGGTGTTCCCAAATACGCACTTTGCTGATAAACTGAGCGCACTGCGCACTGAGTTTGCACGGCGCTTTGGTGACTTTGATGAACAAAAAAAGTCCGTCTACATGCGGCTCGAACCTTGTGCATGTTTGGTAGCACATATCTGTGTGAGAAGCTCTTCTCAGTGATAAAGACTAACAAAACAGCACACAGGAGTCGCCTCACTGATGAGCACCTGCAATCCATCCTGAGAATCTCCACAACACAGAACCTCACAGCAAACAGAAACGAACCTGTGGCCAAAAAGATGCCAGGCGTCCAGCTCTAAAATGACATATGAGCAAAGACAACTGAATGATTTGATTTGTTATTGCACGTAAGAGCGGAGTCAACCGTTTTAACAAACAGCGTATTGCACTGATACTGAAATAGCTGTGTGTGTATATATGTAGATATGTATGTATATGTATATATATGTTTATATATGTGTGTGTGTATATATGTATATATATATATATGTATTTGTGTGTATATATGTGTGTGTATGTATGTATATGTGTGTATATATGTGTGTGTATATATGTAGATATATATGTATGTATATATGTGTATATGTATAGATATGTATATATATATATGTTTATATGTGTGTGTGTATATATATATATATATATGACAACAACACTCATCACTCACAACAGTGACAAAACAATTACATTGACAATCAGGTTACGTTATTTTCAAAATGTTTCCTTTTCTTTTCATTGCTTCTTTAACACACTACTTCTCCATGGCTGGGTATTTTGCTAGTATATATATATATATATACTATTATATAAAAAAATCCTGGGACGAGACGAGATTTTTTAGCCTGGGATGAGACATAACTTTTTCAGAGAGATACTTTCAAGTCCCACGAGATAAGACTTTGTGCCAAGAGATTTAACCACGCCTGGGGCTGGAAATAAAAGACAAAGAGTAGATGACAAAGTAGAACATCGTAAAGACGTTCAAAAACGATACACACGGAGAGCAGGTTAGAGATAATGAAAGTACTAAAATTCGAAAGTCTCAAAAAAAATGACAGTAAAGATCACATGAGCGCAAACAAATGGAAATTATTACTCGGTGAAATAACGGAACAGCGAAAAGAGATCAAATATATTGTTCCGATTTAAACTTTAAGTCAGAGACTTGTAGATCGTCTAATTCGTTTTGCCATCAGGGAAAAGTAGTGTTTCTTCACAATGAAGAGGCGTCTCTGCAAGAATTAAAAGTGTTGTTGTGTGGTGAAAGTGAAATCCACATATGCGAGCAGCAGAGACACAAATTGGCTGGCGCATAGCACAGGCCGGGGGGTTGGCAAGCGAAGCAAGCATATACATATAAAGAAGAGTTGGGATCTGAGAGACTGTGTTTATGTGTTTGTGGAGGGATGGAGAGTTAAGGCGGGTGGGGGAGTCACGTGATCATCGCCCCTCCCATTCACTTCATTTTGCTCCGAGCTGAGTTCCGCAGGTGACGTGGTCTTGCCATTCTTTTTCCTTAGTGTTTAGTCCTCTCTCCTTTACTGATTTATATAAAGGAAAGTTGGGATATGAGAGACTGTGTTTGTGGAGGGATGGAGAGTTAAAGTGGGTGGGGGAGTCACGTGATCATCTCCCCGTCCCATTCACGTCATTTCATTCACTTCATTTTGCTCCGAGCTGAGTTCTGCAGGTGATGCGGTCTTGTCGTTCTTTATCCTTAGTATTTAGTCCTCTCTCTTTTACTGATTTATATAAAGAAGAGTTGGGATCTGAGAGACTGTGTTTGTGTGTTTGTGGAGGGATGGAGAGTTAAGGCGGGTGGGGGAGTCACGTGATCATCTCCCCTCCCATTCACTTCATTTCACTCCAAGCTGAGCTCCGCAGCTGACGCGGTCTTGCTGTTCTTTTTCCTTAGTGTTTAGTCCTCTCTCCTTTACTGATTTATATAAAGGAGAGTTGGGATATGAGAGACTGTGTTTTTGGAGGGATGGAGAGTTAAAGCGGGTGGGGGAGTCACGTGATCATCTCCCCTCCCATTCACTTCATTTCGCTCCGAGCTGAGCTCCGCAGCTGACGCGGTCTTGCTGTTCTTTTTCCTTAGTGTTTAGTCCTCTCTCCTATAATGATTTACTATTTACTAGACACAGTACTTACTGAATAGTATTTTTTCTTTAAGTGTCTCTACTTAGTGTTTCTTAGTGTTTAGTAGACACGGTGTCAAGGTTTTTCCTGCGGTGTTGCGGTTTACTGTTACTTTCTACTTCATTTTTGTACTTTAGTGTTTAGTAGACTTTTACTTTATTTTATTTACTGTTGTTTTTTACTGTTGTTCCCAGTGGTGTTGCCATTTTTCCCGTTTCTATTTTTTATGCAGCAAGTTCACAAATTAGTCATAGAGAAAATTTATATATTTTGGCTCCTGGTGGACAAACCAAAAATGTTTTTTATAAAGAAGCTCTATAAGTCGCATATAGATACATAATTATTCCAACTACAGCGGCTGCAGCTAAGCGCACGTGGTCTGCTAGTATGTATATATTTGAATATATGTATATGATTGTCATTTTAATTCTCTCTTTATTGGCCTTAATTCACAATTGTACTATGTCTTCCTTATGTTAAATTGATTTCTCTATTTCTACAGTACAATATTCTCTATTCTTCATATATCACCCATTCATAGCCCCTTCTAGTGTCCGTCATTTCTGCCCTTTCAAATTTTTTGTTCCCTTTTTAACATACCTATGTATTTTTCTATGTTATGTTATCATTTATTTGTAAACATTATGATGGTTTAGTCTTTAATGCTACTTTATAGAATTAAAACTAATTAATAGATTCAGTGGCGCCATCCAAAATGCTTCCATTCATGTATCCCATTTCTAAACTGCCTAATTCATTTAAGAGTTGAAGGAGAAAGGTTTTACAACAACAAAGGTTTACTTTAACCTAAAGTGTAGACTTTTCAGTACAGTACAATACACTGGAATTCAGCAAGATTTGTGAATTCTTTGCCCGGGACAGACTGATAGAACAAAAGAAGCGCCTTAACTAACATAGTACCATAGGGTGTCTAAGAGCTGCAAGTACTTATGCATTCAATACTGACTCAGTTCAGCCAGAAACCTGTGTAAGGTCACTGTGCTGGACTCCCTTGGTACCTTGGTATAAATAAAGGAAGCTTCAGATCATCCAGAGATTCAACCTTTTTTTTTAATAAACAGAAAATCCCTGACAGGGTCTCAGAGGTGAGAGCCTGATCTAGAAACACATAGAGGTTCCATAACCTTGGAACCAAATCTGCAGAGGGTGCCAATCCATCATTATAAGGCATGCTCTTATCTCACTTGCACTCACAGTGGTCACAGCCAGCCTTTTTTTATTTCTCTTACCTCGTTCACTTAATCCATAAAGAATTGAGCTTACTTCATATGACAGGGTGTTCAAGACTGGAATCCAGTTCTAGACAGGGTAAATTTCCACAGTCAATCCAAGACATATACACACTCAACAATGGAGGCAATCTGGAGACAGTTAAATGTAATTTAGCACAGTGTAAAGAAATTGTTGTGGCTGGAACATAAACAATGAAAAATAAGTAAATCTCTCATACCATGTCAAAGTTGAATCAGGGGCCAAAGTTCTAGATCAAGGGTGAGAAACATCTGTCCTGGAGGGCCTCAGTGGCTGGTTTTTATTCCAACCTAATTGCTTCATGAGAATTAATTTATTGCTAGTGAAGCACTTATTGCCCAAGTGACATTCTTCTTCTTCATATTAGTTGTCTTGTTTGTTAAGATTTCCCATCCTTAATTGCCTATTCTAGTCTTAAACAACTGATTTCACTGTTTTAATTTGCTCCTTAGTACTAATATGATGTAAATGACAAAGGAACCAGCAGTTCTCCATTCAAATTGTCTCATTTTACACCTCTGTATATTCATCATAAACTATAAGGTTTAATAAGATATTTGGAAGGAAACTGAAGAGAAAAATGTGAATACCGATAATTGCTCATCTGCTTTAGGTTTCACTTCATTAGGGTGGTATCCTTGGAAAGGAAAAGGACCTGACATGTCAAAGTTAAAACACTAACAAGCTATTAAATTAAATGAAATCTGGTATTGGCAAATATTAGCTTCTAAGTAGGCAACTGGGTGGGAACAAAAACCTGCAGCCACTATAGCCAACCAAGATTGACGTGGCTCACCCCTGTTCTAGATTATGAACTTGTATTGCTTACCACTGAAGCACACTGATGTCTACATCTTTTGCAAAGTCTACCTAACATAAAACAGCAAGAAAGATCTTCTTGTCAAATAAACTGTAAAATATTCATCTGAGGACACCAAATGGCTTCTATTGTGCAGTTCCATATAACAGAACATTTAGCACTAGTTCAAAAGGTAACACTTACTGAAAATTTCTTACAATACACTTCTTATAAAAGACACAATGATTCATTGTTTCAAATGGCAGAGGACTACTAGGGTTTAATGACTCATAAAAGCTTGCGGCTATACAATGAACTCTTTGAGGGCAGGTGCTCAAAGTTTAAGAATGGACATTATGTACACGCAAAGTATGAAATGAAAGCATCTATGTATTAAAAAAATGTACACATCGGTTAGGTAATAGAAACATAATGTGAATAACAGTTTACACTTCTAAAAATAACGGTTCTAAAATTGGATTTTATGGTTCTTTACACTGTTATGTGGTTCTTTGTAGAACCATTGCCATTAGTGTACATTTTTTAAAATTAAGGTGCCAGAGTGGCTCTTTATAGCAATGGCATAGGGGAACCATTTGTGGTTCCCAAAAGAACCATCCACATGAAGGTCTCAGAAAGAACCTTAATTACTTAGATCTGTAACAAGCCCCATACACTCTTAAAACAATCGTTCTTTAATGTCACACTACAGTGAAAATGTTCTAAAGTAAAGTATTTTTTACATCAAAAAAAACTTGGCCTGCTCTGGCCTTTTATAATAGAGATGGTGTAAACCTGGGCATGTAACAGTCAAGGAAACAATCTGCTGTTGGAATGTTAGCGGTGGGTGTCCATACATACTACATGTCCAGGGAGTTTTCTCACTCCATTGTAGTTGTTGTTTATGTTCCTCCACAGGCAGATGTTGGGACAGCATGTGACATCATACTTGCAACCATCACAAGACTCAGACTCAACACCCAGAGGCTTTTATTTCCATTTCTGGCAAATTAAATCACACTTTCACTGTCTTCGGATCGGGAACTTTGTTGGGCGGGGCCTTCCGGATTTTCCTCATCTTGCGCCCTCATCCGCGCTGGGAAGATTATTGCTCAGTTTCGGGGAGTTGGACTCCATCTCTACAGTGTATAGAATCCTTTTGCAGTCCCTTCCTTTCGGGGATCCAAGAGGACACTGGGAAAATGACCTCTCAATTAATATATCAGAAAAGGAGTGGAAAGTAGCAATGCAGAGAATTCACTCAAGCTCCATATGCGCAAAGCATACAATTATACAACTCAAAATTATATATCGAGCACATCTGTCTCGACTAAAACTCTCCAAAATGTTTCCAGGGCATGATCCAACCTGCGAACGTTGCAACCAAGCCCCAGCCTCACTAGGTCACATGTTCTGGGCCTGCTCCAAATTAACATTATTCAGGACAAAAATTTTTAATTACCTCTCAGACAGTCTTGGACTCACAATCCCTCCTAACCCATTAACAGCTGTGTTTGGGGTTCTTCCAGAGGGTCTTAAAGTGGAGAAAGACAAACAAATTGTGATTGCATTCACTACACTGTTGGCACGCAGACTTATTCTGATAAACTGGAAGAACCCAAACTCTCCTCTTTTAAGTCAGTGGGAAACTGATGTGTTATATTATTTAAAATTGGAAAAAATCAAATACTCAGTTAGAGGATCTGTGCAGACTTTTTTCAAAACATGGCAGGATCTAATCAGTAATATTTTGAAATGATTTTATAAAGCACAGAGAATTTGTTGATTTAGGTATTTTTAAAAGCCTTAAATTTTACACCGTTTGGCTTGCTCTCTCTCTCAAGGGTGGGGATCGATCTGCTCTTAGCATAATTCTTTTTTTTTTGTAAAACTTGATTGCTATGTATTGATTGTAATAAAATTAAAAATAAAAAAAAAAAAAATTAAATCACACTACACTAGACTGGACTCTGACTTCCTTCTTTCAGTATGTTGATTGTCCCACCAGAAAGAACAGGACAATTGACCTTCTTTATGCGATGTGAGGTATGCTTACCAAGCCACTCCCCTCCCTTCTCTGGGTAAATCTGACCACAATCTGGTTTACCTACAGCCTCAGAGAAAGTCTCAAGATGAAAGACAACCCACAACTACATGCTCCTTTTGGAAATGGTCTCCTGAAGCTGAAAATGCTCTTAAGGACAGCTTTGAATCTACTGAGTGAAGTGTTCTGCAGGAACTCCTTGCAGAGGATATTAGGTGACAGACTATTTGAACTTCTGGATGGACTCTGTTATTCCTGTTAAACCTGTAAGTTCTGGATTACCAGTGATGCTAAGAGCCTTCTAAAGAAGAAGAAGAGAGCATTCAAAAAAAGGGCCAAGCAGAGTTTAGGAGTGTACAGATGGAACAAATGTACAGAAGGAGTCCTACAGGAAGAAGGTAGAGCATAAGCTGCACCAAAATAACATCAGGAAGGGCTGCATGATCCATGCTGGCAGCTTGGGGGAGTGGTGGATGAGCAGATGTGAGAGAGGTGGTGGTGGCCACTGAGTTTATGGAAGTTAAAGCGGGAGCAGGGCATTCAAACTGGTTGTAGAAAAGATTGAACTCATGGTCCTCTGCTTTAGAGTTGTTCCTTTGCTTATAGACTGTGATGGTCTTCATACCATCCCACACCTCCCTGATGTTATTTTGCTGATATTATGAACGGAAGCATGTACATTGACAAAAGCAGCAGACCCAGAATAAATCCTTGTGGTACACCATATACAATATCATGTATCACCGAAGTACAATTACCACAACTAACAAAGAATTTTCTACCATTTAAGTAAGACTGAAACCAATTTTAGATGCTGCCAGAGAGGCCCGCCCATTGTCTAAGGTGATTTATAAGAATGCTGTGGGCTATGGTGTCAAATGCTGTACTCAAATCTAACAGAACAAGCACAGATATATGGCCTCTGTCCTCCTTAACCTGCAAATATGCAAATAACTGCTTTAACCACTGCAGTTTCAGTGATTTGTTCTTTAACCGGACTGAAACTTATCAAGAAGAGAATGCTTCTTCAAGTAATAATTAAACTGCTTAATAACCGCCTGTTTTAGAATTTTACTTAAAGGTAGGTTAGAAATTGGTCTAAAATTGTCAAAGACAGAAAGGTCGAGATTATTTTGCTTTAGCAGAGGTTTAACAAATGTAGTCTTTAGACAATCAGGGAAGGCCCCTGTATCTAATGATAAGTTTACTATGCCAAGTACAATATCAATAAGGACATTAAAGACTTCTTTAAAAAAACCCTGTTGGTTATTTAGTCAAGAACGCCGGTTGGAGGGTTTCTGTTGAGAAATTATAATTTCTTTCTAATTTCTAATTATTTAACGTAGTTAATGTTAATTAAAAGGGCTTAAAAGGGCATGCTGGGGTTCAATTGGATTAACTTTGGGAGGATGTACTATATTATAATTTTTAATATCATTTATTTTGTTTTTAAAAAATATATACAAAGCCTCACAAGTTTCACCAGCAGTTTTTAGGAGGCATTCTTTTGAGTGAGCTTGTTTTAGAAAACGATCAATAGTTGAGAGTAAAACTCTCATCATTTATAATTTTAGAGAAATAAGACTGCCTCTCAAGGTGGACTGTGTTGTTATATTTGGTTATTTTTGCCTTCAATATGTCATAGTGGACTAGCAGTTTAGTTTTTCTCCATTTATACTCAGCTCTCTGGCATGTTCTCTTTAAGGTATAATAGTGCTGGATGATTTCTTATTATTTCCATGTGTCAACTGTCACATTGGTATTAGTATTATTTGCACATTATTGTATGCACCATCTACTTTACCTGAATTGGACTGTAAGATTCCAACCCCAGTGTACTGTGGTTGCATTTAAAAGCCTATACTTACTTAATGTTATTTGTATAGCGTGTACTTACATTTTTGTATTTAACTTGGTATAATTCTTGGCTGCTGGTACTTAAACTTCCCTTGGGATCAATAAAGTATCTATCTATCTATCTATCTATCTATCTATCTATGCACAGGCCAATGTGATTCCCTCCACATTACGCTGTCTATTACTTGGAATTGTGCCAAATCTTTTACATGTTTGAAATTGCTGTTTGGATTTCAATCTATATGTTTTGAAATGAACTGTTTTCATTATTTAAAATAAATTGAATGTTTAAAGTAGGAACAAAGGCAGGAATATATTAATTATGTATTTTATTAAATGAATGCTATACTCTGTGATAATTTTACACTTAACACCAAAGTAAAGCATCATCAATGTAGGCAAAAGTTATACATTCAGTATAAGCAGTACAAACACTGCAGTGTGTGTAGGACATGCACATTTGCAGCAGAGCAGAGAGAGACAAAAAGAAAACTGAGTTCCCTCAGTGTTTGCTCCGTATAACTTGCTTAGAAATGTCTGTGCTCACATCATTCACTGTGAACAAACTTGGCACTTGTGATTTAGTGTATCTCTGAATGATCCCATCTTTGCGGCTTATACTAGATAAAGCTATGCACTTACCGCTTCTTAGCTGTGGTCTATCACCAGGTACCATCGTTGGAAGACTGGAACTCTGAGTCCTTTACAACTTTGTTTACAATACAAGTTGCAGGAATAATTTATATGCTTTCTAATGTTCATATTGTCATTTTTTGACAAATGATGCACTCCGCTGTGTAATTATCAATGATCTATATAGACAACTTTGCACATACACACAAGCCCCGACCTAACATGACACTGAGATATTACCAGCACCAAGTAATCAATCTTGGCAAGAAACCTAATCATGGTTGCAAGAAAGGCACATTTAAATAAAAAAAAAAAAATCATATATATCGTGAACTGTAGGAAGCATTTCAAAATCCTCAAACCCCAGACACAAATACACAGTGACAGTCCAGAGTTCAAATGAACTTCTTTTATTTAACACTAAGAATCCCTGAAGCCTACGAAAAAGTTTGGAATCCTGGCCCACCTTAAATCCTTTATACCTCTCCATCAGCATCTTTTGTTTGTAAATGTGTCAATCAACACAAGCAGCAAGCAGCTTGCTATCCCATCGCCCCCTTCAACAAAGCTCAACTCGAGCAGAAAGTTCTCCCAGGTCAAACCAAGGCTTCTTATCCACGTGTGAGGTGCCTGGAGTTGTATAGGGTAAATAATACAGTATATTGTGATTTGAAATATATGCATTTCATGTGTGTTCTGTATCTTCAAAGATCTGGGTAAGTGTAGGATGAAAGGAAATGTGAGGTAAGAAATGCTGAACATATACCTAAAGCAGAACATTTTTCCATGTTATACTAATAATCACGTGAAGTGTATAATGTGTGAAGACTTTAGTCCAAATATCAAATAAATATGTGTGCTTTTATTCAGGAATATATCTAAAGTAAAAAAAAAAATAATTTATATGTTGCTGTCAATGAGTTACAAATCCAAACTCAAATGTCAATCTACACAAAACTAATACGTAACCCTTGAGGTATAAGCTGCTGCCTTATCACTGAAAGGTTTCTGGTTTGAGTCCCAGCACTCCATGTTTTGAGCAGTGAGATGTTATTATTATTATTATTATTTATATAATATAATAAAAGCATGCAATTGATTTAAGTCTGAAACACCTGGTGTAAATTTTGGCTATTTGTAAAAGTTTTATTCTCGCATGGTACAACGAACTTGCCTCTCCCTCTCTGAGTTGATGATGTTTATCTCCACTCTTTTCACAAGAGCAGCGATGATCACAGTTGGTACAGTCCAACCAGCAACCTTTCAGTCATAAGGCTGCAGCTTATACCTTTGTTCCATCCAGGATTATGTACTAGTTTTCTGTCAATTAACATTTGAGCTTGGTTTTTTAATTCATTGACAGCAACACGTAAAGCAAATGTTTTTTTTTTACTTTGGTTATTGATTAAAAGTGCATGTGTTTATTTGATATTTGGACAAAAGTCTTCACACATTATACACTTCATGTCATTATTAATATAACATGGAAAAAATGTCTGCTTTAGGTATGTGTTCAGCATTTCTTGCCTCACATTTCCTGTCATCCTACACTTACCCAGATCTTTGTAGACATGGAACACTCATGAAATGCATGTATTCCAAATAACGATATACTGTATTATTTACCCTATACAACTCCACAAATCTCACACGCAGATAAAGCGCCTTAGCTTGAGCTAAGAGAACGTTTTGCCCGAGTGGAGCTCTGTCAAGGCGGGGCATGGTACAGCAGGCTTCTTGCTGCTTGTGCTGATTGATTCATTTACAAAACAAAAGACACTGATGGTAGAGGTGCAAAGGGATGTAAGGTGGGCCGGGATTTAAAGTTTTTTTGTAGGCTTCAGGGATACTAGTGTTAACAGAAGTACCTCTTTCAGCTTTCTTCATAATCCACAATTCCAATCACAGTCACAATTCACTTCTTTTCTACTCCACTACTTCACCCCAGGCATGCATTGTTCTTCTACTCGCCCAACTCCAATTCACCTAGATAAGGTCAAATGGCTTCTTTTATAATAGACTTGGGAATACTTCTGGTGTAACAACATTGCACCGAGGAAGCAACTTCTGGTTAGGCGGAATCCCCCTAAAGTACAGAAGTCCTCACCTATCATCTTCCTCTGGTGGCACCCAAGGAACCCAGCCTGACTGCCAAGAGGGATTCTGCCACTAATAGTTTTAGGGGAAGAAATTGACCTGGAAAGCAGCTTCCTATTAGTCATCCCTTACGAAGTCTTCCTGACTGGTATATATGTTTATATTTATATATATAAATGTT
Organism: Polypterus senegalus; assembly: GCF_016835505.1. Taxonomy (NCBI): domain Eukaryota; kingdom Metazoa; phylum Chordata; class Cladistia; order Polypteriformes; family Polypteridae; genus Polypterus; species Polypterus senegalus. The sequence continues at coordinate 38,886,347 of NC_053155.1, forward strand.
ATTTTTAAATACAAAATAGATGGGCCTGGCAGTCTGTGAAGATGGAAACAGACCCATGAGGCCTGCTTTTTAAGTAGACATCTTTAGATTTATGAGGCTTTCTCCTGGAGACACAGCCTCATCCTTTGAATTTTTGGGAGTCCAGCAATTCATAACAAATGACAGCTGCCTGTATGGCTGGTACAGGAAGATTTTCATTTTACAGACTTCAAGAATACTGGAGAAGGAAGCAAAGACTTTGAGAGTAAAAGATAAATAGGAACTCCACACATGAGTTTGTGGCTTTTCTTCAATCAATCAATCAATCAATCAAAAATGTATTTATAAAACACATTTAAACACAACAAATGCTGACCAAAGTGATGTATATGCATTCAGAATAATAACAACTTCATAATTCAATCAATATATGTACTAAACATATTAAAATAAGTTAGAAACAAATTCAAATAAAACACATACATATAAACCTTACCAAACCATTGAAAATAATCCAATTAAAATATGACACTAGTACCTTTAAGCATCTCCATATGCCAATGTGAAAAGAACAGATTTTAATTTTAGATTGAAAAATATCAATAGTGTTGGAATGGCTAATGTAGAAAGGTGGACTATTCCAGAGAACATGGGGCAGACATAGAAAAAGCACAATCACCCTAAGTTTCAAGACTGTGGGATAGAAAAAGTTTTTTGATCAGATGATCTCAAAGGGCTACAGGTGGATCAGGAGTGAAGGAGGTCTGAGATATAATGTGGTACCAAACCATGAAGTGCTTTAGCCTTCTTATCGTTAGACTCGAGCATAACTCGGGCTGTAAAAACAGTGCTAAATGTGGTAGCCTTGCGTGTCATTCAGACGACGGAATAGAAGTATCTCACATAAGCGTTAGACCGAGGACTGCTTGGGCTATCAAAGTGTTACTCAGGCAATGGTATAAGCCTGTCTTACATAAGCCTAAGGCCAGAACGTTAGCCAGGCAACGGTGTAGATGTGTCTTCCCCAGCCTCATAATGCCATCTTGTAAGAAACGTCTCTCATCAGCTGTTGTGAAGAATTGAATCTGTCTTTGGGCAGTGAAATTGAAATGGACAGTGAAACTTTAAGTGATTCTGATGAATCCAAAAGTGATGCTTGTATCACTCACACATGTGCATAGTGTTGTTTATATTATTATTCATCATCATCATCATTATTATTATTGTACCATTATTATACTTTTTATACTTCTGACTTATAGTGTTTTGCACATTTAACAGCAGAAAGATGAGATTTGAGAAAAAAAATGTAATGGTAAAGAAGTTAAAGACAAATAATAAAACTTCAAACTGGATTCTTTATTTTACTAGCCGCCCATGAAGAAAGGCAAGCAATTTTTTTTGTACCAGTCAGGAGCTGAGCAGCTGCATTTCAGACCAGCAGCAACTGTAATAGAGAAGATTAAATTACATCCAAATAGTCACAAAAAGAAGAAATAAAAGTGTGAAAAACTATCTTTATGTCTTTAAAAGAAAGCACAGATTTAAATTTGGTAATCCTCTTGAGATGAAGAAATGGCCCTTTACCACACTGTTAATTTCTTTGTCATCAAATACTGTATAATACAGAGGTTTCTGACGTGGGTGTGCACATATTATGCCAGAGGTCATTAATAATTAGTTATACTATTAATTGAATTTGGAAATCCAAATACAGTAATCCCTCCTCGATCGCGGGGGTTGCGTTCCAGAACCCCCCGCGATAGACGAAAATCCGCGAAGTACAAACCATATGTTTGTGTAGTTATTTTTATATATTTTAAGCCCTTATAAACTCTCCCACACTGTTAACATTATTAGAGCCCTCTAGACATGAAATAACACCCTTTAGTCAAAAGTTTAAAATGCTCTGATTGGGTAGCTTCTAAGCCATCCGCCAATAGCGTCCCTTGTATGAAATCAACAGGGCAAACAAACTGGGGAAGCGTGTAGCATAAATTAAAAGACCCACTGTCTGCAGAAATCCACGAACCAGCAAAAAATCTGTGATATATATTTAGATGTGGTTACATTTAAAATCCACGATAGAGTGAAACCGCGAAAGTCGAAGCGCGATATAGCGAGGGATTACTGTATAATATTTTCATTTTTACTTTCATTTAGCTGAAGGAAGTTGTCTTGACATCCAATTCTTAACATTCTCAAAACAAAAGGCCTGAATTAGCATAAGATGCCCTAATTTGGGTGTTCATAAGAAATGTAATGATTTTTTTCATGACAAAGTATTTAATAAATAAGAATAGTTGTGTAAAATATGTGCAATATTAAAATGTGTGCTTCAATTTAAATATATAGAACCTAAATATCCTTAATTGTACTAGAAATTTGTCATTTTTCACTCTCCGATAGGGGTGCATAGAGAGCTAGATACCTAATTAAGTATCAAAAATCAAATCTGTATACACTGACTTTAAAATGGTCTAAATTTGGTAATCCACATGCTTATGTTTAAAATATGTCATTTTTAACTTCTGAAGACTGTCTGTATTACAAATCCTCATTTTTGACATTTTGTGAAAATTGAGTAATTTTGACCCTTTGTATCCCATTGTTGTTGGGGCATACACAACCACTACACCATGCATGAACATTTTTGCTAAAGACCTTTAGTAGTTAATGCTTTATTATAAATATGGTCCAGAAATGAGGGTTATTTGGGTCTAAAGGCCCAGAAATAGAACATGAACCCCCAAAATCATAAGCAGATATTAAGGTGAATCAAACAGTATATCAATGTGGGGTTTTTCTCATACTGGTGAATCAGGAGATGCTGGACAAAAAAACTGAAATGATTTCAAAGCACTCACATGTAATTCTTATGAATACAATTATGATGTTTAGAGAGTCATCATAATTTAGTGGCAACTGGGTTTTATCTACATAAAAGTGGAAAGAAACATTTTGTTGAAAAATTGAACCTAAAACAATCATATACAATGAGTGTTAATGGACAGAGTGAGACTGACAGACAAACAATGACAGAGATTGAACCAAGACACCAACATGATTATGTTATGGGGGACAGCATGATACTAGCCGTGTTGTTTCCTTGTAATAGAGTAACTAGTAGTGTTAGGCATTTGAAACACACTGCTTCTGTTTATAATTGTTGAATAAGCTGTTATTGCATATGTGTTCCTCAGTTCATCCATCTTTATTCCAGTTACAATATTTTATATGAAGTACAGTAAATGTAGTGTGTTCTGATGTCTCCCCCACACATTAGTTACTAACAAGTCAGTCCTCTTCCTTCAGATTCCATATCTATGTAATTCAGCAACATCTAATAAAATGAAATGGAACTCAGCACTACTTAAGTCAACTAGCATGGGGCCTCCAAAACAGAAAATGGATTGAAAAAGGCAGAAAAAATGGTCACTTGAATTAGGAAAATGGGTTCAGTAATCAAAGTTCATATGAAGCCCGCGAACAAAGGGGACTGATTTAAGAACATTTATGTTAGGCAGAATACCAAGTGAGGCCTAGTTGGTCTTTTGGCCTTGGAACCCCCTACACGTTTTGTTTATTCAAGTTTTTTTCTGTTCTCCCAGGCATCTGACCTTATTTTTTTTTTGTTACTTATTCCCTTAATATTATTGCCTAATCTTGATTGTTTTTATTTTCTTTCAACTTACCCTTTTATATCTTGTAAAGCACTTTGTGCAACATTGTCTGTATGAAAATGTGCTATATAAATAAATTTTGTCATTGTTGTTGGACTTCACAAAGTCATATTTTAAATGCAATGAAAAACAAAAATAAATTAATAATAAAAAAAAAATAAATAAATGGTGGTTCTGGGATATATGTGCAATATTATTTGTCCAGGGCTCTGTCCTAAGTTAATTTAAATCTCAAATATGATAATATGGCTTCTCTTGGCAGTAACAAAAAGGAAGAACAGAAATAGTCTAACATCATTTGGACCAACACATGTAACTGAATGCTTGGAAAAGCCAAACATCAAATTAATGCTCCTAAATATATTTTTTTGCCAAAGATTTCATCAAGCCAGTGCCTCTAGAGGAAATATTTTAATATAAAAGAGGAAGTGGAGCATTAACTGATCAGTCCTTGCAATAAAAGAAAACCTCCAGAGGCACACGTGCATAATTATCAGAGTCCTGTCAATGTATTAATATATTTAGATGTGTTAACAATTCAGCTATGCAGAAATGCTAGAGATTATCTGCAACAACATTTATATAATGCACATTTATCATTTTTTGTAAAGCACTACATTTAAAGATTTTCGGAATGTTGTTATTCACAAATAATGTATTCTATGATGACAAATACAGAAAGACAACTGTCTAAAGGAAACACACATCTGTTCAACCACCTAGCCATTCATCTTTTAACCTCTTTGGTCAATCCTGGGCCTAAAGGAGCTACAGTGTAGGGCAGGAACTACATAGCTCTGATTAGACATCAATGACATGCACAGAGAACATAACATTTCTTTGTTGAAAAGAAAAATAATTAAAAAAAAAACAAAAACGAACATAAAAGCTCCACACAGAAAGCAGAGCAGCACAGGAGTGAACCTGGCCACCTGCACTGTGAAGCTACAATAAAACCCATGGTGCCTCAGAGCCACCTCTAATGGAAACACTTATCTTTATTTCCTCTAGTGTAATTTAGTTTTCAATTATTTTCTCGAAATAGATTACTTTTGGAAAGTAATCTATCGAAATGTTTCCAGACACATTCACTGTCATTAATATTCACTGTGGTCTATAATACATAGTGGCCTTGAAGTGCAAATTCTATGCACATAAAATATGTGTAACAAATTAAAACCGGTATAAACTAAAAAGGCACACACTGCAATGAATGTTAAAATAGGGCACCATAAATATAAATGACACAAACTGCATTGTTAAAAGAAGGGTGTTTCAACCAGAAAAGGAGAAATATGGCTTTCAATTCTTCAACAGATCATTCCTTGGATCAAAAATGTGGTGATGCCTTTTGGACTTTTGATTATTGGTTTGCACTAATACATAATCAGTAATGGTAATGTGGACCACCAGGGGCATACCGCCGCCCAAACCCGACACAGACAGCCGTGGGACACAAGTTCAAGGCACATGTTTTTTTATTTTGATCTTTTCCTTCGTGGAAAACACCTTCCCCATTTCCAACAAGTACAGCACAGTCCCGCACATCACAAAACCCTTCTTCATTATCTCTTTTCTTTCTCTCTCTTCCTCCACTCTTCATAGTGAGCTTTGTCTTCTACCACCAGACTCTGGCTCCTTTTATAAGGTACCCGGAAGTGCTCCAGGTGCTTGTCGAGCCACTTCTGGCAGCACTTCCGGATATGGCGGAAGAGCTGCCCATAAGGCCTCAGCAGCAGCTGTAGCACCCCCTGGTGGCAGCCACAGACCCCAACAGAACTGTATCACACTCCATCTCCCATAAAACCCTGCTGCAACACAGGCGGGCTGCCACCTATCATTATGGGGGAGGTAACGCTATGGATTTGCTAGTCCTTCCAGAGTGGAGGCATCCCGCCAGGCAAGGCCCCCTGCCGTACACCACAGTAGTATCAGAAGCAAAGAAAAACCCAGCGTTAGCTAGAGCACCATTCCCCCAATGGACTAAGGTACATACAGCTCTGTGCTAAATTTGACAAATGTGAATGTAGTGTACCTTTCAATACAGTTTTTAGATTTTTAAATCACTAATACTGCATGGATTGAGAATCAGTTCCACAACTAATTGTTCAACCCAACCATACATAAACATAAAGGATCTGCTAATTCTTATAGAAATGAATTTAAAAATAAACACTTTTATTCTTCTGAATAGTTATTAAAATGTAATGTATCATAAAGATGTCCAGAGTTGTTTAAATTGGTCAATAGCAGGACCATATTGTAAAAAAAAGGCTTTTACTTTATCACGCGCATGAACATAGCTGTATCCTTCATTGCCATTTGTAGGGGAGTTCATTCAGTTAGCATAGGCCTTGGTGTAATTTTAACCTCCATGACATCCTGGAACAAAGTAACTGCAAAAGTCAACTTTCTCTTATTGGAAAGTTTTGAAAAGAATTTTGTAAAATGAGTGCTTTTGAACAATTTTGAAAAAACTGAGATACTGGCAGGGTATGTGATGCTTATCCCTTTGTTGTCTTTAATGATTATCTGATTATTTTATATGTACAAACTAGTAAGGGTCTTTACTCCACATTAAAACATATTTTAATTCTAGCACTTTTTAGAAAGTAAGTGTTATCTAGTAAATAAATATTTGTAATGTTCTTAGAACAAATGAGGGCAGGCAACTTATGGTAGTGCTGCTGCGTGACCCTGTTTCTAGAGATTTAGTGAACTGAAGAAGAGTAGTGACAACACAATGTTACTACATGACATCCTGACCTTTAGGGACAACAAGGGAGTCCTCCTTTTACATGGAGAAATTAAACTGCCTCCAGGGAGGAGAGAACTGGCTCATTAAATGCATATGAGAGGTCAGTGGTGCTGCAATATTGGAGAATAACTAAGAGAGAGTTTTACCTCCATGAACTTTTAATAAAAGCTGGTCCTCCCATTCAGAGATCAATATTAAAAAAATAATTAAGCTTGAATGAGACATTGGTCCATCACTGAAGACACTCACACACATCACTTCACTCGCTCATATTGGGTCAATTTAGTGTTCCACAGCCCATAAGTGATTCCAATGTATAGCCAATAGTGATGCTGGTTTGGAATTTAAAGCTCATGTTACTTAGTATTGAGCAATGAAAAGTAAGAGAAATAGAAGCCAGTGTGTTGAGACAAGGACACAGAGAGAAACATGAAGCAAAGAAAAGGGGCAAGTGGATTAGCCACACTAATGTAGAGACTGGGGTTTTACCATTAAGGCTCAGACTGATAAAAGAGGTTTTTTTTTTTTTGTATTTGTATGTCTTTTTTATTTTCTATTTTGTGTTTCCCCTTTTTTCAATGATATACCACCATTGTATATATATATACTCACTAGGAGGGCTCTGAAAGCTCCAAACCCTTGATAAACCACACAAACAGCAGTCCCAGTTTCCTATGCCTTCTTTTTATTAAACAGAAAACCTTTGATGCACACTTTTCTCTTTAAATCCAGAAACACTTCTCTCTCTCTCTCTCTTTCTGTTTCTATCTCTCTCTCTCTCTCTCTCCCTCCTCTCTGGTTTCCAACTTGTCTGGGGGAGGGGGGACATGCAGTTTATTTTCAACCTGGACCAGTAATGGTTTGGGTTGGCTCCATCAAATCTTCTAACTGTATTCCTTGTTTTGCCATTTCCGTTCACCACTGGCAGTCCATACCACCGCTTCCACCACTTGTGATAATTCTGGGTTTAAGGTACCAGGAATTGTGGAGCCAACCTGGACTGTCACAGGATCCAGAAACACTTCCTGGTGCAACAACATTGCTACCTAGAAGCACTTCCAGATCAGGCAGAACTTACCTGGGCCAGGGGAATACTTCCCTGGCATCAACCAATTACCTAAACAGGGCCTCTTATTGGCACTACAGCTCCCATGCTTCATTCCAAGTGTGCAAATGGGGCTCCAGCAGAGGGATGCTGCCACCCAGCATACTAGGGGAACACACTGCCCCAGAAGGCCGTCTCCCTCTGCTCTTTCACTGTGGCAGCCTACCGACTGGGAAAGGGAATACCATCTGCCAGGCCAGGATGCCCAATCATTCAGTTGGTCCATACTTTCACAGGACCTCCTGGCTAGGTAAGGAAGCCTCCATCCCAGCTGGAAAACCAATCCATCCTTCCTCTCCAAAACAGTATATACAGTGTGTATAAATATGTGTGGGTATGTATAATAAAATTATTTGTTTTATAATCTTCATAGCTTATATGAAGTCACTATAATGTATAATGCACAGTATATATTGTAGAATTATTATATTGCTGGTCTCATGACCTGGCTTTTGTTTTTAATATTTTATATTGATTTAACTTTGTTCCACAATGCCATTTTGTTTTTGTTATTGATTCTGGAATTTTTCTGCTCTTGATTGCTTCTGTTGCTAGGCAGTTACTGGACAAGGTTAACAGGAAGTGTGCAGTATTTTACATCACTGTATCATAAGTATAAAAGTTGGCACTGGACATGTAAAGGAAAAGAAAAAAGGTATTTGAAACTGCCTGCAGGTTATGCTAGGGAATCCTGACTTGATTTGTAGCAGTGTATGATGAAGGATGTTATTTAATGGCAGAGGGATATTGCTAGTAGGTACCTTATATGAGAGTGCTCATTGGTGGCATTGAACCGTTTGCTAGCTACTGTTTGTAAATTAACCTAAGTGATTACAGGAGCTGTTCTCTTAAGACTAATCAGACTTGCTATGGAGGTCCTGCTTACAATACAATGAACCTCCACTAGTGGGTGAAAATAAAGGACATCCTTGTATTTCAATTATAGTGATGACTCAAGACTTTTTCTTTTCTGCAACACACAGTTCTTAGTTTTTCTAAGTTTGTGGATACAACCTTAATAAGCCTAGCATTATTGTCCTTAATTCTTAGTTTGAATTCTGGTTATAAACATTTTTCTGTCCTTTTGACTACAATCTTTGATTTACATTTTAGGTCACCTTACATGTATATTCATGGTTGTGACTTTTTTCAAATATTGACAATGTTCTGAGTTCTGTTGCTACGCAGTTTCGATCTTAGTCAGTTTATTTTTCCACTTACCACATCCTTAATCCATTTCAGTCTCCTTACTTCTGCGGCCTAGTGCAGACAGTATAGACGCATGATGTGGTTGGATTCTTCATACCGCTACAGTTTTTACTTTTTGTTGATGGACTGCAATTGATAAGTCTGGTTTGTTTGGCTCGATGGCAAGAAAACATTACAGTTATATTCAGGTGTCCTAGATATTGGTGCTTACTTCTCTACTCAAATGTAATGGTCACCTGCATGTGATTTTTTCTCTTTTTAAAAGATTAGTCTGCATTAATTTTACTTTTAGTGGGAAGCATGGTGGATGTGAGAGCAGTGTTAAATTAACACGCTCTGTCTATTTGAGTCTCCTCTGATTTCTTTTTGCCCTCAAAGGCGGGGCATTCTTAATGCATGGGCATGCTGGGCAGCTGCCCGGTGGCCCCAGCTAATCTATGCATGTTGTGACTTGCTGAGTGGTTGTGCAGGTAGGGACCCCAGTGCACTGCTTTTCCTGGGGGCCTATATTGCTGGTAAGATGGCCCTGCTCAAAGGGCATGCTGTAAGTGTTACTGAAGACACTAAATTGAGGGGCTGTGCGTGAGTGTCTTCAGTGATGGACCAATGTCTCATTCATACTTAATTATTTTTTTCCTATTGATCTCTGAATTTGGGACAAACTATGGCTCATTGTCAAAATATATAAAATGAACAAATAAATAACTAAAACTTTGACTTCAATAAAAAGTTGCCTTTCTTGTTTACAATATTAAAACTAAAAATCATATAAAATGCTAAAAAAAAACTTTTGAAGAACAGGACAGAGACACCTTTTTTGCATTTCTATTGAGGTATCAGAGTAGAAGAGCATAGTAATAAAAAAGGAAAGAAATTAAAGGTAGATAATTGGATGCACAAAAATATGGCCAAGAACCCTCTTCATAGCATTCAAGTGTCACTTGAAAGTGATCTGCTTGAAATTTGCCAGTGCATCTTATTTCATACATGTCTGCAATACATCCACCACATGACAAACTAAGCATGGAAAAATAACTTTTAAAGTTAATCTCTTAAACGACATTTCTATTAAATTTACCCATACATGTCAATCAGGACAGCTGAAGCCTCACAGAAAGCAGCTCTGGAGAAAGAGTTATATAACTCTTAGTATTGAGTGGGCTTTTGACAAGGTCCAAAGTGTTTTATAAACCTGAAAGCTCTCTTACATGAGATAGAAATCTGACACTGCACAGAATGGTCCATTTTATCACTTTTTTTTCCTCTATAGCACTTATGATGACTAAGTGGTGAAGCATACTCTAAATCAAGCAAGAGCAGTTTCCATGACAGCAAATTACTGAGAGTTTTACTCAAGCTGACTTATGCAAGTGGAAAATGTGAAAGGCTGCATTATAGCACTAGAATGGGCAAAAGGAATTGTGGTAATGCTTGTTAATACTTCCTATTGTTTTTGATTTAATGAACAAGGCATATTGTTACAATAAAGCTAAACTATGTTATTGGTTAATTTGAATTGCAAAGGTAAATTCTGACAACAAAAGAAAAAATATAAAAAGATGTTATTACTAAAAATATATAGGTACTGGACATTTATTACTCTGAATTGAATTAAGTGAGTATGAAAATGATAGAAGCAAAAGTAAAGTGTATAATCCAGAGAGCATGCCATTATAATGGCAGGGGGAGTTTTCACAAAGTTGTAGTTTATCTAATGCAGTCCTCATTTGATTCAAGAGGGAAAGCATGTTTTTCCAGCCACGCTACTTATATTTTGTCCATATACTCCAGAAACAGAAATTGTGTTTTAGTTCTTAATGAAAAGACAAAAAGGACAGGAGTGGAATCCTGATAAGTTAGAAAAGAACTGTATATTCATGGTTGTGACTTTTTTCAAATATTGACAATGTTCTGAGTTCTGTTGCAATGGTTTCAGACACCATTTTAATTTTGTTATGGGTGCTGTCATTTCTTGAGTCCTGTTGCCAAGATGTGACTCCCTGTTGCCTGCAGCATGGTCACAGAGGTTTCAACATCACATATTATTAATGTTAAATTTAAATGCTGGCACTGGTGGGCATGTTCTCTCCCAGGTTTGTGGCTATTTATTTAGGATACTTAGTGAGATTCCTTCTTTTTCATATTCTTAGGCTTATGACTTTTATGAAATATTTCTTGACTCAGCTTTTTCACTAAATGTGGTTTGATTTTCAGTTTTAATCCCTGCATGTATTTTTATTAAGTCCCAACGTCTGGTCCATCTTTTTCAAAATACTGCCTTTCTATTTGAGTCAGTATTCTTTTCCATTATACATTCAATATAGTCCTTGAGCCTCACAGACTGTGGTCTGCCTGACTGTGACTATTATGTAAATGTGAGCAATACTGGATCACCACAAACAATAGTCCTGTCTCTTTTTCTATTCACCCTGTACTCCTTGAATTAGGTCATGTCACTTGCACAGATTTACTAATGATTCTGCACTTATAGGGTGTATTGAAAAAGGGGAGGACACAAGAGTATAGGCATTAGGTGATAAACTTTGCTTCTTAGTGAAGAAAGAACTTAACATTGGTAAAACCAAGGAACTGGTTTTTGACATTCACCAAACGACTACACCCAAGCACTGCTACAAGTATATGGGGGTCCACAGCAATAACAGGCTGGACTGGTCTCATAACACAGAAGAACTATATAAGAAAAGCCAGAGCAGACTCTTTTTGTCCTAGGAGAATGTTGTGGGAAGAGACATCCTTCACATCTTCTACATCTCTGTGATGGCCAGTTGCAAATTTCTACATAGTGGTGTGCTGGGCCAGGAACGTCATTTCAAGAGAGGCCCACCGAATCAACAGGTTAATTAAAAAGACAGTCTCAACACTCTAAAGGTAACAGTAAATGAGGAAATGATAACAAATTGAATGACATTATGAACAAGGGCAAGTAAGCTTCGCCCCCGCGCCTCGTAGGAACAACGCTGATGAAGACCTCGACGGGTTTCAGCTTTGCAGGCGGGGGTTCAAGGCTAGAACACCTCCAGCGGCACAGGCGAGCATTCAAATCCAGAATCGATTCGACCCTCTCCGCGTCCCCAGTCTGCCTTCAACCCCGGGTGATATAATCGTGGTAGGTGATTCCATTGTACGAAACCTGAATATCACGTGCCCTAATCAAAAATCCTTTGTTTCTTGTTTTCCCGGTGCTCGAGTTCGAGATGTGATGAGGCGGGCGCCGACCTTCTACCAGAAGCACAAGAGGGCAATTGGATCCATCATTCTACATGCCGGCGTAAACGACATAAGGCACCGAGAGTCAGAGGTTCTCAAGGCTGACTTCGCAGCACTAGTTGAAGACACGAAGGAGAGGACCCCATCCGCAAAAATCTTCATCTCGGGTCCACTACCTCTCGTCAGACGATCGCATGAATACTACAGTCGTCTGCTGGGTTTAAACAACTGGCTGAGAGGCTTCTGCGAGAATCAAGACATCGGGTTTATAGACAACTGGGATCTTTTTTGGGAAAGGCCGTGCTTCTTCAAGCGGGATGGACTGCATCCGAATAGATTTGGCGCCCGGGTCCTCTCCGAAAACATCGCTAAGGTAATTCGTCTATCTTGACTGTCTACTTCTACTGCTAACCCCTTACGTAATGCTACTGGTTTGATAGGACATAATGGCTTAACAGAGTCTTCCGTTAAAGTGCACATCATTAATAATCTAATAACAAATCTTAACGCACGTAAAAAATCTAGGCAGTGCGGCAAAAACACCAATAATTTAATTGAAATTACTACTTCAGATCAACACTGCATTAAGACTATAAAACGGATTGTAGATTACATAAAAGTACACACAGAGCGGCGTTAACAAAAATAACTTAATTTTTGTTCCGATTACCGATAACACGCATAAAATTCAGCTCTGCCCTTCAGAAACATTAAATATGGCACTATTAAATGTTAGAGCTTTAACTAACAAGACATTTTTTATAAACGATCTTATTAGTGATAGAAACATTGATTTTATTGCGCTAAATGAAACATGGCTTAATTCCAATGGGGCGGCAGTTTTAATCGAATCTGCGCCCGGATTACAGTTTTACTCGTGCGACCGCCAGGGAAAAGGGGCGGTTTGGCAAACATTTACTCGAGCGATTAAAATGTAAAGATGTTAGTTTTGGTAAATTTAAGTCCTTTGAGTATCTCGCCGTTGTTATTCATGGAGATTCTCACGTTCTCGTATTATCCGTGTATAGACCTCCTAAATATAACGTCTTTCCTTGAGGAATTCTCTGACTTAATGTCAATTTTAGTTACAAACTATGATGCACTCTTAATAGTCGGACTTTAACTTTCATGTCGACAATCAGTGTGACCAAAAGGTAAAGGAATTCATGAACCTCCTGGACTCTTTTGATTTGAGGCAGCTCGTAAATCAGCCTACACATAAAGCAGGTCATACGTTAGACTTAGTGATTACTAAAGGACTTAAAGTTGATATAAAGCAGGTCACTGATATCGGTCTATCAGACCATTTCCTTCTACTATTTAATATAGAAATAAAGATAGAAAACGCTCATGAGAAGCATTTTGTTAAAAAACGCTTCTTTGACTCATCAGCAGCTTTAAAGCTTACAACTATTCTAAGCAATCAGTCCGTTTATAATGCCAGCTATAATAGCGAGGATAATGTAAATAGTAAAGTGGAAAACTTTAATTCTAAAGTAAGAACTGCTGTTGACATAGTTGCACCTGAAAAGACAGTTAAAAATCCTCTAGTACTGTTATTCCATGGAAGACCCAAAGAGTGTCTGATTTAAAAAGAACATGTCGTAGAGCTGAGCGTAAATGGAGGAAAACTAAACTAACTATCCACTATGAAATATTAAAAGTTAAAATAACAGAATACAATAACACTGTCCGTCTTGAGAGCTGCTATTTCTCTAATATTATAAATAACAATGCTAGTAATCCCAGAGTCTTATTTTCAACAATTGACCGTCTGTTAAACCCAGGTAACACAAAGGAATGCCCCAGAATACTTCCAGTGAAACCTGTGAGAACATTGCTGTATTTTTCACTCAAAAAATTAATGATATTAGAGATAACATAGTATATCTCCCCAACACTGCAGAACCTCCAAAGCCCGGTACTCCGTTATAAACAAATTAAATGCTTTCACCAGGATAGATTTACCTGAATTACATAGTATAATCTCTCAACTGAAATCCTCCACCTGCGTCCTTGACCCAATACCAACCAGGTTTTTCAAAGAAATATCAGGCGTCTAATTGACAATATTCTGGACATAGTAAATTGTCATTAGATACGGGGTCTTTCCAGACTGTCTTAAGACTGCTGTAGTTAAACCCCTTCTTAAGAAACATAATCTTGACCCCTCTGCCTTTGAAAATTTTAGACCCATTTCTAACCTGCCCTTCTTAAGTAAAATTTTAGAGAAGGCAGGCATTATGCAGTTAAATGACCACCTAAATAAACATGCTATTCTTGATACCTTTCAGTCAGGCTTCAGAACAAATCACAGCACAGAAACTGCACTTGTTAAAGTAGTAAATGACTTTGGGTAAATGCAGACAGAGGCCATTTATCTGTTCTCATCCTCTTAGATCTGAGTGCTGCATTTGACACCATTGATCATAATATTCTTAGAAATCGCCTTAGTCAATGGGTGGGCCTCTCTGGCAGTGTCTTAAATTGGTTTGAATCCTACCTGGCAGGGAGAAAATTCTTTGTGAGTTGTGGTAATCAAATCTCAAAGACACATGATATCCGATATGGTGTTCCACAAGGCTCTATCCTGGGTCCGCTGTTATTCTCAATCTACATGCTTCCGTTAGGTCAGATTATCTCAGGTTACAATGTGAGCTACCACAGCTATGCTGATGACACACAGCTGTACTTATCTATAGCACCTGATGACTCCGACTCTTTCGATACACTAACACAATGTCTTACTGGTATTTCTGAATGGATGAATAGTAATTTTCTCAAACTAAATAAAGAGAAAACTGAAATTTTAGTAATTGGCAATAATGGATTCAGCGAGGTTATCAGAAATAAACTTAATGCACTAGGATTAAAAGTTAAGACGGAAGTAAAAAATTTAGGGGTAACCGTTGACTGTAATCTGAATTTTAAATCGCATATTCATCAGACCACTTATTTAATTCATTTAAGAAACATAGCTAAAGTTAGACCTCTTATATCATTGAAAGATGCTGAGAAATTAATTCACGCTTTTGTTTTCAGTAGACTAGATTACTGTAACGCACTCCTCTCAGGACTACCCAAAAAAGACATAAATCATTTGCAACGAGTGCAGAATGCAGCTGCTAGAATCCTAACTGGGAAAAGAAAATCCGAACACATTTCTCCAGTTTTGATGTCACTACACTGGTTGCCTGTGTCATTCAGGATTGACTTTAAAATACTGCTTATGGTTTATAAAGCCTTAAATAATCTCGCTCCATCTTATATATCGGAATGCCTGACACGTTATATTCCAAATCGTAACCTTAGATCTTCAAATGAGTGTCTCCTTATAATTCCAAAAGCTAAACTTAAAAGAAGTGGTGAGGCGGCCTTCTGCTGCTATGCACCTAAAATCTGGAATAGCCTGCCAATAGGAATTCGCCAGGCAAATACAGTAGAGCACTTTAAAACACTGCTGAAAACACATTACTTTAACATGGCCTTTTTATAACTTCACTTTAACATAATCCTGATACTCTGTATGTTCAATTCTTCATAATAACTATTCATGGTGGCTCTAAAATCCGTACTGACCCCTACTCTCTTCTGTTTCTTTTTCCGGTTTCTTTGTGGTGGCGGCCTGCCACCACCACCTACTCAAAGCATCATGATGCTCCAACAATGATGGACTGAAAGCCAGAAGTCTACGTGACCATCATCATCAGGTCCTTCCATGAAAATATGATGATTTATGTTAGGTAGAATGCCCAGAGGGGACTGGGCGGGCTCTTGGTCTGGAACCCTACAGATTTTATTTTTTCTCCAGCTTTGGAGTTTTTTGTTTTTCTGTCCACCCTGGCCATCGGACCTTACTCTTATTCTATGTTAATTAATGTTGACTTATGTTTATCTTTTATTGTGTCTTCTATTACTCTATTCATTTTGTAAAGCACTTTGAGCTACATTTTTTTTTGTATGAATATGTGCTATATAAATAAATGTTGATTGATTGATTGAATGCTGCACATCCTCTCTCTGACACATAGCAATGAGGATTTTCAGCCAATAAATCACTCAGCAGAAGTTAATCAAGATATGCTACTGGGGCTCCTTTATACCAATGACAACACGCCTGCTTACGGCCTCACTGTGAGTGTCACTGCCTAGTCAGACGTTTTCTTTCTTTTTAGTCATTCTGGTGTGTATTTGAAAGGGGTTTCCTGTTTTGTCACAATATAACAATACATGTGTACTTTATTTATTCATTATTTACTGAGTTGCTGTAAAAAAGCCAAATTGTTCCCCAGGGACAAATAAAGTCCAATCAACCAATAGTAGCTGGCACAGGTCAAAGAAGACCCATGGGAAGTGTGCAGGATTTCAGACCTGTAAGCTACCCTACATATTGCCAAAGAAAGAAATCTGTTCCTCAGCTGCAACTACAGGAAACACACCTTTTACAACAATGAACTACATCTTGTGTTCATTATTAAGGGATCTAACTGGTACAACTTCCATGTAAGACTTCAAAAAATAAAAAAAAATCTTCCTTTCACAGAACAAGTGATAGGTATTATTAGGAGTATCTGTCTGGTTTCTAAAATAAAGTCAATTTCAAATTTAAAGTAAACATCATCATGTTGAATTAAACACAGAAACAAAAAATGAAATCTATTTTATTAATGACTTGTACAGTCGCAACCATTCCCAAACAAAAACATAGGTATGTGTTTTAGAAAGACTCATTTTTCAAGGATGCACTGACAGATGTTTATCCAGAATTGAAGAAAAGAACCCACATGATTATCAATAGCTACCACTCTAACCGCAACTCTGTCGTCACCCTGTGCTCTAAAAGCCTACCTCATCATTCATTTTGAACCTGCAGTTATCAGTGGCACTCAGTTGAAACTCTGGATCCTTTTTAGTTTAATTCTAGCCATACCAGCTGCCATTAAAGTGGGGTTCCTGTTGGCTCCCTTACAATATATCCACAGTATACAGATAAATAGATATATTTATATATACTCAAAATAAAGAGTTCATCTTGTCTGATTCATTTGGACAGCAACATACACTCCTTTGTTATTTCAACCCATAACACTAAAACTAATGCAGCTTCATAGCTCTTGGCCTCACACAAGAAACAAATTGCTTTAAGGTGACAAACAAATTCAGACATTTCCAGTAATGAACATTCCACATAACAAATATAACCTCTAAAAAGATGCTCCACTTTCTCTTAAAGTAGTTCTTTTGTATACAAAGAAGTCTTTTCTACAGTATATAGAATCACCTGGACATACAATACTTAGAAGTGCACTCCTGGACTTCTTCTTCTTCTTTCGGTTGCCACAGCGGATCATCTCTTTCCATATCTTCTTGTCCTCTGCATCTTGTTCTGTCCTGCATGTCCTCTCTCACCACATCCGTAAACCTCCTCTTAGGCCTTCCTCTTTTTATCTTGCCTGGTAGCTTTATCCTTAGCATCATTTTCCCAATATACCCAGCATCTATCCTCTGCACATATCCAAACAAATGCAATCTCGCCTCTCTGACTTTGTCTCCCAACTATCCAATTTGAGCTGATCCTCTAATGTACTAATTTCTAATCCTATCCGTCTTCATCACACCCAATGCAAATCTTAACATCTGTAACTGCCACCTCTGGTTCTATCTCCTGCTTTTTTTTTTTTGGTCAGGGCCACCCTCTTTAACCTATCTGTGCTCCAAAGGACAGTCTGGCAAAAAAAAAAAAAAAATTCTACTACAGAAGATGACAACTCTAAATGACCCTCACTACCTTCTTAACCTGACCAGGTATTGCTGTGGAATGAATTGACTCCCTTCACTTTTTCTTTGTAATTGTATTATATTTGTGAAGGCCACTATTCACATTGCTAAAGACAGATCAGTTGTTTTAAAGTTGAAATAAAGACAGAGAATACAACATACAGTATAAACAGAGATCAGTCTTAAGTGTTTTAATCACTAAATAAACATCATCATGGATTACTATCTAGCTCCTTAGGTGCTATACCACATTTTTAATAAAATAAGCAGTCTACTACACATAATCAAGCAGAAAGAATTTAAAAGGCCACAAATTCACTGAAAGAAGCAATATACTACACATACTTACAAGTGAAAGGCATGTTACCCCGATTTCAAATGCCAAAGGTTTGCACACTAACAAAATGTATAAATCATACTGGCTAGAATAAAATGGAAAAGTAATCTCACAAAAGTAAACAGAGCTATAAACATTTTCATTTTGCAACACTTTTGCAAAAAACTTTCACTTTCTGATGCTTTGCTATCAAACACCAGCACGATAACAGCATTATTTCCTAATATGATTTGCCAGTGTTAAAGTACTTTAAAAAGAGTTTTGCCATGCGTATCATTTATAAAAGCAGTGAACATTTTAAAAAGATAATAAAACCAGTCACTTACCCAAAACACCCAGTCTGTAGTTGATGGTAACGACAATGACGTTTCCATAACTAGCGAGAATGCTCCCATCAATCATGTTTCCTGTTCCTTCCATATAGGAGCCCCCATGAATATATACCATAACTGGCTTTAAGCCATTTTCGTCATGGATATCTGGGAAAATATATAACAATTGTTTAACTTCAGAGGAAAGTGAGGTATAATTCAAGACAAAGAGATACATTTTTTAATTATTCAATATCCAATATACACTCTTGATTTAATCAACCTAATTTTTGTCTGAAGACAGATGACTATGACTGTGCAAACAGAAAATGTTTCAAGACAAGAATCAGACCAGTCCCAGGAGCCAATGAATCACAGTTACACAGAGAAAGAGCTTTCTAGGTTTGTCATTAAGACTATTTTTTTTTTTTTATTCAATAAACCACTTACTTAAAAAAAACAATATATACTTCTGTGCAAACCATATTTATTGAATAATCCATCCTTCCAGGTACAGGTTTTACTTAGTCCAGATTTTTAGAGAGTTAGAGTCTATCCTGACAACGTCAGGTGCTGCCATGCATGGGGCATCAGCCTATTACTAAATAATACAGAATTTTAATTGTATTACTAATGCTGTTAACAATCCCAGCCATTCACCTCATGTGTGAAATTTGCACATTCTCTTTGTGTTCATATGGGCGTGGGCTATGCTGTTTCTTTGCCAAGTCCCAAAGTCCCCCAGGCTAGGTTATCTGGGGACTGGAAAGTAGTATTTCATTCAAAAATGTGCCATGTGATAGATGGCATCACATCCAGATATGTCCCCAGTGTTGCTGGGATAAACTCTGCTCCTCTGAGCTTGTACTGGATTAAGTAGGTCCCATAATGGAAAGAAGAATGCCATTATTGCATTATGAAATTAAGAGTCATAAATTGAATATTTCAGCATACATTGACCAGATGAAAGATGACAGAGGAACAGAAAAATAATCTATTAAATCAGCTTAATGTACTTTGAATCCTCTGACTGTTAAAATTCACAGAGACGGCGTAATTGATGTTACTGATACATTAGCAACATCTAGCCTTTTGTACAATATCACAATATCCTTATTGTTAGCCAATAGTCACTCAAATGATGTACATTTTTTTGTCCTTATGATTTCAGTTTTTCAAAGACACAAGAACTTAATACCTCTAATATACATTAATTATATGTATATATAAATATATACATACACATTCAGTGTCATTTAGCATTTCCTGTAATGATAAAAATACCTTCCGACACAGTGTTAGTAGTAAAAGTACACATGACAGTTAGTCTGCATGCAGAAACATTGCATATGGAATTTCAGTTACTGAATATACAGTACAATATGTTCTGTTCACTGTAATGCCCCACTGAAAATGCTCACTGTCAGCCCGCAGTGACTGTCTTTTCTTTTTTTAGACTCACAAATGTGACTGAAAAATTGGTATGTGCAGCATTTGAGAAAAAAAAATTGCCATGTCCTAAAATGAATTTCAGTATTTAAGTAATTTTAAATTTAACGACACAGGTAATTGAATATGTCATGAAAATGTCTGCCTTAATATGTTTCCTATCGTTTGCTGTTTGCCATGTTAGTTACGGTACACATACTTAATCGTACAGTACATTCATATTCTCTTTAGTGCATGTGTCAGACTTTTTTTCTAAACTGCTAAGACTGCTCAGGGATTTTTATGGTAAAGATAAAACAGGAGTGCAAGTGATGTCTAAGCCTGGGATTCATCCTTTCATTTTATAATAATTCTTTAGATTTTGTAAATATTACAGTTTTGAGTTTATCAACAATCCACATAGTAAACTTTATTTTCTTCATAGTGTCTTTTAATAGTGAATGTCTTCTCATGGCTCTTTAAAACAAAAGAGCATAATCTGCATTAATAATTTTTATAATTGAAGCACAGGTAGATAACATGACGACCTGCGATGATGTTAGCACCCATGCAGTACTGGGTTGGGAGACCATCTAGAAAAGCATGGGCTGCTGCTGGAAGAGGTGACGGTGAGGCCACCAAGGAGGGCTTACCCTGTAGCCTGTGTGTGGATCCCAACACTACAGTGCCACAGTACAGTGACAGAGACACTGGGCAGTAAAAACTGGTGCCATTCTTCAGATGAGATGTAAAACTGAGCTCCTGACTCTCTCTGGTCATAAAAGATCCCTGGGCATCTTTCAAAAAGCATTAGGGTGAACTCCGATGTCCTGGCTAAGCTGTCCTCCCCTATGGCCTGGTCATTGTTGTCAACTGTTCATCTCCTGTCCGTTACTGGCTTACAATCTCTCTCACCACTTCACCACCTAATAGCTAATGTGTGCACAATGATGGCTGCCACTGACTAATCCTGGTGTATGCTACACATTGGTGGTGGTTGAAGTGGTTTCCCACTGTCTGTGTAAAGTTCTTTGAGTAGGTCAGAAAGGTGCTTTATAAATTGAATTAGTCAGGGCTGGGGAAGGGACTAGAAGGAACATCTTAACCCTCAAGCCACACTCACTAACAAGAAATTATATCACTATGATTTTGCAGTCAGCCCTTTAACATACAGTCTATTAATGTGGCTTCTTCTTAAGAACATTGTTCTTCAAGACCTAGTGCTACAGATTCATGAAGGAGGTGTGGATTAATAAGTATTTGTACAGAAACCAGATCTGAGTTGCCTACCACTGTCAACTAAAACCCTTGCACTTTAAACTCCAGAACATTGCTGCATCAATTTCAGTATTCTCATTGGGACAAAAATGTCCAGCATTAAAATAAGAAACAACTCAGGATGGACTACTGTATCAGAAGACCTGATTTTATTTTCCATACAAAACTCCTGCACTCCCATCCGAGTCAAAGCCAGAGTGCTTGGAGAAAATTAAACGGTCCAGCAACACCCTCAAGGCCTGTGTCACAAGAAGCCTGATTAATATCACTAGGTGGGAGAGACCCTAGCTACAGCACTGTCCCCAGTTTTTCAAGTAGCCCTACATATGGAGGGAGGCACAAGATAGACAGAGAAGGAGAAGGAGGATTTGAGGAAGCCAGACACAATCAAACCTCCTGTCTCCACTGTTTCAAGGGCTGCAAACATTAGACTGGATTCCTCAGCCATTTGAGTGACCACACAGATATTACTTAAACTCACATCTAATTGGTTAACCGAAAAGTGTACTCTGAGAATAGGAAAGGTGTTATTTAAATAAAATGGCTTATTACTAGTTTCAAGTTTGCCAGATGTGCACGCTTTCCTTTGACAAACCTGAAAAATAACAGATAATGTAACACTCCCTACCCTTCTTAGTCCCATTCACAGTTCTAGAAGCATGGAGCCTTTCACCAACAACAGTGGGTTCAAGGCAGAAACCAACCCTGATGAAGCAACAGTTTGTTTCAGGTATACAGTGAATCACACATTCACATGGGACAAATTTAGAATTGTCAATTAGTCTTTCATGCACAAAGTACGGGTAAACTCCATATAAACAACAGTCAAATGCAGGACACTTGGCCCGTATGGCAGTTATGTTAACCACTACACCATCATGCGGCCTTCAAGTCCAGACATAGACTCTAATATTTATACCTAAATGAATGTGGCTTTAAAGAGCTAAAAGAGCTCTTCATAAAAAAGGATCACTTACTCATAATTCAGCTTCAGGCGGATACTGAAATCTGCTGAATTAAAAACTCATATTACTATTTTTGCTAATTATATTATCTAGTATCACAAACCTTGTTAATGCGCCAACGTTAATTTTCTATCACACAGCATCTGTCCATCCATTTTTCTGCCCCTGTTCCTGGTATTTGAACAACTAGAATATTGTAGCACAATATATATTGTATGCATTTGTTGTTACAGACTTTATATTGTCAGACAAATACTTAAAGCTTTCCTGCATGGATTCTTGAAGTAGAACACTTTTTGCCTTATCTAACACACTCATTTTGCTAATTAAGGACTGTGAAAGCTAAATAAATTAATTGTGATCTAGTGTTTTTGTTAAAAGATAAATTACATAAAGCACATACTGTATCAGTTTAAAGCCAAAGCCTTTTTGTTAACAAGTAACTGATTTAAACATTGGTTGACAGGTAGCCCTTGAGTAAAGGGTCTTTTGCCCTTGTCCACCCTTATTGTAGCTCTCTTGTTTCATATTGGTTTTAACCTTTTAGACACCACACTTGCCACAGCTGTACAGAAGACAAGCAGAAATATGTATAAGGTTCAAAAACCATGAACCTTTGGTGTATGTTACTATTACACAGACATCATATCATCAACGTGTTTTAAGGCTTATAAGCACAAAACTGAACTGAACTGATTTTGTTGAAAGAAGTTTTTTGGTAAGTTTCATTTCCAAAAAATAAGGAAATTCCAATATGAAAAGCATTGGTGAGTCTGCAAACTCATCTGTCTTGAAACTGAGAGATATTCTCTGTGACTTCAATGACAGAATAGTTTACCCTTTCAAATTTACATTGAGGGGGGTCACCTTAACATGTATATTTTGTATGTTTTTCTATTTTTTTCCTCTTGTTTTATAACCACTCCCGATGGCAAAACAGTCCCCAATACAAGTTAGGCAAACGCTGAGAAAGAAATTACTGTGCATGTAAACCACATCAGTGCAACCCCAGCTCACGTCTGCTGCTTAAGGTAAATGAACTGTAAAAAGAAAAAAAAAAAAACACTCGTCTAGAAAATTAATGTAAGCAAAGAGTGAATGTTACACTAAAAACAACCTCATGGCTGTATTATCGGAGCATTATAATGATTCAGTATTTCTCTGACACTTTAATGTATCGGCAAAGCTCCAGACTTGCTCTCTATCATGGTCTGAACAATTTTAACTGTCATTTGAACAATTTTCACTCTTCCTCAGGTACATCCTTCAAAAATGTAATGTTTAGGAAATTTAAAATGCTTAAGCTTTCAAATCAATTCAGTCCTCAAACACACCAGCATATTACAACATGTACAATTTCTAACTTGTGTAATAGACAGGGTGTGCATTTTTTGGGCGTAACATTATTAAGTTTAATTTCTATGGAAACAACATAAATTGTTTATATTGCCTTAAATATCAGCTCATATTTTTGGGATTAGGGTAAGGGTTAGGGTGTTGTTAACACCCAAAATCATTAGGAATGACTTTATTCAAAATTAATATGTTCTGAAGATTTAAAAATGATTCCATGTATATGTTGTATTTACACAGTAACTTTAAGCCGGATAACTTAAAGTGAATGTGTTTCAAGCTTCATGTACTTGTTTGTAGTCCAATTGGCCTAATTTTTCTGGATGTCATAGTGATGTTTATGTATTGTGAGACCCCTTAAGACTACCCCCAGTGCTTTATAGTCAATCTGGTGTATGTTCAGGCCAAAGTGTGTGTGTTCATATATTTATTTACATACTTACTTATTTACCTATTTATGCATTCATTTAAAATTCTATCTATCTATCTGTACTATGTGAAAAAAAATGTAACTGCTTGTAAGCTACTAAGGGTTAAAAGCTGTTTTGTTATAACGGCAGGTTATTCATACAGGCGTCTGTCATAAGACAAGTTGCAGTAAGCTGACCAAGGACAACTTCTTTATTTAGCATGCGTCCATTAGACACAGGAAAGATGATTTTTCCTTCTTTGGGGCGCCTCCTGATACATACACAAAAAGGAAACCGTTGGCCGATTTGCGTAATATAAGATGAAATGCTTAGATACTATTTCATTAATAAGGGAGAGAGAGGAAAATGAATATTACAAGCCGATTGAAACAGGGGAACTTTGCTCTTCTGCCTTGCAATGTGGAATCCATGTACTCATCTGTGACTGAATAAAGACTGATTGATTGAACTATTCCTGTCTTCCTAGGGGGTTACTTCCACAACTACTCTCACAACTAATCAACTTACAACATTATTTGGAATACTAATGTACAGAATAATATTCCAAAGTAAATAAATCTGTATGATATCCTACAGTACTTTGCTTGCTTGTCACAATCTTATTCAATAAGAAAAAGTGTAATCATCCCACCATAACACAGTAGGAAAAAAAATCTCCTATTCTACTTAAAAAATTTTCTTCTGAGGAACTGTCAGAAGCTTCTTTAAAATGTGTCAAAAATGTATTAATATTGTTCTTATATAAGCCTCCCCAGCCTTTGTTAACATTTTAGATGCTTGAAAATCTTTGAGTGACAAGTACATATTGGATTATTTGATTTCATACTGCTCCAGATGGATTGGAGACGGTGCAGAAGTTGAATTTGATGTGAAATATGGTATTGCTTATTGTATGCTCAATTATTCTCTATCAAACTTGCTGAAATTTTTTGAAACTTCTAAACAGTAAAAAAAATAGACTAAGTACAGTAGCAGATAAATTACAGTATGTGTTGTTTGAAATGTAGTGCTGTTATTGCTTGCCAAAGTAACACAATGCAGTGCAAATGCAGTGCTATTTTTAAATGAGATTTTTACATTTATCAAACAAGTTTATCTATTAAATGTCAGTGCTAAAATGTATAAAATAAATAGCACACAATGAATATTTATTACATGTTTTGACAAAATAATAAAGCAAATGACAACTTTAAATAAAACAGTTGATGGTTAACTATAGAATTAAACTGGGTGTTAGTAGCTTGGACAAGTAAAGCATATCCAGAAGAAAGGTCACAACAAATATGACATGGAGCAAAGAAAAGGTCCACTAGGGACCTCCACATAGGAGAGATTTTGGACATACCAGTGTAGATCCCTGTGGTTTGTAAGGGGTGGCATTCCCTGCGCATGTGCTAAAGGCTTGGTCGGAGTTGTGTAGAAGAAAGAGAGTTATAGTCTGGAGAGAAAACCTGTAATATTTGTTTAAAAAGTTAGAAACAGTAGTCTGAACCTTGAAATGGAAAAAGAGGGAGGTCGAAGAAGGTTTAGAAGAATTTACCAAAGGTCTAATTATCCCTCTTATCATGCTGGGGCAGCACAGGTCTGTTCTTCTTAAGGAGTGGGTAGCAAGGAAGCCTCTAGAGAGATATAGATAAAGTTTTAATGTGACTTTATTGTGAGAAAAGTACAGCAGCAATAATTTAAAATTGCTTCAAGCACAAGGAGTTGGATGGAGAGTTTGGGTAAAGGTTCAGTTAGTGGTATGAGAAGCTTAGGAATGTGGAAGAGACACAAAATTGAGACTGATAGGGGTGTGCTTAGAGGAAGTGTGGAAGTGGGAAAGTCTCAAAGGTCCTCAGAAGTTCCATTCCAGTTAAGGAGGGTCCAAAGTAGATGTTTTTCTCTTTCTCTTCTTTGTGGACTATGTTTTTCATCCTTTTCTTGTGTATTAAATCGTGAGTAATCAAACCATTTTTGGTAATGTTGTTTTTGCTATCATTCAGGTGATAGCATTGCATTCAATTATTTTGAATACATAAAAATCTTATTCTCATGCTTGCATGATGTGAGCAAAGGCACATGATTCCAAAAATTGGCAAAAAAAATTATGGCTTTCTTATATTGGTTGAAAATGACTGGACAGAGATTTCCTGCATGTTTCTTTATCTACAGGAAATATGCAGTAATGGCCAGCAAGGAAATTGGTAAGCCACTGTTGATTTAGAAGTAGAGCAGACTATCTACAGTAAATAGGGGATGTAAGGAAAAAGAATTCACTGACTGACTTTTTAGATGTGTCATTTGATCTGAGGCTGTATGTTATGAGCACTTGGGTAAGAAAATGTCCTAAACTTTCCACTGGTTACACTGCATATTGATACTGTGTTCATAGCTGGGACATTACATGAACATAACCAGCAGATGGGAACACGACTATCTATTATTCATTATTAGTGTCTTCCAATTAGTAGTGTTCTATTCTGTTCAATGCAAAGGATTACGACCCATTTGTTTACAATATATATTGAATTTGACTCATGAAAAATATGATAATAATCATGTCTGATTCCAAACAAAAGGGATTAAAGTATACATAGAAAAGCTTAAGAATGTCCTACAATGAACACTGTAAAAGCAGCAGGGGGGCACCTAAATTAGCGAACTGCTAAGATATCTATGTGAAAATAGCAGGAGAGGAAAGCGTTAGATGCTCGGTGGGAGGTATTCATAACAATGTGGTAGTTAACTTACAACTCAGTGTCTTGCCACACATTTGAAAGTGAGAGTGAACATTTAATCTAAGGACACCTTGAATAGGAAAGAACATAAAATAATAATGCCAACATACATGAGCAACAAAAAGGACAATATGTATTGTATATGTACTTTATGAATATTAAAGAGGACTGCATAAACCTGTAAATATTTCCTAATATATTTAAAGTTTAAGTATATTTTCCTTATTTAACCAAAGTAAGCTCAAATATTTTTAGGAGTCTTAGAACTCTTAATTTAACCATACTTTCAGCAATAGGGACATCATGGCCTATTTCATAAAAACAAATTTTCACCATAACTTCATTTTTCTGTAGATTTCCAATTCATTTGCATAGCATTTCAGTCACATAAGAAATCATGACAGCAAACTATTGTGCTTGTCTTAATTATAGAAAATGGGGTTGCATGATAGGATAGGGCGGTCTCATGGTCTGGAATCCCTACAGATTTTATTTTTTCTCCAGCCGTCTGGAGTTTTTTTGTTTTTTCTGTTCCCCCTGGCCATTGAACCTTACTCTTATTTGATGTTAATTAATGTTGATTTATTTTGTTTTATAATTGTATCTTTCGTTTTTCTATTCTTTAATATGTAAAGCACTTTGAGCTACTGTTTGTATGAAAACATGCTATATAAATAAATGTTGTTGTTGTTGTTGTTGATAGTGGCTAGAGGTCTTCTGGACTCTGACTGTGTCTGGCTTGTCTGACTCGTTGATTCCTTGTATACAGTCTGGCCTGTTGTTCTATAATTACCAGATGGACAGGTATTGTCTTACATTTACGTTAATTAGTTTATACTTTGTTTGAGATGTACTTTAACAAATCTGTATTTTCATATATGATAGTTCTGTATTTAGTGAGTGATACAATCTGTTATCTTTTATTTTGACTTTTACTTTGTCCTACTGTATTGTATTTCTGAGGTGATGATGCTAGATTGCCTGTCTAGTTCTATTTTTTTTTTCGTGTTTTGTATTCATCATATTTTATGACACCCAGTTTTTTTGGGAGTTCTTTTCTTGTCTTCTTAGTGAGTTACAGCCAGGGGGCTATCAAAAAACAAGGCGTGTTAAAACCCATTGACATTCTGTGGGTAATTTTGGGCTTTATGAGAAATAAACTGTTGTTATTGTTAGCACTGCTCCCTCAAAGAACCATGGATCAGGACTCGATAGCGTAGTTGCCAAGTTTTGACCAAACAGATTTTTCTAGGAGATCCTCACTTGTTTCAGTATCCCACAGAACATCCACCTTAGGTTAATTGGGGAGTCACAATTAGCACTGTATGAAAAACTGTGGGAGAGTTGACAAGTACAACCCTAAACTGGCCTGTTATTCAGGAAGTGTGTCTGGTATTTCTAAAGGTGTCCAGGGTTCCCGACTTTGTAGCCAATGGTGTCAGTTATAGTTCTGGCTCTCCAATACTCTGTAACAAGAATATACAAACAAAACCTTTTGAAAAAAATAGACAACACAGCCCAACATGCTCATCAGTCCCTACTTGGAGAAAATTTTCAAAATACTATCAGGTCAATATCAATATCCCTAACGTACTACTGTCTACTGCTATGCTTCGTACCGTATACTTTATATTTATTGTCCTTTGTATAAGAAATAAATAAATAAATTTACCATTAATCAGCTTCCACTTATTGCAGAGGAACTGTCATATAGCCAACTAATTCTTCATTTTAAGCTCTTTTTTTGTCATCTTTTGATTTTACCTAAGATGCTGATGTCTTTCAGTGTTTCTCATAACTTATACCTGTCAGGATGTTGTAGCCTTTTCTTTTCTCAGCATATTGATACTCAGTCATCCAATCCAGTTATAGCTGTATGGTGGAAGGTGCAAGAGCAATCTCAAAATGGTATATGTCTAGCTGCTCTTACCTGGAATTTCTCTAATACTCCAATATTATTCCTCGGGCATAGAAACCAAACAAAACTTCACACTATTTCAGAAGTTAGTCGGACAGCTTAAGCATAGATGTTATTCCTATTTACTTTGTACTCTCCATGTCTGTGCCTGGTAATGAGTCCACCGAAGGTCTCCAATGTTCTCATGGGATGTATTTTCAAATTTTGACCCCCTTAAATATTTTATGTTCAACTTTACGTTTAATTAAACTAAATTCCATCCAAGGACACCTAAAATGATTTTTTTGACAATAAGGTATTCTCCCATCCACCTAGTTTAGTGTGATCTGCAAACTTAATCAGATTATGTTTTTAGATGTTTTGACAGAGTCTTAATGTGTCTAATTGTCGCAGTCTAATATGTTATGAAACCTTCTCCTCTGTCCATCTATTGTAACTTTTAAATTTAACATGAATACCAACCATGCTGGTGGCGCAATGATCCATGCAGCTGGTGTACTAGTAGCACTACTGCCTTGCAGTAAGGAGATCATGGGTTTGTGTCCCTCCATAAAGTGCTTTGTGTAGTGAGAAAAAGTGCTATATAAATGTAAATAATTATTATTATTTATTTTTACCCCACACATATGGTATTGTAGCATGGTTTGCACATACTGTAGCTGCGACTGCATTTTCTTCCATTTTCAGAGATTCCATGAAACAAACACTCAAGTGGCCAGATTGTTTTCCTCTCTAATCAGGCAGCATCTAATCTATCAGCAAAAGGACTGCCACACAATCTCCCAGACTTGTGGTCTGATCCATCATGCAATATCTGAAATGCAACCTCCTGTTTCATAACACTGAAACCATATCCACAAAAACTGAAATCACAGACCAAGCTAGAAATTAAGCTAGTATTTTGGCAGATAGCATCCTGTGGTCTGCCTCCACCAGGATAACGATCATGACTGAGATCACCATACCAGCATTTCAGAGGAACAGGGAGGAGTACAAAAGTTGGCAGAGGAGTGTACAGACGTAGGGTGAAGGACAGTGACCTACCCTGTAAAAGTTGGCTGCAGTGGCTTCATTGCAATATCCACTCAATGATTTATGAAAACTGTCGAAATGACCAGTTCCAGGCAAAAGAAAACAGCCAAAGAACTGGCAGAGGAGGCAAAGCAAAGGAGTTTCTAACCTTGACTTAGAGGAAATAATTCAAAATGTGAACATCAAGGATCAAGGACAAGCTGTAGAAAGTGGAAGGGAGACGTGTCAATATCTTGGTACGTTCAGGGATTAAAGGGGCAAAATATCAGGTAACGGTGCTCTCAATTGATAATCCCACAGGCGAACCATCAGCATTGGCAGCAGAGAGTCAGGTAGCAATGCCTCGCAGGTGAACACTGGTGCTTTTGTTTAGCCATAGTTTAGGTGCAAATTGTTAAATATCTGTGGTTATTTTTAGAGAATGTATAGGGAAGCTAAATCGAATGAAACAGCAAGAAATGCAGGACTTTAAATTGTTAAACCACTTTGCCCTACTGTTTTCACTTTTGTGCAAAACTGGCAACATTATTTTAAATCTGATTGATACTGATCATGCTAAACGCAGGGATGTACAATATACTTTAGAAATGAATGGGTCACATTTTATACAGAATACAGTAGTTAAGGAATAGGCTATGTGAAATGTTATTTTAGTCGATTGTTCTCCAAAATGTAATACAATTATAGACACTGTGAATCAAAATCACTCATTCTGTCTATCCATTACATTGGCATGGATGTAGTGAATCTATCTATCTATCTAATCTAATCTATTTTTGGCAGCCATGGATTAACCACTAAGCAAAATAAGCACATGCTGAGGTCACTAAATGAAGAAGGTCACCACAGAGTTTTTACCTGTTAGCTGTCATGCTGTGCACTTAACTTGTTTCACTCATATTTATGATTGTGTATATCTACCATGTTCATCTTTTATCTGCATTGATAAAAAAAAGTTTTCTGTGGTTTGGTGAATGACTAAGCTATTTATTTTATTATTTATTTTAACACTAGAATCCCTGAAGCCTATGAAAAAACTTGTAATCCTGCATCCTTTGCACCTCTTTAGCATCTTTTGTTTTGTAAATGTGTCAATCAGCACAAGCATTAAGCAGCCTGCTGTCCCATCCCCGCCTTGACAGAGCTCAACTCAGGCAAAACGTTCTCTGTATTACTTATCCTATACAACAACAGGCTCCTTATCTGCGTGTAAGGTGAGGAGCCTGGAATTGTATAGGATAAATAATACAGTATATCGTTATTTGAAATACATGCATTTCATGTGTGACCCATGTCTACAAAGATCTGGGTAAGAATAGGATGAAAGGAAATGTGAGGCAAGCAATGCTGAACACATACCTAAAGCAGAAACTTTTTCCATGTTATACTGATAATGATGTGAAGTGTATAATGTGTGAAGACTTTACTCCAAATATCAAATAAACACGTGCACTTTTATTCAAGAATATAACCAAAGTAAAAAAAAAAAAATCATTCAATTTACATATTGCTGTCAACGAGTTAAAAACTCAAGCTCAAATGTCAATCGTCAGAAAGTTGATATGCATTCTATGATGGTGCAGAGGTAAGAACTGTTGACTTATAACCAAAAGATAATGGGTGTGAGTTCTGTCACTACACGTTTTGAATAGCAAGCTGCTATTATTATTACTATAATATAATAAAAGCATGTATTTGATCTGAGTCTGTATCACACAGTTTAAATTTTGGCTGCTTGTAAAAGTTAGCACTTTTTTTACTATTCAGTTTTATTCTGTCAGTGACACTCTCGTGGTACAAGAAACTTGTCTCTCCCTCTCTGAATTGATGCCATTTATCTCTATTCTTTTCACAAGAGCAGTGATGACCACCGTAACAACAGACAGCTTCTTCAAAGCACTTTCTCTGGTTAACTGACTGCTGCACCACAACACAACTCTGCTTGGCGTAAAATGGGATATCCACCTGCAGCTAAAGTCACTTTAGTGCGCAAGCAATTTGCCATGCTAGTGTTTAGATCTGGCAGTGCCATGATTTTTCATACAAACAAAGCAAGTTTACTTCACCCATCCATATCTTAATGTCTTGTCAGTTAAACAATTAAACGGCAGAGAGAACACCATAGTTGGGTTGTGCTTAAGGCATCAGTTGGCCTAAATCCAACCATAGTGTTCATGATTATTGGGGAGGGTTTGGGGTGCAACACAGTCTCTTACTTGTTTGATCCTAACCCATAAAGACACAAATCCAGTAGATGAGTAGTATCCCTGCCTCCAGCAACTTCTTTTCCCTGATCAGATAGGAAACCCTTGTCATTTTTAATGCCACTCGTTCACTGACTCACTCACCAATCTAGTTTAGATTCTTCAATTTGCTCCAAATGGAGCAAAGTCATCAGTAGAGTCCTTCAGGAGTCTGTCCTTTAACAATTACTTTATCTGATTTCTATTAATGGCTTTGATTCTGGCATAGGTAGTAAACTTGTGAAATTTTCAGATAACACTAAAATTGGAGGGATGGCAGACACTGAGGATTCAGCAAAATTAATTCAAAAAGACCTGAAAAATCTTCAGAACTGGGAGAACACCTGGAAAATGTAGAATAGTGCAAACTACTACACGTGGACAAAAGGAATATCAATTATAAATACACGATGGGACACACTATCATACAGGAAATAACCTCTAAAAAGGATTTTGGGGGATATGTTGACACAACATTTTCATTGAGTAAGCATAATGCACAGAAGCAATTAAAAAGGCAAATAAAATGTTAGGTCGTATCATACAAAGCTGTTGGATGTTATGCTCAAACTATATAATGCACTAGTAAGACTGTATTTGGAGTACTGTGTGAAGTTTTACTCACCACAGTACAAGAAAGACATAGCAGCACTTGAAGCTGTGCAGAGGCGAGCAACTAAGTGCATCTCAGAATTTAAGGACATGTCCTACTCTGAAAGACTCAGAGAATTAAACCTGTTTAGTCTCGGGCAGAGGAAACTCTGTGGAAACCTAATCCAGGTTTTCAAAATTCTCAAAGGTATTGATAAAGTACTACAGACACAAATAATTCTTTTAACTTAGCGATGAATCGTATACTCAAGGACATCAGTGGAAATTAAGGGGAAGTGCATTTAGGACTGAAGACAGAAAGCACTTCCTTATTCAAAGATTTAAGAGAATCTGGAGCAAACTACCGAGAGATGTAGTTGGATTAGAAACCTTGACAACTCTTAAGAAGAATCTAGATGAGAAACTGAAACAGCTTAACTATTAGATAAATAAATGAGCTTGATGGACTGAATGGTCTGATCTTGTTTTTCAAATTTCTTATATTCTTGTGTAGTTGGGATGGCTCCATTAGCACCTTGTGTAAGAAGAGTACCAGTCATGGCCCATACTGTAAGGATTATATTTCTATTTTCTTACTATCCTCCATACCTTAACACACTGTTATGAACCTTGACTGGGGTTCAAATTCCTTTTTTATGTCTTTTTTCTTCATTTTTGTTTTTTTTTTTGTTTATGTTAATATTGTTAGCTGTTACGTTTAATTTTGTCGGTGTATCTTCTATTATGCCCTATGTGTTTTGTGGATGGTTCCCCAAGAGGAGTGGCCATCTGCCCATCAAGACATAGCAGTACATGCATCAGAAGACTTAGGGACATGTCCTACTCTGACAGACGAAAAGAATTAAACCTGCTAAGTCTCAGGCAGATGATACTCTGTGGAGACCTAGTCTAGGTATTTAAAATCCTCAAAGCCATAAATAAAGCAGATCCAGCAACATTCTTGCAACTTAAAGGTGAATCTCTTACTTAAGGGGAAGTGCATTTAAAACTGAAGCCAGAAAGCTTCACTAGGACTGCCAAGTCAGAATTTTTCTTTCTTTTTAATATTCTTGCTTTTTATCTATCTATCTATCTATCTATCTATCTATCTATCTATCTATCTATCTATCTATCTATCTATCTATCTATCTATCTATCTATCTATCTATCTATCTATCTATCTATCTATCTATCCATCCAAGGTATGGACATGTTCTGCAATGGAGTGGTGCCCATCAATTGTGTTTGAGACAGTTGGCATAAGTTGATCTTTAACTGTAAATATCCAATCAAAATTGGATTGATTGATGCCTTGGATTTATTTAATATGCATTAGGTTATATAGTATGCTTCAGAATAACTTAACATTTAAAACACAAAAAGTGTACACCCATCATTATACAAACTTTTTTTTACTAAGTTTTAATATATTTTTATTTGAATAATTTATCAAGATATTCTATTTTTGTTATGACTAAAAGTGTTACACTTAATTACTGAGACATTTGAAACTTACTTAATTTCACTGCTTAAAATGAAAAAGGCAATAAAAAATTTGCTGAATTTACTGCATCTGTAAATCTTCCAGAAAAGAAAAAAATAATTAATGATTTTGTGAAACCTTGAACTAAACAATATTAGGCTTGTACTTTACATAATATTATTATGTTTGTTTTCATGAATATGTAAGGACTCAAACTGACAACAGTATGATCACATACTGTTCTAAAATGAAGCAAGAAAATAAATATTGTGATAAATAATATTTACAGCAAAAACGGATAATTGGTTAATTTTTCGAAACTGAACTCAGTATATCTTCAAAGTTGCTCTTCAGTTATTGTGTTAGTTTACATACACATAAAATGTGCACCATCTTCTTTAACAACATTCTCGCATGGCACAAGCACATTTATGATTAACTTCTCCAAATGTAATGGTAACCAGTAACTCAAGCCAATAATTGTTAGCGTTTGCCATCTGTTGCCTCTCCTTTATCTGAATCCATTTTAAATGATTAATATTAATGGCTATTTTTGTTGTTTCATATGAAGCACGTTATTCAGCTGCTGCCCATATGATTGTGGGTGTAGTGCTGGAAATTGAGGTACCAGGGTAAGCTAATCTGATAGGAAAAAAGTTAGCTTTCACAGATGGCAGAACTAGAGCTTCTTAAATCATTTTCAAATCAATAAATTTAGACAATTTGGATTCAGATGGTAAAGTTGGAGGAAAAACATTTTGTTGTATTTTCTGTATTAAGTTTCAGACAATAAACTATATTTTCATAATTGTTAAATATGGACCTTCATTTTACCTCAAAACACTGGCTAAAATGTACTTTATGTTTGAAGATGAAAGCAAAGATTGAGATAAATTGCTTTGATGTAAAAGAAAGCAGAAGGTAAACTGTTAATAAAAGTGTGACCAGATTCTTTCTAACAGAATACAGAAGGGCCCCACTGGGGAAGTGGGGGGTTATTGGGTTAATGGGGAGAAGTGGCTAGGGGTGTTGCTATTTTGCAATGTTCTATACAAATACATTTACACTGCTCATACACGACAACTCTACAGCATGAAACCAAACAAATACAGCCCGCAAAGCCACTCATATAAGGCATTATTATTACACTTGGACTTTCAACAACACATTATTTACTTGCTGGGTGGCATATTATTATGTTACAATGCTATCTACCACACTGACATGGTTTGCACATACACTAACTCAACTGAATTAGAAAGCCCACTACTGCCACTTGGATCATATTTTATGTTTTGGTGCTGAATGATATGTGAACAGCCCTAAACTTGCATAAATTGCGCCTACTACAACTACTGGCCTACCTGGCACACTTACTGTTTTTGACATCTTTATATTTTTTGTTATTGATATCCTGAGTAATATCTCTGCATCCTCCATGAGAAATAGATCATCTACTTACAGATGTCTGGCAAACCAGTTTGTTGTTCTCTGAATCAAATTCCAACATACATACATATGGGAACACAAAAATACATGCAACTATAAAAACTTACAGCAATTCCCTTTTAATCACCCTCAAAATACTCTTGTGCCTCATGTGTAATGCCATGCATAGAATTCATACTAAAATATTGTGTACAGACAAAACTGCAAATGTTCATATGCACATCCAGATACATAAAACTGTGCATACCCAAATTCCACGCACTTCTCCTTCATACAGTAAATCCCAATAAACGCAAAATTTAACACACATGCATGCACATCAGTCCCACCCCGAATTCCTTCCAGCATGTGGCATATTTGAATATGCAAATCAATATAAATAGCCCCTTCCTTTTGGTGTTTTGTTAAAAGACAATGGTTAAAGCATATGTAAAATAGAAGAATTTCAGGGAATGTGAAGTGGAGGCAAGTAAAACTTACTATTTGTTGCCTTAAGCAGTGGTATAAGCACCAAAAGGAAGTTGATGGAGTGATACAGCATGCTGGAGATACTCGAAGGTTCAAGTTCAGAAAGTCGCACAGTGCCCAAAATAAAAAAGTGGTTAGGCATCAAAGTTGACATGAAAAGGAGAATCACAGCGGAACCATCTGTTTATTCTGTTTTAGAGAATATTACAAAAGCTGACCCCCATGCCAAGGACGCAAGTCCACGTGGTTATGGTGCTGCTGTGCCAAGCACATCTTCAGGCACTGGCTACACTGAGAGACCATCTGGTTGTGTGCTGTCAGACATTGATCTGGAGTTTGAAAATGCAGTAGTGGATGCTGCGAGAGATGAGGCCAATGAACTAAGGAATATAAAGGTTGTACTACGTGATATTGACCACAAATTAAATGAACTGGTTAAAAAAATAAAAGCTGCATTTTATTACCTGTTTTTGCTAATTACATTCAAACGTTGTTGTAACACTGTCCAGTTTGGCTGATCATGTGGTGGATCAGGTTCATCATACCGCATCTCTTCAGGTACAGGCAAGCCATGATTGTGTGCCACATTATGCAGCAATTCTACATACTTGCACAATGCGACACACTTTCTGTGAACAAAGAACATTTATAGAGTGGAAATTCTTTCTATTCACATAAATTAATTGTGTGAAGGTGCCTTTATACTGTATGTCTGCACCGAGCGCCACAATGGATGGATTCTCTGTTCTTTACATGGCTCTTTGAGGTGCCTTGCTATCCTTAAAAGGATTGCTTGCCTTTTGCCCCACCATCTGGAAAAGCACCAGCGACTATGCACAGTTGCCTTTTTTATAGATGATGTAATGCCAGCTCATTCTTTTGGTGATTATCTCTGGCTGACTTAACTTGTCCAGCACTGTTGCAAAAACAATATACATGCAGGTGACTGTTCCAATTACATTTGGAAAACCAGACGTTGCTGTCAACCACAGTGTAAGGAAGTCTTACATTTCTGGATGACAAGACGATAATACCATCCTATAAAGCCAGCATGGTGCGACTCAAAGGAGCAAGTAGAGCACAATCTCTCAAAGTCTGCCTTTGTAAAGCTGGTGCCATTTCAGCAAACAGCTACAAAAGGAATAGCTTTTGGAAAACAAAAGTGATCATCATCATCATCTATAAATATTCACTCTCTTCTAATTCTTCCATTTGCAATATCTTCTAACAATGATAAAGCAACCATGGTATTTGGAAAAGTTTGGCTATTCTATGCATCATTATATTGTTACAGAATGATTACAATCAAGTGAATTAAATTTGTAAATGATATGCAATTCATTTCAGTATATTTGATAACGCCTGTGTCACGGATGTGACTATGTAAAAGAAGGGAAATGACACATAAACAGTAGCACTGCTTCGACACTGGGAGCTGCCCGTTTGCAAAATCGAGCAGAAACCTGCGTACACATGGTGTGTGTGGCTTTACATAATGTTTGCTTTTTATACACCTCAAAGTGTGCTTGGAAGCGGGTGTATGGAACATTTTTGTGCATACGCACTGTTCATATATGAGGCCCCTTGAGACACAATGCAGTTTCCCCAGCACTTTCTGCCATTCCTGTTAATATTTCCTGTGCTCATCTTTTGTTACTATGTCTAGAGCCTTCTCTGTTTTGTTCTGGATTTCTTCCATGGTAGCAAATCATCCCTTCAGTCCAAATATATCTGATTATATTCATTTATTTAAATAAACTTTTCATAGTTATAAATGGCTGTATACCATCCAATTAAACCTTTCTCTCTAAACATAGCACTCTCTTCTTTATAATTTAATTAATAATATAAAGTTAGAACTGCTGTTTAGACCCTCCCTTTAATTTAGAAAGATTTTGTCATTTTATTCTTTTACTCACCAAATAATGTAACCATATCTCAATTCATTGAAAAAAGTTTCATACTGACTAGCTGAAAATTTCATATAAAAAATTGGTGAAGGATTATTTTTATCACCATCATTGCACTTACCCCAGAATATCCCCAACTTCAAGATGCAAGCTTTCAACCTTGTGCCTTCAAATGTAAACAGACATAAAGCTTAAAGACTGCTCTTGTGTGAAATAATTTGCCTAGTCTAGGAGAACAGTGTTGATAATTGTGCAAAACAGCTAAAAATAAGTTACTGGAGACATGTTTCATAAGAAAGAAGAAGTAACTGAAACTATGATAAAAAAACAAACATGTAAACAACTATTGCCTTGGTGCTCTCCATACATTTTAATATTGTAAATGATCTCTTTCTGTCTTTTTTGCCTAATTCTTCTGCAAACATGGAGTATTGTGAAGATTCTGAATAAACTGCCCGAGATTATTATAGTCAATTTTAATACTGGGTTGTATGTTCTGCATTACATATCTATTTATAGTGTAGTCTAGAGATTTGAGGTGTTCCACATGCATTTCAGTATTAAATTTGTGCTAATCTGTTACTCCAATATCTGTAAATGTGTTCTTATATTCACTGGAGGCTTAGTAAGAGTTTCAGAAAACACCTACTGTGAACAGAATAGCTGAAAGAGAATGAAATCAAAGGCCACAGAACACTTACTGTTCATTATGGGTTAGTATTATATTTGAAGTATGCATGTTAGGGTCATTGCCAATTTCCATGTTTGTCAGATCACAATATAATTAAAATAAAAGGGACACCTGTTTCCATGCAAAAGAACAAGCTCCTGATATCACAATGATGCTTTCCATCACAGATGTTATAAAAACTACAATTTAACAAAACATGGGTTAATTTTCATGCTGCATTATGCAAAGAAAAAAAGAAAATCATTATTTGTTTACTGAAATAATTTAAGGGAAAATAACAATTAAAGTCATGCATATGTTTATTTCTCATATTCATTTTTTGCTGCTGAAAGGGAGTAAATTCATTTATAAAGAACATTTATTATGTTGTTCGCTTCACACGTATTTTGAGATAACCTTTAGCTTATCTCACAAGGGAACTGAAGCCATCTATATGCTAATATGGCTAGAATAAAATGGCTTAAAAATAATATATAGAAAAAAATGAAGAGGTGCACATAAGTATGCTCTTCAAGGTAAAAAATAAATCACCAAAAATCAAAAGGTTTATTTTCATGCATCATCATCGAGCTTTTCTTTCGTTTTTTTAAAAGAAAAAATACCTTCATCTTCACTGCGCTCATTATTGGTTATATCATCTGCTTGTTTCTTTGTGTTGGCTCCTAAGGTCAACGGGAAAAGAGTAGAGGGGGGAAAAAGAGAATTCAAAAAACAGTAGGTTTCTTAAAAACATTTCGTAAAAAGTGCATTCAGAAGTAGTTCAATTTAAAAAAAAAAAAAGTCTGATTAAAACTGTAAAAAATGTGTTCGTAAAAAAATGCACACAAAAAAATGAAAACATGAGCTGCTATGATCTTGATTAAAAGGAAAAAAAAAAACGGGCTGCAAAATTATTGTAAAAATGAGCAATACAAAAGCAAATGAATGAAAATTAATACAAATTTCAGTAGAAGAAAAACAACCAGGATTTTTTTTTATATATAAAAATGAATGGTAATAAAACACAAATGGTTATTTCTTTAGAACCCAGGATAATTTCATAAATACACCCAAGCTCAGCACACCCTAAAATAGTCTGCATTGATGAATTGTCAAGATATCACATTACAGATTTTTTTTTTTAGGTTAAATCAGTACACTAGAGAGCACATATTTTAAAAGCATGATAATACTAGAATACATGAACTGTTATATTTAAACACATGGATTCATTTTCTGCCCTTTCTTTTTAAATTAAAGGACATTAATAAACTAAGGGGAGTCAAATCCTGTCCGAAGATATCGGGAGAAAGGTTGGAATGGCAATTAATTACAGGATATCCTCATATGCATTTACACTTACTCATAGTTGATCACATTTTAAAATAAAATAATTTACCCTTCTTTGGAATCTGCATAGAAATCTACAAAGGAGTTGAAGTATGTGCAAATTTCACATAGTGATTTGTCCAGGAAATGACTTTAGATCACATTACATCCATACTGTATATATGTCAATATACACTTTACATATGAGAGTGTGCGTAACAACCATGCTTTACACACTTCAAATTAGAAATCTACACAATCCTTGTATTTTTCCACTTCATTTTAAAGTTAAGAGAGTAGCAAATATAGCAGAGTAAGCTTCAGTGTTGACAATGCAGAAATAATGTAACAGATCAGAGCTCAGTTCAGGGACTTCATAGCAAAACTGCACTGTAAGTAAAGAATAGTCAAGAGTCACCATAAGTGATCGAACCCAAGATGGATGTCTTTTTATTACAACAAGCCTGAAGGAGCAAGCCACCTAAATGTACTTGATCGGTTCATCATGGCTAATTGACTAAAATAACAAACCAGTATCTAAAATAAGGTGGGTTAATTTGCTTAACATAGTTTAGGAAGCATTTTAGTTTCCACCAATCAACATCAAGATTAATAAATGGTATAACTTAATCTATGTCTTAAAATTATATAACAGTCTAAAGATACTTAAACAAATTTTAGTACACACACACAAACATTAAATTCTAAAGAGAACCTTCTTCTTTATAAATTCTTAAAAATAAAATGTATTTAATTACAATTATCTCATTGTTCCCTTGGTGACTTTTCAGGACACGATAGGTACAAAACATCTTAGTTTCACAGGACAGATACACTCAGAACAGTAATAAATTCATACACAAATGACAAAGCACACAAAGATACTTTTAGGAATTTTTCTGCTACATTACACAGACATGACTCAGCACAATTTGAACACATCATCCACAGAGTGAGAATTGAAGTCCACCAGTCCACTCACAAAACTACTGAGTCCTGAAAAAGAGAAATGATTACAACGGCAATCCTGTTCTTGAGTATGAGAGCAAAGCAATTTTATGGTTGGGCAGCATAATTTAAAGATTTTTATTTCTAGTGTGAAACTGGAGTTTCAATTAAGTTTCAGGTAATCTTTTTTCTTATCATCTTTTAAATTATTTCATTTTAACAGAATTTCCTGAAGCCTCTGTGCCACATGAGGACTAGAAATGCACAGCTATATAACAGAAAATGTTTGACCTGAACTGCTAAGATCCGGAGAGGTAACTCTTGATGACCATATGCATAACATAAAATGTTGTAGCATAACATAGAATTATTATATATGCTTATTTCAAGGGTCATGAGGTGTTTGAGTCTATCACTGCAGCATAAGGCACAAGTCAAGAAACAGGCCAGGTGCCACACACCCACACTCACACGCTTGTGTCTGGATCTTTATGATATTATAAAACAAGCAGTTTCATTGTCATGCTTATTTTAGTAAAATCGACATACCCAACCATTCTTATCTGCTTTTCCCAGAGTAAGTTTGATTTATTTTACATCAGCTTAGAACACCTAGCTCGGACATGACCAAATATTTGATATGTATTTTTAATACAGTGTTCATACCACCAAAAAATTCAGAATGCTATACCACAGTTCATACTGACACCTTTTGTGGTTATAATGGAGAGATGTCAAGAGTTGCCAGTTTTCTAAATGATGTACGTGCAAAATGCACCGAGTGGTACTAGAATAGGTAGCTTCTTCTCACAGTCATGTAAGGTAAATGGTGATTTCAGATAATGGATGAAAGAATGTGCTTTATTCACACTTTCAAGCTACATTATTTTTTTGTACCCACCTTCTTTTAAATAAGCAGTGATTTACTGAGTGCTATGTTGTGAAACTATTTGTAATTTAATTATGCGAAATTTTAAACTATGTATTGCTTACAGAAGCAAAGAAACAACAAGAGAACAGGGCGAGTTTCCCGAAAACAATATGCGTTTAGAGATTAACGAATAACTTTATGATATATATATATGTGATGCGGGTGGCAAGGTGGCGCAGTGGGTAGCACTGCTGCCTCGCAGTTAAGAGACCCAGGTTCACTTCCCAGGTCAACCCTGTGTGGAGTTTGCATGTTCTCCCCGTGTCTGCTTGGGTTTCCTCCCACAGTCCAATGACATGCAGGTTAGGTGCATTGGTGATCCTAAATTGTGCTTGGTGTGGGTATATGTGTGTGTGTGTGTGCCCTGCAGGGTCTGTTTCTTGCCTTGTGCCCTGTGTTGGCTAGGATTGGCTCCAACAGACCCCGTGACCCTGTAGTTAGGATATAGCGGGTTGAATAATGAATGGATGGATATGCGATGCACATGCTACTTCATTTCATCTTAATCAGATTTTTTACAAATGAATATAAGGTACATCTTTGTTAAACTTGCCCTAAAAGCATAAAAAAGTATTTTGAAAAATAACTGACTGACATCACTTTTATCATGTAGTGTAATTTTTGCAACAATCTCCGATGGGATGAAATAAAGTTGCTTAAAGTAATATGAAGTAAATGTG
The DNA here is from genome assembly GCF_016835505.1 of Polypterus senegalus. Classification (NCBI taxonomy): domain Eukaryota; kingdom Metazoa; phylum Chordata; class Cladistia; order Polypteriformes; family Polypteridae; genus Polypterus; species Polypterus senegalus. The sequence continues at coordinate 38,928,562 of NC_053155.1, forward strand.
GCACCATAAGTTGTTAAATAATTATAACAAAGCCTAGAAATAGGACCAGAATCAAACAACTATTGTTTCTTAGAAAATCACAAAAGAAATGATAAACATGAGCCATAAAAAAGGAAGAGTTCGTTCTTCTTTTAGATGTCAATGGAGTGTCGTTGTTTACTAAAGACAGTAGCCGCTTTTCTAGCAGTGAGAGGAAGATAAGTGTGATGAGATTGTGAAGAGAAGACATGTCAGAGCATCACAGCATAACTTTGCTCTCTTTCACATACACAGAAACCATCTACTGTAGATAGCTTTGAGGCAGTTTGTATTCATTTAATTTATGTAATCAGTTTTTACAATTATTAAATGAAAATGTAATTTTATGTAGTTAATGTTCCTACACTCATTTGGATAATGCATATTGTGCTTATTTCTCAAATTTATATGGAATATCCCCCAAATCCAATTAAATGCAAACCAATAAACAAAAGAAAATCATTTTGTAAATATGTTGATCTTGATGATGGCCTGCTTAGCCTGATATGCACCCTCTACTGTAAGATCAGGAATACTGACATTTCTAATCTTCATCCTTTCTTCCTCTTCTGGCAGGAGTACATCACCAATTTTGCAGCATTGCACAATCAAGTATCATAGCTCAGCACTGCTAAGGTAAAACTCTGATGTCATCTAATGATTTATAAAGACAGCGGACGCGTATTTATTCATATACCCGTAACATTCCAAAACATTGTAGTTTTGTTGATGTGCTGTAGCCACTTTGCTGAGGACGCATTGCTACAACATCCATAAAAAGTCCTTGGTGATTGCAAATCTGAGAACCTTTACGACTGTTGTAACTAGTCTCCAAAAATCTGGGAAAAAGAAGGTAAGTAACAGCTACAACCAAGTAAATTTAACTTAAGTAAAGTGTATGGGCTGGGTCAATTCTGGTTGTCAGAGACAGAGACACAGAATTCAGGGGACATTCTTCTGTGTAGGTTTCCTTTATTTCCAACTGTCTCTACTCAAGCATACCATCCTCTAATTCCTGTCAATTCCTTTTTCTTTTTTTCTGCTTCTGTACATAACCTGTAGTAGTATGGTGTTGTACTGTGTTAGCCATTATGGATACAATCAGAAGTCAAGCAAAATGACACCTTTTATTGGCAAGATGAACGGATTACAATATGCAAGCTTTCGAGGCAAATGAGACCACTTCTTCAGGCAGGTTAAGAAAGGGCCTTAGTTTCATCGAACGTTTGCATATTGTATTCTGTTCAGTTAGCCAATAAAAGGTGTCATTTTGCTTGACTCCTCACTGCATACATAACCAGTTGTAATACAAAAATGTCTCTGTCGAAATAAAGCTAGCAGTAACCTTACAATACAGATTCTTCAATCTTTTTATTAGTTTTTACTTGTTAACAGTCTCCATACTGAGAGGCAGCATCACTACCACAGTGCCACTTAGCACTTCAAAATGGTTATATTTTCAATAATTATTTTCATTATTTTCAGTTATTCATTAGTATAGCTTTGATTTTAACATTTGCACGCCTGGTGTTAATTACTGTACATGTATTTTTTTTATAACAAAAGACTTATTAATCACTAGAAGCAATAAAGCCTTGATCACATAATATGTTATTATAACAGTTATAACTGCAATTAACAAACTTGAAATTGGAAAACAAAATTAGCCTGAAACTGCAAAACCTATGTTTAACAACACATAGAAATGTAATGAAAAAACAAAAAAAAACAAAAGCTGAAAGACTTTTCTTAAGCAAACATTTGAGGAAGCTGAAGCCAATATTTCTTTTCCATGATGAAGACGTCCGATCCAGTATTGCTTTCTTAGACACCCGATGATTTATCTTATTACAGTTACTGGCTTGCTTTCATTTTTCACTAACAAGATGGCAAACAAATTGAGTAGTGGCTGTTCATGTAATTATGATGCACATGCTGCATGATATGCTGGTGATGCTGAAAATAAATGATAAAACTTATGAATTATTTTAAAAGATTCAGATATATGATGTCAGAAAGCTGGCTTTTATTTATTGCTTAAAGATACTCAGAGTAAAATTCACATATGCAAAGTGTACTGTTCAAAAAGCTATAAAATTACATAATCAATTCAACCAGTAAAATACACACATGTTGGACTACTATAATTCCCTATTGCCATCTAACTCTTTTTTTTCTACAAAAGATGGGGCAATCCAGATGTTATATTCCATCATACATTTTCCACTGGCTTCTTTCTACTACTTTGGTCCTTTTCAAAAAGTGTGCCCTTGTTGCTGCCTTTGTATTATCTCACATCTTTCTCCATTTATGAAACTCTCATTTACTTTGACCTGCCTGTTACCTATCCATTCCAGCTGCTCTTGATCGAGTGATACTTAGATGTTTCTTTGATGACAGTAACCTCTGAGAGCTTTCTACTTTATTCCCTACACCAGGTATTAACAAATTTAAAGCATAATTTACAGTGCCAGTATTAAAATCGCTAATCTGGTATTTACTCATTGCTTGCAGAAAAAAAGGTATTAATTCAAGTACTTGATCTCTTGTCTTCTTAATAGCCATCCATTCAAACATTTATTTTTTATTATTTGCTTTCTATGGAAGAATATTTTGGACAAAATATTTTTTTAAAAAGTGCTATTGAATAAAAGTACTGGGGAATGAGACAATAGACAAAAAATACAACATGAACTGTAAGAATAATTAAATGTGTTGCAAAATATATTTTTGGTGCTTATATATTTCTTCATTTAATTATTTCAGTGGCACTGCACACAACGTAAATACCTAAAATTAAAATGATCACTTTCACTCATCAAAACTGAGAGGGTGGGCTCTACCAACTATTGATTTTTGACTGGTGAATTGCCCCAAGTTTGGATGTATTTGCTTTGCTTGACTTGGGAATTCTTTGGCTCATGCGTATGCTTAGATTTGTGTGTGTCGGATACAAGAGCAAGAAAAAGTTGCCAAGAATTACTGCGCTACTTTAATTCAAGAAACTCCAAATACACCATTAGGGGTTTGCATTTTAAGTGTCTGCTGTAAATGTGGTCAAAGGTTTACATCCAGCAAATCACCAATCAAAACACAGTGCTCGATGAACCCGCCCCTTCAACTCTGATGAGAGAAAGTGGCAGTTTTCAGACTTATGGTATTTTGAGTTGCATGTGTGTCACTGAAATTAAAAAATAAATAAATAAATAAGCAACAAATAATATATTCCTGATAAATTCAATTATTTATTCTCACATTTCAAGATGTTATTTATTTATTGTCACAGTTTACAATACTTTGATTTATTTATGTTTTGCTGGAAATATTCATTCATAGTCGTCATCTAATTGCATCTTGTAATGGTAATGGCAAAGTTGTTTAAAAACTTGAAAGAAAAGCACAGAGTTGTTGCTAATCTTGTGTTGACACTCTCATTAGCTGGAGATCATTGACAGATGAATGGTTCTCAGTGTTTTTCACTTGACTATCACCCAGACTGGCTCTCTACACCCATTAACAACAGTGACTGACACAAATTTCCACATGTCCTGTTTGTTTAAAATAAATAACAGTAGTGTTACCAGAGGCATTTTCCATTGTTTAATCCTAACTTCAAATCACCAGATTGTTTGGTTTTGGACTAACCTCCAAAATTAGCAACCAAAAGAGCATGATTATTTTTTTATAATTATTATTGTTATTAAATTCATCTTACTAGCTGTGTTTGCATATCCTCATCCACATTAGCACATTATGTAGAAGTAAAATGCTTGAGGTCCATCCTGTCTGGATTTTGACATGTTATCAAGGCTTTCCACAACAGTGTCTCCAGGTGGGTACAGCATGGCGTGGGTTAACATGGAGTTGTGACCAGTGTGCTACGTTACACTGCAAAACCAGGCAAATGTTTATTTCCAAATACAAGCCAGCCACTTTCTGACGATACATGATGTAACAGTTGCCTGATTTTAGAGAATATCTAGAAATTCTTTGTTATTGATCTTGTTATTACAAAGCATTCTTAAAAAGTCCCAATATGATAACTAGATTACAGTCATGACACTGTAGAAATACCCGAGTTCTCTTTCATTCTTCAATTGTTGTATACCTCCATCCATCTAAATATCTTCTAATCCCACTTTTTCTTTAGCAAGTTTGTGAACCAGAACATATCTTGACAGTATTAAAAAAAACTATTTTGGAACTGGGGGCCAATCCAAGGCATATCTATACTCACTCTCACTGGGCTACATTAAATTTACTCAACATTCCTAGAGCTTTCTAAAGTAGGAAAAGAAACTTGGAACTTGGAGAAAACTGAAACAAATGAGCAAACTCTAAGCACAGTGTGATCAGATGTTGCAAAGCACTCTCTCACTTTATATCTACAGTATGAGTTCTTTCATAAGTACGATGATTTTAAACATACTTACAAAGATACATTTGATGTGTTAGTGTTATTTCTCTCAGTGAAGTGGAATTTGGCAAACAATTAGGGCAGCGGAAACTAAATTTCAAAACTCAGAAAAATCGTTGCCAAAACTGAAATGCTAAATGGTGAATGTTGACAAAAGGGAAATTAACAGAAGAACTACCACCAAAACCTAAACATCTAACAAAATGAAGAGAATTTCTAAAAGTCGGTCATCAGGATGTTTATTACTAAAAGCACACACACTAAACTTATTTGAGGTTTGAATCCTGGACACTGCACTGAACGAACAAGCAAAGCATCAGTGATGTAATGTAGTATGCTTTCTGGAAGTTGAGTCCCTAGTAAAGGAGTACTGATAAATTTCAGAGCTGCTAATAAATAATGCAAGAAGCCAATGTATTAAAATTTCCTAAAGCTCAAAGTCACAACAAGACAACAGGAAAGAAATACTAGCAAGGTGTCCCAATTTGTAACACTATCCATAACTTAATATATTCATGATTGTCAATTTATTTAATAATGAGCATTCCCTCTGTTGCAGTTGTTTCCCTTCTTACTCTAAATCCTGCAATCCTGAAATAGCCAAGTGGTTTTGATAATCAAAAATTGGATATTTTCTAAAGACTTTATCTTCTAAAATTATTTATTAAGCATTAAATATGCATTGCCTTTCTGGACACTATGGGATTCTGGAGCAAGTATGGACAGAAAAATATTTTTTATTAATTAACCTACCATATATGTCCTGAGTGCAGATGCCTGTTCTAAGCACTGTATCAACAGTAACCTTGTCTACACATCAAAGAGTGATAGAACTGGTTGCATTTGAAGGGAAAAATAACTGTTGTAGGTTTCTGATAAACCAGCATGTGAACTGAACAATTACAGCCAATTAAATACTTGTCCTTTGAAAAGACTGTCAAGCATGTGATCTGTTTGTCGAAAGGTAAGCCAAAGTTCAGTTTTACCAGGCCTCTCTTGCAGATGAGAACTGTTTGTTTCACAACACACCTGTTGAACCCCTTTTTAATGTTTTTTTAACATTAACGTCTAGTCTACACATTCCCAGGAGTCAGAGAATGACGCCTCATTCCATCTGATAACTGTTGTTCTGCAATGATTTAATTGTCCAGATTGTCCAAATTGGTCAGATAACTTGCCTGGACACAATGGCCAAATTTTGGAGATTTTAGGGCAATCTCCCAGAATGCATGTCTGTGTTTTTTGCCATTATCCACCACATATTTGTAATTGTAATACTCTGTTACTATATATAACTTGGAATTTACCAGTTAATAAAAGGTTAATTATTATAAACCACTTTTGATCTTTTACTCTGCTATTGTTAGTATTAATGCTGAAAAGGTACAACCCTTTCCTTGGGGACAAAAACAAAAAAAAACTCAGTCTTTATGGTTCACAATCTGAATATTCATAATTGGTGAGTATTCTTTTAATAGTCTGGCACTGAATTTAATGTAACACACATTAACTTAAGCTGTCTAGCCTCTGAGGTGTTGTTCTGTAACACATGCTAAGGTATAGCACTCATCCTTTGAGGCTGCACATGACCTATTATTCTAAGAAAGGCTGGAAAAGGTTACAACACCATCTCTAAAGAGTTTGGACTCCACCAATCCACAGTCAGACAGATTGTGTACAAATGGAGGAAATTCAAGACCATTGTTACCCTCCCCAGGAGTGATCGACCAACAATGATCACTCCAAGAGCAAGGTGTAATAGTCAGCGAGATCACAAAGGACCCCAGGGTAACTTCTAAGCAACTGAAGGCCTCTCTCACATTGGCTAATGTTCATGTTCATGAGTCCACCATCAGGAGAACACTGAACAATAATGGTATGCATGGCAGGGTTGCAAGGGGAAAGCCACTGCTCTCCAAAAAAAACATTGCTGCTCATCTGCAGTTTGCTAAAGATCACATGGACAAACCAGAAGGTTATTGGAAGAATGTTTTGTGGATGGATGAGACCAAAACAGAACTTTTTGGTTTAAATGAAAAATGTTATGTTTGGAGAAAGGAAAACACTGCATTCCAGCATAAGAACCTTATCCCATCTGTGAAACATGGTGGTGGTAGTACCTCCACCATGGTTTGGGCCTGTTTTGCTGCACCTGGGCCAGGATGGCTTGCCTTCATTAATGGAACAATCAATTCTGAATTATATCAGAGAATTCTAAAGTAAAATGTAAGGACATCTGCCCATGAACTGAATTTCAAGAGAAGGTGGGTCATGTAGCAAGACAACGACCCTAAGCACACAAGTCGTTCTACCAAAGAATGGTTAAAGAAGAATAAAATGAATGTTTTGGAATGGCCAAGTTAATGTGAGGAAACCCACCAACATCCCAGAGTTGAAGCTGTTCTGTAAGGAGGAATGGGCTAAAATTCCTCCAAGCCGGTCTGCAGAAATGATCAAAAGTTACCGGAAACGTTTAGTTACAGTTATGGCTGCAAAGGGGGGTCACACCAGATACTGAAAGCAAAGGTTAACATACTTTTGCCACTCGCAAATATGTAATATTTGATCATTTTCCTTAATAAATAAATGACCAGGTATAATATTTTTGTCTCATTTGTTTAACTGGTTTCTCTTTATCTACTTTTAAGACTTGAGTGAAAATCTGATGATGTTTTAGGTCATATTTATGCAGAAATATAGAAAATTCTAAAGGGTTCACAAATTTTCAAGCACAACTGTATTAGTTTTCATATAAAATCATTTATATTTGAATTTTAAACACTATATTTCCAATGTCATACAATGATAATTTTCATTATCAAAGTATTTATGATAAGACTTTAAAAAGTTGTGCACCAAAAAAATACATTTTTCTTCCAGAGATAGTGATCATTTAAGGCATCTAAAGGCTTTTCATCTTAGTCCATGCCTATTATTTTCTACATGTATCAAAGTTTAATGTTTTTAATGCAGCAAGTGACTTTTATGAAAAGTAAGCCACAAGGATCTTCTATGGACCACACAAAACATTATTCACAGTTTGAAATTTCAAAATTTCTATTTAAAAAAATGATAAAAGGCACCATTATAAGAATTCACTTAGAGATTCTTTTATTTCCTTTATTCTTTGTCATTTGTTGTGTTCTTAGTAGGTCACAAAAGAAATGTCCTTTGCTAAACTTATAAAGCATCCGAGGACCAATAACAAAAGCTTTTATTGTAGACTGAATCTGAAACTTAAAATTGTTTGCATTCGGAATGACCAATTTTCATTTGTTCAATACATTATTAAAAAAAAATCAGTGATTTTAAAATTAATAGCAAACCTAATGTGGAGCTCTAAAAATAATAGTTAATAGAGTTTAAAAATGTAAATTTATTTGGTTGCTCATATGATTAAACCACTTGAATTTTCTGACATATCATTCCGGTTTTTTAAAAAATATATACAGTGTATACTCACTGAGCAGATTATTAGGATGACCTGTGCAACTGCTTATCCATGCAATTATCTAATCAGCTAATCATGTGGTAGCAGAGCAATGCATTAAATCATGCAGATACAAGTCAGGAGCTCCAGTTAATGTTACATCAAAAATTGTGATCTCAGGGATTTCGAGTGTTGCCTGTTTGTTGGTGCCAGACAGGCTGGTTTAAATGATTCTTTAACTGTTGATCTCCTGGGATTTTCATGGACAACAGTATCTACAGTTTACTCAGAGTAAGGGGAAAAACAAGAAACATCCAATGAGTGGCAGTTGTGTGGACAGAAACATCTTGCTGATGAGAGGAGTCAGAGGAGAAGGATCAAACTAAATCATGCTTACAGAATGGGAACGGTAACTCAGGTAACCACTCTTTACAACTGTGGTGAGCAGACAGACATCTCAGAATGCACAGAACCTTGAGGTGGATGGGCTAAAACAGCAGAAGACCAGGTTGGGTTCCACTCATGTCAGCCAAGAACAGACATTTAAAACTGCAGTGGGCACAGGCCCACCAAAACTGGCCAGCTGAAGACAACATACATGCAGCCTGGTCTGATGGTCTCCAGTTTCTACTAGGACAGAATAGTTTGAGAATTAGGTGCCAACAGCATGCATCCAACCTTCCTTGTGTCAACAGTCCAGGCTGGGGGTAGTGCCATAATTGTGTGGGTAATGTGTTCTTGGCACACTTTGGGTCCATTAATAGTAGTCAATAATTGTGTGAATGCTAAGACCTATCTAAGTATTACTGCTGACCATGTGCATCCATTTATGGCCATAATTTAACAATCTCCTAATGGCTACTTCCAGAATGGTGATGCACCATTTCACAAAACAAAAGTCATCTCAAACTGGTTTCATGAATGGAACAATGAGTTCAGTGTTCCTTAGTGGCCTTCCCAGTCACCAGATCTGAATCCAATTGAAAAAGTATGTGGTAGAACACATGAATGTGCAGGTGACAAATTTGCAAAAAATTTCTAAGGCAGTCATGTCAGCATACCCTGTAGATCAGAATGTCAAAGAAATGATTCAAACATCTTGTGTAATCTATGCCATGAAAAACAGAGGGCACAAGGAGGTTATACCCAGTATTAGCATAGTGTTCCTACTAGTTTCCCCATATTTATGAAAAGTCAATAGAAAAACATTTGAAATCCATCAATTCAGTTCCTGAAACAGATTAATAAAGTTCAGGGATGTGGAAAACTGGAGCCTATCCTGGGAGTATTGCCCACAAGGTAGGATTAAATTTTGGACAGAGTGTACATCCACAGAACCACAAACTCAGGAACAAATCAACATGTTCTCATATGGGGTCAATTTAGGGTTGACACTCATACTATCACAAATTCTTATGGATTAGAGGAGGAGAACCAACATACCCAGAGAGAAATCAACACACATAGAATGAAGAATGAGATTGACAGAGGCCTAGTCTAAAGCCTAATCTCTATGAACTGTGCACCAGGCATACTAACCACTGCACTCCTATGACATCCCACATGTATAAAATGTTGTATATATTTATGAAAAGTCAATAGAAAAATATTGAAAATCCATTAATTCATCTCCTGAAACAGCTGAATCAAGATCAGGGTTGTGGAGAGCTGGAGCCTATCCTGGGAGCATTGCCCCACAAAATAGGATTCATCTCTGGACAGAGTGTACATCCATAGAAGTACACACTCCGAAACACATCAGCATCTTCTCATATGGAGTCAATTTAGTGTTGACACTCATACTATCACAAATATGTATAAATTTAGCTGAGGGGAATCTACATACCCCAGGAAAAATCAACTCAAAAATTGAAGAACGAGATCGACAGAGGCCTACTCTATGAGCTGTGAAGCTGGCATGCTAACCACTGCACCACTATGATATCCTACATGTACAAAATTTTTTATAAATGAATGTAAACATTGTCACACACGTGCACATGGGAGGCAGCTAAAGGGCTTGAGTGAAGGCAGTTTGGAGGCATGTCGGGGTGTAGCAGAGTGCACTGACTCTTTTTCTCCCTTGCCTGTAGACCATACCCGGGGGAGTTCACCTGGCTCTCCTGACATCACTTCCGGGACTGAGCCAATGGAAGTTGGCCACACCAGCTCCAGTCCCTCTGATGTCACGTCCGGCTATGAACCAATGGTGGAAGACCACGTGCCAGATCCATATGACCTCACTTCCTGTCTCCCCCTTTAAAACCTGCCCCTTTTCCTTTGTTTCCTCAGTCTTGTTCTGGACTCAGTTGAATGCACTTCAGTGCTGATTATTTGATAAAAACGACCTTTTGCAGCCAGGATACCACATTATACGGGTGGCTGCCCAACCCTTTATCTGTCCATGTCTCGTTCTTGTGACAACATACAGTACTTACTGGCTTTACTGCTAAATGCTAACAATTCTACTACTTAGACCAACATCGATGTTTAATAATGCTTTAACTAATATACTGACATTGTGCCCCGTCTTGGCCACAGGTTCTTTTCAAATGCAAGTGAGAAAGAACAAGGAGAATGGTTTAGAGACTTCATGTGATGCTTCTTTCCTTCACTGCCACAACTGCTAAATGCTCCTTTGAGAGGCAAGTGCCAATGAAAAACACATACAATGACTTCTGTCCCCAAACTATAACCATGACTGTGGAGGGGGTTCTGGCCACACATGGGCTCATTTTTGGAAAACTCAAAAATAATCAGCTGGCAAGAGAGATGGAAAAGCAGAATATCAGCATACCTGATACTGTAAAGAAGGTAGTCAAGGAATTACAAACACCTTAAGCAAAATTTGCTGTATTTATTTGTTTGTTTTCTTAACTATTTAATACCTTGTGGATGACGTCACACTCACTACTGATGATGCTACGCATTAGTTGTTAGGGTTTCACACTCACCATCAGAGCAGAATTTAAGAATGAAGCAAAGGAAAAATGACCCGGCGTCAAGCAGTAAGTAAATTATTGACCTTATAGGGATATTTCCCAACAGTAACCTTATTCTTATGATACCCTGTCTGTAAATAGTATCAGAAGTGTGAAATCTGTTTAATTTTGATAGCAACACTATTTCTTGCAGTCCACACTAGGTCAGTAAAACAAAGTTCAATAAAAATATATTTGTTTTCACTCTTTCAGCATAAAAAGTTTCTATCCTCCAAAGCTGCAGCAAGTTGTTGGGGCAAAAGAGAAGGCCATGGGTCTAAACTTGCACTTTAACTAGTAATCTGAAGCGGGCAATATAATTAAAGATCATAACCTCATATGCCATTTTTTATCATTGTAAGTCACTCAAATAAGGACCTCTTGTCTTATTTACTTTAAACATCCAAATCAATAAAATACTCCCGCCTCAACAACTTCTAGGTGACAAAGGCTGGCATGATGACATATTGGATTATGGATTATGTATTTATTGTGAACTTAATGTGAACTTTGTTTCTTGCTATTGATGCACATTTGATTTAAGTGCTACTGCATAATTTACTGACTATTTTTAATACCGCTTTTGTTATATTAAAGGTGGTGCTGAAGATAAACTGAGTCAGCCAAAGTGCCATATGACAAACGTGCATGAAACATTTTTTCAAACTTTCTCTGCTTTAGCATACAATGACACCACAATAAATTCAATTAGTTACACATATCTTTAAGGAAGGTCTTGTTCAGTTCGTTCAAGTGAGCAATGGATTAAAAATTTAAAGAAATGAGGCAAAAACAAAAGCCCTGATGGTGTTTAGTATTCATTACACTATGTTAAAACAGTCATATTTAGTACTTTGCTGCATATCCCTTGCATAACTATGACTTCTCCAGTGATGCTCTGCCAAGCCTCTAATGCAGCCATTTTCATTTTCTTCTGGTTTTGGGGGCTTGTCTCATTAAGTTTTCTCTTCAGCATATGAAAGGCCTGCTCATTTGGAGTTATATCAGGTGACTGGCTTGGCAATTCAAGAATTTCCCATTTTTTTAGCTTTGAAAAACTCAGGCGTTGCTTTAGCAGTATGTGTGGGCTCATTATCTTGTTGTAGGATGAAGTGTTGTCCAATGAGTTTGGAAGCATTTACTGGAACTTCAGCCGAAGAGATGTTTGTATACACCTCAGAATTCATCATGCAGATGTTGTCAGCAGTTACATCATCAATGAAGATATGTGTGTCAGTACCACTGGTAGCCATTCACATCCAAGTCAAAACATCCCCCCACCATGTTAAACAGATAAGGTGGTCTGCTTTGGATCTTGGGCAGTTTCATCTCCACACGTTCTTCTGGGCCTCACTCTGATACAGGTTCATCTTTGTCTCGTCTGTCCACAACACCTTTTCCAGAATTATGTTAGCTCTTTCAAGTAAATATTTGCAAACTATAATCTGGTTGTGTTGTTTCTGTGACCAGCTAATGGTCTGAATCTTGCGGTGTGGCCTCTGTATTTCTGTTCATGAAGTTTTCTGAGGAGAGTCGCCTCCTAAAGACTGTTTATGATCTATCAGACAGGTGTTTTGGGCTTATAGTGATGATTTCTTGTACATCAGCAGTGGAGGTCTTTCTTGGGCTACCAGTCCCTTTGTGATTACTAACCTCCCCAGTGTGTTATTTCTTCTGAATGATGTTCCAGACAGTTGATTTAGACAATTCTAAGGTTTTACTGATTTCTCTAATGCCTTTATTCTTGTCTATCCGCCTCATAATGGCTTATTTTTCACAGCTATTGCTTTCATGTTGAACAATGACAAAGGGTAGAAGCCATCCAAGGTATCTTATGCCTGCACTGATGAAGCAATGAATCACACCTGGGTAATCACAAACACCTGTGACAACAACTGTCCCAAACATTATAGTGCTATGAAATGGGGGGACCATGTAGTAAAAGTGTTGTCATTTCTACATGGAGTGACCAAAAAGTATGCAAATACCTTTAAATAAAAGTCTGCAATGTACACTTTATAATCATTTCTGAATTGTTTGATTTGTAATTTTAGACTGTAGAGAAGACAGGCAAATCAAGGAAAAATGTGTCTTTGGAGGGCCCTGTATTTCTGATTCTATAACTTATTGCATTAGCCTCTACATGAGCATCATTCCACTAAATAAATATACCTACTTATATTATTGCTGTAGATATTCCTGTGTGAACACCATCATTAAAGGTACATTAGAATGTAAATAATTCTAATGATGAGACCATTTTAAAAACCTGAAATGGGGAAATGCAATAAACAGTGGGACTATAGGAAAGAAAATATGACACATAACAACGAACTGATTCAGCAGAGTCCACCCTTCACAAGAGGAGCTGGTAACTGGAGAGAGCATCAATAAGCTGGTGTGGGTAAATAAGCACCAGGGACAGTTGAGTTTACAGATCAGAATTGTGTCCTGGAAGTAATTCATTGAGCACTGTAATAAAAGAGTTGTGGCACCTCCACTGAGAAGCCCATTTAATGGAGCAGAAAAAGAGAAAAACAATCAAAGTAATAAATGCAACTCAAATATCATTGACCATTTACTGATTAAATTTATCTTGGAGGTTTAAGTATACTTATGTCCTTTTTACACTACAGAGTAATCCATCTTTCAAAACATTTTCTGACATATTTGATCCAATGTAAGGTTGGTGGGCTAGTTGCTTATCTGGCAGCAATGACAGGAACTAAACTGTGGATGTGAGGGCAGCTTATTAAAGGGCACATTAATTCAGCAACCCACACATGGTCAGTTTTTTTCCAGATATACAGTAAATAAGAACTGACATTCAAATTCTATTATGTATCTGTCCTCTTTCAAATCTTTTTCTTCTCATTCAGGATCTTAAAGAAACTAGAGCTCAGTTTGGCAGACAGAGTTGAAGATTTTTTGTTTATTAATTTTAAACAGGCTAGGAAAAACTATATCTAGTATGACAAATGTGAATATATATATATATCTCCCGGGCCATAAGAGGATAGCCGCCCTGGTTGTTATGGGGGTCACAGGAACCGAGCTGGGAAGCTCAATCCTATAGGGGCCTGTGGCCGCCACCAGGGGGCGCCCACTGGATCCTAGAGCCCTGGAAGGCAGCACTTTCACCACACCGGGAAATGCAAGCAAAAGGAATTCCAGGGTCACAGGTGCTCAGGCGGTGGTTCATCAAGGGGCACCTGGAGCATATCCGGGTGAGTATAAAAGGGGCCACCTTCCAACACTCGAGGAGCGAGAGTTGGGAGGAAGAGGACAAGGCTTCAGAGAGAGGAGAGAAGGTGGCCCAAAGAGGACCATTGAGAGGTCAAAGAGAGAAAGGGTGTTTGGTGTTGGAGCACTGTGTGTTGTGCGGGACTCACGAACTTGCATATAGTGTAAATAAACCATGTGTGGTGGACTTAGGAACGGTGTCTGTCTGTGGTCGGGCTGGCTCTCACTATATATATATATATATATAGCATATATATATATATTTTTTTTCAAATAACGTAATTCCAGATTTTAATGGGCACATTTGCCCACCATAGATGCTATTAAATGTTGTGAAGCACAAGATGTTTGTAAAGGCAAGAGAACGAAAGTAGGATGTTAAAAGCATAATGAGCATAAAATATAGGTGGCTTCTAAAGACTGTCCTTGAAACTAGTGACAGAATAATTGTAGACATTTGGAAAATGCTCAAAGCACTTACTATGACAAGAAATGTAATAAAAACAACATGAAGAATTAGCAAAAAAGCTGCCAAACAGCTCATGTAAAAATGACAATCATGCTTTGAAAAAACCCAAACTTCACACCATACAAATATCCCAAATTTACAAATGATGGAGTTGATTTTTAATGTGGACTTCACTGAATTCTCAATATTAATTTTTTGAATTTTTGCCAGCTCCAGCATATAGGGGCAGATGATGACTGGCAACCTCTGCCTCCACCATCTGCCACTGCCGATTTCCTCCCGGCATAGCTGACATGCCAGTCAAAGTTCCTAAAGGACATGGAAATTGGAATGTGACTGCTTGATGCATTTTGTACTTCACTGCATAGTACTTTGGCTTATTGAGCCATCAAACCTGTCAAAATACATCTTTATAGTGGGCTGAATCGATTATACAGTAGGCATAATCATTTTAAAGTTTTGTGAATACAATGGAGCACCGTAGTAACAGCCTCTCACCCTAGAATGACGACACAGACAAAACATACAAATTCATATGTTTACTGTTAAGTCAATGGAGCGTAGAAATAAATCAAGGGCGAGATGAAAATCCCAAAGTAAACAGAAGAGAAAATAGCCTTTGAAGCTCTACCTATTCAGACATGTCTGTCAGCCAGGCAAAATTGCTTGCCCACTTTCCCATCAAGCACTCCCTACACCTTATATCAATCTCTTAATTTGTTATCTCCTACCAATGGGTCTTTACTTAATTCACATACTGACTTCAGACTAAAAATGCCATTGGTAAGGATCAGCGTGAACCCCATTGTGGAATTTCATACTTTCCCTTAAACTAATAAATTACAGTGGATTAAAAAAGTATTTAGACCCCATCAATTCTTACACACTTTTTTATTGTATATTTTTTTTCAAATGGATAATTTAGCCATTTTTGCCAATCAATCTACTGGACACTCAATAACCCATAATTACAAGGTGAAAGTATTTATTAAAAATAAACACTGAAATCACTCCCTAGAAGTAATTGGACCTTTAATTCAGTACTTTGTAGAAGCCAGTTTGGCACCAATTATGGCTTCAAATCTTCTTGGTAAGCTAAATTAGATTGGATGGGAAGTGTCTGTGAACTGCCATCTTCAGGTCTCCCCACAGATGTTCAATGGGGTATAAGTCGGGCTGCCATGTGCCTTTTATTAAGGAGTGGCTTCCGTCTGGCCACTCTACCATACAGGCCTGATTGGTGGATTGCTGCAGAGATGGTTGTCCTTCTGGAAGGTTCTCCTGTCTCCACAGAGGACCTCGGGTTCTTGGTCACCACCCTGACTAAGGCCCTTCTCCCCCTATCGCTCAGTTTAGATGGCCGGCCAGCTCTAGGAAGAGTCCTGGTGGTTTCGAACTTCTTCCACTTACGGATGATGGAGGCCACTGTGCTCATTGGGACCTTCAAAGCAGCAGAAATTTTTCTGTAACCTTCCCCAGATTTGTGCCTTGACTTTACCACAGGTGGACTCCAATTAAGCTGCAGAAACATCTCAAGGATGATCAGGAGAAACAGGATGCACCTGAGCTCAATTTTGAGCTTCATGGCAAAGGCTGTGAATACTTATATACATGTGCTTTCTCAATTTTTTTATTTTTAATAAATTTGCAATAATCTCAAGTAAACTTTTTTTCATTATGTCATTATGGGGTGTTGTGTGTAGAATTCTGTGAAAAAAAATGAATTTAATCCATTTTGGAATAAGGCTGTAACATAACAAAATGTGGAAAAAGTGATGGGCGGTGAAATACTTTCCGGACGCACTGTATAATACGCAACCGTGGCTGTTCGTTTGTCTGTCCAGGATTTTCAAATCACCTGTACCTCACAAACCATTTGCCCTATTGACCTGAAATTTGGTATACAAATACTACATGACATCTACTATCCTCTTTCTGGGTGATGATTGACCTCCAAAGTTATTCCTCTTTTTATTTTTATTTTATTTTATAGTAGAATCAATTCTCTGCAGTAGCCAGCAGGGAGGCCATGTGGCACTGTTCTCATCCTTACCACCTTCGAAGTCACTTCCCCTACCTCTTCATATCTTAAATCATTATTCAGGCAGACTGAAGGCTTAAGTGCCCGTTTAAGTGAAAAATTAAAGAAAACATACTAAGTAATTGCAACACAAACACTGATTTAGTCAGTTTTAATACAAAAAGATGCTGACAAAAAAAGAGAAGAAGCGGGCCACTAGGGTAAGGAAAACGAGCGGCTCACGAAGCAGCAAGCGCATCTACCTCTGAACAAACAAATGCTAAACGTACAGAGAAAGTGTATGAAAACTATGAGTGCTTCAGTCAAGTGTATTCACTGTACGTTATCACACAGTCCACCGTTAACTAATACATACTGTATATAATCCCGATCATTCTTAAAACATGTTTTCTCTTTGTCATTAGGGGTTTAGAGTTTAGAATGATAGGAAAAACTGCAAATGTACCAATTTAAAATAAAATCTACAACACAACAAAGTGTGCAGAAAATGAAGGGGTCTAAATACTTTCTGAATCCACTGTACCTTCAACAAAATTCAAATCCTAGAGAAGAGAATGCAAAAGAAACTCACACACAAAGAGGCAGATAAACAACAGTTGTTCACCGATGTTTTTGAACTTTTATTAGACTGACTTGAGATGATTTTACTCATATTATGGCTTTACAAAGATTTTGATTCTGAGATATTTATTTTAAGAGTATACTAGTGTTTTGGTGAAAGGGTCTTGCAGATTGCTTGAAAATGGTTGGGAAGCCAAGGTAGCCTATTCAACTAAAGGGACCTGTTTGTTACTGTATGTGTTCAGGCTACAACAGCAGCAGCAGGCATCTATTAATGGTTCTCTAAAGGTGCAAAGTCACTGCAAATTGTCAGTCACCTAACGTACAGGATAAGGATGCATTACATTTGTTGACAGCCTTATATAGTTTTCACATGTGAAGTACAAGCAGGTTAAGTCCATCAATTCACAGAGTAAGGTGAAGGCTAGGAGTGAACTGAATTTCATGATGTAGAAAATTAACATCCTAGCTATCAAAGTTAATTGTCTGAATAGTAAAAAAAGAAAAGTCATTGAGTCACAAACCTTGCTTTCTTGCTCCATCATAGGAATAACTTTTACTTTTTTTCCTTTGCAGACAGACACTGGCATAACTTTTCACCATCTATAATAAGGTTTTGAACCTACTGTTTTTCCTTGATCATTTTCTCTTTGCCAAATAAAGATGTAAATCATTGGTTGGGGCTCACGTGTGCAAAGACTTGAAGAATTCATACATTTTCCTTATGTCTGTATTTGTTTTTCCATGTATTCAGATTCACTCCTAAATCCTTCTATCAAGCATCTAAGGTTGCTTCATAGCCCTAAATTAGTCTGGTGGATAAATAAGTCCTCTGACAGACTGGCATGCCACCTAAGGATAGCTCCTACCTGGTATTCAATATTTTCAGTGTAGGCTGTGGATGTCCAATAAGTGAAATTGAATCATTACTTTAGGAAAGAGAATAATGAATTCAAGAAAACATTTTATTGCAAAATATTTCTTTTTAATCTCTTTTATTGATCTTTGGAATTTGCAGTTGGACAACATTTGGGCATACTCATTGATCCAAGATATCTGGTTTGAAATCTGCTATGTTGAGTATACAGATTCTGTCTGTGTTGGCTTGTCCCTAGTGAGCGTGTGTGTGAACAGACCCTGAGATAGATGGGTACCCTGTTCAGGGTTGGTTCTTCTCTTGTGCCTGATGTGGCCAACAAAGTCTTGGGCTCCCTATGACTCTGACTTGGATTAAGTTTGAGCTTCAGAATGTTTTGTTATGTCATGAATTTATCATCAGTATTTTGCAGTACTTCTTATTTAAACTACTATAACAAATCATGGAATGAAATTATTCAAATATTTACTTTTGTTTGGCAGGCACTAGAATAAATGTAAAAATATTTAATATTTGATATCAAATATACATTCACCCTCAGCATTCATCCTATTACTCAGTATCCTCATGCATCTTGACCGCTCTCTCAATCACATTCCCATAAAGCCTGCTTCTCAGACTCTGCCATTTCAAGATGTGATGGTCGCCTCCTGTCCACTTTTTGACTACCACACTTCACCTGTTGTGAAAACATCATTCATATCCTTGCAAATATTTCCCATCTTTGAAGGCAACTCCCAGTGTGCCTCCTACGCCTTTCCTCGTTACTCTCGTGTGTCTCAACCTCTCTGGCCTGGGGCTTCCTGTCTTGATCTTGATTGATTGAGCAACCGCAGTGAAACTGACCAATGTCAATTTCATCAATCAGATTGCTTTGAGGGACTGGACACATACATACAGATATTAATGTTTTATTATATACATAGATATACTTAAAAAATAACAACAGTAAATACAACAGAATAATCACTTCAGTTAAAATAATATGAAACTAGAAAATTATACAAAAATGTGAAACGGATTCCTGTCTCAGAAATAAAGGAACATGGGTGAGCATTGAAGTTATAAATATTAACATTATAATTGAGTCATACACAAGAGCAGTAATCTGGAGAAATAGGTGTCTCCTTGCCAGCAGTGGCCTCGATGCAAAGGATAACATATTTAAGTGACATTGTTCAGTAAGACTCAGAAAGGCACTCAATAACAGGTAATGTAGTATTTGTCTGATGCCTTTGAAGTATTGACCTCAGTAAGTAGAAACTTATTGGCCATCTGGCATGGCCCTTAGGAACAAAAGCAGGAGATAAAACTCTTAATATCCTAGTAAAGACAGAGAAGGGCAAAAATTACTCTAATTACCATTTCAGCAACGGATCCCTCATGTAACATCCAGGAGGGATCCAGGAGGCACCAGAGGACTCTCGGAGACAAGAGCATTATTTCTCTGGCGATGATAAACATCTTCTCACAGATATTTAGAATAAAATAACATTTTTAAATTGTTCCAGCCCCCTGGATGATACCATGCAGCAGAGTGAAGATTCACACTGTGACTTGTCAAGTGCTATTGCGCTGCATACGGTGCCAAATGGATACATCTGGTTCTGTATTGAGTACAGAAAACCAAATGTTATCTCTAGATAGAATGCCTGCCACTTGCAAAAATGTGGACAAGTTAATAAATCATCTGGGTATGGCAGTCTTCCTAAGTACTATCAGTATGATAAATGTGTCCTGGGAACTTAACTTTCACAACAAATATTCAAGAAATGGCAGCAGTTTGTACACAGCATGGCCTTTATGCTACTGTTGTATGCCAGTGATGACTCTGTAGTGCCTTAGCAAAAAAAAACAGAGAGTATTCTGATAGCAAATTGTTAAAAGTACTGCAGCATAAATACTATACCGAAAGTAGCAACTTGATAATTAGCAGTAGAGGAGTCTATCAGCTCTTGGATGAATATACAATAGCAGACACATTTAGAAGTGAAAAAAATCTAATGACATATCATAGATTTCTATGTCTAATATACTAAGTGACAAATCTTTTGTCGCTGATGGTTTGATGTTTATTGGGGAGATTAGAGCTTTGCACTGGTAGTGGTGGGTTTGAGGCCATATGAATACTTCCATGGCTACTGAATTCAGTTCTCTGGAACTGAATTAAGGGCCAGATAAAGAAGCCACAAGTTTTATAAGCCTTTATTTAACCTTGAGTGAGAGTCAGAAAGAATGAATACTGAACAGCAGGCTTGCTTGCAGCCGACAGAGCATTTTCAGTTAATCACTTGGTATTTTTATGCTGTAGGCACTGACCGGCAATCATTTAGCAGGAAATCTCATGGGCTAATCTATTTAGCAAATTTGTAATGGTTAAAAGGTGTAGACAATTCTTGTCCTCCGTCTTATAATATTGTAACGATCTTAACACTATAACTATCTTAACACTTAACAAACACAATCTTAACATTTAACAGAAAAAAAACTAATGTCAACACCCTAACATCAAAAAATATCCTAAGAACATCTGTTAGTCAGTTATTTCTATGAAGTAATATATGCTCATGCAGCCTTAATAGGACTTACAAAGCACCAATGACAAACTTTGAAATGGAGGGCTATCTATAGAGTTTGTTGCTGATAAGGGACAAGACCTCAACAAAGGCTTTCTCTTGCTGTTGCTACTGTTACTATAATGAACTCGGTCAGCTTCTATTATAAGGTCAGAAAACATGACAAAAAGCTAGACACATTTTGACCAGAACAGGCCATTCATTCCAACTAATTCACCAATACTGTTTGCCTAATTTTTCCAAAGTAACATCAAATTGAGAATTAAATGTTCCTCTACCACATCACTTGGGAATTTATTGCATGTGTGTATGGTTCTTTGTGCAAAGACAAACTTTCTAGTGTTTCTGCAAAGATTGCCCCTAACAAGTTTGCCACTGTGTCTCTGTGTTCTTTAAGAACTAATTTCAAAGTAGAAGCTTGAATCTGCTGTTTTAATTGTCTGCAGAATTTTGAACACCTCAATCTCATCGCCTCTAAATCACAGTTTGTTTAAGCTGAAAAGGTTAACTTTCTTCTGTCTTTCATTGTAGTTCATACCTCTCAGTCCTAGAAACAGTAGAGTTATCCTTTTCTAGACGTATGCCAGCGTTGTAATCTTATATATAAATGTTTACCTGTGGAAGTGTGAGTCTGTCCGGCCCGGAATTGAGAGGTGTAGTCAGGCGAAGGGCTCCACTTTTGAGGATACGCAAGTGAGGCCAGCATGTCAGCAGAACGAAACATCCGAAGAGAGTCACTCTCTTATCCACTATTACAGAAGCGTGGCGAGCACATCAGCAAAACAGTATCTCTTTTACTTTTCCTCCCACCAATAATACACAAGCGAAGCAAACACATCAGTAAAACAAAACATCTGAAGAAAGACTGTTGCTTAGCCACTAATGCACAAATGATGCAAGCATGTTGGCAAAATGAAACCTCCTTTCAATTACCTGACATCTCTACATTTCAATATTTTTACTGATGATTTCAATAGTTTCTTGGACCCAGCTTACACAGCTAGTGTCTTATAATATGGTGAACAAAACTGTACTCAATACTCCAACTGAGAGCTCACGCATGCTCTAAAAAACTTTGAATTGTATGCTACACATTGCACTATATAATCCAGTGCCCTATTGGCTATGTGTAGACGGTCCTGAGTGGAAAGCAAGGAGTCTATTATGCCTCATAAAGTGTATTTTCAAATTTCAGACCTCCTATCGTATATTCAAATCTAAAATGTTTATTTTTTACATGTAATACATTACATTTACTTATACTAAATTTAGTCTGCCATTGATCTGCCCAAGACTAACCTGTCCAGATTCTCTGTAATGTTTCAGATGATTCCATATTGTCTGCTAATCCATTGTTGGAAATCACAAGCACATTTAATTTGATACCATTTTCTTATTGGAGGTTATATAAACTGTGAACATGCATATGATGTTGGTATTATAAATAACATTTAGAATTAATATTTCAACAATTTTAACAGAAAAAGAGTTTGGTTCAAGCCTAAGATGTTTTGACATATTTTTACACCTTAATAAAATAGATCCTTATAATTTGTCTTATTATTTTACAAACGTTCATTTTGACTCTATGTGCTTTCGCACATTCTGAAAGAGATTCCAGTCACTCTGATCTGTGTAGGCTACATTGAGAGGACATGATAAATGGTGTGAAGTTCAGACTGTATTGACAGAATATCTATACAATCGCTCAGCAGTTCAGCATAATATGTGATCATACCATTAGCAGAGTAGACAACCATCTTACCAGTATTTCTTTGTCAAAATAGGTGCTGATTTATATTTCAGTCTCCCTTACTTACTACTGTGTTCCGAGACAATGGAAAGGTCATCATTTGACCATCAAAATGCATACAAATGTGGTTTTATACTGTATATGTGGGTGTTTTCCCAAGTACAGTCAGCCCTTGTGATTCAAAGGTTTATGATTCGAGGATTCACCTCTTTGTGGGTTTGCTATAGATGATTAAATGGAAATTATTTTTCAAGTTTTGCGAGTGGTGAACAGGAAAGATGTCATTCACTGAATGCTATGAAATTGCAATAAAGACAGGACTCTCAGCTTCAAGTCAAACGCACAGCATTGTGGGAACGATATTTTTCCTGTTTACTGAATGTTGCCTTTTCCGGAGAGTAACTGTTAATTATTATTTCAGGACACAATGCACACATTTTCCATGTTTTGATCATACAAGTAGATATTGGACATGTGGATTATTCAACACGAATTACATGAGAATTTTCTCTGTTATGGACTAACATTTTATTCGGGCTTTCACCCCCTGCAGCCCAGTATTGAATTATTGTATGTAAATTAAGAAGAAGATGGAGCTTCAAAAAACACATACTAGGAAGACGTGTGTTAATGAGTAGGAGTGTCATAATACCTGATACTAGAAAATGTATAAGAAACAAGCTTTCCAAAAATTCTATGCCATACAAGGCGGGTGAGGTAGAACCTATGAATAGCAATTTCCCAATCCTGGTTATAGTGATTCAATTTTAGCTGTTGGTTTTGATTTCTCTAAATTAAAAACACACTATTTTAATTCAAGTATTCATTTTTAAATTTCTCTCTATCCCAGAGGAAAGTGGATTCTGTAGTTTTTGATGCCCTTTACAGAGCTCAAGTGCTGCTTATAACTTACTCTGCTACCAGTGTTTGTGAATTCATAGTTTAAATAATATGTGGTACCATTTATTACGAAAGTGCTTTTGTTATTTCTTTGATTTTCTTGTTTTTTATGAAAAATCTTTCACCTTAATTGGGGATCATTTCTTTCTTTCTTTACAGGCTCTTTCATAAGCAGTTTTAGAACTGATCTGGAACTTCAAAATGGATTTGCTGATTAATATGCAGTATGTGTCAACTTCTCTGCCAGGTAATCAAGCTTTATTGAATATTTATATGTGCTGGTGTACAGTAGGCAGTGTTTATTTTGTCATGAAGCGTCATTAACTGACAGCACAGTTACTGCAGCTGAAGGGTGAAAGCTTTGTTGAGCAGAAGGCCCTGTCAATGTTTTCGGAATATATTAGCAGACAAAATTATTGCTGAGAAAACTTGCATTTTGGTCCTCTGTTTATTAATTTAAAACTGTATTTTGTGATTTAGTACAGGGTTGGGAAGCAGGTAAGGCTTTCCCTAGCTTTCAAATGTCAATATAAAGAATGCTTCTAACTGATTATAATTAATCACTAAGCAGGGATATAATAATGACCAATGTATTTTATGTTAAATCAAGGAAAACTTTCTTGAACGGCTTTAATTGCACATTATTTTATCCTTTATATTTTAATTCAGGTGAAACTTTGGCAGTGTTTGGATCCCTGGGTCTAATTTTGGGCCAAGTTTTGTGAATTTTTCTTCAGTTAAAAAACTTTGTACCTCCCAAGACATGCATGTAAATTAGCGACTCTACTGTGGATATGTTGCATTTTTCCCATATTTAGAGAATAAAAACATAAGAAATTTGACAAACGAAAGAAGACTATTCAGTCCATGAAACTCATTTGTCTGGCTAAAATCAAATCTGTCACAATATCTCATCCGGATGCTTCTTAAATGTTGTTAAGTTTTCCGATTCAACTACATTTTTCAGATTGCCAAAACCCTTTGAGGAGCTTTATGACTTCAGGCCTAAATACACTTCCCCTTAAATTCCACTGGCATCTTAGAGTATGTTAATTCACTGTTAAGATGAAAGAAATTCTGCTGAATGTACTTTATCAATGCCTTTCACAATTTGAAGATCTGAATCAGGTCCTCACCAAGTCTCCCCTGCTTGAGACAGAACAGGAGTCTGTTAGAGTAGGACATGGCCCTAAGTCCTGGGACACACTTGGTTGCTGTCCTGTATAAACCTTCAAATGCTGCTATATTTTTGTTGTAGCAATGTGATAGAACTACACACAATACTCCAGATGCTTTCTTACTAGTGCATTATATAATCATAATGAATTACTAGTGCATTATATAATCATCACCCATTATGAGTTAGTGTGCACTGTGATTGACCAGCACATTGTTCGAGGTTGGTTTATGCCTAATACCCAGTACTGCTGGGATATGTTTTACCCTATGACCCTAAACTGAATTAAACATATTCAATAATGCACAACAACAAAACTTTCATTCTTCTCTCCTTCTTCTAATTCTGCTTAACCTAGATAGAATCAATTATACTTTTTCAGTTAGATAAGAAAAAATTCCCTGACATGAACAGTGAACTACTAGAAGAATATTGCAATGTACATTATGAATTATCTCACAGTCCATTCATCTGTTTTCCACAGAACTGGTGGCCATCACAACAACAAATTATTGTAGAACCTGGTAATGGATGCCAGTCCATACTTGGGAACATTAGCCTGTCTATTTAACACCAAGTATTTGTACTGTGGGAGAAAATCTAAGCAAATGTGCAATGTCTGCAGAGAATGTCACTCCAATCAAGAATCAAACTGATGTTCAATATGTCTCACAATCCCACTGTGCTTACTACTGCTATTTGTAATGACTTCAAATTTATTTACTCTCAGTATGCAGACATAGTCCAGATGCATTGCTGTTGTTCAAAGAAACTGTACAACTGGTGCAACATGTAAACTAAGTGACGTTGATAGTGATATGATTGTTGGTGCCATACATGACAGATCCAGCCTCACAGAAAATGCTGCTTTTAGGCGATTGTAATTAGCCACATTCGTTAACAGAAAGGCCATAAACACCCAGGCAACAGCTCTTTACAACAGTGGTGACACTGCTGAGCAGAACCATATTGGGTTCCACTCCAGTCAGCAAAGAAAAGGAATATAAATAATATAATAATAATAGTAATATAAATACAAAGTAGGCATATGATCACTAATAAAAGGATGACTGAAGATTATACATATCACTTTATCTGCTATAATATGCAGATAATACAACCTACATTTGCTGTCGACAATATGAATACAAGGATCCATCCTAATTGGATGAACACTATAGGCTGGTAGGGGTAGAGTAATTATGTGGAGAACACATATTTGACCTAATAGTATTTAACCTAATAATAAGAGATGCCCCTTCGGTCTCAGCTTTTAAATCCAGGCTGAAGACTCACTACTTCAGTTTAGCATATCCTGACTAGAGCTGCTGATTAACTGTACAGACTGCATCTCTGTTGTCAGTCATTAGCACTAAAACATAAGTGACATGATAGTTATAATTTGATACTAACCCTCACCTATTCTGTTTCTCTTCTCGGTACTCAAATGTGGCACTTGGTGCCATGGCCCACCTGCCAAGTTGTTGTGCCTGCTTATGGTAAAGTCATCCCTGATGAAGGATTGCTGGAATCATGGGAAACAGAGGTTCTTTCATCGGATTGGCTGGCCCAGCACTGTTTCGGCTGTGGAATGGCCAAATGGGGGAGGCAGCTTGATGGATGAGGTCTCCAGGACCATAAACAAATCCAAATCATATTATGTGATGTCATCCATTGTTAAATTCTGCTACGTACTTCTAATATTTTTATTTTTATACTGTATTGAAGATTTGTTCTGTTCTGTGTATTGTATTGTATTGTATTGTATTGTATTGTATTGACCCCCTTCTTTTTGACACCCACTGCACGACCAACCTACCTGAAAAGGGGTCTCTCTTTGAACTGCCTTTCTCAAGGTTTCTTCCATTTTTTCCTACTGGGTTTTTTTTTGGGAGTTGTTCCTTGTCATCTTAGAAAGTCAAGGCTGGGGGGCTGTCAAGAGGCAGGGCCTGTTAAAGTCCATTGCGGCACTCCTTGTGTGATTTTGGGCTATACAAAAATAAACTGTATTATATTGTATTGTAGTGGCAACTGAGCATTACCTAACCATTTTAAGTCACAATGTACCTCCCATTCTGAAAGATCATCTCCATCTCTTGTTACAGGTGGTATTATTTTCTTAAAAATTACTACTCAAAAGATTCAAAGTTCTTGGCTTCTGAGTTGGGTATTTTGAAGGATTGAAATATTCCCATTTACAAAGCATAAACATTCATCCATTGGTTTAATGATACTGACAACAGTTATAGACACACTATAGCTTTCTCAATCATTGGAACTTTGTCTAAGTGATCATATTATGGTACACTCTGGGATATCTTGAGATTTTTCCACTTCTGTTACTATGGAATAATATAAATGATTTAGTTATTCCACATCACTACATTATATGCACTCATTGGTTGTAACCTCTCACACGTACGCAATCCCACCCCTACAAATCGAGGCAAGTATTGGATTGGTTTGTCTGAGTTCCTGGGCATGTCAAAACACACAAATGTGATTCATGGGAGTGCATTACGACTGCCTCCAACACGTTAGGATTATGTAAATGAAGTCTGCGACTGAAAATCAGTGGACAACTTGTGTAATGTGGCCTGGCCAGTGCTACCTGCATATTCTCCGCTTTTTTGATTCATACTTAGTATATTTAAGAAATGAACTTGGGAGGCAAAGTGTGCAGAGTTTCTGTCTCAGACCTCCTGGAACATGGTGTCAAATCATCCTCTAGTCAGTGTCTGTTCTGAGGTGATATGTTTACACCTTACCTGCACAGAGGTTTTTTGGGTTCTCTGGTTTCTTCTCAAATATGTGAACGTTAAACTGATTGTTGTCTACCAGTATGAGTGAGCATGAGTATGAACTAACATATCCATTGCTTGTACCTGAATTGTTCCTAATGACCAAAAGTAAGCCTGTCTTCTTCATCGCCCTGGAATAGAATAAGTGGGTTTCAAAAACGGATCGATACAGATGTAAACATAGGTTTTTTTATTTTTATCACACTATCAAAACACTAGAAAAATATATATGTCTTGTGAACCAAAAAAAAATACCAGGAGGTTATTTTTATTCTTTGTTGTTAGTTCAGAATTGACTTGAAGAATATTGAATATTCAACAGTGTATGTTACTTCCCAGGGAATCACTAATTTGAATAATTTACTCTGTGAACAGTTCACCATTGATGTGTAGGGCACATGGGAGTCAAGTTGAAAGGATTCCTTCTTTCTTTTGTACTGTAAATCCATCATGATACAGCATGGAAAAAAGAAGATTTTAAAATAACTCCATGCTAGGACAAAAAAGAAGACTAATGTAAGGAATAAAGGAAAAGATTTCCTTTATTTTTTCCTTTCCTTTATTATACTTTGGCTTTCCTCCCACATACCTGACTACTAAATGCCTGAAGAAGGGGCCTGAGCTACCTCAAAAACGTCCATAGTATGATCTGTTTAGTTAGCTAATAAAATGTGACATTCTGCTTGACTTTCTCATTGCTCCCACATACCCAAAGAGATGGGGGCCATGTTAACTGGTTATTCTAAATGAGTGTGTGTATGAGTGGGATCAGCAAAGGTTTGGCACCCTTCCCAGGAATGGTAACTGATCTGCATCCAGTGCTGCTGGAATAGGCTCCAGCCCATCAACCTTAAACTGGATTAAGTAGATTTTAGAAGGTTATATTATATGATGACACTAAATCAGTAACTTAAGAAAACAAAATAACTCAAAGAAAAAAGTGAAATTCTGTTAATTTCAGTATGTTTACCACATTTTAGCTATTAGGTGATGAAGGGGTGAGAGAGATAATGAGCCAGTTAGGGACAGGGGATAATCAGGGGGCCAGAAAGGATGAGCCCATGATGGGTAATTTAGCCTGGGCATCAGGGAACACCCTACTCTTTGTGAAAGATGCCCAGAGATCTTTTATGACTGCCAAGAGTCAGGACCTTTACACGTCTCATCCTAAGGACTTTGCAACGATAAGGGGCCACTCCATGCTTCCTCTTCACATTTGGGAGCCTCTCGATCCCAACACCATCAATAGTTATGACCGAATGAGCTGGCTGATGGGGACAAATCACAAATGTAGCAAGGGAAAGATGTAAAAAGTGTTCTGTGGTTTTATTAAAAAGGATCAAAACAAAACAGTGTCCAAATAAATAGTGCCGTGATTCAAAAAATGTCCATAAATAAATAATCCATAAAAACAAGTGAATAGTGGGGGATAAAAACACAATAAATAAATCCATTCAAAGCAGAGGTTAAAAATGCAGTCACTGGCTCCTTCATGTTCTTTTCAGTATAATCTCAGTCCACCACCTTCTTCGTTTCCCCGGTTCACCCATAACTCGTGCATCCTGCCATAGTACCACTCCCCCTTCTTAAGCCATGAGTGTGGAGATTATTATTTAAAAAGGCAATCAGCCGCGGACCACACCTTACTTGCACGCTTCACCATTTCAGCACAGTGTCCCTGCCACTGAACTACGAAAGTGGTGCCCACACACAGACCACAGGGTAAGCACCCCCTGATGGCCTTGCCAATGCTTTTCCAGCAGCAGTCCAAGCTTTTTCTAAATGTTCTTCCATTGACATATTGGTTAGGCTCAGAAATGCTTAGTTTCAGGTGCATTTCCCGTTCTGAAGTGCAGGTAGTATGGCAGGTTCTGGTGTCCATCTTATTACTGAACCCAGAATCTGCTGAGTAGGTTTGAGTCTTAAAATGCATGTCAGCAATTACATGTGCAATGGTCTCAGTAGCTATCAGATGGTCTTGTAACTGTATAGAACTGCTTCCAGCCGCTTTGATATTGAGTCTAGAGGAAGGTGAGCTGAGGTCAAAGGCTAAAAGGTGAGTAGGAAGACAAACAAGACAAGATGGTCAGCATTTTATGTTTTGAATTTGGCAGGCTGGAGAATTTAACCCGATATAGTGCCACAGCAGGTCTTGTGCTGCATTCAGGTGTTATAGAAATTTAACCATTTATGATATATCACTGTTCCACCTTGTTGTGAATTAAATATGAACTTAGTTTTATGACATTTTTTGGTAGAAACATGAATATTGCTATTGATTAACAGTTTTTATCTGCACAGAAAAATAAAGATTAGCTCTACTTTTTTTTTATTTTTTTATTAAAATACAAGGCAAGCTTCACACATGTTTTGCATCTCTCCAAATACAATGCAACTTGAAACATTTCATCTCTGGCTGACCTTGATATTATTTTTTTATTTGAGTGAGGGGAAGAGTCAATGTTTTGTCATGCAGTAAAGTTACCTCCTAATTGAGCAAGCAGGATCTATAAATTTGAAGGACGCCCACATAAAATTCACCACTGGGAAGTTCATATTTCCTATTTATCCTATAGGACATAAACTTCCTTTTTATTTGGTGCTTTTGTAGTAGTCAAGGCCCTAGTAATTCTAGAGTGATATATTGCTGAGGCATTAAGCTAATTCAAAAGAATTAACTAGGGCAGGAGACATGGACCTTTAGTAGTGGATGAGCTATTTTGGGAAAACTATTGCTTCTTCAAGAATTCATTGTTGTGGTGTGATTACTACTGACTACTAACTGACTGTTTGTTGCTGTGCTCGTGGCCAGCACCAGCAAAACAGATTTAATGCAAATCGATTTTTTCGCACTAACATTCACTTCAGTACATGCACATGCACAGCATAATGCATTTGCTTGTACAGAGCTTCCTCTACATGAATATATACATTGTGGCATGATGCAAGATGCAGCATGACAAATTCTCCTCAAGCACTATTAAGACAGCACAAAGAACGAATGTAGCATTTGATTGATACTGAAAAGCCAGACATACTAACTTAACCACACAGTAACTATCACATAAAGGAATATAGTAGATATATTTTCTTGAAAATACTCCTTATGAGCAGTGTCTAGGAGTCATGGACGCTTTTCTTTCTACATTCAGATGGCATACATAAGTGATTAAAACTTATAGGTTTTTTAGGTTCATTCCTTGTAAGGTTAACCTTGGTGGTGGCATGTGTTCTTCTCAGGTGTGACCCGACATTTGCGCGATAGACATATGAGCGCCGACAAAATAGTGCCAATTAAAATGCGCCGACAAAATCGCGCTGACAAAATCGCGAAAGTTTCATTAAATATGAATTACTAGTTTAAAGCATATATAATAATGTTTATTTTAGAAGTCAATATTATGAGACGCGGCATGCTATGCCATCCTTAAGATCACGCCTAGCATATGTAGGAAGAATTGCAGCAAGACATCTTGATAGTTGAGCGTATTTAGATTTGATGGCTTCCTGACTGCTGGTAATTCCGCTTTGTATACGACGCGTTATGCCAACCCTCGACTGAGTTTTTTGTTCACAGCATGCCATCAGCTTTTATAACAGTTATAACCTAGCACATAATGTGTACATAATGCGCACGTACGCGTCCCACTCTCTTGGCCTCTCACATGATTTTGTTGTGGCGATTTTGTCGGCGCGCATTTGTCGAAAACTAGTTAGTGGGTTTGTCGGCGCTCATTTGTTTGTCGCAGTTTTGTTGGGGTGCATATGTCTATTGCGCTTTTGTCGGTGAACCCTTATCAGGCTCTACTTTGCATGATACACCAGTCAAAGCTTACTGAGATCCCAGGACTAAAAATATGAAAAGAGTCCCCAGATTTAACTATTCCATAGATGATATAATAATGGAAGGACAGTGATCTGCAAACATGGAAGGCATAACTCCTTTTGCCACACCTTATAACAATTAGACCTCTACGGGGGTTGGCACTGTTAACACATCTTGCATGGGACAACAGTAAGGACCTTTATGCCCTTAAGGAAGTTAACTATACAAAATGACTGGGTGGCCTTCTTTAAGCAGAAAAATAAATCTGAGAACCTTCTTCACTACTTTTTAACTGGGATCATATCATATCCTGAGCATAAGTGCAAAGAATTGTTTTAAAATTTCATTACCAGATGAGAGATTGACCTAAAATATCATTACACCAACATGTTATGTTTTCTTTAGGCCGAGCCCTGACACACTGTATTCCTCAATCGACCTACTGGCTAAACTCTGCTATTGGCAGGCCATGAGTATTGATTTATTATATTTATGCGATACCAGCTAAGGGACGAGCAAACAAGTCCAGCCTCATTTCAACCTTCAAGCTCAAATTCCTTTATCTATTCACCTATTCACTTTCTCCACCTGCTTTTTCAACTAAAGTTCAAAGTGAGTTGTCACCTGGTCCCTTATCATCAGAACATTAGAACAAACTGGATGAGAACAAATCATTCAGCCTAACAAAGCTCACCTGTCCTATCCACTTAATTCTTCTAAAAGCACATCATCTAGAAAAGTCCCTAAAGTCCTGCTGTCTCTACCACAATTATAATATTTCATGTGTCTATTGTTCTCTGTTTGACTATTTACCCTTAACAAATTTCCAGTTGTGTTCCTCTGTTCTTGTTGCTCATTTTAGAATAACAGTCTAGATCCACTGTACTAATTCCCTTCATAATTTCAAACACTTCAATCATGTCATCTCTTAATCTTCTTTTGCTTTTACTGAAAAAGCTCATCTCTTTTAATCTTTCAACATAATTCATCTCCTGTAGCCTTGGAATCAATCCAGTTGCACTTCCCTGGACTTTTTCTAGTGCTGCTATGTCTTTTTTGTAGCCTGGAGACCAAAACTGCACACAGCATTCCACCAATGTATTATAAACCTTGAGCAGAACTTTATGTCAGTCTCAGGACTCAATCAGTCAAACACCCAGTTTAGAGCTGCTAGTTAACCTAATACGCATGTTTTTGAGAAACAGTGCATTGAGAGAATATCTGTATCCATGTAGAAACACATGGATAATATATACATTTTGCATTCACCATTACCACACTTGCAATTGAACCCAGGTACGCGAACCTGTGAGTTGGTGGTGGTATTCACTTTCTAACCGTACCCATTTTATTTTCTATTTTTCAGAATCCTACCAACCATTTATTGCCTCTAGAGGAATCAGAAACTGACTGCCAGATAATTATGTATGCCTGGCCAAATCAGGTTGCTACATTAAAGTAACTCCTCACATGGCCTCCACTCCTTTGTTAGTCAGTGCTATAAGAAACACTGAGCACTTGATCTTCAGA
Organism: Polypterus senegalus; assembly: GCF_016835505.1. NCBI lineage: Eukaryota > Metazoa > Chordata > Cladistia > Polypteriformes > Polypteridae > Polypterus > Polypterus senegalus. The sequence continues at coordinate 38,961,162 of NC_053155.1, forward strand.
TCCTATTAAGCAAACTATAAGATGTCAAATCTCATCATTATCATTACTGGTTTAACTGTTATTTTCCTGATTTTTCCAGGTTAGCTGGTTGCCCCCCAGATCTATGTCCTGCATTCTCCTGAGTCCTGGCCATTATTTTTAGTAAGACTCTTTATTTTCTTATCATTTGAAACAACAACCAGCTGCATCTTCTTCAGCCTCCCTCAACACTTCTATCTTGTTACACGTCCCAGTGATCATCTGCCTTTTGCTTTAACAACCTTAGCCTGTTTCTCATCAGCACACCTATCATATTCACAACAAGTATTTTCTTAATTCACCTTTCATCTTCTTCTCATTGCATCACACTCATACATCTATTAGGTCACATTTCATTTCACAATTGTCTGCTCTTGGAGCTCTAAAACTTTACCCCTTAAACACCAGATAAGGGGAGTAAAGGAATTTTAAAGTAAATAAGCTATAAATAGTTCTTCTTTCTCTAGCTGTGCCTCCAACCAGCCAGTAAGCAAAATCACGATAATCATTTACTTTGGCCCTTCTGCTCTTCTTCATTCGTGCTGGCACACTAATTCTCTTCTGTCCTGAGGACTATAAAGGCCTATAGTACTCTATGAACACCCACTTGCACACATTGCCATTCAGCTACACAACTGTCTGCTTCCCAGGGCCCCTAAACTCAATCCCTCAAACACTACGTAGGATCTGTTGAAACTATTTACACTTCAACCAAATAAGCTAAATACCCATGATGCTGGCTGATCACACAGACGCATAGAATACGTTATCAAATGTTAGACAGTAGTGCTTTGGTAATCTTCAACTTGATATTAGAAAAGCAAAAAAAAAGACTAATTATCTGGGAATAGTAACTCATAGTTACCTCTAAAGGTTGTTAAAACAACACATTACAATGTTGCTTTTTCCAAGATCCATTTAATGTATGGCTTGTCTCATGCCATTTATCTGGCCACTGAGGTCAAATCAAGATAATTCCATTGTAATTAATTTCCCACTGAGCCTTTTTACTGCAGCAAAAGACATTTTAATTTACTGGAAATGTACCCCTTACTGGTTACTCCAGGCATCATTTTTAAGTACAGCATTTTGGCCACAAGCAGCCAGACTATGTTTAGCTTGTGTTTAATGTCAATGAGTCGACCTGACTTCCTATGCAGAGATCAGTCAAAAATACAATTAAATTCCAGGTGCCAATTGAGTGTCGTCTTCTTCTCTTTTCGGTTACGTCCGTTAGGGGTCGCCACAGCGGATCATCTTCTTCCATATCTTTCTGTCCTCTGTATCTTGTTCTGTTACACCCATCACCTGCATGTCCTCTCTCACCAAATCCATAAACCTTTGTTTAGGCCTTCCTCTTTTTCTCTTGCCTGGCATCTCTATCCGTAGCATCCTTCTCTCAATATACTCAGCATCTCTCCTCTGCACATGTCCAAACCAATGCAATCTCACCTGTCTGAGCTGACCCTGTAATGTACTCATTTCTAATTCTATCCATCCTTGTACAAATCTTAGCATCTTCAAATCTGCTATCTGTCCAGTGCCACCATCTCCAACCCATATAACACAGCTGGTCTCACTACCGTCCTGTAGACCTTCCCTTTTACTCTTGCTGATAACCGTCTGTCACAAATCACTCCTGACAATCTTCTCCACCCATTCCACTCTGCCTGCACTCTCTTTATCACCTCTCTTCCACAATTCCCATTACTCTTTACTGTTGATCCCAAGTATTTAAACTCATCCACCTTACCAACTCTACTCCCTGCATTCTCACCATTCCACTGACCTCCCTCTCATTTACAGACATGTATTCTGTCTTGTTCCTACTGATCTTCATTCCTCTCCTCTCTAAAGCATATCTCCACCACTCCAGGGTCTCCCCATCCTGCTCCCTACTATTGCTACAGATCACAATGTCATCAGCAAACATCATAGTCCATGGGGACTCCTGTCTAATCTCGTCTGTCAACCTGTCCATCACCATTGCAAATAAGAAAGGGCTCAGAGCTGATCCCCGATGTAATCCCACCTCCATCTTGAATGCATCCGTCACTCCTACCGCAGACCTCACCACTGTCTCACTTCCCTTGTACATATCCTGTACAACTCTTACATACTTCTCTGCCACTCCCGACTTCTTCATACAATACCACAGCTCCTCTCAAGGCAGGTGCCTATTGAGTGTATTAATATTAAATTTACTAAATGAAACACACATTATATGGTGCACTCAAGGTTTTGGCCAGCTTTATGCTCTTTTGTGGAGACCTAACACCCACTTTTGCCATGTTCAACTCAGTATGCAGTTTTGATCTCCACACTTAAAAAAGAAATATAAAAAACAATAGCACTGCTTCAGAAAGTCCAGAGAAAACCGATTCCAAGACTATTATTTATGAACTATGAGGAAGGACTGAGGCAGTCGAACTCTTTCAGTTTAAGTAAATTGAGATCATGCGTTGGCGTGATTTAATTGATTAAAATTATGAACAGAATCAGTATGTATCCCAGCGATTATGTTAAATGGAGTTCCTGAATAAAAACTTCAGGACACAGATGGAGTTTTGTTAATTGTAAACTTCATACAGATATTAGAAAGTTTTCTTTACACAGAATCTCATAGATTGCGATGCCCCTGGTCTGCTTACTCCACGACATTGAACCCAGGGCCAACATCTGTGGTGAAGAAGAAGGAGACAAAGATAAAAAGTGAAAAACAGTGTTGTTTTTTATTTCCAGTGCTTCAACAACAAAAACAAAAATCTAGTGTCTTGCCATTCAGAGTTCAAAGACACACAAGAAAGAATCAGTGGAAAAAGAAAATATTTACAAAAATAAAAATGAGCAATCTGATCACCCATATTCAGCACCGACAGTCTCACAGGGGCTTAATTCTCTGTGGACGGTTTCTCTTTTCTCTCTATGCAGAAGATCACTTTCCAACCACTGGTTGGCAAAAGACATACGGTACAGTTGACTATGTTTCTTTATATCATTGTGTGGTTTGGCATGACCAGTCCCCTGTGACGTGCATGTCACTCCCTAATTAATTAGCGCACAGTGATGCTGGCTACGCCACACATTTCCTCCTAGCTGGGATTCTTGCAGCATAAGTGCACTCTTCCACTTGTACGCCTGCCTCTGAGCAGTTTTGTCATCTCTCTCTCTGGCTGTGCCTCCAGTCCTCCAGTAAGTAAAGTAAAATCACAGTAATCATTTATCTGGGCCCTTCTGCTCTTCTTGTTTTGTGATGGCACATTAAATCTCTTCCTTAGCCTCAGACTTGCACTGCCTGCCATCTTCTTCTGTCCTGAGGCATGTAAAGGCCTATAATACTGTACGAGCACCAATTTGAGCACATTGTCAATACAGCTACACGATCGCCTGCTTCCCAGACCCCCAAAACTCAATCCCTCAAACACTAGATAGGAGCTGTTGAGACAATTTACACTTAAACTAAATTGGCTGTAAATATTTAACTTTTCTTCAAGTCTAAATATGATGTTGGCCTGTCACATACACACATAGAATAAGGTACCCAGTAGTAGGGTAGATTGAACTTGAAAATAAACTTGATATCCCCCTCCAACCCCCAAAAAATGACTGAATATCTGTGAATAGCAACTTAGAACTGCCCCTGGATGGAGCTTGTTGAAACAATACATTACTATGTTGCTTTTTTCTGAATCCATTTAATGTATGACTTGTCTCATGCAATTTTACTGATCTCTGAGGTTAAGCCAAGACAATTCCCATGTAATTAATCTCCCACTGAGCCTTTTTACTGTATCATAAGACATTTTAATTCATCGATAACGCACCTCCTACTGGTTATTCCAGACGTCAGTACCAAGTACGACTTTTAGGCCAACAGCAGCCAGACAATATTCAGCTTGTGTTTAATTTAATTTAGTCATTCTTACTTTCATATACAGAGATCAGTCGAACATATAGTTAAATTTCAGGTGCCTATTGGAGTGTATTAATATCAAATTTGCTAAATGAAACACACATTTTATAGTGCACTCAAGTACAGAATCAAATGTTTAATAAATGAAACATGCATCATATAACTATTCATCAGGCATAACTATTTTATTTTGTTTCAAGTAAACATGGCTGTTTCTGTCATTGTTTCAATTTATTTACAAATGTTAGCTCATCTATTACATTCATTTTTTACACCATTAGAACAAACAATTTCTTTGAAATATTGTTATTTTCAAGCTCAGCAATCTATAATTCTTAAGTAAATGGAGTGTCATTTATGCAAAAGTCTTTTTTTCCCCAAACTCCACATAAAGTAATTCATGATGCTTGAGTGAATAAAGCAGTTTGGAACTGATGTATAATACATCACTAATGGCAAAGCATTTAAGACCTTGCAAGTGAACTAAAATTGCATTTATACAATTTTATGTTTCAATTGAAGTCAAGTGCTTTTACTAGTTTTGGATTTTTTTTTTTTTTTTACAATTTATAAGGACTGTTAATTGCATTCGGGCCTTGGGCTTCTTCCATGTATCTGTTATCTAGAACTGCCTTTTTCTGTTGAAAAGACCCAGCGAGGTAGAGCTTGTTTCTGCAGGACTGGGTTTAAGGCATAACCAAATCAGTCATATCAGGCCAATTTTGAGTTTCTAATTAATTTAATCTGCACATCTTTAGGATATGGGAAAATAAAACACAGACATGAAGATTGTCAGGAACAGGATTGACAAGGGCTCACACTTTAACCCTTCTCTCTGTATATTATTTGTCCTTGGACCTTCTTGTCTGTGTTTGCTGCTATGCAGTCACATGATTTGAGCTGCTGAGGGCACAAGAGCAGGTAATACACCTGAAGTTAAGCATGCTTGGGTCAATACTTGAATAGGAGACCATTTAGAAAAAGCTATGGATACTTGGAGGTGTTGCATTTCCCAAAATTTCTTCACCTTTATTTACCCTAAAAGGTTAATTTTTGGGAGCTTTATTCTTGCTTTCATAGGGAGTCAAGGCTAGAGATCTGTCAAAAACTCTGCCAGTTAAACACTATTAAGGCATTAGTGTGATTTTGAAATGTACAAAAAATAAATTGTTTTCAATGTTGTGTTGGTGAGGCTATCAAGGGATCGCTTATCCTGTAGTCTTTGTTTAGATACCAACGTTCCATGTGCTGGGATGGTGACGCTGTGCTGAAAAAATTGGAGCAGTGCTTTGAATTAAATGTAAAACCGAATTCCTGAGCTCATAAAAATTCCCATGGCATCTTTCAAAAAAGAGTATGGAGTATCCCAATGGCCTTGCTAAATTGTCAACTTTGGCCTTGTGCTCCTGCCCCTTAATTATCCCCGTCTCTCTTTCTCTCTATCTCACCTTTTCACCACTTAATAGGTAATGTGTAGTGACTGTACTGGCGTAAGAATGTCTACATATTGGTGGTGGTCTAAGTAGTTACCCACTCTTTATGTAAAATGCTTTGATTAGGTTCGAAAAGTGCAATTGTAATTATTTATTAACTTCAATTATTATTATTGTGATTAACACCCTGGAATGGTACCTATTTAGAAATAGCGGTGTACTGCAAAGCACTACGGGGTGGTGAAGCTGGCACACAATATGACTGCCACAGAGCTGCCCTCTGTCCAGGACATATATAACAAATACTGCTTTATGAAAGTAAACAGTATCAATAAACACTTCAGCCATTGTAGTGGTAACACTGAATAGAAATGGTGAAGGTACCTCTCACAGTGCTCCGAAATAGATTGCTGATTTCTTCCCCTTTTTTTACCCTAATAGGTTAATTTTTGGGAGCTTTATTTAATTCAATTTCAAATTCAAATTCAGTTTAATTGAATTGCTCATTTAGCTCATGCTGCAAGGAGATTGCATTGGAGCCAGAATGTTATGGTATCGCAGATAGGATTTGTGCCGCAAGTCCATGGCAATTCGCTTTGCAATGAGGATGGAATTTGCTCTGTGGATGAGTAGACTGTAGTAGTGACTCTGCACTGAAACGATGGGGCCTGACACAGAGGGAGATCAGCTGATGTCACGTGGAAGCACCGTTCACAGTGCTCTGCGTGGCTGACTAATGAAGTTACTCCTTTAGCTCATGCTACAAAGAGATCGCTTCTAAGTCAGATGTTGCGGGTGCACGGGGGACTATCTGCAGTTATCATGGCACAAACTTTCAAACTGAGATGCTTTGTAGTGTAAGTCCATAGCAAGTCAGCCATCCTGCACAGTTATGTTTCTCTGTCTTCTATTGTTACAAATATAACAGTACCATTAGCGCTTGTACCGTTAGAACTAGCCCTTTAGAAGTCACACCATTGGGGAATTAACTTATTTCCCAATAGCCAACAATGGATCATGTTTATTCCACCTCTCTCCTTTCACTTTCAAAAACTGATTTTAGTGATGTAAGAAGACGTGTTGAGAAGCACTACTCAAAGAAGGCATTAGACCTGGACATAGCTATACATTTTTGTGGAGAAATTATTTTACATCATCAAGGTTAGCTTGTTATATATTTTTTTATATCTAACACTTGCTCGTTTTCAGAGATGTTAGTATTTTGTAAGATAGGAAAAATAAGATAAATTAGCTGTAATGTTATAAACTGAACAAAAATATGTTTTCTTAGAAACAATTAATGGTCATATTGCTTCTGAATGTTTTTCATGTTTATTGTATACTGTATGCAATTCAGTGTCCTGCCAAAAACATACAAGAATATACAAGAGTTAAGTGTGGTTTTAAACTTGCAGTTCGTGTTCTTACTCATAAATAATTTAATCATATTACAGTAACCTTAAGTTGGGTATATTAAACAGGAGCAGATGCCATTGCATGTCGTGTTCTAGTGAGAATTAGTCTTGGGAGTTCTCCATCATCACACACTCACACATGAATGCCAAGCCAAGCGTTTAAACTTTCAAAAGCTGATTCCTGGGTCTCTATAACACCAAAGTTGTTAGAACAGCATCAATCTTAAGGCAGCATGTGGACGCTATGTAGTCATCAGATTTGAAGTGCTAGCTCCAAATATACAGTACATGCTGCCATGACATTTAACAATATGTGGTCTTTTGCTTTTTACATTTTTTTGTGGCTTGGATCATTTTCTTTTCATGTTTTTCATCCATGGGATTTTTTTGGAAATGTGAACACAGAGAGACACTGCAGAAACTGTTTTTTTTCTGAAAGAACCTTTACTATCAGCATTCCTTCCCAAAAGAACAAATTCTGCAGTATGAAAAGGGCCTGTCAGGAACAAATTTTATCCACAGGCTTTAAGGCTATTCAACAGTCATTCGGAGTGGCAGTGCAATTATTTAAATAAATATTTGTTTCAGCTTTCTGGCGCCCTGCCCGGGGTTTGTTTCCTGCCTTGTGCCCTGTGTTGGCTGGAATTGGCTCCAGCAGACCCCCGTGACCCTGTAGTTAGGATATAGCGGGTTGGATAATGGATGGATGTTTCAGCTTTTCAACATGCTTGTTTCCTCACTGACTGTTCGACTACTTTGGTGCACAGAGCCAAAGAGTGGTATGCAGCTTCATTGTTCTGCCCGCAGTACAGTTGGCTTCAGTGAACTGGGCTGCATGCCCTTATAGGTGTATCTGCCCCCCCAGGTATCTGGCCAGTTCCACTCAGACAATAAATTGGCAGTAAAATGAACCAAGGCCCCTGAATCCTTGAGGCATCAGCACTACCCACCATGCCACATTTCTTTCGAATGTAACCTGAATATATGAAGCACTACAGATTGTAAAACAGAGACTATGCCAGACTCGTAATAACACTTTACTGTAGAATTCATACTGAAAAAAATTTGTCATTTTAACAAAAGGGAGGGGTGATCCGAGGAAGAACATAACATGCTAAAGACAAAAATCAAAGAGACAAGCTTACTACCCACCTAGGGCTCTATATAAAAGTAGTCATAAATACAACAGCTGAGTTTCATTTCACATGTAATTTTATGAACTGAAACTAAAATTCATTGTGAAACACAAAACACACCAGAAGGAGTTTTGTGGGGTGGAAAGCAAGAAATATTGCATCTTAACGCCTCTTTCACATATCTGAATTTGCCTGCATTTTATCTGCAGATGCATAATCCAGGTTATCCACAGAGCATCAGTAAAAGCAATTCTATTTTATGACTCCTGCTCATATAACTGAAGAGGAAGGCAATGCCTTTTTTTAAAAAAAATACGATATGCTGCTTATTGTCTGCATGAAGACACAACAAAAACACACTCTCATACACATCACTGTGTTTTCTTGACAAAAAACAAAAAAGCTCACAATGCAGAAACCTTTCCCATTACCTAGCAGCCACTCTTTCTTCTTTCTTGATTCCTGCAAATGAGACTGGAGATATACACACTCAAAGCCTCCAGCTATAATATACCAAGTATTGTTTCTTTCTCTAGTGCATCGGGATTAGGATTGTTATTATATGTGGTAAAGTGGGCATCATAGTACCAGAACTACTAAAACATGAAATGAGCCCACTGATTTGTTTTTTCATTACAGAACTTTATTTAAACAATAAATGACAGGCAGATGTATGCATAATTATAGCATGAAAAATAAATTAAGCACATCTTCCTTGGTCAATGGCATGCATTTCACTGATAAACTGTTTTCTGTTTCTTTTTTTTAATGCAAAAAAATGTATGTGGATAAACTTTAAGTTTTACTTACTATTATCTTACTATTTACTAACATCACTATCATTTGCCTTCACTGTAGGCTAATTATCATCTCCATCTTCAAACCTAGTGAAATTACTAAAAGCACACTCATATTTTCCTTCTGTCTGTTTCTCTATCTCTTCGACATATTTCCTTCTACCAGTGAACCTCTATAGCACCTCACTCACCGACTCCAGTGTCATTTTCTTCATGTAAAGTAAAGATTCTGAATTCCCCATCCTGGGGTCGATTTCAAGCCAAGCCTCAAAATCCCTTGAGGTGTCTTGAGTAGCCTTGAAACAAGCAGACTGTAACAAGTTAAGGGCACCCCTTGGAAACACCTAATACTCCTTAACCCCTTAGTCCTGAACACCCTTTAACACTAGAATTACCAGAGCCTGTGAAAAAACTCGTAGATCCGTCCCACCTTAAATCGCTTCTCACCTCTCAGTCAGCGTCTTTTGTCCTTTAAATGTGTTGATAAGCAGAAAGCAGCAAGCAGTCTGCTATCACATCCCCCACCAGCGCAAAGTTTTCTCAGCTCAAGTCTGAATACCTGCGTGTCAGTTGCTTGGAGTTGTATAGTGGGAGAAGTCAAGCAAAATCACACCTTTTATAAATGGTATATTGTTATTTGGAACACATGCATTTCATGTGTGTTCCGTGTCTACAACGATCTATGTAAACACATCGTTAAAAAATAAATGCTTTTCATGTTTTAGTAATAATTGACAAAATGTAAACATGAAGTTTATAATGCAATGGTTCTCAACCTGTGGGGTGGACTCTCCTAGGGGGGTGTCAAGTAACAAAAAGCGGGGCGCGAAGATATGAAAAAAAGAAAACAAGAATCAAAAATATGAAAAAAACATCTGTTGAAACCAAAACAAATTAACTTAAACTACATTCTGATACTAGAAGAATAAATACAGTTAGATAAATGTCAATAAAAGTTAAGTAGGTCTAATAAAATACGCATCTGCATTTCAAAAAAATGTTTGGGGGGGTGCGATTAAAACTGTTATGAAAACTCGGGTCGCAAATACTTAAAGGTTGAGAAACACTGTTATAATGTGTGAAGCCTGAAGTCCAAATATCAAAGAAACACTTTCACAAAAGGTACAAATATAACAGAACAAGTGCTCTTTTATTCAAAAACACAACTGCAGAAAAAGAACACACGTTAGGTTGCGACATTGTAAAGGTTAGCTTTGTTTTTTTTTTTTTTATTCAGTTTCATTATGTCAGTCGCATTCACGATCCTGCCCTATCCCCTCCCCACCCCATCTGACACTGCTGTTTTCACATAAAGATGCGCAATAGCTCTACACTTAACCTGAGACTTTAGCTGTAGGAAGTAAGTAAATAAACTAAGGTAAATAAGTACCCTAAAAAGAAGTCTGACTGCATTCTTGTACCAATGTTTGCAAACTGAAGTGTCTGCATGCACTTTTCGTGGCATTACACGTGTATTTTTTGAGCATGCCGTGTCACATAAACACAGGAAGCGTTGCAGTGTACTTGTGACTTTAGGCTGTAGAAAGTAAGTAACTACAGTAAATCCAAATAAATAACATTTGATTTTATGTAAGTAACATATAAATGTTGATGTACAAGTATAACAAAACAAGTGCACTTTTATTCAAGACTATAAATATATAATATAAGAAAAAGAAAGCAAGTTACAGTAGGCGGTTGATACAACAGCTTGCATGGTGCAATGCTAAGAACTGCTGATTTCCGTTCCGTGCTTTATAAAATCAAAATATAATTTATTTATAAAATCATCGCATTCAAATATTAACAGTTCGCTGTACTTTGTATATAAGAGCCAGATAGAATGTTATTTACTTATTTACCTTGGTTTATTTACTTACTTCCTACAGCGTAAAGTCACAAGTTGAGTGCAGAGCTATAGCGCGTCTTTATGTGAAAACAGCAGTGTCAGATGGGGGAGGGGTTAGGGTGGGATCATGAACGCGACTGAAAGAATGAAACTGAATTAAATAAAAAAAAAAGTTAACCTTTACAAGTATCATACATTTACACCGGCTGTTACAGACTGAAATTAAATGTATGTTTTTATTCTAAAATAGTAAGAATAAAAGCAGCTGACTTCTCATAACGGACTTGTCGGGGATCGAACCCTTGAAGTTTTGATTACCAGTCAACACTCAATACCATTGCACCACCGAAGCAGTCGTAGTAAATGCGTGTTAATGTCTCACCCTAACGCGTGTTGTTTATCTGGAGTTAAATTTTTGAATAAAAGCTCACTTGTTCTGTTATATTTGTACCTTTTGTGAAAGTGTTTCTTTGATATTTGGACTTCAGGCTTCACACATTATAAACTTCATGTCAACATTTTGTCAATTATTACTAAAACATGAAAAACGTTTCTTTTTTAACAATGTGTTTACATAGATTGTTGTAGACACGGAACACCTATGAAATGAATGTGTTCCGAATAACGATATAGTATTTATAAAAGGTGTGATTTTGCTTGACTTCTCACTCTATACAACTCCAAGCAACTGACATGCAGGTAAGCAGACTTGAGCTGAGAAAACTGTGTGCCGGTGGGGGATGTGATAGCAGACTGCTTGCTGCTTTCTGCTTATCAACACATTTAAAGGACAAAAGACGCTGACAGAGAGGTGAGAAGCGATTTAAGGTGGTACAGCGTTTTTTCGTAGGCTCTGGTAATTCTAGTGTTAATTTTTTAAGTTCATGAGATTGCACCTGGGTAATATCTTCCTAAAATAACAACGCAAACAACTTGCTATAGTCACTGACCATGCCCACATTTCCCAACTGCCTGCACTGTTAAAAATAAAGGTGCCAGAGTGGTTCTACAGAGTGATGCCATAGAGGAACCATTTTCGGTTCCCAAAAGACCCATCCTCATCAAGGTTCCAGAAAGAACCTTTATCTATTTTGATCCACAGCAGGCACCATACAGTAAATAACCATAAATTGATAGTAACAGATTTGTGAAATATCAATGGGTGTCTGATTTTAAAAGGACTCTTGCTGCATACAATAACAGGTGCCAAGTCCAGGTTTTCATAACTTGCTAGTGTCATGCAAGGTAACCTACCATACATTGAAGATTTGATTTCTAATATATGAAGGCTTTTCATGATAACTCTTTCTAGATTGAAATGGTAATTTATCAAACAATAGTTCTATGAGGAACCACACTACCTAGGAAAGAATTATAAAGTACCATTAAAGAAGTATTATTTTTAGGAGTGTGGCATTATGCTAGGCAAGCTAGCAAGAATATGTCAGTAGTAACCAGGATCAAAAAGTCACAATTAAAAAAAATTAGTCAACAATTGAGCACTGTTATCAAGGCCACATTTTTTAAACAAAAAAATATCAAAAACCAAAGAAGCCAAAGTAATAGGAATTAAAGTGACAAAGAGTTATGTTTTGAAGCTTCAAATTTAAATAAGGAAGTGATTCCAAATAAAACATTCTAACCCGTTATGTCATTAACTGGAGGGCAAGACCACTAACATCACAATAGGCTGCCCTTATGATGGGAAGTCAAAATGGCAGTAATCATGAAAAAGCAAAACTGGTGATGAAAAAGGACCAAAATAAATAACAAAAACAAATGTAAGCTTTAATTTAAAAATAATGTAAATTTCAGGTTCTAGGATTCAAGAAACCCACAAAACAAGTGCTAAATGTAAAATAAATTGAGAACAATGTGTAAAAATGTAAACAATGAACCCATTCATGACACCTTGAGAAGCGGTGATAGTCTCCCGCCACTCCTTCAGATCCCCATACTATCTCCAAGTACCATTGGAAGAATCACTTCTGTAACTGCTTACCGCTTCTACTGCACTTGATGGCATCCATCTTCCAAAAACTGCAGCTACTCTAGAGGTGCTCTCCAATTGCCCTGTTGGGGCTTTTAACTGGCCTGTACTACTCTAGTTCCACTTCCAATTTTGGTAATGCTATGCCAACCTGGAAAGTCTGCAAAATATATTTACTGGAAGCATTATGAAACTTTTATATATGATATCTAGCAATACAGGAGCATTCCCGATTTATTATTCTCAAACACAATCCAAGATTTTTCTTTTCCTTATCTCCATCATGTGATATTACCATGTTTTACAAATGTATTTTGCCATGTGTAGTGTTTTTTATTATATTACATTATATTTCTAAAGTTTAACTTTCATTTAGATTAATTCTGACTAAGTTTATATTTTATCCCAACCTGTTTTTCATTGTTTATGTGGCAGTTTACAGATGTGTCATATAATGGCGGTCATCGTATTACTGACTTCAAGAATGTGACTATATAAATAAGGCAGAGGTATCAGTATGTGTTATCCATCAGTGGATAAAAACTCCTTCTTAAATATCTTTACTGCAGCTAGTTTGAAATACAAAGAAGCCTTAGCACTACGTTTGGATTTGTCTTTGGCTTTTCATCTTGTCCTTTTCTTCTTGGTTGTCAGTTTCTGTCAGTCTCCCAGTTCTGGGGCCTCATGCATAATGCCGTGCATAGAATTCGCACTATAACATGACATAAGCACAAAAGCGGAAATGTACTTACGCACAAAAAAATATAAATGCATAAATCTGTGCGTTCACCAACTTCCACGTTCTTCCGCTATATAAATCCCGGTCAGCATGGAAATTAACGCACATGCACGTGCCTGTTGTCCTGTCCATCTCCTCCCAGAATTACGACTCTTTGAATATGTAAATCAATATAAATAGCTATTAAGCTCAGTGTTCTGTGAAAAGACAATGGCAAAACCACAAGGAAAATGAACAATTTCAGCGAATACCAAGTGGAGGCAAGGAAAAACTTACTATTTGTTGGTTTAAACAATGGTATAAACAAGAAAAGGAAGTTGATTGAGTGACATAGCGAGTCGGAGAAACTTGAGAAAGCTCAAGTTCACAAAGTCACACAGTGCCGAAATAAAAAAAGAAGAAGCTGAGTCAAAGCCCACCGTCTCAGTTTCATATGAAAACTTATTAAGGTACAGAGAAAAAAAAATAGACACACAGTGGGAAAAAAGCACAAAATGTCAACTTTAATCTCAAACTTTCCACTTTAACCACATAGTTTATTTTGTCATTAAAGTAGAACATCATAATCTTCATCTTAAAATTGTTTAATTTACTAATTTCTCAAATCCCATCATAACTAAAGTAGCACGTTAAATGCTTTGTTTTGTATTTGATCTTTTGCTCTATGTGCGTGAATCACTACGTGCTTCCGTGCTCTGACAAGGCACAGAATCCATTACATTCATAATATTAAGATTAATAAAGTATCTATCTATCTATCTATCTATCTATCTATCTATCTATCTATCTATCTATCTATCTATCTATCTATCTATCTATCTATCTATTTCAGCTCTCTGAATAATTAAAATACTGAGATGTATACTTGATATCATTTTCATGATGATAGGAGTTAAAGCATGTTATTAAACAGGGGAATACGGTGCGTGATTGTACGAGACCTTCGATGAAATAATTTATTGCAGCAGTACATCTCTTTCAAACGTACTAACCCCCAATTTCTGTCCTTCCTTTTCTTTCTCCAAGTAACCAATTGCCACACAATCAGCTCTGTAATAGACGTTAAGCAATCTGTAAGCTTACAACACCGATTCTTCAAAACTGTTAAGGCAGGAACAATCCGTAAATGGAGTGCCAGATCCTTGACAATTCTGTGGACCATTATATTGTTACAGGTTAATTACAATCAGATGCATTAAACTAATAAACAATATGCGGTTAATTTCAGTGTATTTCTAAAGCCGCATCAGTAATGTGGATCTGAAAACGAAAGATAAACCACACAGGAACAGTAGCATTGCTTTGACGCTGGGTGCCGCCAGTCTGCAAAACCAAGCGGAGAACTTGCGTATGACAGGGTATGAGATACTGTGGAAATGTCTGTGGCTTTACGCCAAGTTTAGGTTTTAAACATCGCGATTTGAACGTCGAAACGTTCTTATGCAACATTTCTGTGCGTACGCACCATTTACAAATGAGGCCCCTGATCTTTCTCCTGTCCATTATGCATTTTGCATCTCTTGGTTTCTTTGTCTGCTCACTGTAATTTCCAACACATTGTTTGCCTTAACAGACCACGCCATGTGCAAGCGTGTTACTGATATAAACATACTAAAGCAAGCAACAAGTAATTTATAAAGCACAGTTAATTTAAAGTTATGCTGTTTGCCAAAGGTGGAATTTCTACTTAGGGATCCAATTGAGTTCCTTTAAGTCAAAATTTTCATCTCCTTTAATTTTTTTTTTCCACTACTCCAATTTTTAACTATTCATTTACTAAAACTTTCTAAGCCAGTTTTAATGTTTGTGGAGCCAAACTTTACCTAGGCAGCATCTGGAGCAAGAAAGTCACACATCCACTTACTGGACCAATTTAGAGCTATCAGTTACATTCATCTGAGATCACTAAAAAGTGGGAAGTAAACCAGAAAAATTGAGTGAATGTACACATTAAAGGATTCCAGGCTGGGATTTATACCCAGGTTTTCTAGAGCTGTGAAACAGCAGCCTTAAGCACTGCAACACTCTTGGATATAAATATTTATATAATATGAAAATAGCTTGGAATCAGAAGACAGCAAGATATTGGCTTATTTATGATTCGATAAATTTGATTAATGTCTGCGCGCTTGCTTTCTTTTTCAAGGTCGAAAAGAGAGTAGGTACTGTATGTTTGATGAGCTTAGTTCTTAGAATTCACATTTTTCATAACACTTTTTTTTTTTTATTTTGAGGAGTACATGAAAATCCCAGAGTAATCTGACACTATCTTATCTAGAAGCCTTTGCATTGTGTGTCTGAGTACTACTGAAATGCAGGCATTTTGTTCTTGGCAGAATAAAGATATGTAAAGAAAAGATAATTGAATGTAGTCTCCTAAGAATAGTTTCGGTATAAACATCTTAGTTTACTTGTATATATACTGTACATATAAATATTGTATAAGCTGGGAGGTGCCAGAAAGCCCCAAACCCAAAACACAATACGCAAAACAAGTCCCGGGTTCAAAATAAAGAGGATATATTATAAAAAAAGTCACTATAACAATTATACACAAATTTCTTTGCGCAGAGGGAGGGAAAACTTGATGTTGGCACAGCACGGAAGTGGAAAGTGAATGTGTCAAAAAAAAGTTTATGAATGGGGAGAAAGGATTAAAAAAAAGAAGAACATGTGTACCCAATGCATTGCTTTAAAAAAATAATGGAATTTCCTAAGAATATAAAATATCTGGTGTTGCTCTTTAGAACTGAAAGCTTATCTACATCCAGATGAAGTTACACCACTACTGTGTGCAGAGACAGTGTCTCTAGGGATTATTATGAGCAAGAGTATTGACTGAGTGACAAAACAGCAGGCAGAAACGTAGTGAGGGAAAATTTTGAGGTCAACACCAGAAGAGCAATGTAAAGAGCAGAGTAAATAGCAAATAAATCGCAAGTCAAACGTCAGGAGCAGAAAAGGGATCGAAACTGAGAAGGAAACTTAACACTTGGCCTACTTGTAAAGAAGCTAGTCACACTAGAGATTTTTGTTTATAGGTTATCCAACCAAGGAAAACTAAAACATGGTGCTGACACCAAATTTATATCAAATTTCTGCTGACAGAGCAACAATCGCAATCATATAAACAAAAAACAGAAACTTTACAAACACTTCAAAACCCATAATATTAATTTTCCATGGTAAAAAGCTATTAATTTCCAAAAAACAAAATAAATGATGATTAATAACTTCACTGTGTATGTCTGGAGCAGTACACCCTGTTACTCTAATCAAAACTTTGGAAGTGTCAGAGACACTACTACAAAATTTTGTTGCTGCACAGGCTTCCTTCAGCTGCTTTTAAATGGGAATGTAAACTACTATTAGCAGTAAGATAAATAAATCCTTTCCTTATTTTCATATTGTCAGATATTGGAAGGAATTTTCTATCTGACTGACAGAGAACAAAAATGAACACTTTCTTAAGCGAGCCATGCATAACTTTTTAGATAAACAGGTCTGATAAAGAAACGCTGTAAAGGTGCTTCATTTTATTCAGCTTCTATTGCTTACAACAAATATATGACTCTATGCAAGCCACATATGACTCACAATACACACTTTACATGTGATCAGTTTATAAAAAAAAGCTTTGAATTGTTAATCTCACAGGATGCAGTGCACTTCATCACAATGTGGCAAAGCTGTCAGATCAGGATTTATCTCAGCAGATTATCTCCTTGTTCTCTGCTTAATCTATTCAGTCTACAGTTGAAACTAAATTTAGATTGAAGCTGTAAAGATGAAAGGCCTTGATTATCATTTTATTTTAGAAAACTTGTCATACAGAATGTTTTGTAATAATCTTGCAGTTATATTCCTTTTGTGATTTTAATTGTGTTAGTAAATGACATGTGTACAGCAATTCCTGGATGGTATATGAGTTTGCCCTCAGGTCCACAAATCAAATACACTGATGAGATTTTAATTATATTATTGTTTTAAATTGATCAGTAGAATCTATATATATAATTCACTAAGGCAAGACACCCATGGAAAACACGCCGGAAGGGGCGTGGATTCACTAAGCCGCCGACAAGCAAGACACCTATGGCGCATGCAGGAAGGAGCCACGCCCACCAACTCCAAGACCATTGGATACGACGACAACTCGCAGAGCCACGGCCACCAACTCAGACGCGACGACACAGAAAAAATGGCGTCATTTATATTCGTCTGTCGTAGAGGCCACATGCACCTCCGAGCCACGTTGACTGTTCTTAGAGGTATGTTTCTCACGGAGGTGAATCACCATATGCAGCGTGTAAAACGGTTTGCAAAGGGGTATCCCATGGGATACTTAAAACAATCCTTTACAACTGAGGTTAAAACGCAATAAAGTAAGCAGTATTTAAAAAACGAGTTTTCGGCTACGACGCACGACCGTGAGCACCATAGCAAACTGTTTTACACGCTACATACAGCAATTCGCATCCACGATAAACATGCGTCTTCTTCACTCCCGGACAATTATATGTTGCTCTCTCCAGAGTTCCATCTTTTCATTCACTTTCTGTTGTATCCTCAAGCCCTCCCTTTTTAGACAACTGTGTCTTTCCAGAAGTGTTCAACCATCAATAAATAATTATGCAGCGTTTGTTATGCCGCGGGTTCACTATTGTGTTGTATTTTGCTCTCTCCAGAGTTCCATCTTTTCATTCGCTTACTGTTGTATTCTCATACCAACCCGTTTTAGGCAACCGTGTCTTTGCAAAAGTGTTTCGCATTCAATAAATAATTATGCATGAGATTGAGCGTGTGTCTACCTGGCACTGAGAGGCGTGGGTAAGCCGTTGAACCCCATTCGGGCTGCAAACCATGGAATTCCCACTAAATGCGACTCATACGCTCTGACTGGTTACGTCCCTACCCTTTGTACACACCCCCTTCCAACCTCTTGGTGGATTATATATAGAAAAGCAGCCAAAACCGCACAGAGCAATGAAAAGTCTACGTGAGTCACAGGTGCATCTGAACTGTGCAAAGACAACAATGACTCAAGTGACGAGTTGGAGGTGGGCACATGAGCAGGCAGTGCATACTGAACGAGAAATCAGCAGACTAGCATGACGAAGGAATCGGAATGGACGTCCTTCTCCTCTCCTCCCATTCCACCCTCCGTGCCTGAGCGCCATGCACCCCTATCCCTCCGTCTGGCAGGAGAAGGTGCGATGGCGGTCCGCCAGTTTTCAGTCACGGACGATTGTATGTTGGTTCGTTCCATGCATTGTTACAATGTTGCTTTTCTTGCTGATTTATTACATTACTGATTTTTCAAATGTTAATTTTCTCTCTGTGCTTAAAAATCATAAAAAAAAAACGGCCTGATTATGCAGCACATGGTATGCCGCGGGTTGGCTAGTTTATTTTATTCTCCTTTATTTAGGATGATACTTTATTATAGCAATATACTGTAGATTAATCTGAAAGTCGAAGTTCTTTCTCATTGCATTGTGGGGGTCTCTTGTTGCGAAACATCCATTTTCTTCATGCTCTTCAAACACTATAGTTTTCCGATCTGATATAGGGATAGACTTTAATAGACTAGGAAAATGTATGGGCTGTGTGTTTCCTAAATTTTATGTATATATTGATTAGATACATAATACAATAGCAATTAAAGCACATAATACAAAAATATAGGAAAGTTTAGGGTTATTTGTCTAGCAGTAGCTCTATTATAAAATTTGCTGAGTTGCTTGGCTTGACATATGACTGTCTAGAACTAGTAAAGAGAAGGGGAAATTGAGATCTTCATGAGCTGCAGGAGTAAAAGCTTGAGGTACATCCTATGAGACAATATCATTAATATAATTTTAACTAATGGAAGGACTGAGAAGAAAGGAAGGACCTGAATGGGATTGGTTGAGGAGCCAGATGCCACTATGGAAAGGGTGTCAGCTCCTGCTCTTTGATGTTTCATTAGCCCAAACATACCACAGGGATGTGTGAAAAGGACATAACTACCAAGTCCAAGAGACAGTCTGGGTTTAACCCTAGCCACTATCAGCCTGAAAGACTGATCCGCTCAATGTGTAACACAAGAAGACCTTCTACTTGCGCACTATGCCTATTGGGTGTCTAGTCATCGATATGTGATGCTGCTATCCATTCAGAATGCATTTGGGGCAAATTCTGCATTCATATATGCTTGAAATCTCTTTCCTTCAGTCTTAGGCATATTTTAGAAATTGCGGACATTTATGATTATGATTAAGTTTGACAATAAGTGAACAAAAAGTTGCAGGCCATTCCCCTGCTAGATTGCTGTACACTGTTACTGTCTTTGAGTAAGTTAATGATAACTGACACATCCTGGTTTAATCACTGCAGTCTGACACCTGAATAACAGATAACATTGGGGATATTATAAGTGTAGTGGGGTCCCTCTGTGACACCTTAACAAGAAAACACTGTCAAATATATTAAATAGATACTTTTTAGGTTAATTGCTAAAACCAAAATGGCCAGGTATTGCATGAATGGAAATTAATTAATAGGTGTGTCTTATAATACATGTTTCATTAAAATCACAGTGGACTGCTTTTTTGCTGCAAGTTTTACCTGTAAGTAAGTAACTGTAACTGAATTATAAAGTTCTTCTTCATGTAAGTCACAAACATTTCATACAGCACAACATTGTGTGTTATCTCAATGTAGAACTCACATTCAATCTTAGAATGACTGCTCAGTCTATATAACTCAGTTTCCAGGTGGGCGTTATTAAATATTTAATAATTGTATATTGTTCTAATTAATATTTCATTTGAGGCATTCCAAAGTTATGTTTTCATTAACAGGCAATGCTCAGGCCATGAGCATAGAAGGTCATTTCTCTTTGCTTTGTGTTTGTGAACAATGCAGGTATGTTTGATTGTTTGAATAAATATGCTGTCTTTTTATGTATTAAGGAGCTGTGCTACCCATCTAAGACGGGTTTAAGACTAACTAATCAACATAGACCTAAGCATTAACGTTTGATCTGCACTATGCAAAGCATATGTACCTGTTATATGAAGTTTGGTATGGGATTCGTTAAAGCAGTGTTAATATTTGTGATGATCTATCTATTGGAATGAAAGAGACATAGCAACCAGATGGACATGCAGTCAGACACAGTCACTGATTATTTTATTGTGGTAGATGATTTATGCTGTTCTTGTTGTATTGAGTGCTGCATGGATATTATATCAATAATATATAAAAATAGGATCAATCTACTTTTACAATATTCTTGACCTCTCATCAACAGTAAACCATTGGGAATTGGGACTCAACAGACCGCAAGAAAATGTTCCTCGTGTTCTTGATGAACTAATTTTAAAGTAACAGTCTCGATTCTCTATACTTCATAATTTTAAACACTTCAGTCGTGTCTGCTCTTAATCTTCTTTTGCTTATATGGAAAAGCCTCAGCTCCTTTAATGTTTCCACATAATTCATCCCCCGAAGTCTTGGAAACAGCCTAGTCACTCTTCTCTGGATTTTTTCTAGCTCTGCCATGTCTTTTTGTAGCTTGGAAAAAAAACTGCACATACTACTCCAGATGAAGTCTAACCAGTGCGTTATAAAATTGGAGAATAACCTCTTTGGACATTTACTCAGGCGCTACATAACCTTGCATTCTGTTGATCTTCTTAATGGCTTCTGAACACTGTCTAGCAATTGATAATGTCGAGTTCACCAGGGCTCCTAAATCCTTCTGTATTTTCTAATATGACAATTTAAGCACCATTGTGGTTGTGGTGCTCAGTTCAGTGTCTACAGCCTCTATTAGATATTGCTAGTGGCTAATTTCCTAATACATAACCACATTTGACTGGATGAAGACCAATTCCCTATACATTTTGGACATGAATAAAAACCCAGGAAGCTGCTCTGTTCTTCTTGATACACACTTGCTATGATGTGTACGCAAACACAATCTGATGATGGCTGCCTACTCTCTTTTAGTTTATTCACTACATTCAGTATGTAATAGCGTCTCTGATTGAGTAGTCACTTACACAGGAAAGACAAGTGTGCATAACAAATTGGCTTTTTAATTTTCAGGGTCTCCTTTGTCAGGGTGGCTTTTGTAGAGAGCTCTCTAATCCTCTTTTTAAAGTAATGACAATAAGCACTTCAGGCAAAATAGATTCTGTGATCATTCTTCAAGCAATTTTTTTAGCATTTTCAACGATGGAAAAAAGTGTTCATTACAGAGCAATTTTGCTTAATTTAACTTGTAGACGATGAGATCAATTTCAAGCATGTCAAAGATTTCCTTATCCAATGAAGATTAAGGATCAGTTTTAGTAACAATCCTACTGGAGTGAGAATGGCAGGTTAGACCTCCATTGGACAAACTAAAGTTGTGACAAAGTGAGGGGGAAATCATATTGCACAGCAAGCAAACAGAAACAGGTATATAAGATAACCTTTGGTGAATTACTAATTTAAAACACTAAACTTTTCTAAAGTTTAAATAAAATAGTTAAAATAAACAGACTGCCCCAGGAAACACCATGCCACTTTCATAATTCATCATGTATTTTTAACTTATCAAACTTTTTTTTAAATTAAGTGCACCTATAAACCTGGTGGCACAGTGGTTAGTGCTGTCAGTGTCAGGGGTTTCAATCCCATGTGTGGTTTCAAGGAATTATGGGAATGTATGTCTTCCTCATGTTTGAATGGGCTTTTCCCCTTAATTGAGGATTTCCTCTCACATCTCCTCTCAACCACATGCATATTAGGATAATTGTTGTGCCACCATTATTGGAAGTAGAGGTGTATGTGAGTTGGCCCTGCAATGGACCAGTGACCTTTTCACATCTCTGACATGCAATTGAATGCCTCTAGGATAAACTCCAGGGCACCTATGACCCTGAATAGATAGATAGATAGATAGATAGATAGATAGATAGATAGATAGATAGATAGATAGATAGATAGATAGATAGATAGATAGATAGATAGATAGATAGGAAAAGGCACTATATACAGTAACTGATAGATAGATAGATAGATAGATAGATAGATAGATAGATAGATAGATAGATAGATAGATAGATAGATAGATAGATAGATAGATAGATAGATACTTTATTAGGTTAAACCGGGGCTATGAAAATCACTGGTCTGCACCAAAATCCTCCTGTGCAACAAAATCAGTGCACTTTATAGATGTAGGTGTGCTGAATCCATTTCTTAAACTAGAGATATTGGAAATATTGTTGATTTTTTAAAATAACTTACGCTTGTTTTAAAGTATATTTTTTCATACTTAGGATATTATTTGAAGTGTATTTTGAGATGAAAAGTGACAGTCTTGTTCATTCTTAACATTGAAACTAACCAAGTTCAAATATTTTCTACACATTTTTTGTTGTCATTCAGTATTTTTTTTCCTCTTTATTATTCCTTCAATATAGGCACACATTTATATTTACAAGGTCTTAAAGATGGCTTTTTATTATCCAAAAAAAAAGTGAAACTCATAGTTTAAATGGTTTTTGTTGAAATATAAAAAGTTAGATGAATCCATTCATTGTATTGACCAATGACAATGGTAGAAGAATCTGCACCCATTCTTGGAATCTTTTTGGAATACAAAAATAGAAGACTTTGAGGAGCTTCTAGGACTTGGGTTCAGCATGTTGTTAATAATCAATTTCCTACAGTTTCATTTGGAATTTCGACAAGATGAGAGTAGTCTTGGAAAAACGTTAAGGAGAGGTTCCACCAGGACTTCGCTCAAATGGAGACATGTTATGATGAAAAGGTGAGTGAGTCTATGATAGCAGACATCTGTTGGTAATTTTTCCATGAAACACCTTCAACGGATTATAAGAGGGAAAACAAATTACCCAGTGACAATTTTTTGTAAGTAATAATTATATTTAAACCAATTAAATGTGTAAAATTATATTTTCTCAAGTCTAAGTAATTAATTTTAAAAATAGATTACTTTTTCCTCTAAAATAAGTGGTTATTTTTTCATTTTAAATGTTCATCCCTCAAAAACTGGACGTGATAGAGCAATTCTGTTGCCAGATTAGGATTCAGCACCATAATAATTTCTAATATATTTTTTGACAGGAGAGAAAAAAATGTTTTATAGCAGACCAGTGTATTAGGTGATATCATAAACCTCTTCAGCACACATACTCTGTTAAAAACTACACAGCAATTTTATGTATATACTGTATAGTGTTATGGAAAATACTAAATAAAGAAAAGCCATCATTATATGTGAAATTCAAACATGGCCATCCTTCACTTGCACATATAGATGAAGCCCCCAGGTGTTTTCTTCAATGCACCATGGCAGACTAAAGAACTCTAAATGAAAAGCTTCCTTTATCAGGTTCATTTACAAGACATATTTCAATATATTTTAGCTTTCACCAATCAGCATTAGATAAATGGTATACTCCAGAACCGCACTTCTGAATTAAGTATAACGTAAAGTTCCAAACTAGTTAAACATACTAAAAGTTCTAGGTACAAGAGATACAAATGAAAACTGTTATCACTGAACAAATATATATGATTATATATGATTTAATTTTCTACTATAAAATGAATTGGACGCTTGGATTTATACTACATTAAACCATTTCAGAACTACCACTGAGGCTGAATCATATACCATCGACTCCTCTATTTTCCAGTTTGTTAACTCAGTTCTACACTGTAGTTTGAATGGAAGAAGCTGAGTCCTGGCAGGGACCACTCCTTTATTGATTACACTGGATAATTTTTTTCTTTTTGAACAGTTCTGGGTGTATCTTATGGACTGAGACTGGCTGAACACAAAAATCATCTTCACTTTTTTTTTATCCCCTACCATTTTATTGCCTATCACCTATTTTTGCAATTTCCGCTCATATTATTAGTATAAATATACAGTACTACAACTACATCTGGAACATCTATGATGATCCAAAAGTAGTGGCCATATAGTGCAACATGTCACTAAAGATTAATTTTCTGCATTCACACTTGGACCAGTTAGTGCAGTGATGAACAAGGAGAAATGTTGCCCCAGAACATTGCAACAAGTGAAAAGCGGTAGCAAGGCAACTGGAAACTATGCAGTCCAAATCTTGTTGGACACTGAAGAAGTATCAGATGCTAAATACAAATGCAAGTCATCAGCAAAACATTTTTAGCTCAGTTGAACTGATATTGTCAATCTGAAATTATATTTCTATTCAACTTGGAGCTGTCTATTATAAAGTAAAGGCGGTTCAGGTAGTTTGTTGCCCAGTGTTATTAGTCACATGCCAAATACCCATAATAAAAAACAGGTTAATTTACAGGAATATGTTGGACAATAATAATGAGAAAAAAATGACACTTTATGGTTCGCAAGGCACACTTACTTCACATACCAAGCTAGTTTACGGTATCTTCTCATATTAATGAGTTTTTGGAATTTAAGAAAAAACAAAGAGAAAAACTTAATATGGGCAAAGAAGGAGTTTGCAAATTGGAGCAGTGTAGCTGTAGCAGTAACTACGCTGGGAATGAATTCAGTACGATGTAGTGAAAGAGTTGCAAGGAGTTTGTTGTGTACAGTGTGCTGCATATGTTGAACAATAAAATTCCTATCCAGACTGTCAAACAATAACCAGATCCCTTCATTTGTTCTGTACTGTACACTATAAGCAAGTTATTTTCTATTGGTGACATTCTTATTCATGTGTTAGGATAAATAAACACATGCTATGCATTGTGAAAATCAAGAGTCCAAGACATCATAAAGGTTTGAGGCAGCCACCCATATATTGTTTTTACCAGCTTCAAAAGGGTTTGAAATAAGTAGCATGATGTGCATAGAACAGAGTCCAAAACAGAACTGACTATAGTAGCCCAAGATGGAGGCTTTAAAGGCCTGTAGAGGAACTGATGTCATCAAAATGGCCGGAACTTGAAGTGACGTGAACAAAGAGGCTGGCTTCGGAAGTGACATTATCTGAGGCGCCAGGATTTCCCGGGAAAGGTCTGTAGAAAACTGAGAAAGACAGTCAGCGCACTCCGCCGCCCCTGGTCAGATGTTTTATTACAATTACTCAGACCCTTTAGCTGTTTCCTACTCGCACGTGTGTGACAGCATATACAGAGCTTCTTCCAAATACAGCATACAAACATCTTTTTTTTATACATTATTGTTTAAGTAATATTTACATTTTCTTATAATGCAGAGTATTGATTGGTGCTGATAACAGGTTAATAAGAAAGGTTTCAATGTTTTGTATGCACTAAAATATTTTGGAATTCCACTGGTTATACAGTTAGGTCCATAAGTATTTAGACAGTGATACAATTTTCTTAATTTTGGCTCTATATGCCACTACAATGGATTTTAAATGAAGAAATAACTATGTGATTGTAGTGTAGGCTTTTCACATTAATTCAAAGGGTTTAACAGAAATATCATGTGAGCCATTTAGGAATGAAAACCCATTTTTATACATTGTCCCCGCATTTTCAGGAGCTCAAAAATAGCCAGGTGTGAGCAGGTCCCTCATTATTTTATTAACTACTAAGCAGGTACAAGCTCTGGAGTTTATTCCAAGTATAATTTTTGCATTTGAAAGCTGTCACTGTGAACTCTCAATATGAGGTCCAAAGAGCTGTCAATGCAACAGTCAATCATTTGAGAGAGAAATCTAATCAAACCCATTTGAGAGACAGCAGCAATGCCAGGAGTGGTCAAATCAACCATCTGGTAGATTCTTAAAGAGAAGGAACTCACTGGTGAGCTTTTTAACACCAGAAGGCCTGGATAACCACGGAAGATGACTGTGCTAGATAAACTCAGAATTCTTTCCTTGGTGAAGAAAAACAATTCAAAACATTTAGCCAAACCAAGAATACTCTTTGGGAGGTAGGACTGTCATTGCCAAAGTCTACAATCAAGAGAAGACTTCACAAAAGTAAATACAGAGGGTTTACCACAAGGTGCAAACCACTGGTAATCCTCAGGACAGATTAGATCTTGCCAAAAAATATTTCTGAAATAACAGCCCAGTTTTGGAACAGTTTTCTTTGGACAAATGTAATTAAGATCAAAATATGCCACAATAATGGACAGAGAACTGTACAGGGAAGCATACCACATCATCAATGAAAGGTGGTGCTGTGATGGCATGGGTATGTGTGACTGCCAATGCAAGTGGGTCACTGGTATTTATTGATGATAGAGGTACTGACAAAAGTTGCAGGATTATTTCTGAAGATGTACAGGGCTATATTATCTGCTAAAATTCAGATAAATGCTGTAAGACTGATCGAACAATGCTTCACAGTACAGATGGACAATGAGTCAAAACATACTGTGACTGCAAACCAAGTGCTTTCCAAGACAAAGAAGTGGAATATTCTTCAATGGACAAATCACCCAACTAATCTCAACCCAACAGGACATGTATTTCACTTGCTGAAGACAAAACTGAAAGCAGAAAGTCAAACAAACAAGTAGCACCTGAAGACAGCTGCAGTAAAGGGCTAGCAAAGCATCACTAGGGTGGAAACCCAGTACATGGAGATGGCCATGGGCATGGGCATGATTGCAATGGATTTTCAACCAAGTATTGAAAAGGATTGTTATATTCATGGTTACATTAGTTTCTCCAAATACTTTTGAGCCACTAAAAATGGGGGCACAATGTATACAAATGGGCTGTCTTTTCTAAATGGCTCATGCAATGCTTTTGTTAAACGCCTTAAACTAAAACTAAAAGTTTACACATTTTTATTGCCTCATTTGAAATCCATTGTGATGGCACACAGATCCAAAGTTATAAAAATGGCATCACTGTTCAAATACTTATGAACCAAACTGTAGAACAATTTAAAACTTTACACCATATTATATAAAGTATCTGTGCTATCCTAATAAATTAAACAAAGCCATTTCAAAGATATGCAGAACACCAAAAGGGCACAATTATTCTGCAATGATTCAAGCAATTTTATAATTTATATAAAACAGTGCGCCACATAGCCCACTCTCCATCTCGCAAAGTGATGCTTAATTGTATTTTGGTGGGAAAAACACAGTGCAAGTGCCTGCAAATCACCCATCCAACCAGTTTCTAACCCACCTAATCCAATTCAGGGCTGCTGAAGGCCAGAGCCTCACACAGCAGCATCTGTCACACATTGTTTTAATTTGATCCTAACTTTGGCACAAATTGACAAAAACAAAATTTGTATTCTTGAGAACATGCATTTCAAAGAATAAAATTTGTAACTGTAATGTCTTGCAAACAGCATGATCCCTCCAGCTTTGGTTTATACAGTTTCTGCATGTATTTATCTGTAAGAAGGATTTTAGCAATAATACATTATAAAGATGGAGCTCAAGCTGTGTATTTCAAAGAATACTTGACTAATATCCATAACATCTGACAATTTTTTAAACATTTGGTGTCTGCACACCAAGAAAAAAATAAAATTCAAATAGAAGCTGTACATTTAAATATGAAAATAAATGACATGGTAGCACTATATTTCTAAATACTACTTGGAATTACACTGTAATAAGGCCTTAATTGGGTCTCAACTCGTTACAGTGAAAGTTAAAGCTCTATTGTTTCTTAGAGGACTAGCTTGGAAAAAAGAACGTGGATGGCAGGAAGATAGATATGAAGGACTATTTGAGAAAAAAATAAATTTTTAAATATATATGCAAATAAATGTACTGTGAAATGTGACAATACATAAATAAAATCAATGGCTTGCATAAATAATTCAATCTGTCATGAAGTGTGATTTTGTTTACTTATTTCTTTATGTATTTATGTAATTATTTCTTTATTTATTTACTTCTGTGCCACTACATGCAAGATAAAATAGGGCTTGAAATGAAACTGCCATTTTCACCCTATCAAAGTTGAGATGGAGGACTCTAGTGAGTACTGATGATACTTCAGGGTAAAACAAGTTAGACAATGTACACATGGACTACCATTATGGGTGCATTCAGCAACTAAATTAAGTTTTGTTTACACTATTAAAGAGTTAGTTATTACATATTTGTTTCTTAAAAAGTTTGGTGTCAATAAGTTACATGCAAAAGTAATAACGATAACAGAATGCAATTACATGTGCTAGTAGACTATAGCAAATATGTGCTTTTTAAGAGTGCTTTACAATGGAGTTAAAAACGGAGCACAAATAGGCTTTGGGTGGCTCATTAGCTTTCACACACAGCACAGCCCTTTTCAAGTGATGTGAAATTGGCATTGATTGATGTGTATCAGTGGTGGAGGTTCTGGGAATAACAGTTGTTCGATAATTAACAATTGACAAATATCAATATAAAATGGCCAATATGTTTTATGTGCAATGAAGCACTTGTTGCCCAAATATTTAGTGCATTCTATCGAAGATTCACCAATCAAAATATGGTATTCGCAAAAGCCCACCCTCTCAACTCTGAAAAATGGTTTTCATTTCAAGTCATTTTGCAGGTTGCGTGCACTGTCACAGAAATAAAGAAAATGAAGAAATAATAATCTATACTAATAAATGGCAAAGCTCTCAGTGACTCACTCATCACTAATTCTCCAACTTCCCGTGTAGGTAGAAGGCTAAGATTTGGCAGGCTCATTCCTTACAGGTTACTTACAAAAGTTAAGCAGGTTTCATTTTGAAATTCTACGCGTAATGATCATAACTGAATCCTACTTACATACATATATATGTCCATAGCCTGCAGCTCGATCGCCGTGTGAGGCGGAGTTGCGTCCCCCATCCCCACACCTCCCATGTAGTTGGCTGCATGCCCATATATGGCTGTCCGTCGCACCGGTCTCTTCATTCCCTTCCTTGCTTCACCACAGTATTCATGTCTCCTTGCTGATAACTGCAACCTTTTTATTTAATCCACGGCTTCTCCGCTGTTTTATTGTGCTGATAACTGCAGCCTTTTTATTTAATCCATGGCTTCTCCACTGTTTTATTATTCGTTTATTACGATTATAGTTATTGTGTAGGTATTTTAGACTTAGTTTACATTGTTCAGGTACCCATTTCTTTTACCGTTCCAACCATACCCCCATTATCATGTCTATTGAGGTGATCATCATCGATCAAGGAACTGTCAATTACCGAGTGGTTTCAATGCCCGGGGATGCCGCCTGCCTTTTACATTCTCTGTGTTACATATTGCACGGCCATATCAGGCTCAATCTTGATATCCAGAGGAACATTGTGTCTTATGTATTGAATGACTGGGACAGGTTCAAGGTGTGGACTGATGACGGTACAGGAGATGATTATACTACACAGGAGCACTAGAAGGGTGAAATGCTTAAGCCCTTCACCTATCCTTCTGCATGTGAGTTGATGGCTGCTGCTGAATTGTTCGGTTGTCGCTTTCAAGTGTACCGAAATGGCCAAATATTTTACACCTTTGGAGAACCGCCAATGCCTCTCAAACATCTTAGATTCACAGGTGACGATTTCAGTAGTGGACACTTTGATGTTTATGAATGTTTCAACTCTCAAAAGCTAGATGCGAAGTTATCGATGAAGCCGGTTGTATGCTTACAATGCTTGACAGATGCCGAATGTCACTTCAACACAAGTCCTGCAAATACTAACGTAATTGAAACAAACCATGAAACTCAAACCGATTATGACAGCAGAAATCCAAGCTGTGAGAAAACAGTAAAATGGAGGCGTGTCAGACATCGTGGTACATTTTCTGATGCAGCTAGACGGAAACAACTTCATGACGCTGCCGCCAAATACTCGCAGAAAAATCCACAAATTAATAGACACACTGTCGCTAAATACTTGCAGGCAAATTCACAACTTAATAGAGACGCTGCCGCTAAATACTTGCAGGCAAATCCACAAGTTCATAGAGATGCTATCGTTAAATACTCGCAGGCAGATCCACAAGTTAATAGAGACGCTGCCGCTAAATACTCGCAGGCAATTCCACAAGTTCATAGACACTCATTCGCAGGCAAATCCACAACTTAATACCGGGAATGCTTGTTAAACATCTTAGATTCATGATTACCGATTTGGGTAGTGAACACTTCGATGAATGAAACCTGTTATCTTTACAACGGTAGACAAACACAGAATGTAACTTGAACACAACACGTCCTCCAAATACGAACCTGATTGAAAGAAATAATGATAATCAAATCCTTGATGACAGCAACACTCATAACAGTCACAAAACAATTACATTGACAATCATGTTACGTTATTTTTAAAATGTTTCCTTTGCTTTTTCATAACTTTTTTAACACACTACTTCTCCACTGCAAAGCGCAGGTATTTTGCTAGTTAATACATAAAGAAATAAGTAAAAACATAATTTACAACACACTTAATTACTTATGCTCCTATGTTGCTGTAATTTCATTTATTGTCACATATCACAATAGATTTATTTATTTATGTCTGAATAGCTTGCATCCCACATACATTCCAACCTTGGAAAAACAGCTCCAGCAAAGCATTGTCTGGGAATTGCTG
This sequence comes from Polypterus senegalus, assembly GCF_016835505.1. NCBI lineage: Eukaryota > Metazoa > Chordata > Cladistia > Polypteriformes > Polypteridae > Polypterus > Polypterus senegalus. Next base: position 38,991,996 of record NC_053155.1, read on the forward strand.
TGAATGTTCTTATTTGAATTAAAGTATCTTGTCCTTGTATCCCTGTATTTTCACCACATAACCTTTAGATATTAACCTATTTTTATGTTCAATACACATTCTAATTTATTGGTGGCTTAATGTATTTTTTAAGCATTTCTTTATACAATCTCCTTTTTTCCTGTCACCCTGTATTAGCACCCAAGCACTACTGAGGAACACTGCATGTTAAAAGGCAATTAGTTCAGTCAAAACCCCAATTTTTTGCTTTTGATAATTACTGTTTTTCCTTCTTCAGAATTGTAATTTGCTCCTCCAATATCCTGTGTCAGTGATCTTCGCCAAAAGTGAATTTTCCTTAGGTAAACATGCTGTCTATCCTCAGGCCTGTTCTTTGAAAATCCGACTCCAGATCTGTCAGTGTAGTATGCTGAGTTTCTAATGTGCTGCACATCCATCAAAAGTGTGACTTTTTTTTGAGCAAAGCCTATCCACTGCTTATAATGTAATGCATTTTCTCTTTGATCACAACTGCCAAATTGTCTGATGGCCCTTTTATATCTAATGTCTTGTTAATTAAATGAATTCAGCATGAAGACACAGTGCATTGGGCAGCTGGCAACAGTGGATGAGTTTTTAAAATGACATTAAAGTTTATCTGTGCTGTGTCACACAGTAATCTGAGGGTGGACTGTTGTTTCTGAAATTACCAATGATGCTTTACTTTGTGACTCCATGACACATAATTCATATATTGTTATTTATCCTTCAATGAACTATTTATCCCTTTCTAGCTTATGTTCTATGTCAAATTACAATAAATGAAAGTCAAATAAGCACACTGAAAGCCTAATTAAGGCACTCAGCTTATCCAAGACCTTGAGATTCACCAACAGGAGTAATTGCAACATTGAATTGAACTGTTTTTGCTATGATTACCCACAGGACTTAATCACATTAGAACACACATACTAGCCTTATTTTAATACTTGGATTTGAAATAAAATCTGAGCCTCAAGACAGCTCTATGCATTGTTTGTGCATACAAACAGAGAGAAACTCTCACTATGGTCTCAATTTCTAAAATGATTGGGTAGCCTGACCTCCTGGTGGCTTCAATTCTTGACAAATGTTTAAAATCAACAGAAAAGCCTAAGCTGATATCTTCAGGAAAGATAAAATGAAATTAAGTCTTTGATGGTAGCAGTTTAGATTAATATTCTGCCTGTGTTGGAGAATGAGAGAAGATACAATAGTCAAGAAATAGGCTGATGTCAAAACCAGGAACCAAAGACCTCTCAGGAAATAATATTTATATTAATAATAATTCTTTACATTTATATAGTGCTTAGTCCAAAAGTCTAAAACATGAACCAAAAACATTAAAGTGAAAACACGGGTGGTCATAACCAGGAATTCAAAGAATAAGTCTGTTATCCTCCAAGTTCAGGTACCTTAGAAATAATGGGAGTGACCTATGAAACTTTGCTTGTTTGACATCACTAACAAGCGTATCCCAGGAGAATTCTGAGACAGGTTTTCATGGCAACAGTCAATGTTCTTAGCGTGGCGATGTCTGTAATGAAAACAAAATGTTGTTGAAGTAGGATGTTCACAAGCATTCAGCTTTGTCAGGAAACACAAAAACAAATCTAAGCTCCAGATCCTCTGTACTTCAAAACCCTTTAATAGATATATAATAGTTCTGAATAACAGCTAGAGCAAGAACAAAAATGTATAAATATTGGAGATCATTACAGAGAAAAGGCTGTTTATATCAAGAGGGACTAGAAGATGAGACATAACCATTTTTCAAGCAACTTTGTGACCAGAAATGCATCCAATCTTTCATCAAAGCTAATAACAAAGATGGAGTAAAAATTCAAAGCACAGAAGTCAGTATTTAGATAAACAAACCAAAGAAAACACACTTGCCAGATGCTAAAATTTTTTATCCAACTTCAGTTAACTCTAAGTGTATGAAGCTGACCTTTTAAACAATGCTACAGAGACATCACTCCTGGCTACCACAGCATTGGAACTCCATAGCAACCATACACCAAAATACGAGAAAATGGTGGCCCACAGTTTACGACAAATGGAAGTGGAAGTTAATAAAAGAACTGAATTCTGCCCTAAAAAAGAAATAATGAATCCAAATCCTGACAAAAATGGTGCTGAAAACATCATGAAAAAAAGGACTCGGCTATAACAAACAGGAGCTACCTTACACTTCAGAAAATACAGATGCAAAAACGAGACAATTGTTTTGCTTCTGTTTAGCAAAAAATCTGCCAAAGGGGTATGCAACATCTGCTTGACAAGATTTCTTAAAAGAAGCTAAATAATCATAAATACAATTTTTTACATAAGTCAATAATTGTTTTATTAAGGAAAACTATATTTAATTTCATTTCACTGGGCTTAGGTTTAATTTTTTTTTGCAATGTAGGTGCATCTATTACTCAGTTTGTGCTGTGTAACAATACCTTACTAAATGCTTTTGTCTGTGTTACACAGCATTACAATATACAGTCTATGCACCCCATCAGTATTACATCTGTTACATTTGTGAAATTCATATTTCAAAGCTTTCAAATAAGTGTGTTTAATGTATTTTAAAGCCTATTTCTATAGCATCAATCTGATTTAGTTCTGTAGGATTCAGTAAATTCGAAACATTTGATAATACCTGACTAACCTGTGCTGCCTACATAGTATTTTTTTTTTTTTTTTTGATCCAGCATTGCACAAATTTAAGGTCTGTACCTTAACAGTGTTTAGGAGCTAATTTGATTTTAAAAATGAAAATGCATAATTCCAACACTGCTGAAATTGTGGAGCAAAGAGTGAAAAATTGTTTGTGTTTAAATGCATTCTTGGAAAATATGCAGTGTTTCAATAAGTGTACATTGACTTCATTGAACTGGATTAATTGAATTAATTTAATTGAATTGCTGAATGACGTCTTCATAATACCCTGCAAATCTCTCTCTATATAAAATCCAACATATGTCTGTCTGTCTGTATATCTGTCCACTTTTCATGAGAAAACTACTTAATGGATTTAGATCTAATTTTTTTCTATAATTTGCTTGAGAGGTCGTTGAGAGGTTTACTTACCTTGGCAGTGACATTTATGTCTCTGGTGACTCTTCCTATGAAGTCAGTAGACGGATTGGGAGAGCATGGGGGGTCATAAGGTCGTTGGAAAGGGGTGTTGTGGTGCTCCCGATATCTATGCAAAAGGATGAAGGTCCAAGTCTTTAGAGTCCTGGTGCATCCTGTCTTGCTATATGGTTGCAAGACATAAACGCTATCCAGTGACCTGAGACAAAGACTGGACTCCTTTGGTACTGTGTCTCTCCGGAAAATCCTTGGGTACCATTGATTTGACTTTGTGTTGAATGAGCGATTGCTCATGGAGTCCTGAATGAGGCACATTACCTGCATTGTGAGGGAGTGTCAGTTACGGCACTACGGCCATGTGGAGCGTTTCCCAGAGGGTGATCCGGCTCATAAGATCCTCATTGTAGGGGACCCAAGTGGATGGACTAGGCCAATGGGTCTCCCACGTAACATCAGGCTGCGGCAGGTAGAGGGTCATTTCTAGAGGGTAGAATTGGACCGTGTGTCTGCCTGGGGGGTTGCCAACTGGAATCCCGAGTTGTTTCGTAGTGTAGAGGGTGCAGCAACGCACTGTAGCAGTGCATGCTCCCCAACTTGAACTTGAACTTGAATTCTGTAATATTCAACCAGTTTCCTCAATAAATAAATTAGCAAGTATAATATTTTTGTCTCATTTGTTTAACTGGTTCCTCTTTATCTACTTTTAGGACTTGAGTGAAAATCTGATGATATTTTAGGTCATATTTATGCAGAAAAATAGAAAATTCTAAAGGGTTCACAAACTTTCAAGCACAACTGTATATATCATTATCATAAATGCATTTATCGATATGAGAACCTCAGACAATCCTTGACAAAGGAACTGGAGTTGTTCCAAAAGATGTAGAAAGGACAAAAAGACTGGTGCTGGTTTTATTTACAGTATCTGCCATTAAAGAGTTGATATTGACCCTTACTTCTGAACAACAGCAAGGTCTAATCCTTCAACTGGAGGTATACTGTAAACCTGATGATTTTAACTCTGTTGTTATTAATGTTTGAGATTATTTAGTGATTTGTCAATTGTCCTTTCTTTCCAGGCACTAGAGCTTTGTGTAGAATCCCATATTGTTGTTTTGTTTTGTTTATTGCCTTTCCTATTTTGTTGATGTAGATATACAGTATGTATGTGTTCTGGCCTCCTAGACATTTTGCAGATGTGGGTATTTAATTATATCTGTAGGCTAAATAGTCTTTTTTGATAAAAATAAATGATGAATCTAGAACCCAAGTTTCTATATTGTTGAGGTACACTTTGGATATCGATATATGCATTTATGTACTGATGATATTGATATCCATAAATTGGATTTTTTCTCCCATTTTCCTTTTCTGAAGTGCTTGGGCTTTTATAGAATTATCAACATCAAAAAATGTGTATTTATAATTATCTAGCTTACTTTGAGAAATCTTGTCAAGTAAACTTTGTTTACCCCATTGGCAATTTTTTCTCTGCTAAATAAAAAGCAAACAATTCCCACTTAAAGGCTTTTTTGTCTAGTTTTTGCATATGCACTTTTTGCAGTGTACTACTGGTACCTGACATAGAGCTAGAGATAGACTTTATGACTCTTGATTATGTTGTTCCAGTATGGGTTGTACTTGAGCAAGTGTAGATTTATATTCTTGACTAGGTTAGGTTTAAGTTAAAGTAAAATTTTAAACAAACTCCCATCAACCACCGCATTCATAACAAGTGGGAATTATGAACAAGACACCATTCCATCCTGGGGCTCACTCACAAACACAGTTGTGTAGAATCACTGAATAAATTGGAGTAGCCAGGTGACAACCCAGACAGACATGAGGAGAACTTCAAAAATCAGCCTGCACAATACCTGGGCATGAGACTGCAAACACTTATTCAATCACTTTAGTATACTTATTTATGATTTTCCCAATTTGATGTTCCCCAGTGAAAGTCACTTGCAGCTTTCGAGTTTTTATACCTTTTAGCACACTGTTTATTTCCTTTATGATTTGTTCTCATTTAATTGTAGTGTATTTTAATACCTTAATGGCATATTTGATTAAATTTTGGAGTTCTGTTTCACTGCTGATTGCGAATGAGTGTCAGTGTTCGGAACACTTATTAAATGTGTTACACACATACTGCATTGTTCTTTTTAACTTAATAATCAGAAAATATAAAAAAAAAGTTTGCTAATTAAACAACTGTGTGTGTTACTAGGTATCTCAATGTTAGTAATAAATATGACAATCAGTAACCAGTGGCCTCCCAATAACAGTAGATAATGTAAGTGTAGAGGTGTAGAGAGAGAAAGCACAATTAATTAAAGCAAGAAAAACAAGCCATACAATCAAGTCATTGGGATACAAGTTGCACAATGTGGATGAGTCAGGTTAGACAATTAGAGTCTGGGGGGAAGAAAAAAGTTATAGAAAATCTAAAACCTGAGTCATTGGTGGAACTTTAAGAAAAGATTCCAGTTCAAGTCATTGGGGAGGACTATCTGAAGCAGAGATGCATGAATGTAGGCTTGATGGGTATAAACCACTTTACTGCTTGTCTGGAGCCAAATTTAAATCTTTTGATAAAGGAATACTGTAAGAATTTGGTCTCTAGGGGTATTTAACAAGTACTGTCTTTGATGTTCACCCTCGTATAAGCCAGTTAGCCTGTCTCCCGTTGTGTATTGAGTTCTGATATAAATCCCTTTTGGGAACTGCAAAAGGAGAGAAAATAGGAATAGTGAGCTTATGAAATATTTAATCAAGTCTGCAATCTGCTCCACAGTCATGGCTTACAGTTTGCCACCTGACGTTTGGCTCATGGCAGTTTCTAATATACAATGCAAAGTGAGTTCTCAGGTAAGAAGAAAAAGTGCTGCAACAAGCAAAAGGATATACTGTTTGTCCAGATGGTCACATATATTTATAAAATCCATAAAACAAGGAAATATAAGAACTATTCAAGACACGGAAATTAAAGAAATAGTTACAGGCATGTAGCCATCTTTTTAAAATACTGTTTTTTTATCTCTGTTGTGCATGTGTGTGTGTATATGCATGTATTTTAAAAGTAAAGCAGACTATACAACTTAAGCTAGCATATACATAAAAGGAAAAACATATGAAAGGAAATTTTGCCAACACCTCTACGGTATGCTTCAGTCAAACCCAACAGTAAATGTCTTCAATTTACTCAGTGCTACAGAACAATCTGGTTCATAGTTCATGATCAGTTCACACTCATACCATGATGCTATATTACTGATGGAGAAGAAATAATTTAGAAACAAACTTGCAGATGACACCATCCGTGAGAAATGTCTTGGGAATGATGACATTGATAAAGAAGAATAGAAGTGGCTGTAAGTGCAGGATTTAAGCAGGTAAGAGTTACAAATATATTAGCAGAAGGCTCTTGAAGTTGATAGAGATACTGTGGAAAAATGTGGAGTGTGAAAATGTATCTACCTATCCTATGGGAATGTTCAAAAAGTTATGTAATAAATTACTAGAAATAGAACAAAACTGCAAAACCCTCATATTATGCTCACATTCTTGGGATACAGGCGTAGCCAACATGGCTTCTACTGCTTTTCTAAACTCGCTTCATTTTCTTCTTTCTGTGAATTTTGTGCCTACGGTTACTATCTGCAAGCATTTGCATGCATTAATTCTGCACGTTTGCCATTTTGCACTTAAATCTTACTCGCTAGCAAAACAAACAAAAAAATTCACTAGCTTTACCATTGTGTTACATATTATATGCTTCACACAACTACAGAAAAGAACACAGGTAAAAATGGAAGCATGAATGAGTCTTTAGGAACAGTATTTCTTGTTTTCCAAAAAAAAAAACACCTTTAAAACTTCCTCAAAAACTTTTCAGGTAGTTTAACGTTTTTCATTTGCAAAATTACATGCACAAAATTACATTGGTGTCAGTTTTGCAAAACTTCATGCAAATCGAAACTTGCCTGTTTTACTTATCACTAGTTACAGATGAACATCTATATGTGTAAGAGAGAGAGAACTTGAGATTAATTGTGAAAGAGAAGAGATTCAGTCTGCATCTCTAAGTGATTTGGAAAAGGGTGACCCTTATAAAACCCAGTAGTAATTCATGGGTCGGGTCAGGTGCAGCTCTACAGAACCCTTAGGTCCAGATCTCTAGTCTGCCATCTAGTGTCTTGGAGGATATACTCCAGGCTCAGTAAAATTCCCAATATACCCTGCCCAGTACTCCCAAGGCACTTACACTGTATCGTAAGAAATTAACCCATGTTGGAAGTATGTCCATGACAGTTATAAAGGACCATCATTCCTTACCCTGACAAGCACTGGTGCTGGCCTGATGACCACTAAAAAAGTGTGACTCCTGGCAATACTATGTTGTGCACAGTACATACTTAGGAGGGAGTGAGTATTTTTAGACTGGGGAATGAATTTGTGTTTTAATGGCCAGGCAAAAGTCAAAGTCAAAAAGGCAGTTGGGTGTCAGAACTGAAAATCAAATGATAGTATGCCTTGACTAAAAAATGTTTAGCAAGATTATAGTCAAAAAGTAACAAAACGAAGGTCGGTAACACTATATTATTATGTTTTTGCTTAGGAGATTTTTTATTTTTTATTTTATTGAATTTATTAAAATCAAAAAACATTCCACACACATAACTCAAGTTTTACAAACAGAAAAAAAAGGTTGGAAACAGATCAACCTCCACCCCTGAGAAAGAGAGCTAGGCCAGCAGTGTAAGACTTTATGAGATATTTTTATCCAAATTGATTTTAAAAAGAGGTAAACATGATCAAGTAAACATCAGTCTGGGGGAAGAAGAGTTACAGGACAAAGTTACAAAATAGATCATCATAATTTAAGACCACAGAAGAAAATACAAGTAAATCACAGTACCTATTAACAAAAATCATAACAGCTAATATCAGTTGAAACAAAACACCAAACAAGAGAGTTTTCACACTTTTTTTAAACACATTCAGGGAGTCAGAATTTCAAAATGTTGGTGGGAAGCTTGTTCCACCAGCTAAAAGCTACACATGAAAAGAGGCTGGATTGAGATTTGATGCCATGCAGAGATGATATAACCATACGCCATTTATCACCAGGCCTAAGTGGGTGAGAAGGAGCATAGGATCTCACAAGTGTCTCCTTATACCTACTGTAGGTGTTCTCCCATTGACCACTCTATAGGCAAGCATCAAGGATTTCGACTTATTATGTGCTGCTACAAAAAGCCAATGCATTGCTCCAAAAAGAGGAGTGCAATGTGCCCTCCTCGGCTAGTTGATCACCAGAATTGCAGCTGCAGTAGCACAGTGACACACACTGGTACTCTTACCAGCACAGAGTTACAGTCATCCAGATGTGTCAAGAGCAAAGGCTGGAATAGGATTTGTGCTGTACACTCAATGTCAGATATGGTCTGATCTTACAGATGTTGTATAGAGTTAATCTGCATGACTGAAAGACCATTGCAACATGGTCATTGAAGGACAGTTGGTCATCAATCACCACCCCAAGGCTGTGTATGGACTTGGCAGATGATGATGATAATGAATCAAGCTGACCAGAGATGGAGAGTTGAACAGATTGGCTGGCTGGGTTAACCAGAAGGTCTGTCTTTTCTAGGGTGAGCTGGAGATGGTGTACTTTCATCCAGTTTGCATATGCAGAGACTTTGGGTAATACAGCTGTGTATCATTGGTACAGCACTAATAAGAAAAGCCATGGGACAAGATAAAATTGAAGTTTTCTAACAAACAGTTGTTTTGAAGAAAGATGTGTGGCATTTTTTCAATCCAATCATTAAGATACCCTACATTGTGTTATGTTACAGCCAGGGTTTATTTGCTGGCTTATGTTTATTATTATTTGTGTGCCTACTTTGTTTATTTTAATTGTCTATTTTTCATATTTTTATTGTAATTATGTATTTTGATTAGTTTTGCTTGTTTATTTACTATTTAGTTTCTATGTATTTTGTACAGTTCTCATACATTCCTCTAGTACAACCCCAAGAGTTAGGAGCACACTGATGTCACCACTGAAGGGCCATCCTCATTGTTTAAATTCTGAAGCTCAGTCCTTCAGTGTTTCATTGACATTTGGGGAGTTCTGTTCTATCGTGACTACTGTTTTTAGAATTCTGGATTTTTACTTCTGTTTGATTTCATCTAAGGATTTTGTATTGGGATTTATTGGAATGTCTTTTTAGGTGAGTCCTTTTACCTGTGGCGTTTTTGTTCTTCTTTTATTTATAATGATAAATTATTCTTTTTTTAAAGATTTTTTTGTACTTGTTTCTCAAATCAAAGGTTTTTTTATGGGGTCCTTTCCATTTAGGGACATTAAACATATATAAACGAAAGACCTGTTTGTGTGTGTATGGAGCAGTTAGCTCTGCTCACACCCAATCACAGCCACTAGATGGTGCATTCATGCACTTTTACATTTTCTCGGCACCTGCTGCGAAAGACCTGTACACAAAAAAAACATCATCCTCACATCAATGAAATTGTGTTAATGACACAAATGAAGAGATATGACTTTGAAACAAAGAAAAATGAAGCGGCTCAACCATGTGCAAGCGAAACACCTCAGCAACAGAGAGCAAGGCTTGAAGTTTTCACTAAAAACATTGTCTATCTGGAGGTATTTTCTCAAGACAAAAATTAATAGGACTCATATGCCAGCTATACGCCTAAGGTATGATATAGTCAGCATCAGCAAGCACAACGTGGGTCCACGTTCTCTGCACTGGGTAGTTCTTAAGAGATGGCTGACACCTGAACATGGAGGTTCATGAATAAAGTAAAACTGATAGGGCATCTTCTGTTTTTTTTTTATCCTAATGAACACACACATCTAGTATTGCAATATTTTGAGACACTGAAAATAATTTGAACTTTCAAAGTCTGTTCTTTAATTCTGGTGCCTGGACTAATCTGAAGCTTGCCTGTGGTGTTGGGATGTCAGACTGCTTGGGGTGATGGTAAGGAAGTCTATTTTGTGTGCTACTCAATTACAACACATTGTATACCGCCATCTTGAATAGGGGTGGCAAAATGATGCAGCCATATGGCAGCGATCTGCATAGCAACTGTCAATAAGAAAACAAAATGAATGAATAGTATAATGAGAAAAACAATTATTTATACAATAAGTCACATAAAAATAATACAACTAAACATGAAGAAAGTAAAGTTCACAGCAATATTTTTCCACTTAAACCTGCTACTTGGGTTGCCCTGTTATGACAAACATTGTGCATCCTCTTAAATAGGAACTCATTGGGTACCAAGGCATTATATTTAACTGGTATCCTGTGGCATGAAACAGTAAATCATTTGGATAAAAGTAACAGTGATGTCACATTGCCCAACTTCTAGTTGTTGCTAATCTAGTCACCAGACCATTTCAATTTAAATGACTGAAAATCAATGGCCATTTCAGATTTATAGAATGCATATTGACTTTCCAGCACAGTTGTGCTCACTGCTTTTTGTGACATCAAGTAATGTGCTGCCTGATGAAAATGGTGTCATCTGAAGGGTTAGCAGTTACAATGATTTCAGTTGCAGTGTTCTCCTTGTTTTTCTCTTTTCCATTCTGTTGTGGTACATAAAACAAGCAGACAAACCATTGGGTCCAAAAAAATCACATTCCTTATTCCTTGTCACTGCATTATATGAACTGTGCTTCCAAATAAGCATTCATTGATTGTCAGCTCACATGCATTCAAAGCCCACCCCTACAACTAAAGCCATAAATCAAACCTATCACAGACTAGTTGGAATTAGTTACTGGGCATGTCACATTACACAAAGGTTTCACGTGAGTATGTCACTGACTACCTCGCCAATATTATATAAATGAAGACTAAGACAGAAAATCAGTCACAAACTTGTGTAATGTGACATGGCCTTAAATAATAAATACATAATTAATTTAACAGCCAGGATAAAAAAAATCATTGAGGCCCATTTCAAAATGGTACATGAATAGCTGCCCTAAAACTTTGATAGAACTGGATAGGCTGAACAAGCATTAAAAAAAAAGATAGCTGAGATGAAATTAAAAAAAAAAGACTAATCATTTGAACTTTGAACTTCCTTTATGAGCCGTATTTTTAACAGGAGTAGAGAGGATAAAAAGTTAATAGGGATAAGTTATTATTACATAAGGTTTCTGATGGTACTCATGAGGACAGCAGATTTGTCTCAGTTAGGTTAAATGATGTACTCAGACACTGCAAGATTAAGCTTTTCTCTTGGTACACTGTATAAAACTTTATACTACTGAATAATTATGTCCACCTAAGCCTTATCAGCAGATTAAGTCATTTGACTTGCTGCCAGTTTTCTGTAATAAATCTCCACCAATGCTGAACTTTATGTTCCGTTCAGAAGTTTATACATGCAACTCAACATTTAAAAAGAACAAGCAAGGTGCATGCAATTGCATTAAGATACGATTCATTATAAAAAAATATATTCTCTATGGATCTACGCATGAAGAACACAAAAATAATAACAAAAATACATTAACTTTCAATATGTTATAAAATTTGGGGGCATGCTGCTGTAGTCATTATTCTGGGTTCAAATTCCATGCCAATTCACTATATGGGTGGGTTTGCACATTCTCCCAAGTCTCCCATATACATGTTGGGTTAATGGACAATTCTAGTTTTCACCCATGTGGTTATAAATAAATAGAACATCATTTTTTTATAGAAAAGCTCATCAAATACATAAATAGATAAACACATATACTATGGTTTGAACACACACCAGAATGACAAAAAGGGAAAAAAGTAAAAAGAAAGGAAAAACTTCTAACTTGGCAGTCCCAGCCACAGTGTGGCATTATGCTGTTGGTATAAAGGAGCTCCCAAAGCGCTTCTTTACACACTTCTTCTGATTAACTCATTGGCTGAAAGTCCTTAGTGTTAGAGGATGTGTAGCATTTTACATAATGGCATTCAGTTTTGTTTTAATTCTCTCCTTTGCTATCTACCTCCAAGGGGTAGAGATTGAGTTCCATAACTGAGGCTGCCCTTTTAACTAGTTTGATGGTTTGGTGGTCCTTGTTTCAAGTGATGTTACCAGCCTAGCACACCAAGGCAGGGAAAATTCTTTATATAGGTTCACTGTGTTATGAGGCCAGTCCAGTCTGTCACTGATGTGAACCCCCCACATACTTGTAGGAGTGTGCTACCTCTACATCTATTCCCTGTAAAATGACTGGACTTAAAGGCTGGTTGGTGCGGCAGAAATCAATAGGTGATTACTTGATTTAGCTAAAATCATAATTTTTTCTATACCATGAAACAAAGTTCTCCGTCCGACTCCTATCCTCTGTCTCATCCCCCTTATCAATACACCCCATAAGTGCAGAACCATCTGAGAATGTTTGCAAATGATATGACCTGGTGTTAAATTTATAGTTTGACATTGCCTGGTATTATATTTATAGTATGAGGAGTATAAAATAAAGAGCAAAGGAGACAGGACTGTTCCTTGCGGTGCTCACGTCTATATTGAAGATACTGTCCTTGAATACCACAATCTGTGGTCTGCCCAAGAGATAGTCTAATACCCAGGACACCATAGGCTCATCTACCTGCATATCTCTAAATTTACCCCTTAGTAGGGACAGTTGGATGGTACTGAAGGCAAACAGAGAAATCAAAAAATATAATATTCACAGAACTGCCTGCTTTGTCCAGGTGAGAATAAGCCTTGTGGGCCGGACAGATAATTGCATGTTCCATTCCAATCTTTGTCACATATGCAGACTTCAGTGGTCTCAGGTAACCTACCATAAAGGACTCATATAGTCCAGGACCAGTACCTCAAAGGTCTTCATGTGGATTTATACCGGCATGTGTCTTAAAATAGACTGGCTTACCTATCACGGTTAGTTCCTGAATTGTTTCCAGTGCTGCTGATATATATCATGACTCTTTAAAGGAGTAGGTCTGACCTCTTATTTGTTTTTTCTGAGACATTCTTGTTTTCTTCAAAAAAATCTTTTAATGTTGAGAACCATTGCTTTTGTTTTCCTGGGACCAGACTCTTCATAGTTTCCGTCTCATCCTTTCTGGACATTCTGTACTACTGATATTTAAAAGACTATGTCCCATTTTTAGACCTGAACAGGCAGGAATCCACCCATTTGAGTTTGGGGCTAGGCTGCCTTTGGTGTGGCCTATCAGATGGGCCCAGACCTGTGAAAGGAGTGAGTCTGGCCTTTTGTGTGTTTTTCTAAGATATCCCCTCATTTTCTGTGCTTTGTGTTTCAGGATAACACAACATCAGGATAGAAAAATAGTATAATACTGCATATCCATTTTTGTTAAGAAGAATTGCAAAGGCTTATTTGCAGGTAGTTTAAAACAGTCTTTTAATAGGCTATAGCATTTATCCATCCATTATTTAAATCGCATATCCAGTTTGAGAGTCAGAACATTGAGTTCGGAGTGGAAACCAATACATGACAGATGACTGATCCATTGCAAGGCATTCTGAGCAGAAAGAAAAAAGAGATCAAGGAGAGGCTGAGGCAAGAGAGGACACAACTTCTGACTAACAGATGTCCCAGACAGTGTTCTAATGAGTTATTGTCTTTTATTTTTTCCTGCCCTTTCTGGGTTTTGAACCTTGAGAAATGTGAGTTTCATATTGATTTTGTAGAAATTGCAATGGTTAATAAGTTTACATTTTATAGGTTGTTAAAAGTTTGTTTATTCACTGCCAGCTTTTTGTTGAGTATGTGTTAGTCATTGCCATGGTGACCCATCCTCATAGCCCCTGGGAGTGTGTAGTGTGTGACATCATTTGGCCCTCTGGCATAAAGGTCACCTCAAGCATCCAATATTAGGATTCTCTGTTTGATATCACTGCTATTTTGTTTGACTGACTTACTGGCTTTTCATACAATTTTTTTTTTCTGGCTTTAGACCTTAATATTTGGACTAATGTTCTTATTTTTTGACAGTCAGTCAGCAGTCCTTCACCTTGAGTCAGTGAATGGAGTTATGGAACTCATGGTATTGTGTTGTCCTTCTAGCAGGAGAGACCTTGCAAAAACACTAGGAGCCACCAAAGAGTGTTCTAACCTAGTAACTTTGAAACCAATGGAGGACTGCAGTTTCTGACTCCAGAAGAGACCCTAGGTAGAGGTGTAGAGTTGGGAGGAGGATGACCCAGGAATTAGCAAGACATATTAATCTAAGAAAATTAGCAAGATTTCATGTTTTTTCCATTTATTTGTCCTTGAAACACTCCCTTTCTGCACCTCTGCTTGTGGCTCTTTTGGTTAAGACACTTGCCATATTTTAGGGCTTGTTGCCTCCTTGGTATACTGTATTTACTGTATGGGTGTGAAATGCTGCCATGAGGGATGTCTCCTATCAGAGTATGTACAGTAAATAAAAGATTTAGTATGGTCAAATTTTATTTTTGGCCACATATAGACTTTTAATTTGTTATTTATATACATGTGTTCTATAAGGTAAAGTTCACTTTCAATTCTCAAAGACAGTTTGGCAGAATTATTCACAATTAATTTTAAACTTCCTGTTAGTATCTGACTGAGGTTACTTAAGGTTTCTGTCATTGTCATTGTTACGGCATTGATATTTAATTTCATAGCAACCACATTCTTATAAATGACAATGCCTTGTCAGTTTTATAATGGAAATATATGGAATTAATCCTGACTAATCAATTACGAAGTACTCTTCTTTAAGAATGGTCTATAAATTCACAAAGGAATGCTTTAATAAAATGCTCAAACAAAGGCCAAGAGCCAAGCCAGTGAAGATTTAGAAGGTGTCCACTTCCCCTCTGCTATTTGCTTGGAGGCAGATAAGGCCAGCTGGCATTGTGTATGGCAAGATTAATGACCATGTCTCCTACGTTCAAAAGGGCATCAGAGCAAACCACCGGCCTTAGAATTAAGATTGGAATTTTTTAAAGTAAGAGGATGTCTGTTGCTATCAGCTATGAATAAAGATACTCATAAACCAAGTGCATTGGGGTGACAGAACAATAAAAATGTACTCAAGATGGCATTTGCTATTTTTGTGCAA
The DNA here is from genome assembly GCF_016835505.1 of Polypterus senegalus. NCBI lineage: Eukaryota > Metazoa > Chordata > Cladistia > Polypteriformes > Polypteridae > Polypterus > Polypterus senegalus. The sequence goes on from NC_053155.1 coordinate 39,007,229, forward strand.
TTTAAAATTTTACATGCTTTGAATATGGGAATGAATTGGTTGAATCACAACCAGCTCAAAACAGTAGAAGATTTCATGCTTAGTTTACAGCTACATAATAAAATGGTAACTGTGGCTAAAATGAATTGGAGCAAAACAGACCAGTGAAAGTAGCCTTGGGCTCTGTGCTGAAAAACGACCCTCAATTAATGGTTACCAGTCCCTAGAGGGGACCTAGGTACTGGAGCAAATTATTAAATCTCTGATCATAAGCAAAAGAATGGACCACATGGTAAAGAAGCAAGATGCCTTTTCCTCACAAAGGTTCACTAGGTACCTGTAGTTTAGTGGAGATTATTCATGAGAACCGGGGTTGAAAACACCCAAACATTAAAGGACAGTGGCTTTATTTATATTGCAGATTTAACACCTTAGAATAAACCATTGTGAAGCTACAGAAAAGCAGCAAATTATCCGAGCAAGAGTCTGTGGTTCTGTTCTTGACTTGTTTTTTAGGCAGCTAAATTAAGAGAAAAGACTCCATTTTTTAAAGGCTCAATTGCTGGAAACAAACGAGACAGCACCCTGATGCTTATCATTGGGCTACCGAGAGAGTGAGAATGTTTATTCAAATGTTATTTACCTAAATTAATTCAGTAAAATAATTCAGGTCTGTTTATTCATATACCCCTTTTATTTATTTTTCTGTATATATGCAAGATAAATCTTTGTGTAAAAACAGTATGCACCATACATGAAGTAGTTACAAACCTCACACTAGATATGTCGCTATATGCTTACGAATCACAGTGATGTACTAATTACTATGTTTGTTGCACACTACAAATAGATCGATAGATAAATAGCACTTTATTTGTTCCAACAGGAAAATTTAGCTTTTTTACAGAAACTTGATAAATAAATGAATACTATAACTAACATCAACAATCTGGCTCAAATACACACCAGAATTACAAAACAGAAGAAAATGTCCAACATGGCTAAAGATAGGAGAGCAATCACAGTGAGGAATTATGCAGGCGTATTGGCATATGTATGAAGGAACCCCCAGTCGTGTTTTTTGACACACTTCTGTAAAATAATTTGTTGGCTAGAAGTCTGCAATGTTAGTGCACCAGAGAGATGATGAACAGGTTTGTTAATAAAGATTATAAGTTGGTTCTCTCCTTTGCTACTACCTACAGAGCGCATCCCATAACTGAGCTTGCCATCTTAATCAGCATGTTAATCTGGTGGGCCTTTCAAGTGATATTAACAAGCCTAGTCCAGCTTAGCACAGAAAATTGCACTGTCCCTCACAGTCACAAAGTTGCAGAACATATAAAGGATATCTTTACCTACATTAAAGAAGCACTGTCTCCTATGAAAAAGAGTCTAATGCTGCATTTCTCAAAAGAAACAGGCTATTGTGTAAACAGAAAAAACATGCAATCTGGCACAAATAAGCAAAAATTGTCCTTTCTGTATTTCCATGTAAAATTGCATTCAGTGATACCACTAGAAATCACTCAATAGAAGATTTTACAATACAATACAAATGACTGAACTGTACAATAATATAGAACTCAGTACATTAACATATACTATTTATTATGTGTAGTAAATATAGAGTAAAATAATCAGGAAAGTAAATCAAATGAACAAGTTAAATAATATTTCATTTAAAACTAAACATTTTGGGTCAAATAAAGTAAACAGGCTGCATAGATAAACAGCATATGCTGTGGTAGGGCAAACAAGCTGTCAGCTGTCTTCACCTATAAATTTCTGAGTGTGTGTGTGCTTCTGTAATGTGCATACATGAATATACTGTATAAATAAATTATGTATCTCAAAAACTATTCATGCAAAAATTTTGAAAAGCAATAGACTGATTAAACAACTAAAAGAAGCAGACTGCAAAAATACCAATTAAATCAACAATCTCTATGGCAGTTATTGTTGGACATGGGTCGAACTGTTTATGAAGGATGTGGGGATAACTACTAAAAACATTAGGCCTGGAGTCTGTAACAAAGCAAGCAAGCACAATGCTGCTTGTTAGGTCCATTTTTTCTGAAACTTTTCCTATACATTGCTATTTAGGACGGACACCTTGGAAACTGTTATATCTCTTTTGAGAGGCATTCAGGTGCTCTACACAATGCAAAACATGCATCATTTTCTGGTAATAAATGAAAATTTGCAACGTGAAAATCAATTTAGATTTTCCATAGTCAGACATACAGATACCATTCTAAAATCAGCTTTTCTCAATATTTAAACATACAGAATCACAATCTGAACCTAACTCGATAGTGATGGTTGACCCCATCAGCAAATGTCCGTTTACCTGGTAGTAAAAATTTGACAATGACAATGAATAGTAGTAGGTGATAAAAGTTAAATATTTTAGCATATTTGTATTATTGTTATTCTTTTTAGGTTATATTTTCCTGTTTTAGTTTTATTTTCTTGTAAACTCTCTGTTACTTTTTTCCATTTTTTAATATTCATCTATTTCCTGAGAAACAACGTGTATTTATGGTATAGAGTGCATGTACATATTTTTATTACTTATTGTATCTTTAGTTATTGCTATTGTTATACTTATTCCCATTGCAGTTCTTACTTTTTATTGCAGTGAAATGTTTGAATCCTCTGGTTTTTCATTTGGAATTATATCTGGAAAAAGGTGGGCTAACTGTCCTGTCATAGTCCGGATCTGACTTATTGGGATGCTCTGCTCTTTCTCTCCCTTTAGTCCCCATCAATTACATTTTCCATGGCACTCTTAAAAAAAATCATTTTTTACTTCTCAGCAGCCTCTACCGGTCCACAAGGGTGGGAACAGCAGCTCTCTATTCACTGGTGTGGTGTTTTCTGTGATTATCTGAGCCTTTTCATGCCTGCTTCTTGATTCTTGTTTGTTTAAAATTGATATGTTGGATGTCTGTTTATGGTATTATATACCAAAACATAGTTTACTGGGGTCATTTTTGGCATTAGTTACCACAAAGTAATATGATCATAAGTGAGGGCACGGTGTATCGATTAAGGAGATTGCATTTAAAGGTACACTGGAGAACGATTGGTATGTGACATGACTGTTTGCTTATCTTCCTTTTCACCTCCAACATTAAAAATGAAGACCAATAGCCACACCTCTGCCCTCATCTTTCTGGACATTCACTATAAAAAGACTTCAAAACTAGAATTTGTTCATTTTGGAACTGCAGTGAGCAGAGGCACTTGTCTGGGACTCATATTTCTTTTGAATGGCTGCCTATTGCCATAACATCCAGCCATACAAACATCTATTAAATTGGGATAGTTATTGGCTCCCCAAATCTTCTTACATTTTCTTGTCACCTTCTTTTTGTACATTATGTACAAACGTTATGCTGTATGTTAACACAGAATAAAAATGGTCAAATCAGCATCATCCAGTTCAGGTTCATGGTAGCCTCCATTTATTTGATGCATGACAGAAACCAGCACCAGTCCATTGCAGTGCCTCCCTCATGCACAATCACACATGGTCAATTTGAAGCCACCAGTTAACCTAACACACCTCTTTTTGGGGATGTGAGAAGAAAATGAAGCTAAATCAACACAATAAGAATGTGCAGCAACACAGCATTGAATTTGAATCTGGATCTCTGGATGTACAAGGCAACATGAGTAACAAGTGTACCACTGTGCCTTCCATTACCACAACCTAGTCAAATTAAAAAGCAAAAAAAAAAATAATAATAATAATAGTACTAAATGCTTTAATTCCAGACATCGAGCACTCCTCATATGAATGCTATACTTGAACTTGTTATATGCAAATTTAATGTAAACAAGCCATAATCTCAATTACGAGTAACAAAGATGAGCTGATAGATATCACGATTTAAGCTATACTGATTTTATGTAGATCATAGAAGCATTTTACCTTCAAGAAGAATTTAAATTAGTCTATGAGCTTGTTAAGCTAAAGCTTTTATACAGATGTTAGAGAAGTGTTAATTAGTAGAACTACTGTAATTTCACCACTTCCTAGTGGAGTAAACTAAAACATTTGGTGCAATTTAAATTTAGTCCACTTATGTAGTAGAACTGTTGCAATCACAGGAATGTAAGACGAACTGTCAATTCAGTCTGAGAATTGTCAGAATTCATTTAACTTTTTGCTACATATGAACTGGTTGAGATACGACCATCTTCTGTCTGTGTAATGTGAAACAATCCATTTGTTGAACAATCCACAGCATTAAAGATGGAAAAAACCGCAAGAATCACAGTCACAAGCAGACACAAGTAACTGTTCCTGGCTTGTCTTTGCTATTTTTGAAAAAAAAAAAAAACTTTTCCGAAATAAGGTAAACACAGAAATATTGGTTGTTGGCAAAAATGTAAATAGTAAGGGTCTTAAAAATAAACTTGATCCTTTAGTAGCCAAGGCGGAAGTAAGGAATTTAGGCTTAATCATGGACTCTGTCCTGAACTTTAAATTGCATTAACCAGATTACTAGGACTACATTTTTTCATTTAAGGAACATTACAAAAGTTAAAGCTCTTATAACACTGCAAGGTGCTCAGAAATTGATTCAGGCTTTTGTTTTTAGTCAGCAAGATTATTGTAATGCACTCATAACTGGACTACCTAAGAAAGACAAAACTTGGTTGCAATTAGTGGAGAAGGCTGCAGCCAGAATCAGAACTAGAAAATGGAAATCTGAGCACATATCACAAATTTTAGGATCATTACATTGGTTACTTGAGTCCTTTAAAATACTATTAATAGTATGTACAGTAAAGCTATAAACAATCTTTCTCCTTCCTATATTCTGAAGTGTCCATTTCCCCTACATTCCACATGATAAACTTTGATCTTCTAATAATGGTCTGCTTACTATTCTAAGAGCCAGACATAAAAGCAGTGGTGAGGAGGACTTTTGCTGTCATGCAGCCAAAATCTGGAATGCTTTACTGATAGAGATATGCCATTCTAATACCGTGGAAAATTTTTAAAAACCCACTTTTTAAATTTGACTCATAGTTACTCTCTACTTTTCTCTGCTTTCTTTATCATTTTCCATGTGGTGTTTTTTTTGCACCGCCACTACCTGATCAAAGTACTGTGCAGTCGCCTATGATGTTCACTTAAAAGCCAATTCCCCAACTGTTCACAAGACCCACTGCATCGAGTCGCTCTCAAAGATTCTTTTTTTCTTTCCTCCCCAAACATCTGACCATAGCATCAGACTTATCATTAGAGACTTAAAAAGAAATCTACATATAAGGACTCTTCTTTTTTGTTACCTCTATTGCGTATTGACCAATTCTTACGTACTGTTTTTGGTATGTCATCTATTTGTTCTTATTCTTATTTATTTGTAGTGATGTTTTCTATGTTGGCCACTATTTCTTTGACATCTTGTAAAACACTTTAAGCTAAATTCTCTTTTTGTCTGATAATGTGCTATAGAAATAAATATTATTTTAAGTACTTTACCATTATTCTTCTTCATAATGTCATTTACAGGTCTTCCTTGCATATCCAAATCGACGATTACAATTTGCAAAAACTTTGTGCAAGTGATAATAAAAGCCATTTAATTATTTATAAATTCTCAACATTGTTTTAAGAGCATTTCATCTCAAGATGATAATGATTAAAATAATAATAATAATGATATTGATGATGATTAATTTGTAAGATTCCAGAAAAATGTGAACTTGGTATATGATCAAACCTTTTCATTCTGTATTTGATCAATTTGCATTTTGAAAATTAATGAATACCAAGCTTACAAATTAAGTGAACAGTTAGTATGACCAAGGGATGCCAAAGAGAGCAATCCCACAATTCGCCGTAATTATTTTCAAGAACCCGTTAAAATAAAAAAAGAAAAACAAAACATGTTCATAATGCTACTCATATAAATTAAGGGAGGAGGATATTCACAGATTAGTTTTCAATACAATATATTACAAACAAAATTATTGGTAGTAAATTATTTAAAAAATGGTTCATTGTTTTAACATTAATGACCTCTGCTTTACTAAAAACTCATTCTTGAAAACATTGCTAGTAGTCAGTAGCATGATTGTGAAAATAATGTCCAATTTTTGTTTTATAATGTATTTATTAGGTGTAATTATTTCAGTGATTTAATTTTGTCACCATTTTCTAAGACTTACTTTTATGGGTGCCGCCATCTTTCGTATTTGTTTTATGACCTGAAGGGCAAACTCTGCACCTATTTCACCTGAGGAGAGTGTTAAGTGTAACACATTAGTCCTCACCTCTAGACAATACAGTATGTTCCTGACAAGGCTGATATTGCAATAAACAGAACTGAAAAATTATCAATTTAAGATTGGCTGTGCAAAGTCTCGCAGCGTGTAACATCTCCAGGCTTTCACAATGACAGAAGCCTTTAAAAGAGCAGTACCATTCTCTGTCCTCTCACCAGTTGGCTCTTCTCTTGAACTGGACTGTGGATTGTGGGAGTGACCTGCTCCTGAAGATTCCTGATTCTTCCTTGAAAATAGAAGATGATATGGAATTCTACTGAATGCCAGCTACTGTGAGACTGCACTTGCTACTCTATGGAGATGCTGTTGGCTTGCTGTGTCAATGTATAGTGACCATTTTACTGCTCTCTTCTAATGTTTGTGCTAAGTTTTTAAAAAAAAAAAATCAAGTGTCTGATTGCAAGAAAAGATGAGACCTGGTCTAAATTCTTTCAAGCAGCAGAGAAACTACATTTGTTGCAATCCATACAGACAAAACCATTTAATATTTCTTGTTTTTGTGGGAGGCATGGTCGATGGGCATGTGATATCATGATGGGCATGTTATAAAAGCTCTTTCAACATAAAGAAACATACTTACCAAGCATTTTTGAGAACATTTTTCGTTTAGAAAATTCTATTCACAATTCTTATATGGTGTTTGACTTTAGAAAACTTTCTTAAATTTTCGTAAACATTACATTCAGCTTTAGTGTTTTGGCTCTGACTATATATGACTTCCTCTCTATAATATCCCTAAAATCTCTCTCATTTGATTATTAAATTTAGTCTGTCTGGAGTAGTGCGGAATGCTCCTAGATGTCACGATAGAATCTTTAAAATGCTATGATGAACCTTTTGCTTTGATGAACCTTTTGCTTTGAGTACCTTGAGTTTGTAATGGTAAGTGTCTGGTCCAGTCATCATATTTCTGGATTCTCTATATTTTGAATAACTATTTTTGAAGATTCTGGTTCCCATTTTGGTATTCTGACCAACTTAATATCCAACAGCATTTTATATAAACGTTAATCATTATCACAAAAGTAATGTGCTGTTGATATTAATAATGAAGATGTTTATTGTCCTATGTTGAGCTGCATGTGTTTGCTTCCTTATTCTTTTAGCATGCCAATGGCAGCCTAGTTAAAGTGGGTAGATCAATTTCTGATGTGTAATCATTTGGCTTTCGTGACAGAAGAATTTTGTTCAAACCTTCAGATGCAGAGGTGCTTTAATTTTGTCATTTAGCAAGTTTATTCAGAAGAACAGTACTTTTGATATTTTTTTTCTGTGCTTTTATACCACTCACATTTCCTTTACATCAAAGCGAACGTCAATCTTCATAACAAACACTACCTATATGCACACATACACTCTGCAACTGAGGTTTACCTTCTTTCAGCCTTTCTCTGCTCCCCATACTATGTTGTCTCTACAGAGAGCAGGTTATCACGTGACAGGCTATGGTTTTCATATTTGTGTCTTTGTACATATATAGATATGTCTCATAATGTACGTGATTTAACCAAAGTTTGTTCACTTTCTCACTATTTTGTCCACTTTAAATTTGTACCCATGTACCCCAAGTATTTATGCATGACATCATATAAAGTGAAGAATGAAAGCAACCAGCAAGCACTCAAATATCTAAACTAAGCTTTGTCACACCTGATCAAACTTTATGGTTCAGTAGTCGAAAAACACTTAAAGAAAACATGGGAGAATAACAAGTTGCTGTTGCTACGATTATTTTTATCTGTTCCTTTAAGGTGTCAACTTGGTATCTCCAGCTTTACTCTGCACTCTTGCTAATGTTCAATCTGACTTTACAAAAGGACTAAGAGTGTTATCTGATATGGAAAGTACAAAAGGGCCATGAAACAAATATTTTTGAAAAATGTTGGCTATCACATTATTTTTCACAAGCATGTTTTATATATGACTAAGCACTTTATGGCTTTGTATTGCTGTTTATGGTGTAGTCTATAATATTAGATTTCAATCTTCAGGTATGATTAAAGTTTCTTTGTGTTAAGTGCATTGCTCATTTTTAATATGACTATTCTCTTCAGGAAAAGAAAATTAAGTTCTTATTTTCATTCTGTAAAACAATGATTTCTGTTGGGTTCAGGTCTTGCTAGGAATCCTTCAGAGGCTTCTTTTATCCAGATATTGCAAAACATGATCAATTCTAAAACATTAAAAGTGTATACAAGTCTACTTTTGCAAAATTCATACATTTTAGTATTGTTAGTAGTTTCATAAACACACACAATTCTGTTAAACCATAAAACTATAAAATTAAAAAAATGGCAAGGTTATGCAGTGATGGAAAGTAATATGTTATCAGTAATATGATTGACTATCCAATGATATACTTATCAACATAAATATAAAATCATAAAATTCATATTTTCAAAAAGAAATCTAACAATACAAAAACAAGAAACCTACTCACCATCCTCAGTGGGAACATAAATGTTTAAGTAAAGACAGTCCTCATTTTGATCTTGCACGTAAGTAACCACTGTATCCAAACTTGCTGTGAACCAAACTGGGAGCATATCATTTAGTAAAAATCTGTCTTCCAGGTACTGGGGACAGACTGGGGCAAACTGAGTAGCATTCCTCGTTCCAGTCCATGAAGAAGGGGGCTCTGGGGGTTGAAATCTTCTTTCCCCAGTTGGTGGAGAGGCATAAGGAACCCCAAGGTACTGTTCCACTGGCCCAAGGATCTCATTGGGTAGAGGAGTTTTCAGACCCCGTAATTTTCCATAGTTTGTTGTTACTATTGTTGATTGTGCTTGGCAGTTGATAACAGTAAATTGGAAAGCCAGGGTGGTTATCCATAAAATCAAGTTTACATTCAAGATCACCCTTAAAGGTGTGGACATGAAAGGTAGCCATAAAATTCCCGTTCGCCTAGACATTGTCTGTTGCAGCTCCCAAAGGATATAGTCTTTCAGGGCTAAAATCTTTGCCTTGCGTAGACTATAACTTGTTATTGTTTAATAACCGCCATATGCAGAATCTGTGGATAATATCAGTCCCTTGAACAGTAGCCATCCCTGTAGATGGACGTCATATTGAAATTGGATGCAGGTGATAAGAAGACACCTGACTCTTGTCGTGTAATTACTTCCTGGAATTTGATTGGTTAACCTGTGAACGAGAAAAAGTGAACAACTTACAGACATCTTTTATGTTGACATATCAAGAGTATAAAAGACATTTCATAAGAAGTGACATAGCATTGGCCACCTCACTGAGAACAGATTTTATCTTTTGTGTTGGGAATACATCAAAATTATTCTAACGTTGTTAGATTTTAATTAATACATTTCTTTGTAAGGGAAAGAAAGGATCACCTATAGTGCAAATCAAAGGTGTACTTTATTTATTTGGTAATGATTCCTTATTAGTTCATATTAAATTATTGCAATACAAAATTAAAACAAAAAGGCACTAAATAAATACTATATATTTATGAAGAAACTTTCACACTGATTCTTATCAAAATGTATCAGATTTGGTAACAGTGGTGAAACTAAGTTAATAGTAAGGGAAACCATAAAGTAATAAATACAGAATGTAAGGTACAGTGAAAGAGAAGAATACAGAAGACAAAAGAGTTTGTTCTCTGCAAAGAATAATACATTTGTCAAGAAAAATATGCAACTGATAATTAAATATTTGAACTATCGTTATTCTGGGGAAGTTGTGGTTGTAAATGAAAGTCTTACCCTTAGAAGTAGTATTTAGATTCATATTCATTTGATATTTCTAAAACTAATTTTATTTACATTTGTTTCATTGCATTAATATTTGGTTTAATGCCAAAGTACTGATCAGCAGCCTGTGACGTTGGAATGAAAGCACAACAGTATGGGATCTTTTAGGACAGTTTAAAAAAGCATTTGTAATCTTGTAAATCTAATTTTTTTTTGTTCAAAAGACCTCTTTGTCCAGAATAGCTGAAAATAATGTTTTTCAAAAACTCTTAACCTAATTCAATATTATTCAGAAACTGTATTTGAATAACATCAGGTGCAAGGCAAGAAATAGCCTTGAAAGGGGTAGTTCACTATTATAGATGTTGCTACCATTTGGGGTAGAAATGTAATAATATGTGCAATTGAACCAATATGATTAATGGTTAAAGTAAGTCCCCGTTCAAATTATTTTTAAAATAAAGTTTAATGTGTTGTGGGGCATAGTGAATCAAGCCTTTTGGACCACTCTATAGCAAAAGAAGGGTTCAAGCCTGTAACAAACATTACAAAAGCTCCTGTCACACATAAATGTGGATAAACATAAGAGGCCTGAGAATAATTAACTAAGCAAATACTTACATTGTACAATGTTGACAACGTTAAGATGACCACTGTATGAACTGCTCAAAGCACAATTAATTCCCATATAGGACTTGCCATAAGATGAGCTGTTCAGAACTTAAAGGAAGCCCTTGTGACATTTCCTCCCTTGGGTTTCTATGATCCGGTAAGGTAACATCAAAGTTTTAACTAACACAAGCAGTTATAGGGAAAGGCTAGAAATATGTGGCATTGTGTACTCTTAGAAGACGGCGAAAAAAGGCCATCTGATAAATTGTGCACTCACTGTATATATAAATATAAACAGGTTTTTAGTCTACTACCTTTGGCATTTTGGATATTCATTAGGGAGGCATCTGGCAGGGTCTAGATATTGATCAAAGCAATATTTCAGCTGATGTTGCCAATTATTGTAGTGTTTTTCTACACAAGCAGGTGTAGAATAAAATAGCCTTGGAGAATGAATAGCAGCCATAAATTATTAATCAAATAATATTTTTGTATTTACTGATGTCTACATATCTTGGTCTGGTATGTGTCTTTATGTTAGTAATTGTTCTGTGGTTATGATTTCACTATTGCTATGCCACATGTATGCAAATCTGTTTAAGTGAGACTGTCTACTTACTGAAGAGCACATAGTGATTCTAAATTGAAGTGAATCTTGCTGAGTCCATCCCAATGGATGCAAAAAACACATCCACTGACAACTGGATCATCATATTAAGGCTAATATTTGCTCACTTGCAATGCCAGGTCAAAACAGCACTGGAACCTGTGCAGTTTGCCTGCCAGGACCACACAGGGGTGAATTATGCTATCATCTTTGTACTGAGTAGAACCTATTCCAATCTGGAGAAACAAGATGGCAGTTTGAGAATGTTGTTTTTTGTCTTTACTATTACATTACACAACATACAGTCTAAGCTGCTGTGGAAGAAGCTCTGGTCAATTCGGGTTGATGCTACCACACTTTCCTGCATATTGGACTACCTAACTGGGAGACCACAGTTTTTGTGGAGTAGATTAGATATGGATATGAGTAGTATAGGGATTCCAGAAAGAACCGTAATGGTTCAATTCCTGTTCACCCTGTCCACCTCAGTTTTTATATATAGCACTACAGCATGTCATCTGCAGAACTTTTCTAATAGCACAGCCAAAGTTGGGTGTATCGGGGAAGACAGAAGAATGAGTACAGGCCTCTAGTGAAGGAATTTGTAGAATGGTACAAACTGAGTCACCTGCTGATCAGCATCAGTAAGACAAAAGTATAATTGTAGACTTAAGGAGGGTCAAGTTCACTCTGCCCCTGGCTCTCATTGAAGCAAATGATTTGGAGATGGTGAGCATGTAAGAATACCTCAGGTTGCATCTGAATGAAAGGCTTGAGTGGATTACCAACACAGATGCTTTATAAAAGAAGAGTCAGAGTTGCCTCTCTTTCCTAAGGAGGTTAAAGTCGTTTGGCGTGTGTTGACCACTCTTACATGTTTTCTACCAGTCTGTAGTGAACAGTGCTATTCTCTGTAATGAAATGCGCTGAGGAAATGGCATTATTGCAGGTGATGCCAACAAACTAAACAAATTGACTAAAAAGGCAGGTTCATTCTTAAGACTTCCACTGTACATGCTGAATGAAGTAGTAGAATAGAGGTCATTCATACAGCTGCTTACAGTTGCTTAACAGACAATATCGCTATGCGCAATATAATGTGCCAGTGACCGGCATCCTTTACTGTGAAACTGTAACTGATAAGCATGTGAAATACTAATAAACTTACACTTAGTAAATACTTACACCTTATTAAATACTTATAGATAATTCTTGTTATATGTGTATTTCTGCCTTTGTATATCTGCTCCTGTAACCCCGCTATTTCCTTCAGGATTAATAAAGTTTCTATCTATCTATCTATCTATCTATCTATCTATCTATCTATCTATCTATCTATCTATCTATCTATCTATCTATCTATCTATCTATGTATTGACTGAAGAACAGATAAACTTTGGTAATCACATATTATTGCTCTGAGTTAGTGAGTCACTCAACAATAGAGTAGCTTGGTTTGTAAAAATGCACACAGAGAGATAAAATGCTGAAATTGGTCTATTTATGTAATATTAAAAGAGACCTTGGATACAAGCTTTACTGCAAAAAGGCCAAGACACAGATAAACAAATAACATCATTTCCACGACGTTCCCAGACTGGCCATGGCAGCTGATTGTAGTAGCAATTTGTTCACGCTAAGGTCAAGCTTTTTAGCTTTACAGAGTAATAATTGTTTTGCCCAAACCTGCTGGCAACAACAATCAGAAAAGTCAATACTTGACTAAAAGTAACCATTGCCAAAGGAACTGGCAATTATACATGACTGTTTTTACAAGGATTGTAAAATATGCAACTGATGAGATAACAGACAAACATTGCAAAAAAGCAACTTTGGATCACAAACCATACTTCTTAAGCCACTCTAGCAATATTTAATTTCACAAGCAGAATAATTGATGGAAAATAAACATCCGCTTACATTTGCCTGCCTTATTTTACTTCATGTTATTTCCTAAACACCATCAAGTGCATGAAATTTGGTTTGGTTTGGTGAAATTCACAGAAACATCCATACAAACACATAATCCAAGGACAAAAATAATAATTTCCTAACAACTCATGAACAGTTTATCATATAAACACTTAGACAATTTCCTCAGATTATTATTGCTTAAGGTCATGATGTTGACCGTGGCAGTTACTGTACAAGGGATAATTTAACTCTTTCAGCTGACAGATTTCAGGTATCCTGAAAGTCTTGCCAAGCTAACCATGGGAAAAGCTGAAAGGAGTAATATTGTTTTGCATAGTTAGATCGTGAAGCTTATGTTTCCCATAGGAGCTTGTAATAATGATTGTGTAACATTTTCCATGTTTTGAGAAACTGAAAAGTGTTAACAGAGTTGAAAAAAATCTAAGGCATTTTGTGTATGCTTATCTCCTGAAGAATGAGAAAGCTATTATTGTAAAAGAAAACGTTCAATAGAACAGAGGTTTATATTAGTTTCTGCAATGGACACTTTCATAGAGCTCTCTCTAATTTACTGCTACAAACACTTTTATGGAGCTTTCCAACTCTTGCTGTTTTTCTGACACGGTTGCAAAGAACTCAGCACAGTTGCTGCTCAGTGGAAAAATACACATTTTTAAAAAGCCTCTCTCGGCTGCTGCTTTTAAAAACTAAAGTGGACATGGCATTGAGTTCTCTCTTAGCTGTTGGACACTTTTAAGAGAGCTGTCTCTGGCAAGAAGTCTTTGAATTTTCATTTATCGATTAAAGATATATCATTTGCAACTAAAGAAAAGACACCATCTGTGAATTGTTTCCAGGAGCTGTGTCAGGGCTTGGAGCCACCAAGGCTGTGTCATTATTTGTATCACTTTAAATTTGGTTTGATTATTTATTATGCAAGTAAAATAATATTTAAGTGAATGCTTAAATCAAGTAACTCTGTTTAGATTGTTGAATCCTTGTTCAACTGCTGTCCCCTCTGGATATGAGAGAACATTCCTGTGAAGTCCTGTATTGGTGGTAAACTTGGTTGAAGTAAAGGAGTGAAAGTAACTAACAACAACAACAACATTTATTTATATAGCACATTTTCATGCAAACAGTAGCTCAAAGTGCTTTACATAATGAAGAAAGAGAAAAAAAGACAAGAAAATAAATAAGAAAATAGAATTAGGGAACACTAATTAACATAGAATAAAAGTAAGGTCCCTAGGATTAAATATGTGGGGTACAACAAGGTCTCTGAGAAAGGTAAATGGTTTTAGGTAGGGGTTTCATTGCTGGTTTGGACATTTCTTCTGATTTCTGTTTAGAAAGGAACCTAGGAGGTTAATTGGTAACTTTCCTGTTAAAAGCATGTCACAGGTGATCTGACAACACAATAAATCACTTACTTATAGTTTTGAAATGTGAGGGTCCTGCTCTTGAGAGACCTTTGCCACTTACAAGATAGAAGGAGACTGTACAGACAGTGGGTGAGTTGAGTTATGCAGGTTCAGATTATCTCATAGAGGATTTATTTGTTAATATTAAAATGTGCTGTGAATCCAGAGTGGAGAAGTGACAACCAATGACTTTTGAAATTGTGTGCACCACTCTCTGGCTTCTTCTGTTCTCATCTTATATTACCATATAAAACCATGCTTAGGTTGTTATAAATACTTTTAATAAAGGACATGAAAAAAATGGCCATTACTTTCTGTGACATTCTCAGAAAGAACAGTCTCTGGTGAAATCGTTCCCAAGCACATATCAAGAAATTGGATGCACCAACCAGGTAGAATCACCTGTTTTATTTTAGATGAAATACAATATGGCCCTGTAACGATGCCAGAGATCCAGTGTTAATTAGGATAAATGAGCAAAGTACATAAACTGGATAGATTTCAGTTAGGGTGAGATATGTTACGGTGACACCCCATTCACTTCTGCACATGCTTGAATTCTGGGTGTCTGTAACGTTGTAGTGGTGCTACTGGGGAATGAAAATTCAACTCCCAGCAGTCCTTGCCGTGGCTCTGATTGGTCATCTGCTGAGGGTGCAGGGGCTGCTGGACACAAGGAGGCCAACGTGACATTTTAAAGTAGGCCAGTTCTACAAAGAAGGGAGGAAGTCTTTTGTGTTTTGTGTCTGGAGTTGCCTGTCTGTTTGCCTTTCCATTTGATACTTGTGGATTCTTGTTTTCTCCTGGATCATCTCCTGTTTTGGGTGTATGGACTGTCTGGTATCTTTCTGCTGTATGAGGACTGTCTGAGGAATTGTTGTCCTATGAAGAAAGGAGAGCTCCTGATCCTATTCACACGTCACTATCTCATTAGGAAATACCTGTAGAACTTTACATTCATACTGTACAGCGTGCTGATCTCTGGACTATCTACCTCCATCACTTCATTTCTTCATTTGTCGTTTTTCAAGGACTTCATAGTGTGTAGTTTTTGTTAGTAATTTGTAGTTGTTTTTGAATTCATGTTTATTGTATAATTGCTGTAAAGGGAACTGGGGTGGGATCGTTGTAGTTTGTGTAGTTATTTTTCGTTATTTATTGATTATTACATTCTGTCATTTCTGTTTTACTACTGTTTGCTTATTGTCTCTGTGATGGAGTGTGTGTGAGTCAGATCAAGGCTGCGTGTGTTCATGGGATCCCTACTGAAAGAATAAATAAATCACCGTCTTATTTACGGTGTGAATATTATTATAATAATAATAATAATAATAATTCATTATTTATCTGGGTTTTAGTCCGCTACAATGTAACCGAATAGATTAGTGGTGTAAATTGGAGGCACAGAACCAAAAGATATTCAAAGAAAACAAATCAATACTAAGTGAGCTACTAAAGCAAGAAAAAGAACATTCTAGAGTCAAGCACATCAAATCAGTGACACTGATTACACAACAATAAACATAATTAAGGTGAATATGTATAGTTTTACATGGCTCAAAAATAAAGGTGATAAAAAAAAAAAATAAAAACACATGATTGGACAGTTCTTCTTCTTCCTTCTCTCAGGACAAAAATCAAGAGGACAGAAAAAACAATTATCAAAATCAAAAGTGTAAAAAAAAATGGCACAAGTACAGGAAAATCAGAGAAGAAATCAAGTAATGCTCTGTGTACAAGAACACTCACTAAGGATCGCTGTATTTAAATCACTCAGCTACCTTCTCTCTCCAACACCAGACAGTCAAAAGACAGCCCCTGCTGGGTGCTTCTCAGTTTTATATGCTGTGCCAATCTACCTGGCCAATCATTAACACCGGTCTAACAGCAACCTGTCAGCAATGCCACTTGTGACTTTTCACCCCATAAGCCTCAATCCAGGTGGAAGCCTCTCTATAATGCATGCATCTCATTCACACACACACATACCCATACACACACATGCACACGCCTCCAACTTCAGACAACTTCCTGAAGTTGCTTTCATCATTTTTCCTCGTTCTTGGGGACTTTCAGTCTTATGGCTGCTCTGCATGCCTGGCTTACACACCTCCCCTTTCAGCTGTGTACTCTGCCTCAACCTAATGGAAGTCCTTCCCCAGTATGGCAAGAGGTAACACTGGGATGTCGGCATGCCGGTGCTCATGTATTAACATGAATGACAGGCCTCCTATACCACGTCAAAACTGCCAACAATGTTTCCATGTGCCTCAATACCACCACCACCACAACTGTTTACTTCCAAAACCTTCTCACCTACCCTGTTGGTAAGTGCATTTTTTATAAACTCAGAACTTAAACCACTCTAGTTAGTTATAACCTTGTTTCTCAATGCCCAATTATATGACCTATCACAGGAACCTGTACAGATTAAGGACTCCAACTGAACTCTACAAATTGTACCATCAGACCATGCTAGAGGAGGTGACAATAACAAATTAAAGGCAATGTCTTCTTTAACTGATGCAGATAGCAATAATGAAGATCCAGTTTGACAATTTGTTAATCTTACACCATACACATCGGCACTGCTTGGGCTCTGTCTTCAGCTGGGTGTAAATGGTTGTATTTGTTCCTTTTCTATAACAACAGAAATGGGACAGCTAACAAGTACAGTACTCAGTGAAGGTTACACCCTTACTTTTAAATGGACAATATTAGTAACAGATAAAACTGTGTTTATCACAAACAACTTTTTTTAATCTTTTCTTAAAATTATAATATTTTGCTATAGAAAATAATACTTTTTGGAGAGCCTATCAAAACAGAAAAATAAGTAAGCATTAATTAGTGTGTCCTTCAGCTTTGTGTAGATATGAAGCAGTAAAATTGTTCTTAATCCCTCCCTTTCTAGCTATTATCCTGTGTTTGTGCAAGATCAGCCGTCGAACAGGTCAATCGCCATTTGTTTCGATCCAGGGCATCTTTGGGAGTGATGTCAACTTGTTGCTTGTGCTCCTTGATTCAGTCAAGCCAGTGCTTCTTTGGTTTTTCATGTGGCCACATGGGCTTAATCGTAGGGCTGTTTTGGAGACTGAGTTCTTGTCACACTAGAGTACATGACCGTACCATGGAAGCCATGCTCCATGCATCTTCTCATTGATTGGTACTACACCCATGATATCGTAGATATCTTCATTCATGACCAAGGCCAAGGACCCATAGCATCCACATCTCCATGTCGTGGAGTGTTTACTCGTGCATGGTGGATGCTGGCCAGCAGTCAACCCCATACACTTACTCTGATACAGCTTAAATGAGCACAGCTGACATATATTAAAAGCTCATTCAGGTAACATGCATTTGAGAGAAGTTGTGCCATTGACAATGGTCCAAATGCATCCAATCTAATTTAATCAGCTGTATGTCCTTAAATTTTAGTCATTTTTGGTAAGATCTTGCAGTGTCAATCAAGATGCTGCAAACAATTATGTGTTATTAATTATAAAAGACTTGCCAAAACTCTAAAAATTAATTGATGTTAATTACAGAAGTACAATGAGTAACTGAAGTTTTTTTTCACTTGTCATTTCAATTTCCTTAGGGAACATGCTCACTGCTATGGTTCAGGAGCCCCAGGAAGACTGACTCTTAAAAATGTAATTTCTAAAATCTGCTTTTTTTTGTTTTGTTTTTCCCCAGAGATGTTGTATTTCACCATAAGCAGTACTTTGAGTTGAGTCTAGAAACAGCTGGCAGCATAGTATATCAAGCTGTTTACAACAGAGTTGCAAAACAAAACAATATGGATTTTGGATAAAACATTTCTGTGTTCCACATTTAACTTTACATACAGGGGTGGACAAAAGTAGGTTTACAGTTGTTCTTATGGAAAAAGACATGCAGGCTTTGATTATTAAAACAGCTTTATAAACTCAATAAATTTATTAACTTCAATAGCTCAAAAGAATGTCACAATGGCACAGTGCACTTAGGCTCAGTCTCATAAGTGCTCAAATTACCAGCCTTTATTATTTACACAACCTTGTAGTCTACTTGCTATACTCCAGCTCACTTTAATTATAATAATAAGAAGAGAAATAATCCAAAAATAAATAAAACAATAATTAATCCTCTTTAATAAAACCCCTGTGTGCATCCAGGTGTTCGTGTGTGTGTGTTTTCTGGTGAAGTGCGCATGCACGGGGTCGCGTTTTGCACCGTGCCCCGCTCATGCGCACAGCACCATTGACGCACACACACTGGAAGCTGGGCACACAGTGAATGACCTAGCTATGGCCGCAGCTGCGCATGATAAGCAAATAAAGCACACACACTGGAAGCTGGGCACACAGTGATTGGCCTAGCTATGGCCGCAGCTGCGCATGATAAGCAAATAAAGCACACACACTGGAAGCTGGGCACACAGTGAATGGCCTAGCGGGGCCACGCATGATAAGCAAATAAAGGACATACATCATTGCTGGGGAGAGTGCTGATTGGGTAATCGCGACCGCACACATAAAATCCGTTGCTGGGGAGACGCCACACACACAATAAGCAGCTGCACACCACCACAGTTTAAAATACTTGCTGGGGAACTGCACAGTACTTGCTGGGGAGACACCACAGGCACGATTATCAACTGCACGCCACACATTACATCAGTTGCTGGGGGCACTCTGCTGATTGCCCACTGTTGTGACAGAAAATTAAAGTCATATTACAGACATCAAAGCCAGTATTACTGTCAGAGAAAATTACAGGCTTTTTACAGTACTAGGTTGTTGTACCGTGTTAGCCATTATGAATGTAGAGAAAAGCCAAGCAAAATGACACCTTTTATTTGCTAGGCTTTTTACAGAAATACAAACTAGTATTACTGCGAGAGAAAATTAAAGGCACACAATACAGTGACTCATATTACAGCCACATACAAGCCAGTATTACTGTAAGATAAAATATTACAGACGTATCTACTAACAACATGCCACCCAAAAAAAAGGACATGTCAAGTAGGACAAAAGACACAGGCGATCAAATCCTTTATAAGCAACATCTCCTGGAAGAACGGTCAGCTCAAAAAGTAAACATCAACAAAAGAAAGGCTGAAAGACAAAGAAAAATATGAGCAAATAGATCGATTGAAGAAAAAGAAAATGAGCGTCAGAAAAGAGAAAGACTCAGAAGAGCAAACCTTACAAAAAGTTGGCATTTCCTTGCCAGACCCAACACTAAGGCAATATTAATTATACTTACTGTATTGTCATATACGTTTCAATTTTATTTTTATTATTATTTTACTTTAGGCTTCTTGCAAAAATATTTTTGACAAAAAAAAAATTAAGACAACAAACAGAATGAGAGGCGGATCCTGGACTATATTAGTCCTCTTGTGGTAGACCACCTGGACTAACTGTAGTTTGCCCATCAAACAAAGGCTGGAGTGGAGGATACAATTATCCATCTGTTCCACAAGGCTTATTCTCACTTGGACAAAGCTGGCAGCACAGTAAAGATTATGTTTTTTGATTTCTCTAGTGCCTTCAGCACAATCTAGCCATTCCTGTTAAGAGATAAGGTTAGTGGTTTGCAGATGGATGAGGCTATGGTGTCCTGGGTAAATGACTATCTGTCGGTCAGACTGTACTTTGAGACAAAGGACCATGTCTCTGATACTGATGTTAGCACCACAAGGAACAGTTCTGTCTCATTTTCTCTTCATACACCTCATACTAAATATATAAATATTCTGTTGGTGACCGTGGCCACCGCTAGGGGGCATTTGGAAAATCCCGGAGCCTTGGACTGCAGCACTTCTTTTTGTAGTGTGCATTAACTAAAATAACCAGAAAAAAATAATCATGAGATACTCCAAAATAAAGTGTTTTGATGATGGTGGTGGAATGCCTGATCTCTATCCTCATTCCACAATCTATCATAAATGCTTAGCTGACTGAGATCCTGACACTGGGATAGCACTGGTATGCGCTTGAAACCATTCATTAAACCTTTTTGTCCTATGGATGGGGACACCATCACTGCCACCAGGAAAAAATGGCAAACTGAAGTATGAATGTGTTTAGTCAGAATTGCTGCATTCGGCCCTATACTAGGAAAATACACTTCACCATTCAGTACTAGAGAAATCAGAAACCTTCATTGAGGGAAGTAGAGATCAAAAAGGGTTTTTTTTACTGTAGAAGAAAAACAAAAGCATGAGGTGTGATGATTTAATTTCTGGAATGCCCGTGTAGCATCAACCATGCTACAATGTGCTAGTGAAACATTGGAGCTGTTGAAAGTGGTATAAGGAGGATGCTATGAAAAAGTCAAGTGTCTTTGAATGGCGTAAGGGGTTCTAGGAGGGGTGTGAAGATGTGCACCATGACACCAGAAGTGGATCATCCGTCATGATAATGCTTCAAGCCATGATGCGCTCAGCGTTTGCAACTTCCTGCCTAAGCAATCAAATACTACTTTGAATCATCCACCCTATTCAAATGACTTAGCCCCTTGTGATTTCTGGCACTTCCCAAAAATAAAACCTGCCATGAAAAAACAAATTTAGGTGACAGTAGCTGCTAGAGCAATGATATGCACACATTTTTTTCTACTGGTTCATTCCATGAATTAAATTGTCACACCTCATACATCCATTTGTGTTTTACTATTTCTTTGTAAATACCGTAGATCCCGTTATATAAGCCGAGAATTTCGTCCTAGATTTTTGGCTTGGAGTTTGGGGGTCGGTTTATACAACGAGTATCGTTTCAGATTCAAGATTTCCAGCGCAATGCCGGTTTTGCCGATGAATACGGAAGTAAATAATGACGAAACCACAGAGCCATCTTTCAGATGAAGAAGTAACTTTGCATGCCGGTACTTTAAATTAAATAAAGAATTTATTCAAAAAAGTGTTCTAGTTGTTGATTTTATTAATAAAATTTATAATAAATTATCGGGAAGTTTAAAATGAAACTTTTTGTTTTGATTTACGATCAACATCTTGCGTTACGAAACGGATGCGGTCACGTGTATCCACTTGTAAACAAACAACCGAGAGCGTTAGTAGCGTCAGTCGGAGCCCAGATACATGTGTTTGTGGATGTAATTTCCGTCATTGCAGTGATTTACCTATATATATATAATTCATTAAGACCATGCAAGCAAGACAAATAATTGCTAAGGAAGTAGGAGAAGGTAAAAGAAAGTGATCGCAATCGAAACGAATATGGACATTGTGTAGAAATATCTCCTCCCTTCCTGCAGCCCAAAGATTTCAAATTAAATGGTGAGTACAGTATGAAATTGTTTCTAGAATAGAATGCCTTTTATTGTCACTATACGCATCTACAATGAGATTAAAAGCAGCTCCTTCAGTGCAGAAAAAAGTTCTGTATAGGGCTTGTATGGTTGTTTTTTAGCTTTAGCATAACGCCGGATCTGCGGCCCTGCTTCTGCTTTCTTTCCCTCCTCCGTCTGTGTTGTCTCCTAGACCCGACAACAATCCACGGAGAGCCCGCTGGTCTCGTTATGTTGTCTGGGATGTTGTGCGTGTGATGAAAAACACTCGAAACAGATGTCTGGCTCTGGACACCGATGTCTATAAGGTTCTGAATGGTGTAGCGGATGTTCGCCAAACCGATCGTGCACAAACAAGGACAAAAAAGTACAAAACAACAAAAAGTGCACTGAAAAGGAGAGCCCTGAGCGCTGTGACCATGCGCCGCCATGCTCCTAGCTTAATCAAGTAGGCTAGGCACTTTTTATAACTTTTTAGTTAGTACATTAGAAAAATTATTGGTGTTTTGGTAAATTATGCACATTATATTATATATCAAAAATGCCGTCAGTCTCAAATTCTCGCCGATAAACATTATAAATATACCCGAAGAGACACTTTTAAGGAAATTTAGAAAATTTTGCTTGGAGAAGGGGGTCGGCTTAAATACCGGTCATCGGCAAATACATGTAATTTAGTAGGTAGAGAAGGGGTTCGGCTAATATACCGGGTCGGCCTGTATTCCGGGATCTACGGTATATGAGTATTCTGAGTGTGTTTTTCCAGCGTAACTAAGATATTCTGTTCCTATTGTGTTCTGAAAAAGTTAACAAGGAAACAAAATAATTAAATATATTGTATTTTTTAAGTATTTATAAATAAGAAGATTCTTTTTAAAGATAAATGGGTGCACCTATTTTGGAACTTTAAGATAATATTAAGACATAGTTGTGTTATAAGGATATATCATTTATTTGAATATTGAATGATGGAAACCAAAATTTTTCTTGACTGTGTTATGTAAATTGACCTAATTTATTTAAGAAACTGGATTGTTAGAATAGTCAGTCAGTCACAGTGAACTGATTAAATGCACTGGGGTGGCTCCCTCAAGCTTGTTGTTATAAAAGATGTCCATCTTGGAATTAGTTACTAATGGTGATGTTTCTGACATCCAGCGTAACGTTGCAAAGGAACTCAAGTGCATTACAGAAACAGAGTTCCAGATATGTTTCGAGTAATATTTTTATATTACTTTCTAATTTTTCTAATATTACTTATTCAACCAAATAACCACTTTCATAGAGCTTTTGTTTTTGCACCACTTTATCCAAAACTGTACATTTTTTGTGTAACAGATGGTTTATAAACAAAAAGCCAGTTTCTTCTCTGCAAAGTTCTGCTGCAGACTTAAAATGTAATTTTGAAAAAAAATAATACTATGGCCTGTCTGTTTTCCTTGCATCTGCAATAAACAAGTCAGTTAATGAGTTTCCACTTTCATCCACAGTTGTTACTAAGTGGTAAAGTCTCTTTGGGTGGTTTCCATTTAACCACTATTTTGCAAAAAACAACAGCAAATTGAGTGGTCTACAATACCCCACGGAAGCTCGTGCTATATGTGCCCTTATCAATGAGCTACGTCTCGAAATCACTGAGATCTCTTCTGCAAGCAGAGCTAGCCATTAAAATGTGCAAACAGGTTTGCACAGCAATCATAATCAGATTTTAATTGCTTATCTCATACCTGTGTAAAATACCTGTGTTCAATGTAATTTATATTGCTCTGTTGCTTGAACATTTTCTTTATTTAATCAGGTACCTCTATGTATAAGGAAAACACAGATGTTCTCCTAATTTTAGGGGGTTCCCCACAGCATGGGAGAATGCCATCTTGAGTTTTTCAAATTTGGCAACAATGAACCTTATTACACTCCATCAGACTCTGAGCTGTGTTACACCATATACAGACAGAACGACAAATATGAGGATATTCTTAAACCCATGCAATCTAATTCATAGTCCAAGTGGGGCTGAGGCCTATCGCATTAGCAAGGCATTAAACAACCCCTAAATGGGTGTAAGTCCAATGCAGGGTCTACACACAGAGAAAGATCGGGCTGCAGACCTCCAGTGACAGAACACTCTGAATCTGCTTCTGTCACAGGACGCAGTACATTTTTTTATGTCCCAAAATATTAATTTTGTTAAAGATTACCTTAAAAGTTTTACAACCTTCACATGACCTAAGTGATTACCATTATTTATTATTGAATGTGCTAACATTATATTTTATAATGAAATGCATTACTTCAGACTAATGATATATGACCATTGGGAGTATATGTCCATTTAGCCAGATCAATTCAAGTTTAGCAGATACAGCTCACTGTTGGTCCAGCAACACCGATTACTGCTTTCTCTACCTTAAGGAATAATTTACAAATTTAACCCTTTAAGGACATAAGGTGGACTAAGCAGATTTCATTTATGAGCAGCTCAGCTGCAATGTAATGTAATAAATCACCATATGTCAGAAGTTATTGTGGAAATCCACAAACCCTTTGAAGGACAGGAATCTGAAATTACAGTGTAAGCATAATTGGAAAATAGCTTGCATGTCCAGTGCTGTACCAGATGTATTTCATAATTATAATTAATCATTACAATTATCTTTTTAAATCAGGTACATGAACAAATAAGACCATATTGTGCACCTTCATTTTCAATTTCTTGATAGAACACCTACCTAGGTGTTCAGCTGTTAGGGCTAAGAGGCAAGTATATCTTCGCTGTACATCAAGTTTCTGCAACACTAAGGGGGTGAGGGTTGGTGGGCTTTTTTCCTTTTTACATTATGACAATGATGCTGTTTATTTCTTGTACAATAATGTTTGAAAAAAAAAAAATAATCAGCCATTTACAGGCCAAACACATACCCTTTATAAGCTACTTGTAGAGTGGCAGTGTCTAGTTGCATACTTTATGAGAGACTGTTCTCTTTGGCAACTGTAAAAACCTAATATAAGAGATCAGGCATCACATTAGATAGTTGATTGATGTTGTACTGTAAAATTACTGGCACTCTGTACAGAGCTGATTCCTGCATTGTGTTTGATAATGCTGCTATCGACTCTGCTGCCCTGTGCCCTTGAACTGGAATAAGGTGTTTCAGGAAATAATTAGATGAAGGGATAGTAGAATTAATTAAAAGGTGAAATGTAGTATAAAAATGTTCAGTATAAAAATTGTAATTTAAAAATAGCCTGATTGACAGAAGGTTAGAATAGCTGGTATTCTTCATTTTATTTGTAAAATTTACTGAATAAAAAGCGAGTGGAGAGGAATCACCTAGGTGTCCACATTCTCGCACATTAATAAGCCAATAAATTAAGAAAAATGTCCCTTTTTTAAATGCTGTACATCCGTAAATGTTTACTTCTAAAATCCCATCCTCTGGTACATAATCACTACTAATCCCTAACCTTGGCAGTCCTCCACCTCCTGTAAAGCTAATAACTGTTGTCACACATGTGCACATGGGAGCCAGCCACAGGGACCAAAAGAAGAGAATTCCATGCCTGGGCATGGGGTGGCAGAATGCACTTAACCTTCTTGTTTTGTCCTCGCAGACCAGACACGGCAAATTCTGCCTGAGTACGAAGATATCACTTCTGCTTCGGCTCTGAGGATGACATCACTTCCTGTCCCGGCCTTGAGGACGACATCACTTCCTTAAACCTCCCTATAAAACCCAACTTCCTTCCTGCATTGTGCAGTTCTGGTTTGGACTCTCTTATGTATTGTATTGTGCTGAAAACTTTGCCTTTTGTAGCCAAGGTCAAACCTTTGTCTTGTGTCTATGCTCATCATCTCACACTGTCTTTAAAGGATCTCATGACTAAGTAACCTGTTCCAAGCTTGGCAGATAGGTGGCTGGGATAGGTCTAAACTTCGGTCATTAGGAGGCTTTTAGAAGGATTTTTTTTATTAAGGGCATCTCTGTACTTTGCTCTGTCCACCTTTCTCCCAGTACTGACTAATCTTTCACAGTTCAGCTCCATAGCATTATGATGCCACCACTACGTTTCACAATTGGAACGGTATGATGAGCAGTTCTTGTTTTCCGCCTGTTGTGATACTTGAAATTAGCAAAATGATCAAAGATATCCTTAATCAAAACCTACTCTAGAGCTCTCTGAACGACAGACTGGACTAAAAGTTCACCTTCCAACAGGGCAATAACCCAAAGCAGAAAGCAAAGACAAAAAAGGGGGGGCTTAGGAACAACTCTCTGAATATCCCTGAGTTCCCCAGCCAGAGCCCAGACTTGAACCCAACTGAACATCTCAGAGGATACCTGAAAATATCTATTTACCCACAGCCTCCATCCAACCTGACAGAGCTTGAGAAGATCTACAGAGAGGAATGGCAGAAAAATTCCCCGATCCAGACACTTGTTGTATCGGACCAAAGAAGAGTCCAGGCTGCCAAACGGGCTTCTATGAAGAACTGAGCAAAAGATCCAAATACTTAATTTTTGATACAATTGCAAAAAGTTCTTAAATCTTTGTTTCTGGAGAAAAATATGATTAAATGATTTAAGCATATAGGTGATTGTGGTGTAGCAGGTCTGCGGTTCAGAAAAGCTGTCTGTTTTAATAAATATTTAATAAATATAGAATTTAATAATGAACGTGCTCACACTGGGGAGCGGAGCAGGTGCGAGCAGTTGTCTGTGAGGATGTCTTTTCCCTGGGTTGGTTTGAGGCAGTTGGCTGACCTTGCCTTGCTTTGCCGGCACTCGTGGGCAGTCTGCTTGTCTCAGTATCAGTCCAGGGCAGCAATCAGGTGATCGCACCTGCAACTGCTCCCCAGCCTATAAAGGGGAGTGCAATCTCACAGAAGAAAAAGAAAGGAAAAGAACAAAAGAGAATGGAGGTTAAAGAACAGAGAAAGACAGGAGTGAGCCGGTGCTTGGAGGGAAGCAGGTGGATGGGAATGGGTAGTGATGGGCAAAGTGAAGCCTCACGAAGCATGGAAACATTTGAGTCGGAAATTGTATTGAAGCTTCAAAGCATTTGACACTCACCTCTCTAGTGACACCTCTGGCTGTTTTGAGTTACACAAACTCATGATCAACTTCAATGACAGCTGTTAAAACTGTATTGCTTTTACTTTGTCACTGCTAGACTGGCACTGAAGAGAAGGGTTTGTCAATGGCTTCCAGTGTCTGATGTCTAAAAAAAAATAGTATATAACTAATGCCAACAGGCAGAATGTACTTTTACGATTACCTCACTCTTGGAGCCCTGGCTCTTTCAATGAATATTCACTTTTACACTGTATCATTATTATTACTCCTGTTATTAGTATTATTATTAATCCTCTCTTGAGATCACATTTAATAGCCCGACGTCTGGGGTTCCACGGACCTAATGTTATAGTTTAAAAAAAAAAAAAAATTGAAAACGACCCTTGTTATTTTTCCTTGAATGTTTTCTTTGTTCTGACTTAATTAAAACATAGTTGATGGAAAATAAAGGTTTAACCCTGTATTTGCCATAATATAGGCTAAGCACATTTGAGAAAGAAAAGATGAAATCCTTAAATCAACAGATGTTATTATTCGATCAAGTGTTGAGATATTTCATTTATTAATACTTTACAATATTTTCTGGAGCACAAAAGTAACGAGTTCGCAATGAAGAAAAGATACCATCACAGTTGATTGTGGCTAAGGTGGTTACTTTTCAAATTCTGCGCATAGTGCAAACCAGAGTTCATTACGAATTAAAGAGTCATCAAAATTAATAAAAAAAAATTCTCCTAAGGAAGATGAAAGAAAAATAGATATAGGTGTATACTATATGATGCATGGTAAGAAAAATGAGCTTGTATGAAAACTTTGCATGAGGTGAAGAAGGAATATTTATGAGAGGTGTTGTCACCCATATTACTAAAACTCTTCTTTGCAGCATTATGCATTCACAAGTCAGCATATGTATAATGTATAATCTATACTTTTGTTTCTTGTCACTAAGTCTTATCGGGCACACTCATTTAAAATGTGTTAATCATCCACAAATATTCATTTCGACTGGCAATTCTGCTGAGATTTTGAACTCTGTTGATGCCATATGTACTTCAAACAGAGCTTGATCAATAATGATTTGAAGCACAAAGCAGACATGTGCACTAATTAATAAAGTGTGAAGCGTGGTTCGAAGCACTAAGCAGACATGCTCACTAGTTAATGAAGTGTGAAGCACGGTTCGAAGCACCCAGCAGACATGCGCACTGGTTAATGAACTGTCAAGGCGGTCAAAGCTCTGAACAAACATGAGAAGTTAAAGGAGGCTTTGTGAAGCCTCAACACACACGAGGCATTATGCTCTATATTTTTGAGAGTCTATGTGCTACTTAACTCTCTAGTTATATTTTGTAACTGTATTGACACTACACACTTCAGTTGATATAGTTAGTTAGTGCGTTATATATATAGATTGTCCAACATGCTTAAATGTGTCTTTTCGTTTCTGATCGCTATATGGCACTTCCATCTTGGGACAATTCACTATAAACAGATTCAGCCAATCAGCGCCTTCCAAACATGCAGCTGGACAGTGTGAACCTTCATTGTTAGCTGCGCGGTATCTTTGTTTCATTTACTTATATTTAGTTGTTAGACTATTTACTGTTAAGTGGTGTTTGAGCTACCGTTTAGTACAACAGGTAGCTTACTTAGTTCTTAAATCGATATTGAAATGCACACACATGCCTCCGAAATTATTTATTGAAATGCCTACGTTTACAGTGTAAGTTTTAGGAAGTTGTAGATCTAACTTGTTCCTGTTATTATGAATTATAATTTCTCAGTGTCACATATTATTCGTTACTATTCACGAGTCCCGCTTCATTACAATTCTGTTTTATATTCTGTATATGCAAACATTTTAAAAGGAGTGTTTATTGAACTGACTATAGCAGACTTATCATCTTCTTAAAATGGCTTTATTTATATGATATTAACAAATAATCATAAGGTCAAAAATCAGGGAGGCTATGAGTTTGTGTCAGTAGAGACTGCGTGAAGTTAACAAAGCATTCTGTCCTAAATGACGCGCTTTTTGATATTTCCTAAAGGCCAATGTGTCTCAGTTTGTTCATTAATATATTTTGACAGTGTATTTTAATCATAATTATTATAAATATATTACCCATGTTCATTTCCCATGTAGATATGTAACGTTTGGTGAGAATAAATAAAAAAAGTAACAACACGTATAATAGTTACGTTTCAATGTTTATAATTAACAAAACTCTTTGGTTATCTGAAATGTTCTACTTTGTATTTTTACATTTGGGAATGGAATACTTGATTTATTCCACTTCTGAAGGTGTACATTGTCGGTATTCTCCATTGCATTTGCCCCCAGTGTATCATGTGCCAGTGTAACTGAAGGGGTGGCAGACAAGCTCACGTAATGGGAGACAAGGCACCTCCTCACCCTTGATGCCCAGGCAGTTCTCATAAATATTCCCATCTTGTGCTTTTTCTCATTCCTGCCAGTTCACTATTATTATTATTGAACATGTATGTAGAGGAAATGTGTGCCTTATTTTCAGGAAGGACGGTAAAGCCTTGAATCAAACACAGTGTTGATGCTTTGGGTAACAAGACAGGTAAGGAGCAGGGAACGTTAAATGTGACAGTGACTGCGGGGGATTGTGTAACTGGAAGATGGTTTAAGAAAACAGAAACGACAAAAGCTTAGTCTTTGAATAATTCTATTTACATCAATGACTTACTCTGTTGTGCTGCAGTTTGGAAGACTACTTATTTACCCCCCACCGCAGCCTTTGACAAGATGCATTCACAAGTAAAGGATGCTGCTATCAAAGTCAGGTTTTTTTTTGGAAGTTTGACTCCAGATATGTTTATCCAGCTGTTCATTCTTGTCAGTGCTTGAGTGATCTTAATGTCCACCTCTGGATGAATTCACAAAGTTTCTTTTCAACATTTTTGTCTCATTAACACTGAAATCCCCGGGGCTTTCCCTAAACTGCAGAAGACGCTGTCATTTGCACTGATTCTGTTTTAAAGACAGTTTTGATTATTTTTGAAGCACACGCTTTAACTCACATTGCTTTTTGGAAATCAATAATACATATCGGCTACAGATTTGGGAATCACTGAATACTAAAAATGTTTAATGAGGAGTGTCTTGCACATATACTGTTGACCAAGTCGGCTTTGGTGAAATGTTTCTTGGCCTCTCTGATATAATCGAAATGGGATAGAATTGATTCTGGATTGTTATAATAATTTCTGCTTTACGCAAAATCAATTTGTTACAGATTCTAGGTGGACACGATTCCACACCAAGGAACAAGGTGCCCCATGTGAATCGTTCAATAGTTCATAATGTCTTCTAAACTGTTTTTTAAAAAGTCCTTATTTTAACTTTGGCCAAGGACCGTATGCAAGCCCTAAATAGGATTGGAACTCATGTCAGCACACCTTACTGAGGCAGCAGGGCCAACTGCTTTTATGCTTTGAGCCAAAGAAGTTCAGTAGGCGAGTGGCTGACCAATTCAGCTGCTGACTGCGCAGATATCAATGATGTCATGATGCTAGCGTGCCTCAAAATCACATGGCGGGCACATTTGAAACAAGCTTTGAAGAGGCATTTTGATCACCAGCATTTTGAAAGCTCAAAACGGTGTCTAAACTTTAGTATCGAACAGCCCATCTCTGGGAAATAATGCCCCAGGAGGTACCGTGTGGTCAAGGATCACTCCTGTTGAGCAACCAGGGAGCAGGGGTGATTGTTATGCTCCAGAATGTGCTGTCGCGAGGTGGAGCCAGCGATCTGCAGCATTTGGAGGTTGGCACGCTTTCACTGGGTGGAGCCTGGAAAGGCACTGGTGGGTGCGGGAGCAGAGTCCAGTACCTCCCTATGGAATGCCATGGATCAGGCAGTGGAGACATGGGCCAGATTTGAAAGATATCTGCACCTATTGGTAGACATCTCTCCATTCTGTGAGATCTGAGTAGGATAAACCGGTTTTTAAAGGAAAGCACCGGGCATTGAGGATTTTAAAGAAGACTTCTGCCTGAATTTTTACCTCGTTTTAATTGTATTTCTTTATTGGATCATTTTAGCCTCCACTAACATTTGGACATTTTTATGGATTATTTATCTGACCGTTCGGAGCACTGCACCATTCTGATTACTTTGATTTTGAGTTTAATAAAAGCACTGAGCACTTTTGCACCTTGCTTCATGTGTATTTTGCCCTCATCTGCCACACTCATCCCGGTCATGACTATAATGACTAAGGTCCAATAGCTTAGTCAACAGGGATAGATTGTACACACACACTTTCTCCAACACAATTAATCTAATTCACAAGCAGAAGCAGCAAAAACTTATCCCATGCATCATAAGGCTCGGCCTGAGTCCAATCACAGGAACCACTGACACAGGTTCAAATTACAATTTTCCAATTAACCTAACAGGCCTGACTTTGGGGAGAAAAACCAACATAAATGGGGGAGAGTTTTAGAAGTCTACACAGACAATTCCCATGCAGCAGGGCTAAGAGTGGCCTACTGTAGACTTAATGCATGTCAAACCATGAGGTATTTTGATAAAATACAAAGGAGTTTATATGAATTATTGTTTTTCCAGCAGCAGCACACCCTGAACATCAACAAGAAAAAAACATACTATGGTG
This sequence comes from Polypterus senegalus, assembly GCF_016835505.1. Classification (NCBI taxonomy): domain Eukaryota; kingdom Metazoa; phylum Chordata; class Cladistia; order Polypteriformes; family Polypteridae; genus Polypterus; species Polypterus senegalus. Next base: position 39,038,819 of record NC_053155.1, read on the forward strand.
TACAGAAAATCATGTCAGTATTAATTAAACACTGGTTAAAACTTCTACATGTTTTAAAATGATCATCTATTATATATAATATATATATATATATATATATATATATATATATATATATATATATATATATATATATATATATATATATATATTTCTATTGCAACTTCTTTTTTATTCATTTTCTTTTTAACTTACTGCCACAAAGACAATAAATATAAATTTGTCTCCGAATATGGTAATTACACAACAGAAAATAGAACTTCCTTTCGTATATTATCTAAGTGCCTATTGTCACCATTCATAGAAATATTAGCAAAATTAGACAACTCAGTATCATATTATGGAAATTTACTGCACGTCTTTTTGCTATAGAGTCAAAATCTAATAATAAAAGCAAATACATTTTCTTATTTAGTCAAGGCCTTTATTTTTGCATGACTGAACTCCTTTGCTTTAGTGTGTAAAATAATGACTCTAACAGAGACCTGCATCTGCTTAGTGTTTATAATGGAGAAATGAAGATAACATAAATCAAAGAAATTGTTTTGCAGTCATTTATTAATGCCCTCTCCCATTAACAGAGCTGTCAGAATTGTTCTGGAGAGTAGGGTTGTTAACAGATCTCATCTTCTCCTATTGATTTATATAACAACAACTTAAGTATAGCATCTCCCCGTGGTACTATTGTGTATATTACAAAAAGAGAGTGTGAAAGAAAGGGACAGACCAGCATGCACCTCTCTATTTGGGCTTAACCAGCTGCTAATACAGTTAGACTTTTACATATCCTATAAAGTCACTTATTTTCTATACTGCAAAAAGAAGTGCAGCATTTGGACAAATTGCCAGAATCCACATCTGCAAATGTCACTCTGCCATTTTTGCTGTTTTGATGTATACGCAGGATGTAATGGTTTGCAAAAAAATAAAAAATACCATCCCTTATCAAACAGACTGACAGGATATAAAGAAATTAAGCCTGTTGAGTTTTGTTTAAAAGACCCTCCTTGGGACCTAATCCAGGTGTCTGAAATACTCGATGGCATTGATAAAGTTGATCCTGCAGAATTCTTTTCAGCTAAATAGTAAATTACATGGTTGAGGATGCTGATGAGGATTAGGGAAAGTGAATTCAAGCTGCAATCTAGGAAACACCTGTTCACACAAAGTGCTGTGGAATTTTGGAAAAAAATTACATGTAATTCAAGCAAAACGCTTGACAGCTGTTAAAAAGTATCTGGAAGAGATATTCAGACAAATTAGCTATTAGCTAAGTAAGTGATCTTGATGGATCTTCTTCCTCTTGTATGTCGAATTTATTATGTCCTCATTTTTTAAGGCAACTGAGTACCTGAAGAACAGACAACAGTTTGTGAGGCTGAGGGACTGTGTGTCAGAAATGGTGGGGTTTAATACTGGAGCACCTTCCTGTATCCCTTGCTGTTTACCTTCTACATAACAAGCAAAACAGAGACAATTCAGAGTACAGGAAGGTTGTGGAATATATATATATATATACAGTATAGTCACAGACAGCTGGGGGGCGACCCGGCCGGGATGCCCAGGAGGAGGAGGACCAGAGGAGGGCTCACGCCTCCCCCAGACCATGTGGGGGCGACCGGCATGGTGCCTATGGGGACCACGGGTACAGAGCTTTGAAGCTCAACCCTGTAGGGGCCCGTGGTCACCGCCAGGGGGTGCCCCAATGTCTTGGGAGCCCTGGACCTCAGCACTTCTGCCACACCCGGAGGTGCTGGGGGAAATAGGAGCAAGGACACCTGTAGTGCTTCTAGGGAGGCAGCCGGCATTTCTGCCACACTGGGGAGTGCCTGTGGAAGATTGCTGGGAAGCACCTGGAGTACATTCAGGGGATTATAAAAGTGGCTACCTCCCTTCATAGGATAACTTGAGTTGGGTGGAAGAGGATGACGTCTGGGAGGAGGCAAGGAGGTGGCCTGAAGGAAGAAGGCATTAGTTTGGTGGCCTGTAGTATATATATATATACATATATATATATATATATATATATATATATATATATATATATATATATATATATATATATATATATATACACATACAGGGCTATTCAAAATGAAAGAGCAGATTTCAAAAATGTATTTCAAACAAACTGTATAAGACAGAAACAAATTTCATGCATCTCTGGATAGAGGAAAGTTCAAAGTTTAAAAGCCTGTCTAAAAGTACCAGTAAATGCAACCGAGTGCTGACTTCATTTTCATGCAAGATGGTACCCCACCTTATTTCCACTTGGAGGTCCGGCGTTACCTGAATGACACCATCCAACAAGATCTTGCTCATGGTCTATGGCCTCCCATGTCTACTGACATTATCCCCTGTGATTTATACCTATGGGGGTACATTAAAGAAAGAGTGTTTGTTCCACCTATGCTTACTAATCTTCAAGATTTGCGACATTGAATTGAGGAAGCTGTGAATTCAGTAATTAGGGACCAGCTGATCCATGTGTAGCAAGAAATGGTCTACTGTTTTGATGTTTGTCGTGCTACGCATGGTGTTCATGTTGAGTGCATGCAACCTCAAGGACCATAGGGCTAAACTTTGAACTTTCCTCTATCCAGTGATGGGCAGAATGTGTTTCTGTCTTATACAGTTTGTTTAAAATATATTATTGAAATCTGCTCTTTCATTTTGAATAGCCCTATATACTATATGTATATACACATACACATATATATATATATATATATACTAGGGGATTCTCCCCTGCTCACTTCACTTGCCAGCCACTTCGCATCTCTGCTGCTTGTGTTGTGAAGAGGACGGCTGAATGCACCCCAAGGAGATGTGGTCGCTCCTCCGAAACCCCCTCTTAACCAGTGATACAATGGGAAACAAATACATTTTTTTTTTACCTCCTCTTTGCTTGTTGATTGCCGCATGATCTGCATCTTGTCCTTCTCTAAAGTCCTAGGCTTTGTGTTTTATTTCCGGCTCCGGGCATGGTAAATATATATACTAGCAAAATACCCACGCTTCACAGCGGCGAAGTACTGCCTTAAAATTTTTATTAAGAAGAAAATTAAACCTTTTTAAACTGAGGGAAAATATACCAATAATTATTTGTTAAGGATCTCTTTGTACACCACATTGTGAGTTTGGCCCTCCGGTTGTAATATGACCAAGTTGTTCGCTGAGCTTACTCTTGAGCATGCAACGTACAGTTGGCCATGTGAACAGTAATCTTGTTTCAAATCTCACAGTTTGGATTGCTGCTGTCATAATCGGTTTGAGTTTCATGGTTTGTTTCAATTACGGCAGTATTTGTAGGACTTGTGTTGAAGAGACTTTCGGCATCTGTCAAGCGTTGTAAGCATACAACCGGTTACATCGATAACTTCACATCTAGCTTTTGAGAGTTTAAACATTCATAAACATCAAATTGTCCACTACTGAAATCGTCACCTGTGAATCTAAGATGTTTAAGAGGCATTGGCGGTTGTCAAAAGGTGTAAAATATTTGGCCATTTCGGTACACTTGAAAGCAACAACCGAACAATTCACCGGCAGCCATCAACTCACATGCAGATGCATAGGTGAAGGGCTTAAGCATTTCACTCTTCTAGTGCTCCTGTGTAGAATAATTATCTCCTGTACCGTCATCAGTCCACATCTTGAACCTGTCCCAGTCATTCAATACATAAGACACAATGTTCCTCCGGATATCAAGAGTGAGCCTGATATGGCCGTGCAATATGTAACAAAGAGAATGGAAAAGGTAGGTGCCATCTCCAGGCATGGAAACCACTTGGTAAGTGACAGTTCTTTGATCGATGGTGATCACCTCGATAGACATGGTAATGGGGCTACGGTTGGAATGATAAAGGAAATGGATACCTGAACAATGTAAAATAAGTCTAAAAAACCTACACAGTAACTATAATCGTAATAAATGAACAATAAAACAGTGTAGAAGCTGTGGATTAAATAAAAAGGCTGTAGTTATCAGCAGGAAGACGTGAATCCCATGGCGAAGCAAGGAAGGGAATGTAGAGACTGGAGCAACAGAGGGGCTTATATAGGCAGGCAGCCAACAACATGGTGACCGAGCTGCAGGCTATGGACGTATATACTTGTACAAAGTATGTATGTAAGTAGGATTCAGTTAGCGTTGGAAACTCCCGCGTACCAAATTTCTTGAAGATGGGCCCATAAGTAACAAAAACTGTTGAAAAAATCAATATGGCGGCCGACAGTGACATCATACCACCAAAGTAAGTACCAAATTTCAGCCTTCTACCTACATGGGAAGTTGGAGAATTAGTGACGTTGAAAAGTTCAATATGGCGGCTGACAGTGGCGTCATACCTCGGAAATAAGTACATACATTGGTTTCGGTTAGCGCAGGGAAGCCTCCTACTAAATTTCGTGAAGATGGAAAGTTCAACATGGTGGACGTTGTTGACCGTTATGACCGTTACGCGTAGAATTTCGAAATAAAACCTGCTTAACTTTTGTAAGTAAGCTGTAAGGAATGAGCCTGCCAAATTTCAGCCCTCTACCTACACGGGAAGTTGGAGAATTAGTGACATTGGAAACTTCAATATGGGGGCCGACAGTGGCATCATACCACTGAAATAAGTATGTACACCTGTTTTAATTAGCACAGGGAAGCCACTTACCAAATTTCGTGAAGATGGGGCCATAAATAAGAAAGTTCAACATTGCAAACGTTGTCAACCGTTATGACCGTTATGCGTAGAATTTTGAAATGAAACCTGCTTAGCTTTTGTAAGTAAGCTGTAAGGAATGAGCCTACCAAATTTCAGCCTTCTAGCTACATGGGAAGTTGGAGAATTAGGGACGTTGGAAAGTTCAATATGGTGGCTGACAGTGGCGTCATACCATCGAAATAAGTACGTACATTGGTTTCGGTTAGCGCAGGGAAGCCGCCTACCAAATTTCGTGAAGATGGGGCCATGAATAAGAAAGTTCAGCATGGCTGACGTTGTTGACCGTTATGACCGTTACACGTAGAATTTCGAAATGAAACCTGCTTAACTTTTGTAAGTAAGCTGTATGGAATGAGCTTGCCAAATTTCAGCCTTCTACCTACATGGGAAGTTGGAGAATTAGTGACGTTGGAAAGTTCAATATGGCGGCCGACAGTGGCGTCATACCACCGAAATAAGTACGTACATCGGTTTTGGTTAGCGCAGGGAAGACACTTGCCAAATTTCGTGAAGATGGTGTCAGCCTTCTACCTACACGGGAAGTTGGAGAATTAGTGACATTGGAAACTTCAATATGGGGGCTGACAGTGGCATCATACCACTGAAATAAGTATGTACACCTGTTTTAATTAGCACAGGGAAGCCACCTACCAAATTTCATGAAGATGGGGCCATAAATAAGAAAGTTCAACATGGCTGACGTTGTTGACTGTTATGACCGTTACGCGTAGAATTTCGAAATGAAACCGGCTTAACTTTTGTAAGTAAGCTGTAAGGAATGAGCCTGCCAAATTTCAGCCTTCTACCTACACGGGAAGTTGGAGAATTAGTGATGTTGGAAAGTTCAATATGGCGGCCGACAGTGGCGTCATACCACCGAAATAAGTACGTACATCGGTTTTGGTTAGCGCAGGGAAGCCACCTACGAAATTTTGTGAAGATGGGGCCATAAATAAGAAATTTCAACATGGCGGACATTGTCGACTGTTATCGACCATTATGACCGTTACGTGTAGAATTTCAAAATGAACCTGCCCGACTTTTGTAAGGAAGCTGTAAGGAATGAGCCTGCCAAATTTCAGCTTTCCACCCACACGGGAAGTTGGAGAATTAGTGATGAGTGAGTGAATCAGTGAGTGAGTGAGGGCTTTGCCTTTTATTAGTATAGATATATATATATTGTATTGGTAGATAGATAGATAGATAGATACTTTATTAATCCCAAGGGAAAATTCACATAATCCAGCAGCAGTATACTGATACAAAAAACAATATTAAATTAAAATAGTAATAAAAATGCATGTAAAAGCAAACAATAACTTTTAGTAATGTTAGCATATATTCCCCCTGGTGGAATTGAAGAGTTGCATAGTGTGGGGGAGGAACAGTCTCCTCAGTCTGTCAGTGGAGCAAGACAGTGACAAAAGTCTGTCACTGAAGCTACTCCTCTGCCTGGAAATGACACTGTTCGGTGGATGCAGTGGATTCTTAATGCCCGTCGCTCTGCCACAGATGTTAAACTGTCCAACTTTACTCCTACAATAGAGCCTGCCTTCTTAACAAGTTTGTCCAGGCGTGAGGCATCCTTCATCTTTATGCTGCCTCGTCAGCACACCACCGCGAAGAAGAGGGCACTCGCCACAACCGTCTGGTAGAACATCTGCAGCATCTTATTGCAGATTCATTTGTCTTTAAAGAAGTAATAAAAATGTTTCCATTTTCAGAACAGTTAACTAAGTCTCCAAACACACTTGATTTTAAGTCATGCCCACTTTATCTAACTTATTAACACTGAACTTCTTTCAGTTGTAACCCTCTTCTACCTTATACTTCAGGGGAGCGCCATAGCTTATCAAAAAGAAGACTGTGCCTGGCTACAGCACCAAAAGTGTTTTTGCCAGCCTTTCAAATGATACACACACACTCATACATTATATAATACACATACATACAGAAAGATTCTAGCTTCAAAGGAATCAGGACAGCACTCCGTGTGAAGACAAGATGAAACTGAAGTCCTCCTTAAACTCAAAGAGAAGGCGCCATTCATCTGAAACCTGTAATGTAGCAGCACATACAATTTTTCCAACCCTAAAAGAAAACTTTGCAAAAATAGAAATCAATATTAATACAGGAATTATACCACAGACCAGGATAAGCATCTTCTTAAAAGTGATTATTAATTGGGCTCCCAGAAATTGTATTTTCTTTACCTATGTGGCAGAAACAAGATATCAAGCCATCAAACAGACAGACTTAAAAATGGTTGTCAAGCTAAAACTAATTGTGTCTGAAAGAGTTTTATTTATCTGCATTATGTTTTTTTTAGTTAAAGAACTGAAAATGTGTCAAGATGAGATTAAATCCAGCAGTGCTTAAATAAAATGCCAGACAGCATGACCCTGGTGTCCCGAGTCCCTGTCTGGAAGAAAAAGCCTGGCAACTAAAAAGATATATTTGTATCTTATAAAGAACAACGGCGGTTTATACACTTGATTGAGTGAATTTTGTTGTGTGTGGCCTCTTTCTATATTTATACTTTACTTTTGTCGAGTATGAGTTCAACACATTTTGTTACTTCAGATTTTGGGGTGAAATCAATTAAATTAGGGTTTTTTTTCTCCCTACTGATCAACAATGTTTGAACCATTTCAAACTAAATAGAAAATGTCAAAACATACATTAAATAAAATAACTTGAAATTGGGAGACCTCAGATAAAGCAGCAGTGTGTTAGCCAAATTGCAAATAGCTTGATGAAATGCACTGATGGGAGTCAATTTAGAATTGACAGGCAACCAAACCCACACATGTTCTAACTGGGCACCAGAGGAAGCCCCATACCATTAAGAGGAGATCACCTCATAAAAATTAGAGGAAGGGTAGAGTAGTTCTATGTAATCAGAAGTACCCTCTGCATCTCTTTGTCAGTTTGCTAAAGTGTGCACTCATATTGCCCCACAATAAGGCGTGCCTGGGGTCAAGAATAAACAGCCTGTGAAAGGAGGACCCAAAGGCAGAGTTCAGGGCCCTACCTGACAACAGCACTTAGTAAGGAATGGTGTGTTAGCATTTTTGGTCGTGATCCTTTTCTGAAGTAGGGGCAGCAAGTTTGATAGAAGGATCAATGGAGGTAAACATAAAAATTACTGGACACAAATCTGTGCCCCTATACTAGAAAAGAGAAGTGTTTCAACAAACCAATCACCCAAGGCACACTGCCAGAGCAACAGTACAGGATCTTAAAATTTAGAAACTAGTTTTCCTTGAGTAGTCCAGAGTTATGATATTAATCCTGAAACAAATCTTTGCCAAGACTTTCACATTATCGTCCATCATCGTTCCCCATCTATTTACACAGATGAACAAATTTGGCAAGACAAAATAGAGAAATATTGCTCCATCAGAATGGGCAAAGCTAAAGGCTGCTCTTTACTTTGTTCACTTCTCATGACTCACAGATATAATTTATATCACTAATGCACCACAATTCCACAATGTACAGTGCCGTCAGAAAGCATCCAGACCCTCTACTTTTTATACATTTTCTTATGTTGCAACCTTGTGCTAAAATCATTTAATTTCATTTTTACTTCATCAAACAAACACTTAATACCCCAGAATGATAAAACAAAAATGAGATTTTAGAAAATTTTGCAAAATTATTAAAAAAATAATAAAAAATGGAATACCACATTGACACAAGTATTTAGTCATTTTACTCAGTACTTCATTGAAGCCCCTTTGGCAGCGATTACAGCTTGGAGTCTTCTTGGGCATGATGTGACAAGCTTCTCACACTTGGATTTGTGGAATTTTTGCCATTATTCTCTGCACATCCTCTCAAGCTTTGCCAGATTGCATGGAGACAATCAGTGGGACAGCCATTTTCATGTTTGGTTGGAGTCCGAGACCAGTCAAGCACATTCAGATAGTTGACCCTAAAATATTCCCATATTGTATTTTATCACTGCCCTGTTGAAAGGTGAACCTTCAGTCCAATCTGAGGTCCAGAACACTCTAGAGCAGGTTTTCCATCCATCCATCCATTCTCCAACCCACTATATACTAACTACAGAGTCTCGGGGGTCTGCTGGAGCCAATTCAAGCCAACACAGGGCACAAGGCAGGAAACAAACCCTGGCCAGGGCACCAGCCCACCGCAGTCTAGAGCAGGTTTTCATTAGGAATATCTCACTACTTTGCAGCTTTTAGCTTTCCCTTAACCCTGACCAGTCAGTGCTGCTGAAGGAATGAGTGGTGGTTCTGAGGCTAAGGATCTGCAGTGGTATCTGGAAGGTTGCTGGTTTGAATCCCCATTACTGCTAAAAGAGATCCTACAAGGCCCTTAACCTGCAATTGCTCTAGGAGTGCTGTTCAATGGTTGACCCTGCACTATCCAAAAACTTACTTCACTTTTCAATGCATCCATAATGGTTAACACAGTACAACACCCTACTACTATGGTCCATCCCTCTATAACCTATCCATGAGATGCTGACCCCAAGAGATTTCTTCTGACCACAACCCAAAACGATTGAAAGGACAGCGCTTGCATTCCTAAAGTTTTCACTTGTACTTTTAAAAAAATGGAAAAACAACAGTCTATCAATGAGTAGATAGGTGCAAATGACGCCGAATAAGCTTTTCCTGTGTTGAGCATGATGCTAATTGCTGCCTTTTAAATACAATTATTGAGAACCATTTAAGAGAGAAAACAATTAACAGGGAAGCAAGTGATTAAAAGAAGACTAAATTGAGGAAACTCCTGTGTTCTAAAAGGCTTTCCGCAGTATACATTTTAAAATTCTTCTATTCATATATCAAGCTTATTCCTCTTAAATGTTTGGGGTTAAATAATATTCTGGAGAACATCAGGAAATGGGACGGAAGTAACCTGGATACATTTATGCATTCACTTGCTCTCGCTTGTGCGCCAGCTTAGAGTTACTGGTTAACCTGGAATGTTTACAGATTTCTTATATAAATTAATTGAAAGTGGCATATTTTGATATAAAAAAACTAAGGTATTTAATAAATAAAGAAGACAACTTAGAGGAAGAGTGTTATTTCTGGATTAAAAGAAAACGAGTTTAAGAACCACTGTCTGTGAACTTTCCCATTCTGCTTACTTTTTCCATTTTTTCTTTTCATTTTTTTCCAGTTTCTTCAACTTTTCTTAATTTCACATATATATTGTTAAATTGTAATTGACATAACAAGAGAATAATTATACTACACATATTTTTTTTTCTAAGTAATATATAAATCAAAATGGTTCTGTGTTTCTAAGCTGAAGCACTTTCTAATTTAACTGACTTTCTTCAGGTCGCCCAATGAGTCTGTTGTTAGTGACTGAATCAGCTACACTGTGCTTTATACTAAACGGCTTAGCCACTAAACCAGGCAATGAAAGCAGAGCTATATTATACAGAACTTCTTACTTGTCATTTTTCTGTTTCCCACATTCATTTACTGTAATCTTGCACTCTAATGTGGGGTTTGTAGTACTGAAGATCATGAATCTGACATCTGTTTTTGCACTTCCAGCTTACGTTTGTTGTACTTAATTTTTTCCATTATTGCTGCCATCCTGGATGGAAATAATTGGCACAATTTTATATCTTGACTACATAGGCCACTCTCCCATATCTATTTGTCTGCCTTCTGAGGTTGTGACCTCTAACCAATTACTCATTGGGGTTAAAAGTCACTAGGTAAGGTCACTTCATTATCTGAGCAGACAGATTCTAAACATACATGTTTGCCTTGTGCATTTGTAATTCACTTTTAGAATCTCCAGTTTTTTGATATTTTGCCTGTATGTTTTTGATTTTGAATTTGTCTCCCGTTATTGTCTTGCTACTGATTATTTGATATCCTACTGTAGTTTTTATCCCTTTTTGTCTTTGACTTCATCTCTTCTCCTGGTTACTTAAATAAACCTCTTGCTTCCTGCAAAACAGGCTATTTCAAAATGATAATCATCGATTGTACAATTTACTCCTCTTTTTCACACACATTTGTCCTTAATTGTGTATATAGAAATGTATAAAGCCTTCTAAAATGTCAGATAAAGTCAGTATAAAGGCATAACACAATAAATGTAATAATTATGCTTTGTTTCCATAAAAATGTACTATTGTTATTGTTTAATTTATTTTTTGCACAGTGAGAGTACTTTTACGGTTAACAAGGTCTCGTATGATGACTTTGCGCTTTAGGACAGAGTTTCCATAGAGATAAAATAAATGAGATTGAATAGTGTCGGAATGCCATCGTAAGCGATCTTATTAGAGTATTAACATTACTGAAGTATTATAATAACTGTATTTCAATAATTATAAATAATTTATGTGATGTTTGTATAGGTTACGTTCCTTGAGGTAAGGTTAGCTTAGGGTAGTTTACAACAGGTCAGGTGCATACTTGATGTGTCATTGCTGCAGAAATTACATCAAAGCATGACCCTGTGTGCTGCTGGCCTACGTTGAGATTTCACTGCATGCTGCACATGGAATATAGCGATGCAAACATGGTGCCTTGTATCCAAAGTTTGTGTGGCGAAAAATGTGCTTAATGAGGAAATCAACTAACGACACATTGGTTGGAACCATGTATCGTTATTGAGCGAGACACAACTGTACTTTTGTACTGAACACCTGTTATGTTTCAGACAGGGTTTATTGCCAGGATTATGCATATGTTCTGTTTAATTTTTGCTTTACATTTTTTTTATGTTTTTATGTATTTTCAATTTTTTGTTCATTATTTAGTGTTTTTGTACTGTGTCTTTAAGTTTATATATGATCCTTGTGTTCTGTGGGTGGATCCCCAAGAGGCGGAGTCACTATGACATAACATCTGAGGACCAGTCCCATCTACCTTTCAGTTCTGCTAGAGGAGACAGCTTCCCTCAGGCTGTCATTGAATGTTAATTGGAGCTAATATTCAAATTTTTTTTCTTTTAATTCTTCTGGATTTGTGGATATTTTTGCTTCTGTTTTTGGATTTTAAATTCTAGATAGCATATTGGCACATATTTGGATTACCTTTGAGGCTAATCAATTTGTTCTTTTTGTGCCTTTTTTCCTTTTCTGACTTTTGTGAATATACTCATCTATACTAATAAAAGGTAAAGCCCTCACTGACTCACTGACTGACTCACTGACTGACTGACTGACTCATCACTAATTCTCCAACTTCCCGTATTGGTAGAAGGCTGAAATTTGGCAGGCTCATTCCTTACAGCTTCCTTACAAAAGTTGGGCAGGTTTCATTTCGACATTCTATGTGTAATGGTCATAACTGGAAGCTATTTTTCTGCATATACTGTAATAATGGAGTTGAGCTCGAAAGCCGTGGAGGGGCGGAGTTTCGTGTGACATCATCACGCCTCCCACGTAATCACGCAGTACATAGAAAACCAGGAAGAACTCCAAAAACCGATGAAGAAAACATACATTATATAATTAAGAAGGCAGCGAAACAATTAGAAGCGAGCGAGTGACATATAAAACCATATTCAGCGGCTCACGTGAACTGGCGCGTGCGCAGACAAAAAGCAACAGTTCCAAAGAGTGCTGAACAAAACCGAATTACACTGCTACGCTCAAATAGACAAACTACGCTGTGGCTAATAGTAGAGCCTTCGCCTCTAGCGGCGACGTCCGAAGTTTGATTCCCGAGAGGGAATGTACTGAGTATGTACGTGTGCTTCCCGATTCATTTTAGTCTCACATCCCTTGGTTTGAGACGTATGAAAAATATCGGTTAACGCAGAAAGTTTGAATTGCGATCACATTTGAAAAAATATATCTTTTCAACTTCTATTTAGTCAACACTTAGCATATTCATATGTAAGGCTGCTGTGCAACTCACCACGCCTCCCATGTAATTGACTGGCTTCCCATATAAGGCCATTTTTCGCTGCGGTGTCTTTATTGGTTTCCTTGCTTCAACAAGGAAGCAGCTTTCTCACAGCTTCTGCGCTGTTTTATAAACGAACGACATATAAGAAAGTCGTTTTTCTTTGCTTTGCTAACGAGGCAACCTTTTTATTTAATCCACGGGTTCTGTGCTGTTTTATTGTTCATTTGTTATGATTATTATACTTATTGTATACGTATTTTCCACTTAGTTTACTGTTCAAGTACCCATTTCCTTTATTTAATCCGCGGCTTTTCTGCTGTTGTTTTGTTCGTTTATTACAATTATACTTATTTCATTCACTTTCTTTCAGGCAAAGAATGTTACGTTATTTTTAAAATGTTTCCTTTTCTTTTTCATAACTTCTTTAACACACTACTTCTCCACTGCGAAGCGCAGGTATTCTGCTAGTTATTTATAAGGAAACCCCATTTTGCTTTGTCTCTTCTACCCATTAGTTTATGGTTTATCTCCCTAGAAAGACATTTTTATATAGTTCATGTCATTAAAGAAATATTTGAAAATATGAACTCTGTTTGTGGTGGGAGGGGGACTGGCTACCTTTACGTGTATCATTACCAGGGCAGGACAGTGAGGATCCTGGCCTACTTTATGTGGATTTTGGAAGACGTCACACACTGTATGGCCATGTTTATGTCTATGCTATACGACAACATTGAGTACTTGCTTTATTAGACAGACTTACCCTGCCCTTTTCCCACACATGGAATAAATTACAAAGTAGCATGCTGGACAGTAGGATCGTGAGGACCTTCAGATTTCAACTTGATGTTATTTTGAACAATCTAGATGAATAGCATTGACAGGCTTGTTAGGCCGAATGGCCTGTTCTCATCACAGTTTTACTAATGTTCAAATAATTGCCCAGTCAGTCAGTCAGTAAAAAGATTATATGTGATGATGTTTCTGTGTAAAACAGACAGATGGGATCCAACAGATTCCTTGCATTCAATTCTGAGGGAGTGTTTGTTAGGGTTATGGTTAATCCTAAAAATATGAGTGGCTTTGAATGCCAACCTGAATAAAAATGCTAGGTTTTTACGTAATGTAACACCTTTGAAAACAGTACATTGAATTTAGGGTTGCGGGAAGGTTGAGCCAATCCCAATAGCAAGAAAGAGCCCTGGCCAGGGCACCATTCTATCAGAAGTCCCATTTAAAACACATCTACTGCCCATTCATACTCGTACAGGGGAAATGTAGAGCCATCACTTAATACTGTCATCTTTTTGTTTTTGTCTTTGTCATGATTGTGCAATAGCAACACACAAACTTCTTTTTTTTAAGTGTCAAGAGGCATACAGGGTGATTCAAAAGACTTTCACAGATAAACTGGCTCAGGAAACAATAAATTCAACAAAGCAAATAGAATCAAAATAAGTAAGCAAAAAACAACTTTGAGCTAGTAAGAGACTGAAACCAAAATTAAACCTGAAAACACATTTAATTGCTCAGAAGGCTAACCTCCTTGTATATAATAGTTTTTTTCTTTGAAGAAACAAAGTGCAGGTACTTTTTGAGCACCAGCTTGATCTTTTGAAGATACCTCATAATGGAGTTATTGCAACTGAAACACAAATGGCACCAGTGGTAGCATAACAAACAAATCTCTAAAAAAAATAAAACAGCAAAATTGCTTAATTCCTAAAAGGGTTGCAAGAAATACTGAAGTGCCTGGAGGGAAACCCCATGCAGACACAAAGCGCAAATGCAAACACTACAAAGATATTGATCAGGAACAAGATTCAAGTCTAGTATGCTGGCTATATGAAGAAGCAACACCAACCACTGCACCACCATGATGTCTACATTATCTGTCTGCTGTACAATACGATGGGTTCATTAGCTGGGAAGTCCTTTGCATATTGCATGAAACTGATGGCAAGCAATCACATCTTTCGATGTTTAATTCTTGGCAGAGCTTCATAATGTGGGCCCTCGGAACTTCCATAGGGTTGTCCTTAGGGTGGGCCAGCTCACAGCACCTCTGGGTTGCTCAAAAGTGATCCCCAGCAACGTAGGGCATCCCCCTTGGCCTCTCATGCCTCAAATCTACTCAACTATACCTACCTCCACTCTGCTGAGTGAATTTTCCAACATTCATTGGGGTTCAGCCACAGCCACCTCGATACAGATTCTGGGTGTGTAGTGATGTTAGTCACAAGCTTACTTTTTGGTTGACCCCATAATTCACAAAATGGAAAAGGCTCTCCACAGTTACTGGCCTAGACCTCTTCTGCAGCCCATTTCCACTGGGTGATTCCCAGCTGGCCATCCTATCTGTTGGCATTCAATGATGAGTGCTTGGTACTCTCCATGCTTTTTCTCATTGGCATCCTCCATCCTCTTCTCCCACTACACAGTCAGCTTAAAGATCACCACTTGTTTTGTTAACCTAGACCCTAGAACTATGTCTGGCCTGAGATGGAAGCTGGTAATCTCCTCTGGAAATTTAAGTTGCTTGCTGAGATCCACTCTTATCTCCAGGCCAGCAGCTGATGCCAAACCTGTTGTGCCAGTTGATGTTCTGCTAGAGCTTTCTCTTGGTTTCACAAATCTGAATAGATAGATAGATAGATAGATAGATAGATAGATAGATAGATAGATAGATAGATAGATAGATAGATAGATAGTGTGGAGCCGACCCAGACACAGACAGGCGGACATGTTGTTCTTCACCACCACACGTATTTATTATATACAATATTTACAAATAATGGTCACTCAGACCCAGTTCAATGTGCACAAACCCCAACACACAGTCCTGGCCTCACAAATGCCTCTCTTCGGGCCGCCTCCACACTCCTCACGTGCCTTGTCCTGCTTCCACCCAACTCCAGCCCTGAATGAAGGGAGACGGGCCCCTTTTATACGCTCCCGGATGAGCTCCAGGTGGTTCCCGGCATTCCCTCGTTGGCCATGACCCAGCGTGGCGGAAGTGCCAGATGTTCCCCCGGCAGCTCTCCGGGTATCCATCTAAATCTTCCCCCCAGCACTTCCTGGTGTGGTGGAAGTGCTGAGGTCACAAGTTCCGTAGGCATTGGGGCGCCTCCTGGCGGTGACCACGGGCCCCTACAGGGTGGGGCTTCCATGCCCTGAACCCGTGGCCCACAAAGCAACCAGGAAGGCGGCCCCCACGTGATCCCAGATGGGCACACGCCCACTTCTGATCCTCCAAGGCATCCCGGCCGGGTTATCGCCCCTGGCATCCACTACAATAGATAGATAGATAGATAGATAGATAGATAGATAGATAAAGCAGGGTCTTTTGGTTTTGATGTTAATTCGATTATATTTTTCAGAATACAAGCTTAACAGTAGTGGGCAAAAACTTGGAAGACATGATACTTATAAATGTTCTCATTCTAGAACACATCAAGCCAGTAGTCATGTAGGTTGACCACTTTTAGGCAGATTGGCAACCATTGTTCAACTAACAGATGGCAGTAACATCAGAAAAGTCATATCAGAGCACATGACTCATCATACTTAATCATGAATGGCAAATGGCAACTGATGACCTGGCAGATGGCCACCGATATTGTTGAAGTGGACTAAGATACAAAATCATTGAATGTTTAAGGAAAGGAAAAACATCTCCTGCTGTGACACTTGCTACATTCATTTTCAGAGCTATTCAGGTTTGGTCAAGGAGGAGGCCATATTGGTTACAGCATTTTTATTAATTCAGAAGATAGTATGTGAATGAAAATGTTGGAACCTACAAGATTTTCGAAATCTGAAAATGAATTTTGTTTAAATATTTTTTCTGTGCCATTCTAATCATGGTGGTAAACTCACATGAAGCACTGCAAGGATTACATGGCCTTGCTTGTTTAGGCTGAAATGCTGAACTGACATAACTAGGATTGATTGTTTTGTCTGCATCCACATAATTTACTAATTGTTAAATGCATTTGATTTACATTTTTTGTGTTATTTTTTTAAAGTAATGCCCAACAACTATTTTATGTTTTGTGATTCTGTAGTTTGATTGTTTTTACATGCAATATTTTAAAGTTTTGTTAAAGAACAGTATACAGAAAACTGTCATGATGCATCAGCGGTTTAAAGTATATGGCAAATGTTGTAATAAATTTCAACTGGAACAGCCAGTGTTAACATACAGTATTTTACAGAATTAGAAAATAAACATTGTTTATTTTTCAGTTAATACAGAAACTTTACATAATCCCCTAGTGTATGATTTTTGTCAAAGTTGATTAATTATGTTGTGATGCATTAAAATGTCAGATAGGAGCAGGTATGGGATATTGGGAACATGAAGCTGAATTCTCATGATTTTGGAGGTTTTCTATAAAGCACCAACTGTGCACTTCCTGCCCTCCAGTGAATATTACGTACACCATAAATAAAAATCTTGCTTTCCACTTTGTCTATGCAGGATCAGGATTTGCAACAACATACAATTTATTTTTATTAAATATTTCAAAATGTGGTCATCATAGTAGTGAAGTACTTAGTGCTCCTGTGTCACTGATCCAGGATCCTTGGTTCATATCTCATTCCTGTATGTTGTCTGTGTGGAGTTTGCACATTCTCCTGATATTTCCGTTGGTTTGTCTCCTGGTTTTCTTCCACTTCCCTAATATTATACTGTACAAATTAAATTCAACACAGGCAATGTTTAGGCATGTGTTTGTAAGATGGCCCTGAAATAGACCGCCTGGGGATGTTTACTGTCTTCCACCCAGTGTTGCCAGGATGGGCTCTAGACACATCTTACATATGTGATTTCACACTTAAATGATGGTAAATGGTGCCATTCTCAGCCTAATTAGTAACATCAGTAGAGTTGCCTATAATAGATGAACTGGTAAGTGCTTACTTTGTGCTAACTGTTAAATAAGTAGCCATATCATCTGTAACAGAAGCTTATTTCAGAACATTATCTCAACCTACCAGATAGTAAGTCTACATATTTTAGGTCAGGATGAGCATGATATGTCCCTGGCTGATTTTCATATTCTTGAGTGTGTCAAGTTCATCTACCTTAAAAACAGTCCTGAGAAATTCTTGTTTACTCAGTTTTTAAAAATACAAATGTAATAGCATTATTGCAGTATAACTATTAGCACAGCTAACTCCTTATAATCAACATTTACTTGATTACTCAACTGTGTCAACAGCATTGCCTTACAGTCCTGGCGAGTTGCCCATAGCACAGCTGCCCAATGCTACTGTTATGGAGTGTCATGTGTGCCAAAAAGAAATAAAAAACACAATCAAATGAAAAAATGCATCCATTTATAGTGTCATGCATGTGCAGAACTCCTTACAGGCTCTGTCGAGGTATGTAATAACCTGCTGGGACGACAGGGGTGTGTTATCGCCATTTACGTTGTCTTCTTCTCTCCTTGAAGGACAGAGAAACAGCCCAGTGAGGCCTCCTGACTCTGCCTCTTCTGGCTCCCCGACCATAAAAACATGGCTGCCCCAAAGGATGTGTCATTTTGACAAAAGTGATCTGCTGGTCAGAACTCCCAAACAAGCTAAGCCTTTAGTTTGTTATTTAAACCATAAGGGCAAGAGCTCTAATGCCTCAGGATCGTTTTCATTTGTTTTGGAACTTTCTGTTAATTAAATGGGACAACTCAGTTGGGAGTTAAAAATTTCTTCGTTGACCTGTTATTCCTGCACTTGACCACAATATAAATAAATCATTAACTTTTGGAAAAGTGCAACATTACATATAAAGGATTTATTAAATTGTGAAAACAATGCATGCCTACATAAAAACTGTCTAATTATCATGAAATGCTACATCAGCTTTTTATTCAGTTTCAATAAAGTACTCACTTTTAATTTCACTTTTGCAGGTTTTATTTCAAAATGGAATGACTCAGTTATTGGTATCTCTAAATGTATTCATGTGAATATTTATTTTATAATTGCCTTTTTATTTATGTCATTCTGGTCTGAGTTGAGTCCAATATGCTCCTGCCAATCGAAATTTAATACACCTGACTCTAGTATTCCAATGATCTTTCTAAATCATGAGGACTTTTTGCAGTCCAATTGAGCTGGGTAACTTTAAGAAATTTTACGTTTCTAATAATGTACTGCTTAAAATAAAAAGTCTTGTTAAAAGCCCTATGTTGTCTTCCTGATTTTTTGCAATAGCTGTTCCATATACTGGGACCAACCATCTGACGACTGAAGTTTCTTTTTTTCTTATGGTTTTTGACCCATTTTGAAAAACAACCAGTTACTACAAATTATAGTCTGGGTAATCTTACTGATTCACACTGGCTATGCATTTTTTTGGTATTCCAGTATGCGTAGCACATTTAACTTTATGTATTTAATTTGTCTGTTTTGTTTTTTATTTTAATAAAATGTAATTGTATTGTATTGTATTGTATTGTATTGTATTGTATTGTAACAGATGATTTACCTGAACTACCCAAGCTATGCCCCTGCAGACAGCGTTAAGAAGCCATTAAGAATGCTAACAGAAGGTTATACTGTATATCAAGATGTGCAGAGTACAAGTAAGAAGTTATGCTTGAGCTTTATAATGCAATGGTGAGGCCTCACCTGGAGTACTATATGCAGTTTTGGTCTCCAGGCTACAAAACAAGACACAGCAGCATTAGAAAATGTTCAGAGAAGACCGACTAGGCTGATTCTGTGATTAAGTTGTATGAATTGTGAAGAAAAACTAAAGAGTTGAACCTTCCAGTTTAATCAAACAGAGATTAAGAGGTGACATAATTGAAGTATTTCAAATTATAAAAGGAATTAGTACAGTGGATTCATGTTGGTACTTTGAAATGGGTTCAGCAAGATCATGGAGATACAATTGAAAAGTTTTCTTTACATAGAAAAACAAAAACATGTGGAAAAAGTTAGTAGGAACAGAAGGACTTTAAGGATACTGAAAACTCAATGTTATTTTGGTGAAATTAGGCGGATATTTCCGGTGAACTGTGTTGGGCTGAATGGGCCGTTTTCCTCAAAAATTCACTAATGTTTTTTTCAGCTTTTGAGTGGTTCCATGTTCTATCTGCTGTGCACAACCATTTACAATAAAAGTATGAAACTTTGCTAACAGCAATCAACTTTCTACCCTTTCAGCCTTGTTCTGAACTCACGTTTTACAGCACAGTGTCATAGGGGCACATTTGAGCAGAATTTGGAGACTCACATGAACAGTTTGAGACTGTGCTAATGCCACACTGAGAATGCCATGGCTGGGACTCATAATGGTCTGGCAGTGACGGTGCTTGCTGCTCCACATTACACTAAATATGAAAAATGAATTAAACTTTATAGAGTAGTTCATCCATTTAATCTAAAAATAATGTTTCTTAACAGCCAGGAAACATTTCCAGTACAAACTGTGACAAAACAGTTTCTCACAACTACTTGAAAAAATATTTCATGCAGATTTCTGACATTTCTGGCTTGACAGCGTTTAAAAAAGATTTTATAATAGTTATGGAAAATTGTATTTATCTTGTCATTTGCACACCATCCAAAAAATGTACATTATGTCCTAAATTGTTTCTCCTAAGTAAGCACATGATATGAGTTAGAGAAAATCCATTTAGCTGCTTTCAATTGGTTTTAATGCAAAGCATGAAATAACACTGCAAAACAAGGACATAAAAGTCACATTGTCTTTAGAAATTCCCCAGAATGTTTCATTCCTCAGCGGTTTATTGAATCTTGAATTCATTCCTGCAAAATTTGTACCAAACAGAAATTATAAACATACATAAAATATATGACTTGGCACAGAGAAAATTTACTTTCATCAACTAACATTTTTTTGGATTTGTTTAGAGATTAGTAAAATTAAAAATCAAATTGGAAAGAGACCAATGCTATTTATAAGCCTGCTTAATGTTAGTCTGGCAACATAACATAACATGGTAAAACTAATTTAATCGATTTTGGGGTTGTGGAGACTGGAGTCCACACCTAAAACAGTGGGGCAAGCAGGCAGCAACCTTAGGATGAGGTGGCAGTCCATTGCAGGGCACATTGACACACATAGGGCCAGATTAGAATCATCTAACCAACATGTGTTGTCACACATATGCGTATGGGAGGCAGCTAAAAGAAAGTAATTCCACACCAGGCCAGGGGCTGCCGGGGTGCACTAACCCTTTATCTGTTATTTCTACAGACCAATGAGAAATTTTGCCTGGATCTGATGACATCACTTTTGGTTCCAGCCCCACTGATATCACTTTGGGTCGCAGCCCCAAATACATCACTTCAGGTTCCAGGGCCCATGATGACTTTACTATTACTATAACTGACTTTACTATTACCTAAAATGAAATAATTGTCAGATAGGGCTGTCACATTTTTTTCTAATCCTACACATAAATCCTGAGTTTTGTTCACTTTTAAATTCAAAAAATCTAGGCTCATCCAAGAGTGAATTTCGATGAAATGATCGGAAAGTTTTGTAAAATCAGTGAAAGCATCCTTATTCATCGTTATGTAAAGATTAACCATCTCAACATAAATATGGAATTGTCAACTTGCATTATATGTAACCAGTAATGGCACACTGCATGATAACGTGCAGTGAACACACTTGACTTGAGCATTCATAGTTTTAATACTCTTTCACAGTACGTTAAGCGATCGTTGGCTCAGAGGTTGATGTGCTTGATGATTCCTGAGCAGCTCTTCTTTTCTCCACCCTAGCAGCCCAATTCTTCTCTTCTTTCGTCAGCATCTTTTTGCATTAAAACTGATTAAGTCAGTGTTAGTGTTGCAATTACTTAGTACGTTTTCCATAATTTTTCACTTAAGCTAGCACTTAAGTCTTCAATCTGCCTCAAGAATGATTTAAGATATAAAGAGGTAGGGGAAGTGACGGAAAAGGTGGTAGGGATGAGAACGGCCCTGTGGGCTGCTGCCAAGAGTTGATTCTACAATAAATAAAATAAAAATAAAAAGAGGAATAACCTTGGAGGTCAACCTTCATCCCAGATGTGGATAGTAGACGTCACGTAGTATATGTGTACCAAGTTTCAGGTCAATAGTTCAAACGGTTTGCAAGCTACAGTTGATTTAAAATCCTGGACAGACAAACTGACAGCCACGGTAGCATATTATATAAGAAGATATTCTCCAGTGGAAGTATGTATCCAAGAAATAAAATAGAGCCTAATATTGACCATTGAGGTACAACATGGCAAAATTGTATAGTTGCAAATATAGAAATTATTTGCAGCAGTTACTGACCACAGTTTGACAAATAAGAGGCAAACCATTCCAAGGTGGTGATTAGTCTAGTATGTAGTGGGATGAAAGATGATGCAAGGTGAGACCAAAATTAGTTGGGATGTTATCCAGGCAAAATCCTGTTTAATTCGATTCCCCAAAATAAAGCAGCTGTTTCAACCAAAAAATAAGCACTCACTTGCACTGCAAAAGGTGGCAAGTTACAGATGTTTGTAAATGCCTGAAGCATCTGCATGACCTTCATTGTGGCTTGTAAGGTTTAATTTGATGCATTGAGGTGCCACTTCCTGGGAGTGTTTCTGTTTTATAATGGCTGGACCAAAAGGGGGGGCAGGGGGCTTCTTTGCCTTAGTTGCACTCAAAGGATGATTTCTCAAGGCTGTGAGGGAAAAGGGAGACAAGACTGCTAGTGACACGGTGGTACCATATACTTTAGGAGAGCCCTGAAGGTGATCCTCAGGGGAGCATACTTGAAAGTGATACAAGTGGAAAAACTGAACACATGGAGAAAACTTTTTATGCAGTTAAGGAGAATATGCCAACTCTACAATGAAATACAAACCCAGGGCACTGGGCCCATGAGGCAGCAACACTAACCACTGTATCTCCATGCCTCCTAAATGATGTTTGAAGCTGAGAACAAAAAAGATGATATTATTCAGTGTGTACACTATGTGAAAGGACAGTGGATTTGCTGCTACATTTTTAAAGCAGCCTTAAAAATAATGCAAAATGTTGCTAAAATGCTTCTCCAACCATGACACTATTTCCGAGCATTGGATCAGACACATCTGGCATGTCAGATAATTTTCTAGCCTACATGAAACATAAAAACCTCTCCTCTTTTATATTTAATACAAGTCCTCATCTACAATTATGTTAAGTTACACAATTTTTTCACTACTTTTCTCAACTGACACCGCAAAAGAAGAAGGTTGTGCAGCTCCTTGTAATAGATTGGAACCTCCTGATTGTCTCTTTATCTCCATAATCTGCCTCCAGACAAAAATATAAAGAAAAATTTGGGCTCTGAAAATGGATGAATGATTAACATTGCAAGGTGGGATGACTGTGACTTAACTATCGCGTGAAGCAGATTCAAGATTGCACAGATTTGTATTTCATAACTGTTAGGCGCACCCAGGAACAAAGAAGATTAACAGAACTTACAGAAGGTAACAGATTTATGTGTTTCTTTTGAAAGGAAGAAGATAAGTTCCAATAAATAATCCTTCAAATCATCGTTATGGAATTTAATATATGTTAAAAATGGTGTCATCCTCAGGGGTGGGGATCGATCTGTTTTTAACTCAATCTTTCTTTTTGTAAAAACTTGATTGCTTTGTATGGATTGCAATAAAATTAATAAAAAAAAATTTTTAAAAATGGTGTCATCCATCTCTTTAAGGCAGGAACTTCAGAACTTGGTTCTTCCAAACTGTGCAAGGAAGATCGTCCACCACTGGGACTGAAGACAGTAGAGCTTTACAGTTCAGTGTATGGGGAGCAAATAACAAGCACAATCACTTCCCTGTTAATCTGGCTTGTCCGCCAACATCGATGGATCAGCCATGGTAGTCAGCCTTTTTAATCACCTACCTGGAAAGAAAACAAGGATGTCCCAGCAGCTCATACAATATATAGGTGTTTAACCAAAGGATTTTTCTGAGCTTCCACTTACTTGGTCAGGACTGCAAATAGGAAACAGTGTTTTGTTTGCATTTCCATGCTGTATAGACACTATCTGTATGGAGTTTGGACAGTCTCTATGTATTACTATGAGATGTTTGATTTCTCTGGTCAGACTAACAGTTTATTTTATGGAAATCAGAAGAGAAAAGACCAAACTAATGACCTTTAACACCATTGGCTTCATCATTGATATCAAAGTCAATAGCTAGAAACTTAAAACACTTTTGAGCTTCAAATACCTGAGAATATCTGTCTCATATGTAGGTTCAAAGCCTGAAATCCTGGCCAGGATTGCTCAAACAACAGGCCACATACTATTGGCTGTGAGAAATGGGAAGGATGGTACTGGGACGGTTAATTAGAAACAGCCATTTTCAGCCATTTAAATTGACATGGTCTGGGGATGTGATCAGTGATAGCATTCAATAAATCCAACATACCCACTATGGTATAGCAGGGCTGAAGGAGATGTGCAATTTTTAAGTAATTGATTAAAAATGGTGCGGCTTGGGTTCTGTGGAAGCGTGTGCTCGTGTGGCCTCGGGATGTTTAATGGGGTGGTTGGGTCTGTTCATACTTACACATAAGTGTGTGGTTAGTTGCAATCTTCTCTGTGATTTTCCGTGGATTGTAATTAAGATGTCACACCCACAGAGGTATAAAGGAGGATGAGGAAAGTGACCTGAATGAAGGCCGAATCGGGTTGCTCAACCCAAGGTAGTAATGGGAAGCAGGCAGTCAGTGGCCCTGTGGAAGCACAGTCCTACTGAGCATAAGAAAGAGGTGGGGGATGAGAGAAAAGTCCTCTTAGGGATCCAGTAGGTGCCAGAAGGGTGTAGGGAAGATGGAGGGTCATGCTTAGAGTGTAACAGCAGAAGAAGATGGAGGCAGTCATGGTGAGTGCCAGAGGGTGTGACCGTAGCTGCTGGCCATCCGCTGTCTGCAAGACCCAAGCAGGGTGAGCAAGGGAGACAGAGAATGGAAGTTGTGCTGGGTTGGAAGAGAAAGAAAAACCCGATTTCTGCACAGTTTAAATGGAATAGTGATTCTATCTCTGATTTTAAGTTTCATGGAAGAGCACCTGTTTTTATGGATTATGCATTGACCTTATTTATTGGCAGCACTGCACACTTTGCACTTTATTGTTTGGAATAAAAGCCCTTGCGCCACCTCATGTTTGTTCTTATGTCTTTATTTGCCCTAGTTCATCTTAGTTCATGCCTATTGACAGTTCTGGCTTCAAGATTTGCCTGGGACTGTGGAGACCACCCGGATCATCAACATACACAACTAGAAGTTGCATAATGTGACATCAGCTTAAAGCGATGAATGGATGGATTTTCAAAACCATTTGAAATTATTCCCTCATGGTTCCTGGACACCAAGTTTAATTCCATGCTACTGTGAACAAAAATGTTCTTCAGGTTTTAATAGTAGTGTTCAGCATGGAGTCTTGTAACTTTCCATTCTAAAACAATGCCATTAAATTGATTGGAAAATTTGATTTGTCTCAATTGTATTAAGCGTAGATGTTTGCTGCAGAATGTCCCTGATGGGTTCAGCTTCCTGTGACCCTAAAATCCAAATCCTGACTACAGTTCTTCTATAAACAAAAACAAATGTATGACTGTCATTTAACCCACTTTAGATAATTAAAAATATATTATTTTAGGTATAAAGCAGATGTTTATCTCTGTAAAAGGATAAAAATGGGTCATGAAAAAAAATGTTTCCTCTTAAAATAATGACTCAGAAAAACACAACCGTAATGCTGGCACTGATAAAGTCCCTCCTATCAAGTCATATAACAGATATTCTTCTTGACTTATTTCTTTGCCAGCAGACTTTGACATACTCCAGCAATACTGATCCTACAAATCTAAGGAAGGCAATTTGAGGATTTCAAATACATTCCTAGGGCTTGAAGTACAGCTTTTCTGAAGTCAGACTCCTGCCTTGATGCTGATTAAGTTGGACTAGGTGGACAACCTGCCTTTGGAGTTTCTGCGGGTAGATGTGTCATGTATACGGGTGTTTTTTATATGAAATTGCTACTGTAGATTAACATCACATACATATTCTCTATTTGCATTTTATAGAAATTATGATGTGCTTTGAGTCATTACTACTAAAATGTTCCAGTCATCTTTTCACTTCTCACAGACATGTAGATTAAAATTACACAGCATTGCCCACTGTTTACAGCAACATATTTCTGCAGCATTCATCTAAAATATTCTCCTCTCCAAGAAAAATGATATCATGATAAAATCCATCCATTTACACCCAAGCCAATTTTACTTTACTGAAAGCTGACATATCAGGTGGAAGGCTGGCTCAATTTCAAGACAAAGCACAAGCACACTGCAGCACAGGCATGGTTAAAATGGGAAGAACTGCGTGTCACTTGAGGAGGATTATGGGCAAAGTGTACTCTTTGAACTTTTAGAAAAGAAAAAATAAGGAAACTTTTGAGAAGGACTCAGTATGCTGCCTGACATATCTTGTCATACTTCATTACCTATTATTTCTGAAATAGCACCTAGTTAAGATTTCAGAGCTCTAAAGGTGCATTTGTAATACCATAATAGGCAACGTATTCTGCGTATCTGCAGTTCCTGGTGTAACAAAAAATACATTTTAGGATTTATTCAAAATTTTGCATCAGTGATAGATAGATAGATAGATAGATAGATAGATAGATAGATAGATAGATAGATAGATAGATAGATAGATAGATAGATAGATAGATAGATAGATAGATGGATTTCCCATGCTAATTGACCTTGAGCTTGTGCAAAATCTTTGTGTTTTGAGAAACTGTGAAAGATGACAGTAGGCCAGGGAGTGGCTGTCTTTTATTGGAACTTTTTTCCTTAATACTTGCTCAGTTGTTATTTTAGATCAATTGGTAGCTTGTTATAAAAATTGAGTGTTTGGTTAAGGCCTTTCTGAGACTTTGAGAGAAGGCATGGACATTCAAATGGAACTTACTATCTATTTGTCTGCTGGGCACTTTTCAAGGAGCTCTGTCTCAGGCCAGAAATTGTTCACTTCACTTTATCAGTTAAGGATCATCTAAGGAACTGAATCATATGAGAAATGTCATCTGGGACTGAATAAAGACATGTATGTATGATTCTTTGTATTGCTTGTATTTGCTGCCATTGGTTATTGTGAAAATAAATAAAATGTTTAAGTAAAAAGGTCTTTGTCCTATTATTGATTAAAGAGCTACCATTGATCATTTCGTGTCTAGGTGTGGCACCTTAAGGATGCAAAGTCCTGTATTGTCAGTAAGCCTGACTGAAGTAAAGTAATGAAAATAAACCACAGTCCCAATTAGCGAGCAGCCTGCCATTAGAAGTATCTATATACTAGATATCTATATTTATCTGAACAACTGACTTTATTCAAAAATGTAATCATAACTATATACAATATGTTTTTGTAAAAGGCTTTGTGAGAATTTTAAAATGTTACATTGTTTCAAAAACAATAATAATATTTCTTTATTCATACATAAATATAAATTAATGTGAATCCTAAATCTTTTTAGTTAAACTAATATTGGTAACTTATCTAAAACAAATCTAGCTTAAAATTTAATTCAGCTCATAGAAATACAGTAAATTATATAATTATATTTTTTCATATTTTATTAGTGAAAAAATGCTTGTCCTGACTGATGAATTAATAGGAAAGAGTTTGGTGTCCCTGCCTCACGGCTGAAGGAGACTGAGATTGATTCACAGACCACATACCTGTGTGGAGGTCCGTATTCTTCACAAGTCAGTTTGGCTTTAACTTTTATTATCTGATTTTTCCATTCACACTTCCATTAAGTGACAACTGTGCATGTCCCTGGAGCAAGTGTCCAGGTACTTGTAATGGGGTCAGTGCCATCTAAGTCCTAAAGCTGACAGAATAGACTTGAAGTAATTAAAGCATTTAAATCAGAATGTGCTCTTCAATTACTCGTTAGCAGAAACAATGAGGGCAAAAATCTAAAAATAGAGAAACTCTTTAGGCAGAACACAAAGCCCAATGGCGTGCATATGAAATAGGGCAGTCTCTGATTATCATGAGGGGTGACTGGACCACTTGCCTACACAAATGTCCTGCTCACCTTCCTGTATATATCAAGAAATACTCCTGCACATTCATGCTTGTCTTCCTCCCACCAGGTGGGCTGACTAAAAGCTCAACTAGCCTTCATGTCCTACCAGTAACATTGCCCTAGTGTATCTTGAGACCTGCTTGCAGATATTATGAGTTTACTTGTTAATAAAGTTTTTTTTAATATTTTTGGTCGTGTTTTTTATGGAGGTTTTGTACCTATACAGAATTTCTAGTATGAGGGATCAATATTGGAAGTCAATTTTGCAATTCACTGCTTATTTAAAATTAGGAATTATTGTGCGCCATTTCTGAAACCATCTTGTTTTGACATAGCACACAGCCATTTTTTGAGTCCCATTGTTGGGATGTTGCTCCCTTTATCTGTGGACGTGGACTACTCCACCGAGATTGTAGATAACAAAATTCTTTGCTACAAAATTCTTTCTGAAAGTCTTGTTGCTCTGAATTTTGACCTTAAATTTTGTGTTAATAC
Source organism: Polypterus senegalus (assembly GCF_016835505.1). NCBI lineage: Eukaryota > Metazoa > Chordata > Cladistia > Polypteriformes > Polypteridae > Polypterus > Polypterus senegalus. Next base: position 39,067,024 of record NC_053155.1, read on the forward strand.
AGGGTAAACCAAAAAGAAACAATACAAAACAGGGTATACAAAATAGTTTTTTTTTTACTGTCTTTTAAGGTGTTGGCCATCATTAGCGATACACTCTTCGAGACGATTTCCGAAAGCTCACATGACTCGTTCAGCCATTTCAAGGGGAATAGTGGTGATTTCATGGTGAATAGTGCTTCAAGGTTTTGAGGTCGGTATGTGTATACCTTCGACATGAGATCGCCCAACAAGAAAAAAATCACACAGATAAAGATCAGGTGAACATGAAGGCCACCCAACATTGCCGCACAGTTAGATCAGCTTTCCTGGAAACATCTCCCTTTAAAACTTATGAGCGGTATTTCCATCCTGTTGAAACGAGGGATCCATTTCTTCCAGTTGGGACTGCAAAAAGTTCTATAGCATTTCATTGTAACATTCTGAAGTGTGGATGACCGTTGCTCCCCCCTCCTCAAAAAAGTAAGGGCCTACAATGCCAAATTCTGCAATGGTGCACCAAACTGTAACATGCTCACTGTGCAGCGGTCTCTGATGAAGTTCACAAGGGTTGGTTTCAGCCCAATAGAGAAAGTTTTGCTTATTTACTCAACCACTCAAATGGAAATGTGCCTAGTCACTGCACATAACGATGGCATCTCGATAAACGGTTTTCAGAATGTTCATGCACAACTCTCCAGTCTCTCTCAGTAATTTCCTGCACTACCATCATTTTGTATGGATGGAAATGAAGGTCCTCATGCAAAATCCTCCTCAAAGATGTGTTGGAAATGCCTAAGGAAGCATGTTTGCGTGCTGAACATCTAGGAAACTGCAAAATTAATGCCCTTACAGCTTGGATGTTTTTAGGCGTTCGTACTGTATAGTTCGTACAGGGTGGCCTGGAGATTTTCTGTTCAATGTTGTACCCGTGTGTTTAAATTTAGCCACCCACTGAAGAATTGTTTTCTGATTTGGGACGTCACTGTTAGGAAGAATGCTGAAGTATGTTCGGAAGGCGTGTTGTGTAGTGATGATAATTCGTTGCTTTTGAAGAACACTTCAGCAATGAAAGCACAGTGCACACTAGACTCAGGCATGTTGCTGACTGAAAACTACAAGGGATCGCCTATCAAGGGGCCCCCACCCCAACCCACTTAGCTGCCTCTACCTCGTGCAATGACCTTGAGGAATGTGGTACTTCATTTTGGCTCACCCTATATTTTGACCTTGATGACTAGGGTTTTGCCTGTTGTCCACGTATGACTCTTCTAGTTTCATTCCTTCAATTTCACTAATGTTTCATCTTCAGCATAACAGCAGGATGATGTGTAGAAGTTTTAGAACAATATGCCTAAAGCTCCCACTGGTGTGCAGTGTCCATTTTAATATATTTCTTTTCTCTAGAAAAACTTGATTCCCCTTTCCAATTCCATTCTTTAACCTCAAAACCATCCAACATGCAGGTCTTTCAAAGAGAAAGAATACAGTGCATGAATGTGATTGGTTGTATCAAATGTACTGCTGATTATGTAAACATAATGAAAAAATGTATAGTATAAAATAAAGATAGACAGATGTGTATTTTTGTTCTAATGACTTGGATGTAGCAAAAGGTTCATACTGTAGATTGACAGCCTTTATTGTAAAATCGAATGATAGTTGTCTCTCTCTCTTCCAAAGCTTCCTGCTTTCATTTTTCAGCTTTTATTTCTGAGGCAGAAGCAGGGATAAATTCCAAGTCCATCGGTCCCTTGGCCTGACAAGACACTCGGCTCCCCTTCCCCAAACTCTGCATTTTAGCCACAACCAAGCTACAGTAACATTGAATAAAGGTGCCTTATTCAACTAAATGCTGGTGTTCATTTGCTTTAATATGGCATCAAACACAATCAAATAATTGCATTAAACTAATTAAGTAGTAGATCACATACCACATCATTTGCACAACAATAATTGTTGCTGGCATTGCGTATTTTACACAAAGTGTCTAGCAATAAAACAATATCCTATACTTGATTTGTATTCAAAGATTAAAAAAAGCAAATACTGTAAAACCAAACAATAATATGAACTGGGAAACAATGTAATCATTGTTTGGCTGTCCTTCCCCACTAGAGACTAGAAGAATCACAATCTCTAGTTTGTTCTAGTTTGTTTGTGCTGTGTTGGATTTATATTTAATTAATGATAAATATCCACCACTGCAGCCATCAGTGAGGTGTTCCTGAGATATTCTGTAGAGCTACAAGCAATAACGTTATAGTCGTCTGCATTATCTTTATTGTCCTACCTGAGCCAACCTCTATAGGGCAAAGCCGCAATTAACCACAATGCAATGAAATAGAAATAGAAAACACAACTAGGCAGGAAACATAAAATAGTAAATCAGTTCCCTATCTTACACAGTCTTCTGTCTTGTTATCTCCTCACAAAATCATTAAGATTCTTTAATTGCAAGTCCCCAGCTAAGAGTCAGTTCATTCTCAATGGACTTTAGAGAGTAGCTACAAATTTCTAGTTGGTTTAATTTTCATGAGGGCACCTCCTTGACCAATAGACCCAGGCATAATAAAGTCTTAAGCTTTATAAAGAACTAGTGAGGCCACACTTGGAGTACTATGTACACTTTTGGTGTCTGGTTCACAAAAAAGACTCAGTAGCCCTAGAGAAAGTCCACAGAAGAGCAACGAGGCTGATTCCAGGGCTGCAGGGAGTGAGGTATAAGGAAATATTAAAAGAGTTTCAGTTTAAACAAAAGAAGATTAAGAGGTGACATGATTGATGTGTTTGAAATTGCGTAAGTAATTAGTACAGTGAATTGAGATTACTACCTTAAAATGAGTTCAACAAAAACACAGGGCCAATGTTGGAAACTTGTTAAGGCTAAGTTTCACACAACCATTACGAAGTTTTCATGACATAGAGAACTATAGACACATGGAATAAAGTACCAACTAGTGTTGTAGACAGTAGGACTTTAGATACCTTCAAAACTAGACTTGAGGCTATTTTGGAATAATTTGGTTGATAGGATTGGTTAACTTTGTGGGGCTCAATGGCCTGTTCTTGTCAAAATTATTGTAATATTTGGTGGGAAGAAGGAAGAAGAGAGATCTTGTAGGTGGCAACAGGAGTGAGAATAGACTTTTGTTGGCAGAAAGCGGATAGAAATTTTTCAGAGGTGGTGGGTATAGGATGGTTCTGTCTGCTGATGGAACTCACTTTGGCAGCGGTTGTAGCAAGTATAGTTTTGCCAAAGGGAAGAGAATGTTTTTGGAAAGAGAAGTATATCCTAAAATGATATTATTTCTTATGTTTCTATGCCCTGACTGATACACAAAGAAACATTTGAATGGAAAACAGGTTGTCCATCCCAAAAGCTCACCTGTCTCCCCATATGTCTATGGTTGTTTCATTAAAGAGTTCAGAAATTGTAAAGAACAGAGTTCATTTGGTAAAACCCCCGGCTCGTCAAAATCTGGATCGCAACCTGCAGTGAATCACAATGGATTCAGCAAATGGATTGGCGGACGGTTGATAGAAATGATGACTGCATTACAACAACAACATAAACATTTATTTCTATATCACATTTTCATACAAAGGATGAAGTTCAAAGTGGTTTATAACTTGTCAAAACAAGTAGGTACATGCCAAGAAAAAACAATTGAACAGAGATGGGAATAATAATGAATAAATAGTATACAAAAGATATGTAATTAAGAGATTTAGAGTGGCTAAAATTTAACTCTTTTTTAAGATTCTAAATGACAGTCTGATGATAAGGTCAGAGGGCCAGGAGGACTGAAAAGAATAAAATAAAACTCCAATTGAGATAGAGGAAAAAACTAAATCTGCAGGGGTTCCATGCCAAAAGACCGCCCAGAACCCACTGATCTATTCTTCCTAATATGAATGTGCTTAAGTCGTTCTTTATTGTTTTCTTTTTAGGCCTTATCTTAGAGGATTCGATGCAGTGAGCTTTGTAATAAGTTGGATTACTTGCTTTCATTCATTTCACTTTACAAGAAGCTTCAAGTAAAGAGCGTCAATTTATTGAAAGCAAAGCTTGACTTAAGATTGAATCGACTGCCTACTCTGTATAAATATAATAATAAATGACCAGCAAGGTATCCCAAAGTGTAGTGTTGCTACCTCATGGACACGGGGTTCAGACCTAGACCAGGACTATTATACTGTATTGAGAATTACTTGTGTTTTGTTCTGTGTATTGTATTGTTTTGACCCCCTTCTTTTTGACTCCCACTGCATGCCCAACCTACCTGGAAAGGGGTCTCTTTTTGAACTGCCTTTCCTAAGGTCTCTTCCATTTTTTCCCTACTAGAGTTTTTTTTGGGGGGGGAGTTTTTCCTTGTCTTCTTAGAGAGTTAAGGCTGGGGGGCTCTTAAAAGCAGGGTCTGTTAAAACCCATTGCGGCACTTCTTGTGTGATTTTGGGCTATACAAAAATAAATGATATTGTATTGTCTTTATGGATTGTGCAATTTCTCCCCCTGTGGGTTTTTCTGCAGGTTTTTCCTGCCACAACCCAAATGGTAAATCATTGATTTTAAATGGGCACACATACTATATGTGTCAGTGAACACTGTGATAAACTGGTCTTCTGTCAAGGGCTTTTTCTTACCTTGCCCTCAATGCTTCCGCAAAACAGGCTATACTCCCCATTCAATGTGGCCCTCAATTGCATTAAGAATTGGAATTGAATGTTATTTTAATAAAACTGGATCCTTAGCTAAGCCAAAAGGACCTGACAAAGTATTCTTCCTTTCATGTTGGTTTGACCTAAATAATAAATAATCATTCTATTTTTCATGTCGGTTTGGCCTAAATAATAAATAATCATTCTATTTTAGTTAGTTCAAGCTTCATCTATGACATATGTATAAAAGATAAAGACACACCAGATCTCTTCTTCATGGACATCCTGAAACATTTGGCAGAACAAGTGTCCTCATCTTGAGCTGAAACATAAAGAAATGAAGTTCCCTCCCCTTATTACGAGCCCGCTTTTCACTGCCTCTGCCAAATCTCCTGCCCACTGCTCTCAGCTCATTTTGACAACCTGCCTTTCAAGATCACCACAAACCCATCAAAATAAATCAGATCACAGCCGTAGTTCTCAACAAATGCCAAGTGTGCAGGAAAAAAACGCATAAGTAAGCTCAGCACTTAAACATCACAAGGTTTAAATCTTTAGAGATCCATAAATTACGCCTTTCTTTGCTGTGAAATATTAGTTTACCTTAGTCAAATACAAATATGTTCCAATAACTTGACACATATTTCCTAAAACACTCTTTTATAAAGGACAAAAACTTGATTCACTGGTAAACATTTATGTTTTGATCTCTACATCATCTGCTAAATGGTGCCAGTTCTTCCTCCCTTAGATATACTGTTCTGAATTTCCTTTCATTGTAGCTATTTTTTACGATTAATACATTTATATACATATAAAAAAAGTGCATTATGCATCATAAAGTATATACAATTTAAATGAACATGTAGAGTTCAGTTATTAAATGAAATACCCCAAATGATTTCTTCTGCTCAATACATGTATTATAAAGTCACACGTGAAGAAATAATAAGAGGAGAGGAATGATATTAATTTGGACACATTTGTTACTTTTCAATGTTGTGCTTTCCAAAAAATTAAGCAAAACTGATAAAGAAATGAGGACACTTTTCAAGGTATAGGCGGCTTTGCCAAAAGCAACCGAGCAGCTGCCAGAAGAGAGGGCAATAGTGTTAACCTCATTTCCATTCATTATTTACTAAATATCTCGTCTGTCTCTGGAGATTTGATGTCCTTCTGTTGAAATAAATCCAGAAAAAGAAGACAGCCTTTATTAAGGAGAGTAAATGAGAGTTCACTTAGATTTTTCTCCTCACACAATGGATAGCAGTAAGCTAAATCACTGAAAAATACATAGGTTGTGATAGAGATGTGAAACTGATTTATATAAATGTGTTCTATTGTTTATTTTTGGGGCTCACAAGGATACTGTAGTTGAATTTTTAAAAAAAATTTTTGCTAAGGTTATAAAAATCAGCAAGCTGTAAATATAAAAACTGTATGTATGGTTTGGAGTGTTAACGGTGTACCTGTTTTGGATGAACTCTACAATAATATCCACTAATGAAGACTGCCTGAAAATCCATGAAGTATAGCTATGGTAGTGTATTTATATAGAGTTTTTAGATCTGTATGGATAACACATATAATATAATATAATATAATATAATATAATATAATATAATATTGCAATGCAATTGCCTCATAGCTCCAGAGTCTTGAGTTCAAATCTCAGCTCAGACTCTTCCTGTTAGGAGTTTGCTTGGGATTTCTTCAGATATTCACATTTTCCTTTCACATCCTGAAAGCATGCAAGCTAAGCTTATGGGCCATGTAAGACCGAAGGTTGGTGTGTGCATGATCTTACTTCTGCAACAGAATGGCACCTCTTAAAGAGTTTGTTTCTGCATTTGGGGTTTTAAAACGGATGGACAATATAATCTTGATTCATTAGATTATTGTGTCCATCAACCATAATATAATATAATATAATATAATATAATATAATATAATATAATATAATATAATATAATATAATATAATATAATATAATATAATATAATATAATATATCTGTGGTGGGCTGGCGCCCTGCCCGGGGTTTGTTTCCTGCCTTGCGCACTGTGTTGGATGGGATTGGCACCAGCAGACCCCCTTGACCCTGTAGTTGGGATATAGCGGGTTGGATAATGGATGGTTGATGGATAATATAATATAATGTAATCTGTAACATTGTTATTCACTTCTTTAACATATTATAAGATAGCTCCATATTTTTCCTTTAACCACATGGCTAACTGCAAGCAATTTTATTAATTGTATAGCTACCACATAACCCTTGGACACCAGTTTGTGTGCTGTATCCATGTTTATGTGGATTACCCATCATGCTCCAAAAGGATGTCTTTTTTGATAACTCTAAACTGACTGCAAGTACAGTAGATTCAGAAAGTATTCAGATATCTTCAGTTTCTGCTTGCTTCATTGTGTTATAAATTTCATTTTTATTGGATAAATGTGTCATTTTTGCCCATCAATCTATGCTAAATAACCTATAACAAAAACACGCTTGCAAAGTGGGTTGCAAATTTATTATAAATCAAAAACTGAAACACACTCATTCATGTAGGTGTCAGATCTTTAATTCAGTACTTTGCAAAAGCCCCCTTGCAAGCAGTTCCAGCTTTGTGTCTTCTTGGGTAAGTCTCTACAAGCTTTTCATTTAACTGCAACCCTATCCATCCCACAAATACTATCATTAAGTTTGCAGATGACACCTCTGTAATGGGACAGAAAGAGATGAGTTTGCCTACAGAGATGAGGTCCAGAGACTTACAAAATGGTAGCTTAACAGTAAACTCCTCTCTACATCAACTGAGACCATGTGGAAAGGGTGCACATTTTCACATTCCTGGGAAACAACATCTCAGAGAACCTTTCCAGGTTTGAGAATACCACAGCAATGGTCAACAAGAGACTACACTTTCTGACAGTGCTCAGGAAAAACAACTTAGAGCAAAAGCTATTGGTGGTTTTTTATCGTTCAACCATTGAGAGCATACTGTATTACAGTATGGTAGGCTAGATGCATGGCAAAAGACAAGAAGGATCTCAAGAGAGTCATACACTCAGCACAAAAAAATAACAGGCTGCTGTCTGCCCTCCCTGGAAGACATTGCCCGCTCTCGCTATCTTACCAGACTCACAAAGGATCCTTCACACCCTGGTCATCACCTGCTTGAACTGTTACCCTCAGGTCAGCATTCTAGATCTTTGAAAGCTTGGGCCAACAGATTCAGAAAGTTTTTTTTTTCAATGGCCATAAATACGTTGAACAAAAATAAGCTATTCCCCAGTGAAATGGTATTATTTATCATTTATTGTATTACTATTTCATTTTTGATCTCATTTCTTTTTACGTATATATATATATATATATATATATATATATATATATATATATATATATATATATATATATATATATATATATATTGATTATATTGTACATATAATATACTCTGCAATATCCTTTAGAGCAGTAACATGTTTTTTCATAAAATCAGTGTTGTTTGCTTTTTTTTACCCAACTGGAGTGGTGCTCGTAATTTAATTGTCATTTTTTGCAATGACAATAAAGACTTTCTATTTCCATTTCTATTTCTACTTATCTTATTCTTGCTGGCAGATCCTCTCAATCTCTGTTAGACTGGATTGGATGTCTGTAAACTCTCATTTTCAGGTTTCTCCACAGATGTTCTATGGGGTTTGACTTAGCATTATCTTGGCTGTCTGCTTCAGTTTATTGTCATGCTGAAAGGTAGACCACTGCCTCAGTATGAGTTTTTGTGCATGGAGGGTTTTCTTTAAGGACATCTCTGTATTTGGTTGCATTCGCCCTTCCCTCAATTCTGACCAGTCTACCTGTCCCTGCAATTGAGAAGCACCCTAATAGAATGATGCTGCAACCACCATGTTTCACCATAGGGGTGTATTAGTCTTGTGATGAGCACTGCCTGCTCTTTTCCTGACATAGTGCTTGGACTTCTGCCCCAAAGAGTTCACTTTTTGTCTCATTGAACAGCTGAATCTTTTTTCTCATGCTCTTAGTATCTTTTAACTGTCATTTGACAAACTCCAAACAGGAGTTAGCCAATCTATTGTAAATGCTTGATTAATGGAGTGCTGTTGAGATGGCTGTCCTTCCAACAGGTTCTCCCATCTCAACAGAGGATTTCTGAAGCTGTGTTAGAATTGTCATTGAGTTCTTGGTCAACTCCCTGACTGAGGCCCTTCTTCATCGGTTATTCAGTTTAGCCAGATAGTCAACTCTAGGAAGAGTCCTGGTGGTTCCAAACATCTTCCATTTCACAAGTATTGAGACCACTGTGCCCCTGGGAACACACAAAGCTTTACAAATAGCTTTAATCCCATGCCCTGATCTCAGCTTCACCACAATTTGATCACAGAGGTCTACAGAGAGTTCCCTGGGCTTCATGGCTTTGTTTTGTTTTGACATGCAGTGTGAATTATGGGACCTTATATACACAGGTACAGGTGCATCCTTCTAAATCAATCAATTCAGTTTCATACAGGTGGACTCCAATCAAAGTTCTAGTCACATCTCAAGAAGAATTAAATCAAAAAGGACAATTAAGAGTGCCACAGCAAAGTGGGGTTTCAGCTTTTGATTTCTAATAAATTTGCAAACCTTTTTTAAAATATGTTGTTTTCACTTTGTCAGCATGGGTTATTAATTTTGTCCATTCAAGAAAAAATCTACAACACAGTAAAGCATGCAGAAAGTGAAGGGGTCTGAATACTGTCTGAATCCATTGTATGCCCTGCAGTTGATTTGAGTTCTGCCTGGGATTTGGCTTTGCTATCTCTCCTGGCACAAAAGACCACTTCTAGTAACTCCATACCACCATAAATTTGTTTCAGTAATGAAGAGACATATAGCACTTTTTGTACTGAAATAAAGACAAACAAATATGTAAACAAATTTACACATTTTGAAATAGTCAATTCCCACTGCTGGCAAGCCATACTGAGGCATATAAAAGTGCTGCAATATGACCCTAAGCGTAAGTGCTTTACAAGCATCGCCAGAATGTACCCAAACACCTAAAAAGGCAACAGTCCCAATTAAGTCAAAGGTATTGATCCAGGTGGCAGAGCGCCAGCTTGTTTTTGCTGTGCTGTTGTTTTTCTCACTTTCTCTAAGAGAACAAGCACTATGTGCACTTTATTTTCTATGACAGTGTACTAGAAATTCTATAAAGAAAATAGAGAAAAATACATTTCCTTTTTTCATTTTGTTCCTTTGCAATATAATAAACTTTTATTATTTTGGGCTAAACTAATCCTCCTTTGGTCTATGAGTGCTTTTAGCATCCACACCTCTAAGTAATGTGTTAGCAGTGCGCACTGATCTGATCAAAAGAGAACATTGTGGACTACACTGCACTGTGTTTCCTTTTATTTATTATAGTACACTTTGATCAATTAGGCTGTCTTTACAGGGAGCATTTTTAGAAAAGTTACTCAAAGCGGTCAAGCCCATCATTTCAGAGAAAATCCTAAATGAGGAACCTATGTCTGAAAATATAATTCATAAAAAAGAATATAGCATAACTTCTAACATAACTTCTTTTGTGCTTATTTACATTGCTAGAAAAAGTTTTCACCTCTCCCCTTGGAGTTTTTCACATTTTGTTCTACAACATTGAATCATAGTGGGTTTAATTTGGCTTTTTGACACTGATCAACAGAAAAAGACTCTTTAATGTAACCTCTGCAAAGTGATCTAAATTGATTACAAATCTAAAACACAAAATAATTGCCCACATAGCAATTCACCCCTTTAATATGGCACCCTAAATAGTCAGTGGGATGCTGGTTTTGGTTTTAGAAGTCACCTCCTGGGGTTTCAGATGATTGTAGTATAAATCCATCTTATCTGGAAGGTCCAACTTGTGGTGATTCAGTGTTGTAGTCTAATCTACACAAAGAAGACAACAGAACACTCCAAGCAACTCAGTGGAAAGGTGAAAACACACAAGATAGGGGAAGGAGACAAGAAAATATCCAAGTCACTAAGTATGCCTTGGAGATCAGTGAAATCAACCATTAAAAATGGAAAAAGTATGGCACAGCTCTAAATCTGTCTAGATTAGGTCATCCACTAAGTGCACTTGATCGGGCAAAAAGAAGACAAGTGATGTTAGTCCGCCAAGAGATCTATAACTCTGAAAGAGGTACAAGCTACAGTTGCTGAGATTGGAAGGAAAACAGCTGTGCCTGGATGCTTCACCAATTGCAGCTTTATGGGAGATTGGCAAAGAGAAAACACTCAAAAAAAAAGCACATGCCAGCAAAAATACAGGGAAATATTTGAGGAAAACCTGATGAGGTCTGCAAGAAACCTTGGGAGATCTTTTTCCAGCAAGACGAGAAGTCCAAGCATAAAGACAAAGCTACACAGGAATGGTTTAAAAACAACAAGTGGCCAGTACCGACTACTGAATGTTTATGAGATCAATTATTTTGTGGTTTATACTTACAATTAATTTAGGTCACTTTACACAGATTTGTTGTCACTTTGATATTAAAGAGAATGTTTCTTTTGATCAGTGTCCAAAATTAATTCCACTATGATTCAATGTTATATAACAATAAATTATAAAAACTTCCAAGGGTGGGGATTTTCAGCCAAGTTCTCAAAAACAGCTTAATGGTTATCAGAAGAATACATAATCATTTATGTTGATTAAATTTCATTGTGTAAATATTGTTATGTAATATTACAGATACAATGAATTTCCTATTGTTAGCTTACAGGAGAGGCAAATTAATATTACTGATTTTTTTCAGTGGAGGATACCAAGGTGCTACAGTGGTTAAAGCTGCTGCCTCACAGCTCTGGGTTATATCTGTTAAACTCAGGAAAGTTTGATAGAGTTTATGTAGTTTAAGCTTTGTTACCATGTCCATGAAGGATTCTGTATGTTGTGCAGTTTATTCCTTCATTCCAAGGACTTGTATATTAGAATGACTAAAGATTCCAAACAGATGCATTTTTGCAGTACCTAAACTAACACGTTACTGAGTCAATTACTCATTTAATGTTATGTAACAAGACCTAAACAAAGGCTTCTTTTGGTCTTCATAGCACTTATAAAACATCAGTAGATTTGTTATTCACCTGTGCACAGTGTGGCATATTGACATGCTGGTAAAATTACTTAATAATATGAAGAATTCATATACTGAATATAGTAATATACTAATATACTAAATATACTAATATAAACAATATGCTAAATATGTAATATAAGGGGAAACATGTCTCAGTTAAACCACCTCAGACCATTCCAAAGTAAGATTTTGTTAGTAGGTCACATTGCAGAAATGAATAAACACTTTACTGATGCCTTATAAGTGTTATGACAAAGACAAGAATGTTAAGGTCTTGTTACATGATAGAAAATGAGTAATTATTTTTGCAGTACCTAAACTAAAGTATTACCACTGACTCTCTTTGTACCTCTGTTGAAATATGTGGGTTTTGATAACTGATTAATTAATTTTTGAGCAGAGGCAAGAGAATAAATCTGGAGTGAAGCTAAAAGGAATTGTGGGAGAGGAGTAATGATAGCCGATTATTATGAAATATATAATACTAGCTGTGTAAGCCCATGCTGTATAAAGCATGGGGTCCTAGAAACTATTGAAATCGTCAGAAAGAAAATTGAAATGTCGAGATGTCAGGTAATTGAAAGTTTCTTTGGAGGTTTCATTTTGCTGGCATGCTCTCCTCACTTGTGTTTAAGTGGCGTGAGGAAAATTAAAAGATCGTTTACCGATGTGCTCGCCTTACTCCTGTATTAGCCACTGAGCGAGTGATTCTTTCTTCTGAGGTTTTGTTCTGCTGATGTGCTGGCCTCGCTTGTGTATCCTCTGAGGTGGAGCCCTTAACTCAACTCCATCTCTCACTTTCGGGCCGGACAGACACACACACACTTCCACACGTAGACATTTATATATAAGATTGCGATAAACAGGAATCCTGTTCAGTGCTGGACTTTCAACCAAAGCTGGACTCTGCTTTCATTTATGTATTTGCTTTGTTATTTCTAGTTAAGCTAAAGTCTGTTTAAACAAACACATTTAGTGTGGCTTTAGCCATTCAGACTTTGTACACCAATGAGATCAATAACAGACTGGAATGCTTTTATCATATCTTTTAAACGTATCTTTAGCGAATATCAAACACCTATTAGGGTTTAATCTGAAAGACATCAGGTGTAGGGAGAACAAGTACTGCTGCTGGTATAATGGGTCTTAATGTATTGCTACCAGGTGTGCCATCATGCAGACAGTTACACTACCAGCAGCAACAGCAAACAGATGATACTGTTTGTTGGCGTTGCAGTTTATCTCTGGAGCAGTCATAACTCAAATATACATTTCAAATGTACTATTTACCATTGTTTGTCAGGAGGCTGCCTTTACTAGACTTAATCAAGTGGCCGATTTGCACTACCAGAATATCAAAGGTCATTCTGTCTTGGAAAAAAAAAATTCATAATTGATTAGGATATCACATATCCATTCTTTTACAATCATTATCCCACTGTATTTAATTTTAATGGACTCTTGACTAAACACGGAGTGTCTAGGATCAGTTTTCTATAACACTGGTAAAGTAAAACAGTTGCTCTTCTGATACTGGACTATTACTAATTGTCCTGTGTCAGAAAAAATCATTTCCGTTTGAGATGAGACAGCTCCAAAATAGTGAATTCACCTCCTGAATTTGTTTCACATCTAAAATGGGATACAGCATGTAGCTTTCATCGCCCTGTTTGAAAATTGACATAACAGCACTTGAGAATGTCAAAAATATGCTACAAGTCAGATTGCAGAACTGTGGCATATAAGCAAGGAAGGAAACCTTTTTAGCTTAAGTAATAAGTAGAGATCAAAAAGTTACATGACAGAAGTCATTATTGTCATTGTCTAAACCCATAAATCCAGTCCAGCTCAGTCCAGAGCTGTGGAGTGGGGATTGGAGGCTATCCCAGTTGGCATAGTGTGGAATGCAAAAGCAAAGCCTTGACAGGGCACCAGTCCAGTGCAGGGTGAATACACACACACCAGACACACACACACACTAGGGCCAAATCACCTAACTTGTATGTCTTAGATAGTAGGAGGAAACCAGAGTACCAAGAGGAAACCCATGTAGATAAAATGACAGCATGCAAATTCCATGTATAGAGGACCCAGGACACTAACCTTGGTCTTCTTCCTGCAAGGTAGCGGCAATACCACTGCTTCTTTTGTTTTGCAATCTAGAAGGGTCTAATAGCAGGCCAGTTACTGATAACCTTAAAAAAAGTGTTACAAAATATGTCTTCAGACAAAAAAATATTACAAAGATGGCAGTTGGTTTCCATCTACATGTTTGCAAGTAAGATCTATCAACTTACAGACTGAAGTCATCAGGAATTATGTAACTCTACTAAATTAAGTAGAATTGCTTCACCTCACTAATAATTTTTATGCACTTTGATCTTTTAAATCAATCTTAGAGCATAACATTTGCATAAATTCATCCATCCACTTCTGTGAACCTAATCATTCAGCATTATATCCATCATCACTAATTATTACAATATCTAGTGTCAGACGCAACTGTTTAGGTGACAACTTTTGGAAATTAAAAAGCTATAATGCCAAAAGATTTCATCTATATAGTCATGTACTGATGCAATTGAATATCTTAGTTGAACAGGCAGTCATTTTTAGAGGTACTTTACAATTCATACAGTTTGTTTTTCTTTTACAGTGTGTGTATATTGTTAAGCACATGAGCTTAGGATGGGTCTCAACTCTCTTCAGTCCCAGTCCTTGTTATAGTGCGCGTGTAGTGTTAGAGAAAATAATCTATAAAGTAGTTTTGAGTCAATATTATATCAAGCCAGATAAAGCCTGCCACATGAACTGCACAGGACACTGTGACAAGACTGACTAATCTTCAAAGCAGCATCTTAAATAAGTTAGGTCCATAACACTGTCAAAAAGCATTGTGATTTCACCAATCAACATAAAGATAAATGGTATAATCTCAACACACTTGCTCAATACCACTTCTCCTATCTAAAGGTCTCAAAATAGTTTAAGAAATTAGTTTTGGCAAATATCTGTTTCATTTGATAGGACGTCTTATATATAAATTCTTACAGAGAACAAAATTAAAAAGTCATATGATCTCATCACTGTGGTGATGTGTTTTTACAATTGATACAGAATGTCTTAGTTAATCAGACAGTCATAATTAGAAGCACTTTACAAATTCATATAGTATGGTTTTTCTTTACAGTGTGTGTATATTGTGTCATATTGAGAATATGTCTCAACTTAATGGGGAATCCATTTACTCAAGGACGCCAGTGGAAATTAAGGGCAAGTACATTTAGGATGGAAGCCAGAAAGCCCTTCTTTATGCATAGAGTTGTGGGAGTCTGGAAGAAACTACTGAGTCATGTAGTTGAAGCAGAAACCTTTACAACCTTTAAGAAGTATCTGGATGAGTTATTGGGACAGCTTAGCTATTAGTTAAACAAATAAGCATTAATGGACTGAATGATCTCCTCTCATTTGTCAGATTTCTTGTGTTCGTATGGTTGTTCTAAGTTCAGGGCTCCAAAACGTTAAGCAGTACCATTCCATACTAAGAGGGAGTATACAGTAGTTGCTAATGCATTCTCCCTTTTCCTCTACAGTTCTGAAGAGGACTTGGAATCTGACTGAGGTCCATCCCCTTTCATGTAGTCCCATCTCTTCCAAAACCTACTAGTTATTTGCTTTTCATCCAAACAGGGTTTCACCACACAATTGCCCCAATTGTTCATTTTTGAATCTCCTCATAGTGTTACACAAGGTTTATTTTTACTCATGGTTGGTTTAAATATCATATGCTTTTGTAAGGCATGGTGAGGCATCATTCAGATTCTGGTCTTCTATACAGTTTGGCAACTGAAACCAATAACTGTATTTTTTTTTTCTACTGAAAAAAGGTAAACACATATTTAGAAATAATTGTGATTAGCCTCTATAGGACAAAAGATTGAAAGTCTGATTGCTGAAAACCTGTTCTGTTTGTGATGAAAATCATTACAGATCACTATTTTGAATCTCTGTGCAGTAAATACATTTTCAAACATGCAGTTTCTTTTGCTGAATCAGAGCCAGATTCATTCCACAGTAAATACTACCCATGAACAACCATAATATACAAAGTGTAGGCAGGGTAAGTGAGTTACTAAGGATTGCAAAGTGATTGAGAGGTGAACATTTAAGTTGGTTTAATTATTTTATAAAATCCACTTCCTTATTCACTGGGCCACCTAAGGTAAGACTGAAACGTGGATGGCACTACAGTCCATCACTCGATCACATTAGGATAATGCAGAGTCGCCAATTCATGTGGTATGGGGAAGAATTCTGCCTACTAATCCATGGAGACACAAGTAGAATGAGCAAAACCCAAACAGCAAAAACCCTAGCAATAAACTGAATCCTGAAACAAGTTAAAGCAAGGTACACACAAAGCAGTTAGAAACTAATTAAAACTAACATTCTTGGTATTTTGACTTTTCAGTGTTATGATTCCTGACAAGTAGTTCTCAATGTGAGGTCCATGGATCACTAGTGGTGCGTGAGCATGCACCAGGTGGTCTTTGACCTGACTTTGTTCTGTTTCTTAGAAGACCTTTCTTGCTAATAAAGCTACATGAAATGGCTCTGAGCCACCAACAAACACAGCACCGTCTTTCTTGCAGATGATAACATCTTTTACTTATACAACACTTTTTCCCACTCTGATCCTTTATGGATGTAGTGATTGCTTCCTTCTCTCTTTTGACATTTCTTCAAACTTGAACTCCTTGTCCAACTTAGCTCCTTCACTGTATGGGACTGCTTTTTAAAATCTACTCTGAGATCCACCTGAACAGCCGACCTCTGCCAACAGCAGTCTTTTAATTCCAGGTGGGCACTGATGCACGTTCATTCTGATGTATTTTCACTGCCTGTGTGTTGTAGCAGCATCTTCAAGGGTCTGGACCCCCTGGAGGTTGTAGCGAAGAGGAGAATTAAAACAAAACTGAGTGCCATTAAGAACAATGCTGCATTGTGCAACATACAAACACTGAGAACTTTCAGCCAATGAATTATTCAGTAGAATTGAGTCAATAAACAGGACCTGGGGGGGCTCCTTTACACCAACAGCAATACATCTGCATAATTCCCTGCTGGGACCAGGACTGCCAAGTCAGATGTTTTCCTTGGTTTGAATTTTCTTGCTTTAAAGTCATACTGGTGTGTGTTCAGACCGAAGTATGTGTGTATATTTATTTGTTTACTTACTTATTTACAAAATGATTTATTATTTATTTATTTAAAGAGCTTCTGTAAAAAGCCAAACTTCCCCCTGGAAACGAATAAAGTTCTACTATCTATCTATCTATCTATCTATCTATCTATCTATCTATCTATCTATCTATCTATCTATCTATCTATCTATCTATCTATCTATCTATCTATCTATCTATCTATCTATCATATTTTGTCCTAATCTGTCTATTGTATTGTGTTATTAGATCACCTGTGATGTGCCCCTCTAACCTATTGGTAATAGGAAGAACAGTATAATTGTTACTTTTAACCTCTTATCTATCCATCTTGTACCCTGTATATTCAACCCAACCCAAACGACTTCTAATGGCAGGCGGCTCGCTGACTGGGAATGTGTTTTATTTTCATTACTTTACTTCAACCAGGCTTACTGCCAATAGAGGACTTTGCATCCTTAAGCGGCCACACCTAGACAAGAAATGATCAATGGTAGCTCAGTATATGCCACCCAGACCATAGAGGAGACACCAGACCTGCTTGTACAATCAAGAGAAAAGGAGGAAGCATGGTAGCTCATAGAGTAGCAGCATGAGAATTGGTTTGTGACATAAAAAGAGAGTTAGAAACAGTGCAAGTTTTCCTGAGGTCTATTTGTGCTCGTATTTTTGTTGTCTTTCTTGAAGCACTTTCCAAGGGCATAACAGCAGGAGTAGTACATGTACTAAAAATAAGAAGATGCTTTGCCATAAACAGCCCTGTTCAGCCTAGTAATAGTCACTATTTATGCCATCTCTTTTTCTTTGTACTTTGGAACACTAAAATGTTTTTTCATAAGTAAATGTAGAAAAAATAATGTGTTAAGTATAAAGCGGAATTTATTGTAATGTCTGTCGGACATAATTTGTGTCTTTTGTTTTGAAAAAGTGATTATTGATCCAAAACATTTCAAGAACCACTGCTTCAGGCAAATGTAGAGTTAGATGGGGAAAATCAGAAAAACCGTTTAGTTCAAAGAAAAGAAGACTATCAGCTAAGATTTGTGACTGACCCAGCCTTTCCCTTCCATTTGGCACTTCTGTAGCTTTTGCTTCTACAATTCACCATGAGATATCAAGAGCTGTCTAGGCCTTACTTAATACAGTTGATCTTGATAATGATGTCCGATTAATGAATAGTGAAGTGGGCGCACTATGAGATTTGTATTAAACTTATGTTTTTGGCTAGTACTAACCCAACCTTTTTCAAAGAAGTTCTACATAGGACTTCAATTCCCATTTTCCTAGAAAAGCATTTCCTAATTTTAAAGGTAGGAACTGATAACTTTGTTAGAACCAAATTGTCTCAGCTGATATGACTAAATACTCTCTGATGCTATTATGAATTGGTCTCACACTTATACATCCTTAATCAAATGAGCTAAAGGAATATTTTTCTAGCTCATTCAGCATGAATGGAGTCTTTGTGCACTAGATTAATTAGTTGTTCCCAATATCCCCTCATTAGTTGTTTTAGCTGGGCCGTTATCACATAGACTACTGTCAGACACGTAAGCATTGTGACCATTTTAAAGGTTTGTGCTGGATGAATACAGGGAAGGAATTAACTGTGATGTCACTGACAACTTTTGTTCTGTCTGTTTACTTTAGAGTGGAGGAACAAATTCCAACAGAGGACCATTGAGGTCATGTCCACTTTGAGTAAGATCTGCTCCTTCTGGTCTCACCAATACTTAAATCAACGGAATACCAGAAGTCAACATTCATTCAGGGACCATCTTCAAAGGGCAACTGAGCTCTGCACCTTACTAAAATGGCAGATGCCAGCTGAGCTTGATGAACTGAATGGTTTCCTCTGGTCTGTCAAATTTCTTATCTTCTATATTCAATCAATTTCTTTTGGCACAATTGTTCTCAGTTTTTATCCTTTGGACATATTCATTTAAATGGATCGTACTCAGGGAGCCCAATCCTCATTTCTGTTTTTTGTTTACTCCTTTTATACTACCTTAAGCCAAAGTATACGTTCATGTTGTCTTTTTCACATGTCCACGTAACATGCTGATCCCACATTAGTCACTTTTATCAATTCTACTCCCAAGAGCACGACAGAGCCATTGTGCTACCTTTGTTTGATTATCTCAACAATCCTGCAGTACTACTGCTAAACTAAGAAATTATTCCACCCACCTGGAAGGCAATTAATTCCATCCTTTACACATCATGATCAATATTACAATTCAGTCACTCCATATTTCCTTTCTGATCATTTCCATTTTATTCATATTCTGTATAAAATAGTATGTATAGTAGAATACAAATAAAATATACTGAATATAGTTTAGTGAAAAACAGTTCAGCTCAGACAATAGTTCACATCAAGAAACAAAAAATATGTATGCAGCAATCCCAGTTGGAAGGCCTCCCCAGTTTAAAAAATAACCAGATTTATTCATATAATGATATAAATAACTAAACAGCTTATTTGGATTTTGCTTGATCTGTATGCAAGTCATTAATTTTCATTTAGATGTTTTCTTATTTCTTCAGTAAAAATGGAAAGTTCTAACAATGTACGATGTACTTTAAAAAGTATTGAATGTCTACATAAGGAACTTTATTCTGTACAAGTATTGTGTATGTGCCTAAAAGTTATGTTACTTAAACAATAAATATTTTCATTACAAACCACTCTTATTTTCATACAGTCTTCATATGGGCGCAGGGTGCATATTTTTGCAGACTTTACATGTTTGCCATACTCCCTGTCTAATGATAATTGTCATCTCTTTCTGTCAACTAGTGTTGAAAATTCCAGACCCCATCCATCACTTCATCCATAGCTAAAATGAAGGCATACCTAAAACAGGCATATACTCAGTGTCAATAATCGGACCTACTGTATTTTTTTAAAGAATTAACTGCCAGCACTGAATGATTCTTATAACTTGCTGACCCCTACAGAAAGTATGGCTGAAAGTATGGTAGATGTTTCCACAAGACAGACTGTATCCAAGCAACCAAAGAAGACATACTGTCTAATCTATGGTTAGAGCCCTATACCAATATACATGTACGCACATTTATTTACATTGACACTTTCATCACAATTGGCAATCAGATCACAATAGTTTCATTGTTATACACACTCCTACACAAGAGGTGGGAATTTCTGGCAACCTTGTGCTCTCCAGTCAAGTTCCATGGTTACTAGGTTTTATGGCCTAGAAATTACAACACAGCTGTGGGGAGCTATAATGCACATGTGATACGGAGAGGTCAAGCAATGCTAAGATAATGAGCAGTCAAAAGCAGTGAGATACCACATGCTGTACAAAACCCCATTAGAAGTCAGCCACTTTTCAACAGGTGTGCAACATGTGAAGCGGGGGAAATGAAAGGTGACTTGTGGCTGGCTCTGATGCCTAGGTGCTTATTTGTTGTTTTGGAGGTGTCCCCCATGGTCCCAAACAGTGGAGAGGGATGGTTAGGTGTGATCGAGTTAAGCAATTGCCTGTACTGAGGAAAAATAATATGTCTTCTCTTGTAAAGGCTGAACTTATTATTCTGCATGGTTTCTCTGTCTCTCTTGTCCTAGTCCTCATTATACTGCCTGTGTGTTGTTAAGGATAATATTCTGCAAATAAAAACTAGTTGTGAGTCACCATTAACAATGAATTCTAGATGAACGCCCTTTGTTACATCAAGCCTGCCACATGCTCTGCACAGGGCACTGTGCCAAGACTGACTAATCTAGTAAAGTTAGATAAGTTAGGTTCATTTGCATAACACAGACAAGAAGCATTTTGGTTTAGCCAGTCAACATACAGATACATCGTACAATCTTAACACACCTTCCTCTTACTATTATCTAAGATCTAGATAATGAAACTGTTGGCAAATATCTGGTCCATTGTAGGACTTCTTATAGTGACGTGCTGGTACAAGTGATACAGAATGTCTTAAGTTAAACACAAAACCAAAGACAGAGGCACTTAACAAATTCATATAGTAAGTTTTATCTTTACAGTGTGTGTATATTGTGAAGCACATGAGCATAGGTCGTGCCTCATCTTAACTGTGAATAGAAATCAAGGAGAGGTGCCTTTAGTACTGAGGCCAGGAAGCACTTCCTTATACAAAGAGTTGTGGCAATCTGGAACAAACTTCTGAGACATGGAGCTGATGCAGAAACCTTGACATTCCTTAAGAAGTCTCTGGATGAGATATTGGGACAGCTTAGCGCTTAATGGACTGAATGGTCTCCTCTTGTTTGTCAAATTTCATATGTCCTTATGTCTCAAGAGTAATAGGTTATCAACTATTAAAGGGAAGAATTTGAATGTGACCTGATTTGCTAAAGAATAGAGGAGGACAATCCAGAGGACCACTGATGTCACTTTCACCAGAAACAACCCTTCACCTTGACCCTTCTGCATTCACACCAGTATGTAAACCCACCTGCCCCATAAAATCCTTGTCACTTTGGAATTTGCCTTCTTGCAGACTGGTTTTCAGAAGAACTCTAGATCCATCTAGTTTATTCTGTCCTTTGTTTCTTTGTAATTCCAACCAACATTACCTCGGTCATTAAGTGGGGAGTCCTGCTGATGCACCAAATCTTTTTTCCCTTGTTATGTTGTGTTATTTTACAATGCATATAATGTATACATGCTACATATATACTGTATATACTGTATACATTATATTATATATAAGAATGTAGGTGGGTTTTCATTAGATATATGCATTTATATTTTGAACACATTCTTTTTTGAATCCCTGGGACACATCATTATTGTTATATTAGATGGATGTATTGTATTTCCAAGGACTTCTTCAAACCAGTGTTGATTATCAAGTAGAGGACTATGCATTATTAAGTTTTAAAGCAGTACAAATTCACACACCAAACCATCTTCTAAGCCTGATTAAACCTGAGCAAGGCCGCAGTGGGCTGAAGCCTATCCCAGCAAGCACAGGGCACAAGTCCGAAATGATCCCCTGTAAAGGACGGCAGTTTATTACAGGGTGAACACACAGCCTCGTCAATCAACCTAAACTGCATGTCAGCGACTGATGGAGGAAACTGGAGCACCTAGAGGAAACCCATGCAGACATGGGGAGAATATTCAAACTACACACTGGGAGGACCGGGGATGTGAACTGTGGTCTCCTTACTGGGTGTTACTACTGTGCCACCTTATAAATGCATGTAGCCTTTAAATACAGAAAAAGTGCACGTAAATCTTGTGTATTACTGTCCATGCTAAACATCCATTCACTTAACATGTAATGCCGTGAATAAAAGCCATTTGTCTTTTACGTCGCTACCACACTTTTTTTTTTTTTTTTGCCTGCTATCTGCCAAGCAACAACTTAACCAGTTTACAAATCTTAGAAACCTTCGTATGTAAGGTGTTCATACTACCACCTTGTGGATTTACTCTGAATTTACCAGTCGCGAAAAGAGCGTACATCATTAGATGATATGTTTTTTGATTAACAAAATCTCAGTCCAAGAGCCCCTATATTGATTATCCATCTGCTTGAAACAAATTATTAAATACTTTTATATTCATCAGGGATGTTGCTATGCCGTGTCCATCAAATAACCTGTGCATAATAAAGCCTTTGGGATAATTTAAGATCTAAGGAGAAACACGATTCTATAAGAAAAACAGTAACAACATGAAAAGAAAACGTAATAAGCATGGCAAAATCGATCCACTGTGCCCATACGACGACACCAGATCGATCATCCACCATTAAAGTAAACGCGCACACACGCGCCGAGTACCTGCTTGGCGATTTAATTGTAACACATGCAGGCAAGCACGGTAAGAATGCTGTAAAATGATGCGCACATTATTAGTATGTGGAAAAGGGAATCCTGGGCATCCTAAAATATAACGTTCGCAGCCGCAGCCCTAGAAGCAGGTCATTCTGACCTCAGTGCTACGGGAGCCGAATACTAATTACCCAAGAGCTTCAGCACTCCTTTTCAAGTTCAAACATCAACAAGGGTAGGATCTAAAGGCACACCGATTCCGTATGCGCAAATGGGATCCCGGTACGCGCGGTACATTGCAAGCCTTGAAAAAAATAGACGTCACACTGAAGCCAGCCATTAAGACAAGTGAATGCATAAACACTTTTTTAAATCTCTGCCTGTTGGACAGCTTTTTTGGTTTGGTTTCATACATGGTGAATTCCAGAATAATTCGAAGAATAACCCATCCTGGTTTTGGTGAATGCTGCGTTCCTAATTACAGCCAGCGGTGTGGTGGTGAAATGTGTTTAAAACTGATTGCAGATTGCAAGGTGTAGACAGATAGGAAAATTAAACAGACATTACCAACCTTTAATCAAAAATAATTTCAGGTTTTTAGGCGCTCTGAATCAACGATGTGCTCTAACATATGCATGTACTTCTCTGCCAAGGTTTTCTTCGAGGATCGCACAGCCTTTAAGGATTTTACGCACATACCCATTTTGCCAGTATAAGTGCAGCAAAACTGTTCGAGTACAGAGGGATTGGCTAACTTTTTTCGCTTGAAATGTTATGTGTCATAGAAACTAATAAATAAAACATTTCAATTATAAGAGTAAGAAGAACTGATGATTCTATTGTGTAGACGTACACCCCCTAAAAGAACGTTCAAACAAATGGTAAAACAGTCTATACACTTAGTAATGAAACGGCTCAGAGAAAATAATAACAACATAAACCATGGGAGGCTGAGAAAACACCAAGCAATGCTCATATATTACACCATTAATTGCATTGCTATTTTATGATATACTTTGGCAAGTAAATCAAATAAGCCACACGGGCGCCCAGAAGTAGCCTTTTTTCCATACTACACGCTATGCATATACGTTTACACACGCACATATATATAAATATGCATTTGAATGTATAACAAATATTGTATATTTGCACCGATCTACACATGTGTATACACCTATATATACATACACTTGAAAACGAACACACACATTCTGTGTCTCTTTCTGAATAAAAGCCATTTCAGTGAATCCAATAATGTGTAGCTTTCATTGACACCGACTGAGGATTTTTGTGCACTTTGCCAAAAATACTGGACGGGGAAAGGTGGTGCTGGTAGTGAAGGTTGTAGTGATGATGATGGTGGTGTGGAGGGGGGTACAGGGGCATATTGGGCTGAAAATGGTAAGCTGATCAAATCGAAAATGAAAGAAGCAAAAAAAAAAAAAAAAAGAGGCGACTGTGTTAACATTGAGCAAAGATAAAGATAACGGCTAGCGTTTGAACCGCCGGAGCTCTCAGCCAAAGCATTGAAAGCGAGCCAAAATCAGATTTCGGTACTTACCTCCTCGGTATATCTGCAACATCTAACTCCTCTACTTGAAGCCAGGGACTTCGAGAAATACAAAAAAGGGGGCGAATATCACACCAAATATCTAAAACTCCATCTCCCCTGAAAAGGAGGAAAGGGGAAAAAAGAAGAAGGAAGAAGATCCAATGCAATATCCCGGTCCAAATGAAATGCAATTACACCCCAGACTTAGCTCCTGAGAAGAATAGCTGCTTTTCGCTTGTAAATGACCTACATTCATGAACGAAATTCATTAGATTCACTGCAGAGGAATTGCAAGTTGTTGGGGCTCTGATTGCTTTCATAGAGAGAGACACACAGAGAGGGAGAAAGGGAGAGAGAGAGAGAGAGAGAGAGACTGGTCTGCAACGGGAGATTAGAGTTGGGGGTTTGGGGGAGTGTGGGTAGAGAGCGGTGAGAGAAAGAGAGAGAGAGAGAGAGAGAGAAACCCAGGCTGTACCAGTCGCTTTCTGTGCCTTTGCTATTGGACTAAACTGAATGAATTTTACAAAGCCGGCAGCCAATTGCCGCATCCCGCTCCATCACTATTAACCGAGAGCGGATCCGCTGCTTGAAATGTAAAGGTCTTTCTCGCACATCTACGTGGATCTCACATATATTGGTGTAGTTATTATTATAACTATTACCATTATTAATTTAGGTGTATAGCTTCACAATTCGCGTTTTTTTTACATTTACTCTCGTTTAATCACCCGAGCTAGCTTCTTTATTTATCTGATATTGACATTAAGTAAATGGCAGCTGCATCGTTAGCAACCAGATTACTCCCATTTTCCACGACTAAGGAGCTTTTCTGCTGCAGCAAGCACACACATTTCCAACCTCCGCCCCCCATCCATCCACCCCCCCCCCACAGCACCCTCCACCAACCGCATGTTAATCTTCAATTTTATCAGCATTTTAGATTAATTTGTGGGTTTCTGTCGAGTTCTCTCCGCCCACCCCTCCAAAGCAGAAGTGCGTATTAAAACCACACACCCACCCAGCCAGCCAGCCAGCCACCTACCCACGCACGAACGAGCTTATCGCCCTGAAGACCTCGGCACAATATAAAGAAACTAGCAGATCACTTAACTCAGGTAATGCTGTCAGATCTTTCTGATGATGAAGATTTTTTTTTTAAAAAGGGCCATTACATTAATCCAGTTTGGAAGGCAGAAGCAGAGTGCGCAGGAAAACGAAAAGGTCCCGGGTTCAAATCTCTGGTGAGCCCGTCGACTGAGATTCAACTGCAACTAATTGGTTTACACATCCATCTTATAAACTGATTGTTATCACATGCGGTAAGCAATATTTTCATAAAATACATGGCGTCCCGTCCAGGGCTGAGGCTATATCAAACACAGACTGGCTTTAACAATCAGTCAGTCAGTCATTTTCCAACCCGCTATATCCTAACACAGGGTCACGGAGGTCTGCTGGAGCCAATTCCAGCCAACACAGGGCGCAAGGCAGGAACAAATCCCAGGCAGGGTGCCAGCCCACTATAGTCTTTAACAATTATAAAATATAAAAATCTTCAATGGACTGGCATCCCATCCAGGGTTGAGGCTGTATCATATAGAGATTGGCTGAAATCTTTAACATAACCAGACACTCTTCAAAGCAATGGGTTGTGTGCTTTCTTGAAGTACCATTATTTGACAAAGAACCGTTACATTCTGCGTTATTGTATGCAGCAAGATTCCTTTGAAAATCAATGTTTAGATATCAGTTAGATAGATAGAACTTTATTAGTGCCTAGTGGGAGATTTGGCTTTTTACACAATCTCTTCAAATAAATAAACACATAAATTGATAGACAGATTACACTATACACTATGGTCTGAACACACCTGAGAATGACAAAAAAAGAAAAGAAAAATTTTAAAAGAAAGAAAACTCCTAACTTGGCACTTACAGTCAAGTGGTACATTATGCAGGCATACTGCTGTTGGTATTAAGGAGCCCCCCATTTGGGTTCCTGACACACTTTTACTAAATAATTTGTTGGCTGAAAGTCCTCAGTGTTAGTTTGTCCGAGAGAAGATGTGCTGCATTGTTCATATTGGCACTCCGTTTTATTTTAATCCTCTCCTTTGCTATGACCTCCAGGAGGTCCAGAGTGTGTCCTATAACTGAGCCTGCCCTTTTAATTAGCTTATTGATTGGGTGTGCATCACTTGAAGTGATGTTACCAGCCCAGCACACCCCAGTGTAGAAAATCACACTGGCCATCACAGAGCTGTAGACGATGTGAAGGATGTCACTCCCCACATTAAAGGAACACAGTCTCCAAAGGAAGAAGAGCCTGCTCTGCCTTTTCTTGTACAGTTTCTTTGTGTTCCAAGACCAGTCCAAACTGGCATTAACATGGACCCCCACATTATTATCATTGGTTTATAGCTAATTTACGGAGCTTGTCGTGGATTTTTTCTAGAACCTTTAAGTGCATAGTTCTTTTGGGTACCAAAAATGGCATCGCTCTAAAGAACTTCTTTGGCCCTTTTAAGAGTGTACAGAACTATTAGGCATCAGTAATGTACCCTTCTAATTATTCCTTTTGCACTGTAAGTCTGTTCTAAAATGTATTTTAAAAATGTAAAGAACACTAAACCCTAATAGAAGTAACTGGACTCTCTAGTATAAAAGGAATTAAAAACAGAGGACCTAATGACTTGACTGCACTGCACTGATAAAGGTGGGTAAGGAAAATCCATCTACACGCCTTTGACCTTAAATGTTATTAAGAGATCAGTTAAATGAAAAAAAAAAGAGTCCAAGTAACCTCAGTGGTTGCAATTGCCAGGCTTAATTTTAGCTAGCCCTAAAAATTAGGAAATAGATGCAATTATATTTATGTAAAGGAAAAAGTAATGTAAAACAGAAAAGCCTCCTGGGGCATTTTTCTTTTTTCACTTTCAATTTTCATGTATTTTTAATACTGTGTATTATCAGAGGGGTATGTAAGTTGAACTCTGCAATTTTTTATTCTAAGTTTTGTTTTGTTTGGGCTTTTTTCACATTATTTTTTTCAGTCATAGCTTTACTTGTGATTGAACCTTGCAAAGATGCTGCACTCTGGGCTTGCCCCAAGATATTAAAAGTGATCTTTACCCTTTGAGAGGTATGAAAAATGAACTTGGTCTGGTGTTAGCAGTTAAAACAGAATTATTGCTTTTATCAGTTTTGGAAATTTTCTAGAACTTTGCACTCAGTGGCGAGTACTACAGTGGGTTTAGAAACTATTCAGACCTCTTCTATTCCTGCACGCGTTAGTGTGTTGTAGATTTAATTTTAAATTGATAAATTTGCCATTTTTGCCCATCAATCTACACTCAATAACCCATAATGACAAAGGCAAAACATGCTTTCAGAAATTTTTGCTAATTTTTGTTAAAAGTCAGAAAGTGAAATCTCTCATTCATAAATGTATTGAAACCCTTTTTCTGTGGGAGTCTAAATTGTGGTCAGGTGCCTCCTGTTTGCTTTAATTCTCCTTGAGACATGTCAAGGACTTCACTGGAGTCCATCTGTGGCAAACTGAATTGTATTGAATGGACATTACTTAGAAAGCCACACAGTTCTGTATATAGGGTCCGATAATTCACACTGCATGTCAGGACCAAAACCAAGCCACGGAGTCCAAGGAAGGCATGGATGAGTTCAACGGTGTTAAACTGTTGCTAAAGCTTTGAGTCCTTTGAGGCTTTTGTGAAATGGAAGAAGATAGGAACCACCCTGAAGGGCCTTGGTCAGGAAGATGACCAAAAACACATTGGTCAGTCTAACAGAGCTTCAGAGGTCCTCTGCTGTGATGTAAGAACCTGTTGGTAAGATGACCCTCTCAGCAGCACCCCATCAATCAGGTATTTATGGTAGAGTGGCTAGACAGAAGCCACTCTTGAGTAAAAGGCACATGACAGTTTAAAGAGCTCTAACAGCATGAGGAAAAAGACCATTTGGTCTGATGACAGAAAAATTTAACTCTTTGGGCAGAATTCCAAAAACACTACATCTGACAAAGTACAGGTACTGCTCATCACCCGTATAATCTCTGTGGCGAAGCATGGTGGTGGCAGCATCATGCTATGGGGTGCTTCGCCGCTGTTTTGCATCATGTCATGGGTGTGCTTCTCAGCTTCAGAATTATAGTGAGACTGGTCAGAATTGAGGAAAAGGTAAACGCATCTAAATGCGTTGAAGAAAACCTGCTCCAGAGTGAATGTAATCTCACACCGGAGCAATGGTTCACCCTTCAACATGAACATGACCCAAAGCATTCAAACAGTATATACTGGAGTGGCTTCAGGACAGGTCTCTGATTGTCCTTGAGAGGCTCAACCAAAGTTGAGGCTTAAACCATGTAGAACATCTGCTCTCCATCCAATCTAGTGGAGCCTGAGAGTATCTGCCAGGACGATTACACTCTTAATAATAAGTGTGCCATACAGGAACCGTTTTTGGTTCCCAAATGACCTATACACATGAAGGTTCCAGAAAGAAGCTTTATTTATTTAGATCCATAAAGGGTGCACACAGTAAATAATCATGAATAGATGGTAACAGATTTGTGAAATACAAATATTTAATGATTTTTAAAGGACTCTTGCTGCATAAAGTAACACTAAGTCCTTAATCTGTTAGTGTCCTGCTAGACAGCTTACCATACATTAAAGATTTAAGTTTTTATTTTTATTTTTTTCTACACATTAGTTAGTTTATTGAATCACAAAGAACTAACTTCATTTTCAAGGGACCCTTTCCAGAATGAAACAGTGTTTTGTAAATCAATAGTTCTATGAGTTCTGTTTCTGTTTCTTTTTCCAGTTTCTTTGTGGTGGCGGCCTGTGCCACCACCACCTACTCAGAGCATCATGATGCACCAACATTGATGGACTGAAAGCCAGAAGTCTACATTACCATCATCATTAAGTCTTTCCATGAAAACCCTAAATACAAAAAGGACTGTTTGACTTATGTTAGGTAGATTGCCCAGAGGGGACTGGGCGGTCTCGTGGTCTGGAACCACTACAGATTTTTTTTTTTCTCCAGTTTTTGGAGTTTTTTTTTTGTTTTTTTCTGTCCACCCTGGCCATCAGACCTTACTTATTCTATGTTAATTAATGTTGACTTATGTTTATTTTTTATTGTGTCTTCTATTTTTCTATTCATTTTGTAAAGCGCTTTGAGCTACATTTTTTTGTATGAATATGTGCAATATAAATAAATGTTGATTGATTGATTGATTGATATGAGGAACCACACAACGCAGTGAAGAATCATGTCTTTACAGAAACTATTATTTTTGAGAGTGTAGGATAAACTGCCCAAATCCATGTGCGCAAAGCTTGTAGAGATTTAGCCAAGATGATTTGAACCTGCAATTGCTGCCAAAGGAGCTTCTAGAAACTGCTGAGTTAAGGGTCGAAATACTTATGTGAATGAGGCCTCTTAGTTACGGTAAGTTTGCAAGCCTCGCTGAAAACATGTTTTTACTTTGTCATTATGGATTATTGAGTTTGTAGTGAAATACAAAAAAGGCACATTTATGCACAACACAATAAAGCTTGCAAAAAGTCAAGGGGTCTGATACTTTCTGAATCTACTGTACGTAAGAATAAAGAGAACAGAATATTTTACATTTTACTGTATAGTTACTGAATTAAAATAAACATCTGAAAAAGTATGTATATCATCTTCCAGTTCTATAGTTTTACATATTAGGATATAACTAATAATCACCTAGCCCAAGTCACTGGCACGCACAGCATGAGGGCAGGAGGCGCAACTGACTTTGCCCTTTTTGCTGAATGTAAAGACATGCTCTTATGAGAAAATATACATTTACATCTTACTGCTGAACTGTGCTGCTTTTATTTTTTAATTTTGCATCATTGCAACTTTGCTACTTCTATCATCTCTGTAAAAGACTAAGGGGCTTGCTCACCCCCATGTTTGGTTTACCGCATATACAATTTAAAGAGATTGTTATTTTCATGGGAATTGTTACATATGCATTATTTTCACTTTTACTTTAAAAATTTTTGTAAAAACAATACTTGTCCTTTATTTCCGGCCCCGGGTGTGGTTACATCTCTTTCTCGCAGGACGTATAACGCTGCTCCCGTTGTGAAGGGGGAGGGCAGCTGCTAGCGCGCTGCCCGTTGATCATTTTAAAGCCTGTACAGCCGCTGTCCTTTTTGCCACTTTGTGTCTCTGCTGCTCGCATTGTGAAGAGGGGGTGGTTAGGGTGGCTGAATGGACGCAAGGAGATGTGGTCGGATCATCTGCTGTGAGCTGCATGTTTTGCTTGTCGCTTGTCATTGTTTTAAGAGCTGGGAGCAAGTTAAAGTGTCTCTCGTGGGACTTCAAATTGTCTTCTGAGATGATCACGTCTCGTTTCCCTAGTCTGCCACCCCAAGATTTTTTTTTATAATAGAGAGAAAGGTCAGACGTAGGGCAACGCACACACAGCTTAACCAATGACACGTGGTGTTACTAGCTTGGGACAGTTTTCACCCGAACAGAGTGAATTTGATTGGATTGTGCAGGTAACATGCAATCTGACAACACTGAATTGAGCCAACTAGATAAATGGTAGTCCCTGAGTAATTAATAGAGTTTGATTTTGACGAACAACAAGTGAGTTACATCATTTATGTGAATTATCAGGTGTTTATAGTGCAAAGTTCAAATTTTACATGAAATAAACATATTTCCAGCAAATACTCTCCACACTATTATCACCTCTTTTATGACATGTATTTACAGATATACAAATACAAGGTAAATAACCCAAACATGATTTCTTAATGAAAGTCCTTGTAAATCTTGAAAGTAGTGAAATACACTAAATGCAGTACAAGCTATCACATGAACAATAGTTTGTATAGTAAAATTCTGAAAGTCTATGAACCTTCAGTTCTCGTTTTCTAGGTTGATAACATAAATAAATTTCATTAACTGTGGCTAATAACCAGTGGTGTGCAGAGACTTTTAGAAGGGTAAGGGCAAAACTCTCCAGCACATTCTGTAAATTTAACTAAAGTCCATACTAAAACAACTAAGACGCATATCCGGTCATTCTAGTCCTTGTAGTAACCAATCTTTAGAATGAATATGAATGAACTAATGCAAAAATATTCTCATTATTCAAGGCATCAAAACATAACTTTTTTTTTCAAAACCTAAAAGCTTGTTTCTAACTAAAAAGAAAATGCATAAGTTTACAAAATGTTAAGCAAATTGTTGCATACCTTGTGTAATATTATGCAAAGGAAAATATGTTTCTTTTACCTTTCTATTCATTTTTAAGCTATTTCTGGATTTATAATAAAACTAACTGTGCTATTCTTTGAAGGCCAGTTGAAATCTAAGTAATCAACCGAATATTTGCTAAAGATATAAATTCAGTCTTCTTCACATTTTTAAGAACAGTTACCATAACTTAGGTCTGACTAAAATGTAAAAGAAAATCTTGTATATATTTAAAATATCATTGTGTTCTTTCATTTTAGATTTTAATATTACAATACATTAGTTTGCACATGAGCTGAATCTCATCATACTGTGCTGCTGCTAATCCCCAACTTCATCATGTAACTATTATGTAAAATATATTCTTCAACTTACGTATTGTTAAAGCCATGTGTCACACAGATGAGGAAGATTAAAATCTTATCAATGGTTTTTACAAGGAGAAGGTAAATGTGAGCTTCGTGTGACAAAGACAAAGGAACGCATTGCAATGAGACATACAAAAAGAAAAAAAGGATAGAAGGCACCTTAAGAAAAATACACTAATACAAACGTTATATTTTTATTATATTGGAAAATGTCCAAACTGAAGTCTAAGACTTACTTTTAGTAAACTGACTGAAAGTCCACTGTTAGATTTCAAATGAAACAAAAAAACATCACTCTGACAGGAAAGTTAAAGGAAAATTCCACCCAAAAAATGCATTTTTGTATATTTTACTTACCCCATTTAGTTCATAGTGATGGCTGATAATTTTTTTAATATCTTGTTTTTGTGGGCATAAACTTTCTAAAAGAAAAGGAAACAATGGTGACTGGATAACTGTAAACAAAATCAAAAACATCTTTGGAAATCCACATGTGACTTGCATCGCATAATCCACAAGTCACCTAGTTGTATGCTCACAACATGTTAAATGCATGTATTTTTGCCAAAATAATATTTTAAAATAAATTTAAGTAATCCATAAACAAGAAGCCCCTTCACATGGGTATCAAGCTTTTGAATTGAAGACAGATTAACCAATAAAATGAAGGGGAGAGGCAGGTCTTCAAGCCAAAAGTACCACAATGTTTGAAGGAACTTCCTGTTTATTGACCATTTTCATTTTCGTTATTTATTCATTTAACATTATTTTAGCAAAACATACATGTATTTTGCACATTGTAACCATACAACTGAATGACTTGATATGTGGATTATGCTACACATTTAACTTGAGATTTTTATTTAAACAATTTTTAGTTACCGTTCTATTAGAAACTTTGCAATGTTTTCTCAAGGAAACCATCAGATCAAAAGTTTTTCTCCCTCACCACTACAAACTACTTGGGGGTAAATACTGTATACAGTATACTCATGTATAAGTTGGGTCTTGAAAAACCAAAAAATCGATCATAAAATCAGACCCAGACTTATATGGCCGTTCAAAAATGTGACACTTCATTATTTTTTGTTTTTTTTACATTTTACAATTTTGTTGTAGCAGCTTGTTGTTGTTTTTTGCAACGACAACGACTTTTAACTCTTTGAGGGCTGAATATTTTTTCCAAAAAACAGTTTTCCGAAAAGCAATGGTTTCACACAGAAATCAACATAAAAGGTCTGTTGCTGCATGCTGTGGCTGCCAGTTTGCCAAGAATATGCGGCAGGCTTGCTGCCAGGCCGTCTTTGCGTGGCTGGGTCAAAGTCACAGTGCATTGCAATCTGGTTTCTACCTCTTACCATTGTTAAGTGGCAGTCCTCCCTGGTGAACATTGTCAGTACAACGATTAGCTGGGGACCAGTGAGCTGAAGCTGGAACCTCACATTCGTTTTCAATCACTTGTATCAAAATCTGAGTCCAACAAATCATAGTCCAGTTCAGAGATAACAGGCAAAACGTCGTCCACGGAGTGTTTTGCTTTACTTTATGCATTCACTTTGATCTCTCGCCAGATGTTAGTGCCATTTTTGACATTGTTTGCGCCTTGCTACTCACACTAGCTCAGGAAATCTTGGTCAGACCAATAAATCTAACTTTCCTTCTAGCAACGAGTGTCCAACTAAAACAGAGCGGTTGGTTTTGTCAAAGTTTACAGTCGATTACCGTCGTCAACTCCTCCTTTTGACAAAAGTCGACATCAGCCCTGAAAGAGTTAATTTAAAACTAGCTTCATATTTTCTTCTGATTGAACGCTCCATTGTGGATGAGTGATGCTCTTGAGATAAAGTTGTATGAGGGTGTGAGATACAAAAAACAAAAATCAGTGCAAACTACACTTTAGAATCATTCGGGTATTACCGTGTGGTCATGTAGGCACAATACATAGGGAAAAAAGGCAGTTTGCTCAGTGGTTACTCTCTCAGGTGGGCATTAGAATATCATAATCCCTTGTACCAACAGCATGAGTTTTCCACATTCAACTTACATGACCAACATTGGAAAATACCAGAAATTATACGGTAAAATCAAGCCCCAACTTATCCGTGGGAGAACTTAAACATGAGTATATACGATAACATATAAAAAAAAAATGTTTTCGGGTAGAACATTTCTTTAAGACACTGGCAAATTTCTTTTGATATCTCCAGGTATTCCAAAGCATAATGCTACAGCATTTAAAAGCGACAAATGTCCCAGTATGTAAAAGAAGGAGGAAAAAAGTAAATAAAGCCCAGATTCATTTAGTCATACAAACCAGGACAGTAAAATGTGTTTTGATATTGCATTGTATAGAGCTTTGAAAGAGATAATTTATCAAGCAGTAGCTTAAAAACACTTTCTGAGCAACAGCATTTATTATAGTGAATAAGAAGAGTTTATTGTTTAAACAGCTGTTTCAGTTTTATTGGAAAATAAACACATTTTAGTATAGCGTAAATATTTCAAAACAAATAGGTTCACCTGGGACAGCTTAGCTATTAGCTAAACAAATGGGCTTGGTGGTCTCCTCTTGTTTGTCAAATTTATTATGTTCTTATTTGGAAATATATATACTGTATATATATATATATATATATATATATATATATATATATATATATATATATATATATATATATATATATATATATATATATGTATATATAATATAACCACTTATAAAATACAGCAGGCGCTGCAGTAAGCACTGTACAAGTGACTGTATAATTATGTTTGCCCATAGGAAACAATATAATAAAGAGACGTACTATTTAATCCAGTAGATAGATAAGAGGAGAATGTCTTGGGCTACTGACTCCATTATGTTTGCCGTTCTCATAACTGGTCAGTTGAGAACAGGACTGGGAGACTGTGGCTGATGTGCCAAGTTATTACAAAAGTACAAGTTCAGCATCTTTACTGTCTTAATTTGATAAGTCTATTACTCACAAAGTCAGAGAATAAGAAGCCTGTTTTATGTTCTCTCCCAGATTTTCCAGAATATGCATCATTCCCGTTGATGAATTTCAATCAGTCAAGTTACACATGTCATTGAGGGCTTTAAATACTAAAATGAAATTCTAAATTCTAATGCTAAAATGAAATCAACAAAAACAGTAGAGGCATGTTGGATATATTTGTTAGGTTAAATTCAGTCCAATTTTTCAACTGGAAAGTGGCCTTGACCTCAATATACAGATCAGATATCTGAAAAAAAAAAACCAGACAACTCCCAAATTAATGCTTTCTCAGTTTCCCCTAAGTGGGTTCTCTTGTGCTCCAAACATTTTTCACCCAAGAAGGCACTTGGGTGTATTACATTATATATGTCATGGAACACTTCATTAATAAGTGGAAAAAGTACAGACATTGCAAAGATCAGACTGTCCCTCCCAAACTAATGACATGACAAGGTTTAAACTTATCAGAATGCCACCAAGAGGCCAAACACAACTCTAAAAAAGCTAAAAAAAAATCATATTAGTAACTGACCAAACAGTACAACCATTTTTTTGCACATTTAACACACAGATCTAAGCCTGGGGAGTAGTGTGTAAAGACATTAGCCACAGAATATTATGTTTTATGTATTTTCTGATAATTCATGTATTGTACCATTAAATGTTCCTCCATTCCTTATGGTTAGTAAGTGAAACAAAGCACAAGAAATGGGCCATCTTCACGTCACAGCTGCCTTTTGAAGTCAAAGAGAAGTTGCCAGCAGAGGTCCATTGAATTTGTTGGAGCTTTTATGCGTATTGCTTTTCTTTGACTTTGACGGTTCTGAATTTCACTTCTGTCCTATGATTTTGCTTTTAGGGCTTTACCATAATATTTGTTTCATCTAGGATTGCCTTTTTTGTCAAATCCTTTTTGCATAGCTTTTCTAATTTTGTGCTACTTTATTTTTATACATCCATTGATCCATTTTCCAAACATGCTTATGCTGAGCAGGGTCACTGGAAGCCAGTCCCAGCAAGCATCAAGTGCAATGCAGCAACAATCCCTGGGTTGCCTGTTCATTGTGGGGTGAACACGCTCACACGCAAACATGGAAAAATAAATTCTTAATTTATAAAGATTCTTGTTGGAAAATGTCTCATCTAACTAGATGTTACTGAATACAGTACCCTAGAGGGGTATTTTCATATAGGTTGGGACTATTTACAGATATTATTGAACTTTTAAAATCAGGGTACTTTTTAGGCCCTTGCAAGCCAAAGCCTGCCTTTGGTGTTTGGGGGCTGGCATTCCTGGGTGAGGCTGTACATGGACAGGTTGGTGAATGTCCCGGGTGGCTTTCTGGGCTTTTTAGGAGACTTCTCAAGGGTTTCCATCATTTCTGGGACTCTATTATACAAAATCAACCCTTTTTCAAGAAGACATTCAATTTCTCAAAACCACATGAAACAGTGTCTTCTATTCTGATGAAATCTAGGAAGTATTTCAATTTCTAGATGTAGCCAACGTTTACAGTATGTGACTATGATCTGTTAAAGTTTATTTCATTGTATCTGAATTTACTTATATGAGGGGAAACCAAACAGATTTAGTTAAGTTAGCTGATAGAAATGCATGAGGCAAGCTGGCTGATGGGTGGTTGGGAGACAGATTCATGACAAGAAGATAAGCAAAAAAAAAAACAAAAACTGGAAGACAGGATGACATACGACAACAACACAAAATAGTTGCCCTATTTGGTGCGTAGCCAAAAGCCCTGGTCTGCTAATTTAAGTT
The DNA here is from genome assembly GCF_016835505.1 of Polypterus senegalus. Lineage (NCBI taxonomy): Eukaryota > Metazoa > Chordata > Cladistia > Polypteriformes > Polypteridae > Polypterus > Polypterus senegalus. The sequence goes on from NC_053155.1 coordinate 39,103,788, forward strand.
TTGCTTGTGTATGAATTCCATGGGCAGGGATTTTTATTGATTAAAGCAGGCCGGACCCATTGTCTTGAAGTTTATTTCAAAAACAAGAAATTCAATTAACAGAGGGAAACCGGCAGAGCAGACGGACAGGGACATGTGAAAGACACACACAGGCTGGCTATGTTAAACATGACCACAGTCTATAGAAGACATAAATGATGAGAAAAGGTGAAGGGGTTATTTGGGTATCCGCAAATAAATTATACAGCCCTATGGCAGTTGCCCATATCTGACAAGAATTCTATGCATACTGTATGTAATTATGTGAGTATTTATAATCATGAGGATTCATCACCAAGTCTGAAGCCATCTCCATGCCGCCGAACATTCCTGCCGGAACAGCGTATAGTCTCAGCATTTCCACGCCTGAAGAACTTCCTGTGATGACTGTACTGTTCCTTGGCTTCTCTCTGGCCTGGATATGTATGTATAAATGATTATACATTGTCTGTTTGTGATAATTGAAGTTATCTTTTAAAGTAAGTTAAATACATATATCTCTTTTTGTACCATATTTCTCTCGACTGATTATTTCTGCCATGGTTACAAAAGTGATGGGTATTGGCTCTAGACTGTTCTGCATTAAGAAAGGACACAATTTAGAGAAGGAAGAGCGGCCCCTGCTAGATACACCAGGGATACTGTGCATATTGCACAAAGCCACAGAATATTGCATCTCACCTATTGTTGGTGAAAGCATCATGAGTGGGGGATAGTGGCTCCACTCGGGCATTTACGTTTGTCTTGTAACCTAGTCCTTCACTTGATTTGGTGTTTGTCTTTAGTGTTTTCTAATCTTTGTTATTATTATTTTTTGAATTTTTTGAGTTTTGCACAGCAATTTCTTTCTGTTTTGTATTGCTGTTTTTGATGTTTTTGTCTGTCTTTGGATTTTGCATTTTGTCTTACTTCTGGAAACATTTTTCTGTTTTGCCTTTTCTACATACTGTGTGATTTTCTGATTGATTTTTAGTTTTTTTTTTTGTGTTATAGACTTACTAGAGGGCTTACTCCCCTGGTCACTTCGCTCGCCAACCCCTGTGGCCTGTACTGTGTGTTTCTCTGCCACTCATGTTGTGAAGAGGGGGGCTGAACGCACCCCAAGGAGACGCGGCTGATCCTCTGAAACCCCCTCTTAAATGGTGATATAATGGGAACCAAATACAGTTTTATTTTTACCTCCTCTTTCCTCGATCAACTGCTGGCTTGCATCTCACTCGGTGCTTCAAAAATTTAAAAAGCCTGTACAGCAACTATCTTTGTCATCTACTCTTTGTCTTTTATTTCCGGTCCCGAACGTGGTTAAATCTGTTGGCACAAAGTCTCGTCTCGCGGGATGTGAGTTCTTGATATTTTAGTTTATAATTTAAAAAAGGAATAAGTATCTGAAAATCTAAAAACATCACATTAAAGTTTGTTAAATTCTGAAAAGAATGATACACAACATATATATGTAGGTTTTAAAGTAAGCCCGATTTATAGCGTGACTAAAAAGTGACATAAAATCATTGCACAAAATCGTTGCACTTTTAGGTTTAGGATTTTATATATAGAGAGTAGATTTATCTAGATCAGAGATGCCCAAACCAGGGCCCACGGGCCAAAGTTGGCCCGCCACACCATCCGAGAAGAGACGGGGGGGAGGGGGGTTTGCCTTCAACTCAGGTCGTCATTTGTAGTTTGACATAACATTTTTGTTTGTTTTATTGTTGAACTACAAAAGAGTAAACTGATATTAAATGTTTAAATTAAATGTAAATTAATTTGATTTGCGACACTCCACGTCAATTAACGTCAACAAATTAACAAACGCAATAATGGAGAAATCAAGGCGGTGGCACACAGACAAGAGAAATTTAAAAAAAGTTTGGCAAGATGAGTTTTTATTCACTGAAGTCAAATCAAAGGCAGTATGTCTACTTTGCAAACAGTCGGTTGCTGTTTTAAAAGAGTACAATATCCGTTGTCATTATGAAACAAAACATTCTGCAGCTTTCTCAAAGTACAGTGGCGAGGCGCGAAAAAAAAAAAGGCTAACGAGCTGCTTGCTAAACTTTGATTCGAACAGAGCGCGCTGCTACGTCCTTTAACAGCACAAGAAAGTGCCACACGGGCCAGTTATCAGATTTTCGCTCTAATTACTAAAAGTGGAAGAGCCTTCGCCACTGGAGAGTTTGTCAAGGAATGTCTTGCAGTGGCTGCAGAAGCAGTTTGTCCTGCTCAGGTATGAATGTTCTCACAAATTAGCCTGTCAAGAAATACTGTCACCTGAGTAAATGGAGTAAATGAAACTTTTGAAGTGACACAAGAGCTGGCTGGCATTGAGACCCTTTCTGGTACTACTAGAGGACAAGATCTTTTTTTTTGCTGTTGAGACAGTGTTGGAAAAAAATGAATTAAAGTAGGAGAAGATGGCTGGCATTACAACTGACGGAGCGCCGGCAATAGTAGGGAGGAAATCTGGCCTTGCTACATTAGTGTCTCAGAAAGTCAGTGAATGTGGAGGAAAAGTTGTTAAGTACCACTGCATATTTACATCAAGAACAACTATGTGCTAAATCTGTCAGGCTTGTGGATGTGATGCGTGATGTCATCAAAATTGTTAACAATATACGCTCCAAGGCGCTTTCTCACCGACAGTTCAAGGCACTGATGGAAGAGATGGATGCGCAATATGGTGATGTGTTGTACCACCAGGAGGTCAGATGGCTCAGCAGAGGAAAAGTTCTCCGGTGATTTTTTGATCTGCGTAATGAGATCAGAGTTTTTCAGGAAAGCAAGGATGGTAATATTCAAGTGACCTGGCTTTCCTTGTGGATGTAACAGAGATGCTCAATGTTTTGAATGTTCAGCTCCAGGGAAAAGACCAGATTATCACCCAGCTTTTTGATCACGTCAGAGCCTTCAAACAAAAACTACTGCTGCTCAAAAGACATCTCTCAGCAGGTAACTGTAACATTTACAGTTATAATATTCAGGAAATTTTATGTGCAATTATAATTATATTATTAGTAATTATATTTAGAATTATATGTGGAGTTTGCATTTATAATCAGTCATGTCAGCATTTGTGTTTTTGTTGTACTTCAAGCTGATAAAAATTTGCTTAAAATTAGCTTGTTTCTTAAATTGTCATGAAATAATCATTTCCTCCTTTTTTTCAGTTATTTATTCTATTTTTTTCTTCCTCTGTTTTACATGCCTGCTTTGCTCGTTTCACTTCCAATCTCACACTGTTTTTTCTGTTTAACCCCACGTGCAGAAAATGTAGCCCATTTTCCCTGTCTTGGAGAGGTAGGCCTGGTGAAAGAGAAGGTCCATGAATATGATGCTGTTCTCAGCAACCTTATCCAGGGGTTTGACAGTCGCTTTGAGGACTTCAGACACAACACTGCTGACTTTGAGTTGTTTTCTCAACCCTTCACCATCAGTGTGGATGCAGTCAGAGATGATCTTCAGATGGAACTAATTGATCTTCAGTGTGATTCAGAACTGAAACACAAGTTCACATCTCTTCCTTTGACAGACTTCTACAACTGTGTCCCACCAAACAGGTACCCAAAGATGTGCAAGCAGGCACAAGTGATGCTGTCTCTGTTTGGCAGTACCTACCTCTGCGAGCAGACTTTCAGTATGATGAACTTGAACAAGAGTAAACTCAGAAGCAAACTAACTGACTCTCACCTACAAAATATCTTGTCTTTGTCTGTAAGTCAGCTACAGCCCAATCTTGAAAAACTTCTGAAAAATAAGGACCAGTTTCATATCTCTCATTAGGTCATGGACATTGCAACCGAATGGTTTTATTATTGCTTACAGCTTGACTAGTGTGTCTGGCCTTGAACTGTATTGTACATTGAACACTTGCAGATTGTTTGTTTTTATTGTAATAAGTTCATTAAAATGCAAAACTTTACAAATAAAATTGCATTATTTAATCAGATTAAAGTTATTTTATATTTATTTTAAATATTATGAAATAAATAAGGGGAAACCATAGCAACTTTAATGTAATGCAGTTTGATATATGATGCAAAATTTACTTTTGGCCCACGGCACCTCAGTCAAGTTTGATTTTTGGCCCTTCATAGGAAAAAGTTTGGGCCCCCCTGATCTAGATCATTTTTAGTGTTTTCGGCATGCCCAGATCTGAACTGTACTTTGCAGAGCAGTGTGTTGTGTAGCGTCCTTTTTAAAAGTTACAGTAGATTCAGTGAGTAGTATTCCACGCACTCTACTGAAAGGCCAAAACAACAATACAAACTATGCTTACCTGAAATCTCAAAAAAAAACCTTATTAGAAACAGATGTGAAGTTTTTTTTATGTGTTTGAAGGAAAGGCTGAATTGTGTATTATAGTTAACTTTTTTTAATCTACTTCCTCACTGTTCCCTGACAGAGACATTCTGACTAAAACCAATAAGGCGAGACTATCACTGCTACAATCTTGTCACTTTTGATCTCCTGCTCACCAGAGTAAGCATACATTTTATAAAACTGTTGCAAGGGAGGGCTTTATTTGTTAAGGAAGAATAACATCTTGTGTTTTTTGTCACAGACTTGTTTCTGCTTCTTTCTGGCCTCCTCTCCTAAATGTAACATTTTCAGAATTGTCTGCTCCAGAGGTTCCAGTCAGGCATATTCCAGAGGTCCAGGAGACCCTGCCAAATGGGGACATTCCAGAGAGCCAAGAGACCACACCAAAAGGGCCACAAAATCCCATCAGGCTTTTGCAGCACTCCAAAAGACACCAAGAGTTGGGGACATTCCATGGTCTTGTGCTGTGCATCTAAGAGAGGAGTGATCCAGTGTGTCTTAAGTCATGTCTCACAGAATGGACAGTCCAGTGTCACAGGTGCACCATAAGATGGTGGAGTTCCAGAGCACCAGGACCTGATGGATGAGGATGAACCAGAGTGCCAATTTCCCACTTTAACAGGAGTATTTCTCTGGTGATGTCCTTACCCACATTTGTGTTTTAGTCTTCCCTGGGGAGTTCAAATTGCAAGCCTCTGAAATGAGACCCTCCAGTGCTCCAGTGGTTCCCAAAATTTTGAAGAAAGAATTACTTATAATAGGATACACTACCACTAAGTGTTCACATAAAATTATACAATATACATTATACAGTAGGTGGTAGTGATTATGCATTAAAAGCAACAAGCATACTACAGTAACATCAGTTTTTAATTTTTAGTATTTATTTTTATGCATTTAAAAAGATAGATTTCACAATATTAAGTACTATGAAAGCAATTCACTGGATATATATAAAAATAAAAGCTGATATCAAAATATTTTTTTATTATTTTAAGCCGCTAAACTGCAGGGAATTTAATGGGAGGGATCAAATTCATAAACATAGGAAACTCAATACTTGAAATGTGGTGCATGGGGAGTATGGGCAAGAAAAAAGATACAAAGTGCACAGTTTACTTAAGCACAAGCATTGAAGACATAAATGATATGAAAATATTTTGTATAATTTTAAACTGCTTGACTGCAGTGAGTTTAGCAGAGTGGATCAAATTCATAAACACAGGAAACTCAATGCTTGAAACTTGGTGCGTGGGGAGTACGGGCAAGTATGAGCAAAAAGAAAAGACACAAAGTGCACACTTGGGCACACACATTGAGGACATAACTAGTGTTCACAAAATGAAGCAACAACACTCTTTAGAATTTAAAGTAAAAAGGAATACAAAAATAACTTCATTTTATGTACAACTAAACAATTTAAGCACTCATTGATACACCATGAAACAAAAATCAATAGAAGCCACTTAGTATGAAATATGGTAGTGGCCAACTGTATAGCAGGCAATTATATTATACTATATTTTGAAAGTATTTCTAATAAAAAAATTATTAAAAAATCCAGCTATCCATTATAAAATCCACTTAAACAAATTGCAGATTGTGTTGGCTAAAGTTAATTTCAGCCATCTTGAATCCAAAATAGGAAAAAAATCCAGAAAGGGTACTAGTCTGTCATAGGGCACACGCTTGAAGACAGCGCCACTCAGTTACATGGGGTCAATATGGAGCATCTAAATAAAGTAACATCCATCCATTATCCAACCCACTATATTCTAACTGCAGGGTTACGGGGGTCTGCTGGAGCCAATCCCAGCCAACACAGGGTGCCAGGCAGGAAACAAACCCTGGGCAAGGCGCCAGCCCACCGCAGGGAAAAATAACATCTAAAGTCAAAATAATATAGCATAATTTCACATAAAATTCTCAATGCCAGCAGCACTCGGAACAAGGCAAGAAACAATCCTGAACAGAATATCTGCCCATTGCAGGGTTCACTGACCTGCCAGGACAATGTCCCTAATCACAAAGCAAAGACAACACAGGAGAAGCTTATGGTTAAGTCTACGTACGTTCTTGAGTTGCCCAACCAGAACTCGGACTTGAACCCAATTGAAAATACCTGGAGAGACCTGAAAACAGCTGTCCACTGACAGTGTCCATCCAACGTGACAGAGCTTGAGAGGAACAGCAGAGAAGAATGGCAGAAATTCTCCAGATCCTGGTGTGCAAATCTAGTAGCTTCATTCCCAAGAAGAGTCCAAGCTGCTGGCAAAGGTGTTGCAATGACGTTGTGGAGTGGCAAAAGTGTTGAGGTTTGTTTGTTTGTTTGTTTGTGTGTTTGTTTTAACCACGTGTAGTGAAAACTTGTGAGTGATTTTAAAGGGTCACATTTTTTCAGTGATTATTCAGTGAATATTTTATGATTGCTGAATTCAGACAGCAGTTCACATCTATGAAACCCAGAGAGATTTTCAGTTGTAATAATACAGCCAAGTGAGGAGAGAGGCAACGATTCACACTCAGATACCAGTGTTCAATGGCAATGCTTCTGGTGGAATTAAAGAAAAGTAAAGGAAAAACAGGAGCATGATCAACACACTGCTGAAATAATTAAAGATGTAAAAATACGAATAATAAACAATTCTAATATTCAGAAGTATCTGGATGAGATATTAGGATGGCTTAGCTGTTAGCTAAACAAACAAGCTTGATAGACTGAATGGTCTCCTCTTGTTTGCCATGTTTCTTATAATGGCATAAGTAAGCTGTGTCTGTGCTCTGTAGCAATCTGAAAGACAGCAAACCCAAGCTGGGGAAAGACTTCTTGCATTACAGAAATGGGCACTTATGAAGACATATTAACATGAAAGATGAGACTTGCGGTAACTCGAGTAGTGTATTAGCTGATCCCATATCAAACTGATTTAAATTCATGAGAAAGTCCGTTTTCTTGCAGCATAGCATCCTTTAGAAGCAAAACTGGCACTCCCCCCATCACAGCTTTAGAGATAAGCCGTACAAGAGAAAGGTTAAAGTTAATTTCCTGAAGACCTACCTTAAGAAGTCTAGGCAGAGGAGCAAGCTGTTTTTGTGCTTTATGTTTAGTGTTATTTTCTAATTGAGAGATGTGTTACAGTGACAACCAGGTTTCAGCACTACTTTTCAGTTAAATACTTTTTTTTAATATTGTGTTTTTGTTATCTTGAAAATGAAGTTCAAGTTCACTAATCTATGCAAAAGATAATTTCATAATCTTTGCATTGCCAGATTTTTTAAACCTTTACAGTTATAAGGTACAATAAGACCTTCTAGGCTGGATGTTGTTATTATTCTTGCCATTCAGCTACCATTACAGATGTTAAAACAGAACATTTTCCTGTACTGGACATATAAAGATACACCTGCTTCAGAATTTATAATGCTAGTTACCAATTTTCCAGATCCTAGCTGACTCTCATTTGCCTCTTTTAAATGCCATGTTCAGCTTGTCTAGAGCCCTAATAGTTCAGCAATATATACTGCTAAAAAAAATTACAAGAACATTTTTTTAATCAGAGTATAGCATCAAGTCAATGAAACGTCTGAGCTATTGATCTGGTCAGTTAAGTAGCAGAGGGGGTTGTTAATCAGTTTCAGCTGCTTTGGTGTTAATGAAATTAACAACAGGTGCACTAGAAGAGCAACAATTAGACGACCCCCAAAACTGACATTTTTCCCTCCTCATCTGTTTTTTCACTTGTTTTGTATTTGGCTACGGTCAGTGTCACTACTGATAGCATGAGGCGATACTTGGACCCTACAGAAGTTGCACAGGTATTCCAACTTCTCCAGAATGCCACATCAATACGTGCCATTGCTAGAAGGTTTGCGGTGTCTCCCAGCACAGTCTCAAGGACATGGAAGAGATTCCAGGAGACAGGCAGTTACTCTAGGAGAGCTGGACAGGGCCGTAGAAGGTCCATAACCCATCAGCAGGACTGGTATCTGCTCCTTTGGGCAAGGAGGAACAGGATGAGCACTGCCAGAGCCCTACAAAATAACCTCCAGCAGGCCACTGGTGTGAATGTCTCTGACCAAACAATCAGAAACAGACTTCATCAGGGTGGCTTGAGGGCCCAACATCCTCTAATGGACTAGCCTGCTGCATCATTTTTTCACTTTGATTTTCGGGGTGTCTTTGAATTCAGCGCTCTGTAAATTGATAATTTTCATTTCCATCAAACAATCCTAACACATTAACCAGTTCATATCAATATAGATATCCAGTATAATTTTTTCCCCATTGAGATCTGATGTGTTTTCAAAGTGTTACTTTAATTTTTTTTATCAGTTCATTTTTGAGAAAAGAACACCCATTTTACCTCATTTTATTCTTAAAAAATCTTATGGAATTACTTTCAGGTATTTGGAGCTGTTTGTATATAGACAGATATGACAATCTGCAGAAATTCAGATGGTTCACTGCATTGACACAAAACTGAAGTGTGCTCAAATGAGATGACAACCTTGCCTCAAGTAACCAGTTTAATAATATTGTTCCACTGCCTCTTTGTTCTGGGCAGCAGTGAGGTTGCATGATAGTTGCTGCATGAGTGAGGTACAGAAGCTGGCAGCGGTGTGCAGTTGTACACTTTCTGATCCCATGATTGTAATAATGATACTTTGGGAACATTTTGGCAAGCATGGAAGTTCCTCCATAAAGCAAGATGGTACAACAAGCACAGACTTTCCACAATTTAGCATTCGTTCAGTGCTTTCTAGTGGGATCAGGGTCATCTAGATCAGGCATGGCATCCAGTGGCCCAAACAGAAGTACTCCATGGTTGCCTGAGTAAAGAATTTGTATGCTTCCAGCAATGTGGAAGTAGTGTAGTTAATCCTCGGCTGACCTGAAGGAGCAGTTGTGCCCTCTAGTTGTGGTAGGTACAAATCTGATGTGATATCCAAAAAAGCTGAGGATACAGGCTAACATCAGCAAGAGTTACATTATTTTCCTCAACCAGCGACTGATCCTGGTAGTGAGGGATAGGATCTGACATCTTGATGTGCCAGTCACGGCCTGATAGTGAAGATCTTTGTCTTTCCAACATTGAATAAATTACAGTAAGACTCAGTCTATTCAGCTGGAAGCCATAAGAATGGCACCATGATCATGCTCGCTGTCTTGCACAATCCCATACTTAACACTCATAAATGGTGAATTTTTAGTGATAAATTGTAGTGTGGGAAAAAAAATTAGCAACTAGATACAGGAAGTCTGGGCAAATGCAGATTGTTACCATGCTGGAAATCAAACCTGGAACCCTCAACCTGAAAGGTTGTAACATTTTGTCACTATGCCACCTTATACACTGTATAACACAATAATAATGCAAGGCGTGCATGTAGGTTGAAATGGATTCCTAGGCTTCTTTTAAAAAGGTCAGTTTTAATGGGATTTCGGTCTGACCTTTGCTTCTTGAATTTAAGTTGAATTGTTTGCCTCAAGAAAACTTTTTTTTTCCCCAAAAATATCATTACAGAGATTTATGTTTCATAAAGAGTAATTAGCTCTGAGAAAAAGTTTCATATAAATTCATGTGCATTCATTGTGTTTTTGTCTGCACTGGGTTTACCTATACTTTCTCAGAACTGAGCATTAGTGATTCATATTTGCAAGTAACAGAACCTGCTGATGGATTCTACAGCTGCTTCAATCAAAGTGCTACTGCTGATGTGAAGTTTGTAAAGAAGAAAAGTGAATGAGTGCTTTGTATTATCATTTAGCCATTTACCCATCAGAGTATGATTGTTCACATATGCCTACCTAGACGAGGCAAAGGGAATCACAACAAGGGATTGCAGAAGATGTCAGATAATTCAAATATCTCTCTGCTTCCTCCACAGCTCTGAAGTTGCCAACCAAAAACAGGACTCGTGATCCTCCCACAAGCTAACTCCACCTTCCTCTGTGCCCTTTACTACCCTTGACAAGGACCCCCAACAGACTCAAACACTGTGTGTCTGATAAACATTAGCAAAAAGAAACTTGATTTGTCTTTTCTAGAGTGCCTTTGACAACACCAGCAGAGTCGTAGTGCACCCTTTACTCCTCCATTAAAACAAAGTCTTCCACACTTTCTGTCTGTAATTTTACTATATACTGTACAGTATATAGCATATACAAATACAGTCTATTACTTCATTATGGGGTTGATGAGGTTGGAATGGCTAACTGTTTGCTGGTATGGTACTGGATGATATTTTGTTGTATGACATAATGTATGCAACTATCTACAAAGGAAAGACAATGTCTTCATTTACTGTAAGAGCTAGTGCATATTTGCAGGAGCACACACTCCCTGAAAATTACGTTATTTCATCTTCAGCCTAATGCTAGATAAAGATAAAAGAACAGCTTATAAATAAAAGAGCAGTCACAGTGAGGCATTACAAAGTCATAAAAATTAGTTGATGAGAAGTACTTAATAATAATTTGTCATTGAGATGATGTGCAACTTTGGGCGTAAGGGACATCAGTGTTGTCTTCATTCTCTCATTTTATCATAAAGACACAAAAGATAGCTGGGACAACCTGTGGTACCTTCCATATTATTAAACTAGGGGGCTCTACCCCCTGCTCGCTTCGCTCGCCAACCCTGGTGTGGACGCTATACGCTAGCCATGTTGTGGCTCTGCTGCTTGCATATAGGAAATCAGATGTACAATTTAAACAGATTGTTATCCATCCATCCATTATCCAACCCGCTATATCCTAATTACAGGGTCACGGGGGTCTGCTGGAGCCAATCCTAGCCAACACAGGGCGCAAAGCAGGAAACAAATCCTGAGCAGGGCGCCAGCCCACCGCAAGACGCGCACGCACACACACACACACCAAGCCAATGCCGTCTCAAAAAACAAGGCCCGCTCATGCCTGTGGTGACATCACAATCGAGGTGCTACAGCAGGCAACAGACGCATATAGAAAACCTGTCGCGTTGTACGCGTGTAAATAAATTATTCCCGTGTAAAATTAATTAATGCAATGCGTGAAATAACAAAGGCAAGTCAGTTGCGTTATGCATTTTATTTATTTTTGTATAAAACGTCACACATAACGTTTAAATCACATATTTGACATACTTAACAGCGACTATTATATAGATATCAGCAACTCAACATTAATGCAATTAATGCCTTAAACATGAGATTAACCTAAGAAGTAACACTGAATACTGTATTAAATAAAACAATGCAATATTGAATGTTCATGTATGAAAATGACTATGATAAAGTAAGACAAAAAAGCTAGAAAATCACAGCGACGAGTGGTTGGCACCATATGAAAAATGAATATTTACATGCATCTCAGGAAATCACATATTCCTGGATTAAACAGAAGTAATGTGAAAACTAATGCAGATTTATCCATTAATAATCACAAGAAAAGCTACATTTAACACTTTGTTAATGCAGTTAAATCTAAAAAATAACAAGCAACACCAGATAAAATACAAACAGCCATTATTTTGGCATGACTAATGATAAACGATGATTTTTTTCATACCATCATAAAATAAGCAAAATTAACAAATGTGCTGATATTAATCTGTACGAAAGCAGAACGTTATATCAAAAGAACTGGCTTATTGGTTACCTCTTTTTTGTCAATGTAGCCAGTTTACGTTTGGGGTTAGCTTTTTCCTTAAAAGTACCACGTTTATCTGCAGCGAGCTTGTAATAATTATTTAAACAGATGTTGGCCACTGTAGACATGGACAACTTCAGTAAGTCACAGATACTCTTCCCACAAACACAATTACCAACTTGCAGTCCACATCAGTTCAGGCGTTCGTTAAACAGTGAGATTAATGCAGATTTTTGATTTTTTAACAATAAAAAATTTGACTCATATTCAGCATTAGTAACAATTGACTGGAAAATCAAAAACATTTGTGTAACACATTCAACCAACAAATCTGAGGGCCATTTCAGACCACCCCTGTCTGAGTCAAGCAGGTAATTAATTATATTCCTGTGAAAATTCTAAATGCAATGACTTATCCATGACTAGCTAATTTCTGCACATGTCACACTGAACTGCGCCTGTAACCATTTTAAACCCTACATAACCAGCAACAAATAGAAGTGATTTTGATTGTGCCTCAGTTAACATTAAATCATCACATTTAGAGATAACAGTAACCAAATCTGAATTAAGAACCTCAACATTGTCATCATTTGAACTATCAGTTGTTTTCAGTACATTGGGAAATGAAGTCTAATAATGACACTTGACCTTTAGAAACAGACACAACATGCATCTCTTGTACGGAGATGTGATAGTTTGTACCAGATAATTGACGATATTTACCAAAGCGTGCTTTCAAACAGTCAGTTTGGAATTTTCCCGTCAAAACATAGTTCAAGTTCAAATTTTCAAGCAAATATGGAATTAAGTCAATAAATGTTAATACTGTGTGTTTCAGTGCTACCATTGTTTCATTAGTCAGCCGTCCGTCTCGTGGTTTGCAACTCAATTCTCATTCTAGTTAAATTCAAATATTTGCAACACTAAATAACACCATGCCTGCAGTTTACTGTTCATATACATTTTTACACAACTGTAGCTAAACATTCCTTTCTTAAGCCTACTCTCGACGTTACATGCCCTAACCTCCATTTGCAGCATTATCGATGTTACCCGGCACGCGGTGCAGTTGTTCACCTTTAAAATAAAGAAAACACATCAAAATATTACCTTGCACTGCAACGCAGACATCTGAACTTATAACCTTTACGACTGCAATAACTTTATATCAAAAACGAAAACTCCATTAACTTTCTTTACAACTTCAACGACGATCCTAGACGGAAAGTTCAGCTGGCACTGTTTGTAAACATAGCACCTCGATTGTGACGTCACCGGACCAATACAGTAAGTAACGCATGAGTGGGCCTTCTTTTTTGAGATGGCATTGACCAAGCACACACTAGGGACAATTTAGAATCGGCAATGCACCTAACCTGCATGTCTTTGGACTGTGGGAGGAAACTGAAGTGGCTGGAGGAAACCCACGTAGACACAGGGAGAACATGCAAACTCCACGCAGGGAGGACCCGGGAAGCAAGCCCGGGTCTCCTAATTGCTAGGCAGCAGCGCTAAACACTGTACCACCGTGCCACCCACAGATTGTTATTTTCATGGGAATTGTTACATATGCATAATAGACCTAACTATTTTACATTACAGCAAGTAATTAACCATAGTAAAAAAAATAGTAAAACATAATGAATTGAAAGAAAATTATGTTTCATTTTGCAGTAGAGGTATTCATTGTGTTATACATTGTCGTTCTGTTTGGCTTCGAAATTAACATGCAAATACTTTTTAAATTTACTGTAAAACCTCAGTAAAAACAATTTTTTGAATGAACTTTTCTTCAATATCGCATTGAATTTTGATTCTGTGTTTGGAGTTACATCGTGACAATGCAACGTATAACTGCCCGTGAGTGAATAGTTTCTTTCTATCTAATAAATAAACTGACTTTTTCAAATGTTTGTCTCTGTGATTTGTTAACTGTCATAGCAAAAGCTATTATAACGAGAAACTGTAAACATTTTAATACAAATGACATATCAAGATCTCCTTTGGTGTCTAATGTTATCCGTGGAAGATATACTACATTACCTTTCTTGTCACCTGTTAAAATTTTACATGTCACTACTGTGTAACCGATCAACAATTTTCCCGTTAATTCATTTGACTTCATCATTTCTCGGTGCTAGGATTGCCCATGTACTCATTTCTTCTGTTGATAACCTTTTGGGATGAAATTTATCAATAAGATTTGGACATAATAACTCTTCTTTTATTGGGAACTTAAAGTGAGGAAAAGGTAAAAATTTATAAGCACTGAGAGCGCAGGAACTGTGTCTGACAAAAGCATTCACACAAATGAGAGGTGAGTGAACCATGGGCATGGTTGTAAATGGTTGAGAGGAGGGCGGTACTTGGAGAAAGTCTTATCTCAAGATTTTCTTTTATAATACAGAGATATATTATTCATGGTGTCAGCCCAATAAGTGATAGATATATTTGCATCAGTTTTTACATACATATTATAAACGATATATATGAGTTTCTGGGTCTGCATCTGTAATTGTTTTGTTCTTTTCTGAATTCTTACATTTCAAAGTGCTTTATTTTGTGGCTTATACAGTGCCTTATATCCTCTGTACAAACTAAAAAACTTTTCTATGTGTGTGTGTAAAAGTGATAAATCTATTTTTAAAATATAGAAATATTGCAAAACATATGAATTGGTATAATTAATTGAAGCATAAATCACAGTAACATACTAATTATTGGTAACTGATAAGCATTACAACTAAGGGAGATTAAACTCTGTCTCTCCTTTTACTTATTTTGTAAAGACATAAAATAAGAAATAAAAAAATGCTACTTTCAACAAAGAATCTCCTATTCATTATTTTTTATTTTTTTTTGTAGCGCAAAGGACTCTGGACTGAACAGGTGTTCCATTAAAAAGAATTGGGTTTTGGTTTTTAATATTTTCTACATAAAATAATACTTTTCACTTTGACCTTGGCATACTGTTTGATTTCTGTTTGTAATTCACCTTGACACTGAGTTTTATTTTATATTGTATCTGTATGTCAAGTACTATCTACATAACAGAAACAGGGCAAAGGCACATGTTACCTTCAAAGTTTTTTCACATCACTTGATCATGACCCCACTGATTTCTGTGTCTGTGTTCTTTTACAGTGATACAAACACCTTTCAAAGAAAAACCTAAGAAGCTGAACTTGTTCTCAAACTAGGATCACACAGTTCTGCAACAGTAAATGACTGACTGACCTTTGAATCTCTGTTCATCTTTTCTAATGGCTGTTTTTCACACCCCTCTTGTGTTTCACTCCTTTTATCTTCCCCAGCTTTGTTCTCGCTTTCTCTTCCTCTATATGTAACCTGATTTTTCCTTTCAGTTACACACCTGATGAAGGCTATACAGCTGCAACTTTGTGTTTTTTAACTTTTTTATTTGTTGTTGGCTTGAGAATAACTATTATGTGAATTACATTTTGATATTTCTATGGGAAACGATTTGTAAAGAATAGACTTTATTAGCCAAAAATATAAGTGCCAAAAGTGTTTACTCTTTTGATGTCGAAGGAAGAGCATTCATACTATAAACAATTACACCTGAAGAAAATGCAGTTTTTAGGCCAGATCAATTTGTTTGGTGTTTTGACAATGGAAAATACTTTTGGGGCCAAAAAAGAAAACAAATGCAAATTTATTCAGAATAAAAAACTGAAATATCACATTGACACAAGTACTCAGGCCAAAGAATGAATTTACACAGGTTCCACATCAAGCATGACAATAGAGATGTTCCTGCTCATTTCAGCAGCCATGAACACTGTAAGAAGCACTTTAAAGTCATACCGCTTGTAGCTGCCGAAATAAGGTATGGTCAAGCATGAGTAAAACGCGTGTCTAAAGAAATCTCACAGTGCAAAAGTTCGTTTTGAAAATATTTAGTGAAAGTTAAAAGCAAATAATCCACACAAGAATAAAAGAAAAAATAGTTACACACGTAGAATAAAGGCAAAAAAAAGGAAAAAAATGTATCTTGTCTTAAACTTAGCTTTTCTTGAGAAACTTTAGTTATTTCTGTTCTCTAAAGTTCTTTACTTGTTGTTCTCTACTCAAAGATTCTTAAATTCTTATATACTTAAAGATTCTTAGCTTCTTCTTCTGTATGCTTTAAACATACGGCACAGCACATGAATTAAGTGCTATTTTCTTACATATTTACTTCACACACTCAAAAGGCCCATAAGCCGACTGGCACATAGGCGTGTGCCCAGGTACGGTTTAAAACCATATGCCTTCCATTCCTTACTCAAGGCAAAGCTGTCACTAACTGAAGATTATTGTTTTATTCAAAGCTGTTAGAAATGGCAGGAAAATACCAACACAATTCTATTCATGGGGGTTATAGGAACCTCCCATATTTTATGCATTATCATCTAGCAAAATATTCATGAATTTTATAGAACTAGGAAAATGGCTCTTACACATCCGAACCCTAATTGTTTATGTTAGGACAGAAATCAATTACTTTAACTATTACTTAATAAGAGCCTTCATTACTTTACTAAACTTAAACCAAACTTTAGAAACTTAGAACTTAAATTCTACTCTACTAAACAGTAAACTTAAGAAACTTAAAATTTAAACTTTACTGTAAAAACACAAGCACTAAACCTAAAAAACTTTAAAATTTGGCATGCAAAAAGAAAAATTAGTCATTTCAATTATTGTTGCTTCCTGGAGCAGGCACAGTTTGTTCACAAGTCTGTCCAGTGTGCTGGTCTGGATCTGCACACAAACTCTTCTGACTGCCCCTTTTTCATCTGGCATTGTCTTTACCCAGGAGTTTCAGGGTGCAGCATCTTGTAATTACGCCCATAATGTCCAATTTCTTTATGAACTTGTTGCATAATTAAAGTAGCAATATGCAAATTCTTCTGAATGAATGCAGGGTGGTTTGCCTCTTCTGGCATAGCTGATTTGCTGAGTCTTCCTCCAATTCTCAATATTCCATCTTGCAGGACTGGGTCCAGTTTGTTGATTTTACCTTTCTTTACAAGCTGATTTTTGTGCAAGGCTTTAACCTCCTCTGGGTAAGCTTGTAGTTGACTGAGGCGAATATGTTTGTCTTCTGCTTTAGACAAGTCATCTAAAGACAATGGCTTTAGTCTCATTGTTGATTTGTATTCCTTCATATGTTTTGCGAGCAGCGTCTTTTGTCTTTCTGGGCTATGTCCAGATTGGCTAACTGTATATTGAATTGCTTTTCTCTCTTCTTTCAAATGTAGTAGCACTTCTTTAAACTTAAGGAACCAAGCTATTGCTTTCTTTAATTTGTACCATTCTGAATAGTACTCTATAAGTCTTTTTACTGGTTCAGTTTTTTTTTCTACACTTGCAAAATTTACTACACACCTTTTAATTTCTGGATCATCGCTAATAGACAAGTCCACTTCATCCGGTCTTTTAGGCTATTCATGCTCTGGTTGTAGCAGGAAATTTGGTCTTTGTATCCAAGTTTTACTTTTAATGAAGCTTTCTATTGTCAAACCTCTTGATGCCTGGTCCGCAGGATTTTGCGCAGATGCGACATACCTCCATTGCAAGGGTTGTGTGTGCTCTCTTATCACTGCGATTCTGTTGGCAACAAAAGTTTTGTAGTGTGTACTTTCATTTGCGATGTACCTTAGTAGCGTAGTGCTGTCAGTCCAAAAGATTGATTCTTGCATGGGAATCTGCAGTTCTCATTTTAACATTTTGTCCATTTTGATTGCAACCACTGCAGCTGTAAGTTCCAACCTTGGTATGGTGACAGATTTTAGTGGGGCCACTCTTGATTTCCCCATTAGAAATGAACAATGTCTCTCATTTTCTTTGTTAGTCAGAAGGATGTAGGAAACAGTGCCATACCCATTTTCTGAGGCATCTCCAAAATGATGCATTTGTGCAGACATTATTTGACCAAATCCAGGCGGTTTAAAGCACTTGTCTACATTGTAATCCACAAGTAGCTGCAAATCGTCCATCCATTTTTTCCATTGCCGAACATACTTAGCTTCCACTTCTTGATCCCAAGCATATTTTTCTTTACACAGTTCTCTTAGAATAAGCTTGGCAGGCAATATGACTGGCGCTAAAAATCCAAGTGGGTCATATATTGAACTGACCACTGACAGAATGCCACGTCTTGTAGCAGGCTTATCTAGCAGCTTTACCTGAAACTTGAAACTGTCAGTCTGTGTGCACCA
The DNA here is from genome assembly GCF_016835505.1 of Polypterus senegalus. Classification (NCBI taxonomy): domain Eukaryota; kingdom Metazoa; phylum Chordata; class Cladistia; order Polypteriformes; family Polypteridae; genus Polypterus; species Polypterus senegalus. The sequence goes on from NC_053155.1 coordinate 39,122,007, forward strand.
TTGAACACCCAAGGCTCTTTCAATTGGTAACAAATCATGGGTTAAGTCCAAGTCTTTTTGATCTATTGCCCTGTCTTCGTCTGGGATTGACAACAAAACTGCTCTGCTGTTACTTATCCATTTTGTAAGGTAAAATCCTCCCTTTAAGCACAGGGCTTGAAGATCTTTGGCCAATTTTATGGCTTCTTCTTCTATGGCAACTGACTTTAAACAGTCATCAACATAAAAAATTATTTAACACTGTGTTAACTGCTTTTTCTGAAGCTGTGTTTCTTAAGGCATTCTCTTTTTCAAGGGTTAACTGTTCAATGGGTACCTTGATGGCATATCCTTTGTCTAAAATGTCTTTTATAAAAATTTTGTAATCCTCATGGAATGTTGGATACTTTGTAAGTTTCCTTTTAAGTCCAATAGCATGTTGTTCTGCAACAGAATGGTTGTTTGGCACTTTAAGAGTCTCATCTTTAAAAGGCAGATTAATGCAATAGTGTCCATCCACTAGCCATGCAATATCTGAAGCTATGTTCATGAATTTAATTTCCTCCTCCTCTTCACAACTGCGCTCTGGAAAGTCTACATTGTATTGCTGGAGTAGCATTTGCTCCATCTCCGTTATTGTCACAATGTTGACTGAATAACTTTGCAGTCTTTGTTTGTCTGAGCCCTTTATAAATCCATTAGTAATCCACCCTCGGAAATGTTTTTACAGCATAAAGTCTTTCATCTTCTCTGTGTGTGATTTGCCATGGTTCCATGACTTTGTGGGCATTTGTACTTAACAACAAGAATATTAATAATAAAATTGTAATTACAATATTATTGCTTTGGTCAGCATTTATCTGGGGTTGATGCACGTCTTTTTGATTAGACAATTTCTTGACATCTTTTTCTTTAGGGATGTTCTCCCTTTTCACTGGTACAGAGTTCAGTGTGTACACTTCTGGTGTATCAAAAAATGTATTTTCTTCCATCCCACAGACTTGTAACTTCATTAGGACTGTACACTTTGCTAATTTCTGACTATTTACCATGTCTTTTTCTACAGTGCTGATGTAGATGTGAGACTTTCTTCCAGAAAGATTTAACTGCTCTTGCAAACTTTCTGTGCAAAATGTAGCTGAGCTGCCAGAGTCTTTTACAGCATATGTTTTTACACATTTTTCAATTATTTCAGACTTAACTTGAACTGGAGTCACAGCTAAGACACACTCTTTACCGGCCCCGGTATCAGAACAAGTCTCTAACGGTTCAACAGAAATTTGGGCAAAAGAAATGTTTTTCTCTTCCGACATAACGTTCTCCTCTTTAGGAGGTGTGGCTTTATCGTCGGTGCCTTTTCCCTTAGTCATATGCAGAATTACTGGATGTAACTGAGTGCGCATTTGGCATTTAATCTTTTCTTCACAGTCTTTACTAAAATGACCTTGTTTAAGGCACTTAAAGCATAAGCCTTTAGATTTCAAAAAGTCAATTTTACCTTCATAAATTAGATTCTGAATTGCACTGCATTCATTAAGATCGCGATTTTTATTGCAAAAAAGACAGTGCTTACCGCTTGTATATCCAGCCGTCTCCGCCATTTTGACTGAGGTGTCTGCTTTCTCTCAGGACACATTTTAATGGATACTTCTCTTGATCAGTCTTTTCCTTTTCCTTCTGGAAGATATGACTTTGTAGAGCTAAGCTGTATGCAGGATCCAAAGCTGATGTTGTCTGTTCGTCCAGAAAGTTTACTGGATAGGAGGGAGGGGTTTGACTGTTCTCCATACTTTCAATACTCTGTACTTTGCATTGCAATGGTGCTAGTAGGTCTTGAGGAAGTTTGGTGACTTTAGTCAGAAGGTTATCATTATTTTCAAATTGTTGTCCACTTTGTAAATTGGGCTTAATATTTGTACATTCGCCAAGAAAGTTTGCATAATCGCTATGTCCTTCTCCATCATTAGGCTTTATTTGCGGCCACCCTTTGTCTTTTCTCATATAGGCATCGGCTTTCCGTAGCTGGTTTTCATACAGACTTTCGAGTTTCGCTCTGGCCTTTTGATAACCTTCTAACGGTTACAAGTGTTTAGAGTTTTTAACAATCTCGTGAGGTGAACCTTCGGTAAACTGAGCCAATAGGTCCAATTTATCTTGCGGATTCTCTATCACATCATCGATAGCTTGGTCAAATGATCTTATAAAGTCCACGTATTTCAAGGGATCGCCATCAAATATTGGGATCATTTTGTGTGGAACATAAGGCTCTTAAGTCTTATACTGTTGTTCTTTCTGTTAATCGTAACGCTTAACATAAAGCAATTGCTGAAGACTGTTTTTACTTTCGTTGTTACATGGAAAGTCACAAATACTTGCTTCTTGTGGCTTTGTGCTTCTCACATCTGGTTTCTGAGGGACGTTATTTGAACTGGATTTATCTGAACTTTGATATCGTCTTTTAAGAACTCCCAATTTTGCTTCGGATTCTGCGATAGCAGTCTCTAAAGCTAATCGATCTCTTTTAGCTTTCAGCTGTGCCTCCTCAGCTTGCCATTTGGCTTTCAGCTGTGCTGTTTCCATATCTAGAGCCTGTTGCTTTTTTCGATTCTCTGCTTTAGCCAACAGCATAGCGTGTGCTGCCTCTTGAGATCTGATGACACTACTAGAAGTAGCTGTTGAGCTTGCATGACTTTTACTTTGAATAGAAATCTGAGGGATACTGTCTTCTGAAGAAACGTCAGGAATGTCATTCGTTATTCTGTAATCCTTGAATTGGTAACCGGAAAAGTCAGGTTGTTGATCAAGCTTTTTATTATGGTGTACTTCCAAAACCCATTCCATTTTATTTTCCAAAAATGTACGAAAAATTTCCATTTTAGTATCAAAGTCCTTTTGTAGCATTTTTCCATGTATCTTCGTTGCTCTGGATAGATAAAATTTTGTCGTTTAACCTTTTTTATTCCTTTCTCAGGTGGAAGAACTGATTCTCGATAATTATTTGTATATTTTTCCAGTGAAGTTCATTTTGTTGTAAATCCCTTACGATCTTCATCAGACATTAAAATTGTTTGTATTTGTAATCTGTTTCTGATTGAAGATTAGTTGTCGCTGAATTGGAGATGGTCACACCATGCGGACGTTCGTTCTGGCTTCCGGATTCAAATGCCATGACGATCCCACAAGGCACTGTACCTAAAATCCTTTATAATCTATACAGTCTCGCGAAGAGCACTAGCAATTCTCCAATATGTCCAACTCCAATCAAAGACAAACATTAAAGGTACCTGTTGAGTCCTTTTCAAGTCATCGTTGTTTTCTTTCGTCGCAGTCGATCTCAGGCGCAGAAACTGCAGGCTTGCTTTCTTTCTCCCTGCATGGAGTTTGCATGTTCTCCCTGTGTCTGCATGGGTTTCCTCTGAGTGCTCCGGTTTCCTCCCACAGTCCAAAGACATGCAGGTTAGGTGCATTGGTGATCCTAAATTGTCCCTAGTGTGTGCTTGGTGTGTGTATAGTATGTGCCCTGTGGTGGGCTGGCACCCTGCCCAGGATTTGTTCCTGCATTGCACCCTGTGTTATGTTATCTCATTACATCATACAGAGATTATGAGTTTAGGTAAAATAACTTTGTCTGCAAACCAAGGAAGCACCTATGAGAGTATAGATAATAGCAGCAAACAAGAGTCCTAGCTACTGATACCATAGCAGTTGTCCTGAAGAACCTCTTACAACACTTCTAGATGAAACAATAAAAACATTACAAATAAGAAAGGAAATCTGAGCATGTCCTGACATATTAAGGGAAAGGCACAATCTTTTCCTGTATGGATGACAGTCTGTCACACACAACTGTAAACACATATTACAAGAATATGACTATTAATCCAACAGTATATTATGTATTGTTCAATGCATATTATCAGTAGCTATATGCAAGGTATACAATACATATAATAACCCTTAATTTGCACTTACCAATTTACTTTTTGTGTCTAAGTTCAATCTTCTGGTTTTGCAAATCAACATTTTTAATTCTACATGTGGTTAAAAAAAAAGAAAATTCAAAGAAAACTTGTTAATTTAAGTCAAAATAGCCTACATCAATCCTAAGTGCAGATGTGTTGCATTTTTTTATTCAAATCCGTTAATTAAAATGTAGATGGCATAATGATATTTATTGAAAAAAAACATATTTCACTATCATTTCCAATGAATAAATACATTTAATTTCAAGATACAAACAATAAAGGCAGGTGCTCAAAGTTAATAATCTGAACCAAATGAAAATTGCTAAAATTTAGATGATTAACACTTTTTATAAACACACATTCTACATGACATTTTAATGAATGCAATAAAGACTCCAAATATGAGCTAAAAATCTCATTTTACTGATGAGTAGCACCTGGTTGCTACTGACATGATTACAAGTCGTGCGTTTGCCAGCGAGACACTGCACTATACTGTATATACCTTGCACTATGTACACTTTACATTGCCACTAAATCATCATCATCATTACCAAACAGAGAGGAGGGGTCTAGATAAAACGGCTTTGTGTACAAAATAAGGGTTACCCCTGCTTAAACCAAAGAGTTTGCCTTGTAGACCTCTTACAACACTTCTCAAACCTTACAAAAAGGTTCAGATGAGAAAGGTTTTCTCAATTACACAGCATATGTTTAAAGTGGGTCAGCTGTAGTCTGTATTTAGAGTAACAAGACTATCTGTTGGGTTTGGTGCTATTGTAGTACACACCAGAACTGCGGAGTAGCTGCAGATCATGACTAGCTCTGTACTAAGACTAACTACCATTGAATTGTGCATCTGGGAGCTGGCAAAAGTGAACACAGTTAAGTACTAACTTAAACCACCTTGATATTGTTTTACAGTAATGTATTAATTACACTTTTCTCAGTGTTATAACAAAAACTATGTACAACTGAGTATTGAGCAATTCTAATTGTTCTGCTACATAGTAAAGAAAATAAGGTTTGCTTTATATAATAAACTTGTATTCATTTTTCAGTACCAACAATCTTGTTAGTAAAGTGTGAACTGAAAGATTATACGCTTTTTTTTACTAGTTTCTAAGTACTATGGTGTCCACCAAATCTGATTTTAAATTTTTCACACTGTGCATTATATCTATATTGTGATGCGTTTGTCACTGTTATGCACCCCAAAACAGAAGGCTAAGACTCAGTACTTTAGGAAAACCAACTTTATTCAGCTTGAAACAGGAACAGCATGGTTATTTATTGTAGCGGAATCTACCACTCACCTACATACAGACACATCAGTCAGGCAGGGTCCTGGCCAGGTTTATGACCAAGTAATCCTATTCCCTGCATTTATAATGTTTCTTGCATCAACCATTGACGACAGGTGCTTATAATGCCACCGCGATCAACTCGGATTTGCTTCCTGGGCGCTCTGCTGCAGCGCTGTGAGCCTGAGGTTGCCCTGCCAACAGACAAGCGATCTTCCACAAATAAGGCAATAAGGCACTTCGGGACCCAATTTGGTGTGTTGTCCCGTTGACTCGGGGGTTCCAAAAGAGTTCAGAAACCTCATGGTATATTTATGTAGTGTGAAAGGGACGCTGTATAGCACCCGACCCGGCACAGACTGACACAGAGGCACGTGTAAAATCCAAGCACACTTTTATTTTTCTTCAGCTGGAGGGCACGTCTTTCCCATGAAACCCCCAGCCACAACACAGTCCTAAAAGAACATAATATACACAACATGATCCTTTCTCTGTCACCACCACTCCTCCTAGGCAACCTTGTCCTCTTCCTCCCGATTCTGGTTCCGAGTGGTGGTTGTTGGCCCTTTTTATAGCCCACCCAGGCGGGGCTCAGGGAACCATGCAGCACCCCTTTGCGGCCACACCACATCCCAACAGGATCATCAGAGGTGACTGTGTGCAGAGGGTGCAGACCTATAAATATCTGGGAGTGCAGCTAGATGACAAATTGGACTGGACTGCCAATACTGATGCTCTATGTAAGAAAGGTCAGAGCAGACTATACTTTCTTAGAAGGTTGGCGTCCTTCAACATCTGCAATAAGATGCTGCAGATGTTCTACCAGACGGTCGTTGCAAGTGCCCTCTTCTACGCGGTGGTGTGCTGGGGAGGCAGCATAAAGATGAAAGACATCTCACGCCTGGAAAAACTTGTTTAGAAGGCAGGCTCTAATGTAGGAGTAAAGTTGGACAGTTTAACATCTGTGGCAGAGCGACGGGCATTAAGCAAACTCCTGTCAATCATGAAGAGTCCACTGCATCCACTGAACAGTGTCATCTCCAGGCAGAGGAGTAGCTTCAGTAACAGACTGCCACACTATGCGACTCTTCAATTCCATCTGGGGAGTAAATGCTAACATTATTTAAAGTTATTGTCTGCTTTTACATGCATTTTTCTTACTATTTAATTTAATATTGTTTCTTTCTATCAGTATACTGCTGCTGGATTATGTGAATTTCCCCTTGGGATTAATAAAGTATCTATCTATCTATCTATCTATCTATCTATCTATCTATCTATCTATCTATCTATCTATCTATCTATCTATCTATCTGTCCATCCTCAGCTAGGGAAGCTGCCACCAAGTGTACATACATGGGTAGCTAAACAGAGTTATGCCAATAAAACATTTGCTCCAGTGTGTATTTCACACTACAACTAGGCATTCTTTACGAATATTGCCCAATATTTGATCCTGATGTGGTATGACTATACCGTTTGGTGACAATGAGATTATTAACATTATTAAAACAAGCTGTTCATATAACAGCTGAGAAGTGCCACAATTATCAGGGATTTGGCAACTGGTTGTTTCATCTCTTTTTTGCATTATCTGTGAAATTGGAAAATGAGAAAAAATCAGGGCAATGGTGATTAACATGTGATTCTAGTAACGTGTACCTAAAAACCCAAATTCTAGTTAATTTATTATTCTCTGCATTTTACTTTTTGTTTCTTTTAATTTTATACTAATGGAAGATAGGACTTTCTGATAATGGTCACTGTTTTACTCAAATGACAATACAACATTTACTTTCCAGATGTATACTGACATGAGAATATCAAGTTTTTTTCATGATCCTAAAGTGAATATTATCTTATTCTTAATAAATGGATAAGTGTCTGCGCATCTATCTGTGGGTCCAGCCAGTTGCTATGTTTCTGTCATTCCAAAAGATAGCATATCACAAACATATTTAATAATAAAATGTATTGCATTTGTCTTCACAAACATTAACACTGCTTTTACAAATCACATACTAAATGGCATGTAACAGAGACACATGCTTTTCATGGTGCCCTGGAAATATTAATGCTGAGGTCTGACAACAGTCATTTTCATACATTTTAATGTAGCATTTTCAAACATGTTTCAGGTGGTTAAAAAAAAGTACTTTTTTCCTAAACATTGCACCTTTAAATGTAGGCTTAAGCATAGAGGCATGTCATTAATTCCTAGCATGCTGTTAATGAGCAATCAGATGCTCAGCTGAGCAGGTCGATGAGACAAACCAGACAACAACAGGACTATCTACTGATTAGTTAATTTAGTCATGATCTCCTTCTGTTGTTCACCGGATGCTACATAAGCAGATGTGAGCGCATGGTCAAATAAGTCAGTCCTTCTTGTTTATTTTGGAAAAGCCAGAGACTTCTGCACTTCAACTGTTAACATGTTTTCAAAGCACTACCTCTCTGTATCTGTGCATTTTCACATTATTTTTCTGTATTTTTTTAAAGTTTTGTCATTTTTGTGCTCCTGTTCATTTGGTTTATTTCAGTACTGGTTTAGGAGCTAGCTCATGTAGGTAGATCTCCACTCCAATTGGGCCAAAGTTAGTTGATGAGACAAACTCTTATGACCTTGACATTATTCTTTTGTTTAGCTCCCTGTTTGTCAGGGACTAGTTTTAGTCCTTTGGCCATGCTCTCTTTCTTAGGGGTGGGGGCTGATTTGTTTTCAATCCTATTATTTTTTTTTTTTTTGGTAAAAATTTGATCTATTTGTATGGAATGATTACAATAAAATCAATAAAATAAAAAATAAAAATATTCTTAACTTCTAATATACTTAAAAGATTCTTAGCTTCTTCATCTGTACGCTTTAAACGTACGGCTATGCACTTAAATAAGTGCTGTTTTACTAGTTTTACTAAACTGGAAGAATCCTTACTCTCCTCTTTTAAGTCAGTGGGTAACTGATGTTTTATACAATTTGAAATTGGAAAAAATCTAATCCTCAGTTAGAGGATCTGTACAGAACTTTTTCAAAGCCTGGCAGGATCCGATCAATAATATTTTAGAATAAGCTCTTAAAGCACTGAGGAAGTAACTCTCTTCCCATTTCTTTTTTTTCATTTATCTTTATCCGCCTATTAAACTCATCAATTTATGTATTTTTACAAGCTTTAAGTTTTACTCCGTTGGCCATGCTCTCTTTCTCAGGGGTAGAAGTTGATTTGTTTTCAATCCTATTTTTTGTAAAAATTGATCTATTTGTATGGAATGATTATAATAAAATCAATAAAATTAAAAAAAATGTATTTGAGGTTGCATTAAAAAGTTTCAGAGAAGAAATTTTAAACACATTAATCACGTGTTAATGGTGATTAATCAGCAGCAGTGAAAATATAAGCAGACAATATGTATGCTATGCACCAAGAAATTATTTAGTTTTATTCTCACTCGAGCTTTATTGGGCTATCTGTGGTTCTAGGGGTAGCACAGTAGGACTGTTACCAAGATTCCAAGTTGAATGGCTATTAGTGAGAACAAAAGGCTTAGTCTTGATGGTTTGAGTACTGAAGAAATGCATGGTGGCTCTAGAGTTAATGAACTTCACATTTCAACTTGGTGTTGTTTTTGGCTAGGTTAAGGATAAATGAGCTTGTTGGGCTAAATGTCCTGTTCTCAATTTGGTTGTTCTAATGATGACAACCTTGAAAGTCATGGTAGTTTGTTTATTAATGTTCCCCAGGCCACTAGAGGGCGTTAGATTGCAAGAGTACTGGGAGGACAGTTAATGTAAAACTTCCCATTTTTACTTTATGATATGAGGGCCTTGCTTTGAATCTTGGTGCTGTTGCATTAAGTTTATCAGGTACACAAACAGGCATTTCAGGTTTGCCCAGTTCACCCAAAGGTACTCATGAAATACTCATTCCCTGGAAGTGTGCCTGGACATGGGCCTAAAAGACTGGCAGTCTTGGAGTTAGGAGGTTGGTAAACACTTTGTTGTTTATTCAGCAAGAACATGGGGACCTTCTTGGAAGCTTGTAAACAAGCATACTTTGCACAAATGTTAAAAAATATTTCTTCACTGAAGGAACTATCGGCTCATGGGGTAAATTATGAAGTAGTCTGGTAATGAGTAGTAGGAACCTTTATATTAGTCTAGGTAAATATGATCTTGTTATCTTATTATAATAATAATATAATAATCTTGTTGTTTTTAATTACCATTTGAAACGGGTAGCATAGTGGCATAGCGGTTAGTGCTGCAATCTCAATTCATCTCCTGCATAGTACTAGGCTTAAAGAGTCTGCTTGTTTTTTCCCCCACTGCCTACATGAGTTTTCCCCCTGGCTTTGCCAAACGTGAATGTTAGTTTAAATGCAGAACCCAAATCGGCTCTGTGTAAGTGTGAGCATGTATGTGTGTAATAGCATGGCCTGCTCAGGGCTGTTTCCTACATTGTGCTCAGTACTGCTTGGGTGAACCTGAACTGGCTTAGATAGGATAAAGAATGTTATGTTAGTATTTGCTTAAAAAAAGCACTCCAACACCAGTGTAATTTCTATGTCTGATATTTGTTACCTAATAATATTCCAATGATAAGCTTGTATGTTCTGTCACTTCATTGTACACTACATTTAATGAAAATCATTCCCTCAGATTATCCATTGGAATTTTTTTGACATGTCTTACTCATAGTTTATAAATTTGGTACAAGCATGTCATTTGAAGTCAGTGCTCACTGCTGTCCAAAGGAGAACACTCACAACCGCAGGCAAGAACAAGAATTGTACGTATCGGTGTTGTGTCAGATAACTGCAACACACATCTAATTTGCATTCTTTATTAAAAGAGTCTTTTAATGCACAGTTACATCACTTTTAATTTGTATTTCCCAGTTACTTCAGTTTAGTGAAGTGTAACAGATTCCTTTAAGCACAATGCAACTCACTAAGCATTGTGCTGGAAATTCTCTCGTTGCTATTCCTGACCTGGAGCTTTACCGTTTGTAATTTAACTGCAGATAAAATTGAATAAACTAGATTTCTTGGAGATCTGTTTTTAGTTATGCAGAGCCAGGGATGTTGCTACATATCAAAAAGATTTGGGATTTATGCCGAGTCATTGCAATGAACAGATATTAAATTGTAATCTATAGTATTACCACATCAATGTATATATTCTGTATCTCCAGAAAATAAAAATACACTGTAAAGAAGTCCATCTTTCTATAACTTGGCTAACTTAAAAAAGTATTACCTAATTCAGGAGATATTTCATAAGTGATGATATTTTTCAGATATATTCAGATTTATCTCCTGGCCTGTGCCCAGTGGCCCTAACCGCTTTGCAGTTTAATACGCAAGTTCAGTAAATGAATTCATGAATGACAGTAAGTGTTTTTTATAATATTTATGTATCCTATACAGCACTGTTATATGTCCAAAAATGTATTTGCATAGTTAATAGCAAAACTACTATATCATACCCTAGAAACATCAATCATTTATAAATTTTCTGAACCTATCTGTCAATTTGTATTTGATAAAGCATCTGTCATACCTGCATTGTCATTTTGTCTTTTATGAAACAAAACAAAAATAATAGACTTCAGAGTGAACTTTTTATACCATACAATTATTTTTATACTTATGTAGGGTTGTACTTCCAGTGAAACTTGTGAGGCTTTTGCTGTATTTTTTAATCAAAAAATTAATGATATTAGAAATAATATAGTACATCTTCCCAATACTGAACCACTTAAACCCCGGCATTCCATTTTAAACAAATTAAACTCTTTCATCAGGATAGATTTACATGATTTATATAAAACAATTTTTCAACTGAAACCCTCCACCTGCATCCTCGACTCAATACCAACAAGTTTTTTCAAAGAAGTATCGGGCGTGCTAATTGACATAGTAAACTCGTCATTAGATACGGGGGTCTTCCCAGACTGTCTTAAGACTGCTGTAGTTAAACCCTTGCTCAAGAAAAATAATCTTGACTCCTCTGCTTTTGAAAATTTTAGACCCATTTCTAACCTGCCTTTCTTCAGTGTAATTCTAGAGAAGGCAGTCATTATGCAGATTAATGACCACCTCAATAAACCTGCTATTTTTGATAAGTTTCAGTCAGGTTTCAGAACAAATCACAGTACAGAAACTACACTTGTTAAAGTAGTAAATGACTTGCGGGTAAATGCAGACAGAGGCCATTTATCTGTTCTCATCCTCTTAGATCTGAGTGCCGGAGGCACAATATTGATCACAATATAATTACAAATCGCCTAAGTCAATGGGTGGGCTTCTCTGGCAGTATTTTAAATTGGTTTGAATCCTACCTGGCAGATAGAAAATTATTTGTAAGTTGTGGTAATTATACTTCAATGACACATGATATTCTATATGGTATTCTACAAGGCTCTATCCTGCGTCTGCTGCTCTTTTTGATTTACATGCTTCCGTTAGGTCAGATTATCTCGGAGCATAACGTGAGCTACCATAGCTATGCTGATGACACACAACTGTACTTATTAATAGCTCCTGACGACCCTGACTCTCTTGATTCACTGACACAATGTCTTACTTCTGTTTCTGAATGAATAAGTAGTAAAATTGCAATTTTAGTGATTGGCAATAATGGATATAATGAGGTTATTAGAAATAAACTTGATGCATTAGGATTAAAAGTCAAAACGAAGGTAAGGAATTTAGGGGTAACTATTGACTCTGACCTGAATTCTAAATCACATATTAATCAGATTACTAGGACAGCATTTTTTCAGTTAAGAAATATAGCAAACGTTACACCCTTTATAACATTGCAAGATGCTGAGAAATTAATCCACACTTTTGTTTTCAGTCGACTAGATTACTGTAATGCTCTCCTCTCAGGACTACCCAAAAAAGACATAAATCGATTGCAATTAGTGCAGAATGCAGCTGCTAGAATCTTACCTAGGAAAAGAAAATCCGAGCACATCACCCCAGTTTTGATGTCACTACACTGGTTACCTGTGTCATTCAGAATTGACTTTAAAATACTGCTTATGGTTTACAAAGCTTTAAATAATCTTGCTCCATCTTATATTTTGGAATTTCTTACACTTCACACCAAATCACAACCTTAGATCTTCAAATGAGTGTCTACTTAGAATTCCAAGAGCTAAACTTAAAAGAAGTGGTGAGGCAGCCTTCTGCTGTTATGCACCTAAAATCTGGAATAGCTTGCCAATTGGAATTTGCCAGGCTAATACAGTAGAGCACTTTAAAACACTGCTGAAAACACATTACTTTAACATGGCTTTCTCATAGCTTCATCTTAGTTTAATCCTGATGCTCTATATATTCAATTAATTATCATGATTATTCATGGTGGCTCCAAAATCCATACTAACCCCTACTTTCTCTTCTGTTCTTTTTCCGGTTTTCTGGGGTGGTGACCTGCACCACCAGCACCTGATCAAAGCACTGTGATGTCCCTACATTGATGGATTAAAGGCCAGAAGTCCACACGACCGTCATCATCAAGTCCTTCCATGAGAACCCTGAATACAATGAGGACTGATTGAGGTCATTTATGTTAGGTAGAATGCCTAGAGGGGGCTGGACAGTCTTGTGGCCTGGAAACCTTGCAGATTTTATTTTTTTCTTCAGCCGTCAGGATTTATTTTTTTTGTTTGTTTTTTCTGTTCTCCCTGGCCATCGGACCTTACTTTTTTCTATGTTAATTAGTGTTCCCTTCTAATTTTCTAATTTTTATTTATTTTTCTCTTTCTTCATTATGTAAAGCACTTTTGAGGTGCATAATTTGTATGGAAATGTGCCATATAAATAAATGTTGTTGTTGTCAGATTAGAAAATTAGAAATACGGGACACTCTTAAAATCTCTCTCTATATCACTATATATATACATTTATATATGCCCTCTACACACCCAGAGCAATGTATTCTATTAAAGTAAAGACATAAGTTAAAAACATAAAGCAAGGATTTTAATGGGTTATGAGGAAAACAAAAGTAAAATCATATGAAAATTATTTAATACATGCTAAAAGAAAATTCTGTGAAAGTGAAATCATTTGAAAATATTTATTTAATACAGACAACAGAGAAATATTATTATTGATTAACACAGGCAGTCATAAAAAAGTGGGCCATGGCAAGTAGTAACAACACACTTTGTTGACACTGTTATATTGCAATGCTGATATAGAACTGCACAGCATTGGGGTTGGAGAGCAAAACGGTAAGAGTGTCGCTGTCCTCAGCCAACCAGAGCAACTGAACAAGTTGCAAACAGGCAGCAAACACTTATTTCCTCGTTACATTTGGGTTATTTTCATCAAGAGAATTTGAGAAAAGAAATTATAATTACTTATAAAGTTACAACTACTGAATTATTATTATTATTATTACTATTATTATTATTACATTGTATTAAGAACCGTAAGAAGGTAGTAAAAATATATTTTTATTACGAAATTTGAAATTGAACTGAATAGAGGACATTTGGGTGTCCCTGAAAGGTCAATACAGGACAGGGCACAAAATTATCAAATATGGGACATGTCTCATACATAAGGGACGTCTGGCAACCCTATACTTATGGCACACAGCATATACTGCATAACTACACATGTATGTAAAACATTTTTTTTTTAAATAACATTTTTAAAAGACATAAAAATAGCGAAATATTTGCATTTAAATGTATTAGGATTCTGCTGTGGGCTGACGCCCTGCCCGGGGATTGTTTCCGGCCTTGCGCCCTGTGTTGGCTGGGATTGGCTCCAGCAGATCCCGGCGACCCTGTAATTAGGCTGTAGCAGGTTGGATAATAGATGGATGAATTGATGTGTTAGGATTCTCCTAACTGACAAAGAGTCAAAGCAAAAATCTTAACGTACAAAGCCTACCTGACCTTGGCTAATTACAATGCTTATAAAAAATACACACCCCTTGGATGTTTTTTACATTTTATTGTTATACAACATTGAATGTCAGTGGATTTAATTTGGCTTTTTTATATTGATCAACAGAAAAATAATTTTTTAATACCAAATTGAATAGTGGTCTCTGCAAAGTGGTGTAAATTAATTAGAAATATAAAATACAATTTTGCCTCCTGGAACACATTCTCCCTCACCAATGTGCCATCTTGCATTTTCTCCTTTGCCTATGTCAAATTGATGCTGGTGTTGTACTTTGTATTCCAAGTTCTTTGAAAACATTGAAATTCAATTTCAGGTGGGTTTAACTAATTCGAATAATGAGCACTGATAATTAACAGATTTATGCTGGCAGTGTACTTCCTACATATTTCATAAAATTTGTCAGTATGGATACAATTTTTATACTTCATATAGAAAAATGTTCACTTTTACTTCATTTATTATTTTAAGTGCCCAGCTGATTCAAAAGTTTTGTTTTGCTTTTCAGTAATAAATGCTGAAGCACGTTTCGGCAGTTTACCTAATAATGTTTTCATTTTTTAATTTGAAAATGTATGCAAACATTTAAAATGTAAATTAGGACTGCTGTTTGATTAAAAAATGTAATCGTGATCAATTGCACAATTAACATTTTTATTCAAAATTAACTGCTCTGATTGACGGCCGGCAGGTCATCTCGGCCGACACTTCCAGGATGCTAGATGGCGTCTTCCCTGCAGCCTAGAGGTGCCCCGGATTCCCAGGGAGGGAGTGTGAGGGAGCTGCTGGGAGGAAAGGAGAGGAGAATTATTGTGTTTGATAGTGTGCATTTATTATGAGTGATTACTTGTTTATGGTGGTGGAGGTGCATTGGGGAACTTTGAAGAAGAAAATAAAAATACTTCTGGGTGCTTTTAAACCAGTGTCTAAATCTGTCTGTTGGGTTTCATGGGGAAACAGCGCCCACTTATTAACACTGCATAATAATTTCCTTTAAGCATATTAATATTTCTCTATAACCTTCAAGCATATAAATATTTTTTTTATAAAGTAGAAATAACTTGGTGATTAATTTCTAATACAAAACAGTTTTAACAATCACTTGCCTATGCATATTAAATCATTCCAGTTAGTTTATTGAACAGTTTTCTGTAACAGAAACACAACGTCCAACGACCACCGAACAACTGACGCTTGCTATAATATTTAGGAAAAACCAATACATATGTTTTGAACTGCAATGTTTCAAGACAACATACCAAACGCACTAAAAATTATCCATTAAAAATCAGAAAAATAAAATCAATGTTCAATTTTTCTGCACATGTGATACGCACAAGTCAAATCTGCAGCTGTTATCTGGATAAGAAGTGTTATTACTTATTGAAAATGTGTATAGATTAGGCCTTTAAATAGCAAAGAACAGACTGAAAAAAA
This sequence comes from Polypterus senegalus, assembly GCF_016835505.1. Classification (NCBI taxonomy): domain Eukaryota; kingdom Metazoa; phylum Chordata; class Cladistia; order Polypteriformes; family Polypteridae; genus Polypterus; species Polypterus senegalus. The sequence goes on from NC_053155.1 coordinate 39,137,626, forward strand.
TTCTAAATATGTATCTGATTGGGTTATTTATTTAGATCTTTTAAATTGCACATTGTCATAGAATGTAACATTTATGAATCTGTAAAACATCTGCAAAATCGGGCTTTATCTGACTGAGTATGCAACACAACTTCTGGTCTTGTCTGGTCTTCTGACTTTGGTCTTGCCATGCACTGCAACTCACAACTAGCAGGAGGACCTGCGTGTGCCATCAAGCCACTGCAAAAGGTCCCAAAATGCAGTAGCCCATCTTGTGTTCAATCAAGCAAGATGGGCACATGTCACTCCCCTCTTCAGGAGCTAGTGCGACAGGAAAATGAAACTCTTTCACTCCGCTTGTATACCTTGTTTCATTTGAATCTCATTTTATTCTCTGCACTTTGAAGAGCAAGTGTATATATGAAATGGTATTTATTAAAATACAGGGACAAATTATATCCCTTCTTTGTTCAATACAGCATGCAGTATTTTACGATCCCATGTTATAAGGGATGGGTGGCAACACTACTGGTGTGTGCGATAGAATTTCATTATCAAGAAACAACATAGGGAACAATCAAGTGCTGGTGACCGGCTACTACTGTTAATAGATTTGGGTATTCATTTGGCACTGTTTCATTTTGTGTGAAATCAAATGAGATGAACTGGATTAAATTAATGTATTCAGAGAAGAAATTTTGAACACAACAATTGCATGTGTTAATGGTGATTAATCAGCAGCATTGAAAATATATGCAGACAATATACCGTATATACTCACGTATAAGTCGGGCCTTGAAACCCGAAAAAACGATCATAAAATCAGACCCGACTCAAAAATGCAACAATTAATTTTTTTTTCACATCTTCTTGCCTCCTCCAATCTCGCATCAGTTTCTCTGATGCATCGAATCTTGTTGTAGCAGTGCAGTTACCAATTTCTTTTGCTACTTCAATAACATTTAATTTACAAAAAGCTTTATCTTCTCTTCTGATTGAACACTCCTTCGTAGATAAGGGATGCTGTTACGATAAAGGTGTATGAGGGTGTGAGATACAAAAAACACAAATCAGTGTGAACATGGCTTCGGAATAGTTTGGGCATTACCGTGTGGTCACGTAGGCACAATAGAGAGAGACAGTTTAAGAGCATGTGCTGTTACAGCGCATTGCCGCACCCACATAGAAAAAAAAGACAGTGTGCTCAGTGGTTACTCTCTCAGGTAGGTGTTAGTATATCATAATCTTTTGGACCAATAGCATGACTTTTCCGCATTCAACTTATACGACTGATATTATAGAATACCAGAAATTATATGATAAAATCAAGTCCTGACGGTATATGCTATGTGCCAAGAAATTATTTATTATGTTCACTCAAGGTTTATCTGGTTATCTGTGGCTTTGGGAGTATCACAGTAGGACTGTGTTACCAAGATTCCAAGCTGATGGGCTATTAGTGAGAACAAAAGGCTTAATCGTGATGGTTTTAGTACTGAAAAAATGCATGGTGGCTCTAGAGTTAATGAACTTCACATTTTGACATTCATGTTATTTTGGCTAGGTTAAGGATAAATGAGCTTGTTGGGCTAAATGTCCTGTTCTCAGTTTGGTTATTCTAATGATGACAACCTGGAAACTTACGGTAGTTTATTTATTAATATTCCCCAGGCCACTAGAGGGTGTTAGATTGCAAGAGTACTGGGAGGACATGTCTCGATGCATGCTCAATAATTCAGGTAAGGAAATTCTAGAAAGTTGATTCTGTTCATCTGGACATAGTTTTTTCCAAGGGAGATACATTACATCACTCATCCAGGGAACTTCCTCTTCCTCAGAATCAACATTCTAGAATACTGGGAGGACAGTTAATGTAAAACTTCTCATTCTAACTTTATGATATGTGGGTCTTACTTTGGACCTTGATGCTCTTGCATTAAGTTTATCAGGTACACAAACAGGCATTTCAAGTTTGCCGGTTCACCCAAACGTACTCATGAAATACTCATTCCCTGGAAGTGTACCTGGACATGGGCCTAAAAGGCCCTTTCGAGACAGTATACTGGCAGTTTTGGAGTTAGTAGGTAGGTAAACACTTTGTTGTTTATTCAACAAGAACATGGGGACCTTCTTGGAAGCTTGTAAACAAGCATATTTTACGCAAATGTTAAAAAAATATTTCTTCACTGAAGAAACTATAGGCTCATGGGCTAAATTATGAAGTAATGTGGTGAGGAGTAGTAGGAACCTTAAAATTATTTCAGACAGTCCATGTAAATAGGATGGAATAGCTTTTGGGCTGAAAGGCCTGTTCTCATGACAGTTTTTTGAATATTCTAATGTTTAAATAGGCCAGAAGCTTTAGGCTTTGTCATTTTACGCCTCTGTGTATTGTTCACCTGCATGTTTTTTACGGTGTAAGAGTGACTATTGATTGCCCCCTAAAGTCCAGAAAACTAAAAAGGACATGCTAGACTCTTGTTAGGAAAAGTGGGTCCGTTTTTTTTTTTAAGGCATTGTAATTACCAAAATTTGTGCAAAACTGAATCTGTCACTAGGCGGCATGGTGGCGCAGTGGTAGCCATGCTGCCTCACAATTAGGAGACCTGGGTTCGCTTCCCGGGTCCTCCCTGCATGGAATTGGAATTTGGTCCCGTGTCTGTGTGGGTTTCCTCCCACAGTCCAAAGACATGCAGGTTAGGTGGATTAGCAATTCTAACTTGTGCTTGGTGTGTGAGTGTGTGGGGATTGGTTCCTGCCTTGTGCCCTGGGATTGGCTCCTGTGACCCTGTGTTTGGATTCAAAGGGTTGGAAAATGGATGAATCTGTTACTAATAATATAGAAAAGTACCAATATATCTACACATTTTTAGTCCATTCAAAAATGAATGTTGTAGGGCAAAAAACACAAATGACTAATTGCTTTAGAGTGCACAAACACACCAGTAAGCATTTTGTTGGACACAATTTTGTGGTGAACTTCTCCTTAAATATATGCTGCCATGCATACGCACATAGGGGGTTATCTTGAGGATTCCAAGAAGTGAAGTAATACCACTGTGAGTTGAGAGGGTCCTGTTGCTAACAAATTGCCCTTTTGCATCCACAATTTAGAGGGGTGCCAGTCAGATGAAGACTGACCTCACTTCCTCTCCATCCCAAGAAATCCCCACCTCTTCAAGAGTGCCAGCTTATAAACCCATCAGCAAGTGGAAGTAGTTGTTCATTCTAGGACCCACATCTGAAGAAGTCAGAGACACTCTCATAAGCAACATTTTTCTTTGGAAACCCATTGTGATCTTGAGAATAGCTTCATCCATCTATTTGTACCCTCGTGATGTTTAATTTGATTCCACTCTTTTCCAAATTATTAAATAGGGTTAACCTGCAGGTTACCCGACTCTTAGGGATGACTGCATGTGGTTTGTTTCCACAGTGCATATTACAAGAGTACCATTGCTTGACGTTTTATCATATCAGACTCTGGTAGTCATGTTACAGCACACTCTAGATCCATGTCATTATCTGTTTGCAAAGGCAGTCACATACAAGTGGGATATATTATTTTTAGTGTAAATAACAACATGTACAGTATCTGTTGAAAAATATCAGCTGTATATACTAAAATGAATATATGACTTCACTGAGAACTTTAAAGCATCAAGTTATCCCTTCAATAATCATTCATTTTTTGTGAATATTATGCAAGCTACAACACTAAACTCAATAGTTAGCCCAAATAGTGTTTTCATAGTGATAGCTGTAGAATTTGTACATTTAAACTGGTATGTTATTTTACTGTTCTTAGGTTTAAGTTTAATAGGGAACGGATTGAGGACATCTTAAGAAAATGAACGATCAAGTGACCTTCACCATAGCTCGCTCTCTATTTGCTGCCATTGTCTTTGGCTGTCCTCTCTTTCTTGTAGCCTACTCTATTTTTATATGCAGCTTGCATCTCATCTTTATTCTTATCATTCTTCACGCCTGTTTCTATCAGCTGTCCTGCTCCTCTGTTTATCAATTAATAATTCTTTTTGTATTCTCCCCAACATTCCTCATTTATCTGATTGACTTGTTTTAGATCTGTATGTCTTTGCAGTTTTCCTTCTCTGTTTTTTTCCCAATATATTCTTCACTTCATGACATTTCTACATGGGGCAATAATGAATCACTTCATGAGAAAGATTCTGACTGTAAACATGGTACTGTGGTTCAGTGTCCCTTCCATGTCTCATTATCTCCTGGCTCATGAGCTGTTTATAGGGCCCAATCATGTGTATGTGAATATGATCCCATAAATCAGTTCTTGTTTTATATAGTGCCTTTCAATGTCAATAACATCACAAAGTACTTTTATACATACCTGACGTTATAATAATGTAAGACACTGAGGTACTTAGTAAAGTAAATTATGCACAGGGCATGTAAAAATGTAGCAAGAAACTGAGACGTTTTTCAGAAGGCCAAAGATAAATTACATGGGGGTGGGTAGGAATACTAGGAGGCAAGAATTAAGTAAATAAAAGAAAGCAATAGATGATGGATATATCGTTTTTAATAGAATGCCAAGATAAAAGAGCCCCACGGGGTGAATTTTCCAGAAAGTGGTTGTCATAAAGCTGATCGAGTATGTGCTGTGAGTAGTGCAGCAAACCTTAATTATTGCCACAACTCCAGCATCAGAGCATTTCTGGTGTTGCACAAACTTAAACTGATAAAAAAGTACCTCTGATTTCCCACTCTGTGTTCACTTGTTCTCAACCTGTATAATCCAGTTTTCTATATCATCAGTAATAATGAACTATAAAAAAAGGCAAAGGTTAAAAAAATGACCAAGCAAATCAGATTTTGTGCATCATACAATTATGAGAAATGAAGTGAGATCTGTCCACAAATGCAAAGCTATACTGTGACTCTTTGGTCAGGAAAGAGAAAAAACACGTGAACTGCCAACAAGGGAAAGAAGTTAAAGCTAAAGGTTTTAAAGGAAAACTACAAGATTTGAAAAAAAAAAGATTGCTAAAGCTAGTATATACAAGATTTGAGAGTATGTAAGTAAAAAGAAACGCAAATTAACAACTTCATTTATTTCTATAGCACATTTGCATGCAAAGAATGCAGCTCAGAGTGCTTTACAAGATGCCAAAGAAAATGTTGCAAGAAAAGATCAACAAATTAGAAAAAGAATATCTTAATATATAATGCGCTACCTTGGCTGTTCGTTTGTCTGTCCAGGATTTTAAATCACCTGTAACTCGCAAACCGTTTGACCTATTGACCTGTAATTTGGTACACATATACTACGTGACGTCTACTATCCGCTTTCAGGGTGATGATTGACCTCCAAGGTTATTCCTCTTTTTATTTTTATTTTATTTTATTGTAGAATCAACTCTCGACAGCAGCCAGCAGGATGGCCATGCAGCGCATGGTTATGGGAGTCGTTCTCATCCCTACCACCTTCGCTGTCACTTCCCTTACCTCTTCATATCTTAAATCATTCTTGAGGCAGATTGAAAACTTAAGTGCCAGCTTAAGTGAAAAATTAAACAAAACTTACTAAGTAATTGCTACACAAACACTGACTTAATCAGTTTTAACGCAAAAAGATGCCAATGAAAGAAGAGAAGAAGCAGGCCGTTCGGCTGGAGAAAAGAAGAGCTGCTCAGGAAGCAGCAAGAACATCAACCTCTGAGCAAACGAATGCTACATGTACAGAGAAAGAGTATGAAATCCTCAAGTCAAGTGTATTCACTGCACGTTATTCTGCAGTGCGCCGTTACTGGTAAATGATAAATTAAATATCATAAAGAGTAAATAAGAATAAATCAATACACACTTATATACTGCAGTTATTCAATTCATTTTTAAATCATTGATGAGACTGTAAGTTTGATGGTATGGTCAGATGGCCAGGACAGAAAATAAATCAAAATTAAAAAGAAAAAAAAAACTCCAGGGGTAGGCTGCTTTAGGAATAACCAAAAGCTGCAGGGGCTCCAAGGCCAAAATGATTTTACAACATAGCTGAAAAACTGGCATTGTTAGGCAAAAAGAAAGGAAGACTGGTCCAGTCTAAGAAGTCAGAATTGAAATTTGACTTGATTAGCCTTAGTCTTCTTAGCTGCCCAATATGTGAAGTCTTATACATTTAATATAAGTTCTCCCATGCTAAGGTAATAAGCACTAATTGTCAGCCCTCACGGAATGATGTCTCTCAGACCTGTTAAAGGTTGACAATCTGATGCAATCCATTTTGCGATAAATACCAGTAATAAGTGTTTTAGATTTTGTTTCAATCATGTACATAAGTCGAGTTGTACTTTCATGGATTGTAGCCTGCCACAAATTTTGCTGCCTAACAATTTTGAATAATAGAAAATCAAATACTCTACTACATCAGACTATTGAGACATAGAGTGTATGATTAAATATCACGCAATATATGTAAGCCCATGGGTTTGCAACCTTTTTTTCACGTAGTACCTCAAGGAATTGCAGGTACTACCATTTTCTTACAGTTGTAAATTGTTAAGCACTGAACTCTTATTAAACTTGACTAAAAGTGAAATTTCTAAACTCCCACCCCTGCTTCTAATATTCTGTTTGGGAGTTTTAACAGTTGATTACAGATAGCCTTTTGTGTGCTAATGTACGTCATTTAGATTTTCTTATGCACATCAAATAGTTTTTTAATTTTTCTCATTGCAAAAACAGTAGCATGGTTTGACATGAAATAAAATTTAGCCTGTTTTAATTTCCAAAAATTATACAGTTACATATGAATCCTGATCAAATGTAGCAGAAAAATAACTGAAGTCAACTACTAAATAACCACAGGTCAAATAAAGTGGAAAATAGCTCAAAGTCGATTGTGAAGGTTAAATGTTTTATAGGTCATTATTATCAATGTCAGGTAACAGTTTTGATAACTTTAGGCACAGTTATGCTTTTAACTTTAGCCTATTCCTGCATTTATTTTTTAAAGGAAGGAAAAAGTTTACCAAACATTGGCAACTCTGTCTGAAACAACAGCTTTCTATTGTTGATTCATATTTATAGCACTAAAATACAATCTTAAATATGCACATCTTGTTATTAATAATTGTTAAAGATTATTTTTGTTTTGTTGTAAATTAAAAAGTAAAGGTAATTTGAAAATGATGTAGTAAACGAAACGGATAAAATCTGACGTCATACAAGATGCTCCTGATGGCTTATGGGTAGTTCAAACGTACTCTGCTGTTAATCTAGTTGAAACTAGGGTCGAATGAACATGGATGCTCCACAGCTGGATTGTACTATTGTTGAACAATGTGCCATAGTGAGATTTCTTTGGGCAAAGGGAGTGAAACTTGCAGAAATTCACCTAAGGATATTGCCTCAGTAAGGAAGTGAAAACAGCATAACTAAACATAAAGTTTAAGAATAGGTAGAAAGGTTTAAAGTTGAAAGAACAAGTGTAACTGACTTAATCTGGTCAAGCATCAACATCATGGACAAAAGCCCACATTGACATGGCGAATATCTTCATCATTGTCTGCTGATACAGCACATTTGGATATGAGCTATGGATCTACACATGCCACAGTGCATGATGACTTGGGCTACTATAAAGTTTGTGCAAGATCGGTACCCAAACAGCTTACTGATCTGCACCACAGAACACCCTTCTTGAGTCACCAGTCAGGGTACTCAACCTTAACATTCTTAATTCTACTTAATTGAATTCAAGGTCACCAGCGGGCTTTCTGTGGTGCATTGATCAAAATTAAAGTAAAACATCTTTGGCATGGCAGCTGCAGTAAATGTCAAGGTTATTAGTATGTTTCTATTGCTTATGCTGCTGCTGATCTGGCAACACCTTTGGTCAAACACCTTACTTTGACTTTTCTATTAGTATGATGCTTGATATACTGTAACTTTGCATATGTATGTATTGTTGCTATGTTGCTACTCCCTATAAAATGTATACTTTAACTGAATATATCCAGAATGTCTCACACTCCCTTATAGTATTATATCGTAAAACAATTAAAGCCAAGCATTTCTAAAGCATTTTCAAGTAGTGTAGTTTATGCAATATTTAAAAAAAGCTCTTTGTATTAATGTACAGTAGTTATCTTCAGGGCAGATTGACATAAATAATTTAGTAATATTTAATAGCTTCAGATATAATGCATGTTAAATAGATTACAAACCTTCTATCCTAATGTAAAACAATGCAAAATAACAATGACATATTTCAAGGATCTTGCACATTTTAATGGCATTTATTACCATTAACAACATATTTAATAAATAATGTTTATAGACTATTAATGGCTCCCTTAATCACCATGTAATAAAAACTGTTACATACTTTGCCTAACTTAATGTTTATACTTTTCAGCTAATGCTAAGATCACCTGATGCATGCCTTATTAAAATTTCCTGAGGAAATAAAAATACCAGTTTTTTAACCTTTAATATATGGATTAATCTACAAGTTAATATAAGAGATACCCTGTCAGGCCCAGCATTAATCAAGGCTGAAGAAGCTTTATACTAACATGCAGTAGCACACATCTGTTTGAGCTGCCAGTGAATCTGCTCTTTAATAACTTCAACATTTTATTGTGTTCGCCTGTTACTAAATCTTCTCATTCTCTCTGTCTCTCTCTCACTTTTCAGTCTCCTGCAGTGGTGGCTGTCATTACTTTAATAAAGCTTTGAATAGAACCCTGCAGTGGGTGGAAAACAGCATCATCAGTAACAGGCCCATCTTCATCCATCCATCTAAATCAAGAACCCTATCAATTGACTTATTTTCATCACAGGCCTTTGGAACCTTGTCAGAAGTATAGAGTATAAGAACATGTTAAAATATCAGCATTTGTGAATGTATAAGCTAAAATCAAGACAAATAGTGTGAGGGTTTTTTAACCTTTTTATAAGGTTTTGTAGCCAAGAACATTTAAGTAAAATACAAATTGATCATTTTTAGGAAACATAATTAAAAATAAAACATTCACTTCCTTTGTTGCATAATTTTTCATTATATATATATTGTAACAAGGCGCTATATAGACAGACTCACACTGGAGGCACATATAAAACCAAGAAAGTTTTTATTTTTCTTCACCTGTGGGGCACTTCTTCCCCGTGACCCTCACAGGCACAACATAGTTCCAAGTAGACAAAAACACCCAAAACACAAACACTGTTCTTCGGCACCACCACTCCTCCTCTAAGCTTCGTCTTCCTCCTCCCGAATCTGGCCATCTTAGTGCTGGTTGCTAGCCCCTTTTATAGTACACCTGGAAGTGCTCCAGGTGGTTGACTGCTGAGTTCTGGCTGCACTTCCAGATGTGGCAAATACACTGCCCATACAGGCTCAGGAGTCACAACTGCAGCACCCCCTGTTCTCATGGAGCCCTGCAGGAAACCGAGGCACCACTCCAACCCAGGGGGGCAGCCATTTAGCGTCCAGGGGGAGGTATTGCACAGTCCACAGTAAGACATTGTGTTAGTGAATCGAGAGAGTTGGAGTCATCAGGTGCTATTGATAAGTACAGCTGTGTGTCATCAGCATAGCTGTGGTAACTCACGTTGTAACTTGAGATAATCTGACCTAACGGAAGCATATAGATTGAGAAGAGCAGCGGACCCAGGATAGAGCCTTGTGGAACACCATATCGGATATCATGTGTCTTTAAGTTGTGATTACCACAACTAACATAGAATTTTCTCCCTGCCAGATAGGATTCAAACCAATTTAGAACAGATTTTGCCAGAGAGGCCCACCCATTGAATAAGGAGATTTCTAAGAATATTGTGATCAATGGTGTCAAGTGCAGCACTCAGATCTAAGAGGATGAGAACAAATAAATGGCCTCTGTCTGCATTTACCCACAAGTCATTTACTACTTTAACGAGTGCAGTTTCTGTGCTGTGATTTGTTGTAAAACCTGACTGAAATTTATCAAGAATAGCATGTTTATTGAGGTGGTCATTTAACTGCATAATGACTGCCTTCTCTAGAATTTTGCTTAAGAAGGGCAGGTTAGAGATGGGTCTAAAATTTTCAAAAGCAGAGGGGTCAAGATTATTTTTCTTGAGCAGGGGTTTAACTACAGCAGTCTGAAGACTGGGAAGACCCCCGTATTTAATGACGAATTTACTATGTCAAGAATATTATCAATTAGCACGCCTGATACTTCTTTGAAAAACCTTGTTGGTATTGGGTCAAGGACGCAGGTGGAGGGTTTCAGTTGAGAGATTATTCTATGTAAATCAGGTAAATCTACCCTGGTCAAAGAATTTAATTTGTTTATAATGGAGTACTGGGGCTTAGAAGGTTCCACAGTGTTGGGGAGATGTACTATGTTATTTCTAATATTGTTAATTTTTTGATTGAAAAATACAGCTATGTTCTCACAGGTTTCACTGGAAGTATTTTGGGGGCATTCCTTTGTGTTCCCTGGGTTTAAAAGATGATCAGTTGTAGAAAATAAGACTCTGGGATTACTAGCATTGTTATTTATAATCTTAGAGAAATAGCAGCGCCTCTCAAGACGGACAGTGTTATTGTATTCTGCTATTTTAACCTTCAATATCTCATAATGGACAGTTAGTTTAGTTTTCCTCCATTTACGCTCAGCTCTACGGCATGTTCTTTTTAAATCAGACACTCTTTGGGTCTTCCATGGAATAACAATGCTAGAAGATTTTTTTACTGTCTTATATGTTGTATATATACATACAGTGGAACCTTGGATTGTGAGTAACTTGGTTTCCGAGTGTTTTGCAAGACGAGCTAAAATTTTTAATAAAATTTTACTTGATAAACGAGCGAGGTCTTGCAATAAGAGTAGTACGTGTACACTTCGTCTGCCAAACGTCACGTGATCACAACTGAGCTGATGGTTCTTCTCTCTCTCTCTCTGTGAGATTGTGGGTAATCGTCACTCGGTGTGCCTCACTCATATAGTCAACATCCGTACAAGCGTATACTGTTTACTACAGCATTGTGTCCGTGTGTGTGTGTGTGTGTGTGTGTGTGTGTGTGTGTGCTGTGACGTGCGAGTCCCCGTATTGCACCCCAAAACACAAAGCTGAGTCTCAGTACTTTACCAACACCAGTTTTATTCAGCTTGAAACAGGAACAGCGCAGTTATTTATTGTAGTGGGATCTTCCACTCTCCTATACACAGACACAGCAGTTAGGCAAGGTAGTGGCCAAGTAATACTATGCCCTGCGCATTTATAATGTTCCTTGTTCCTTGTATCACCCATTGACGGCAGGTGCTTATAGCATGGCTGTGATCTTTTTAGATTCGCTTTTACAGCGAACTGCTACAGTGCTGGGAGACTGCAATTGCTTTGGGACGCTCTTCCGCATGTCGTCCCATTGGGTGGAAACACACAAGAGTTTAGAAACTCACTCACACCAGCCATGATTCTTTTCAAAGGTAAAGTGCAGGTTAATTTGCTTTATGTATTTTTACTTTAGATTTTGATTTAATCATTTTTATATGAATAGTCTTGGGTTGTGGAATGAATCATCCGAGTTTCCATTATTTGTTATGAGGAAATTCGCTTTTATATACCAGTGCTTTGGATTGTGAGAACATTTCCGGAACAAATTATACTTACAAACTGATGTTCCACTGTGTGTATATATATACTAGCAAAATACCCGCGCTTCGCAGCAGTGAAGTACTGCCTTAAAATTTTTATTAAGAATAAAATTAAACCTTTTTAAACTGAGGGAAAATATACCAATAATTATTTGTTAAGGATCTCTTTGTATGCCATGTAGTCAGTTCGGCCCTCCAGTTGTAATATGACCAAGCTGTGCACTGAGCTTACTCTTGAGCATGCAACGTACAGTTGGCCATGTGAAAAGTAATCTTGTTTTAGATCTCACAGCTTGGATTGCTGCTGTCATAATCAGTTTGAGTTTCATGGTTTGTTTCAACAGTATTTGCAGGACTTGTGTTGAAGTGACATTTGACATCTATCAAGCGTTGTAAGCATACAACTGGTTTCATCGATAACAGCTTTTGAGAGTTTAAACATTCATAAACATCAAAGTGTCCACTACTGAAATTGTCACCTGTGAATTTAAGATGTTTAAGAGGCATTGGCGGTTGTCCAAAGGTGTAAAATATTTGGCTATTTCGGTACACTTGAAAGCGACAACCGAACAATTCAGCGGCAGCCATCAACTCACATGCAGAACCATAGGTGAAGGGCTTAAGCATTTCACTCTTCTAGTGCTCCTGTGTAGTATAATTATCTCCTGTACCGTCATCAGTCCACACCTTGAACCTGTCCCAGTCATTCAATACATAAGACACAATGTTCCTCCGGATATCAAGAGTGAGCCTGATATGGCCGTGCAATATGTAACAAAGAGAATGGAAAAGGTAGGTGCCATCTCCAGGCATGGAAACCACTCGATAAGTGACAGTTTTTTGATCGATGTTGATCACCTCGATAGACATGTTAATGAAGGTACAGTTGGAATGATAAAGGAAATGGGTACCTGAACAATGTAAAGGAAGTCTAAAATACCTACACAATAACTATAATTGTAATAAATGAACAATAAAACAACGGAGAAGCCGTGGATTAAATAAAAAGGCTGTAGTTATCAGCAGGGAGACGTGAATCCCGTGGCGAAGCAAGGAAGGGAATGTAGAGACCGGAGCGACGAACGGCCTTATATAGGCAGGCAGCCAACAATGTGGGAGGCGTTGGGATGGGGGACCCAACGCCGCCTCACACGGTGACCGAGCTGCAGGCTATGGACATATACAGGTATATGTACGTAAGTAGGATTCAGTTAGCGTTGGGAACTCGCATACCAAATTTCTTGAAGATTTGCCCATAAGTAACAATGACCGTTGGAAAGTTCAATATGGCGGCCGACAATGGCGTCATACCACTGAAATAAGTACGCACATAGGTTTTGGTTAGCGCTCGGAAGCTGCCTACCAAATTTCGTGAAGATGGGGTCAGCCTTCTACCTACACGGGAAGTTGGAGAATTAGTGATGTTGGAAAGTTCAATATGGCGGCCGACAGTGGCGTCATACAAACCGAAATAAGTACGTACATCAGATTCGGTTAGCGCAGGGAAGCTGCCTACCAAGTTTCGTGAAGATGGGGCCATAAATAAGAAAGTTCAACATGGTGGACGTTGTCGACCGTTATGACCGTTACGTGTAAAATTTCGAAATGAAACCTGCTTAACTTTTGTAAGTAAGCTGTAAGGAATGAGCCTGCAAAATTTCAACATTCTACCTACATGGGAAGTTAGAGAATTAGTGATGAGTCAGTCAGTCAGTGAGGGCTTTACCTTTTATTAGTATAGATATATATATATAATATCTATGTTCCGGGGGAGCTTAATGTGCATATCCTCTTTCTCTCTATCTCTCTCTAAATTAAATCTAAATATTTTAAGAGACAGCTGGCAGCCCAACCCAGCCGGGATGTGCAAGAGCTGGAAGGATGGGGGGGGGAAGGCGCCTTCTTTAGGGCACTGCCTCCCCAAAATGCTAGATGGCAGCTTCCCTAGATTGCAGTGGTGCCCTGGATTCCCACAGGGCACCATGAGACTTGGAGTTCTACAGTATAACTCAGTCCTGTTGGGTACCATGGGTGCCGTCAGGGGGTACTGTGGAAGAGCCATGTGGCATGAAGTTTCTACCTAACCCGGAAGTGCCTGCAGACCACGTGGGCGAAAGAGCAGAAGCACTTCAGGGTTGGCTAATATAAGAAGACTGGACTGACCCCACAGGAATGAGCCAGAGTCAGGTGTAAGGTGGACAAAGCTTGCTTGGAGGAGCAGAGGAGAAAGAAACAGAGAAAGAAGAAGAATTGAGTGTTGTACCAAGTAGTTTAAGAGCTTACCAAGGGCAAGATGTGAAGTCAGGGTATGTGGACGAAGTGCGCTAATGTCTGTTCTCCCTCTTCTACAGATCACCAGAATGGAAGCCCACCTAAAGTGCGACCAGTTCCTGCATTCCCTGCCTAACCACGCCCTCCTACTGACCTCACTTCCAGACAACCCCTCATGGCCCCGCCTCTTCCTTTCCTCCACGGGGGTCTGCTGGAGCCAATCCCAGCCAACACAGGGAACAAGACAGGAAACAAACCATGGGCAGGGCACCAGCCCACCGCAGGTCTTACAACATATATATATACTGTATATATATATATATATATATATATATATATATATATATATATATATATATACATATATATATATATATATATATATACACACAGTGGAACCTCGGGTCACGAATGTCTCAGACCATGTACAAATGGGGTTACGACCAAAAAGTTTGCCAAACTTTTGCATCTCTTCATGACCACACACTCGGGTGACGAACAAGCCAGTTTCCCTTCCGGTTCGGTTCATACGCTCCGATGATTTCTGCACATGTTCAGTCTCTCCTTGTGCATTCCCTGTGCAGCAAGCAAGAGAGAGAGACCGAGAGAGAAAGAAAGCGCGAGAAAGAGAGGGCTGGCCACGTAAGGCTGAGAAGGCAGTTAAAGAATGCATCGGGCTTGTTTTTAAAGAGACTGATTCAAGCGTTGTATTTAATTAAGAATGTTTTCTATTGGATTTTAACCTCCACTTCACTTCTGTTTACAGCGATCGATTCGTAGCATGCATTGTTGCAATGTTACTTTTCTTGGTTGTTTATTAAATTACAGATTTTTCAAATGTTCATGTTTTTCCCTGTGCTTAAAACGCATTAAAAAAGTGTTTACAGCGAGCGGTTCGTAAGGCTATAGCGTGAATTCTTGCAATGTTACTTTTCTCTGTTCAAGGGTTTCTCAGTGTTATTCAATCTTTTTACATTTAGTTTACTATTACGCTATAGTATAATTAACTATTTTTTTGCTTAAAAATCTTTAAAAAATATATTTACATACAGTTCGTACGGTCTGGAATGGATTAACTGTATTTACATTCAATCCTATGGGGAAGTTTTGGAACGAATTACAGTCGTTCGTATATATATACTAGCTGTCCCTTTCTGCTCTGCCCACATAGTAGTGAAACAGGACAAATTTTAAAAATCAATAGAAAAAAATAAAAATAAATCTAACTGTGCCCAAGCGGAAGGTAAGTACTCTCCAATGTCAGACGTTGGCACTGTATCTGATTATGCTCTGCTCTGACGGGAGAGCATCCCCCATGTGGGGAGAAAAGCACGTGGCTGTGTTATCTCTGGCAATCAGCAGCTACACTCTAAAACACACATAGCTCTGATCTCTTTCTCAAAAACATCAAACGTTACTCCTTAACAGTCAGTAGATGATAATGTCTGTTGAACAAACAGGTATCGCTAGCTAAGCAGAGGCGAGGTGCACTCCAACACGTGGCGAGAGGAAGAGTGACTCGAATGGAAGCTGGCATATGAGTGAGGAGGGCCCCACCACCCTCCCCTCGGCCGGCAGCCTGTCTCTCAGATTCGCACAAATAAATTGGTACCATAAGCAAACTATGATAAACAGCGAGATGAGAGAACTTGCAAAATCAACTAGAATGTTCAAGCAAATTATAGAAAAAAACCCCAATCTAAATCCGTCAAGTAGTTTCTCTTGTGAAAAGCGGACAGACAGACAGACAAACATTGGATTTTATACAGTATATATCATACAGTTTCTATCTAGCTGTCTATATACATATCTCATCTCATTTTCTGAAACCACTTTTCCTGGTAAGTGTCACTGTAGCAGCAGGCCAAGTATTTCAGCCCAGACATCTGAACTGCAGATTCCATGTCATCCTGGGGAATTTTCTGGTGTTTCCAAGCCATTCAAGAGATAATCCCTCCAGTGTGTCCTGGGTCTGCTTTAGGGTTAATGCCCAGTAGGATGTGCCCAGGACAGCTCTAGGGGGAGCCACACAGGGACATCTTTAATATACCTAAACTACCTCAACTGGCTTTTCTTCATCCAAACAAGCAGTGACTCTACTCTAAAGATTTCTTAAATTGCTGAGCTTCTCACCAAGATTGTCAGCCCAGGCACCCAGTGAAGAACCCTCACAATCTCATTCTTTTGGTCATTACCTCCAGCTCTTCTTCATATGTATGGTTAGGGATGTACATTGTCTAGTAAAATGAGTTTTGTCTTTAGACTCTGCTCCCGCTTCACCACCATGAACTGGTATAGTGCCAACAGAGCAGCTCCTACCACTCCAATCTGCTAGTCAATCTCACTTTCCCATTTTCCATCACTAAGTAACAAAATTCAAAGTTACTTGAACTGCTCCACTAAGGGCAGTTGCCCCTCTTCCCTTCATCTGGACAGACTGTTATACCTTCATTTTTATCACTCTTTAATTTAATTTTGTTTTTTATCAGTATGCTGCTACTGGAGTATGTGAATTTCCCCTTGGAATTAATAAAGTATCTATCTATCTATCTATCTATCTATCTATCTATCTATCTATCTATCTATCTATCTATCTATCTATCTATCTATCTATCTATCTAATCCACTTTTCAGAGAGAGAACCATGCCCATAGACTTGGAAGTGCTCTTCCTCTTTCCAGCTGCTTCACACTCAGCAGCAAATCTCTCAAGTGCTTGTCGAAGGGCAAAGTCAGATGAGGCAAAGAAGACAATATGTAAGGGTCTAGGAGGGAAGACTTCACCCAACAGCTGAGCCAAAGATGCAGGTGGAATAATATGAATTCTGCCCTGGCTGTGGAACAGTAGAAAAGTTGTTTTCCTTGGCAAATATGCTGAAGGTTTAATGGGAATTTGATAACCCAGTCTACATATGTTTTGTAGATTTACAAAAAGCATATGACTGTGTCTCTTGGCAAGTGTTGTGGGAGGTGTTGAAGGTATATGGAGTTACAAGGCCACTTTTGTGTTCTATTCATTCCCTATACAAGAGCTGTGTCCGAATACTTGGTTTTAAGTCAAATCTGTTAATTGTGGATGTCGAGCTCTGTCAACACTGTGTCTTGTCACTTACTCTTTTTATGCGTAACATTATTTGGAGTAAATACCAAGAATGGACCCTAAGTTTAACAATTTCGGTAACGAATGTGAATAGTCTAACAATGTTGCATAATGGAACCAAGCTGCATTTCGGTTAGTTGAACCATGAAATGCTCCCACTTTGAGATATCATAAATCACCACTTTTGGAGTGCAGTTATGCTCATCCCTGGCCTCAATAGTGACCCAAATCATAACTAAATAAACTTGCAGTAAAACTACTTTAGTATAAAATAACACAAATACCACACATTTTTGCTTTAAAAAATAAAAGATGGGAATCATTTCTGGTATGTATGATTTGATTAGAGGCATTTATTTTGTAATGTGTAATGGATAACAGTACTAAATGGATATTTATTCAAAATCCACTTGAGCATGTATGCTTACAATACAATTTTACCTCACACTGGCCTTGAACACCACTTTACTACTTTTAGACCTGTTCCACCTCATTAATAAATCAGTAATGGCAGAAGCAGCCAATGAGCACAGCAGGAAATTGATTTTGGCTGCTAGGGTTTTATGGAACAGTAATTGCCCTGAAAACTGCTCTTGTAGGGGGTCTAGTGGATCCCTACTGCTTAGAGATAGAGATAGACCCCCCAACTAAAAGCAAATAGGCTGAAAAATCTAATAGAGCAGAGAGGATAAACACAACTAATCTTCAATGTGCATTCACAAACCAAATTCACATCATAGATGTTAAACTTCTGAAGGGTGAAGTTAAATGGACTATTTGTAAATATTTTCTTGTGAATAATTTTGACATAAGTATCTTTCAAAGTTGAAAAGTTTTGAAATTTATTTAAATTTAAATTAATTTTATAAAACTATTTACTTGATATAAAAAGAGCACTTACAGTAGATTATTCTTAGAGCAATTATTTTTACAAAACTACTTCAAATAAAAAGAGCAGTTACACTAGCTTATTCTTAGAGCTGTAAATGAAGAGTTTTTTTTTCACACAGTAAGTCTAGTTTAGCTTAAGTAGTTGATAGTTTGATGCAGACTATATACATGTAACAGTTAATGGCAGAAAATTTTCAATACCAACATAACACAGTATTTTAGTATCTATTAGTGTACAGAAAAATCAAGATACGACAAAAGTCTTCTTCTGGTATCAGCCTTCTTAGTGCCTCAATACTCTGATGCACAGCATTCACATATTATGAAATTCTCTCCAAAGGTCGATTTGCTAGGCTTGCTTTAGACTTTAGGCTCATGTCCAAAGACCCACCTCTTTATTCTGTCTTTACAGAACATTCTTTAAGTCTTTAAATCTCGGAAATAAACTGTAATGTGTTTTAAGTAATAACAACTTATATATGTCTAATCACTCTAATGTTATCACAAAGCACACATCTCATTGTGAGGTGTTTGCTAAATTTTTCTCATTTCATTCAATGCACAATTCCTGTGTGATAGGGAATACGATTTCAGTTTATTACTGTTGACATATGTGTGCTCATGGGAGACAGGTTAAGGGCTCGGACGATGATGACCACCTGCTGAACCAGGGCTAGGAGCTGTGGTCTAATGCCTTCTCTCTCTCTCTCTCTGCAGAATATAGAATTTTAATCAAATATTTTTAATCAATACGTGATAATTTGTACAATTTAATATAAGCATATACTTAAATGAATTTGTAACAATGGATTATTAAAAGCATCGGGAAAATGACTAAAGGTAATTAAATGGTTCACTAAATGCGGCTTAAAGCTTTTGCCCCATCCAGGGGAGCCACCAGGATAGTTGCTAAGGCTAAAATGAGGTAAATGTGTAATGAACACCCCCTTTAAAAATGAGAACAAACTAGTGAGAAAGTCCAAATACCCCTATTATAAACTGGGGTCAACATCAATGGGAAAACCCATATGACACCCCCTTTAATGAAACGATGATTAGAATAATGGAGGAATCGACATGTATACAAAGTTACTAGAGGTTGTACTTGATTGGTCAAGGTGCTAGAATTCTGCATATTAAGAGTCAGATGACGTGATTTATTAGATAGGGTAATGATAATAGAAAAATCAGTCAGTCAGTCATTTTCCAACCCGCTATATCCTAACGCAGGGTCACGGGGGTCTGCTGGCACCAATCCCAGCCAACACATGGCGCAAGGCAGGAACAAATCCCGGTCAGGGCGCCAACCCACCACAGGATAATAGAATAGTATTAAAGGGAATGAATTCTATTAATGATTGGTCACTCCATGGACTGAAATATTGTACATATCTCTGTGCAAATAAAGAACCGTTCAGCAGTTTCATCTGGTCTCATGAATGACTTCTTTGATAACAGATGAAAGTTTTTTCCACTTCAAGAACAGAATGGAAAACTGACGGCCACTCCACGGCTGATGTCACTTCCATTGTCCGCCCTCCTGCCGACAACTTTTTAACCCGGAACCCAGCTGTCTTGTTCTGTTCTGATTTGGACTCGTCTGTAAAGACATTCCTGTTGAATTCTTTTTGCGTCATTTCTAAACCTTCAACTATAGGGGGTCACCATAATGGTGCTCCAACCCTTTTGTGTTGTTGTGTACTGTTGTTGTGTACCCTGTACTCATAGGGTTTTTAATTTATTTTAATTCTGTAAAGCACCTTGTGATGGCCCGTGCTATGAGTTTCAATGAAACAGACATTATGGATTTATTTACCGTTTAGGAATGTCATTATTTTGCATCAGCTAATGAATTTATGACTTAATCATTTAATCATAATTTCACAGAGTTCATCGTCATAAAACACTTTACACAGCAATCAAGAGTATAATTGCAAGAACAAGTTTGCAGGGAATGCAAGAAAACTATTGAGATTATTATTGTAAAAGCTGAATTACCATGTATTGCCTGGATGAGAAAGTGAATAACTGGAGTTTGTATTTAAAAGCTTCTTTGTATAGAATATTCTTAGTTTTTCTTTCTGGTGCAAAATGGATTAAATAACTCTAGTGACAATATGGCCACACTTGGGATGGCTTGGGTCAATGACAATATTAATAAGGGAGTCAACCTAGTCCTCCTTCTCTGGATTTCTTCTAGTGCTGATATGACCTACTTGTAATTTGGAGACCAAAACTGCCCATTATTTCAAATAACTGTTTGATTGTTACTTGGCACTAGATGCTATGTAACCCAGCATCCTAATAATTTTCATAATGGTAATACAGTAAAGTTTAGCAAACCCAGTGAATGTACGTAAAAATAAAAAACATACACACCCTAATCACATACATTTGTGCTTGAAAGTTTGTGAACCCTTTAGAATTTTCTATATTTCTACATACATATGACCTAAAACATAATCAGATTTTCACTCAAGTCCTAAAAGTAGATAAAAGGAAACCAGTTAAACAAATGAGACAAGAATATTATACTTGGTCATTTATTTATTAAGGAAAATGATCCAATATTACATATTTGTGAGTGGCAAAAGTATGTGAACCTTGCATTCAGTATCTGGTGTGACCCCCCTTTGCAGCAATAACTGCGACTGAACGTTTCCGGTAAGTTTTAATGATTCCTGCACACCGACTTGGAGGAATTTTAGCCAATTTTAGCCCATTCCTTTGTACAGAACAGCTTCAACTCTGAGATGTTGGCGGGTTTCCTCACATTAACTGCTCGCTTCATGTCCTTCCACAACATTTTGATTGGATTAAGGTCAGAACTTTTACTTGGCCATTCCAAAACATTAACTTTATTCTTCTTTAACCATTCTTTGGTACAACGACTTGTGTGCTTAGGGTCGTTGTCTTTCTGCATGACCCACCTTCTCTTGAGATTCAGTTCATGGACAGATGTCCTGACATTTTCCTTTAGAGTTCTCTGATATAATTCAGAATTCATTGTTCCATCAATGAAGGCAAGCTGTCCTGGTCCAGATGCAGCAAAACAGGCCCAAACCATGATACTACCACCACCATGTTTCACAGATGGGATAAGGTTCTTATGCTGGATTGTAGTGTTTTCCTTTCTCCAAACATAACACTTTTCATTTAAACCAAAAAGTTCCATTTTGGTCTCATCCATCCACAAAACATTCTTCCAATAGCCTTCTGGTTTGTCCATGTGATCTTTAGCAAACTGCAGATGAGCCAGAATTTTTTTTTTTTGGAGAGCAGTGGCTTTCTCCTTGCAACCCTGCCATGCACACCATTGTTCTTCAGTGTTCTCCTGATGGTGGACTCATGAACATGAACATTAGCCAATGTGAGAGAGGCCTTCAGCTGCTTAGAAGTTACCTTGGGGTCCTTTGTGACCTCGCCGACTATTACAAGTTTGCCTAGCTCTTGCAGTGATCTTTGTTGGTCGACCACTCCTGGGGAGGGTAACAATGGTCTTGAATTTTCTCTATTTGTACACAATCTGTCTGACTGTGGATTGGTGGAGTCCAAACTCTTTAGAGATGGTTTTGTAACCTTTTCCAGTCTGATGAGCATCAACAACTCTTTATCTGAGGTCCTCAGAAATCTCCTTTGTTCGTGCCATGATACATTTCCACAAGCGTGTTGTGAAGAGCAGACTTTGATAGATCCCTGTTCTTTAAATAACACAGGGTGCCCACTCACACCTGATTGTCATCCCATTGATTGAAAACACCGGACTCTAATTTCACCTTCAAACTAATTGCTAATCCTAGAGGTTCACATACTTTTGCCACTCACAAATATGTAACATTTAATCATTTTCCTCAATAAATAAATGACCAAGTATAATATTTTTCTCTCATTTGTTTAACTGGTTTCTCTTTATCTACTTTTAGGACTTGAGTGAAAATCTGATGGTGTTTTAGGTCATACTGTATTTATGCAAAAAATATAGAAAATTCTAAAGGGTTCACAAACTTTCAAGCACAACTGTACTAGGTATAAAATATTTTTTATCTTTAAGGCAGTGAATAATCTTGAATCAGCCTTCCTTTCTGATTTTCTTCAGTTAGAAATTTTTTGCCCATTTCAAATACACTGAGCCTTCCATCACTGTGTATACTTTTCTGCGATGCTTCTCTGAAAACAAGCAAAATGTATTCCTATTTTAATGGTCTGTTAATGCCTCTATGTCCCTTTTTTATTACAATCACATCCTTGCAAAGCAGAAAGCTTCACTGGAAGTAAAATGATATTATATTGAAAACGTTGGGCTTTTTGAATAGTTCTTTTCAATGTAGCCAGTTATGCTAGATCATTTTGTACAGTTATCTTTAAAATAACATTGCTCAGAGATACCTAAATATTATATCCATGATAATTATCACAGGTGTGCGTCTTCACCAAATTTTTGCGTGTGTGTGTGTGTGTATGTGTTATGTTATTTTTTACCATTGAAAAATATCACAAATGACATTTTTACATGGTACTTTTGACTCTTTCAGTTAAGTCATTTACATCTTTACAAGAACATTTTGCTGTCCTGCTCATCTCCAGTAAAAAACAGCTTCACACTTGTCAAGTGTACTATTCTAATGGCATCCCATACATATTTCAGTTACTATTATATTTTAATTTCTCATTAAACATTTACTATAACGTGACAAGGGAAAAGAAATATATTTGTAATTGGTTCTTACAGCTGTTAAAAGCTGATTGTTTTCAAATGGGCAAGCCATTCCAGACTGAAACAACAATTAGCATCATGGGCCATGGCAACTGGCAGTCTTTAGAAATCAACCATAGAAAATGTTCAAATATTTATATATTGCTGCCCTTCTCTATTATAATGTACATACAGTACGCAGATTAACATGTCTCCTTGTATAATCTACCATGAAAGTGAAATGCATTTTTACGTTTTGCTGTAATTTGATTTGTAAAGTGCTTTGAATTCTTTCTGGCTTTCTGTCCTTGGCTATGAATTTATATTGCTGCAGGAATGTATTGTACAGTATAATATACACATGATTTTTTCCTTTTTTTTTTAAAAAAAAATGACAATAATTTAAGAAACAAAACTGCCTGATGCTGTTTTAAAGTACACTTGTGTCTTTGAAATGACTTAAAAGTGACATTTACCCTAATCAAGTAATTGAAATGCACCACTTCAAAATTAAAATCTTTGATTAGCTTGTAAGCTTTGAAAAAACAACTGCAGCATGTATGATTAAAATAAAAAATAGTTCATCTTAAGTGAAAGGAAGTCAGGCTTTGTCAAATAACCATCTAATGTCCATCTTTTGTCATACTGAATTTTTCGTGACCGGCTAAATAATAAAAACTAAGCAAGACATATAAAAATCCATCTAGTAGGGAAACTGAAATTCACAGATGATGTAGGCTAGCTACATCTTGTAAAGGCCATTAAGTGCTGCACTGCAGATCTAATTTTGGATAAAGTCTCTTTAGCAGATAGACACGTGTTACAAATGTGTTTCATATATACACCTAAAGATACATCTGAGTGCTGGTAAATCAGTAGAATGTTTATTCACACGGCTTCCCTTCATAGATTGGATGTTAACAATGAGAAGGAAACCTGCCATCACTTCTGCCTCACTGTTAGCCCCGCACCATCCGCCCAGGAAGAATCAAACTGCAGAAACCCATGTGACTCGAACAGAGAACAAGCTAGAGAGAGAAAGGAATTCCTATAGTGTGATGACATACTACTGTATAAAAGCGCTGACAATCAGCCAGGAATGAGTCATCCATAGTATTATGGATGGCTTTCCATCTCCAGCAGCAGGGGTACCTATCAAAATGGCAAGCCTGCAATGTCATAAACAGTGTTTTAAACATAGCAAGGCACCTACAAAAGCAATGTAAAGAGCAAGAGGTTGCATACTCGTCACTCGGTACTATTGTCAGAAGCAGGACGAAAAGAAGACATACAGTCTGCCTTACTAAAACATACCTTTCCACAGAGATTACAATAGGCCTGCTTGGGTCTTTGGAGGATTTATTTGGTATTCTCGAGTCAGAGATCCAGGATCCAAAGTTACATTTGCAGCAACAGTACAGGGAGGAAAACAACAGAGAGTCTGAAGCCCCACCAATGCTTTTTCATTTGATAAGGTCCATTGACCTGAGTGGTCTGAATGAGAGCTTCCAGCTCATGGAGATCATGTTGCCACTGACTCCAAGTGAGCCATGGGCTTTTGGTAAAACTGTGCAGGTAAAGAATAAGGCCAATCACAGAGGCGTCACATGGCCGCCACGAAGAGAGTTTCAAGGCTGAGATCCAGACATTGCACAGTGTTTGCAGCATTAGTTCAGTGAAGGAAAACGGCACATCTGCAGCTCCACACAAGAATGGTTGCCTGCTCACTCATAACTGGCAGATCACAGCACAGAAGTGCAATGTTTAGCACTTGTGCAGCACACACTAACAGTGAAACGCTCAAGACTCCGGCTGATATGCTTTTGTCAAAGAAACAAAGACCACCCCACCATTTTGAAGAGTAGTGCGCTATTACAAGAAGTTACAAATGGTTGTGTCTTCGAAGGGGTTGCAAAGTAACACCACTGACAAACTGCATCAGCCAAGGGTTAGTCACCCATAACATTAGTTGGAATTCCATCACCAGTGCCAGGGGCACGTATTAAAAATAGCAAACCTGCAATGGCAAAAGCAATATTCCATCCAGTGTGGCAATGGCAAGCAGTCCAGTGAATCCATTTTGGCACATACATTGAAAACTAGAGTAAAGTACCTATGTCAGCGATGTGCTTACAGCCATCCATCTGGAAAACAGGGCAATGAACTTTAGCCTGTCTCGACTGATTGTCCTTGATGACAGAGTGATGTACCTTGGTCCGCTAACAGAAATTCCTTCTTGAAGATTGAGCAAAGTACTTTATACTGAGGGCAGCCATGTCTCTCTAAATAATGCTTAATGGCCACCGGTGCTATGAGCTTCAATGCAACACACCCTCTGCATTCTCTCTCTCTATATATATATATACAGTATACTGTATATAGACAACTTACCCTTGGGGATTAATAACGTATTTCATCATCCTCATCAGTTTGGTTAAATTTTTGCCATTTATTCTTCAGTCGTGAACATGACTTGAGATAATTTCCTTCTCTAAGTCACTATTATGTTTTTTCAGTATTGACAGACTTGTTCATAAAAGGTTTGTTTCCTGTAGACAGACTGTTAATCAGTGTCATTAAGTAGAAACACTGAGGTGTCTACAGGAAAAAACATTTTGGAGAAGTGGCGCACCCAAAACTGAACTGGATTTTGCACCATGACAAAGTGCCTGCGCATACTGCATTGTCAGTCAAAGAGTTTTTGACCAATAACAATGTGGTTATTGGTTCACAAACCCCATGTTTGACTGGTTTGCTTCCTGTGATTTCTTTTTGTTCCTAAAATTAAGACTGAAGAGAAGAAGATTTGCTGTTTTGGAAGAAATTCAGGAGTCTATAGTCACGGTACCAAAAGAACAGCACAAGAAATGTTTCAGTACTGGGACAAGTGAATTGCACCTGAAGGAGAGCATTTTGAAGGTGACTAAAACTGAATTGTAGTATATCATATAGAAAAAGTTTGTTTTTTTTTTTAATAATTTTGGGTCCACCCTTGTAAATTTGTGTGTGTCATCAGCACAATGCTTACAGCTCTTTGGGTATTATTAGTCAGTCTCATCAATCCCAGGTACTCTCATTAATTTCATTACATTACATATAGACTGTATACACATTGACATTAAAAGATGTTACTATTCATTTATTTTGTTGCCTATTTTTTTTTGTTTGGTTTTTTTTCAAGGAACTCAGTTTCTCCTTAAAGTATCATTTGTATATTTTAAACATTTTGTAGCACAAATCCAATTTCAAATCTACATTTCCAAAATAATTATGATGAACTAGAACCCTATCCAGGCATGCTTTCAAAATTGCTACTCTTGTTACCAAGACAGACTTCAGGCCCCATTACCCTGTAATGTGATGAGGCAAGTTGCGTAATTGGACTTCCAAAATAATTGAAAAAAAAAAAATGAAAGAAAACATGGTCAACATACGCCTCAATTAACAACATGACAGTTGTTTTTACCATTTCTTAAGTGTTACATTTTGGAACCTTACATGAACTTTTCTGTTAGAGTTCATTGACATGACCTGATTGATCACGAATCAGATCAATGATAAATATGTTATCCATTGCTGTTTTGCTGACGATACACTCCCACAGTGCAGAAGAGCATCAAAGATAAATAACTGATCTTAAAGACTACAGATAAAATATCAGGACTGAAAATATATCTATCAACCATTTGACACACACTGATGATAATGATTGAAAATCACAAACCGGAAAGCATCATTGGTTACATTTACCTTAGCCAAAAGAATACACAGGCATTCTGAACCCCACTCCATTGCATGCAATATTCAACAGCAACTTACCAATTTGACTGAAGAGGAAGGTATTTCACCAGTGTATACTACATCGCCTGGCAGAGGGGTGTAAAACCTGGCTGAAAAACAGTAAAGCAAAAAAAAAAATCTAAAAGTCACTCAAAGATGTTTAGAATGACTAATGCTTAACTCACTATGAAAGAAGAAGAAACACATGGCTTCACCAACAGACAAAACTATGCAACATAATGAAATGAGTAGAATCTACCAAATACCAATAGGCTGGCCACATTACATAACAATCAGATCATCACTTGACAGCAACTATTGTATACCATGCAATAAAAAAAAGACACAAGAAATGCCCAAAAAATGCTGATTTGATGATATTACCAGGTACAAAGGTGTCATTTGAAAAGCCATGCATTGTGTCAAAGCAGTAGAAAAGAAGAAGAAATAAATACAGGGGCTCCTCGGGTTACGACACAGTTCTGTTCCTACAATAGTGATGTAACCCGAATTTTGGTGTAAGTCAAAACACACCCTAACCCAACACATTTGCAAAATCATAATCTAGAACATAAAAACACAACTAAGCCACAGAAAAAAGAAAAAGACCTAAATGTACTGTACTGTACACTGTACTGTAGTAACAGAAACAATGACAAAAAATAAGTGAAAAAAAAAAAATTCTTACCTTTATTCCTTCTGATCTCAATACAATGTCTAATTTCACTTCCAACGTCATGGCTTTCCTCTTTTTTGAAGCACTATGATTTGAAGACTCTGACTTTCATTTAGGAGCCATGATAAGGGCAACAAAGTCACCAAACAAAGCCACACAAACGGCACTTTTCTTCCGCGCGCAACGAAACTAGTTCGCCACCTTCCTCACTCATACGCAGTGTTACTGCATATTTTTCCCCTGCGTGCAACCAAATTAGTTTGCCCACATAGTCTGTAAGTACAACGCTAATGGCGTAAGCCGAAACACTCATGTCTCAATTTTTTTAAGTTTTTATGGTAGTGAGCGTTGTAAACTCGAAACGTTGTATGTTGAAATGCTGTAACCCGAGCACTCCCTGTATGTATCAATAATATCCACTTCACAGGAAACCTGACCTGATCCAAACACATGACATCTTGGTAAAGAAGGCATGACAAAGCTTTAACATCTCAGATGACTCTGGAATTTTAGGCTGCCCTCCCAGTTACTAAAGACATATCTACCATTGAAAGTATCTTGACAGGATATATTATTGGCAGGTTTGGAAGCAGCACACCGCAGGATTGCAGGGCACTGGAGAGAGGAGAGAACTCAGCCAAGTACTTCACTGGGTGTGCATTCTCAAATTTCTTGGACATCTAAACCAAGTGATGTCGGACTAGGGCAAAGAACATCCTAATAATGGCCTCATTCTGTGCTGCGTTCAGGGCAACGCTAGCATTGTCTATAGTTCAGGTCAGAGAGGCTGAGGTGAAGCTTTTTTCAACAGTTCATATAAATCTTGAGTAAGGAAAAGTCTGTAAAATTACATGATGCACCATTGTTAACACTCTTACATTAAGTATTTTAAATTATTATTCATTTAGTTATTATTTATTATTAATCACAGCTATGCTTTTAAAATGAGGGATGGATAAAATCAGGCCAACACCTAAGCCCTACTGAGTTTCACCCTGCTACCCAAATATTAACAACACCCAGGAAAAAACCCTTAAGATTAAGTACACCAAACACACAAATATATAAAATGATCCTTATTTGCTAGAATAACTATTTACAAATACAAAAAATACAAAACACCCACCCACAAACAAACCCCCACACGATGATGATTACAGTCCTGGAAAAAAAAATGTAAATGATCGGGGTGATTCTGGAAATGGAAACTAGGGTTAAATGATGGAAAGAAGTATGGAACACTCCTATTCAATAAACTGCTTCCCAGAAAATGGAGAGTGAAATTCTGTCCTACCACCAGTGTCCATAGTCTTATCCAAAAGCATTGAAGGACTGGATTAGGAGGAAACGATCCCATCGCTGTCCTTACGTCTGGTGGCTGAGCACCATCCTCTTCCGATATGAATGTCCAGTAAGTGAAAATGTTTAGGAGCTGCTGCGGATGATGTTGATTAGGAAATGGTGCACTTGAAAAGTCCCGCCCTTTCCTTCTCTTCGAGTTTTATTGGAACAGTGCATACAAAGCACAAACTTCAGATCCCACAAGCACCTCCGCATCAGTGCAAACCTGTTTAAAGACACTGACCCCAATTTACAAACACAAATCGGCGCACCCAGTGTTGTCATACACATTTAACAAACACTCAACAGGACATACACAGAAACAAAAACTCCCTACGTGGCCCCGCTACAATGTATTGTTTTTGTCCCTTTATACTCTTCTTAATGGCAATGTCTTTGGACTTGAGCAACTAAGCATTTCTCTGTATGTTGTACAGGATATATAATTTGTATTTGACAAATAAAAATCAATTTAATTTGATTTGATGAGTAGATATTACACATATAGCTAAACTGCAGTTGCCGACATGGAAGTTACACATTTTAAACTTTATTTTTATTATATGTATTTGTTTAGAAAATGTCCATAGTTTACTGAATCTTTTCATTTTGGGTACAGATCATGTGGCTCTACAGATTTTTAAAAGTTGTAAGAAATACAATACTTTCAGAAAGCGTCCCTTCACTTTTTACAGATTTTGTTATGTTACAGCCTTATGTAAAAATATTTTTTTCATTTTTTTTCATCTAGCAGTACTTAATACCCCAGAATATTATATTTGTGAATTTCCCCTTGGGATTAATAAAGTATCTATCTATCTATCTATCTATCTATCTATCTATCTATCTATCTATCTATCTATCTATCTATCTATCTATCTATCTATCTATCACAAAGAACAGGATTTGGGATTTTTGCAAATTTATTAAATAGAAAAAAGGAAATATATCACTACACAGATAATTGCTTTATTTGCATGTCAAATTTTTCATTTTTCTTTCTTACATGGAGACAGTACTTAAATTCACTTTATTCTCATTATTTTGCATCCCTGTCCGATCAGAAACTAGATGGTACTTTAATGCTTATAAAATATATTTATTGATAGCAATTGAGACATATTGGGTAATGGCGGTACAGCATTTTGCTTTCAATAGTGATGAGCAAAACAGGCAAGTCTTGATTTGCATACAGATTTCTGAAATGAAAATTAGTTTTATGGGCGATTTTACAATTGCAAAATTTTAAACTCACTAAGAATGTTTTTTTTTTGCAAAACCAATTCTATCTATTGCTCTCGTTCACATCACCACGAGCAATTGAAGAGCAATTTTTAAAATGTGACATGCTACCTATTTTCCCCACTAAGACTTTTAAAAGTACAAAAGAGCAAACAAGAAAACTCACTACACAGCAATACTAAATTAACGACAGACATAGAAAGAATTAATGCATTAAAATTTTTCTAAAGAGGAATTGAACTCCTTTATTCTTGAATCAATGGCACAAATTTAGCTGGAATCAAAGCAAAATTTGTTTTGCAAATTTTATTTTGTGAAGCAAAACGCAACACTGAGCTTTTCTGTGAATTCATTTCAGTGCAAACTGTTTTCACTCATCACTAGTGTTCATCAAGCAATTAACTTCTTACCATGCTGTTACAAAAAACATATTGAAAATATTTAAGAATGCGTTTTCATAAACTATATGTTATAATATAACATTTTATGTTATAAAAGGAGCACAGACTCAAAGGAAAAAGAGTTGGGGTTTCAAAACAGAACTCCAATTTGAATTGATGTTTGATATGTAAAGACCCCATTAAATGCTGTTGATATGCAGACAAGAAGTGAAATTGCAGCTAAATTGGCTTTAGCCTCATTTTGGAAATCCCAACGTAGGTTGTTCATTAATTTCTGGCAAGCCTCCTTTTCTAATCTTACATTATTATAATTATCCATGGCAGGGATCATTCAGCTCCTGCATTTTAAATTGCTAGTCTTCTACATGGCTTGTCAGTAGCCATATACAGGGGAGCCGTGATTCACTGTCTCTCTAGTTTTGTCTTTTTTTTCTTTGATATTGTTATGATTTTCTGCTCAGAACTTTCTTTATTCATACAGGGCTGTGGTGGATAGCACTCCTGGGATGGGCATAGAGTGAGTTTTCTATTGTTCAAAAATAATGGACTTTACTATTGTTTGTTATTCTTGTGGGTTTGATTTCACTAATAAAACTAGAAATAGAGACAAGAAGTACTGTGAGTTTTCCTTGGCTCTTGTTCAGGAGAGGTACTCTGATTATTCTTGACTCCATTTAAAAAGTATATGACATGTTAGAGGTGTACAGTTGAATAGAGATGACCAGGCCTCAGCGGTCTTTCTCTTAGTCAGCAGCTTCAGAGCTAGGGAAGAAGCAAACAGATATATATGATTCCCATCTGTTATGAACCCTTTTACTTAGTCCTGGGGTGCTTGTGTAATAATTACAACCTTGACAATTTATTAATTATATATTATTGATATAAACACAATAAACTGTGTGACATCTATTAAAATACAAAGATTTTGCGGATGTCATTAATATTTCATGAAATAGTTTATCTCTGTCTCTCGTAAACTGCAATGTGAGATAATTAACCTTAGAAACTGGAAAAGCAAAGACATTCAAAGTAATTTAAGTAAATCCTTCCTTTCCAAAATAGAACCTTCCAAGAGGTGGGGGGAGATGGCACCTTGAGAATTTCAGTCATGTTTTTTTGAATTAAAAGTTAAAGCTGAGAGAACTTTTTTCTTCTTCTGGTTATTTCTCTTTTTCTTTCTTACTGCATGTTTTAAGGAGGCCTCAAGTGATATGAGATGCAGCTAACGTCAATCAAAAAGAAAAAAAAACACGAGCATGACAACCAGCACTTGAATGACACTTCCTCATACACAAGCAATTAATAATGAAATGATTAAATTGTAATTTGGTGGAGAGAAAGTTTTGAAATGGACCAGATAACTCAGCTGTTAGTACGGATGTGCAATACTATGTTTGCATTCACAGAGGAATATAAACTACTAGCCAACACGTGGCATACCATACGCCGCATAATCAGGCCGGTTTTTTAATGATTTTTAAGCACAGGGAGAAAATTAACATTTGAAAAATCAGTAATGTAATAAATCAGCAAGAAAAGCAACATTGTAACAATGCACGGAACGAACCAACACACAATCGTCCGTGCAGGTGGAACGGGAGGAGAGGAGAAGGACGTCCACTCCGCTTCCTCCGTCATGCTAGTTTGCTGATTTCTTGTCCAGTATGCACGGCCTGCTCATGTGCCCACCTCCAACTCGTCACTCGAGTCGTTGTCGTCTTTGCACAGTCCTAATGCACCTGTGACTCGCGTAGACTTTTCATTGCTCTGTGCGGTTTTGGCTGCCTTTCTATATATAATCAACCAAGACACCCGACCACAGTAGTAGCGAGGTGGTTTTGTACAAAGTGCAGGAGCATCTAAGAAGACGCATGTTTGTCGCGGATGCAAATTACTGTATGTAGCGTGTAAAACAGTTTGCTATGGTGCACGCGGTCGTGCGTCGTAACCGAAAACTCGGTTTTTAAAGACTGCTTACTTCATTGTGTATACGACTGTAGGTGAATGAAAAGATGTAACTCTGGAGAGGGCAACATACAATACAGCGTTTTACATGCTGCATACAGCAATTCACATCCATGACAAATATGAATCTTCTTAGATGGTGCTGTCGCGTCCACCCACGCTCTCGAAGCACACACACTGCCTGGTCATGTGCCCGCTCGCAAGAGCAACTAACAGAGACCCGCCCACCAACTGTAAGACCATGGGATACCCCTTGCAAACTGCTCTACACGCTGCATACAGCGATTCACATCTGCGACAAACAAACTGTTTTACACACTGCATACAGCGATTTACATCCGCGACATGATTTTTCTTAGATGGTCCAGCAACTGACAGAGACCCGGCCACCAAGTCTAAGACCATTGGAAACTCCTAGGAAACTGTTTTACACGCTGCATACAACGATTCACATCCACGACAAACAAACTGTTTTACACGCCGCAAACAGCGATTTACATCCGTGACAAACACGCCTCCTCTTAGATAGTCCTGCCGCGTCGTGTGGTGCCTCTGTGTGAACCAGTCAGGCACAGAGAAGGTCAGCTGCTGAGAGAGCGTCTCGACTGTTGCAGGGCCTGCATTGGTGAAGCAGGTGAGACGGTAATGAAACAGAGGCACAGGGCTTATTGGTTTTTAAAGACTGCTTTCTTCATTGTGTTTTAACCTCAGTTTTAAAGGATTGTTTTAAGGATCCCATGGGATAGCCCTCGCAAACTGTTTTACACGCTGCATATAGCAATTCACTTCCGCGAGAAACATGCCTCTATGAACAGTCAACGTGGCTCAGAGCTGCATGTTGACTCTACGACAGACGAACATAAATGACGCCATTTTTTCTGTGTCGCTGCGTCTGTTGGTGGGCATGGTTTTGCGAGTTGTCGTCGTATCCAATGGTCTTAGAGTTGGTGGGCGTGGCTCCCTGCGTGCACCATGGGCGTCTTACTTGTCGGCGACTTAGTGAATCCACACCCCTTCCGGCGTGCTTTCCATGGGTGTCTTGCCTTAGTGAATTATATATATAGATTATTCCACCAATCATTGCGATGCTAATTTGAATTTTTAGAGCCTGGGATTATTCAGGTCACTAGAGAGAAAGAGAGAGAAAGAAAGACAGAGAGAGTGAGAGAAAAAGTCAACTTATCATTTAGAGACATAATAAAATGATCAGTTTGGTATTCTAAACATAGATTTAATAACTTTATATTAAGATGGACATTGCATTTAATGAGAAAGTTCTATTGTGCCTTCAAAAATTGCTAACTTTCTCATGTAGTACTAGGGTGTTGTACCGTGTTAGCCATTTTGAATGTAGTGAGAAGTCAAGCAAAATGACTCCTTTTATTGGCTAACTAAAGAGATTACAATATGGAAGCTTTCAAGGCAACTCAGGCCCCTTCTCCAGGCAAGATGTTACACAGAAACTGGAGTTCCCTGTGTTTATATATACACTAGAACAAATAACAACATTGGAAAACCTTTAGGTAAGACGTCTTTTTTTATTTTATTGAATTTATTAAAATTAAATAACATTCCATACAAATATCTCAAGTTTTACAAAAAGAAAAAAGGTTTGAAACTAATCAACTCCCACTCCTGAGAACGAGAGCTAGGCCAGCAGAGTAAAACTTCATGCTAGTAAAGACAAATGAATAGATAAAATAATAAATGAATAAAGATAAATGTTGTAAAAGAGGGTAGAGAACCTGCTTCCTCAATTTAAATTTGTATTCTAAAATGTTATTGATTAGATCCTGCCAGGTTTTGAAAAAGTTTTGTACAGATCCTCTAAGTGGGAATTAGATTTTTTCCAGTTTCAAATAGTATATAACATCAGTTACCCACTGACTTAAAAGAGAAGAGTCTATGTTGGTTTGTCTGTCTCCACTTTAAGCCCATCTGGGAGAACACCAAACACAGCTGTTAGAGGATTAGGAGGGATTGTGACTCTGAGGCTGTCTGAGAGGCATTTAAAGATTTTGGTCCAAAATGATGTTAATTTGGTGCAGGCCCAAAACATGTGACCCAGTGAGCCGGAGCGTGATTGCAGCGTTCGCAGGTTGGATCTTGCCCTGGAGACATTTTGGACAATTTTAAACAAGATAGATGCGCTCGATATATATAATTTTAAGTTGAATAATTCTATGCTTTGCGCATATGGAGCTTGAGTGAATTCTGTGCATTGCATTTCAGTGAGACATCTTAAATGTAACATTTAAGGCACAAAACAGGGATCAGCCATTGACACACTTACACAAACACACATACACACACACGCACACACACTGACACCAAGCAATTTTAGCCTCTTACTAATTTAACATCTGTATCTGTAAGAATATCGAGGAAACTGAAGTACCAACAAAAACAACATGAACATGTGGTGGATGACCAAAGAAATGAAACAGACAGAAATCAAACTGAGGATATAAGAGCTATGAGGTAGCAGCACTGATCACTGGAATATCATGGTACAGTGATCCCTCGCTATTTCGAGCTTTTACTTTTGCGGCTTCACTCCATCGCGGATTTTAAATGTAAGCATATCTAAATATATATCACAGATTTTTCGCTGGTTCGCGGATTTCTCCGGA
Organism: Polypterus senegalus; assembly: GCF_016835505.1. Taxonomy (NCBI): domain Eukaryota; kingdom Metazoa; phylum Chordata; class Cladistia; order Polypteriformes; family Polypteridae; genus Polypterus; species Polypterus senegalus. The sequence continues at coordinate 39,172,221 of NC_053155.1, forward strand.
CAATGGGTCATTTAATTTATGGTTCATGCTTCCTCAGTTTGTTTGCCCAGTTGATTTCATACAAGGGACGCTATTGGCGGATGGCTGAGAAGCTACCCAATCAGAGCATGTATTACGTATTAAATAAATCTCCTCAATGATATAAGATATGCTTCCCGCGCAGTGCTTCGCACACTTCAAAGCTCTAACAGCCCGTATTGATTTTGATTGTTTGCTTTTCTCTGTCTCTCTCACTCTTTCTGACATTCTCTGCTCCTGACAAAGGGGGTGTGACCAGAGGGGCTGTTTGCACAGAGGCTGTTTGCTTAGAAGATACGGACGCGCCTCTAAAAAATGCTGAAAGACTACCTTCACATTGTTCCCTTCATTGCAGCCGCTTTATCGCGGTGCTTCCCATACTTAAAAGCCAAACAGCCCTATTGATTTTTGCTTGTTTATTTTTCTCTCTCTGTCTGACATTCTCTGCTCCTGACGGTGCTCCTTTGAAGAGAAGATATGTTTGCATTCTTTTAATTGTGAGAAAGAACTGTCATCTCTGTCTTGTCATGGAGCACAGTTTAAACTTTTGACTAAAGGGTGTTATTTCATGTCTAGAGGGCTCTAATAATGTTAAAAAATGTATTTAGAAGGTCGTAAACAGGTTTTCTATGCTCTAACTGCGAAAATATTAGATTTATAAATAAAGAATCCTACTTCGTGGAAATTCATTTATCTGTCTGGTAGCGGATTAACTACAATAAACGAGGGTTTACTGTATAACTGTGCGGAGATTATTTATAAACAGTGTGGGAGAGTTTCTAAAGGCTTAAAATATATAAAAATAACCATACAAACATATGGTTTCTACTTCGCGGATTTTCACCTATCGCAGGGGGTTCTAGTACACAACCCCCGTGATCAAGGAGGAATTACTGTATTGTGTAATAATTTTAATATTATTATTACATTATTTTTAATATTATACTTTTATCTGATGCCTTTGTCCAAGGTGACTTGCACAGCCAGTTTTTAATATCTATAAATAATTAGAAGGTTCAAGCATCAAAAGGAACAAGAAACAAGATGAAAATCAAGCAACAGAGAGTAGTACTACTACATAGGTTTGCCTGCAATTAGACTAAGACAAACATCAGTATTCTAAACTGTTTTTAATTACAACAGCAGTTCTAAAATATTTAAAAAATAAAAGGTGCATTTTCAAGAGATGCCTAAACATGAGTAAGTTGGGTGCAGTTTGAATAGACAAAAGGAGGTTATTCCACAGCTTTGGAGCAAGAACGGGCAATGTTCAATGCTAGCACTTATGACAAGAAGAGGAGCACTCAGCAGATAGACAGAGTCAAAATGGAGACTTTTTGAAAGAACCTATGAAAAAACTAAAGACTAGAGATACTGGGGACAGGAACTGTTCAGAGAGCTGTAGTTCAAGACAAGAGTTTTGAACTGGATCCTTGTAGCAAAACAAAGCTAGTAGAGACAGCAGCATGAAATGAGGAACAGAAAACACCAGTCATGCTTCTGCATTCTAAAGGAGCTGAAGAGTTCCGATGTCTGCGTGAGCAGGGAGTTGCATGGCAGAATTAGTGAAGAAGGGTTAAATCCTCTGTATATTATGATGAAAAAACAAAACAAAGTGGGTAATTTGTAATCAAGTGATACTTGATGAATGAAAGTGAAGAGTTAAGAGTCATGTCAAGAGCAATGTTTACAGATGAAAATCTGAAGAAGGAGAATCAGAAGGCAAATATCTGACTTTAAAAGATTACATTTAAGAGGCTGATCATTCCTCCATGATGAGATGGCAGAGAGGCATCTGCAAAACTTGGCTGAAACCTGAGGAATGTAAACACGAAAAGAGGTGGCAGGAGAAGCCATGAGAAGAAATAACTTTGCATAAGGAATGAATTCAGAGAGAATAGACAAATGGACCCAACATTCATCCTTGAGACACATCTGTGGAAAGTTTCTCTGAGTTAGACCAGGAGACAAAAAGAGGTTGGTCAGACAAGTAGAACTTAAATGAGTCCAAAGTAAAACCACTTATTCCAAGTTTATTATGGGAAGGGATAAGCAAGAAATTGTTAAAGATGCTGACAATTGATGCAAGGTTGAAAAGGAGAGAGAAGCAATTCAAGTAGCTCAAAGTGCATTTATGACTGAACAGCTGTACTCGCCAATTCCAAAACCAGTTTTGTTCTCTGTCCTTTAAAGTATTATGTTAGTAAGTTTCTCCATAGCCAAATGTGTGAGTCCTTGTGTGTTATAATAAAGTGTGTCAGACGACCGGAGTCCTTGTCCAGCCGGGGTGCCATTTAACTATATGGACTGGGAGAACAAGCCTGGCTAGGATAGTACCTCTCCCAGAATGCTAGATGACAGCCCCCCTCGGTTGCAGCAGTGCCTAGGACTCCTTCAGGGCTTAATGGGAGTTGGAGTTTGGTGCAGCCCTGTTGGGATCTGTGAGCACTGCCAGGGGGTGCTGGAATTAGGTCATCAAACACCTGGAGGACTTCCAGGTGCCTTATAAAAGGAGCCAGCAGCCACTACTCCGAGACCTAAAGTCAGGAAGAGGGAGACGAAGCTTGTCGGAGGCTATACAATACAATACAATTTATTTTTGTATAGCCCAAAATTATACAAGAAGTGCCGCAATGGGTTTTAACAGCCCCCCAGCCTTGACTCTCTAAGAAGACAAGGAAAAAACCCTTGTAGGGGAAGAAACCTTGGGAAAGGCAGTTCAAAAAGAGACCCCTTTCCAGGTAGGTTGGGCATGCAGTGAGTAGTGACTAGTTGTGGAGGAAAGAGAAAGAGAAGAAGAATTGTGTGGTACTGTGCTTGTGGGACTGTGCTGTGGGCTCATGGGGACAGGGAAGACATTCCACCCGAGTACAGAAAAATAAAAACCATTTGTGTTTTTATAACTCTGTCTGTGTCGGGTTAAACGCTGATATAGCGGCATTGTCCCAAGTATTATCCTTGTTATTTTTAAACTTAAGCTGCAGACCATAGGTGTTATCTGTTAATTTTTTATTAACAAAATAAAATTCTGTAGGCGTATTGTTCAGTAACCATAAAAAATTCTAAAATTAAAAACAATTCACTTAGAATGTGTACTTTTTATAGCAAAACATTTGCCCACAATGAAAAATGTTTATCATAATTACAAGCCAACATTCTGATAATCTGCGGTGGGCTGGCATCCTGTCCAGGGTTTGTTTCCTGCCTTGCGCCCTCTGTTGGCTGGGATTGGCTCCAGCAGAACCCCGTGACCCTGTAGTTAGGATATAGCGGGTTGGAATAATATATGGATGGAATTATGATAATTTAAAATATTTATAAGAGTTTTAGTAAGAATATACAAAGCTAACGTGCTTAACAAGTAAACCACACAAATTAAGATAACAAACGTTGTGTTTACTAAGAAGTAATGGAAAATGAATTTCCTAATTCTTTCAATTTAAAATATGGACTTTTGTATTAAACACAATGTTATTCTCTGTCTACAGAGAGACAAGGAGTGTTTCTGCAGTATCTATCTATCTATCTATCTATCTATCTATCTATCTATCTATCTATCTATCTATCTATCTATCTATTAAAGGACAAAATGAAAAAGGTCCAAACTCATTCATGTCTGTTGAAGATGCACCCCTCTGTTTCTGGAGTTTCTTTTCTTCTACCCCATGTCCTGCTGGACAGCATTTAAATCTTCTATTTATGTACATGCACAGGATGAAGCTTCAGATTCCTTTTTCTTAGTTTATTAATCCCCTTTTCTGTACCATGAAAGCTAATATTTTGGTCATCTCTTGCCCGAAGTCTACCTGGAAGTGATCCAGCAAAAGAACAACATGTACTCTTCTCAAGTAACGTAATACTTTGTGCAAATGAGCACTAAAATTTAATTTTTGTAAATCTTAGGAAAGAAGATGCTAGAAAAAGTCTGATCAGTGCTAAACTTGGTAGATTTAAGAAGGATGAAGAGAGGGAAGTGTGTCAGTACTACTCAAACTTTTAATCGATATTCACTTTTTAACTTTTGTTGATATAAATGAAAACACTGAGACTTATACTTAATGATATCACTTCAGTCATTTCAATTTAAGAATGCGTCAAAAGACCCTAAAATACAAACCCATTCCAAAAAAGGTTTGGACAGTATGAGAAATGCTAGTAAAAACAAGGAGTTATTTGTATGTTTTCTTCACCATCTATCACATTGAAAACACTACAACAACACATTATTTGATGTTTTACCTTGTGAATGTAATTAACACACTCCACAAAAGTTGGGACAATTGAGTTTTTCTTATTTTGCAACATCACCTTTTCTTTTAATAAACACTTTTTAAAACCCCTTAACGCGCACACGTACCGGTCCCGGGACATAACAGCGTTTTAAAAACGTTACAGTAATGTGTGCATGCCCATCTGCCATGCATCTTGACACCCTACCCATCAAATGAAACTTCAAAGTCTCGTCTTACCGATGATATAAACCATTTTGACACACAACAACCACAGCACTGACACTAAAGCCTTTTTTACAGAGAAGTACATACTTTTAAGAGTTGACTTTCCCTACCTTTGAAGACCCCCTGCAAGTCAAACATCAATATTTCCGAGCAGTATTGATCCCATTCTGTCCGTAAGGCTCCAGCGAATATAATCCAGTAAAACGATTTAGGTCCAAAACACACGATATTTTCTCAAAGGGACAAAAACTCCAGAAAACGTTTCATAACTTGAGACCACCTACGTAATTTTTTTCATTTATATTGATCATATCAGACGTAATTTGTTTCTGTCGGCGATAACCATGCTACCGCATGAAACACGGAAGTGTTAGCTTCTGATCGACACCTAAGTTGGCCAATTACGACGGGTCTGGGGTTGACTGGCACCTCGTATAGCCAACGAGTGTCACAGACAGCTTGACGTAAAGCTCCAAACCCTGGTAGAATCTACCAGTTTGATTGGACACTGTGACTGACACTCAAAGCTTACAGCCAATGAGCAGCTGAGCATTTTGATATGTAACTTGCCATACTAACTTGTAAACAAAACGATCGGAGCTGCGCGAAGGTGGCATTTGTGCCAGTCTGCAGAGTTGGTGCGTGGTTGTTTATTGTGATTTCGGCAAGTTTTTGTCGCATTTTAAATATGAATAAATGTAACGATAAATGTAAATAAACGCTCGATTAAATAATAGATGCACGTACGCGTTGCGAAAGTATTCAACCGGCCCAGGTGACGTCTAATGGCAGAGAGCGACGTGCCATGCCCTTGTGCTTTCTGCTTGCTAGTGATTGCTGCCATCAAGTGGCACATGGAAAAACGCTGAGCTGTGTTGTAACAGTTTGTAAAAGAAATGTATATAGTTTGTGTGCATTTTATAAAAAAAAGTAAAAATAAAAAATATAAATATATTTTTGGCCCATAAGACTTGTATTGACTATTTTTACATAGAAATGTGTATTTTTTATTGTTTTTATTATGGAACATGAATTTCCATAACTAATAGAGTGACACTGTGTGTAGATATAGATTCCTTTAGGTGTAAGCTTTCAGTAGAGCCCTCATTGATATATGTGGGTTGAAGCATTCAAAAGTTATTACACTTTTTCCATATGTTCCAAAATGTGGATAATGGTCCCTCTAAAAAGCCCCTGGGCATGCCCACATAAAAACTGGTGTAAAAAATGTCATTTTTACAGGTATTCTTTTCAAATTTGAAATGTGAGTAGTCAACAAGTTATTCTGTTGGTACATAGTGTGTTTCTGTCCCCACCTACCTACTGCAGCTTTATTTTCCTTTATTTTCATAAAAAAACTTAGGCAAGAACAAAAAAATTCGTTTTTTTTGTGAGTTCTAATGTGCATAACTTTTGATCAGTCACACCTACAGTGATTCTGACTACTAAGGGTGAAACTAGAGAATGTTACCTTTACAAAGAGACCAAACATGTGTTTATACTCCAGATAGTTCAATAACAGCAATGATTCTAATTTGGAGAGGTCGAATTACAAGCGATTTAGCAAAAATGACCCCGCTTGATAAGGGGTTTAAGCTTTTGGGCACTGAAAACACCAATTGGTTAAGGTTAGCAAGTGGAATTTTCCTCCATTCATTGTACAGGTCTTAAGCTGCACAGTTGCACAGGGTGTTTATTGTCATATTCGGCTCTTGATAATGTGTCACACATTCTCAACTAGTGGCAGATTAGGACTGTCAGCAGGACAGTTGAGTACCTGCACTTTTTGCTTAAGCAGCCATGCATTTGTAATCTTAGTAGAATGTTGTCTGACATGGTCTTACTGGGAAATGCTGAAGTGTCCCAGGAAAAGATGGTATCAGGAAGGTGGTATACTTTTGTCTGAACTTTGTACATATCTTTCTGAATTAATGATGCCCTCACAGATGTGTAAGTTACCCATTACATGGGCACCAACACACCCCTCATACCACAACAAATGCCGTTTTTTAGACCTGATACTGATAACATCTTAGATAGTTCTTTTCTTCTCATTCCTGGAGATTATAATGACTGCATTTTCAAAAAACTATTTGAAATGTTTACTCATCACACCACAAAACATGATTTCACTGTGCTGCTTTCCATCTCAGATGAGATTGAGCCCAGGGAACTTGGTGACACTTCTAGACAGTGTTAGTGTAAGGCTTCTGTTTTGAATAGTAAAGCATTAACTTCCATCTGTGGATGTGAGTGCGGATAGTGTTGACTGATAAAGTATCCCTGAACCCGTGTGATGACATCCATTATAGACACATGATGGTTAAAGATAGTCATATGAGAGGGATCAGAGATTGTACCCATTCAGAACTGGATTTCTACCTTGTCCTTTATGTACCAAGATTTAACCATATTCCTTGAATCTTTTACTTATATTGTGCACTTTAGAGGGTGGAATGCCCCAAAATCCTTCCGATTATTTGTCTCGGAAACATTGTTCTTAAAGTGCTGGATTATTCATTGACACATCTGTTGGCAAATTGGTGAACCTCAACCCATCCTTGCTATGTAAATCTTTTTAAGAGACTCCTTATGTACTGTTATACAATTACTTCACATTTTTAACATCAACTGTTTCACATCACCCTGCTATTTCAACTTGTCACAGTACTAAACTACCCCCATCCTAACTTTTGGGAACATATTTCAACTTCAAAATAAATGTCTATCTTAAAAAAAAAACAATGCGGTTGATTAAGGAAAACATGAAGTACTTTGTCATTATACTGTTTTTGCTTGAATTCAAGTCAAAGTAAATTTAGAAATCATTCCCTTTTGTTTTAATTAGCATTTTGCAGGTTTTCCTTACTGTCTGTAAATTGAGTATGTAAGTGTAGTACACATTAATATCATATTTTGGAAATCAGAGCTGAGCATGCTGCTTTTTTCCCTGAGCAGTGCATTTATTCAATGCCCCTTTACCTGATAGCACCAACATAAACACATAAACTCTGTCAAGAAAATTTATTAAAGTAAAGGGATGACCTCATCTGAGAGCTTTGTGTTGCTCAAAACAGTAGAGACTGTGACATCAACTCCTGTGACAGTTCATACTAAACATGTGACATTGGATTGTTCAGTGCACTGGGTGGCAGATATTTCTAGACATTGCTTGGAAATAAGTTAGTAAAAGACAACACAGCAGGGATTATAACAACAATGAATGAATGAACAATGCGCAGATAAGTGGGTCATTCTAACACTTCACATTAGCTAAAGAACAGCATGTAGCTGCCAGTTCACATTTTATCACAATGCACAGTAACTAAAGGATTGCAAGTCTTTAAGTAGGTACACAGGAATCCAGGTTAATTTGAGCAAATAAATTAAAACATTGGTGATAATGTCGAGACTCTCTGATACTGTTTATTAAAAAGATGAGGGCCTTTACAGAAGTGGAGGTGATGGATGAGCTGGGAATTGAATTAGTTTCTAATACTTCATAAAAACACTAATGGAACTTTAAATAAATTATTTAAGGATATATCTTTACAATTTAAGTCCATGGAAGATTGCTATGCAAATGAAGTTCCATAAGGCATTAAGTTTAATGTCTCTCGTACAATACACCAGTCTTTTGTGTTTTATGATTATCATTTCATTCATGCTACAAGGGTGTAAGCCTATCATGATGCAGTTTATTCTCAAGTACACTGCGCATACCGTATGCATCATCATTTTTTGGTAACTAAGGAACGTTTGTGCTTGCGTCAGTTGTTGTTTTCTGTGTACAAGTTAAATTTCATTTGCAGTGTTTGGTCTGAAAATGTAGTTTTGGTTACCACTAAGAGGCTGTGTTGTGCTTTTTACAGATATTTTTCTCTTTAGAAGGTGTTTTGACATTTTTTTCTGCTGCACGGGAGCAAAATTGTGACATAAATCTAGGTTGAATTAAAGTTTTCTTGAGCTAATTCATTTTTTTTCCCCAACAATACAGGGTTTCCTCTGTATATTTTTCTGCATAAAGCATCTGTATGTATACATAAGGCTTAAATATGAAATCTGTATCAGAAATAAAAAATAATATCTTTCATTTCTGTTTGATTGGGCGCAGCTATTTTGTAACTTGTTTGGTACATGTCACTTACAGTTGTCAAAGTTCATGCCCCTAAAAGCCGTGCCCGCTCTTCAACATAAATAGTGGCCATTTAACTTTACAGTTGTCCTATGTGTTGGATAGCTAAAAGTCTTTTAAAGGATGTTTTCTTATGCTCTTACACTCAAACTTCTTTTTTTTCTTCTTTCAGCTGCTCCCATTAGGGGTTGGAACAGAGGATCATCTTTTTCCATATCGTCCTGTCTTCTGCATCTTACTCTGTCACACTCATCACCGCATGTCCTCTCTCACCACATCCATAAACCTTCACTTAGGCCTTCCTCTTTTTCTCTTGCCTGGCAACTCTGTCTCTAACATCATCTTCCCAATATACCCAGCGTCTCTCCTCTTCACATGTCCAAACCAACGCAATCTCGCCTCTCTGACTTTGTCTCCCAACTGTCCAAACTGAGCTGACCCTTTAATCTACTCCTATTTCCAATCCTGTCCATCCTCCTCACACCCAATGCAAATCTTAGCATCTTTAACTCTGTCTCCTGCTTTCTGGTCAGTGCCACCGTCTCCAACCCATATAAAATAGTTGGTCTCACTACCGTCCTGTAGGCCTTTCCTTTAACTCTTGCTGACAACCATCCATCCATCCATTATCCAACCCGCTATATCCTAACTTCAGGGTCACTGGGGTCTACTGGAGCCAATCCCAGCCAACACATGGCGCAAGGCAGGAAACAAACCTCGGGCAGGGCGCCAGCCCACCTCAGGGCACACACACACATCAAGCACACACTGGGGACAATTTAGAATCAGCAAAGTGCCTAACCTGCATGTCTTTGGACTGTGGGAGGAAACCAGAGTACCCAGAGGAAACCCATGCAGACATGGGGAGAACATTCAAACTCCACACAGGGAGGACCTGGGAAGCAAACTCGGGTCTCCTAACTGCGAGGCAGCAGCACTACGCACTGTGCAACCGTGCCACTGCTGATAACCATCTGTCACAAATTACTCCTGATGCTCTTCTCCACTCATTTCAACCTTCCGCAAACACCAAAAAAAAAAAATATAAAAAAATATAAAAATTTCAATTAGGGTATGAATTACTTGTGTTTCATGGTATGGTTTTGATTCTGGTATTGTCTCAGTAAGGGAGGTTTCTGTTTTTCTGCCTTCTCCTAAAAGAAAGATCTTAAAGAAATTCTGCCACTTGTTATACCATTTGTTCCCTGGGAGTTTAAGATACGTAAAGCATATAGGTTCATATAAGAGAGAAAGCATTAATAATAAATAAATAAATAAATACAAAATGTATCTTTGAAATTACGATGAAGTTAAGGCAAATTAAAATCAGTAATAGTCTAAAAAATTGTTTGCCATAACACTAGAATTATTAAAAATAAATCAAGTGATTGCATTCACTACACTGTTGGCACGCAGACTTATTTTGATAAACTGGAAGAACCCAAACTCTCCTCTTTTAAGTCAGTGGGAAACTGATGTGTTATACTATTTAAAATTGGAAAAAAATGAAATACTCAGTTAGAGGATCTGTACAGACGTTTTTCAAAACATGGCATGATCTAATCAGTAATATTTTAAAATAAGCTTATAAAGCACAGAGAATTTATTAATTTATATATTTTTTCAAGCCTTAAATTTTACACCGTTTGGCTTGCTCTCTCTCTCAGGTGTGGGGATCGATCTGTTCTTAGCATAATTCTTTGTTTTGTAAAAACTTGATTGCTATGTATTGATTGTAATAAAATTAATAAATAAAAATAAAAAATAAATAAATAAATAAATCAAGTGAATTGGAAATGCAGTATACTGTATGTGGCTGCAGATAAATATGTTATAGCAGTAGCAGAAGGCTGTTTTAGTCCTAGGGACTGGGATTGAGTATAATACTGTTTAAATGGATACGCATCAGGTTAGAAAAGATATGCTAGGAAGAATATCTGGCTTCAACTAGGAAAGCAGCAAGGATAGTGGCCTTTAAACAAACAGTGATTAAGAACAAAGTGTGTTTATAATTATGAAAGGAATTAGTACAATGGACTCCAGCTGCTGTTTTAAAGTGAGTTTTTTGATACTAATACAGGGACACAGAAGGAAGCTGATTAAGAGTGAATTTCAAACAAATGTTAGAAGGACTTTTCCTAAATTAGTAAGCCATAGATTTAAGTAAAAAATAGCCATGTGAGGTGGTAGATACTAGTACTTTTGGGCTGTTCAAAACTCAACTCCATAATATTTTGCCAAAGTAAGGTGAAGAGGTATTGATGCACCCAGGAAGTCTCATCGCAGTGCAGCTTATAAAAATAAAATCTCTTAATATAAAAATAAATTAGACTTAGAACCAAGCCACATGGTGTTTCATGGTATATGTCAGTAAAGGATTGTAAATGAATTTTTCAATTCCACACTAGGATGTTAAATGTTTAAGTCTTGCAAGCAAAAAAAATAAACTCTTACCACTTTGGAAATGAAATGTTATGGTAAGGACAGCTTAGTAACTTAAGAAATCAGTATGTTAGGTTCTAATGGCATGGATTGTTATTGACAACTTTACAGAGGTCACATTATACAACTTCTAGTCGGAGGAGATGTCAAATCTGGGTAACTTCAGTTCCTGATCTTGTCGCCGAAACATGTCACATTGCATTAGTGGAAATTGTAGGGCTTATCAAATTAGACAAACCCATGATTACTTTTCAGCACAATTTCACATTCCCAAAGTATCACAAGCTCATTCTTATTTCTGTCAGCCAACAACATACTTCTTGATGAAGCCAATGCCCGTGTGAATGTTTACAGGTATGATGAGTTCATACGTAATATAGGCGTTTTTGTATCTTCTTCTGTTTTATCATGGTACATATAACACAAGACCCCAGACATATGAGCCTCTCTTCACTTTTTGAGGCCCAAAACACACATGTTCCTTATTCCTTCTTTCTGTACTATATTTCCATTGTACGTTCGGTTGAATGCTCATTGATTAGTTGCTGGGTATGTACGACTATACAGGTGGTGGTTATCAGTGAGTACTGTCACTGCCCTCAACTTGCTAAGATTATGTAAATAATGTATGCAACTGAAATTCACAGGAAAAGTCATTTGACAAAGTAATCTGACATGGCCTTAAAAGGTTTGTAGGTTCATCCCCTGTATCCACAGATTTTCTTCAGTTTCACATCAAAGCAAACATTTTTGATGTATTACCGATTCCAAAATGGCCCTGTTTGGGTGTTTGTGGGTGGGTGTGTGTGTCTGTGTATGAGTAAGTCATGTAATGGATATCTTAAGGGTCGTTTCCTACTTTGTGCTCAGCGCTACCATGGGACAAATATACTACGTTGAGCTAGTGCCAGTCTATAAGAGGCCAGATTGTGTCAATTTCCACAACTAGCCAGATGTGATTAGTGACAGTGAGCAATCAGCAGACAATGTCATAGTAGAGAGTACCAATGAAAGACCATCTCTACAAATAAATCACACCTATACATCCAGTATTTTCTATAATAATGATGCAAACAATTTATTCTGTATCTCACTCACTGCTGACCTTCCTTGATATATTAGAACATAAGAAAAATGTTTGACAAGAAAAGGCCCTTCAGCCCAACAAAGTTCACTAAATTCCACTAAAACAACAAGTTGTGTTTAAATATCCCTGAAGTCCTAGTATTCACCAGACTACTTGGTAACTTATTCCATGTGTCTATAGTTCTCTGTATGAAGAAAACATCCTAAGAGATAGATAAAAACTTGGCGTATACTAATGTTGGATTCATAGTTGATCCTTTAAGATTTCTAGAGTCAGAGATGGAGGCTTTTTTCAATGACTCCACAGCCCTGCTTGCAACACACGACTGACAGACATTATGTAGAAAATTTTCACCTAATCAAAGGATCTGAGCCTACTCAGGAAATGCATTCAAATCTGGCCAAAGGTTGGTTCTGTCTCTGTAGCCTGGTCCAGATTTCTGTGGAATAAATTCTTGAGGTATTGATAAAGTTTTAGAAAATTGGAAACAATTTTGATGAGAACAGGCTATGAAGCTCACAAGGCTTGCCAGTCTTATCCATGTAATTCTTCCAAAATAACATCAAGTCCCTAAAGTCCTACTATCTCCCACACTACTTGGTAACATATTCCATGTGTCTATGGTTCTTTGTGTGATAGATAGATAGATAGATAGATAGATAGATAGATAGATAGATAGATAGATAGATAGATAGATAGATAGATAGATAGATAGATAGATAGATAGATAGATAGATACTTTATTAATCCCAAGGGGAAATTCACATAATTTAACATTATGTTCAAAATTTACCCTTAACAAGTTTACAACTGTGCTCTTGTATTCTTGTTGAAGTCATTTTAAAGTAATAGCCTCAATCCACTGAACTAAATATCATCATGATTTTAAACGCTTCAATCATGTCACTTCTTTATCTCATTTTGCTTCAATTGAAAAGGTTCAGCTTCTTCAATTTGTCCTCTTAACTCATCCCTTGTAGCCCTTGAATCAGCCAAGTGACTCTTCTCTGGATTTTTTTCTAGTGCTGCTTTGTTTTTTTTGTAGCCTGGTGAGCAAAACTGCATACAGTAGTCCAGGTGAGATCCAACCTGTGTGTTACAAAGCTTTAGTATAACCTCCTTTGACTTGTACTCTTCAAATCGTGCAACGTAACCTACAGTCTCTTAGTCTTATTAATTCTAAACACTGTCTGGAGTTTGAAAATGACATGTTAAATAAAACTCCTAGGTCCTTCTCATAAGGTGTACTTTCAAGTTCCAGATCTCACTTTGTATATTTAGATCTAGCATTTTCACTTCCTGTATGTAATACGTTACGTTAAATTTCATCTGCCACAAATCATCCCAAACCTGTATGCTATCCAGGTCCCTCCATAATGATTCAAGTGATTCCAGAGTATCTGTCAATCATCTATCATGTTATTTATATTCCTATCCAGATCCTTTATGTATATTAAAAATAGCACTAGTCCCAGCACTGAACCCTGAGGGTCACCTCTCTTAGCATCACCCAATTGTTTCTACCATTAAAGCTATGCTCAGTTATTTTTTTGTTTATTCCAAGCTCGATATGTGGCCCTCTAGTAGAAGTCATAAGTATATGATGCATGTCTAATTGTCAGCAAAACATAGAACTGTGTCATTGTCCAGTCAGTTGAATAAAAGGGAAACAGAAACATAATTTATTTTTCATTTATACTTGCTAGACGATTAGTGTTATTTTTTAAGTGGTAGATGTCAAAAGTGCAACACTACAAAAAAACGTTTTCAGAATCAAAGCAGGAATTGTTATCTTTCATGCAACAAATTATAATAGCAAAGTATCAAGAAAAGCAGAGGTCAAAATCATAAAGTCAAATAACACATTTGTTTTGGGCAGGAGGAAACCAGAAATACGACAAGTAGAATTTCCTGGTCAAAAGCAGAATTCAATATACAATACCTTTCTTTTCAGCTACCTGAATGGTGCTGCAGCCTTCGCACTCCAATAATTTTCTCCAACAAGACAAAGGCAGAGTGAAACAACACAGAACACAGCTGGATGTTAAGTTGGCAAATCCAACTGTGTAGAGAAACAGGAACAACGCTGCAGCCAGTCTACAAGAGTATACAAATGACTAGGATAGGGACTGGCCAAGTGAGCAGACAAAATACAGTGTGTCAGGTGTTAGTTACAGTAATTGTGTTCAGCAGCCATTTAGACAAACTGAGAGCAGATGAGGCAGCCTGAATGGATCACCTGGACAGACAAAAAAGAAGGCCACCTACAAGCCATGTGGCATGGCTCAACATGTGTTTAGACACATGTCTAGCAAAAGAGACAGTGGAAGAGCATCATTTTGCAGCACACAGAATCCCGCAGGGAAACACACATAAAATAGGATTCAAACAGCTGCCACTTTCAAAAAGATAACCATCTGTACAAAACCAAAACACACCAACATAACAACAAGTGGAGGATGGAATTTTGGAGTGTGGCCCAGCAGACAAATAAAAACAAAAAACTCAGATCTTTCCCCAAAGCAATTAATAAATCTTCATTTTATGTATTTATATGTTTGTTTTTAACAAAAATCCACCCTGCCCAAAAATTTTAGGTGGCAAGCATGCATGCGAGTGCATGAAAGGTTACAGCAGCAGTGTACATGGCATGGAAGAACGTTCTGCAACATGCTGATGATACTAAAGAGAAAAGGCTCAAAACAAAGAAGAGTCACAGCTCAAGACCTCAAGGCCCTGATATCTAAAGCTCCCCAAGATCCTGATTCTATATTACATTTAATACAAGTTGAGTCACTGATAATGGGTGACTATACTTTGTTTTTGTGTGTGTATTTGAGACCAGATTGTCATTCTTCTAGGTTTTATGCTATAGAAGAATTATCAGTGGTTGTAAAAACAAGATACAAGTGGGGACCTCAAAAATTCCCAAAGTCAATCAATAGTTTGGAGTAGGGTGTAGCTCTCGAATATCATGTGCTTACAAGTGTGGTTAATCAGTTCACCAAGTGGCATCATACTGAGTTGATTAAGTGCATATTTCTGGTGCGTATTTTACAGTTGTGCAGATGACTTTGGCAATTTTTTAAGCGCAGCAAGGCAGATTTTTTTATTCCCATGGGCTCACCACCTTTGGGAGGGGCCAAGGAGGTCAGGTGCAGTGTGAGTTGGGTGTTGGCCGAAGGCAGGGACCTTGGTGGTCCGATCCTCGGCCTCAGAAGCTGGCTCTTGGGACGTGGAATGTCACCTCTCTGAAGGGGAAGGAGCCTTGGCGCCGAACGGGTGTGGGCATACTTATTGCCACTCGACTTGGAGCCTGTTCATTGGGGTTTACCCCGGTGGACGAGAGGGTAGCCTCCCTCCACCTTCAGGTGGGGGGATGGGTCCTAACTGTTGTTTGCGCATATGCACCAAACAGCAGTTTGGAGTCCCTGGAGGGGGTGCTAGAGGACATACCTTCTGGGGACTCCCTCGTTCTGCTGGGAGACTTCAATACTCACGTGGGCAATGACAGTGAGACCTGGAAGGGTGTGATTGGGAGGAATAGTCCCCCCGATCTGAACCCGAGTGGTGTTTTGTTATTGGACTTATGTGCTTGTCAGGGATTATCCACAGCGAACACAATGTTCAAGCATAGGGGTGTTCATATGTGCACTTGGCACCAGGACACCCTAGGCCTCAGTTCGATGACCGACTTTGTGGTCGTGTCATCGGACTTGTGGCCACATGCCTTGGACACTCGGGTGAAGGGAGTGGCGGAGCTGTCAAATGATCACCACCTGGTGGTGAGTTGGCTTCGATGGTGGGGGAGGATGCCAGTCAAGCTTTGTAGGCCCAAACGTGTTGTGAGAGTCTGCTGGGAACGTCTGGCAGAGTCCCTTGTCAGAAGTAGCTTCAACTCCCACCTCCGGCAGAACTTTGACCATGTCCCGAGGGAGGTGGGGGACATTGAGTCTGAATGGGCCATGTTCTGTGCCTCTGTTGTTGAGGCGGCTGATTGGAGCTGTGGCTGTAAGGTGGTCGGTGCCTGTTGTGGCAGCAATCCCCGAACCCGTTGGTGGACACCGGCAGTTAGGGATGCCGTCAAACTGAAGAAGGAGTCCTACAGGACCTTTTTGTCCTGTGGGACTCTGGAGGCAGCTGATAGGTACCAGCTGGCCAAGCGGAATGTGGCTTCAGTGGTTGCTTAGGCAAAAACTCGGGTGTGGGAGGAGATTGGGGAGGCCATGGAGAACGACTTTTGGACAGCTTCGAGGACATTCTGGTCCACCATTAAGCGTCTCAGATGGGGGAAGCAGTGCAGTGTCAACACTGTATATAGTGGGGATGGTGCCCTGCTGACCTCGACTCGGGACGTTGTGGCTCGGTGGGGGGAATTCTTCGAAGACCTCCTCAATCCCATTAACATGCCTTCCAATGAGGAAGCAGAGCCTGGGGACTCGGAGGTGGGCTCCCCCATCTCTGGGACTGAGGTCACTGATGTGGTCAAAAAACTCCTTGGTGGCAGGGCCCCGGGGGTGGATGAGATACGCCCAGAGTTCCTCAAGGCTCTGGATGTTGTAGGACTGTCTTGGTTGACACGCCTCTGCAACTTCGCATGGACATCCGAGACAGTGCCTCTGGTTTGGTAGACTTGGGTGGTGGTCCCCCTCTTTAAGAAGACCGGAGAGTGTGTTCCAACAACAGAGGGATCACACTCCTCAGCCTCCCTGGAAAAGTCTATTCGGGAGTCCTGGAGAGGAGGGTCCATCCGTCTGGGTTTCATCCTGGTCGTGGAATAGAGGACCGGCTCTACACCCTTAGCAGGGTACTGGAGGGTGAATGGGAGTTTGCCCAACCAGTCTACATGTGTTTTGTGGACTTAGAAAAGGCATTCAACCGTGTCCCTCGAGGAATCTTGTGGGGGATACTCCGAGAATATGGGGTACCGGACCCCCTGATAAGGGCTGTTCGGTCCCTGTACGATAGGTGTCAGAGCTTGTTCTGCATTGCTGGCAGTAAGTCGAACCCGTTTTCAGTGAAAGTTGGACTCCGCCAGGGTTGCCCTTTGTCACCGATTCTGTTCATAACTTTTATGGACAGAATTTCTAGGCACAGCCAGGGCGTTGAGGGGGTCTGGTTTGGTGGACTCAGGATTTGGTCACTGCTTTTTGCAGATGATGTTGTCCTGTTTGCTTCATCAGGCCATGATCTTCAGCTCTCTCTGGATCGGTTTGCAGCTGAGTGTGAAGTGGCTGGGATGGGAATCAGCACCTCCAAATCCGAGAGCATGGTCCTCAGCCGGAAAAGGGTGGAGTGCCCTCTCAGGGTTGGGAGCGAGATCCTGCACCAAGTGGAGGAGTGTAAGTATCTCGGGGTCTTGTTCACAAGTGAGGGAAGAATGGAGCATGAGATTGACAGACGGATCAGTGCAGCATCCGCAGTAATGCATGCTCTGCATTGGTCTGTCGTGGTGAAAAATGAGCTTAGCCGTAAGGCAAAGCTCTCAATTTACCAATCAATCTATGTTCCTACCCTCACCTATGGTCATGGTAGTGACTAAAAGAACGAGATTGCGAATACAAGCGGCTGAAATGAGTTTCCTCCGCAGGGTGTCTGGGCTTTCCCTTAAAGATAAGGTGAGAAGCTCAGTCATACAGGAGGGGCTCAGAATACAGCCGCTGCTCCTCTGCATCGAGAGGAGTCAGATGAGGTGGCCTCCCTGGTGAGTTGTTCCAGGCATGTCTAACCGGGAGGAGGCCCCAGGAAAGACCCAGGACACGCTGGAGGGACTCTGTCTCTCGGCTGGCCTGGAAACGCCTTGGGATTTACCTGGAAGAGCTAGAAGAAGTGGCCAGGGAGAGGGAAGTCTAGGTATCTCTGCTCAAGCTGCTGCCCCCGCAACCCAATCTCGGATAAGTGGACGAGGATAGATGGATGGAGGGCAGATTTTAAAGAGACAATGATTGTGTTTTTCAATATTGACAGACTTATTCAGAAAGAATATGTTCCCCGTAGCCAGACTGTTAATTAGTGACATTATGAGGGATGTTCAAAATGTTTCTGCACTTTTATATTTTCATTGGAAAATTGGTTGTGTCAGAGAGTGTTCGACTGCCCTTGCAGTTTAGTATAAGAGATGCCACCCTGTGGTGAAGATGGCTGCAAAACTTATAAATTGCACCAAAGAGGAACGACGTTCTATCATACACTTTTTGTGAGCAGAAGGTGTGGCGGGAGTACAAATTAATCTCCACATGTGTGCTCAGTATGGGGATAAAGTTCTCTCTAGTAGAGTCGTCTATGAGTGGATTGAAATGTTTGAAAATGGCCGTACTAGTGTGATGGATGCAGAGCACTCCGGACGTCCAGCTACAGAAACGATCATGAGGAATAAGGAAAGAACCTTGATGTGAAAGCAATGGTGCATCAGTTGGCTGTGTGCTCAACCAAAAACATTTTTTGCTGATGGCATTAAAAAATTGGTATGACGCTGGGAAAATTGCATCGCAAAGGAAGGTGACTGTTTAGAAAAGTCCTGTCATTTGTTCTTGAAATTCTTAATAAATAGAGTTAAAAAAAAGTGCAGAAACTTTTTGAACGTCCCTCGTACATTGAACTGCAAAAGTGTCTGTGGGAAAGCATTGGGGAAAAAAAGCATCTGGAGCAGCTGCACATCCAAAGCTACAGTTTGCACCATGACACCATTTTTGTTCCTGAAATTAAAACTGAGACTGAATGAAATGAAGAAGACTTGCTACCATGGAAGAAATCCAGAAAAAAACAAGGTAGCAAAATATGAGTACAGGAAATGTTTCTAGGTATGGGAGAAGCTATGGGACAAGTGTATTGGATCTCAATGACAGTTTAAAAGCGACTGAAAAGGAATTGGTGTAAGTTCTACAATAAAGTTTTTTTTAACAACTTTGGGAATTTTTGGGTCCTCCCTTGTTTACTCACACTACCACATGTAAGTGAATGAATGAAATAATACACAAACATTCTGTGTCACTGTGAAAGGACTCAAATCAGGACTGGATGCTAACCTATAACAGGGCATACTAATGCAAATACCCATACCTGGAAAAGTTCAAGTGGATGAAAACCCAGATAAAAAGGTAAAATTTATAAGTTGTAGACAATAAGAAGCCTGGAAACTGATCTCAGATGTCTGAGAGCTTTGAGCAGCCTCTGCGCCATAAGATTTACCAACATGTCATATATGAGGTGTCTGTCAGTTCATGTGAGCTTTGTGAGTGCCTTGTTTTTAATTGTTTCGTCCAGACAGACTGTGTGACCTGATGGACTTTAGCATGCCAGGCCTTTTTTTGTCCAAAAATGCTTCTCTGAGTTCCTTCAAGGTTATATGCTGTCTATTCATCGCACACTCTGTGGTCCTCTTCTCCTTTTGCCTTCAATTTTTCCCAACATGAGAGTCTTCTCCAAGGAATCCTGCCTTTGAGCCTTCCAATGAGAAGTATGGTTGTATTTATTAAAGTATTGATTTGGATCATCTGGCAGTCCAAGGAGCCCTTAGCACCACACACATTCAAAGGTGTCAATTAGTGATTGTGCAATTCTCACAGCCATAAATCACAACTGGAAAAACTATGGCTTTTAATAGTATGCCTCTTTGTTGACAATTTGATGTCTCTGCACTTTACTGTCTTGTCTGAATTTTCCATAGCTGTCCTTCCTAGAAACAGGCAGCATTAAATTTCTTGGCTGCAGTTTCCATTTACTGAAATCTAGGAGCCAAAGGAAACAAAATCCATTACTGTTTCTATTTCCTCTGCATCTGTTATCAAAGAATGGACAGGACTGGTTCACATAATCTTGATTTTCTTGATGTTGAGCAGCCAGCAAACTTTTCAACTTTCTTCTTTCACTTTCATCAAAAAAATCTTTAAATCCTAAATGCTTTTAGCCATCAGAGTACTATCATCTGTTTTGTAGGGTTACAGTATACAGTCTCCTTTTTCAATCTTGATCCAGTTTCATGTTCCATGATTAGTTCTAACAGTTGCTTCTGCCTCCACATTGAGGCAGATGAGATGACCTGGTATCCTTATTTCATTAAGGGTGTGTTATGTGTCCATGATTTTCTCTTGGCAAATCACTTGCCATTTTCTTCTCCAGTGGACCATATTTAATCTAACCTCCCCACTGGTACCTGCCCATCATGAGTAGCTGTGCATGGTGCATCCCATGGCTTTAATGAGATACACAAGTCCTCTCCCTTCTATAAGGTAATGGTCCATGGTGTGAGTGGCTTACCCAAACTTATTTAAAAGGACATACGGGAAACTGGCAAGTGGTTACACCTTCTAAATGTCCAACTTTAGTTCCTATTCACAGCACAAAGAAAATCCCGCCCAAGGGATTACGCCACGTCTGGGGTTTCATTACTGTTTCCCTTCATGGGAAGACGGATTAAAGCTATCACATTGCACGAAATAAGGGTCATGAGACCATCAGCACATAGACGATCACATTTTCCCTCTTGCTGACAAAATAAATGCTCGGAGTGGATACAAATTCAAACATTTTATTATTAAATACAACACTTTCTCTTTCATTTTTGTCTTTATTATAGGGGATATTCAGTTCCATTCTTGGAGAGACACACTGTATTTTATTTTTCTATCTTTGAACACTCACATCAATAATATTAAAAAATAACCTGCCATATCTTTCTTATCTGATATTCCCATCAAACAATGATTGTATTTTAGCCTATAAAAGGTACTATGTAGTAGGGAATGTAAGCTTGAAAGAGATACTGCAGGTGCAAATGGCAGTGCTCACAGAGTATGTCATCATTTTCTAAATGATTAAGGCAGCGCTCTTTAACTGGCCTGCAAAATACAACCCTGTGTGAGAACATTCATAAAAATAAGTCATATTTAATTTCTTTAACGCAGGAATTATTTCATCTAATGTTGTCCATCTTTCAGTCTAATCAAGCTCAGACAGTAAAAATAAAGTTATGAAATTGCTTGGCACTAAGCCTCTGAACAGACTTAAAACCTTCAGAAACAGCTGAGATGGATATAATTTTGAAACTTATCCGACTATAAATAATGCAACCACTGGCTGGCTTTCTTCCATGGTGTAATAAATGTTGAAAATTGTATGAAATCTGTTCCCTCTGCCAATCTGCAACTGCCCAGGATGAATAAAATGAAATACACCATTAGAAACAGTAACTTTCTTTCCAAGTTTACACCACGTTGCACTTTTTGAAATTATTTTTAACATGATGACTAACTGAAGCAGAAAGAAACAGACTCTACATTTCTGCTGAACAAGTTTTGCAATTTAAACTAAGTTAGATTGTGGCTACTGTTTTTTTTTTTTTTGCTTGTAATTTTGTTATACTGTATTACCATGTAATATATCTGCAATAGTTAATCTGCACTTAATTATAAATCATTTCACCTTAGTAGAGTACCTTAGTAGAGTTGAAAATAAAGCAATAATCCACAAAAAAATTATATTTGTTTTATGTTACTTAACCCAGGTAGTTTGTTGTGGTAGCCAAGAAAAAATTTTAATCTCATGTTGGAGATTAATGGAGAAAAAAATATTTATGACATAATAGAAACCAATAGTTACCTTGTTTACACACACTACCACATGTAAATGAATGAATGAAATAATACACAAACATTCTGTGTCACTGTGAAAGGACTCAAATCAGGACTGGATGCTAACCTATAACAGGGCATACTAATGCAAATACCCATACCTGGAAAAGTTCAAGTGGATGAAAACCCAGATAAAAAGGTAAAATTTATAAGTTGTAGACAATAAGAAGCCTGGAAACTGATCTCAGATGTCTAAGAGCTTTGAGCAGCCTCTGCACCACAAGATTTACCAACATGTCATATATGAGGTGTCTGTCAGTTCATGTGAGCTTTGTGAGTGCCTTGTTTTTAATTGTTTCGTCCAGACAGACTGTGTGACCTGATGGACTTTAGCATGCCAGGCCTTTTTTTGTCCAAAAATGCTTCTCTGAGTTCCTTCAAGGTTATATGCTGTCTATTCATCGCACCCTCTGTTGTCCTCTTCTCCTTTTGCCTTCAATTTTCCCCAACATGAGAGACTTCTTCAAGGAATCCTGCCTTTGAGTCTTCCAATGAGAAGTATGGTTGTATTTATTAAAGTATTGATTTGGATCATCTGGCAGTCCAAGGAGCCCTTAGCACCACACACATTCAAAGGTGTCAATTAGTGATTGTGCAATTCTCACAGCCATAAATCACAACTAGTATGCCTCTTTGTTGACAATGTGATGTCTCTGCTCTTTACTGTCTTGTCTGAATTTTCCATAGCTGTCCTTCCTAGAAACAGGCAGCATTAAATTTCTTGGCTGCAGTTTACATTTACTGAAATCTAAGAGCCAAAGGAAACAAAATCCATTACTGTTTCTATTTCCTCTGCATCTGTTATCAAAGAATGGACAGGACTGGTTCACATAATCTTGATTTTCTTGATGTTGAGCAGCCAGCAAACTTTTCAACTTTCTTCTTTCACTTTCATCAAAAGATTCTTTAAATCTGAACTGAAGACAGGACTTTTGACAAATAAATGAGGGGGGATAGGTGGGTCTGCAATTTACAAACCTTATTTAGTCTGACCTCTTGGCTGTGAGCTGTCCATTATGAGCAGATCTACATGGTGTAGGCCATGGTATTACTAAGATACACAAGTTGCTCTCACCACGATAAACTAATAGTCCAGGTAATTTGCCCAGTAGGGGCTGGGTGGTCTCGTGGCCTCGGAACCCCTGCAGATTTTGTTTTTTTCTCCAGCCCTCTGGAGTTTATTTTTTGTTTGTTTGTTTTTTCTGTCCTCCTGCCATTAGACCTTACTTTATTCTTTGTTACTTAGTATTGCCTAATTTTATTTGTTATATTTTACTTTTTTTCTTTCTTCCTCTGGTAAAGCACTTTGAGCTACATAATTTGTATGAAAACATGCTATATAAATAAATGTTGCTGTTGTTGCTGTTGTCCATGGAGTGAACGTCATATTTCCCATAATGCTTTATTTTCCTATGTGTGATGAGCACTGAACATACCAGAAATAATTTTTAATAATATTTAATGCGTACAACTGGATAACTGACCTGTGAATTATATGATAGTAGTAACATGAGATTTATTTTTTTTTTGTCCATGAATATTTGCCATTATACAGCATTGGTTATCATACACCCCTGTTATATCATTAACTTTTTTCACTCGATAATGGATAAAAATATAAGATTATATTTTCACTTTTCTTTCCACTACTACAAATTATATAGGGTAAGTAACTTATAAAAAAATAATGTTTGGTGGTGTATTCCTGCAATGTAATTGAAATTTGCATGTTCCTATAGATAAAAGCCTTAATTAAACAATACTGCAAAATATGCTAAATTTGTAAATTTGAAACTAACAGTTAATGTTGAATAAGTAAGGACATTCCTGTAAATTACCCCACACTCTGCTAACACACACAATGGATTGCAAAACATTTTGAACTGAAAGGGATAATTAATTCAAACAAGAAGCAAGGGATGACCGAAGTGGTAAAACAGTTTGTTCCTAATTTTGCTGATTGGGCTGCTCCTTTAATTGATTCAATGAAGGGCTGTGAAAGTTGCACTATTGTCTGGTTGGATGATTACTAGAAAACTTTTTACCAATTTAAAATGTACTCTTTCTTCTGTAAGCAATGGGGGCACCAGTGGGGGCAACACAGAGCCTCAAACCCCAGGTGTAATTGTACCCAACACAGTTCCGGGTTCAAGTAAAGGTTTCTTTATTTCTCACAGTACCTTAACTATAACCAAGTTTCAATAAACAATCCGTTCCCTCTCCCTCCACTCCTCCTGGTGAGCTGTGTCTGTTGACTCTCTGATCAAAGTGAGTCAGCTTCTTCTTTGTTGGACCCAGGAGTACTTCCAGTGCCATAGCAATGCACAGTGGAATCACTTTCGGGTCATGGGGAAGTTCCTTAAAAACAGAGAGGTCTTCTGCTGGTAGTGCCCACTAATGGTATCCAGGGGCGACAACTGTGCTGCTCTTCAAAATTACAGCTTCCACTCAACCCTGCTAGGAAGCACTGCTGCCTAGAGTACTGGTAGACAAACTCCCCAATCTATCCATTAGTCTTTGAGCCTGACTGGGATTAGAATTAGACATCATCCCGGCTGGGATGTACCTCCACCCATGTTGTCCATCCATTTGACCTCCCTGCTGTGTAAAATATTGCTCTTCATCTCAGTCAAGATGCCTGTCCTTCTATTATGGCATCTACACTTTTTACCCAGTTCTTCAAAATCTGGACATTACCAAAGATATTCTCCTGCAAACAGATGCTAGTGCATATGGTTGGGGGGCTGTGCTACCCTAGGTGTTTGATGAAGAGGAACACCTCATCCATAAATCATTGCCCAGGAAAATGAAATTATTCATCACTTGAAAAGCAATTTCTGTCAATAAAATGGCTGTTGAGGCTCTCCATTGTTACTTATGGCGTTGAAAATTTACTTTGATAATTGATCCTGCAACACTACATTGATTTTATAAGAAAATAGACACAAATTCTAGACTTACTTTATGGTCCCTTCAATTACAACCATATCATTTTTCAGTTTGTTGTTGTCCTGGTGTGCGACATGTTACACAAACACATTTTTCTTGAATCATTAAGCCCCCTTTGGAGTGTTGCTTCATTAACAAAAAGTTAAATGAAGCTGAGGTGAAGGGTCTGAATGATCGAGCTGCACCTTCCTTTTCTGGAGCCAATTTAATTACAGAGAAAACACACGTCCAGACAGGTAGCAGTTTAGTAGTACTGGATCAGCAGGAGGCAGCTTCTCACGGTAACAGAAGCCTTAAAAGTTCAGCAACTTATCTAATAATCTGTTTGTTCCCTGGCCAATCTTTTTTCTTTTTAGACAGTGCAAAGTGTTATGGGTCCTGCCTCCCTTCAATGAGATAATGCACAAGAACTAATTTAAAGAAGATAAAAAATAATAGTAATTGCCCCCCTGGTTTTGACTATAGAAAATTCTCTTTCCTAGCTCCCAACACTATCCCAACTGGAGAATGTGATAAAGTACCACCACAAATATGGCTACTTGCTTTCCTCTATATTACTCTCTGCCTTTACTACTACATTGTGTATGTCCATCACAACCTACAGTATGTCTCTGTGAGGCACTGGCAGGGGATGGACATTAAACTATACCGTATATAGGGTCACCTCTGAGGTCTTAGACAGCCATGACCATAAACGTAGAGTGCCCTCCTACTGACCCCTGGAATAATTACAGTTCTAAGACTGAATTACCACTTAAAATGACTGAAAGTTCTTTGCTTTTCTAACTTCAAAAAAGAAGTCTAGGCAGGATAGTCTCATATAGGGCTTATTTTCAGCAGTATTTTGGGTTGAAGAAACCAAACTGGCCAGTTATCCATTTTCTCTTTCTGTATATTTCACTGAGGTCACTTTTGTACCCAGACTACCATTCCATTTAGCAATGTGGGTTTCTTTGATTGGCACTTGCTAGACCCTTGCAATGCCTCCACCTCTCTTATTAAGTCAGATACTGTACATCTGGAGTTGTACGCCCTGCTTAGTGAACTACCAAAAGGTTATTTGTGTCCAGACATCTGCAAAACAGCTACCTCCTGTTCTTGGAAATGGACTTGTATCAGCAGCTAATCTCACAGGGTCTGCTCTGCTAACATTTCCAAGGTCCCAATGCTGCTGGAGCTGCAGGCAGAAAGGCAACATGGTGCACGTTATACTTTACTCCAGCACATATCTCTAAAGAAACCTAGGTACATTTCTATGCTCGTGACGCAAATTGTATTATGGTTTTTTAAAGATTAGGCACCCAAAGGGGACAGTAATATTAGGAACCTATAGATAACTATGCTCCAGTCCCACTAACTTTAAGGTTAGTATTTGTGGTTGGGGTAGGCCAGACTAATAATTTAAAATCCAATAATTAAGTAACCTGTGCGGCAGCCCCATTGATTTGCATCACAATAATAGAAAAGTACCGAAAACTGAGAGTGCTGCTGCTGCTGAAAAATACACTGGCCACAACACGCTAAGTCAACTGGATTGTTCTTCAGTTGCTACTTTTACAATGTTATGGTTATAAGTGATTGTATTGTTCCAAGCATAGTCCTCCATTTGCTGAGAGGCTTGACCAGCTTGTGTGCCTGAGCTGAGCAGGCTGAATAGACTGTTACTGGGATGGTTAGTGTCCATAAGTATTTTTCCCAGGTCCTACAGCGCTTAGTGCAGATGTCCTGCCGAGAGGGCAGTGTTGACCTTAAGCAACGCTCTGCTGAATGCACCACTCTCTGCAGGGTTTTGCGTTCTTGGGCTGAGCAATTCCAAAACCATGACGTGCAGCTCTGTGTTAGGATGGGCTCCATGACACTGGTGTAAAAGGTTTTCAAAATAGGTGGATTGACCTTGAATTCCCTTAGCCACTACAGGTGATAAAGGCGCTGTCTTGCCTTTTTTACCTGAGTTTACCTGGGTCCTATTTGTATTTTATTTGCTTGCTGAAAGTATGTAGTAGTATGTAGTACTCAGATGACCAAGTAGCCTTTGCTACAAACTGAAACTATTAGTGGCACAGGCCATGTCCATGTAATATAGATAGTTGGCATCTGAATGGGTAAGGTTCAAAGATTTTACCCAATACCTTTAGGAAAATATGTATATTAGGACTTTGTGAATGTATTGTCAGTAACCTGACACTGAAACCAACCCATGGCTTTGCAATACCTATAATTCAAATACATTTTCAAAGGAAAAGCAAGTTTGCCATGTACAAATTACAAATCTTTTAAAATCTGCTTATCTTATTTTATCTGAAAAAAATACAGATGCTATTCTTAATGTTAGAGCTTTGGGTGAAGAAACCAAACTGACCTGTAACACCATTTTTCCTTTCTTTATATCTCACAGGAAGCCACTTGTGTACCCAGACTACATTTCCATTTAGCAGTGTGGGTTTCTTGATCACTTTGAGGGCTTGAATATTTTTTCCATAAAACAGTTTCTGAAAAGCAATGGTTTCACACAGAAATCAACATAAAACATCTGTTGCTGCATGCTGTGGCTGCCAGTTTGCCAAGAATGTGCCGCAGGCTTGCTGCCAGGCTGTCCTCGCATGCCTGGGGCGGCAGCAGCAATCACGATCGCAGTGCATTACAATGTGGTTTCTACCTCTTATCAGTTAAATGGCAGTTCTATCTGGTGAACACTGTCAGTACCACGATTAGCTGGGGACCAATCAGCTGAAGCTGGAACCTCACATTCGTTTTCGATCACTTGTATCAAAATCGGAATCCGACAAGTCATAGTCCAGTTCAGAGATAATAGGCAAAATGTCGTCTGCAGAGTACTTTGCTTTACACATTCGCTTTGATCTCTTGCCAGATGTCAGTCCCAATTTTGCTGTTGTTTGCGCTACTCACGCGAGCTCAGGAAATCTCGGTCAAACCAATGAATCTAACTTTCCTCCAGGCAACAAGAGTCCAACTAAAACATAACAGTTGGTTTTGTCACAGTTTACAGTTGATTACCATCGTCAACTCCTCTTTTTGAC
Organism: Polypterus senegalus; assembly: GCF_016835505.1. Lineage (NCBI taxonomy): Eukaryota > Metazoa > Chordata > Cladistia > Polypteriformes > Polypteridae > Polypterus > Polypterus senegalus. Next base: position 39,199,976 of record NC_053155.1, read on the forward strand.
AAAAGTCGACATCAGCCCTGAAAGAGTTAATTAGTTTTATTTCTTTAATAATGCTTGTATTAGTAATAGTTTTATTTACACACAGATCGTACATGTTTAATAATATTTGTAATGTGGTTAAAAATATTGAAAATACTAATTGAAACATGTCCTAAATTTTAACTTTTACTTGAAACCTGGAAGATGAGGTGGGACACTTGCTACAGTTACCCTGCGATGGACTAGCGAGTGTCCTTGGGATTGTTTTTGCCATGCACCCTATGCTACCTGGAACAGGCGCCAGCCAACCCCACAACCCTGTTCAGGAATAAGAGAGTTACAAAATGACTGCTATAGTGTACAAAAATAATTTCCATTTTGTTGCTTATTTATAGATTTTGGGCAGGAACTCATTATCTGTGATGTAGGATACAGTGCATTAGCAGGTAACAAGCAGCTCAGCTCCACTATAAAAGAAGGGTGCATGCACAAAGCATCCCAAATATGACTACAAACAGCAGACCTTTGCAAGAAACTTAACACTGAAACTAGGGAAAGAAACTCTGTTTTTTTGACTGGTTTCTGTGTTTTGACTTGGAGTTTGGTTTTGGTCTATTAACGTGTGTAAAGATAAATTGATGTCTGTGTATCGAATCCTGAGTATTAAACCTCTGTCATACACAAATAAATAAAACCTTTATTCCTTAGGACTTCATCTTGTCCTACTGAACACTACAGCCTGCTGTTTGTCCAGCAATAAGGATAAACATTAATTTAAAAGGTTAGATTGAAGATTTAAGAAATAATTTACACATAAAAATGTGACATTTATTAGACACACAGTTCTATGGAGTTGGGTATTTTAAAAATAAATAAATAATGGAGCATGTGGGCCTTTTTGTGTAGAAGCATGTGGCAGCGTGGCAGGGCAGTGCAGATGAGGTAATAGACTGATCGTTCATTCGTGTGTAGACTTGTGCAGTTCATCAATTGCCTCGTTAGCAATCTGGGGGCTGTAATTAGCAGCAGCACACCAGCATCCATAATAGTATAAAAAGGAGCCTGAGTAGGAAATAAAAAAGAACAAAAGGGAAAGAGTATGGACGTGAAAAGGAAAGGAAATGAAAAGAAACAAAACAGTCGATGCTGTGGATGGAGGCAGCTAGTTGGGTTAAGGTCCCAAGAAAAGCATATGGCCGACGTTTGAGGTGCAGGGTTGCTCCTGCTGAACGATCAGGGAGTAGGAGCGACCCCTCCATTCCAAGTCAGCTCCTTCTATAAAGGCCATGCAGTGGCGGTGGACAAGAGGCAGATCAGTGCTCACAGAGTCAATGTGACCTTGAGGTACACTAGAGGTAACCAAATAAGGCGGCTGTGGTACAACCCCATGAGATGGTTGACTATGTCTGCCGGAGGACGTCTGCTTGAGTGAGGAAACCTTAAGGGTGAGCTGATTAGACATCAGCTTAGAAAGTTTTGGTTTAAAAACAAAATTGATTCTATGTATTATAACTTCGATTTTATGGATAATTTGCTGTTATTTATATGTAGAATTTTGACCTCCACAGAAGACACCATTTTTATTCTGGATTATTTATTTAGTTATATAGAAGAGCACTCCACTGTGTTCAGAATTATAAAACAACTGATGCACGTTTGCACTTTACTCTTGCGGTTGGTGTCCTTATTTCGCCTGGCTTATCTCTGTTCATGAATATCAACGGATCTGAGTTCAAGCGAGAATGGGAGCTCCATCCAACCCGGACTGTCACAATGACAATGTCTATAAATACACATTGATCATGGAAGTGTGAACACAGATAATGATCACACCTTGTAAGAGTACATTATGATCAAATGAGGAAGTATTTAATGGGGTTATGAAAAAAGCAACAGTGATTTACATTTCAAAAAATCTGATATTTGAAAAGTTGCTTTTTAAGTCTGCATACAAGAGAGTATATCCAGTTTATAAGGCAATTATTGATTTTATTCTTGCTGGTATTAAAACCTTTTTTTTTTTTTTAAGAATAAGATTTTTTCTATCAGAATTAGACTTCACATTCCCCCACATTGAAAATCTGAGGTGGTCATACCTACTCTTTCTGCCAGTGTATTGGTACACTAAACCAGTCTCCACAGGGGAGCTTTTTAAAATGAGTTAAAATCCTTTTAATCTATTTAAGACATTCTGTCAGCAGAACATCTAAAAGATGCTATTGACAGTATTTCATCTGATGTTGGTAATTTCAAATAATAGTTCTTCAACAACTGAGTCATATCCTTCTTATATTAAAACTGCTGTCATACAATGGATTCAGGCCCCTTCACTTTCTGTGCACTTTATTATGTTGTAGGTTTAATTTAAAATGGATAGATTTGCCACTTTAGCCCATCAATCTGTACTGAACCCATAATGACAAAGTGAAAACATATTCTCAGAAAGGTTAGAAAATTTATTAAAATTCAAAAACTGAACTCTCACCTTCATACAAGTATTCCGACCTTTTTCTGTGGCAATCCAAATTGTGATGAGGTGCATTCTGTTTGCTTTATTTATCCTAGAGATGTGTCAAAAATTTGATTGAAGTCCACCTTTGGCAAATTGAATTGAATGGACTAAATTGAATCATTTAGAAAGGCACACAACTGTCTATATATAAGGTTCCACTATTCACAGTGCATGTCAAGACAAAAACCAAGCCATGAAGTCCATGGAACTCTTTCCAGCCCTCCATAATCAAATTGTGATGAAGTAGAGTGTGATGGTGCAGGTTAGTTCCAATCTCCCAAAACTGTAATGGGAGCTTCTTGGGACTGCATCCATCAATTGTCATAACTGAGTATTGGACCATAGCAAGTGAGGACACACACAACAACTGCAATGGATGGGTGTAAAACTATAAGAGTTTTTATTCAATAAGTCCTTTTAAAGAACAATCCAAGGAAAAACAGTCAAAACAGTGCATCCTACCATATCAAATCAATAAATAATCCAATAAATAATTCCCGTGTCCAGGTGAATTTAAAAAGCAATGCAATAAATAGTTCAATAAATAGTTTAAAAACCTGAATGTAAAACAATTTCCCCAGATGCAAGGCATTGTGCTGTACCTCTTCCTTCTCTCTGCTGCAACAGCCATCCTTCTGCCTGCTTTACCTCCACCCATTCCTTTCTTCTCACCTTCAGCCCAGCACTTCTCTTTCTTGTCTCGCCAACTCACTTTTCCAGGTCTTGCAGTCAGCAGACACATTTGAAGCCCTTTCACGGCTTAGCCACAATTGGCTCCTTCGGCACATCTGCCATGACTCCCCAAGCCATCTTCTCCTGTCTTCCTCACACAAAAATCTGGTGCCTGTCAGATCCCTAGGAAGACCTCTCATCATCCCTTTCTACCACATTACTGTTCAGCAGGAACTGATCTGCCACAAGATCATTGACCACTTGCTCCTGCAGTGACTCCTAACCACTTGCCTCTACTTCTTCATACAGACTGACCGAGTATTGACTTCACCTTTCTGTCTTTTCTGGTTCTTTTGGTTCTCCGAGTTCTCCCACTTCTCTCGTGTGACTCCCCTTTATATATCTCCATGGGGGTCGTGACTCTACCTCAGACCGCATGAAGCCAATGGAGCAATCAAGAGAGACCACACACCCACATGTGGGTGCGTCCTGTCTCAATGACTCCACCAACTCCAAACAGCTGCATGAAAGCTTGCACACCCATGGAGAATGATCCAGCCATTTATCCTAATGACCACTTGCTACTTAGCCACGGATCACTTACTGTATCTACTGTATACTAACTGTACCACACATAGATCAAAGCAAGGATATAATACCATTTCTAAAGCTGTGAGTGTTCCCAGGAGCACAGTGGCATTCATAAATGTGAAATGGTAGAAGTGTGGATACACTAACACTTCTCTTAGATTTGGCCTTTCGGCCAAGCTGTGTAACCCAAATGGTCACCCTAACAAAACTTCATAAGTCTTCTGATGAGTTCTGAGAACCTATTGGAAAGAGGAGCATCCCAGCAGAAACTCCATCAATGAAATGTTTATTGTAGAGTGGCTAGATGTGAGCCTCCATTGAGTAAAAGGCATATGACAGCCTGCATGGAGTTTGCTAAACTGCATTTAAAGGACTTTGAGATCATAAAGATCTCATTGAAAAATTTAACTCTTTGGGCAAACTTTCGGGCAATACGTACTGATGAAGACAAGGCACTGCTCATCACCTTTTTAATACCATCCCTATGGTGAAGCATGGTGGTGGCAGCATCATGTTATGCATGAGCTTCTCAGCGTCAGGCACAGGGAAACTGGTCAGACCTGAGGGGAGGATGAATGCTGCCCAATACAGAGAGGTCCTTGAAGAAAACCTCTAGAGTGCACACAATCTCAAACTAAGGAGACAGTTTACCTTTTAGCACAGCAATCACCCAGCTAAGACAACAATGACAAAACTTCAGGACAAATCTCTGACTGTTCTTGATTGGCCCAAGACAAAGCCAAAATGTAAACCCCACAGAACATCAGTGGAGAAACCTGACCTGATGGCAGTTTATAGACGCTTCCCATTCAATCTACTGGAGCTTGAAAGGATCTACTAGGAAGCATGAGATAAACTGCAGAAATCTAGGTGTACAAAGCTCAGGTTATTTCCACTGGGAAAGGAGGGGGGGGTGGGCTTAAAGACACAAAACTGTAATTGCTGCCATTAAGGATCTGTAATACTGACATAAAAGAGAGATTTCAGTTTTGATTGTTAATAAATTTGTAGATGTTTCTGTGTCTACAATACAATAGTGTGCAGAAAGTGAAGGAGTATGAATACTTTCTGAATCCACATATATATACTAAGTAATGTAACTTAATTGCTTTAGGAGATTGAAAAAAGTTATTAACTTCCATTTGTGTCCAATGTAATAATTTGTCTGAGTTTATTAATGCATTTCCATGCATTAAAGAATCTCTAGCACAGCACTATCCTTTTTAAATTTGTCCTATCTCAAAAATAGTACTAGTTTCTATCGTAAGACGTAAGTATTTGTAAAATGGCACATCCCATCATTCAGTATTGGGGCCTCTCTTGGTCTCCGTTTCCACCCCTGGGTCAAGTAGCTTGGAATGGTAATATATCTTTTCATTTCTCAATGTCAGTTTGAAAGCTAATGATGACAAATACCTTTGTATTTTAATGAACCGTATCAATGATATTAGGCATTGGGTGGCCAGTAACCTTTATCAACTTAACAATGATAAGACTGAAATACTCATTATAGGCCCTTAAAGAAGCCAGAGATCAGGTAAAGAGAAAACTGGTTCACTAGGGCTATATTCTGTGTCTTAAGCAAAGGATTTGTTAGTGACCGTTGACTTTCATTGTGAGTTTCACTTTTTTACAAAATATGAATGTGATGAGTTTTTGTTCCTTTGTTTAATTAAACACACACAAAGCCATCATCATATAAAAGCAAGAGTTTGTTTCAATAAATATTATAAAGAAAAAAACACCCCACCATATAACCCCAAACCCAGAGATTACCATTTTCTGAATGAAAATAAAAGCAGAGCTTTGGTGGACAGAGGGTAAGGAGGAACATGGTAGCCACCCTGGCAAGGAAAAAAAAATCATTAGAATAGAAAACTAAATATTAGAGCAGTGTCAAAGAAAAAAGGGCTCAAGTGCATGGGCTAGCTCTCAAATTTCCAATGAATCGTCAATACAGTATAACGACCAGATGATCTTTTAGTTTATAAAGAGGCCATCAGTAGTTTTCCAGGGAGAAATTCAAGCAAATTTTACAGCCATTGCCTCTGCTGTATAACAGAAAAGTGTAACAAAGAAAGATCTAGAAGTTCAAAAATATGGGTATAGAGTGGAATGATAATAAAGAGAATGACTGTGAGAAAACTAGACATATCAGTCCAACACTAGACACAGGAGAGCATTCCCAAAATATGTGCACAAAAGACACCAGTATGTTCAAGAAGCAGAAATGACAGTGAGGATTGGACATCAAACACATACAAGGTGTACCACCTTAGTGGACACACATGTAAACAATGAACAAACCTGAATTGGGTCTGTTTTTAATTTGGGTTTTTGGACACCAGAAGGCTACAAAAAATTTTATGAAATAGAGAGGATAAAACAGACACACACCCCTTAATTGGTAATTTAAATGGCATTTGAATAATGTTATTATAACAACACTTCATTGATTACAAATTACAGCAAAGATGAGACCTTTACTATCATATGAAGATGTAGAAAGGCTGGGAGATTCTTGAAATAATGGAAGAAATGATTATAGAAATTCTTTATACACTGGGCTACCTTAAAATGTAAAAATAGTTTTCAAATGATTCAGATGAAAGTTGCATGATTATTAATAAAAATAAAAATCAGTATGGAATTGTCCATACAGTATTTATCACAGGGAATCACTCAATAGAAGATTTTGCAATGCAATACAACCAATTGCACTATACAATTATATAAAATCAACTATATTAACTTATATAATACAATACAATACAATACAGTTTACTTTTGTATAGCCTAAAATCACACAAGAAGTGCCGCAATGAGATTTAAGAGATCCTGCCTCTTGACAGCCCCCTAGCCTTGACTCTCTAAGAAGACAAGGAAAAACTCAGAAAAATGAAAAAGGAAAAACAACTTGGCAGGTGGGCCGTGGCACCAAGTGCCACATTTGAGTACTGAGAAGAGAAACAGAATAGGTGAGGGCTAATAACAAATTATAACTATCATGTTACTTATGTTTTAGTGCTAATGATTAACAACAGAGATGCAGTATGTACAGTTTATCAGCAGGTCTAGTCAGGATATGCTTAGATGAAGTAGTGAGTCTTCAGCTGGGATTTAAAAGCTGAGACCAAAGGGGCATCTCTTATAGTAGCAGGCAGACCATTCCTCAGTTTATGGGCCCTGTAGCTAAAAGCCCAACCTCCCACTTTTATTTTATTAATCCTTGGAATCATAAGCAGACCGGCATCTTAAGATCTTAATGTGCCTTCTGGTTTGTAAGTCATGATAAGTTCAGACAAGTAAGCCGGATCTTGGCCATTTAATGCTTTATATGTTAAAAGGAGGATTTTGAAATCTTCCCTAAACTTAACCGGGAGCCAGTGTAAGAATTTAAGAACTGTTGAGTTATTGTTCGTATTTTCTTCTTGTTGTAATAATTCTTGCAGCAGCATTTTGGATTAACTGGAGGCTGTATAAAGAACAGTTTGAACGCCCAGTGAACACCACACTGCAGTAGTCAATCCTACAAGAAATAAATGCATAAATTAATTTCTCAGAATCCTGTTTATTTAAAAAAGCGCCATAATTTCCCAACATTTTTAAGATGGAAGAAACATGATTTGGACAACTTTGTAATGTGCGCTTTGAATAACATGTTAGAGTCAAAGATAACTCCTAGATTGCCGGCTGATTCAGTAAAATTAAAGGTGATTCCAACTGAGTTAAATGATGACAAAATATTGTTGTGATCAGCGTCATTCCCTCCAACAATTAACATCTCTGTTTTATCTGTATTTAAAGACAAGTAGTTCTCATTCATCCACTCTAATTCGCTAACACAACTAATTAAAGACAACATCGGAGAAACTTCATTTGATTTAAATGAAAGGTATAACTGGGTGTCATCTGCATACGAGTGAAAATTAACATTATGTTTCCTAATGAGAAATCCCAGTGGAAGAATGTAAATTGAAAACAGTAAAAGTCCCAGGACTGAACCCTGCGGGACACCATATCTCACTTCTGTGTATAATGATGGAGTACTGTCAGCACATTTCTGTACATATTGGAATCGATTTGATAATAAGAACTAAACCAAGCGAGCACAGTGCTTGTAAGCCCAACATCATTTTCTAGAATAAATCATCATTTTCTAGAGTAAAAAGAATGGTCAATGGTGTCAAATGCTGCACTTAAATATAACAACATACTGTAATTACAGTGGAGTTTCCTTCATCAGAGGATATTAGTATCTCATTTACAACCTGTGTTAGTGCCGTTTCTGTACTATGACCAATGCAGAAACCAGACTAGAATTTCTTGAATAAATTGTAATGCGTAAGGTGTGAATGAAGCTGATTGGCAACTACTTTTTCTAGTATTTTAGAGATAAATATAAATTTGAAATAGGCCTATAATTATTTAGTATGTATGGGTCTAGGTCTGACTTTTTATGTAATGGTTTAATGACTGACAATTTAAGTGCATCAGATACTGTGCCGTGCAATAATGAACTATCGATAATGTTTAGAATAGGCGCTGCAAGAACATCCATTGAACTTTTTATTAGTTTTTTGGCACTGGATCTAGGGAAAAAGTAGTGGGCTTCATTTTAGAAATAAAATTTAAGACTTCTTGCTCAGTTACAGGATTAAAATTACTAAAGTGCTGAATGCAATGTGAGACAGGGTCTGCTAAGCTAGTATGCGGTTTGTACTGTGATGCTGAGATCTGGGATCTTATATTTTAAATTTTCTCATTGAAGAAGTTCATAAAGTCTTTACTGCTAATATCTGTTGGTATTTTGCACTGTAGATCTGAATTCCCATTTGTTAATTTAGCCACTGTTCTAAACAGTGCCCGAGGATTTTTATCATTGCTGTCTATAATTGTAGAATAGTATTCTGAGCGAGCTTTAAAGAGAGCTTTTTTATATTTTTTAACACTCTCTGTCCATGCAATTTGAAAGACATGTACAGTAGCTTTGTTGTTCTCCAAATGCGCTCCAGTTTTCAACACTCTAATTTAAGAGCTCAAGTGTTTTCATTAAACCAGGGAGAGTTTCTATGTGCTTTGATCACTTTTGTTTTAAGGGAAGCCACTGCGTCCAGAGCATCTCTAAAGGTCACATTATAATGTGATGTTAGCTGATCTAAATTGTTTTCCACGTTTGCATTTGATGTTAACTGATCTAAATGGTTTTCCACAATTACCCTTGACTTGCTCAAAGTATCTATACATTTTGAAGCAGAATTATAATCTAGATGTTGCACTGTATTATTTATTATGTACACAAAAACTCGGCAACAGGCCTTGAACCTTCATCTTCATCTTGGTCTTAATCAAGAGCTTATGATGTGATACACATAACATGACCTAACAGATGGATGTGTGGGCTACCTCCTTCGCATGGCAAGCAGCTCTGCAGCCACACTGCCTAGGTTACAGGCAAAGAATCGTGGTGAGCTCTTCTAATGGTGAAGCACAAGGCACAAGCCGACTTATCTTTTCAATGGAAATCATTCACTTCCTAGTACAACAGAAAGTCATATCTCACCAAAGAATTTGAGGCATTGGCTTCCTCCACCACATTATTGGGCTTTTGGTCCTTCGCAAGGTCGTGCTGCAGTGCAGCCATGTGGCAAGGCTGCCAAAAAAGGGACAGACAGACGAACAAACACACAGTATGTCTGTCACGAAAAGAGCCATGACGACCTTGCCTGGAAGTGAAGGACAATGCAGCAACCTTTGACAGGGTGACCTGGAGTGCTGTGTTTCTTGAGAGGCACTTCCTTGAAGACCAGAGATTTGAGTGTTACAACTCATAGTTAATTTGAAACTGCTGTTTCTTTGTTTATTTATGAACTGCACTACACCTTATTTATTTATCAGGCAGTGCCTTTTCTTAAATACAGCACAAGCACTGCACCAGTGTTGCTGCAGGTCCTCTTTGCATTAGTCCATCTTGGTTTCGCAACTATCAATGTATTGGGTACTGAAAGATGTCATGCTACAGGCTTACAATCATCACAGATATGGGGATAAGTGCTGGACCAAATAGAAAATGCCTGGAACTTGTAACAAGAGATCTTCTACCCACATTAAGAATTTTTTTTATGTTCACCTCAATAACATATCCCGTGTTCGCTCATTCCTCTCCTTTTCTAATGCTGAGAAAATTGTCCATGCTTTTATCATATCCTGCATCGGTTATTGTAACTCCCTGCTGGCAGGTGCCACTTCTAATCTTATATCACAGCTCCAGTTGATTCAAAACTCTTCTGCAAGAGTCCTAACATGGACCAGCAACAGCGAGCACATAACAGCCATCCTGCTTCACCTCCATTGGCTCTCTGTGTCTTACAGGATTGAATATAAAATTATATTATTAACCTACAAAGCTTTAAATGGCCTTGCACCGGACTACATCAATGACTTCATCGCTAAGGTCCTCTGATTCTGGCAATCTTGTGCCCCAACTAACCTGCACTCTATGAATGACAAGCTCTTCAGCTGTATAGTGCCCAGACTTTGGAATGACCTTCCAAAATTAATTAGAACAGCTGACTCCATTCATTCTTTTAAAAAACAACTTCATACTCATCTGATCAGGAAGGCTTTTAGCTTAACCTGATATTCTGCCTCCTCTTTCAGTCTTCCTCTCTGTCCAAAAAGCTCAGTATAATTTGTGTATGTGTTATATCATAAATTATGTTATTTGTTCAGGCTTTTCTTTTAGTATTGAATTTAGTATTTAACTTTGGTTTATTGTCTTTTATTTTATTTAATGTTTTGTGTTTCCTGTATTTATCTCCTTAGTGATCCATGCAAAAATATTTGTACCAATGTTACATATATCCTACTGTTTAAATAAGCGCCGTGAGAATGGGAAAGGAACTATATAATTAAAATGTATTATTATTATTATTATTAGTAGTAGTAGTAGTAGTAGTAGTAGTAGTAGTATTTATCTTGTTTGAAAAAGGAGTTATCATTTGTAACAGATTAGGGAACTTCTCGCACCCTTGTACCCTCAGACTATACGTCAGACACCAGGTAAAAGTCCAATGATGATATTTATTATAATAATAAAGTGCACAAAGCACGCTCCTCTCCACAATTCTTCAATAATAATAACAACAATAATAACAATCCTCCACTCCCAGACGCTTAGCCACCCTGCCTCCCAATTCAGCTCATCGTCTGGGAGCTCCCACAGTCCTTTTATATTCCCTGACCCGGAGGTGTTCCTGCCCAACAGTCCACAAGTCCTTATTCCTTCCGGGTCAGGGTAAATAGTCCTTTTCTTCTACCCGGGAGCACGTCGTTTCTTCCTGTCACGTGACCGTGACACACTCCCGGGTCATAGGGCATATAAGAGCCTACAAGCCCCTCTACAGCGACACCTGGTGGCCCCCAAGGTATCCAGCAGGGCTGTGTACAAACACTACATAGTCCATGATGCCCTGCTGGAACTTGGGGCATGATCATGCTGTCGGGAGAGCTCCTCCTGGCGGTCTGGGGTTGAGGGCCGGAGTAAAATGCCGGCAATCCACCACAATTGTAAAAAGGTCTCTGTATTCAGGGTAGAAATGTTGGAAACAGCTCATTTTAAATTGTCGTGCCTTTGCTAAGATGTAGACATCCAGGAGCTATATACAAAACAAAAAAAAGAATGATTTTCTGATAAATATTGTAATTTTAAAATGTGAATATCAATCTTTTTTTTCACAGACACACAAACACTGAAACACACATACAGACACCACACTAAAATGAACTAAACTGAACTTAACTTGACAGTAAATGTGTGACCCCATCACCAAACTTCCACTTACATGGAAGTAAAAAAGACAGCACATCTCTCCTGTTTCTGAAAAACTACACAGGTTATTTTATTAGTTTAAAAGCACTCTACTCCTCTATCTCGTGTTTTAATATGTCCCACACAATTTTAAAAGTAGAGGAGAGATTACTTTTAGTTTCTATTCTATAAACTGTAGAATGTCTTGCTTCATTTTTAGTTTCTGTCATCTAGCTCTGCTATAATTTGTATATTTGTTTAATTCTGCTATTTTATTTCAGTTTTACTTTTTATCTGTTTTTTGTGACACATTTTTTAAATAAAGGTATTGTTGCTATTATCTCCTGAAACCATTTGCAAGCCAGGCAAGATTTTACAATGTATTATTTTTGGTTGAGTTTGCAGAAGAGCTGAAGCGTGAGGTTTTACGTTCAGAACTTTTGTCAGCCTGCAGTTGCACTAATGTTCTGTAGTTTCTGTACATTTCATATTGTTAAATTACTAAATAATTCATTTGATAGTTTGAAGTTTTAGCTTCTTTCCCGACATTTCCTGCAACATATGAAATCAATAATGGTACATTAGGTATAAATATTAAAGCTGACATTTACTTTCAAGGTCCTCCTGGTGTCTGTCAGAGGTTCATTTCATGTGTCACTTTTTTTTCTGTATTACACTCATCCTTTTATTTTTATAATTTTTTATTCAGTTCAGAGTCAGTGGAGACTGGTGACTGTCCTGGCACAACCTTTGGCACAAGGTTGGGGCCAAAGCTGTGCAGTACGGCAGCCTACTGCAGTCCACGTTTAAGCAGCACATGTCACACTCACTCAGCGCAGGTCACTTTAGAGTTGACAGTTTATGCTGATCTCTTCACTTTTTGGATGCAGTAGGAGAACTCATCTTGTGAATGTTTTGTGTTATTAATTCTTTCTTCATGTCCCGATGGATTTGTACTTCAGAAACTATTGGTTATTATGTTTTTAGGGGTCAGAGAACCTATTTCTGACATTCTGTTTTTTTTTTTAAGTTTCATTTTACTTTCGATAATAATTATTTGAATCCTTCTCCAATGCCATCTTATTTATCATGGCACCATCATTTTAAGGTACAGTTGCTACCACATTACTAAAGAAAACAAACCAGACGTGCACAGCATGTGACATCACCGTCACAACAGCATAAACGTTTAGTGAGGTGCATTTCCAGGTTATTCAAGAGTCAGAAAGATTCCTTTCTGCTTTGCTAGAATGTTTTGGTTTTCCTGGTTAAAGAATTATTTACTTTGACATTTTGAAAAGAAGTTAATTATTTCGTTTTTGGGCTTGATGACAGATTGGTTTCACTTTTGGTTGAAGAACTTGGTTGGGCTTCTGATGAACATTACTTCTGAAAGTTCATATCTAAGACCCTATCTCCATTAAAAATACACACAGATACTGTATGGTGTGAACAATGAAAGCTGATTTGAACTCAGGACTCTGGTGCTGGGGGGCAGTAATGCTAACAATTTCTTCACCAGGTCATATTTTATTAATATCACATTGAAAGACAAAAAATTCTCATATACTGTGACTACTTGTTTTATTGTGAAAGTGTGAAAGACACATTATCCTTCAAAGGTTCTTTTACATTAGTAGACAAGAAGAAATGCTTTTATACTGGCCCCTGACTTACTAGCCTTGTTTCACATGTACACCCCACAAACCTACCCCTGGAATTGTTAACAAAGGTACAGCATCCACGCAGTTACCACCCCGAGAGGATTCAATACTTAACTTCTGAATAAATTAGCAGTCTGCACTGGTGAGCCCTCATCTGGAGTACTGTGTGCAGTTTTGACCTCCAGGCTACAAAAAAGACATAGCAGTGATATAAATGTCCAGAGAAGACAACTAGGCTGATTCCAGGGCTACAAGGGTGGACGTATGAGGAAAGATTAAAAGAGCTGAGCCTATACAGTTTACACAAAAGAAGATTAAGAGGTGACATGATTGAAGTGTTTAAAATTATGAAGGGAATTAGTACAGTGGATCAAGACTGTGATTTTAAAATGAGTTCATCAAGAACACGGGGACACAGTTGGAAACATGTCAAGGGTAAATTTTGTACAACCATTTTTCTTTACACAGAGAACTATAGACACTTGGAATAAGCTACCATGTAGCGTGGTACACATTAAGATTTTAGGGACTTTCAAAACTCAATGATGTGGACCCCCAAGTACTTACATGATTGCACCACCTCTACATCTACCCCCAGAATAGTGACTGGATATAGCGACTCTTTGGTGAGACAAAAACCAATTAGCTGTTCCTTGGTGTTGCTGATGTCAAGATGCAGATAATTCTCTTTGCACTAAGAAGCAAAGTTCTCCTCCTCACTCCTATATGTGTTCTCATACTCTTTATCAATACACCCCATAAGTGCAGAATCATCTGAGAATTTCTGCAACTGACATGACCTGGTATGATGGTCAGGTGTACACAATAGTATTTCAGTGCCTACCTTATCCATGTTATGTAGTTCCAATCTATATAAGGTATGTGATGTGATGGGTGTGTGTTATACAAATGTGTGTTGTGAAAATTCTTATCAGTCTGTATAAATTAGCTCTTTATGTACTGTATTAGGTCAATATTGTTTATTGTGAACTCAGGGAGTTCAAATGTCGTATGCTCCTCCAGATTTATTATAATAAAGGATATCCATTGAAAACATTGTAGTTCAGCTGTTATTTAAAAGAAATTACCAAACAGCCATTTAATTAAATGTAATAGTAATAGGCCTTGTAAAGTGCCAGTTCCTGGCACACTCTTATATATAAATGTCTACATGTGGAAGTGTGTGTGTATCTGACCAGCCTGGAAGTGAAAGGTCGAGTCGGGGTTAGGGCTTCACTTCTGAGGAAACAGAAAACTCGGTTAGCCGCTAATAACACAAGCGAGGCCAGCACTTCACCAAAACGAAACCACCAAAGAAAGACAAAGTCGCTTAGCCACTAACATCGTCAAAACGGTATCCCTTTTACTTTTCCTCCCGCTCCTAATACACAAGCGAAGTGAGCATGTCAGCAAAATGAATCCTCCTAGAAGAGACATGCCCAGAGTAGTTCCTTTCAATTACCTGACATCTCTACATTTCAGTTTTTTTCTGACGATTTCAATAGTTTCTAGGACCCTGGGCTTTTTACAGCATGGGCTTACACAGCTAGTATAGCATAAATGGTAATAGATTGACTGATTGATTGATTGATCGATTGATTGATTAATGTAATCAGCAAAACATATACAAAACAAAATTTGACAGTCTGTCAGTACTAAAGGTTAAATAATCTGCCAGTCTCAGATGTTTAATTAATAAATATAAACTGAATGATTCTTTTATTTAACTGATAAGAAGCTTATTTTTGTTCCAAGTCAATCTCACTGAGGACCACTAATTTGCCAAAAGGAGATATTAATCTCTTCTGCTCTCCTGCTAAACTGTCATTTGAGCCATATATTCTCTGATTTCTGTTGGCTTAGTTTAATTTTTCATTATCTGATATGCAAGATGTGTAACAACAAATATTCCCTTGGAGTTTCAGTCACAACTTTGATATATAGTCTTTCTTGCTTACTCTAAGTGTTTTAAGTTTTTAAATTTGTTTCTTGATTCATCAACTCTATACTGACTATCTGATGTCTACTAACTATATGGTCACCTGTCTAAATGTTGTCATTATAAATGCTGCCCTCTGTTGCTCATTATTTATATTGATCTTGTTAGCTGTATAGTAAGGTCAAATGAAAGACTTCATGTTCTGATAATATTTGGTCTCAGAATGATGAAAAAAAACATTACAATTGTTTATTGCAAACATATTAAAATATTCATTAGTGGAGACTAGTTTTATTTTCTTCATTTTACTATTTCATGGAGATAGCTGCAGGATATAATTACATATTTTACAATGACATTTAAAAATGATTCATAGTCTATCTGATTCAGCCCAGCTTTAGTACAGACTCCACAGAAGACCAATGAAGTATGGAAAAATAGTTCTGAGACAGAGGAGGAGGAAAATTACAAGCACAGCACATACAGGTAGGTAAGCTTTCTTGGTCATAGGTGTGGACTTTATGGTGGGGTATTGGACAGCACCAGTGCTTCGCAGCTTTGCAGACTAGAGTTAAATCAATGGCTTGTTTACTGTCTTGGTGGGTTTTCTTCTGATATTCTGCTTTCCTCCCTGATGCTAAATGATGACTTAGCTTAGTGTGATGGGCTTGTTTCTGCCTTGTGCCCAATTATTTTGGGTTAGACCCTTGCTTCACACAATACTGCAGTGGAAAAAGTGGTATCAGAAAATGAACAGCTGGATGGATATACTTTATAATCAAGGAACTTAAAAAATATCCTTTAGTAATGATAAACAATCATTATAAACCAACACCTCATATAGAAGCAAATGTGAATACAGCAAATACTTAAAGAAAAAAAAACTTTATTATTCCGAGCGAGCTTGTATGCTTAACAAGTCAAACTCTAGATCCCTTAATATAAATATTTATTAAATGCTAAGGGCTGTGGCTGTCTGTCATGCGGTTACTTTCAAATCACTGGGGCTACAACCTTAATTTTGTTCTTAATCGACAGCTTATGATGTGATTGACACTGTTAGATGCAAACAATGTGGCCGATGGTAACCCCAGCAAAGTTATCGGGGTTCACATCTTTCTTACAGCAAATTGCGTAAGCAGTTGGAGAAGGTGGCATGGCAAAGAGAAAACGAAGAGCAGTGACAACTGCTGAGTGTAAGGCAAATTGCAGAAAAAGAGAATGACAGTTTCGGCATTCACAAAGCATCAAGCTGGTGCGGTACAATAGTCTGCTGATGGATGTGACCTACTGGGGCTGGAACCTTGATCTTGTTTTTAGTTAAAAATAAGATGAAATAAACGCAGTAATACTATGCAACACCTACAACTACTGCTGACTAGTGATGATCAGTAAAATTTGCCAAAGCATCTTTTAGCAGTGAATTCAGTAGTTTTACCGACATCTTATTTTTTCAGTGAAGAATTGCCATGAGGCTAGCTTAGGTGAGGTTTTTGTTCCCAGTTCCTCATAATGCTTTGTGAGGCCCTCTTGACATCATAAAGCTGTAGCAACCAATCAGCGTGTTTACATGCACACACATAAGTGGTTTAAGTTAAATAACCCTTTGGCCGCTGTGAATTCAAAAATAAACGTGATACGTTTAGTCAAATGGACTTTTATTTATAGGTTTCTGTTACCAGAATGCATGCAGCAAACTCTTTTGTTTGGTCATGTGATTGAGCCCTACAAAAGACACAGTACATGTGCTTCTTGCGTTATATAGGTATTTTTACTTGAATAAGATATGATTTGTGTTAGGTTACTTGTTACTTTAAAAGGAAGCAGACTACATAACGTGTTTATTTTAATGTGTTATCCTACTGCTTTCAAGATTGTGTTGATGAGCTTAGCACTGTATATTCAGCTCATCAACATAAAGTTTGCGATTTCTGAAATATTGTGGCAGATTATTTCAGCCAGGAGAAGGAGTAAGGTGGTCGCCTGAACATTTGCCTGAGTAAATGTATGTTTTTTGTGTGTTTTTTTTCCGGTCACAATGCAAGCAGGAGCTCTTTCTGTCTTCTTTTTTTAATATTATTAACTAATTTAACTTAGTTAATCATTATTAAAGATAATGTTAAGATGTGGCTTCTGGCTTGTTACTGTTAACCTTAAATGAATATTTAAATTGAAGATATGCTGCTGTCATCACAGACACGGACCCAAGCGGTCAGCACTTATCAACTACTTTTTGGATGATCTGACAGCTTCAATGTTATCACAGTGTGAACAAAGAGGCTCTGAAGAATCTGATGGCACTGGAGAATAAAGAAGAAGGTAAAGAAGGAAATATTCAATGTTCCCCTTCTCAGCTGGTAGGTCTGCGAACGCCGTTGACCCTTGCATCTTATCGCAGAACCACCACTTCCAAAGATGGAAAGAATACAGAGCACAGATAAAAGTTTTAAACTCGGAAACGGAACGATGAGTGATTCTGAATTAAGGGTATGTTCCTTTTTTGGGCAGAACAAGCTGGATCTGCTTTATTTAAAGGTTAAAGCCTTCAAATGAAAATCTGACCATTTTACTGTCACCTAGAGCCCTGTTATTGATTGCAGCCATCCTCCAGTATCCAAGCCAGAAGTTCTTATGTGTGTTTAGGGGGTTGTTGTCTGTTTTATTATTGAAATATTACTTATATATTTCTCTTTCTCTCTCGAGCTTCTGTAAAGTTCTAATTTCTCCTTGTGGACCAATAATGTACATCTATCTACCTGCAGCTGCCGAAAGAGTGTATGAAGCACATACATGCACAGGTTAATCAGAGTGCAATGGACATGTGCAGACTACAAAATCCTTAACAGTAATTTGATTATAGGCTCACATGACCACATAATTGGATTAATTGTGGAGAAACCTACCTCTGTTAACCAGGTTTCTCAGAGCCCAATAACCCAAATTATGTAATATTAAAAATATTAAAATTATGTATGGAATAAGGGTTTACACTGCACATGTTTCTCCAAATAATCAGGTTTTTGAAGTGCATGTATATCCGCTAAATGTTGAATAGAAAAGCAGCTGAGCATATAATGCTGACCCCTTGCATCACAGACTTAGAACTGGCCAGTGGAAGTAAGTCATCAGCTGCCAAACAGTGAGCAGAGGTTCACACCCAGAGGCAGCTCTTCTTCTTCCATGCCCACCCCTACCCCTCCTGATAGTGTACAGTGCAAATTCTCCACTACCCACATGCTGGAGTATAAGAGGTCCCTGCTGCCCAGCCACCTTCAAATTCTGCCTCTAATTGGGGAACTGGCAACTGTTCTACAGCTGGTAGACACAACACACTTCACATCAGGTGAAGAACTGCAGCATCCCTAACTGTCAGATCCCCAGCCCAGCCGGTGGACAAACAAATGACCGGACATTTCCAGCTCCAAACTCCTGTTTCTAGGGATTAGAAAGGTTACTTGTCTGTCCCTCTCTATTGCACTTTTGGAAGCCAAGCTTTATTGATTTCTTGCTTTCTGCTCCTATAGTTTTCAATACATTTTACTGTTCTGATATTAAATTCTAGCACTGTTACCTCAGATGTATCTAAGGGTGCTAGGCCTCAGTTAATTTGTGCTTCCTGTTGCTGTTGCCACAATCTGCAAGAAATGTTACTGTTCTGATACATAATTCAATTAATTGTTGCATATCGGGTCGAGAGTTGCACTACTAAAACTAAAACAGTTCTTTTAAGAAAATACTGCTTTCTCTTAAACTTTGAATCTTCCGAGGCCAAAGCCAAAAACCAACTTTCAAAGAAGTTCATGTTTATTTGTGTCTTCCTGAAATTAAAAGAATTTCAAGGCATCCTGTAGAGTCTCCCCCACAGAGGGGCAGGGCTGCAAAAAACACAAGGCAAGCATCTCAGATGAATTAAGCATCACACAATCAATAACTTTTTATTACTGTGAGATATGAGAATTGTGCACAACCACAGCTGATTCAGCATTTCTGACGAAGACACAGAGCGATACATGACGTCATTTTATTTACAGTGGTGTAGTGGTTAGCATTGCTGCCTCACAGTTCAGGCCACTATTTGTCCACAATAATTAGTCTAGCACAGTTGGCAGATGGTTCCTAGCCCACACTTAAAATACCATTGCATTATATTAATCCACTCAAAACTAGTTCACTTTCTTCTTTCCTTTGACGTTTTGCATCCAGTGGGGTTCACTCATAACTACCACTGATCTCTACTTTTCTTTTTATTTGGTGTTCTGATCATATTGTCCCAAGTGTAGCTTAAGCTCTCTATCCAATTTGGTGCATATTTGGAAGTTGAAATGTATTAGGATTAGTCTATGACTTCAGTCTGAGATCTTTGCTTATCTATCTCAACTGAATAATTTCTCCTATTCTTTAACTCTAGCAATTACTAGCATTTATTCATAACTTTGAAGAAAGAATAAAACGTAATTTCACCAAAAATTGTGATCTATTTTCAAATTGTCCTTCAATACCACTTTTGTTGCCAAAGAGAAAACAATTAATTAAGAAACAGTTAATTTAGTTGTTGAGGTGAAAGTAATGGACACAATCATAACGCCTCTGCTATCATTCATTTCTAATCAACCCACCTGCTGTTTATGTTAAATCTACAAATGACCCTAGTAATTAAAAAGAAACAGGATGAATGGCATGTACTTTTTAACTTTGTTAAAGTATTAACATTTCCCTGCCAAACAATTTATAAAAGGCAACTAACATTTTCTTCCATATGTTAGTCCTTCATATTTCATGACTATTCTTAACTTCACAAAATCAATGATGTGCATTTCACATTCCTTTCCTATTGCTTTGTCGAAACAAGTATAAATTTTGCTTTGAATGTAACAGGTCTTTTGAAGTTTTTCAGTTGTATTTTTTTCCAGTTTTCTGATTAACTGGTAAAGTATACGGCTGGGGCCCTTGCCGAACTGGGACGCCTCCATGCTAGAAGGACCAGGGGAGCAAGAGTGGCCAAAGCGTTACATAGATGGCATCCCCCCTGGGTTTCAGTGGTGCCTCGGACTCCGGGGAGGCTTCATGGGAGTTGGAGTTTGGTGAAGCCCTGTTGGGATCCATGGGCACCATTTTGGGCAGTTCTTCCGCCACACTTGGAAGTGCTGCCTGAAACTAGGTCATGAAGCACCTGGAGCACTTCTGGGTGCAGTATAAAAGGAGCCAGCAGCCACTACTCGGGGAGCCAGAGTCGGGAGGAGGAAGATGAAGATGTTTGTGAGACTGTGCTGTACTTGTGGGAAACAGGGGAAGGCGTTTCCCACAAGGTAAAAAGAAATTAAAAAACAATTTAAACTTGTGTCCCACGCTTGTCTGTGTTGGGCTAGGGTGGCAGTGCCAGCCTTGTGGTCCACACTGGAAAGAAATAAAAATGTCATCCCCGAAGGTTGTGACATTTGCTATGTTGAGGTCTAATTGACCTCGGTCTAGTTTTACAACATTTATAAACATTTGATATGTCAACATTTAGAAAACCTTTTAGATTCTTAGTAAACATTAATTTATAGTATTCACACATCAAAAATAACAGTAAAACAGTGTAAACTGTAAATCGATAAGACAAAAAGTCAGAAAGAGTTGAGGCACCTAGGTGAACCCGTTTTAACTGAAAGATGTTTAAGGATTGAAAATAGATGCAGAATTTAAGGAGACGTCTTATTCAGAGTAGAACCTTTTTCAGGCTGGCTCCAAGGTGTCGGTGAAGCCAGTTTCAAGGAATGTGACCCAGAAGGGGCAGATTCAGGAGGGTGAAAGTCAGAAGTAACATCAGAGGAGAAACATTTCTCAATCATCCATTCTGCAGAAGGAGGAAGAGAAAAGGCATTTAGCAGCAGCACCACCCTCTGGTTTGAAGTGCCATTACCAATAAATAAGCCCTGTCATTTTCTCCCATACATACATGTGTGATAATATATTGCAGGACAAAAATATTAATCTGCAAATATAAAACCTGTGTAATAACAGATACAGCCTATAATGTTTTTGAAAGTTGTTGTCTCCTCTCAAGGTAAGTGGTCATCACAGCCATATCCAGCTGCTTCAGGATGATACTCTTTTAACATAGTTTACTACTGTTCACATACTTCATTTAATGTAAAAACATAATAGACATTGTAGGTCATCACTTCAATAATGTTAGAAAATGTAGAATAGAAAACGTCAACTGCCTAAAAGGCAGTCTTGCAATGGCAATAACATTTTCTGTACTTCCATAGCACTTTTTCATACACAGGATGTAGCCCAAAGTGCTTTACAAGATAATCAAAGAAATAATTACAAGAAAAGAAAAGTAAAAATTAGATAAGAATAATAGTGAATAAATTAATAAATAACGTTCAAAAATAAATAATACACTTACATAATTAATCCCCACATAAATCAAAGTCATCCTGACAATCTGGATCTGCATATATATATATATATATATATATATATATATATATATATATATATATATAAACTAGTAGAAAATTACAGTTCTTACATATAGTGTATAGTGCACATCTCTAAAGATGAGTACGATTATAATGTCAGATGACTATGGAAGACAAAAAAAACTTCAGATAAGCAGGAGAAAAAAACAAAATCTGCAGGGGTTCCAAGGCCAAAAGACCGCTCAACCCTTTACTGAGCATTCTACCTAACTTAAGAGCTCTTAAGTTGTTCTTTATTGTATTTATGGCTTTGCCGTAGTTGATTCAGAGCAGTGGTTCATATGGAGAGTTGGGGTATTTAAATTCATTTGAAAATTAGAGGAAGCTACCCGATGCTTTGAATAGTTGGTGGTGGCACAGAATTCCAACACAGAAAAACTGGAAAAGAACAAGGGACAGTAGATATTAAAATGATTAAAAGTCCATGAAGAATTTGATCAATTTCAATCAAATTCACACTTAGAGGATCTGTTCTAAACTTTTGTAAAATATGCCAGGATCTAATCAATAACATTTTAGGATAAGCTTTCATTTTGAGGAAAAGGATACGCTTCCTTTCTTGTTCCTTTTATGGAGTAGCTTTAGTTGTTGGCTCTATTCTTTCTCTTGAGTGGGGGTTGTAGTCTATGTCTATTGGTTTTATTATTCCAGATTTCTGGTGCATAACAGCAAAAACCCACTTCACCACTTCTTTAAAGATTGGCTCTTGTAATAATAAGTAGACCACCATAAGAATTTCTAACGTTATGGCTTAAAATGTAGGGGGACAGGCATTCTAAAATATATCAAGTAACACAATTATGGCTTTATATGCCTTTTTTAATCAATTCTACGGTATATGACATGGGTAATGACACTACAACTGTTAAGATGTGCTCAAATTGTCTTTTTCTGATTAACACTAGAATTACCAAAGTCTATGGAAAAACTCATAATCCCGGCCCACTTTAAATTCCTTTGCATAGCTCTGTCAGTGTATTTTGTGTTGTAAATGTACCAATCAGCAAAAGCAGCAAGCAACCTACTATCCCATCCTTCCACCAATGCAGAAAGTTCTCTCAGCTCAAGTCTGTTTACCTGCATGTGAGTTCTATAGGGTAAATAATATATCGTTATTTAGAATACATGCATTTCATGTGTGTTCCGTGTCTACAACAATCTATGTAAACACATAGTTAAAACAGAAATGTTTTTCATGTTTTAGTAATAAATGAAAAAATAACCCAGCCACAGGGGATGCACAAACCAGTGTGTTTCTTCGTGCCGGTCCCATGCCCGGATAAATGGGGAGGGTTACGTCAGGAAAGGCATCCAGTGTAAAATTTTTCCAAATCAATATGCGGACAACAATACAAATTTCCATATGGAATCGGTCGAGCCTCGGGTTAACAACGACTGCCACCAGTACTGTTAGCCAATAGGGTGCTGGTGTAAATTGGGCTACTGTTGGCCAAAGAAGAAGAAGGAGAAGAAGAGGGGGGAGACGTGTCCGGAGGCAGGTAGAGAGGAGGAAAGTAAAGAAAGTGGAACTGAGGGTAAGAACGGGTAAAGGATAAAGATGAGAACGTACTCACAATCGAGGAGAGTGTGTTGAGCAGATGGAAAGATTACTTTGAAAGGCAGATGAATGAAGAGAACAAGAGAGAGAAGAGGTTGTATGATGTGGAGATAGTGAATCAGGAAGTGCAACGGATTAGCAAGGAGGAAGTAAGGACAGCTTTGAAGAGGATGACAAAATGGACAGGCCGTTGGTCCAGATGACATACCTGTGGAAGCATGAAGGTGTTTAGGAAAGATGGCAGTGGAGTTTTTAACTACTGTAGATTGTTTAATGGAATCTTGGAAAGTGAGAGGATGCCTGAGGAGTGGAGAAGAAGTGCCGGTACTGGTGCTGATATTTAAGAATAAGGGGGATGTGCAGGACTGCAGTATCTACAGGGGAATAAAATTGATGAGCCTCAGCATGAAGTTACGGGAAAGAGTAGTGGAAGCTAGGTTAAGAAGTGAGGTGATGATTAGTGAGCAGCAGAATGGCTTCATGCCATGAAAGAGCACCACAGATGCAATGTTTGCTCTGAGGATGTTGATGGAGAAGTTTAGAGAAGGCCAGAAGGAGTTGCATTGTATCTTTGTGGACCTGGAGAAAGCAAATGACAGGGTGCCTCGAGAGGAGCTGTGGTATTGTATGAGGAAGTCGGGAGTGGCAGAAAAGAGTTGTACAGGATATGTAAGAGGGAAGTGTGACAGTGGTGAGGTCTGCGGTAGGAGTGACGGATGCATTCAAGTTGGAGGTGGGATTACACCAGGGTTCAGCTATGAGCCCTTTCTTATTTGCAATGGTGATGGGCAGGTTGACAGACAAGATTAGACAGGAGTCCCCATGGACTATGATGTTTGCTGATGACATTGTGATCTGTAGCGATAGTAGGGTGCAGGTTGAGGAGACCCTGGAGAGGTGGAGATATGCTCTAGAGAGGAGAGGAATGAAGGTTAGTAGGAACAAAACAGAATACATGTGTGTAAATGAGAGGGAGGTCAGTGGAATGGTGAGGATGTAGAAAGTAGAGTTGGTGAAGGTGGATGAGTTTAAATACTTGGGATCAACAGTACAGAGTAATAGGGATTGTGAAAGAGAGGTGAAAAAGAGTGTGCAGGAAGGGTGGAGAATGGGTGTCATGAGTGATTTGTGACAGACGGGTATCAGCAAGAGTGAAAGGGAAGGTCTACAGGACGGTAGTGAGACCAGGGATGTTATATGGGTTGGAGACACTGACCAGAAAGCAGGAAACAGAGCGGAGCTGGCAGAATTAAAGATGCTAAGATTTGAATTGGGTGTGATGAAGATGGATAGGATTAGAAATGAGTACATTAGAGGGTCAGCTCAAGTTGGACGGTTGAGAGACAAAGTCAGAGAGGCGAGATTGCATTGGTTTGGACATTTGCAGAGGAGAGATGCTGGGCATATTAGGAGAAGGATGCTAAGGATAGAGCTGACAGGGAAGAGGAAAAGAGGAAGGCCTAAGTGAAAGTTTATGGATGTGGTGAGAGAGGACATGAAGGTGATGGGTGTAACAGAACAAGATGCAGAGGACAGGAAGATATGGAAGAAGATGATCCACTGTGGGACCTGCCGAAAGAAGAAGTAATAAATGAAAAAATGTAGACAGGAAGTGTATAACGTGTGACGCTTGAAGTCCAAATATCAAATAAACACCTTCACAAAAGGTACAAGTATAACAAAACAAGTGCGCTTTTATTCAAGAATATAACTGCAGAAAAAGAACTCGCGTTAGGGTGTGACATTGACGCGACCTTAAACGAACGCTGTGGTGGTGCAGTTGTTAGAACTGCTGACTCGCAAATGCCTCCATTTAGAGTAGTGAGCTGCTCTTATTCTTACTATTATACAGTAGAATAAAAACATACATTTGATTTGAGTCTGTAACAGCCGGTGTAAATTTATGGTACTTGTAAAGGTTAGCATTTTTTTTTATTCAGTTTTATTCTCTCAGTCACGTTCACCCTTGCCCCGAACGGACACTGCTGTTTTCAAATACAGAAGTGTTATAACAAAGGTGAACTCAGATGAGGATGAGGGTTCTACATTCAAGAAATAGAACAGAAGCCCTCCCCGCAAGAAACGTCCACTCACATATAAGGACAATGCAGCTGCACCAGGCGTAAAGGCGAAAGATGGCACCGTTTGGATGCAGCAACAAGTCGGGTATCATCCTGCCAGTCAGTCTGCCCACACCTGTCATTCAAAGAAAAAGCAGGGCTTACAGAGCTCACCAAGGTATCATGCAAAGTCCTGTATGTGATTATGTTTTGTGATGGTCTTTATATGAAAAAACATTGTTACTTATATAAAAGCCAGACTGAATATTATTTACCTTGAGTTATTTAGCTATCTTCCCACAGTGTAAAGTCACAAGTAGACTGCAGAGCTTCCTCTGATTGATTGAAACGGGCATGCTCACAAAGTACATGTGTATGAAAGTGACTTTAGCTGAAGGTGGAAGCTCCACACAACTGTTGTTATGGTTCTGCCTTTGTCCAGAAATAGTTTCATAACCTTTATGACTTTAGTCTTGAAAAGTCGTTCTCCTGTGGGGCGATTAGGATCTTTTCTTGTATAAGATCAGACACAATTGCATAGGGCTCGAAAGGAGCTTCCACCTAATTTTATACATACTCAAAAGGTTATTAGGTACAAGGTGAATTCGAACCATTTCAATCTATTAAATTGATTGCTGCATATCAAAAGAACAGAAATCTTATGGATATGCTAGAACATGTCTTGTGAAGTATCTAGACAAAAAATCGCTTTGCCTGGGATAGTCCTTTCAAGATGAAAAGGATTATTCATAATACGTTTTCTCAAAGGGAGGCCGCAATCTTTCAAGAAATTCATCTAAATTTAAATAATTGTGTATATGGCATCCAATGCAGGGACTGTGGCCTGATTTATATAGGAGAGATGAAAAATTTGTTGAGATTTATCCAGCATCTTAGATTGACTGAAAACCAGTCTAAACCCACAGCCTTATATCAACATTTTAATTAGGAAGGGCTTAGGCCGGTATATATATATATATGGGTTTTTGAACAAAGCCAGCTTACTTTTTTCTCTGAGGAAGGTTATTTTAACCGAAAACTTGGAAAAGTAAACAATTTTTGGCTCGTGACTAGCAATGGTTCCTGGATTAAGAGGCTCTCAGAAGCAACCAGGGAGCATAGAGCCTACCCACACTGTCACTGTGCTGTGCTAAAACAGTTGCTTAACATGACAAAGAGCTTGGGTTAAAGGCCTGAGGAGCCATATTTGTTGTGTATTTTAAGACTGAAATTAAAATCTTTAAGATATGTGTCACCTTTAGTATTCCCGTTATGCAATGAATCTGATCCTTTCTAAGTTCTTAGTCATTTATTTATTTCATTACTTTATTCTATATTAATTAGTAAAGCACTTTGAGCTACATCTTTTGTATAATTATTAAAGTTGTGAAAGACTGGATTGTATTTGTTACATTAAATACTTGCCGAGTGGTTATTGGGTTTTTAATTTTTTTGGGATTTTTTTTGGAATCTCTTTTGTTATTTATGAAAAAAATACAATTAGTCACTGATATTCTCTCAGCACATCAATTAATGCCATTTTCATATCACTTCAATTGAAATCTTCTACGAATAAAAGTTATTGAACCTCCAAAACTCCAAAAGTGCTTTATTTGGTTACTGTTAAAAAGCAGGTATTTAATGTTGTCTACTAACACATGTAATTACAATTTATTATCTGTTTTTTTATATGGCTCATGGTTACAAAAATATTTAATAAACAAAAATGTGATAACTATGGGTTAGTACGGATTTCAGAGTCACCCGGATTATAAGGATTAAGCAGTATTACAGTAACAGAGAAGATCTCAGATAACACAGACATGTGATTGAGACTTTAGGGAGTTGTACTGCTTGTTTTCTACCCAAACAAACCTTTAAAACCCTAAAAAACCTCATAGTGAGCATTTCCCAATTGCAAAATCACCTGCAAAACAAATTTCAGTTTTCCCGTTTTGCAAAACTTTATGTACTGTACATCTAAACTTGCCTACTTCACTCATCCCCAGTTGTGAAATTCAAAGAAAGAAAAATATCTATTTTGTATTTGGAGAGAAAGTTAAGCATGCATAACTGATAAGAAGTTTGAAATTACTCCTACAGGGCACCAGCCTCCTCAGCTGTAGGAAATATGGATGAAAGAAGACCAAGAAAAAATAAAATATTTTTAGTGGAGGAGACAGCAAAGGAAAAGACCCTGCGTTGAGAGAGAAAATACATCATAAAAACTTTAGCATCCAGTGGAAAATAATCAAAAGCAGTATAATTGCTTCTAGAGGGAGAAAAGGAAAACCTAAACATGAACATTTATGTACATTCAATATAAGATAGGAGCAGTGAAGTGTTTAGTAAAACATAATGAATTTGCTTACATTTTGTTAAAATTGCTATAGAGGGAAAGAAATATATCAGTATAGTCACTCAAAGGCAAGGGATGAATATTATATAAAAGAGACATAAAAAAGCAAACACAATTGAGTGTTTTGCACCACCAATTTAAAGGTAAATAAATAACGCCCCGTACCCCTTCGTTTCACGATTGCTAATCTTGTATCCTGTAGTCTCTGATCATTTGCTTTTCAAGAGTAAAAGCTTTTGGCTGCCTTCCAGAGAAGTCCCCATGTAGTAATGTCTTCACTATGAGTTGATGTCAGACATGAACAAAATTGAATTTTTCCAAAAATAAAAAAGTGATATAATAAATCTCTCCCAGGCATTCAAATATGTTATCATTCTATGACACACTTAATCTTTTCTTTAAGATTTTGTTATTCAACAAAACCAATAATGGTTTTCAAATCAGCATTATAATCATTGATTATATTCATGTTTTAAGTTTGGCTAATACAAAAACATACATTAGAGATTCTTTTTTAAAATGTGTTGTCTTTACATTATAAGACATGTTGTAGTTTACAGTTAATATAATATTAGCTAAAATAATTCTGAAATGCTGGAGATTTTAAACTGACTGTTTACCATATACAGTATGAACAGAGCTATGATTATTCTTAATTCCAACAAAGCCCATAATTATTCAGGAAAACTGTCATAAAATAAGAGTCATAATAAGTGAGAGGTTACACTTAATTAATTCATTACTTGTAAAACTCCACTTTGCAGGGGAAAAAAAAGATTATATACATTTGTGAGCCTAATATTTCTATTTTTGAATTTCTGTTTTTCCCCCAATAGCTAAGTAACACTGTCAGTGTCATTGTTAGGGAAATACTTTGTTTTAATGCAATGAAATGTCACTTACACTGCCTATAAAATCTATTCACCCCCCCCCTAGAATTGTATTCATTTTTTTTATTATTAGAAAATTGAATCACAGTGGATTTAATTTGGCTTTTTTCAAACCAAACAACATAAAAAAGAGTCTTTAATGTCAAAGTGAAAACAATCTCTGCAAAGTGGTCCTATTTCATTGTATTAAAGTTGGAAGAAAACATGATATCAATTACTTTGTGCTTTACATTTGCAATTAATATATTTATAAAAATAACAATAAATTACTTAAATAATAGTACTTACAATAGACTGTTACGAACTTCAATGTACCATTTATGTGGCCTCTTTCCTGTCCTGAATGTAGTACTAGCGTGTTGTACCATGTTAGCCATTATGGATGTTGTGAGAAGTCGAGAAAAATGACACCTTTTATTGGCTAACTAAAAAGATTACAATATGCAAGCTTTTGAGGCTTCCCCTTATTACATCTTGCCTGAAGAAAAGGGGCCTGAGTTGCCATGAAAGCTTGCATATTGTAATCTTTCATGATAGCCAATAAAAGGTGTCATTTTGCTCGACTTCTGACTACTGTCAGAGTTTTTAAATTAAATTTGAAAATTCAGTCATTTTCTAACTTGCTTAATCCTGAACAGAATCACTGGGGGTGCTGGAGCCTATCCCAGCTATCACAGGGCACAAGGCAGGAGGAACAAACTCCACACAGAGTGCCAGTACATCACATGGCAAACACACACACACATCTCAGCCACAAACTTGGGCCAGTTTAGCATCGCCAGTCCACCTAACTGCATCTATTTGGACTGTGGGAGGAAAGCCACGCAGACATGGGGAGAAAATGCACACTCCACACAGAAAGCACTCGAGACGTGTACCCTGTTTTCCTTACTGGGAGGTAGCAGTGCTACCACTGCAAAATCTGTGAATTGCTAAACTGATTGCAAATATAAAACACAAAATAATTAATCACATAATAAACACCCCTTTTACATGACACACCCAAACCAATGCAAACACTTGACGACTGACTTTAGAATCATTTCTCGACAAGGCTTATTTTTGTGCAGTAGGGACAGCTTGCTCATCTGTGCAATTCTAGCCCAGTTGTACTGTAAAACATTTAGAGGTTGCTTCTTTCTGAACATTTTATTTGAATTTTACTTTGCATTTACTCTTACTCTTAACTGGCTAAGTGATTAGTAAACCATAGCAAGCAATAAAAGAAAATGAAACAGTGAATATTCTAGTAATAAGGTGGAGTTCCCAGAACATTCCAGCAGTAATAATTGTTGCCTGTATAAAGTGTTGAAAAATTCACAACTGATAAATCATTACACATAACAGTCATAACAGTAACAGTGCTTTACTTTGATATAGAATTTATTGAACTAATATGGCTTCACCTGGTTTAAGATCTGACCCAGAGAATCAGCTGCTTGGAAAACCCGTCTCTCATTTATCCACAGCACGCGGACTTGACATGCTGCAGTTAGTCCACTTTCAATATTTGAAAGAAGGGGAAATTACAAGATGGCCTCCACAGCAGTCATTTCAGTTTATTCTTTGGCTGGTCACAAACCATTGCAAGACTGTTCCAACTTCATTAAAAACAGTGCTAAAATTGCAGATGTTCAAGAGTGGAAGAGTGACCTCTTAACTGTTTTTATTTTCATTTAAATTTTGTGCGTTTTTATAAATATGATAAAGAATAAAACTAGCTCGCTGGAGAACTTGAATCATCACTGGTGCAATCATTTAGGTTTTGAAGTTTTATAATTAGTTCAATGGAGATCACCTGTAATTAGACCAAATGTTCCTCCTCTGCAGGGTCTAACTTGTGGTGAGTCAGTATGGTGGCCTATCCTGAGTCATGTAACCACAACAGTGTGCCTGTCTTAGATATACAAAGTAAATAGAGAATTGCAAGTAAGTCAAAACAACAAAATAATAAACCCAAAAATGGGGCACGTAATTGTGACACACGGCAGAAAATATCAGTTTAGCTCAATGATGTTATTAATTACGTGAAAACTGCAATTGTCCTTATTACAAAGACTGGCTCAAAGTTGTCACTGTGTTACGATTCAAAGTTTTGAGTAAGATACATTTCTTCTCACTCATATTTTGGGTTTTTTTTGGGATTTCACTCTTTTTTGCACCACTACATTGGGACATGTTTCATGGGTACTTGTTTATTGTTTATTATTAAGTACATTGTTGCCAGCTATATGTTGTTTCTTTTGATGTCATTGTGTACGCTCCAATTAAGATAATGCTGCATCATTAGTATCCAATTATTGGATTAAAAATCAATTTCCTCAGACTATTTTCACATTCTTTATGCACTGCCAGGGAATTGAGCAGTTTCAGTATTTTTGCAACAACAACAACATTTATTTATAGAGCACATTTTCATACAACGCAGTGGGTAGCGCTGCTGCCTCACAGTTAGGAGACTTGGGTTCGCTTCCGGACTGGTTTCCTCCCACAGTCCAAAGACATGCAGGTTAGATGCATTTGAGTTTCTAAATTGTCTTTAGCTTGGTGTGTCTGTGTGCGCGCGCGTGCCCTGTAATGGGCTGGCGCCCTTCCCAGAGTTTTTTTCCTGCCTTGTGCCCTGTGTCGACTGGGATTGGTTCCAGCAGACCCCCGTGACCCTGTAGTTAGGATATAGCGGGTTGGATAATGGATGGATGGATAGATTTTCAAAGTGCTTTACAGGATGAAGAGAAAAAAAGACAAAATATAAGAATAAAATTAGGCAATACTAATTAACATAGAATAAAAGTAAGATGGCCAGGGAGGACAGAAAAAAAAAACCAACTCCAGATAGCTGGAGAAAAAAAAAAAATCTGCAGGGGTTCTGAGGCTACAAGACTGCCCAGGCCCCTCTAGTCCTTTTACCTAAAATAAATGATCTCAATCAGTCCTCATGGTTTTCAGGGTTCACATGGAAGAACTTGATGATGGTCATGTGAATCTTTGGCCTTCAATCCATCAATGTAAGGGCAGCATTGTGCTTTGATCAGGTGGTGGTGGCGCAGATCACAACCATCAAAAACCAGTAAAAGAACAGCAGAGAAAATAGGGGTTAGTAAGGATCCACCATGAATGATAATGATAATTAAATGCATATACAGAATATCAGGGTTAAACTAAAATGAAGCTACGAGAAAGCCATGTTAAAGTAAGTGCTCCACTGTATTAGCCTGACAAATTTCTATCGGTAAGCTATTCCAGATTTTAGGTGCCCAACAGCAGAAGGCTGCCTCACCACTCCTTTTAAGTTTAGCTCTTGGAATTATAAGCAGACACTCATTTGAAGAGCTAAGATTACAATTTGGAGTGTAAGGTGAAAGGCTTTCTGAAATATAGGATGGAGCAGGATTATTTAAGGCTTTGTTAAACATAAGCAGAATTTTAAAGTCAATTCTAAATGGTACGGGTAACCAATGTAGTGACAACAAAACTGGAGAGGTGTGCTCTGATTTTATTTTCCTAGTTTCCTAGCATTCTGCACTCATTGCAATCGATTGATGTCTTTTTCAGGTAGTATTGAGTGGAGTGCGTTACAGTAATCTAGCCGTCTGAAAACAAAAGCATGAACTAATTTCTTAGCATTTTGCAAAGTTATAAGAGATCTAACTTTTGCTCTATTTCTTAAGTGAAAAAATGCTGTCCTAGTAATCTGATTAATATGTGATTTAAAATTTAGAGTCATTTAGAGTCATTAATTACCCCTAAATTATTTATCTCTGTCTTGACTTTTAAGTCTAATGGATCAAGTTTATTTCTAATGCCCTCATTATATCCGTTTTTGCCAATCACTAAGATTTCCGATTTCTCCTTTAGTTTAGTTTGAGAAAATGACTACTCATCCATTCAGAAACACAAGTAAGACATTGTGTTAGTGAGACAAGAGAGTCAGGGTCATCAGGCGCTATTGATAAATACAGTTGTGTTTTGTCCGCATAGCTGTGGTAGCTCACGTTATGCCTTGAGATAATAGCCAGGGTTATTAAAGAATTAACAAAACAAAAAAAAATGGAGTAGTTGACTAGAAGGCCCTGTTGAATCAACTGGAGACTTGGAAGCGATGAATGGACACTTAGATTTGGAAGCAATAGCAGCAGACTTAGGTTTGCATGTATAGTCATGTGAAAAAGTGAATATACCCCATGGAAACTGTTGACCTTTTCAACATATTTGAACAGGCAAACAATAGATCTGCATGCAAGCAGTGTCTACTGATAAAGGTGATACACCTGAACAAATGAGACATGTAACTGACATGGTGCATTCGTTCTAAATTAACAAAAATGCAGATTTGTCATTTGTAAAAAGAAAGTACGCCACCATTTATCACCACTTTAAATACATATAATTAGAATCAGGTGTTCCAGATTATGTGCCAATAATTACAGCTTCCTCGGGAAGTATGGAGGTGGAACCTGTCTCATTTAAAGAGCAGATATCTAGATTCTTCTATTGTTTTTACTATTTGCACGTCAAGATCAGAACAGCTCTAACACTCTCAGAAAGAATGGTGTGGAGACCTATGAGTCCAGCAAAGGATCTAGATCACCAAATTAATTTAATTCGGTCATTCCACTGTAAGGAAAATCATCTTTAATTGGCATAAGTTTCAAATGACTTCTCATATGTCCAGGACTACCAGTGCTCAATGACTTTATTTGATTTTATATGTCTCCAAGAACCACAAAATTTTGTCATTGGATAAAATTCGTGCAACAGTAGGTGAAAATTCATGCATCTATAATCAGTGTGGAAAGCAGCCCAGACACAGACAGGCAGACACTGATGGTTCCAAACCAAACACATGTTTATTCATATTTTACTATTACAACACCGCAAAGCACATCCCAGTGCCCCTGCACCACACACACTCAAGTCCAGGCCTTTTCCAATGATGTCTCTCTTCCTGACCGCCTCCACTCCTGTCCTCCGAGCTCTGTCCTCTTCCACCCAACTCCAGCTATCTAATTGATGGAGGCAGCCCCTTTTATCCTCACCAGGTGCCGCCCAATGAGCTTCTGCCGGCACTCCATGGTGTGGCGGAATTGCCGGCCGTGCACTCGGATGCACTCCGGGTGTCCCTGGTCTTCGTTCCCCCAGCACTTTCCTTGTGTGGTGGAAGATGCTGAGGACCAGTGCTCTTCAGGCCTCTGGGTGCCCCCTGGCGGTGACCACAGGCCCCTATAGGGTTGAGCTTCCATGCTCCTTTCCCATGGTCCCCATAGCCACCAGGGCAGTCGCCCCCTTGTGGTCTGGAGGAGGCGTAATCCCTCCTTCGGTCCTTCCGGGTGTCTCGGCTGGGTACCGCCCCCAGCCGTCTCGCCACATCAGAAAGAGATCAAACAAATTTGACCTGCATGCAAGGTGTACCAGAAAAAAAGCTTTTGCTGTCCAAAAAGAACATTAGAGCAAGACTATAGTCTCCTATATCATAGAAATGATTATCTTCTTCAATATCCAGAATTCTCTCTGTAAATGATGCTCCTGCTGAAAGCTGGGACATTATTTCTTTTAGTTGATTACAATTTTCCAAAATTGTTTCAGGAGATGTATGATTATTTAACTGATCATAAAATTACTCATAATTGTTACATTAGCCTACCAGAAAAAGAGCTTGCAAAATGCCTAGATCTTACGGCAATAAGCTACTTTAAAGGCCATGGTGTTTTAGTTTATAAAAGCAGTTCATTTTACTATGTGGGAGTGCTTGAAAATTAAAAAGGGGTTGCTTGAAAGGTAACCCAGAGTGAACAAGAACTGATTCACAATGCATAAGACAAATCCAATAAGCATAGCAAAAATAATCAGTAAACCACTAAATCCAAATCAAAAATTAACACAAAGGTCTGCACCAAACTCCAATGAACCACTGATGAGGATTCTTTCCCTTGCAAAACATACGGTCAGAGAGAGGTCTCAGCAGCAGTGGCATTATAGAACAGGATTCATCACGATTCAATTCCCATATACAAATTTGTACCTGCTTTCATTTAATTTCTAATTTCACTGAAAATATAGATGTAATATCAGGGACATTGTAAAGTTCAAACCATGGCAAAATTGATTGCTGGTTATGTCAGATTATCAGAAAACATCCTGCTCACTCTCTATGTGCATATACTTAATTTTTTTTCATATAACACAAGAAAAAACAGCAAATAAAGAGATTTCCATCTAATTAAATGAAATACCAAATGGACTTTAACAGTGAGAGTTCACATCATAGCACATTACTATTTGTCTTATGACATATAATTTTTTATTTAAATGAAGAATGAGTCAATGTTATGGATAATTGTATTATTCTACAAATTGAACCCTATTTGCTGTTGCATTACTGGTTCTGTACTTCACAGAATATCAGAAGAGCATTGTTTCAGAACATTATACAATGATACCACCATGTTACTATATGAACTTTACCAAATATATCTGCTACTTTGTGTGTGGCTATCAATAATGGAAAGAGAAAATTTGGAAAACCAAACCTCATCTACATCTATACTTTACTGCTTAATCTGATCTAATATTTGTATAATCTAGTTATTGCCTCTCACACTTCAAAGAAACCAAGAAAACACACCTGAATTAAACTAACAATATCCATGTAACACTTTATAATGAACAATTCTATACAAAATGAAAGGACTGCTGATTCATTTACTGACAAAAAAAAGGTGTTTTGACTTTACCTCCGAAGTCCTAAAGAAGCAACAATAAAGTAGTTTTATGTGGACTGTGACATGCATGAATTCCAGAAAACACAGATAACGACAAAGTAAGCTGTCGACGTATCAGCAGACTTGCGAACAGTTCTGTAAATTTTCTAAAGATGTCCTTATTGACAGAATATCCACTCATGTCCCCTGGTCACTAACTAGTGGTAGCAAAACACTGACATTGCATCTGTTAGATAACTAAGAGTAGCCTTTTCTTTGTAACCAATTCATCAAACTTTGCCCCTCAATATGTCAATCAGGAGTTCTTAACCATTTTGAGAATGCATCATTTCTTTGCTTTTAAAATTTCCTCCTCAGAAAGTGATGGCCCATGAAAGGATGACTTTGTTTAATGTTGAAGTAAGAAAAGTCAACGTTATATTCGGCTAATTACTATAGCTGCAAATATTTACAGCAGCGAGATTTTTGCAACCACTGGCCTTTCATTTCTACCGCACAACTATGTTGCAACTCCCAAATTAAGAATGCCTGACTTAAATTCTCCTTTGAGTCTTGGTGTTTCTTTTGTGTCCTATCAAACTTCACAAGGGTGCAAAACCTGCTCTTGCCACACAGTGCTGCAACCACATCCAGACTCCATCGGGAGGCATGTCCATAGCCATGGGTAGTCATGGCATTTGCACCAGCTAATATATTGTACTGTACCTCAAATGAAGGATGTGTTATTGTGTTCATAAAAATTACTTATGAACACTTTGAAATCACTAGTTTTTTTTGTCCGGCACCTCCTGACTCACCAATATGAGAAATATGATATAACTTTTGACGTCTCGTAATCTTTTGTTATGCGAGACTTGAAGCTTTTTGGGGATCCCTCCATACAGTACGTTTGGCTCTCTAGACACTAAGAATGGTACCAGCTAAACTACTGTGGTACACAGTGGGATTATTTACAAATTTCAAAATATAGTTCTATAAATTATAAAAAGCAGCAAAGAATAAACCCAAAATGTCAACAGCTGTCTTCCTTAAACAATACAAAATCCACTAAGCTTCTAGGGATTCAAACAGCAAAAAGAAAGGAGATCAAAGATTAACTTACAATAATAGTCAATCAAGTACATTTAGTATCAGCTATTGGTAGTTTCACTCAGAAAATAATTACAAATGGTGTGTATGAAGATTTCTTGACTATTGAACATTCAAATTTTTGTTGTAGTACTTAAAGTGTGGAGGGTTTTCTCCACAGAAATCAATTGAAGTGGGAGGTGTTAAATGGGTGTGTCTGTCTGCAGCCAATAAGCAAGCTGAAGCTCCACTTCTGTCATTGGGGTTGTACTTTTAAACATGTTGCACTGCAGTGATGCCCTGTTAATGGATAGTAAAAAGTAGCCTACTTAACTTTAATAAGCCCTATTACTTATCACTGCTTTTTTCTATTTCTTAAAATGAAAAGGAGGCATGCATTCCGAAATGGGGTAAGGGACACTTGGGTCACCAAGCCACCCTTTTGTGCCTGTCCCTAAGAGGCAGACACTAAACACAACATAAGAGGACATTATATTGCACATAGATACTAAATAAAACATAAACATAATAATACTAACAAATGCATAAACACATGAAAAATGCTTTCAAATAAACAAAAAAGACAAAGAAAAAACTATAAACCTAAACCAGGGAAAAAACCCTGGCTACACAACATAACAACCGGAAGATGAATGTAAGGCTAATGCCAGAAAAATGTCTTAGAGGGCTGAATATTTTTTTGGTGGCTGGCAGAAATTCACAGCAGAGCAGCTGCCGGCCACTGGAGCCCACTTCACGCAGGTGCCAGCTGCCAGAGCTAAAGGCAGATCTGGTGAGACAGCGCAAAACAAACTCCGTAGACAATGTTTTGCATATTATTGCTAACTCGGACTCTGACTTATCGCACTCTGATTTTGATATAAGCGATCTGGAGATTGAAAATGAAAGTGGCATGCCAGTATCAGCTGATCAGTCCCCAGCTAATCGTAGTGCTGAATGTATTCGTGTAGTGGCCAGTGGCTACGTGAGGACACTACTATATGTTGTTATAAGTTGACACCTACCTCAAAAGAGTTAAGACAAAGTCAGAACCAGTGTTGTCTAATGCTAACAAAAAACTGTAGTCAAAAGGGATCACTAAATGTTTCATTATTAAAAATAACTATAATGACACGCTCAAAAGTATCTGAATCATCCCCAATCTTGGATGCAAACAGATGGATGCATCTGCTTATACAGCATCATACTGGTGAAGTACACATACTGGTGTAGTGTGAATCTGGGGCACACCCCTTAGTGACTAGGCATTGCATCCTAGCAACAGGACCATCAAAATGTCATTGCAGTAAACAAAATCATTAAAAGAATAAATTGTAAGTCATTCTAATGACTGAATTTAAACAAAATAATAATGTAATAATGTTCTTTAATAGTTTAAAAACATCTAAACATGCAAAGGAAAAGCTTAGAAAAAATCTATTAAATGCTTAATACATTTTTAATGATGCCTACATCGTGACATTTTTGTTGCTACTTTTTGACCACACATTTTTGTTTCATGATTTGGCACTGATGTCCATTCTTAACATTCTCATTTCTACCTTTGCCCTCTTTTTTAGATAGATAGATAGATAGATACTTTATTAATCCCAAGAGGAAATTCACAGTTTTTTGTTTTACAATGTTTTTTGACCATTCCTTTGGATTTTCCAATTTTTAGATAGATAGATAGATAAGATAGATAGATAGATAAGTATGCACCACAATCAGTAAAACAGAGAAATAAAAAACAAATTCACTGTATGGTAACTTATAATTTCTGAAGAGTGGTTATTAGGTATGCATATTCACAAGACAAATTAATGAAAAAAATATCAAAACAAAGTTGTTTAATGGAAACACATATAGATCTGAGGGATAAAAACCAAAAGAAGAACCAGACTTAAAGTCATGAGTATGGCAAGGTCAACACAAAGGGACAGTTTTTGAATCTGAGACATCATTACTATCACAAACACAAGGAGTCTTTTTTTTTTTTTAAAAAAAGTTCTTCTAAAAGGTTGCGCAGCTGGTCTTACTGTTTTTCTTTACTAGACCATTAAAAAAAACTACAAAAAACCCCAAAAGTATCTCCTTGAAATCTGACAACCCTTGTGCTCTCTATCATCATCTCATATACATTATACATTTATAGTTGCAATGATAAAACTAAAGTTTGATATTAAGCTACAATAGCACTTGACAAAAGATACATTAAATCTTAAGATGTGATTTCTCCTGTCTCGCCTCCTCTCTTCAGGATTCTTTCTTCAAGATACAGTATGTGCAATTTTTTTAAATGAATGAAATGTGCTACCGTGCTGCACCTTGATGTAAAATAGCTAGCAGTGTTTGAAGAGAAATCAGGTATCCATGTGCTTTGATCTGTCTATCTTAACACATCACTCAGCCTGGCCCTGAAAACCATAAACGACTCATAAGAGACATTGAGAGAGGCATCACAATATGAAATCTGTGAAGGCAGATACTTCTTTGTGTTTCCGGGCACCAATAGAACTCATAAGCTGAATTACTTAAGATTTTCACTGAATATTCACTTTGTTGCCCATTTTCTGTAGCCTTGGGAAGAAGATTGACTGCAGTTACTCTGAACATTCAGCAGTCATCTTGAGAATCACACCCTTGTGCTCCTATTGTTCTTTTTACGTTGCTTTGCAGCAAGCTTAATAGTAGAATCCCTGAAGCCTAGGAAAAAAGTCATAATCCCAGGCCACCTTAAATCATTTGTACCTCTCCATTAGTATCTTCTGTTTTGCAAATGTATGATCAGCACAAGCAGCAGGCAGCCTGCTATCCCATCCCCCACACCGCCACAGCTCAACTCAGGCAAA
This sequence comes from Polypterus senegalus, assembly GCF_016835505.1. Taxonomy (NCBI): domain Eukaryota; kingdom Metazoa; phylum Chordata; class Cladistia; order Polypteriformes; family Polypteridae; genus Polypterus; species Polypterus senegalus. Next base: position 39,239,122 of record NC_053155.1, read on the forward strand.
AGTTCTCGCAGTTTCAGTCTGTTTATCTGGGTGTAAGGTGCCTGGAGTTGTAAAGGGTAAATAATATACCATTACTGGGAACATATCATGTCTGTAACGATCTGGGTAAATGTAGGATGACAGGAAATGTGAGGCAAGAAATTTTGAACCCATGGCTAAAACAGAAACTTTTTTCAGGTTATAGTACTAATGACAAGATTTTGACATGAAGTGTATAATAATAATTCATTACATTTATATAGCTCTTTTCTCAGTACTCAAAGCGCTGTCCACACAGGGAGGAACCGGGAAGTGAACCCACAATCTTCCACAGTTGCATGAAGACTGAAATCCAAACATCGAAAAACACTTTCACAAAAGGTATAACAAAAGTGCACTTTTATTCAAGAATATAACAGAAGAAAAAAAATCAGGTTAGGATTAGGGTAGGGGGAGTCTGTAACAGCCGGTGTAAATTTATGGTACTTTTAAAGGTTAGCATTTTTTTTTTATTCAGTTTTATTCTCTCAATCACGTTCACCCTTGCCCCGATCTGATACTGCTGTTTTCAAATAAAGACATGCTATAGCAGAGGTGAACTCAGATGAGGATGAGGGTTCTACAGAAAGAGAACAGAAGCCCTCTGCGCAAGAAATGTCCACTCACACATAAGAACAAGACAGCTGCACCAGGTGTAAATGCAAAAGATGGCACCGTTTGGATGTAGCAACAGGTGTTGGACATTTTTCGGGACGAATGGACTGGGACTCGCAAGACACCCCGCGGGGGGAGGTTTGTCAACCGAGTCATTTCGCTGCAACAGCAGATTGCCAGCTTGTCCTCTATTGTGGTGGAACATCAGCAGCGAGAGCAGGAAGCAAAAAAACGTAATTATGACAAGACGAGTTTAAGAAGGGGGATCACGTGCTTCTGTTGATCTCGTCCGATTCACATACATTTCGGGCTAAATGGCAAGGGTCAACAGAAACCCTTTCGCATATTAATCTTTTAAAGAAGAGGAACCACCCTCATGAAGTTCTGGTCACAGTCGTGGTGGTCCATCAGACCGAGGTCACCACTGGGGATGATTTAGCTGACACCCAGAGAGCGGAATTGCTTTCGCTGATTGAAGGTAATTCGGACGTCTTTCTGGCAGCCTGGCTGGAGGACGATTGCAGAACAATGAGGATGTGAGGTTTCTGAATTCTCTAAGTAGGGATGTGAAGTTTCTGAACTCTTTTGGGACCCCACTAACAGGACAGCATGGCGAAATGCGTCCCGAAGTGTGATTGTCGCGTCCATGGAAGATTGCTTGTCCATTGCCAGGGTAACCAACCGCAGGCTCACAACTCTGCAGTAGAGCACCGCGGAAGGAAATCAAAGATGATTGTGGTCACTCTATAAATGCCTCTCATCGATGGGTGATGCAAGAAACATTATAAATGCAGGGAATAGTATTACTTGGCCACTATAATTTTTGTCGAACCTGATATTAAAAAAATGATTTCTGATGCAGAATATGATTTTGTGATGACTTGGCTACAATTCAGAGCAGTAACTTCTAAGTTTGTATTTAACACTAATGATTCGAATAATGAAGAAATTTAAAGTTTAAAGAATTAGTTTGCTACATGAGTCTCAAAGTTAACTTTTTGGATTTTCATATGGATTTTTTTTCTGAAAATCTATGAGCAGTGAGCAAAAGACATGAAAAGAATAATGTATTATACAAAATATATTTGCATGTTTAATAATAAAGAGTATAATACAATATATTAAACAGATTCAACTGTACATTTAAATATTTAATTGCATTTGACAGCTTTATTATACTTATAATGGTCTGCATTTTTCTTTTTTCAGTAGTGAGATATTAAAAGACAATTGATTGTATATATATATATATATATATATATATGTGTATATATATATATATATATACACACACACATTATATATATGTGTATATATATATATATATTGTCAACGGCACCCGGGCACAGACAGGCAGACATCTTGTTTTGCACAAACCACCACACGTTTATTTATACCATATACAATTGTTTGGTCACAAAGACCCCAGTCCTTTGGTCACACAGACCCACACAAGTGCACAAACCCCTTCCCAAAGTCCTGGCCTCACGATGCCTTGCTTCGGGCCGCCTTCATCCTCTCCTTCTGCCTTGTCCTCCTTCCACCCGACTCCAGCCTCGAATGTATGAAGGACGGCCCCTTTAATAGAGTGCCCGGATGAGCAGCAGGTGTTCCCGGAATTCCTCCGTTGGCCACGCCCCAGCGTGGCGGAAGTGCCGGCTGTCCTCCTGACAGCCCTCCGGTAACACCAAAGGTCTTCCCCCCAGCACTTCCTGGTGTGGCGGAAGTGCTGGGGCAACAAGTCTCCAAGACATCGGGGCGCCTCCTGGCGGTGACTACGGGCCCCTACAGGGAAAGGCTTTCATGCCCTTGACACGTGGCCCCCAAAGCAACCCGGAAGGCGAACCCCACGTGATCCAGGCAGGGCTCTGACCCTCTTCCGTTCCCTCCTGGCGTCCCGGCTGGGTATATATATATAAATGAAGCCATTATAGAATGAATTATTAAACATAAGGAAAAGGTCTGAATGAAACTCAAGGGTTAACTAAATGTAACTTAAAGCTGAAAGTGCAAGAAGTCTCTGTGTTGTCTTAGAGAAACTACCAAAGTCATTTTCCAAAGTTAGAATGAGGTACAAAAAGTAATGAACAACCCTCCAGAGAGAGGGGAGTTACATTTGTGGGAAAGCTTATATACCTCTCCTATGAAGTGTTGCTAAGATAAATAGGACAATCTGCAAAATACTTCTCTTAATGAAGCTCTGCTCAGAATGATGGGATAATCGATGAGTCAGAAATTACAGGTGACGTTAGTTAATTGGAGAAGGCAATACAGGTCTGCATATTAAGAGTTAGATAATATGATGTTTTAGATGAGGTAATGGTAATGTGGTCTATGGCTAGCTTGTCGTCCCGGCCAATACCCCCAGGCCGCCAGATGGAGCCCTCCCTGCAGTATGGAGGTGCCCTGAAGACCAGCAGGGAATCATGGACAATGGAGTTTTTTTTTTTTATTAATTTTATTGCAATCCATACAAAGCAATCAAGTTTTCACAAAAGAAAATTGAGTTAAGAACAGATCGATCCCCACCCTGAGAGAGAGAGCAAGCCAAACGCGTGTAAAATTTAAGGCTTGTAAACATACCTAAATAAATAAGTTCTCTGTGCTTCATGAACTTATTTTAAAATATTACTAATTAGATCCTGCCATGTTTTGAAAAAAGTCTGTACAGATCCTCTAACTGAGTATTTGATTTTTCCAATTTCAAATAATATAACACATGTTTCCCACTGACTTAAGAGAGGAGAGTTTGGGTTCTTCCAGTTTATCAGAATAAGTCTGCGTGCCAAGAGTGTAGTGAATGCAATCACAATTTGTTTGTCTTTCTCCACTTTAAGCCCTCTGGAAGAACCCCAAACACAGCTGTTAATGGGTTAGGAGGGATTGTGAGTCCAAGGCTGTCTGAGAGGTAATTAAAAATTTTGTCCAGAATAATGTTAATTTGGTGCAGGCCCAGAACATGTGACCCAGTGAGGCTGGGGCTTGGTTGCAACGTTCGCAGGTTAGATCATGCCCTGGAAACATTTTGGAGAGTTTTAGTCGAGACAGATGTGCTCGATATATAATTTTAAGTTGTATAATTGCATGCTTTTGCATATGGAGCTTGAGTGAATTCTCTGCATTGCTACTTTCCACTCCTTTTCTGATATATTAATTGAGAGATCTTTTCCCAGTGTCCTCTTGGATCTTTGAAAGGAGGGATTGTAAAATGATTTTATATATTGTAGAGATGGAGTCCTTGAGATTGAGCAATATTTTTTCCAGCATGGATGAGGGTGCAAGATGAGGAAAATCTGGAAGGTTCTGTTTAACAAAGTTCCTGATTTGAAGATAGTGAAAGAAATGTGTAGCTGGAATGTTAAATTTGGAATGTAATTGTTCATAGGATGCAAAGACGTTGTCTATATAAAGATCTCTAAGCAAGTTAATTCCAAATTTTTCCAGATAAAAACTGCATATGTTTGTGAAGGTTGAAAGAGGTGGTTCTCTTGCAGAGGTGCCACAGATAGAAGCTTCTCCGTCTTAAAATGCTTTCTACATTGGTTCCAGATTCTAAGTGAGTGGAGCACAATTGGGTTATTAGTGTATTGCCGATAACGTGTGTTTATTGGAGCACAGAGCAAGGAATACAAAGAAGTACTGCAGGATTTTACTTCTATTGCGGTCCAAGCCTGTGTATGTTCTTCTATTTGTGTCCAGGTTCTTATCGCCTGTATATTTGCTGCCCAGTAATAAAACTGGAAGTTAGGTAGAGCCATGCCGCCTTCTGCCTTTTGTCTTTGTAGGGTCGCTCTTTTGATGCGTGGATGTTTTGAATTCCAAAAAAATGAGGTTATTGTTGAATCTAATTGCTTAAAGAATGATTTATTAATGTATATTGGATGTTTTGAAATAAAAAGGAGCTTAGGAAGAATATTCATCTTAACAGTGTTAATTCTTCCAGCTAGTGTGAGATGAAGGGTTGACCATCTATGCAAGTCTTGTTTAATTTTTTCCATGCAGACGAGAAATTTTGTTGATAAAGAGCTTTATGTTTACTTGTGATGTTTACCCTAGGTATTTAAACTGTTCTGCAATGATAAAAGGTAGGGTGTCTAATCTAATATTATATGCTTGAGAATTCACTGGAAAGAGTACACTTTTATTCAGATTAATTCTGAGACCAGAGATCTTTTGAAATTCTGTGAGTGCTGCTAAGACTGCAGGCACAGAATTTTCTGGGTCCGATATATACAGTACCATATCATCTGCATATAATGAGATTTTCTGTTCCAGTCCTTCTCTGCTAATCCCCTTTATCTGATCAGTATTTCGACAATGTATTGCCAGTGGTTCAATGGCAATGCAAACAGCAGCAGGTGACAAGGGCATCCTTGTCTAGTGCAACGCTCTAGTTTAAAGTAGTCTGAGCAAATGTTGTTGATGCAAACTGAAGCTTCTGGGTTAGTATACAGTAATTTAATCCATGCACAAATGTTCGGGCCAAACCCAAACTTCTCCAATGTAGTAAAAAGGTATTTCCATTCAATCATGTCGAATGCTTTTTCTGCATCCAATGATAATAATATTTCTGGGGTGTTTGATTTAGTTGGTGAGTATATTACATTAAACAGGCGTCGAAGATTTGAAGATAAGTGTCGGCCCCTAATAAATCCAGTTTGGTCTTGTGATATTACGAGGGAGCACTTTCTCCATCCTTCTAGCTATGATTTTAGAGAGTATTTTAACGTCGTTATTCAGAAGTGAAATTGGTCTGTATGATGCACATTGTAATAAGTCCTTATTTTGTTTTGGAAAGACAGTGATTAGTGCTTGGCGAAAGGTTTGCGGGAGAGATTGGTTATCTCTGGCTTCTGTAAATGTTGCTAATAGGAGGGAGCTAGCTGAGCGGAGAATTTCTTGTAAAACTCTGCAGGGTAGCCATCAGGGCCTGCTGCTTTCCACCTTGGAGTGACTTTATAGCATCTAGTAATTCTGATAATGCCAGAGGTTTATCAAGTTCCTCCACACTAAAAGCGTCTATTTGTGGTATCTGTAATGTATCCAGAAATGCATTAGATTGTGTATTGTCTTCTTTAAACTCAGTAGTATATAGGGATTTATAGTAGTCTCTGAAAGTGTGCATTATATTTTTGTGTTCGATGATTTTATCTCCATTCGTGTTAGTGATTACCGAGATTGCGCTTCACACTTCTTGCTTGTGAATTTGTTCAGCTAAAAGCTTATTAGCTTTCTCCATGTTCATATAATGATGTCTGGATTTGTAAATTAGTTGTTCAGTTTCTTTAGTTGTCAAGAGGTTTAATTCTGAATGTAGAGCCTGCCTCCTCCTATGTAGAGTCTGCTTGGTAGTCTGGCATGTTCTTCATCTATTTTAGTAATTTCGCTTTTATCTCTGCTACTTTCTTGGCTTCGGATTTATTTCTGTGGGAAAGATATGAGATAATCTGTCCTCTTAAGAAGGCCTTAAGAGTTTCCCAGAGTATTCCTGCAGAGATCTCGGGGATGTATTTGTCTCTAGAAAGAATTTGATTTGTTTGGATATAAATTCAGTACAATTCTCGTCAGCTAATAGAAGCGGGTTGAGGCCATCTGCGGGTGAGTGTATGGGGCTTAGTAATTTTAGCACCAAGATCATAGGTGCATGGTCAGAAATAACAATAGCATCGTATTTGCAAGATTTAATCTTAGGCAAGAAGTTATTGTCTATAAAGAAGTAATCAATCCTTGAGTAGCAATGATGTACTGGTGAGTAGAAAGAATATGTTCTTGAATTTGGGTTTAAAAACCTCCAGGGATCTGATAAGTTGTGATCAGTTATAAACTTTGTAATTATCTTTGCGGTGTTAGATGCCTTTCCCCCTGTGGAGGAAGTCCTATTTAAGTGGATTTAGAACACAATTAAAGTCCCCAGCCTTATAACTTTATGAGTGTTCAGATTGGGAATGGATGCAAATAAATTTTGTATAAATTCCTTATCATCAACATTAGGTGCATAAACATTTATCAAAATCATTTTACAGTTAGATAAGTCTCCCATGACCATTACATATCTCCCTTCAGGATCCAATACTACATCTGATGCTACAAATGGTACTGTTCTATGTATGAGAATTTCCACACCTCTAGTTTTCTTTGTAAAACTAGAATGGAACATTTGGCCAGTCCAGTCTTTTTGCAGCCGGAACTGATCCTTGCTTAGTAAGTGGGTTTCCTGTAAAAATACTATTTTAGCATTTAGACCTGTTAGGTGAGAGAGTACTTTCTTTCTCTTTAATTCGTGATTCAGGCCTTTAACATTCCAGCTTACGAAGTTAACTGTCCCATCATGGAGACACTGATTCTGAGTTTTTGATGTCATTTTATAGTCTTAACTGGAAGTGAGACAGTTTAGGTCTTAATTTCCTATTTCCCCTAGAGTTGTTGCCATGCAGCTTATTATTACGTTGGTAGTTATAATTATAAAGATTGAGGATAGATTAGGTATAGATCAAGCCTAGCTCTCTTTCTCTCCACCCTTTAACCCCCACCCTCCCTTTTTGCCTCCCCAAGTGAGGCTAAAACCCACTTCACACAGTCCTAGTCCTCTGACATACCCAGATCAGAGCACGTCCAAAGCAAAACAAGCCCCAATGCAGCGGCGTATTACCAATATAGTCTTAAAAAAAGAGAATTTTGCACTTAAAATATATATATAGTCTTCAGCAATTTTAGTGCATTAAGATGATACACCCAGATAATAAACCCGGGTGATGGTGTTAAAATGTGTCCAGAATAAGCATAACAAGTCTTAATGCAGTAATAGCAATAACAATAAACCAAGGGTATGATATTGAACAGTCTCGTTTAGGGTAGAGATGAAATAATTAGAAAAAAAAAAAAAAGAAAAATGAAAAGTAATTAAGCACAATAAAACATAAACAGCGCCCTAGTAATACTAAGTAATAATGAGAATATATGAGAATATATGCTGATAAAAACCCATATTTTAAAACAAATAGATCAGACAGTAGATTATTAATCCTTGCTTTATCATTAACCGCCATGACTCACTATTATGTATCTGAATAGTCCCAGAATCAGCTTTCTTAATTCCTTTTCTGCTTCTTCCTTGCTAGCGAAGACATAGAATTGACCCTGCCATTCCACTTTCAGTTTTGCCGGATACAAGAGGCTGTATTTGACGCTGGCTTGCCGTAACCGCTGTTTAATGTTGTAGAAGGCTGCGTTTAGTAGCTGTTGCTGGAGAGAAGTCAGGGAAGATACGAATGTGGTTATTTTCATATATGATATCTTCCTTGTTTCTGAGGAGTGCCATCACCTCTAACTTAAATGATAATCGTTCAAAACGAACTATAAAAGATCTGGGTCTGGGTCTAGCGGTGTTTGATCCGCGTATGCCTCTGCTATCTCAGATTCTGCTTTAAAGTTGTCTCCGATTATTTTAGAAAAACGTTCAGCTGCAAATTTCACAGGGTTTGAATTTTCTCGATTCTCAGGCAGACCTTCAATTCTGACATTATGCCTTCTACTTCCATCTTCCAAAGCAGCCAGTCTGTCTCCGAGTTTTTTGCATTCGGAGCTGACATTTTCGGCTTTTTCTTCAGCACTGGTAGCTAAATTTTCAGCTATTTCAATCCTAGTCGTGAATGTCTCCTTGAGATCCTCTAATTGATCAGTAAGCATTTCAATTTTACCCAGCACCTGTCGCATTTCCACTTGCATTTCTTGTCGCAGCCTTTCATTTTGCAGCATCAGCCACTGTGTTTCGTTTGCTTGTTGCAACTCCTGTTTCAATTCCAGCAAGTCCTGTTTCAATTCTTGTTTCAGTCTCTCATGTGCCTTTGCTCTTGCTTTCTCATTTGCCTTCTTGGTTTTCTTTATATCTTGTATGAACTCAGCGAACATCACCTGCAGTTGAGACATTTCAATTGTGCTTTCTTGTACCGTAGGTGAAGCGTCAGGCTCTACTGTAGCCGGTGCCCCTGCTAATTGAGATCGCAGACTGTAAGGCCTTTTCCAATTTCAGGTGTTCTTCTCCGATCGGCAAGCTATCGAGATCTGCACTCACGATCGTACATTTGCTCCCCTTTTCACTCTCAGACGGCGACGATGTAGCAGACCATGGGTCGGAGGAGTCTGTACTTTCGCCCATCTGATCCAGGTCCCTCTCTGAAAGGCCGTATCTTGAGCTAGGGCTTGCTGATCTTAGCTTGGGTGCAGCTTTAGTTTTCGATTCTTTCGGATCCCCTTTCTTGTTGGCCATATTTATATATGCTTACATATATACTGTAGCAGTCTCCTTGGGTTGAATAGATACAGGATATCTCAGGATAATAAGCAAATAATATGAAAAATAACACCGCTGCTAGCGGAGCTCCACTTCAGACGTCCATCTCTCGCATCGGACGAGACCAACTCATGACAATGGAGTTTTTATCCACAGCCCTGCTGGATACCACAAGGGCCGCAAGAGGGAGCTGCAGGGAGGAGCAAAGAATCATATGTGCCCTATAACCCGGAAGTGCGTCATAGACAGAACGATAGCAGAAATGATGTACTTCTGGGGTGAAGAAAAGGACTTGTACCTGACTCGGAAGTGATAAAGAATCACATGGACTGGGGATTGGGAACACTTCCGGGTCAGGGAATATAAAAGGACTGTGGGAGCTCCCACTGTGGGAGTGGTAGAGAGCTTATTGTGATTATTGTTATTGTATTGAATGAGTATTGTGGAGGAGAGGGTGCTTTGTGCACTGTACTGTAAGAATAAAGTCAACTATTGAACTTTTTCCTGGTGTCTGGAGTCTTGGACAAGGGTTCAAGAGAGCGATAGCGGCCCTTTTCTGTCACAGTAATAAGAAAAAGTACATGGATTGTTTAATTGGTTGGTCATTCCATGGACTGAGAAATTTGTACATAACATTGAGCAAATAAGGAAATGTTCTACATACTCAATCTCTAGATATTACTCTCTACTTTGGGCTTTTTGAGCCATGATAGATATTTTCAATGATTGTTTTTTGGGTCTGCTTAAATTTTACGAGTGTGTGCTAAACCATGAATAATAATGATTATAGGAAGAAGATGGTAGCATACTCCATCACCTCATTCTGTTTCAGAACATGTGGCCTATTTACAAGGAGTATTCTTCCCGGAACAAGTTAAGTGGATGTTATCATAATTTCTGGTGAATGATTCCCTGTCATAAAATGTTAATATTTTATTTTTATGCTACATCATCCACAAACAGATCATTTTTGATGTAATGTGCAGTTTAGGGTGCACTGTAGCCCCCTTAGTCAGTGTTCCCTTTTGATTAATGAGATATGCCGAATACCACAATATTTTGAAGCAGGCATTTTTTCATTCTATTTCTTTTCACTGTTAAGATTTTTTTCTTTTATCTGGACTCTCATCACTTTCAAGACAGGTACTTTTGACACATTCATATTTTCTGCTGTTTTTTGTTTTTTTTTTTGTAGAAGAGCCTGACATGCAAACAGAAGAACAAATCCAAATTAAAGCCTCAGGAGTTTTCTCCTACAGCTGTGCTGGCTCATAAAACCAATATTAAGGTACAGGCTGCTAGCATCAAACTCTGCTGCATGTATGCTTGATGTTTAAAATTTCACTTTAAATTTCTTCTCATCTCTGCAGGTGATAGCTATAAGCCCCTCCTCCTCCTCTGCCTACTATGGCCCTATTAATCCCATGGGGAATTTCAAATGCATACAGCAGCAGAAACATAAAAAGCAAGGATACAACTCATAGGACAAATAATACTGCCAATCAATCAATCAATAAACGAATAAACAAAAATAAACTTAACAAGTAAATTGGGTGGAAGCTTGGGCACAGCTGCTACTGTAGGCGGCTGCACGTTGCAGCACCAGAAGTCATATACCTGCTAGATCTGTAAACCACCTTGTGAAGATAAGAGGTGTTGTCATAAAGTACGGTGTATGTTGATGCAGAGCACCATCCAAGAGCAACGCAAAACATTTCAATGCCGATGCTGACTTGTCAATCCTAGAGCCGAGTTTGTGACAAGTTTCAACCTGTTTGATACACTCAGTTGTTTGTGAGCCACTGTTGAGTTCAAGGGTGTTTTTCATGTTTGTCGTTAATAATGGATATCAAGCAACGCATTAACATGAACTTTTGTTTTTGTATAACACAGCCATGTTGTTATTGATGACAATGTCGTACTGGAGTTACAAATGACATCATCAACAGCCAAACTTTGGATTCATGCTATGTAAAACAATATGCTTTGTCTTGGTGTAGTTATTCAAAGGATTTTCAAAATCATTTAACAAGTGTTTCTAACATTTTTGATGGAGTTTTGGCATAGCATTTGGGTTTTGACAATTTTATATATTTTTTTTCCTTGTCTGTTTCGTTATAGACTTCTCTCAGCTTTCCAACTGTTCTCTGCCTTCAAAACACAACTTGTTTTAATTTCCTGATGTAAATTTTTCAGCCTTTTGGCAAGCCATTTATGTTCAGGCATGACAGTTTGCTTATATGTAATATTTTTCTTGTGTTTACATTCATTTGTAATTTATTTTTATTAAGGTTTACTATTATGTGTGTCACATCTCAGATGTTGCCATTTACTTTTGTGTCACTTTGGTTTCTTGAACTTTCTCCTCTTTCTGGATTTTATCTAATTTGTGATGTAGATGTGTACCAGCTGCTCTTCTGTCTGCATGCCATGCCAGTTATAGTGAGACCCACATTTTTTTCAATATTTATTTATTTCTCTAACCAAATTTGTTTGTAAATCTCAAGTTGAGTTGACTGCCATTTCTTTTTAGCTTTTGCATTTTGTGTATTTCTAAATTGATTGATATAAGATCATTAGTAAATCATGCAGAATATTTGTCAGTTTTAATGATAATAGATTTAACTGGGGCCAAGGTGTCTGATACCAGAAATAATGAATGGTTATAAAGACTAAAGCAATAATTTATATCATAATTTTCAAGGAAACTTTGACTGGATGGTAAATCATAATTTATCAAAGCTTCAGTGACAGAAGCTGATAAAACTTTCTTCCAAGGACAGTGAACAAATCTATTTTGTGGTTGGGGATATGTTACTTTAAAACAGTGTTTCTCAAATAGTATGGGGCCCCTGGGGGCGGGTTCAAGGGGGCGCTTTGACCTCGGGAACATGCTTTTTTATTTTTCTATTTTGATTTTTTTTACTGTTCTAGAATAAAGTGCAATACCACTCCACTACTCCATATTTCTTTCTTTTTTTTATTCTCTTACACGTTAATAAGGATACAGTGTTATGCAGAGGTGTACTTATAACAATTTTATAGACAAATGATACTATTTATAGTCGCGCGCGGGGGGGCGCGCGAGATGGTTTCTTCTTCCTAGGGGGGGCATGACAGAAAATAATTGAGAAACACTGCTTTAAAAGGACCCTGCACAAGGTAAATGTCTGACAAATATTTGTCTTAGACACATTGATTTCAAACTTTTTTTCATAATAACATGATCAAGCATTTTACCATCCATATGAGTTTTAGAATCAACAACCCGACAAGATAAAATCCAAATGTAAATCATGGAATTTTGCTATAACTGTGGAAGGCATAAAGATAAGTAAATATTTCACATCATAATTAATTTTTCTATAGTGAGCATGATGAACTGAATGCACTCTTAATTCTTCATTTTCATTTATTTTATGATCTTTAGGTTGGGCAGGTGAAGCTGTGTCATCACTTAGGTTTGTTGATTTCAGCCAACATAATAATTAAAATTGCATCCAGCAGGGTGCATTTTCTCTCCCTGGGAATATATTCTTTAGTGATTGCAGCTTTTAATAAACCAAAAGTGTGTGTATGTGTTTATATAAAGTATATATATTGTAAGTTGGACGTTATATAGCGCCCAACCCATCACAGACTGGACACGGGAGGCACGTGTAAAATAAATAGACTTTTATTTTTCTTCAGCTGGAGGGCACATCTTCCCTGTAATCCCTCCAGCCACAACACATTCCCAAGCACACAAATAACAAAGCACAAATGCACTTTTCTCTTTCTCTCGGCATCACCACTCCTTCCAGGCAACTTGTCCTCCTCCACCTGACTCTGGCTGCTAAGTGGTGGTTGCTGGCTCCGGAACTCGGTGATCAAGCACCTGGAGCACTTCCGGGTGTGATGAACATGCTGCCCACTTGGGCTCTGGATTCCCAAACACAGCACCCCCTGGCGGTGCCTGTGGGACCCAACAGGGCTGCAACCAACTCCAATTCCCAGGGAGCCCTATGGGAAACCGAGGCACTGCTCCACCCCAGGGGGGGTGGCCATCTAGCATCCAGGGGCAAGTATTACACTGTCCAGGGCTGCTCGCCCTGAATATAGTGTGCAGGGGCGTCCCGGTTTAGGCATGGACGCCAGCCACCTGCCACAATATATATCTGGGCATCTCTCTTCTAGGAGGTTTCATTTTGTTGACATGCTTGCATCGCTTGTGCACTAGCGGTGGAAGGAAAAGTAAAAGGGATACCGTTTTGCCGACTTTGTCTTTCTTCTGAGGTTTCATTTTATTGACGTGCTGGCCTCACTTGTGTTATTAGTGGCTAAACGAGTTTTCTGTTTCCTTGAGACAGAGCCCTTACCCCGACTCCACCTTTCATTTCCGGGCCAGACAGACACACACACTTCCACGCGTACACTTTCATATATAAGATATGTATAGTGAGTAGTGTCCCCGCCTATTCGCCACTCTTCTTATCCCACTCTCCACATCCTAGTCTCCAATGGTTACCAGAGAGATAAATTGGGATAGGATATACTGCTATACTTTGTAGCAAAGAAATTAATGGAAGGACAATTATGGACATTCTAGGCATCACTACAGTTACGTTTTGTGCTACATGTGCTGACTCAAGAGAAAATCATTGAAATAAGGGAGCATGTTGTTTGCTTTAGATTATGTTAAAATAGATTTTTTGTTTGTTTTTTAACTTATTTTAACAAATTGACACTTAAATTATGAACAGTGATTAAGTACTAGTCATATTGCTTTATGTATGTAACTGTGAAAGTCATTACACATTTTGAGCAGGGCTGCACAGACAGTAGAACCACATACATCTAAGAGAATGCTTTCACTCCATTATTATAAAATACTAGCCATATAAGCCCGTGGTGTAAAAAGCCGGGGTCCTAGAAACTATTGAAATCGTCAGAAAATAAACTGAAACGTAGAGATGTCAGGTAATTGAAAGGAGCTACTCTGGGCATCTCTCTCCTAGGAGGGTTTGATTTGTCGACATGCTCGCCTCACTTGTGCATTAGCGGTGGGAGGAAAAGTAAAAGAGGTACTGTTTTGCCGATGTTAGCAGCTAAGCGACGTTGTCTTTCTTCTGAGGTTTCGTTTCTGCTGACGTGCTGGCCTCGCTTGTGTTATTAGTGGCTAAACGAGTTTTCTGTTTCCTTGAGACAGAGCCCTTACCCCGACTCCACCTTTCATTTCCGGGCCAGACAGACACACACACTTCCACGCGTACACTTTCATATATAAGATATATATAGTGAGTAGTGTCCCCGCCTATTCGCCACTCTTGATGGCACTCAAGGGTGGCTCAGTAGTGCCTCAGCTCCGTTTTCCTGATGCTTGCAGATGCATACTGATACTGTTTTATTTACAAGCAGACTTTCTGTTAGGCTGTGAGGCACTCTGAAGAATGAGCCTTTGTATTTTTGGGGTTCCTGCTATTATAGCAGTATTCTCTTTTTTATATTCTCAGCCAGACAGTTTTGGTTATTTTGACATGCTGGACTTCACTGCCAATGAACAAACTCTTGTCTACCCAGATACAAATTTGCACCAGTGTCATAGATTCTGAGGTGGGTGGCTCGAGGTGAGACCACATATTTCTGTGCCGTTCAGCATGATTGCTTTGAAGTTCCTAATAGGTTTCATAAGACTTTAAAGTGGCACATTTGTCTGGCCTTGCTCAATTGCCACTCTGGTATATTGCCTAGTTTGCCTTCATGGACAGCTCAGCCCAGAATGGAATCATTTTCTGATTTGCTTTTGAGTTACCAGGCACTGCAGTACATCTGTTGAAACAGGCAAATCAGCTAAGCAAAAAAATTAAATTCCATATCAAACAGAAGAAAATTACAACTTCCATTTTACTCTTATGAAAATAATAATTTAAACTCCCTTACACACTTACCAAATCAAAAATCCTTTTATTATTATTGACAAATGGTTTAAAATGGACAGCTAAACCAGATGTAGCACCTTGTTTATAATGTATAATATTGAGCAGCGCTATAAGTATGTATGGTTAGAGTTTTACAAATGTTGAACTGAATGATTGGTTTTATCAATTTAATCTTATGGCACTAAGAATAAAATAAAAATAATTTCTTTTTATATTCTCACCGGCAAAAAATACTTATGTTATTAAACGGTGGACACTTAGTCAGGAATATAATAAAAAATGATAAAGTAATTCCACTAAGAATGAAAAAATAATAAACTATACTATATAACTTATTTTACTTCAGTCAGTTATAACAATTACAGATCTATTATCCATCCATTATCCAACCCACTATATCCTAACTACAGGGTCATGGGGATCTGCTGGAGCCAATCCCAGCCAACACAGGGTGCAAGGCAGGAAACCAACCCCAGGTAGGGCACCAGCCCACCGCAGGGCACACACACACACCAAGCATACACTAGGGACAATTTAGGATCGCCAATGCATGCATGTCTTTGGACTGTGGGAGGAAACTGGAGCACCTGGCGGAAACCCACGCAGACACGGGGAGAACATGCAAACTCCACACAGGAAGGGAACCCGGGTCTCCTAACTGCAAGGCAGCAGTGCTACCACTGCACCACCGTGCCGCCCAAGAACTATTACAGTAATCTGAATTGAAATATGAATATAAAAGAAATTAATTATGACTCAAATAACACTAAGTTAAATAAAGTTAAATAAAATCTATTTAAACTGTTATTATAGCGTTACCTATATTAAAATATTTCAATTAACTCTTTCAGGGCTAATTATTTTTTACATTTTCTCCCAGGTCTGAATATTTTTCCCAAAAACTCAGTTTTCTAAAAAGTACACAAAGCAAACACTAAATGCATTTAACATTAAACATTAGCATTCTAAGATTGGCTGTAACACTGCTTACATACTTACTACATACCTGTTTGTCTAACCATTTATATTCTGAAAGGCACTTTCTGGAAAAGAAACAGCTACCTGCCTTTCATTTTTGATTTCCAGATCACTTGCATCAAAATCGGAGTTTGATAAGTCACAGTCTGATTCAGCAATAATATGAAAAAAAATTAATAATGCCCAGTATTTTGCTTTGCACATTTGCTTTGCTCTTTTGCTCGACGTCAAAGCCATTCTAGATGCTGTTTACTCTATGCTCCTCACACACACACACACACACATGGATTCGATGTCAAGTTGATGAATCTAACAGTCCTCCTAGCAAAGAGGGTCTACCCGTAAAATGATGGTGAGTTTTGTCGACGTCTACAGCTGATTATTACCCTCTGCTCCTGGATGTCAACTAAAGTCAACATGCTGTCGACAAAAGTTGACATCGGCCCTAAAAGAGACAAACAAATAATAGATAAAATTACAAATTTACATCTAATTCAATGCCTTATTAGCTGTCTTTAACTGTGCTTATTACGCCTATATTAAATGTCAACTAAAATACATCACCATACCATTTCTAATGTCCTTTAAATCTTCCCAGTTATTTGTACAAGCCCACACTCCCTTTTTTACCCAATCCTTAACCAATTGCAGACCAGAGTTGTAGCTTCTGAATACAGAGACCCAAAGCTGCAGTGGCTTCTTCAGTTGCCTACCGCAAGTATTACAACAAAATTGGCATGTGCAGCTGCAGTCGTACAAGAACACAGAACAATGAGTGTTTTTATAATGCTTGAGATTTTTATATGTGACAAAAGGGTGTAAGCTGTGCAGACTGAGGCCACAATCCACAGCAATATTGAAATAACTTCAAGCAGCATAAGGCAGGATAAAGAAAACTACTCTGCAACTGTCCAAGAGGGCTTCCTGATTCACTTTAGAGTTATTAAGTATTTTAATCTATCTGTTGAATCAACCAGTTCAAATGATATTATTATATGAAATAACATCATACAGTAGGTCTTACTAACTAATTTAAGCATGCTTTTATCACAGTCTGCATAAAACACAATTAGTGATATTAACTGCTGCCTGACACAACTAAAGACTTACAAAATGGGCAATACAACCACATCTTTTACCTCCTGCACTGAACACTAAAATCACTTCCTTTCACCACTCACCAGTAGTCTAGCCTCTTTCTCCCAGGATCCAATTTAAAGAATGTTCACGCCAAAAGCTGGGATTCAGTAGTGGAATATGCATTTGCATGTCAAATTTCTACACCAAAAGTGACTTTATTAAATATTGCGACTGACCTATATGGCTTGTTGTATCTTTTGTGTTATTGGTTTAACAGCCTTTTATTTTTCATTATGCTGGGCATACCTCTTTAAAATGTCTACCTGTCTTGGTCATTTTTTGCTCTGTTCTTTGTTTATTTTACTAACTTTTAGCCAAATACAATTATTTATCTCATACAGATTAAAGATAGGCCTCAACAAAATACTAAAACCGTCTACACCAGTGTTATCAACAAAATCTTCAACTGCTGAAATAGAACAAATGTTCACCCCAACTGGTTCTCGTAGCTGCTGCCATGATGCTGCTCATTCCATAACATTCCACTCTTCTTATCCCACTCTCCACATCCTAGTCTCCAATGGTTACCAGAGAGATACATTGGGATAGGATATACTGCTATACTTTGTACCAAAGAAATTAATGGAAGGACAATTATGGACATTCTAGGTATCACTACAGTTACGTTTTGTGCTACATGTTCTGACTCAAGAGAAAATCATTGAAATAAGGGAGCATGTTGTTTGCTTTAGATTATGTTAAAATTGATTTTTTGTTTTGTTTTTTAACTTATTTTAACAAATTGACACTTAAATTATGAACAGTGATTAAGTACTAGTCATATTTCTTTATGTATGTAACTGTGAAAGTCATTACACATTTTGAGCAGGGCTGCACAGACAGTGGAACCACATACATCTAAGAGAATGCTTTCACTCCATTATTATAAAATACTAGCCATATAAGCCCGTGGTGTAAAAAGCCGGGGTCCTAGAAACTATTGAAATCGTCAGGAAATAAACTGAAACGTAGAGATGTCAGGTAATTGAAAGGAGCTACTCTGGGCATCTCTCTCCTAGGAGGGTTCGATTTGTCGACATGCTCGCCTCACTTGTGCATTAGCGGTGGGAGGAAAAGTAAAAGAGGTACTGTTTTGCTGATGTTAGCAGCTAAGCGATGTTGTCTTTCTTCTGAGGTTTCGTTTCTGCTGATGTGCTGGCCTCGCTTGTGTTATTAGCGGCTAAGCGAGTTTTCTGTTTCCTCGGTGGCGGAGCCCTTACCCCGACTCCACCTCTCACTACCGGGCCAGACAGACACACACTTCTATGCATAGACGTTTATGTATAAGATGATTAAATATAATTTGGGGGTAATAAAGTTTATCTAATGTAATCTAAATAATGTTATTAAAACCTCAAGCAACAGTGGCCAACAACTAAATACTACCCATTCCTAAAAATGTGAAAAGGCATTTCATTAAAACAGTGATAATAATGTTATCAATCCATTGCTCCTTCTGTCCCTCTATAAATACAGACACTTTTTTTGGCTTTGCACATGTCAGCACCAAAAGCTTTGCTCTAAAGGGAAGAACAAAATCATTAACTCTTTCTAGCTGACAAGACAGCAAACCAGTAAAGTCCACAGTAATGGTCCCCCTCCCACTTTTCCCCTTTCTTCACTATTAATACTTTTATGGGAACGGCCATGGGGGCCTCATTTCACAGCCTCAGCTGTGTCCATTTAACATTCATCTAATTAAGGAGCTGTCAAAACGACCTTACTCATTTACTTCTTCTAGGAGCTAAATATAGTTTAATGGTAGCTAAATCAACTCAATGAAGACAGGTGTTATTTATATATACATACACATAATCTATGGAAAAAATGTAAACGCAAACCAAAAATAATATAATCAAATAATACAACACCTACAGATTGCCTGTGTCGTTTGCTTATTAAAAATTCTTATTACAATAATACATGCAATTTAATGAAAGATAAGTAGAATATTAATATATGCACAGCATGCAGTAGGCTAAGAAACATTTTGAAGTACTTTCATGTATAAATGGTGTGTAAGCACAAAAATGTTGTGTAAGCCTGTTTCCACGCTCAAATCACGATGTATAAAACCTAAACTTGGTGTAAAGCCACGCACATTTTCACGATAGCTAAATGCTTGGCGTACACAAGTTCTCCACTCGGTTTTGCAAACTGGCGACACCCAGCATCACAGCAGTGCTACTGTTCCAGTGTGGTTTCCCTTTCTTTTTTACATCCACATCCCTGACTCGGCTTTATAAATACACTGAAATTAACCGCATATTATTTATTAGTTTAATGCATCTGATTGTAATTAAACTGTAAATATAATGGTCCACAGAATGGCCAAACTATTCTAAATACCATAGCTGCTTTAGCATTGTTACTCTCATTGCACCTTCTTCTTTTTCTTTCAGCTGCTCCCGTTAGGGGTTGCCACAGCAGATCATCTTTTTCCATATTACTCTCACTGCACCACTCGGAGTATTAATATCACTGTATCTGAGTGAATCACAGCCCTATAGCAGCTGATTGGAAAAAGAATTATCTGTATACAGCATCAAGCATACGCTGCCTCAGCCATGCTGCCTATTGAACTGCTCTCAAACGGCAAATGCTTCAGAGTCTTTCCTGTACGGACATTGTGGTTCACATCCATCCATCCTCTTCCGCTTATCCGAGGTCGGGTCGCTGGGCAGCAGCTTAAGCAGAGAGGCCCAGACTTCCTCTCCCCGCCACTTCTTCCAGCTCTTCCGGAGAATCCCATGCTCCCAGGCCAGCCGGGAGACATAGTCCCTCCAGCTGTCCTGGGTCTTCCCCGGGCCTCCTCCCGTTGGACGTGCCCGAACACCTCACCAGGAGAGGCCCAGGAGGCATCCTGATCAGATGCCCGAGCCACCTCATCTGACTCCTCTCGATGCGGAGGAGCAGCGGCTCTACTCTGAGCCCTCCCGGATGACTGAGCTTCTCACCCTATCTTTAAGGGAAAGCCCAGACACCCCGCGGAGGAAACTCATTTCAGCCGCTTGTATTCGGATCTCGCTCTTTTCGTCACTACCCATAGCTCATGACCATAGGTGAGGGTAGGAGCGTAGATCGACTGGTAAATTGAGAGCTTTGCCTTACGGCTCAGCTCCTTTTCACCACGACAGACCGATGCAGAGCCCGCATCACGCGGATGCCGCACCGATCCGCCTGTCGATCTCACGCCCATTCTTCCCTCACTCGTGAACAAGACCCCGAGATACTTGAACTCCTCCACTTGGGGCAGGATCTCCCCAACCCTGAGAGGGCACTCCACCCTTTTCCGCTGAGGACCATGCTCGGATTTGAGGTGCTGATTCTCATCCCAGCCGCCACACTCAGCTGCTAACCGATCCAGAGAGAGCTGAAGATCACGGCCTGATGAAGCAAACAGGACAACATCATCTGCAAAAGCAGTGACCCAATCCTGAGTCCACCAAACCGACCCCTTCAACACCCTGGTTGCGCTTAGAAATTCTGTCCATAAAAGTTATGAACAGAATCGGTGACAAAGGGCAGCCCTGGCGGAGTCCAACTCTCACTGGAAACGGGCTCGACTTACTGCCGCAATGCGGACCAAGCTCTGACACCGTTGTACAGAGACCTAACAGCTCTTATCAGGGGTCCGTACCCCATACTCCCGAGCACCCCCACAGGATTCCCCGAGGGACACGGTCAATGCCTTTCCAAGTCCACAAAACACATGTAGACCGGTCGGGCAAACTCCCATGCACCCTCCAGGACTCTGCTAAGGGTGAAGAGCTGGTCCACTGTTCCGCCACCAGGACTAAAACCACACTGTTCCTCCTGAATCCGAGGTTCACTATCCGACGGACCCTCCTCTCCAGAACCCCAATAGACTTTTCCAGGGAGGCTGAGGAGTGTGATCCCTCTATAGTTGGAACACACCCTCCGTCCCCTTTTAAAGAGGGGACCACCACCCCGGTCTGCCAATCCAGAGGCACTGTCCTCGATGTCCATGCGATGTTGCAGAGACGGTCAACCAAGACAGTCCTACAACATCCAGAGCCTTAAGGAACTCCGGGCGATCTCATCCACCCCGGGCCCTGCCACCAAGGAGTTTTTGACCACCTCGGTGACTTCAGTCCCAGAGATGGGAGAGCCCACCTCAGAGTCCCCAGGCTCTGCTTCCTCATTGGAAGGCATGTTAGTGGGATTGAGGAGGTCTTCAAGTACTCCTCCCACCACCCACAACGCCCGAAGTCGAGGTCAGCAGCGCACCATCCCCACCATATACGGTGTTGACACTGCACTGCTTCCCTCCTGAGACGCCGGACGGTGGACCAGAATCTCCTCGGCCGTCCAAAGTCGCTCTCCATGGCCTCCAAACTCCTCCCATGCCCGAAGTTTTGCCTCAGCAACAACCGGCCGCTGCTCCGCTTGGCCTGCCGGTACCTATCAGCTGCCTCCAGAGACCCACAGGACAAAAAGTCCTATAGGACTCTTCTTCAGCTTGACGGCATCCTCACCGCCGTGTCCACCAACGGGTTCGGGATTGCCGCCACGACAGGCACCACCACCTTGCGCCACAGCTCCGTCAGCCGCTCAACAATAGAGGCACGGAACATGGCCCATTCGACTCAATGTCCCCACCTCCCTCGGACGGGTTGAAGTTCTGCCGGAGGTGGGAGTTGAAGCTACTTCTGACAGGGGACTCTGCCAGCCGCTCCCAGCAGACCCTCACAACACGCTTGGGCCTACCAGGTCTGACCGCATCTTCCCCACCATCGGCCAACTCACCACCAGGTGGTGATCAGTTGACAGCTCCGCCTCTCTTCACCCGAAAGTGTCCAAGACATATGGCCGCAAGTCCACGACACCACCACAAAGTCGATCATCGACCTGAGGCCTAGGGTGTCCTGGTGCCAAGTGCACATATGAACACCCTTATGCTTGAACATGGTGTTCGTATGGACAATCCATGACGAGCACAGAAGTCCAATAACAAAACACCGCCGGTTCAGATCGGGGCCATTCCTCCCAATCACGCCTTCCAGGTCTCACTGTCATTGCCCACGGAGCATTGAAGTCTCCCAGCAAAACGAGGGAATCCCCAGAAGGTATGCCCTCTAGCAACCCTCCAGAGACTCCAAAAGGGTGGATACTCCAAACTGCTGTTCGGGCGATACGCACAAACAACAGTCAGGACCCTTCCCCACCCGGCGGAGGGAGGCCACCCTCTCGCCCACCGGGTAAACCCCAATGCACAGGCTCCAAGTCGGGGCAATAAGTATGCCCACACCTGCTCGGCGCCTCACCGGGCAACTCCAGAGTGGTAGAGAGTCCAGCCCCTCTCAAGGAGATTGGTTCCAGAGTCCAAGCTGTGCGCCGAGGTGAGTCCCACTATATCTAGCCGAACCTCTCACCTCGCAAGCACTAGCTCAGGCTCCTTCCCTTCAGAGAGGTGACATTCCACGCCCCAAGAGCCAGTTTCTGTAGCCGAGGATCAGACCGCCAAGGTCCCCGCCTCGCCACCACCCAACTCACACTGCACCCAACCTCCTTGGCCCCTCCCATAGGTGGTGAGCCCATGGGGAGGAGGACCCACGCTACCTCTTCGGCTGTGCCCGCCGAGCCCCATGGGTGCAGGCCCGCCACCAGGCGCCGCCATCGAGCCCCACCTCCAGGCCTGGCTCCAGAGGGGGCCCGTGACCCGCCCGGCAAGGGAAAACGCTGTCCAAAGTTTTTTCTTCATTGGAGGTTTGTTGAACCGCTCTTGTCTCATCCCTCACCTAGGACCAGTTTGCCTTGGTGGTTCTACCAGGCATAAAGCCCCGACAACATAGCTCCTAGGATCATTGGGACACGCAAACCCTCCACCACGATAAGGTGACGGTTCAAGGAGGTGTAACTTCATTTAAATAATCTATATTGTTAATAATTAAACACGTGAGGACACGGTGAAGCAGCGCTAGCGAGGAGCTGGCTCTCCGGTCATGGATTGTTCCTGCCTTGCACTGTATTCTTGCTAGGGCTGGCGCGACACTGGAAGGATGGATAGAAAGAATAATTTAGCATGTACTACGAAGATATTTCAATGTTCCTTAAAAGTTTTGAAGAATCGGCGTTCTAAGCTTACAACAACAACAACAACATTTATTTATATAGCACATTTTCATACAAACAGTAGCTCAAAGTGCTTTACATATTAAAGAATAGAAAAATGAAAGACATAATTATAAAAAATAAATCAACATTAACATCGAATAAGAGTAAGGTTCAATGGCCAGGGGGGACAGAAAAAAAAAAACTCCAGACGGCTGGAGAAAAATAAAATCTGTAGGGATTCCAGACCATGAGACCGCCCAGTCCCCTCTGGGCATTCTACCTAACATAAATGAAACAGTCCTCTTTGGATTTAGGGTTCTCACGGAAGGGCTTGATGATGATGATGGTCACGTAGACTTCTTCCTTTTAATCCGTCCATCATTGTTGGAGCATCATGAAGCTTTGAGTAGGTGGAGGTGGCGCAGGCCACCACCACAAAGAAACCGGAAAAAGAAACAGAAAAGAGAGTAGGGGTCAGTACCGATTTTAGAGCCACCATGAATAGTTGTTATGATGAATTGAACATACAGAATTGAACATACAGATGGCTTAACATTTATTACAGAGCTGATTGTGTGGCGATTGGGTATTTGAAGAAAAAAAAGTAAGGACAGGAATTGGAGGTTAGTACGTTTGAAAGAGACAGTACGGCTGCAGTAAATTATTTCATCAAAGGTCATGCACAGGGCAGCAAGCCTCTTGTGTGAGACATGAACAATCACTGTGCCATCGTATTCCCACGTTTAATAACATGCTTTCATTCCAATAATCATGAAAATTATATCACGTATACATCTTAGTATTTTAATTATTCAGAGAGCTGTAATATCACAAATGTAATGGATTCTGTGTCCTGTCGGAGAAAGAGAAAGAACAGAAGCACGTAGTGATTCACACACATAGAGCACATTGAAGATCAAATACAAAACAAAGCATTTAACATGCTACTTTAGTTACGATGGGATTTGAGAAACTAGTAAATGAAATGATTTTAAGATGAACTTTATGATGTTCTAATTTAATGACAAAATAAACTACGTGATTAAAGTGGAAATTTCGAGATTAAAGTTGACATTTCCTGCTTTTTTCCCACTGTGTGCCTAATTTTTTTAACTGTACCCTAATAAGCTCAGGTGATGGGCTACAACTTGCCTTTTCACGGCAACTTTGATATCTGACAACTTTGTCAGATCTGACAACAGCTGTGAACTTCAGCTTTTGAGTTTTTCCAACATGCTATTTCACTCTATCAGCTTCCTTTTGTTGATTATACCACTGTTTAAATAGTAAAATAGTATGTTTTTCCTTTGCCTCCACTTAGTATTCGCTGAAATTCTTCTTATCCCCCGTGCTTTTCCCATTTTCTTTTCGCAGAACACTGAGCTTAAGTGCTATTTACAGTATATTGATTTGCATATTCAAAGAGGCGTAATTCTGGGAGGAATTGGGGCGGGACAGCAGGCGCGTGCACGTGTGTTACTTTTCACGATGACTGGGATTTATGGAGCGGAAGAATGTGGAAGTTGGAGTACGCACAGATTCCTGCATCTGGATTTTTCTGTGCGTATGTTATAGTGAGAATTCAACGCACGGCATTATGCATGAGGCCCCAGAAGTCCTCAATCATGGTCCTGGAGGGCCGCAATGGCTGCAGGTTTTTGCTCCAACCCAATTGCTTAATAAGAAACATTTCTTACTTAATTAACACTTCTGCTTGACTTTAGCTATCTTGGTCGTTAAGATTTTGAACCCTTAATGCTTATTTTAGTCTTCAACTGCTGTATTCTTGGTTTTAAATTGCTTCTAATTAGCAATAACATGCAAATGACAAAAGAGACCAGCATTTCTCCATTTAGCTTGTTACCATTTACACCTGTGTGTATTTATCATGCAGTATTGGGTTTAAATACTTGGAAGGAAAGTGAAGAGAAAAAAGTGAAGGACTGAGAATGACTACATCCATTTTAGCCTTCAAATCATGTGGATCCTTAGAAAGGGGAATAAAATCTAGAATATGAGAATGACCTGACATGGTAGAGTTAAAACACTAACAAACCATGAAATTAAATTATTGGCCAGAATTGCTTTACAATTAAGCAACCGGGTTAGAACTAAAACCTGCAGCCACTGCGGCCCTCCAGGACTGTGATTGAGGACCCCGGTCTAGACTCTTACCCACAAGTTCACTTCCAAAAGATTTCAAGCTGGGGCCCTCACCTTGCAAAGAAGTTCAAGAATTTATTGACTATTTCTAAACAGCTGTAACTGGAGTGGTCTTGCAAAAAACCACAACACAGCAGAAGCTGGGAGTTAATAGACACAGTCTGGATCAAAGGCAGAAGAGAGACAGAGTTGCAGAGGGTCAGAGAGTAGGTGTGACACAGACAGTCAGCTGCAAGCAAGTTGTAACTACTGTACTGCAGGGGCTGGCCACCTGAGTGTGGGGAAGAGAAATTGAAACCCACTATTATGATGGACTGATGCTGATAACATTTAACTGCTGCTGGAGTTCAGGTTGTATCATTTAATTTGACACACTTACTTCCTTCTGCTTTGGCATGATATATGATATGTTAATGGATAAATAAATTAAGAACACCATCTCTGCTGTCTTGCTTACTGCTCTCGTCATCTGGTATGAAGGTATAAGGTCACTTGATCGCAGTTAATCAGGTGCTAGCTCATGGTCCAAGGAGTAGGGCATACTACTGGTGTGGGCTAGAGTGATACCCGGCCACAAGTGCTAATAGGCGAGAGTTGCTGGCCATGACACTGTATTCTAGAAGTCAGGGCAGAGAAATGATCATGTACAGTAGTTGATAAGTGGCATTGGTGTGGGGTATCCATAAAAGAACAGAAAGGGGAATTATGTTGTAGTGGGAAGATACACGACACATTCTATGACAAAACCGTCACCTTAAGGGATAACAGGGATAATTCAAATTGAAATACTGTAAATAGCAAGTAAAAAAAGAATTTAGTTATGGTAATAAAGGTTTTATATACTTCACACTTTCATTATTATTAGCATTTCAATTACTCCAAAGGTAGACTGTTAAAAAAGGCAACCGTATTTTAAGTTTTGCCAACTGATAGCTGATATCTGGTTCCCAAGCCTGGTAACAACGTTTAAAATTTAGTTTTGAGCCCTGTGTATAAGTACACTTAATATTAGTATGGCTGCTGAGTAATTCATCCAACACTGGTTCATAACAGAACATTTTTTTACCAGTTGCCTGCAGACAATACTTTTTCCAGTATGATTGAGCCTCTATGTCCACTTGAGTGTTCTCTTTCAGTGAAATGCCTATTGTCCAGTGCTGCTGTAAGGGAAAATTGCAAATGTTGTAAGTTCAGAAAGAGTAAGGTGCTCACATGTTAACTTAATATCCTGATGATATCTATTCAAACTTCATCACAACTATTACTTTAGTTTAGATTGGTCATAATAATTCTTTACACTTAGCACTTTTCCCAATGCTCAAAGCGCTCTCCACGCAGGGAAGACCCGGGAAGTGAACCCACAATCATTGAGTGGCTTTTTCTCTGTCCATTGTATGGCTGATTAGCCAACCACCCCAAAAGATATTTAATTGCTTCTTGGGATGCTAGAGACAAAATTAAAGTAGGAACTGTAACAAATTGTCATTGCCTTAATGTCCTTGGTGGTGAAAAAGAGAAATTCCATGTGAGGAAGAAAAGGAGATTATTATTAATTTTTGAAATAAAAATTAGCTTGAAACATTCTTCAGTTAAGCATTCAGCAAATAAAAGCAGATAATTCCCAAAAATTAAAGTTTTTTTTTTAATATGAGTGTATATGCCTTTCATGATTATTACCTACTAGGTGTTCTACCCACCTAAAGCAGTTTGAAATCACTGTAATCAAAATAGACCTCAGCATTATTGTTTGCAGTGCACCATCTATTGGAATGCTTTTTGTACTGTGTGTAGTAATAAAATGCATTGCATTTATCATTCCAACAGATGGTACATCACAATCATTTGTTATAATAAAATGCTTTGCTACAAATGTTTGTAATATACAATCTGTTGGACTAATAAAAACAAATGCAAAGCATTCATCTCTGTTATATGCCATTTCTGTGGAATTCATGAAAGTAGTGTAAATGTTTTAATGTACCATCTGTTGGAATGACAAATGCAATGTACTGTATATGTCTCTGATATATGCAATTTGGTATGGAATTTGTGAAAGAAGTAACGTAATGTATTTCTCTCTTGTATTAAAAAATGTCATTTTTCATTTTCATTTGTGCCCACGTTATTCAGCCGTGACCACTCCCCTCCACACTGCTCGCCCTATCATACTGCGCACATCCTCTCTTTGCACCACCCCGTGACACTCTTTCTGCTAACTCGCCTTTCAGTGCAGTTGGTTATAATGGCAAGACAGAAAAGCAAGTTACCTATTCAAGAATGTAGAATTTTAGATTGCAACAGAAAAAGAGCAGAAAGAGCTAATAATGAATGTCGAAAAAAGAAAATGAACAAAAAAAGAGTTGGATATAATAAAAATCAAGATCAAGGAGAATCTTTCAATAAACGAAAAAGAGAAAAATACCCCAAACAATATGCAAACAGAAATGCAAAAAAAAGCAAATGTTTATAGAATATAAGTTAGAGGATAAATTAATTTATATTGTTTTTAACAAGGCATTAATGTAACTTAAATTTTTATTTACTTTTTCGTATGTTTGATTACATTTTACTTTTTTTACTACGTTTTATTATTCATTGATATTTAAATAGACAGTTGCAGTGAAATACTCAAGTAAGTGATTTCTATTTTCTTTTGGCCACGGAACCCCTACAGATTTTGGTTTTTTTTTTTCTCCAACCTAACTGGAGTTTTTATTTTTTTTTGCTGTCCTCCTTATCATCCAACCTTACCATTTCCTTTGTTATATTTTTGTATAATATTACTGCCTAATCTTGTTTGTTTTATATTAACTTAATTTTTATTTCATCTTGTAAAGCACATTGAACTACATTGTTTGTATGAAAATGTGCCACATAAATAAATAAATAAATAAATGTTGTTGTTAAATAGAGAATTCCTTTACTGTTGCTTGTTGGGTAGTTATTTAGGTTTTTGGGTTTTTTTAGGATCCATTTTTTTAGACACAGATATTCTACAACTCACAACAGAACCACAACCCAAACCAAGTTCACCTCACTTGAATTGGATTTTTCTGTGTGTAAAAGCTACTGAACCCACCATAAAGCTATCTGAGCCCCATTTTTAACTATATTGAAAGTACCCATAAATGTCAAATACTACCTTTTTCATATCAGTTAGTTAAATCCCTATACACACCTGAATGTTTAGTTTCTGTGTAGCCTGGTTGCTAAAGTCAGAATTACAAAAAGTTTTGCAGTGGATGGATTCATTGTCCTTATGATCAAGGTTACAATTCTGGGGATGGGAAATGTGAAAATAATCATTATGTGTGTCTTGGGGCAATATTTGATGTGTTACTGTAGTGACTGATACTTTGTAACTAAGCAAAAATTCTGTGTGCCTCTAACAAAAAGGATGGGCCCACCAACATGTGAAGAAAACCATACAACCTTGAAATAAAAAAGATTTTGCCTAACTGCACTCAATTCTGCCCTCTGCTTCAGCACAACTCCATTAAGAAGAATAAGACAGACTGATCTGTGTTTTTCTTCAAATTGGCTTCTTTCAACTGATTGTAAGCAATTAATATTAAAAAACAAATCTATTTTTAAAGCGTTGTAATCCTTTTTCCCCCCCAAGGGCTGGGGAGAAGATGGGACAGTTTATTGCTTATTAAAAGAATACTATTATTTAAAAAAAAATTCTGATCTTAGGTAACCAATACCCCTTATTGGATGCACACTGTTTTGGTAACTTGTCCTATTCTCGGTATAAAAACATACTTTGAAAAGTGTTTATGAAATGTCATCTTAACCAACTTCTGTTGGTACTGTTGTCTGTGTTTCTTACTGATGTCTTCAGTCACTCATCACAGTTCATACAGTACCTTGCAGTCCTGAGATCAGCCTAGTAACTCATGTCTGGACTGTCTCTAGTGTTCACATATCTTTTTGGTGACCAAAAGGTTACTACAGTCTTCCAGAGGAGATCTCTGTTAGGTTTTAAGCATAATCTTTATTGACATGGGCGGCAAGGTGGCGCAGTTAGGAGACCTGGGTTCGCTTCTCGGGTCCTCCCTGCGTGGAGTTTGCATGTTCTCCCCATGTCTGTGTGGGTTTCAACTGGGTGCTCCGGTTTCCTCCCACAGTCCAAAGACATGAAGGTTAGGTGCATTGGAAATCCTAAATTGTCCCTAGTGTGTGCTTGGTGTGTGTGGGCTGGCGCCCTGTCTGTGATTTGTTCCTGCCTTGTGCCCTGTGCTGGCTGGGATTGGCTCCTGTGACCCTGTGGTAGAATATAGTGGGTTGGATAATGACTGACTGACTTTATTGACATGTATTTGATATATCATGATATGTAACCCAACATCCTATTGGAACTCTTATTTGCCTCTGTACATCATCGTGTCATGGTTAGAACCGAATGCATTAGGACTCTTCCTTCTTTTTCATATTGTCTACTCTCATCTCCTATTGTTTGCACATTTTATTATGAATCAAAATTGCTTTGTGTGAAACTGTACCTTTATGTACATTAAACTTCATCTCCTGCTGTTCTTGGGACAGATCCTATTTTTCACTGACAGGATGGGATATATTTGAGAAAGAAGGCAGATGTCTTCACTGGTCAGATATAAACTGTTTAAATGCGGGTGATGGATTGAAAACAGAAGGATTTTAGGATATAATACTGTATTACACACCAATGTCAATGAATACCTTCAAAAATGACATAATTTTTAAAATACCAAACAAAAATATAAACAGTAGTAGTACAAAATTCTTATTAGAAATTAAAATAGTTTAACTTGAGCTTTCTAAAGCTACAATACATTTGTACAACACTTATCATTAAAAAAACTCAAAGACAGATGTGGATGACTATAATGTACTGTAATACTGATAGCCAAAATGTATTATTGTTGACTTGACTGATGTCTTTACTCACAGAAAAGAGCAAGATCAGGATATAATTCAACTATTTAAATACATACCATGTATACTTTTTACAATTGGAGGATGAAAAAGAAAGCAAGTTGATCACCTTGCAAGTTGTTAGAAGAAGATATTAAACTGACAGTTTTGTAGTTTAAAGTTGATTCCCATAGCAAGTACACACCTCTGATTTAAGATATAGGCAAGACTGTAAAGATAAAAAAGTGGCCATACGGTATATATTGTGAACACGGTGAACGCGGCCTCAAGAGGACGTGGCCATTCCTCCGAAACCGGCCCCCTTCCCCGTCTTAAAGAGTGACACAATAGGAAACAAACACAGCTTTTCATCTCTTCTTTGCGGTTCAGCTACTAGTCTGCTGCTTGCTGCCGTGCCGCGTGTTCTCCATGTCGCGTGGGGCTTCGAACATTTAAAAGTCCGCACTGTGGCTGTCCTAGTGTCTCACTGCCTTGTGTCTCTTTCCCAGACATCCTCTGCTTTATTCTTTATGTGTTATTATGCTGTATTCGAATAAAGTTTCTGTCTCTTGAAAACGCTGAATGAACCTGTGCAACTTTGTGACCCAAGTGTGACAATATAAAACATCTTTTAGGTACAAACCTGCTTAAGATGAGATATGGATGGTTTCTTAGTTAAATAAGAACATTAACTCCTTAAAACTGAGACCCAGAAGAAGATTCTCAATATTAGAAAAATAAAAAAAAAAAAAGATACATTTTTTGCTGACTGCCCGGGATTTGTTCCTGCCTTGCACCCTGTGTTGGCTGGCATTGGCTCCAGCAGACCCCCATGACCCTGTAGTTAGGATATAGCGGGTTGGATAATGGATGGATGCTCCAGTCTGCTGAGTTTTAACAAAAAGTTCAAAATCATATACTGGTTGAAATGGCCAGTTCCTCCCAATATGGAGACAACCTGCTACCATCTTGCAGTACTAGAAGGAGCCCTTTGAGAAACTTGAACTACAGATGGAACCATTCAGTAGGTTCCTTGGCATTCACAATACAACTATCTGGGTGTACCAGCAACCCCACAAACAAATCATCAAGCAAATATATAACTGAATTGTACCCCCACAGAGGTATTCAGGGCTAGTTCTGAGGGTCTTGCATTCAGCCTTTAAGGGATAACTAGCAACATCTGAAATGACAAATCCTTCAAATGGCTACATTGTCTCTTTTTAAAAGAAGGGTTTATTTTGTGCTTTTTTACACAATTATGTAAAATATTCAAAATTGTGTATGATAAAGATGAAGGAACATCACTCAGAATGATCCAGCTAAAACTGTATGTTTTAGTTTAGTAGATTTTCATTAAACATATTGTTTAAAGAAATAATTGAAAATAATTTAGATTTAATAGATTACTTTAAAATTTAGGGGACATAAATTAATGTTTTCTTTTTAGAACTTTTTAATAAACTGAGCAATTTATGATACAGTGAGATGTATCCAGAGATCCGATTTATAGAAACCAACAAGGAATATTTATCATCTTATGCAGAAACAAATGCCTGGAAGGAGGAACAAAGCAATACACTCAGGTTTTCCCAGTTTTAAATTAGAGTCAATGATGAACAATAACAATAGCAAATAAAAAAAATTCAATTCACTTTAAATTTAGTCTATTGTTATATAGTCAACTTCTATTTATAAGCCTAGAGCAAGGTACACAAGGATCATTGTTGTTAACGAAAACTAAAATTATTAATAAAATTACAATGAGACTGATTAACTTGAGGAAAATTAAAAGTAAGCTGTAATAAAAAAAAATACCTAAAGCAAAATAAAATGAAAATAAAATTAATTTCAATTTTTATTTTTTTAAATTGAATTGTGACTCATTGGTTAATTGGTTGATTTGTTTGTCCTTTTAGAGTTCATCAGTGCCTGTGTTCATTTAGCCAGCAGAAGTCTATCTGGCCATGATCAGAAAGGCATTGTATGTATTTGAGTTTTCCCATCTTTCTCAGAATAGACAGCTAAGGCAGCTGCAAGAACGTGTTCTTTGGTGGTGATGAGCAAAATAGGCAAGTTTCGATTCACGCACACAGTTACACATAATTTACATGAAAATTTTATTTCACAGGTGACTTCATACTTATTTAACACGACAATCTCTAAAGAGGTTTTTGGGTTTTAAATATTTCTTTGGGTTGGAAAATATGGAATATAGACTTTCGTGTTTACCTGTGTTCTTTTCTGCAAATGCGTAACACACGTATTACGTAAAACCCGCTGAAATCATTTCTGTTTATGACTCTTGTTCACCTCACCGCAGAGGAGTGTAGCACATCTTTTTTAAATGTGAGATGCTGCCTATTTTCTACACAAAGACAGACCAAAACACACCATTGTACACATTACTCTGTGTTTGTCACAACAAAGTACCACTGGCAAACCAACCCTGATTTTACCTACTGTGCAGCATGATGCAGGATCAGATGAGAGAAAGAGCTCAGCTGACATCACCAGTAAACGCTCCACTTGCAGTGTTCAGAAGCAGTACCTGCTCAGCCAGGGCGCAGGTTCATAATAGCCTGCTTCTGAGAAGCCATTATAATTCATTCATTGCATGTTCATGACTGACCACCAGTTACAATAGTACAAATCTGCAAACATTGTAAATGCCTTACCCTAGTTGAGGATATGCACACTTCTAGTGATTTTTTTGTTCATTAGAGATCTCTATTTAACTACTTTCCAACAGGCAGATGCATGTGAAATTAATACATGAAAATGTTTTCAGACAAGAACCAAACACATTTCTTCTTGTGAATTTCATAAATTGTTGCTTATAGTAAAAGGCAATTTATTTCACAAACTATTTTGTGTTTCATACTATTTCTATAGGAGCTCTGAGTTGGGGAGCTCAATCATGTGGAACTGCAGTGCTCAGACTGAGCTGACATCTTCTGGGAGCCCTCAAATATATGTCATCCCAATAGGAAGAGGCGTGGTTTAGTTGATTCGTGCCGTGGCTTAGGTGCCCTCACTGGGCAGGTTCTCAAAGCTACAGTGGAGAAAAGATATGACATTGTTAGCGTTGGTGCCTCCTATTGCCGCAGTGGGGTACTGCATACCTTGTGTGAAGGTGAACCTGAAAGGTGATTCTCAGGCACCCATGATGTGACAATATATATGAGAGAAGGACAGGGCGCATAAGACAATAAACAATAAATAGATTTTATCTTTATAAAATGTATCTAACTAATCAGGTAATCTGGTTGCCTTTAATATGCAACAGAATAAATAAGTAAATATGCATGATGCATATGGAATGCTTACTCAGTCTAGCTTACAGTAAAAATAGACGTGCAAGAATGAAACAAATGAAAAGACAAATGAAAAGACATGAACAAACTAACTACATACAGTATGAATGATACAATGAAAACATACAGATCTTTTAAAGGATGATCAAATTATTTTGTGTGTGACATATTAAATTAACACCAGTAGAACATAACAAGGTTTATTTTCCTACTCCACCTGAAGTCCCCTTTAAGGGTAAATCTTTAAATGTTGGCTGGCTGAAATGCAAGTGTCTGATCCATCATCTACAGTACACTTCCTCTCTATCAATTTGTTTTCCCTTAGGAGTCAGGAGTTTGGTCTTTTTGTCTATGATTGGGTTACATAATTGCAGTGGTTTCTTACTGGATGGAAAATTTGAATGCTACTTTGTTGTATTTCTAAATGAATGTTTTATTATTTTTACAATTAAACTTCATACCAAAGGTGTAACCTGTTCATTTGTATTAACAAAATGAAATTCTATACACTTAGATAGATAGATAGATAGATAGATAGATAGATAGATAGATAGATAGATAGATACTTTATTAATCCCAAGGGGAAATTCATATACTCCAGCAGCAGCATACAGATAAAAACAATATTAAATTAAAGAGTGATAAAAATGCAGGGGTAACAGTCTATAATCTTGTATAATGTTAACGTTTGGAATTGAAGAGTCACATAGTGTGGGGGAGGAACGATCTCCTCAGTCTGTCACTGGAACAGGACAGTGACAGCAGTGTGTAGCTGAAACTGCTCCTATGTCTGGAGATGATACTGTTCAGTGGATGTAGTGGATTCTCCATGACTGACAGGAGCCTGCTCAGCACCCGTTGCTCTGCCACTGATGTCAAACTGTCCAGCTCCGTGCCTACAATAGAGCCTGGCTTCCTCACCAGTTTGTCCAGGCATGAGGCATCCCACTTCCTTATGCTGCCTCCTCAGCACACCACTGCATAGATGACGGCGCTCGCCACAACTGTCTGATAGAACATCTGCAGCATCTTATTGCAGATGTTGAAGGACGCCAGCCTTCTAAGGAAGTATAGTTGGCTCTGTCCTCTCTTGCACATAGCATCAGTATTGGCAGTCCAGTCCAATTTATCATCCAGCTGCACTCCCAGGTATTTATAGGTCTGCACTCTATACACAAAGTCACCTCTGATGATCACGGGGTCCAGGAGGGGCCTGGGTCTCCTAAAATCCACCACCAGCTCCTTGGTTTTGCTGGTGTTCAGTTGTAAGTGGTTTGAGTTGCACCATTTAACAAAGTCCTTGATTAGGTTCCTATACTCCTCCTCCTGCCCACTCCTGATGCAGCCCACGATAGCAGTGTCGTCAGCGAACTTTTCCACGTGGCAGGACTCCGAGTTGTATTGGAAATCTGATGTATATAGGCTGAACAGGACCGGAGAAAGTACAGACTCCTGTGGCGCCTCTGTGCTGCTGACCACAATGTCAGACCTGCAGTTCCCGAGACGCACATACTGAGGTCTGTCTGTAAGTTAGTCCACGATCAATGCCACCAGGTATGAATCTATTAACATTTCTGTCAGCTTGTCCCTAAGGAGCAGAGGTTGGATGGTGTTGAAGGTGCTAGAGAAGTCCAGAAACATAATTCTTACTGCACCACTGCCTCTGTCCAAGTGGGATAGGGATCGATGTAGCATATAGATGATGGCATCCTCCGCTCTCACATTCTCCTGGTATGCAAACTGCACAGGGTCAAGGGCGTGGCAGACCTGTGGCCTCAGGTGGTGAAGCAGCAGCCGCTCCATGGTCTTCATCACATGTGACGTCAGGGCGACATGCCAGAAGCTCACCAGGACGTGATACCTTTGGGACTGGGGTGATGCAGGACTCTCCCCTGTTCCAAGCTCAGGTTGAAGATGCGCTGTAGAGGACTCCCCAGCTCCAGCGCACAGGCCCTCAGCAGTAGTGGTGATACTCCATCTCGACCCACTGCTTTGCTGGCATGAAGTCTCCTCAGCTCTCTGCTCACATGGGTTGCTGTAATTGTGGGTGGGGGGAAACTATCTCCTATGCTGGTATCAGCAGAAGGATGGGTGGAATGTGCAGTACTCCAAGGTGAGAGTGGGTTAGGGTGGTCAAACCTGTTAAAGAAGTTGTTCATTTGGTTTGCTCTCTCCATGTCTCGCTCGATGGTGGCACCCCACTTCGAGCTGCAGCCAGTGATGATCTTCATCCCATTCCACACTTTCTTCATGCTGTTATTCTGCAACTTCTGCTCCAGCTTTCTCCTGTACTGCTCCTTCGCCGCCCTGAGCTGGACTCAGAGTTCTTTCTGCACGCACTTGAGCTCATGCTGATCACCGCCTTTAAAAGCCATTTTCTTCTGGTTCAAAAGGCCCTTGATGTCACTTGTAATGCATGGCTTGTTGTTAGAATAGCAGCGTACTGTTCTTACTGGAACTACAATGTCCATACAGAAGTTGATGTAATCAGTAGTGCAGTCAACAACCTCCTCAATATTCTCACTATGTGACCCCTGCAGGATATTCCAATCCACAGTTACAAAGCAGTCTAATGTTTTGTCCAGCGTCACATGGTTAAAGTCTCCAGCGATTAGCACAAGCACCTCAGGGTGCTGTGTTTGTAAATTAGCAACAGCAGAATGGATGATGTCACCTGCTATCTCCATGTCCGCCCGAGGAGGGATGTAAACAATAATAACAAATGACGTGTCCAAACTCTCTGGGCAAGTAATAGGGACGCAGAATTACGGCCAACAGTTCGATGTCCCTGCGGCAAGTGGAGATTTTGACGTTTACATGTTCAGAGTTACACCACCTTGTATTTACATAGAGAGCGAGTCCTCCTCCTTTCTGCAGGTATTTGCGTCTCTGTCCGCTCTAACTGTGCTAAACCCAGGTAGCTCCACGTTAGCATGTGGGATGTTAGTTGTTAGCCACGTTTCACAAAAACATAACAAACTGCATTCTCTGTAGGTCCTGACATTTTTCACCAGCGCAGCCAGTTCGTCGATCTTATTTGGTAGTTAGCTCACATTTCCCAGGATCACAGAAGGCACTGAAGGTTTGAAATGCCACTTTCTCGCAAGCTGCTTCGCTTTTAGCTTAGCTCTGGCTCTGCTGCCATGATACCGCCTTCTTACCTCGTCGGGTAAATAGGGAACTACACCGGCGCGGGCATTTGTTCTCAGCACTTGAAGTTGACTACTTGAATAGATGAGTCTCGGCGTGTAAAAATCCATGTCCAAGTAGTCAAAAGTGTCCAGGGGACAAGTCCACATAAAAGAAAGAGATAGGAGTGCTCAGTAAAATAGAGAAAAAGGTAGAAAAATAAAGTCGTACATGGAGCTGCTGAAAAGGCTGCCACTCACGGCAGCGCACTTATTGTTCAGTGATCATAAAAAATACAAAAAACATCCCCTTTAAAACAAAAAAAAATCATAATGTGTATCCATAATACACATACCATAAAAGAAAATAAAACATCATAATTGCAAGCCATAATTTAAAAAAAATGTTTAGAAGATGTTAATCAAGATACAAGGCTAACATGTTTAACAAGTTTATAAATTAAATAGACACATTTGTCTCTTAAACTAACAAACCTACTGTTTACTAAATAGTGAAGGCCAATTCTTCTTTATTCTTTTTCAAATTAAAAATGTGAGCTGCTGTACTAAACACAAGCTCGCTTACTATTCACATACAGGACAATGAGTATCTGTTTTAATTCAAGAACAAACTGAAAAAGTCTTAAATAAATAAACAACCCCCTCTTTTCATTTCTTTTTTTACTGAATTTATTAAAAGTATATAACATTCCATACAATCAAGTCAAACGTAACAAAACTATAATCAGAGAAAAAGTGGAAGGCCAACAACCAAAGCAAAACTGTTAAGAGTAGTAAAGAGAGAAAGGTGCCTTTTCCCACAATATAAATGCTAATTCTAAAATGTTATTGAATAGGTCCTGCTAGGTTTTAAAATAGTTTTGAACAGATCCTTTAAGTGAGAATTTGTTTTTTTTCCAATTTCAAATAGTATATAACATCAGTTACTCGCTGACTTAAAAGAGGTGAGTTAGGATTCTTCGAGTTGCGCAAAATAAGTCTATGTGCTACTAGTGAAATAAAGGCAATTACAGTTTTTTGTCCTTTTCCACTTTAAGTCCATCTGGGAATTCACCCAAAAAAAAATGTTAGTGTGAATTGTCACACCAAGGCTGTCTGATAGGTATTTAAAGATTTTCATCCAGAATGTTAATTTGGTACACGCCCATAACATTTGGTCTAGTGAAGCTGGAGCTTGATTGCAACTTTCACAGGTTGGTACTTGCCATGGAAACATTGTTGACAATTTTAAATGAGATAGATGTGCTAAATAAAACATTTTAAGTTGAATGTTTTAAGCATATGGAGCTAGAGTAAATTCTGTTTGTGGCTGCCTTCTACTCCTTTTCTGAAATGTTGAGTAACAAATCCACTGTGCTCTTGGATCTTTAAATGGAAGGGGCTTTAAAATGTTTTATATATTGCAGAAATGCCGTCCAAGGTTGGAATGGGGGGATGGTTTGTGTGCACGTACTGCCTGCCTTCTGCATGGGGGCAGTACGCACGCGAACCATCCCCCGGCACAGGCAGGCTGAGAGAGAAAGAGAGGGAGAGAAAGCGAGCAGGCCGCATGCCTGCCTTGCTTTTTCATTTAACCTGTTCATTGTTCTCAGTCAGACGTGCACTCTCTTTGTGCTCTACAGTATTTCGTGTGCTTTTGCAGTTAACTATGGCTTCTAAGCAAGTGAAGAGTGGTGAGAAGAAAGTTTTGAAGAAAATTGAAATTGAAGTTAAGAAAGAAATTACAAGAGGTGGAAAAACTTTTTACCAGTTTACTCATTTACCAGTTTGAGAACCCTCGTGCTTTCAGGCAGCACAATGTAAACAAAGCCAGACTGCCAGTAATGTGGAGGGCAAACACGAAGGGTTGGGTCACAAAGACTTTCTTTTTGGAATGGCTGCATGAGGCTTTTGCTCCCACCAGCTAAACAGCTAAAATCACCAGAAACCCAAGAAATCACAAGAGAGAAAACACCTGAAGGAAAACACTTCATGCCAGAACTCGACTCATGCAAGGTTAGTTTTCTTGGTGGTTTTTGTATTACGGATTTTTCAAAAGTTAATTTTCAGTTCGTAGTGTGAATTGTTGCAATGTTACTTTTCTCTTTTTTCAAATGTTCACTTTTTTACAGATGAGTTGTTCATAGCGCCATTAGGTGCAATGTTACTTTTCTCTTTTTTCAAATGTTTCTTTTTTTCCGCTGTGCTTAAAACTCATTTTTAAAAAAGTGTTTACAGCGATTGGGCTGTAAGGCTATTAGCATGAACTCCTGCAATGTTTTTTGGTTGCTTGTGGTTGGTTTTTAAAGTTCAGATTTGTTCTAATGTTCCTTTTTTTCCGCTGTGCTTAAAATTCATTTTAAAAAAACTGCTGCACATGCTGCTGACAGAGGGTGGATGGTGTGTGTGCTACAGAGAGAGAGCGAGCAAGCGCAGAGAGAGAGCGAGCGCGTGGCAAGCAAGCGCAGAGAGAGAGAGAGCAAGCACATGCTGCTGACAGGGAAGGGAGGGGGTGGGTGGTGTGTGTGTGTGTGTGTGCGTGCTACAGAGAGAGAGAGAGCGTGAACAGGCTGAGCAGGGAGCCTGGGTGTTTTGTGTCAGTGTTATTCAATGTTTTTACATTAGTTTACTATTACACTGTGCATTCTATGGTGTAATTAACTATATTTGTGCTTAATCTTTTCATATATTTACATATTTACATACAGTTCGTACGGTCTGGAACAGATTAATTGTATTTACATTAAATCCTATGGGGGGAAACTGCTTCAGTTCACGACCAACTCGGTTTACAACCAAAGTTCTGGAACGAATTATGGTCGTGAACCGAGGTTCCACTGTATTCTCTAACTTAAAGTGCTTCCTACATTGGTTCATCTTCTTGTGTCAGTGTCCAGGTTTTTATACCTTGTATGTTTGTCACCCAGTAATAAAATTGAAAATGAGGTACAGCCATGCCACCTTCTGACTTAAGTTGTTGTAGGG
The DNA here is from genome assembly GCF_016835505.1 of Polypterus senegalus. Taxonomy (NCBI): domain Eukaryota; kingdom Metazoa; phylum Chordata; class Cladistia; order Polypteriformes; family Polypteridae; genus Polypterus; species Polypterus senegalus. The sequence goes on from NC_053155.1 coordinate 39,278,648, forward strand.
TCGCATTTTGAATGCGTGAATTTTTCGAATTCCAAATAAATGATGTTATGATTGAATCTAATTTCTTAAAAAAAGATTTGTTAATGTATATGGGGATACTTTGGAACAGAAACAGAAGCATAGAGAGGACATTCATCTTCACAATGTTCTTTCTTCCTGCTAAAGTAAGATGAAGGATAGACCATCTATGCATGTCTTGTTTAATTTGATACATGCAAACAGCAAAATTCTGTTGAAAAAGAGCTTATATTTACTTGTGATGTTGACCCCTAGGTATTTAAACTGATCTACAATGATAAAAGGGCAGGTATCCAATCTAATTTTATTTGCTAGAGTATTTACTGCAAAGAGCACACTTTTGTTCAAATTCATTTTAAATCTAGATATCTTTTGAAATTCTGCTAGTGCTGTTAGAGCTGTAGGTACAGAATTTTGTGGGTCTGATATATACAATATCATATTTTCTGTTTAAGTCCTTCTCTGAAACATCTTCTTTAGTTCTGATGGATTTCAAAAGTAAACAGCTAATGAATGGCTCAATGGCGATTGCAAAGAGCAGTGGTGATGAGGGGCATCCTTGTCTAGTACAGCATTCTAGTTTGAAGTACTGTAGTCTGAAATAATGTTAATACAAACTGAAGCTTCTGCACAAGTATACAGTAGTTTGATCCATGCATATATGTTCGGGCCAAACCCAAATTTATGCACATTAGATTGTGTCTTGTGTTCTTTAAACTGAGTAGAATATAAGGACTTATAGTAGTCTCTACAATGTGCATTATATTTTTATGCCCAATGATTCTATTTCTGTCTATTTTGGTGCGAACTTCCTGCTTATGGTTTTGTTGCGCTAAGATCTTGTTAGCCTTCTCTCCATGTTCATAGTAAAGATCTTGTAATTTAAAAGTGAGTTGTTCTGTTTCGTTTGTTGTCAAGAGGTTGAGTTCTGATTGCAAAGCCTGACTTTTCCTAAAAAGTCATTTGAAGACTTGGCATGTTCTTGATCTATTCTAGTAATTTCACTAATTAACTCTGATGCCTTTTTTGGTTTCTGATTTATTTTTGTTTGAAAGATATGAGATAATCTTTCCTCTTAAAAAAAAGCCTTCAGAGATTATTTCTGTAAAAACCTCAGAGGATGCATTTGTCTCTAAAAAATCTATTTGCTTGGATATAAATTCTGTACAGTTCTTGTCTGCTAATGATGTGGTTAAGACGGCAGCTATAAGATGAGTATGTGGTGCATAGTGATGTGAGCTACATGGTCAGAGGGGCATGGTCAGAAATAACAATAGCATTGTATTTGTAAGATTTGATCGTGGGCAAGAAGTTGTTATCTATAAAGAAATAATCAATTCTTGAGTAACAATGATGTACTGGTGAGAAGAAGGAATATGTTCTTAATTATGGATTTAGAAATCTCCATGGGTCTGATAAGTTATGATCAATTAATAACTGTGTAATTATTTTTACAGTGTTAGATGTTGTCACCCCTTTAGCTGAAGATCTATCTAGGGACCTTATGTATAAACAGTGCGTACACACAAAAATGTTGCGTACGAACATTTCCACACTCAAATCGCGATGTATGAAATCTAAAATTGTGGTAAAGCCACGCACATTTTCACAGTAGCTCCAACCCTGGTGTACGCAAGTACTCCGCTCAGTTTTGCAAATTGGCGGCACCCAGCGTCAAAGCAGTGCTACTGTTCCAGTTTGGTTTCCCTTTTTTTTCAGATCCACATCACTGACATGGCTTTATAAATACACTGAAATTAACCGCATATTGTTTATTAGTTTAGTGCATCTGATTGCAATTAACCTGTAGGAATATAATGGTCCACAGAATGGTCAAGCTATTCTAATACCATAGCTGCTTTAGCTTTGTGACTCTCACTGCACCTTCTTCTTCTTCCTTCAGCTGCTCCCGTTAGGGGTTTCCACAACAGATCATCCTTTTTCATATTACTCTCACTGCACCACTCGGAGTATTTATAGCACTGTATCTGAGTGGGGAACTCACAGCTTTACAGCAGCTGACTGTAAAGAGAATTATGGGTATACAGCACCCAGCACACGTTGCCTCAGCCATGCTGGCTATTGAACTGCTCTCATATGACAAACACTTCAAAGCCTTTCCGTTCAGAAACAGTTTCATCCCAAGAACTATAAATGCACTCAATCAGTCCATCAAGTGCTCCTCGTAGAATGCTGTGTACTTATAAGTACAATTACGTCACTGTATACTTACGATACAGTTATAATATTGCACAACCTGAGCCACTTTATAAAGTGTGTATTTACATATGATGATGATATTTTTAAGATGAAATGCAGCAAAACATGTTAATTATATTATACAGATAAAACTTTAACTTAATTTAAATAATCTATATTGTTAATAATTAAACATGTGAGGACACGGTGCCGCAGCACTAGTGAGGAGCTGGAACTCTGTACACGGATTGTTCCTGCTTCATGCTGTATTCTTGCTGGGGCTGGCGCGACCCTGGCATCTATCCAGGATAGATGGATAGAATAATTAAACATGTGCTATGAAAATATTTCAATATTCCTTAAAAGTTTTGAAGAATCGGCGTTCTACGCTTACAGATGGCTTATCGTCTATTACAGAGCTGATTGTGTATTTGGAGACAGAAAAGAACAGGAATTGGGGGTTAGTACATTTGAAAGAGACAGTAATGCTGCAATAAATAATTTCATCGAAGGTTGTGCACGGCGCAGCTAGAATCTTGCGTGAGGCATGAACAATCACTGTGCCACTGTGTTCCCGTGTTTAATAACATGCTTTAACTCCTATCATCATCAAAATGATATCAAGTATACATCTCAGTATTTTGAATTATTCAGAGAGCTGTAATATTACCGATATAATGGATTCTGTGATCTGTCGGAAGAAGAGAAAGCCTGTTTAAAAGCACGTACTGATTCACACACATATAGCACATTGAAGATCAAATACAAAACAAAGCATTTAACGTGCTACTTTAGTTACAATGGGATTTGAGAAACTAGTAAATTGAGCAATTTTAAGATGAAGTTTATGATGTTCTACTTTAATGAAAAAATAATCTACGTGATTAAAGTGGAAATTTCAAAATTAAAGTTGACATTTCATGCTTTTTCCCAATGTGTGCCTATTTTTTTTCTCTGTACCCTAATAAGCTTTCATATGACACTCAGACGGTGAGCTACGACTCGCCTTTTCACGCTGACTTTGTGAACTTGAGCTTTCAAGTTTCTCCAACACTCTATGTCACTCGATCAGCTTCTTTTTGTTGTTTATATCACTGTTTAAACCAACAAATAGTACGTTTTTCCTTTCCTCCACTTGGTATTCGCTGAAATTCTTCTATTTCCCCCCGTGCTTTTGCCATTGCCTTTTCACAGAATGCTGAGCTTAAGGGCTATTTATGTTGATTTGCATATTCAAAGAGGTGTAATTCTGGGAGGAGTTGGAGTGGGGCAGCAGGCGTGCGCACATGCTTTACTTTTCACACTGGCTGGGATTTATGTAGCGGAAGAACGTGGAAGTTGGCGTTCGCACAGATTTATGCATCTGGATTTTTTTGTGCGTAAGCACATTTCTGCTTTTGTCCATACACCATGTTATAGTGTGAATTCTACGCACGGCTTTATGCATGAGACCCCAGATCTGGATTTAAAACACAAAGTCTCCGGCCATTATAATTTTGTGAGTGTTCAATTTTAGTAATGGATGCAAACGCATTTTGGATGAAATCTCTATCATCTGCATTGGGTGAATAGATATTTATCAAATTCACATTACTGTTAAATAAACTACCCATAACCATCACATATCGCCCTTTAGGATCTGATACTGCAAATAAAATTATTCTGTGACTTAAAGTTCCCACACCTCTACTTTTCTTTGTAGAGCTGGATTGAAATATTTGGCTAGTCCAGTCTCTTTGCAACCGAAACTGATCCTTGCTTAATAAGTGGGTCTCCGTTAAAAACACTATCTTGGCGTTTAGACCTATTAGGTGAGAGAATACTTTCTTCTGCTTTAGTTCATGATTGAGACCTTTGACATTCCAACTCACAAAGTTTATTGTTTGGTCATGGAGATATTGCTTCTCTGAGCTTTTGTTGTCATTCTACAGTATAATCTTAAATTAAGGTTGTACATTGTTACATATGATAGCTTTAATCTTAATTACCAATATTGCAAGGAGTTATGACTATGAAGCCTATTGTGTTGGCACTTGTGGAGATGAAAAGGATAGATCAGAAATGGCCCGCTTTCTTTCTGAAGTTCGATAATACTTTGTGTAAAGGCGCACTACAACTAAAGTAACGTAAAGCTTAGAAAAGCAGATTCTGAAAAATTGTTTTTTGAAATCAGCTAATTTACTGATCTCCAACTGAGTCATTTTGATTGTCAGCCAATCATTCAGAACATAGTCAAGCAAAACTTTATATAGTACATAAACAGAGAAAATTTATAAAAAATTATCTGTTTAATATGAAATCAGTGTATTCCCTTAAATTAAGCATTAATATATTCTGCAGATGTAATATGGGTTAAAATTCCATCTGTAGAGTTTTGAACATGCTTTATTTGTGTAATTAATTTATTTTTAATTATCACACCGTAGCTCAGCTGTATTGAAGATTCCTGTAAGCCGGGGCTTAAAGTGGGCTGGTGCTCACCAATACAGATATCGGTACTTCTGAATGTTCAGTGTTGTGGAGAAGCACTGTTTGTTGCATACCAGTAATATTTCCTAGAATATCGGCTCACATCTCATTTATCTCAGTTGTCTCAGCAACACCCATTTCATAGATACTGCCCAAAAGTAAGGTTGTTGTGCAGCTCAAACATTCAAGGGACACACACCCTACTCTTTAAACAACGGTGAATACTTCTCTGTGTGTTGCTCCATACAATTTTAAATGTAGGGCACTGCCTCTTGTGTATATCTACTTCAGGCTCTGCACAAGCTCTCCTTATTGTCCAAGATTCTGCATTCAAACCAAAACAAAAATGGTGTAGTGTTTTTTTTCTTAAACACAAAAGGCTCTTATCTGAGCTGCATTATTGATGAGTTTTTAATTTTTGTGTTAGCCTCTGATGCATTCATTTTTTTGTTGATTTTTCTTGTTTTGACTTCTACTCATTGTAGGCAAATAATCTCGCTGTTTCTGATCTATATGACGTTACATTTTTCTGCCATATTTTAGCACTGGCATAACAGTAAAAAAGTACAACATTGCAATACCAAAGGTAAGGAATGACAAAAGAATTATATCAGAGTCTCAACAGGTAAGATTCAGTACGATTAGGTCCGAGTTATGGACTGTTGGTTAATTGAAAGAAATAAAATGTGGTTATTTTCTGTGCATGCATTTCAATAGAAATTAAATCAAGGTAAATTGTAGTATCTTTTTTGTTTATTTAATTCAGGCAGCTACCTCATGATGCACAGATGAAGGTGAAAGACACTGGATTCTTTGGTGGGCGACTTTTCACTTGCACCTACGTGTTAATTAGCAGCTAGTTAGAAAGCAAAAGAAGCAATTATCATGCAATATCTTAGCAAACAAGTAAACAAAATTTGAAAAAAAATGTAATTAAATCACATTAAACTATAAGCAAAAACCACAAGTTTATGGAGAGGTAAAACTCACACTAAGCTACTGATAATTATTGAGTCATCAATAAGAGAACAGGAAAAGTCATTTAACCAAATGACACATTTCATATATTTTTAGAACAGGCTCCTAATTAAGAAATTATGGATGTCTCTGTTCTGAAGTAGTAGCTGTCTAGCTGACAAATATATAAATTGCATTAAATCGATAAATTACAATAGGACAAAGTGCTCGGAAATGAAATGATTATTCTTTATAACAGGGATTTTGTTATAATGGAAATGAAACATAGCGTAGCCTTTCCGCCCATACAGTTAACAAAGCTGATGGTGGAATGCCAAGCTCGATGGCAATGTTTATTTCCTTCTTATAAGGGTCAATGGCTACAAGAAGTTGAAACTTTTTCTGTAATGTAAATGCTTTTGTTATATAAACAATGCCATTCGGCGTGCTTTAGCTTTCAAAAATAGCTCACCTTGGGTGACATCACCTAATGAATTGACCAGCTGTCGTCTGTTCTTTTGTGAGTCACTAGTTTTTTCTTTTTTAACCTGGAAAAGTTTTACATTAAAAGATCATTAAAAAAGGTCACATTCATAAATAAGATTAATTGAATGCATAAATGTTTGAGCACAAAATTCAAATAGACATTCAAACGCAACAACATTTTTGTGCATGGGTGTTTATAGGGTAAAATCTCAGTGAAACGTGTTATGAAACACGATGCAAACTTTTTGAGTAGCATAAATACCAGGGAATCTCAGCAGTCAACCGTTTTGCTGTAGGGCAAGCCAAAAATGAATCCTCAGTTTGATGAATGTGCTCGGTAAAGTCAAACCATTCTCCAAGAAATCAGGAAATAAGCGACAGAGTCTATATGCGGTGAACCTCCTGAGCTCCCTAAGTACAGATGAAGTCAAATCTGACTGACAATTATCCTGCCGCTAGACACACCTACATGCCTCTGGTCTACAGTGACACTTTTTGAGCTCCACAGCTTGCAACAGTTTGACAAATAACAAGTAAACCAATTTACACAAACGTACAGTCTAATTGACTGTTCAGCGGAGGTCCTGAGTCACCTTGGGACGTGTACAGAAGAAATACATTACATGTCTTTTGCTACTTTCTTATGAAAAAATTACTTTTTTGTAATGAATTTTAAAGAACAAAACTCAAATGAGTTCTTTTTTAATACTAGTTCTGTAAGAAATTGGTCAGGACCAAAAAAATTTATTTTATATGAGAATTTTGTTAAAATGGAGTCTGTTAAAAATTCTGACCTGTATATATACATATATATATATATATATATATATATATATATATATATATATATATATATAGATATGCAGCATGCATTAAAGAAAATATGCTGTTTATAAGTGTTCATTTTTAATTTAGCTCCTAATGCTACTGATAATAGTGTACCGCAGGACCTGTGAGAAAACCACACAGGTGAGGTAAATATAGCAGCTGAGGAAGAGGGTGAAACTATGAGATGAGTGACATAAATAGGGATCAGGACAGCTTGCCTGTAGACCACCCTAAAAAGAGCGTCTGTGAAGAAGAGACTACACAATTGGTACTACACTGCTGGACAGCACCTAAAGCCTTTTGATTACTGGTGGCAGTAGTATAGGAGCGTCACTATTATACATCATCAGATTTTGACAGGTGTATGTCCCGCCCCCCTGGCATTTCCGGTACCCACCATATGCCACCTAGTTAATGGTCATTTCCCCCCGCGGTCTGATCTCTGCCTGTTGTTGGGTGCGCTGTTTGACCGGCATCGGACCTTTTGTCAGTCGTGCGCAAGGAAAATGGTCGGCCGATCTTAGCCTTGATGCTAAAACTGGGGGCTGATCATCTTTGTGATCCGAGACGGACCTTTGGGAGCCTGTAAGGTGTCATAAAAGGTAAGTCATCAATGGGGCGGAGCAGACATCCTGCTCCTATCTGCTTGCAGCGCTCGGGGGTGTGTACAGAGAGTACAGAGAGCGTGATTGACAGATCCCGGCGAGAGGATGTACAAGAAAACTTTAGAGAGAATCTATGACACACCCAAGGAACCTGGCAGTACAGCCCAAAACACCCCTTGAGCATCCCGTTACCTCACCCACCTTGTAAAACCATGCCCTTTATAAAGCAAGGCATATGCCCAAGTGTTTAAAACAATAACTTTCAGAGTGGATGTACAAGGAAAGGTTTAAGAGGGAATCTAGGACACATCCAGGGAAAAAAAAACCTGGCAGTGCGTCCCAAACACACCCATGGGTATAGCGTTACTTTGCCCACCATGTAAAAAACCATGCCCTTTATAAAGCAAGGCATATGGTAGATGCCCAAGTGTTTAAAACAATAACTTTCAGAGTGGATGTACAAGGAAAAAGGTTTTAGAGAGAGTCTATGACACACCCAAGGAACCTGGCAGTACAGCCCAAAACACCTCTTGAGCATCCCGTTACCTTGCCCACCTTGTAAAACCATGCCCTTTATAAAGCAAGGCATATTTCAGATACCAAAAGTGATTTAAAACAACAAGTTTTATTCAATGATTCAAAAAAAGATGCCAAAGTGTCTTAAAAACAACAAATTTTATTGAAGCAAAATTCCAAACATAGCAAAATAAGATCTGGTCTTCACTTTGAGTTACAAATTGTTTGCTATACATTAAAATTGTTTAAACTATGACTAAAAGCAGGAGAAACAGCCGTAAAATAATCACACAAGCTTAATTGTATAAAGATTTGCAATTCACTTGAAAAGAAAAAAACACAAGAAAATGTATACATATAGGGTGGAAATGAAAATTCAAAACCTGGTCCAACAGTGAGTCGGTAATACACCTAAAATAAAAATGTTTAAGCCAGCAAATATACTTTATATATTTATATTTCACTAAATTATGCAAACCTATTTTCTGTTTGGAACAGAGCCGACCACATAAAGCTGGTCTTCACAGGCTGAATCAGTTTTGCATATCCATCAATGGGTCTCTCTCCTGCTCAAATTCAGCTATAACATCATCCACATCAATCTTGATAGCTTTACGAAAACAAGGGAGATTGTACATTTTAACAAAGCACGCACACAGGACACAAATCTATCTTTTCTAGCCCTTTTGAGCATAAATAAGCTATGTCTATATGCAATAATTGGTTATATTACAAAATGTGTCCATCTGGTATGCATTTTTTCTCTTGACATTCCATACATTTTTCCACTAAATGTTCAACAGAGCTAAACACATAAGCCCAAATGACTGAGCGACCAATATGGTCATAATGAATCTTTATTAGATATAATAAAAGGAGAAAACCTTCTATAGGTTGCATTACGTGTCACGCTGGGCAGGGACCTGGTTTTCCTTGTTCTAGCTGCCGAGTCTTGGTTCCTCTGACAACAGAAACAAAACACAAACAGTTAGCCGACAGAAAATATAACTCAAACAGATCTTGTTTAGCATGGATAATGCAATTTGCTTAGGTTTCTGTAAATTAATGTTGGTTTTAAAAAATAACAGTAATGGTGATTAGAGACAAGTTCAAAAGCTGCTGTCCGAATCTTGGACTTTGTTGCATGGTCTTTTGTATAAGCCGAAAGTGTTTACTTCAGCAACAAACTGCTTCAGACAGTTTAGTATGAATTTTACTCGGTTTCACAATTCTTAAGCCACACAAGGCTTTAACCAAATAAAACACCGTGTGTATTAATCTTTAAATACTGATCTGTCGACAGATGCTGGAAACACAAGGGTGTATTTCCTCAGGATCACATTCTAGTAAAAGACAAGTGTGCCCATCCTGAGATTCGAACCCAAACGGCATGCTAAACAAGACCCAGTTAATACATCTTACACAGGTGCAGAACACGTAAGCTACAACAGACTTTACATAATGCTTCATTAAAATCAATCCGGCTCTGTGACTGCGATGGCTGACAAGTGTTTGAGAAAATACACAGGTCTTGAGACTTCCGCCTTGAAGTTGAACAATCTTTCACACTGTGCTTAAATACGTCACTGGCCATCGTCACTCTATGGGGGAAAAAAAGAAAAGAAATGTCAAGCAAAAAACGTGTTGGAATGGATGAGTGAACAATACACTTACAGTATGCACAAACAAGCACAGCTGAGGTTCAAGAGAAACAGAACAATTGTTTCAATGATCAATTACCAGTAGCAAGTAGATTTAGCAGAGATGTCTTATTACTCAAAATTCAATGATGGATATAAAATTTATCCTCACTTGTATCAATGTGCTCTCAAAATATGCTTGGGCTGTGTAAATAAAAGGCCAAGACAGTTTCTCTGGGTTTTAGTTTGATCTTTAGACAGAGTCGAGTTCCTAAAAAGCTACATACAGGCCAAGGCAAAAAAATTTATAACACATTGGTACAAAAACTTCTAAGACAGAACAATATTGTACATTTGTACATTTGTCACGAACAGCGATGTAAAGGCCAGCATAGTAAAACGGTTCAAAAGCACCTTAAAATCCAAAATGTGGAAATATTTTACATATGCCAATACTTTTCGGTATATAGATGTCCGTCAGACGTTCTGCAGAGTTATAACCACAGTTTACACACCACGATTAAAACAAGACCTGTAGATGTGACTCCTGAAAATGCCCCGAGTGTTTGGAAAACAATCTATGGTAGGGCCGGGCAAAGAAAATCTACTCCGTGCACTTTGAAAATAGGTGATCATGTCCGAGTTTCAAAATTAAAAAGTGTATTCGAAAAGGCTATGAGCAGTGGTTTATAGATGAGATATTTATTATCGTTGACTCTTTTAAAATGAATCAAACCTGTCTATAAACTAAGGTTACCCAGGTGATGAAATTAAAGAGAGATTTTATGCAGAAGAGTTACAAAAATAAAGCCCGATGCTAACCAGGTGTATACCGCATCCAGAAAATTCTAACCACTCACGGGCAGGCGTGGTAGAAACAAGCATGTGTTGGCAAAATGGCTTGGTTGGGACAAGAAATTTAACAGTTGGGTCAAGACTTCAGAAGTGAAAGACAAGGAGTTGAGAAACCAAGAAAAAATGTCTAAAGTCAGAAGTGCATTTTATATAACACTGCTGAGTAATTCATCGGCCAGAACTTTTCCCAACACAACAGCATCATTAACCATTCAGGTAGCCAAGACAATAAAACAGCCCAGAGACTGGAAAGTGGCACTGGTGGAACTGACTTACCCACAAATGTTCAATTCCATCACCCAGGAAGCACCATTTACACTAATGAATGAGGAAACAAGAGAGTATGAAGTGACAGACCCAGAGACAGGATGTACCAGAAGGTTTCAGAGAGAGAATCTATTACACACCCAAGGAAACTGGCAGTGCAGCCCAAACACACCATGGGCATCCCATTACCTCAGCCACCTTCCAAACCATACCCTTTATAAAGCAAATCATAAAGTAAACACCAAGGTGTCTTAAAAACAATAACTTTATTGTATATTTCAAGGACACACACAGTTTGCATCCTTTACCTCATGATCTAACCCAACCCATCTGTTATAACAGGATACATAAAGGGAGAGAAAAAAGGATATCAAAGTATCTTAAAACAACAAGTTTATTGAAGCAAAATTCCAAACATAGCAATTAACACGTAGTCTTTGCTTTCAGAGTTACACACTGTGTGCTATACATTATATATATATTTTTTACATGTATGAATAAAGCAGGAGAAACAGCAGGAAAATATTCACTGATACATACAGTATATGATGTGGGCATCATAAATGTTTATGTTGGTGTAATGCACTCCTAGACAATAATGTTTTGTACTGTATGTTGCAAACTTCATTGAAAAGATTCCTTGAGCATTCTGTTCATAAATTTGTCAAAAGAGACTTTGGGTAAATTACAGTATGAAACTGCTTAGGAAAATTATACAAACAAGCTTGTGTGAATGAGATCAGTAACCCATTTGAAAAGAAACAAAAACACAATTGTATACAAGTATGAGAACACAATCTAATTGCAAACCAGGTCCAAACCTATCAGTGAACCAATAATACCCCTAAATAAAAGTGTTTAATTCAGCACATGTTTAATATATTTGTATTTCACCAAATTATGCAAGCCTATTTTCTCTGTTTGGAACAGAGCCGACCACTAAAAGATGGTCCTCACAGGCTGAATCAGTTGTGCATAAGCATCAACGGGTATCTCTCCCTGCTCAAACACCGACAGAACATCATCCTGCACCTTTCTCTTGACAGATTTAAGAAAACAGGGAGATTACACATTTTTAGCATAGCACAGACACAGGACACAAGTCTAGCCTTTCTACCCCTTTGGAGCATAAATAAGCTAGGTCTATAAGCCCAAGAACGTTTTTAGACAGGCATAGATCCAAATTACCTGTTTAGATTTCTCTGGTTCATGTTCTACCGACTGGTTATCTTCTATAATGATGACACCGGTCTCTGCTTTAGCGGTATGTTTTGTTGTTGCAGAATCCATGTTTTGCTTCTTTCTAGTAAAAGAAAACAGATAATGGTGTGTCTCGGGGATGGACCAGCAAGCTCCAATGCCACGAGGGACCAGCGAGAACGCTCGACTGGCCAAGCGACACAGGGACACGGGTAAGCTGGGATCGGCAAGATCCGATGCCGCGACGGACCAGCGAGGGCACTCGCCTGTCCAAGCGACACAGGGACTATGGTTAGCGTAGCCAGTTAAAACCTTGCAAAAGTGGTGGACTCAGCCAACCAACTTAAGCTCGGTCAAAGGAATTGTTAGCTGTAAAACAAGCGTTGGTGTCTCCTTTCTGACTTGGACAGCGGTGGACTCAGCCGACCTGCTAGGTCTCTGTCATAAGGAGATGGCTACCAGTGCTTGGTTTTAATCAAAGGAGAGACAGAAAATAAAAGGAGAGGAAATAAGAAAGAAAGAAAGAAAGAAAGAAAGAAAGAAAGAAAGAAAGAAAGAAAGAAAGAAAGAAAGAAAACACAGCACAACTTACCCAATTCTTATTACTGAGGAGCCCGGGCCTTTGGGTCCAAATATCTGTACTTAAATATGCTTTTGGGCGAGGCTTTTACAACGCTGGGGCCAATCAAAACGTTTTAAGAAAAGATTTTTTAAGATAACCCGCCAACATATTTTTAACCAATCAACAAACACATGCCGCATGTTAAGCTAGCCAATGGAATTACACCATGCTGGTTCGGGCGTGTGCTGAGTGCATCCAGCGCTTCCCAAATTCAGAACCGACAATCAGGATACACACCAGGCAGCTGTGATGTGAATGGTCTCATATGGCTAAAAGGCAATATGGCGCGACTGAATAAATGTGTGAACTGGTCTGTCAATGAAAACGGTGTTAGCATATGAATTTAACAGTAACAGACAAAATCTTTGTAATACTGCACATGCAATGGTGGCGCACTCTAACCCAGGAGATCTGGTTTTGCGATTGGGGACGAGAGCAAAAATAAGACGGGTCTATCTATCTATCTATCTATCTATCTATCTATATTATCATGATTAAAATATGAATGTGTGTTATTCTAACATAGCCCCATAAACAATTAGTAAAAACAAAAAATGGAATGCTTTTCTTGTCATTCTTAATAAACACAATTTAATTTATAATACGCCTAGAAGTTGGTAAGACACGCTAGGGCTAATGGTTTTGTAAATAAATAAAAATCCGGTAACGCTTTAATATTTATATATAAGTCATGAATGTGTGTACACGTTTAATTAGTCTTTTCATTCCTGGCATGATTAACTTGTACCTTTAAAAAGAAGAAAATGCATTATTTTGGTGCATAGCACCCATTTATTAAGTAACTAGGATATGTTAAGGAAAAAGAAGCAGCGTTGCTACTCTCTGTATTGGCCCGTGGCGCATGTATAGAGCTGTCGCTTTCTAAATCAGCACATCGGGGTTCGCACCTGGACAGTACAATATGACATTGACTCTTAAAATGTGTATGTTATTATGACCTTACATTAGGCCTACGGTGTGTCATTCTTTTATAGACACATAAATGAAAAGGTAAAATGGAATTCTTTTGTCGTTATTCTTAATACGCGCAATTTAATTTATGATAGGCCTAGAAGTTGGTAAGTCACGCTGGGGCAGACGGTCTTGTAAATAAATAAATAAATAAATAAAAACCCGGTAACGCGTTAATATTTATGTATATATAGGTCATGATGGTGTGCACGTGTAATTTGACTTTTTATCCCTGGCATGATTAACTTGTGCCTTAAAATAAGAATAAGAAGAAAAAAATGAACCAGAGCAGCGCATGCGTGTGTTGTCCGGTGGCGCACCCGTAGAGCTGTCACTTTCTTAAGATAGGGGATCTGGGTTCGAGTCCGGGCAGACAACAAAAGTAAAACATTGACTTTTCAAATGTGTATATGATTATGCATTACTGTATGTTATTCTATTATAGCCAAGTAAACTAAGTGGTCAAATGGAATTCTAGCAGGAGTTTGAAATGAGTAATAGATTTTTACTCGAAGGCAGATAGGAAGAGCATGCCAAATTTTAGGGGCCATCACACTGAAAGTTCTGCCACCCATAGTTACAAACCTGTATTTAGCTACGGTGAGTAAATTAGCGTCACGATGATCTTAAATCCTCACCCAGGGTAATCCGAAACACGTTTCTAACGGTTCAAAATCCTTATAAATAATTTTTCTTTACAAAAAGTAACACTCGTCAGGGGGACACTGGAATCTGTTGCTGCTCTTTAAGATGAGGCGAGTGTAGAGGGCCTTGTTGGAACATTCTAGATGTACTCTATTACATAAAATGAAATGATAAAATTCATTGGAATATACGTTTCATCGTCTGTCTATAAGTGATAACGGTGGAACATTCCAGAGGTATTACATATAATAAATGATGCAATTTAATTGTAGCACCTGTTTTACAGTTATGTTTCACCATGTGTCCATAAACGATAACAGCTGATTACGTCATGTTTGGTGGTTATTGGTCTATATATATATAACATGGACGGAATTACACATTAAATATTTTATGCATTTTGCATTATGGAGCATTATGGCTCGCTTCTTAGATTCGGATGAAACTGATGATCACCTTTCCGATTGCCACAGAATTAAGATTTGTATATTATATATTCATGCATAATTAGTGAAAAAAACTTACTTTGTCCCGGTCTGGAGATTGCTCCCGAAGGGATATAATGCTATTTGTATGTACAAAGTCAATTTTAAAATACCGCCACAATATTTCTTACCAGGATTTTCAGCACGTGAGAAATTGCTTGAATCTCTATTGATGACTGTCTCGCCGAAAAAAGAGCACCATAAAGGAACCCTTACACGTCTTAACGACATTATTAGTATGACAGATCCCAGGTACGAAAACAAAACAAAAACAAAATAAATAAATAAATAAATAAACATTGGTTGTTTAACGAATCCTTTCATTATTAAAACCGATCTGGATGCTGTAAGTATTTGTTCAACCAACAAGCAGTGGGGCCTGTGTTCAGTCCAGGGCCACTGTTCATTGCTTGGAGCTCAATGGACCGCAGCGATAAGACCCTTGCTGGCCAAGGGCCTCACAAATGGGCACACGGTAGAAAAAGAGGATGGGCGTGTGTGATTATTGGGGCCCATCGGCGAGCTGAGTGAACGGATGTACGTGTTAGTATTGTATAACAGCGAATAAGATTGTGTTTGCAACACTTTTATATTGCAAGGTGTGCGCTGGAGAAAAAATATATTACTACGATTTCACGAGTTTATATCCTTAAGTGAAGAAAACCAAAAGATATCCACTTTTTGTACATACAAATAGCATTATATCCCCTTCGGGAGCAATCTCCAGACCGGGACAAAGTAAGTTTTTTTCACTAATTATGCATGAATATATAATATACAAATCTTAATTCTGTGGCAATCGGAAAGGTGATCATCAGTTTCATCCGAATCTAAGAAGCGAGCCATAATGCTCCATAATGCAAAATGCATAAAATATTTAATGTGTAATTCCGTCCATGTTATATATAATAGACCAATAACCACCAAACATGACGTAATCAGCTGTTATCGTTTATGGACACATGGTGAAACATAACTGTAAAACAGGTGCTACAATTAAATTGCATCATTTATTATATGTAATACCTCTGGAATGTTCCACCGTTATCACTTATAGACAGACGATGAAACGTATATTCCAATGAATTTTATCATTTCATTTTATGTAATAGAGTACATCTAGAATGTTCCAACAAGGCCCTCTACACTCGCCTCATCTTAAAGAGCAGCAACAGATTCCAGTGTCCCCTGACGAGTGTTACTTTTGTAAAGAAAAATTATTTATAAGGATTTTGAACCGTTAGAAACGTGTTTCGGATTACCCTGGGTGAGGATTTAAGATCATCGTGACGCTAATTTACTCACCGTAGCTAAATACAGGTTTGTAACTATGGGTGGCAGAACTTTCAGTGTGATGGCCCCTAAAATTTGGCATGCTCTTCCTATCTGCCTTCGAGTAAAAATCTATTACTCATTTCAAACTCCTGCTAGAATTCCATTTGACCACTTAGTTTACTTGGCTATAATAGAATAACATACAGTAATGCATAATCATATACACATTTGAAAAGTCAATGTTTTACTTTTGTTGTCTGCCCGGACTCGAACCCAGATCCCCTATCTTAAGAAAGTGACAGCTCTACGGGTGCGCCACCGGACAACACACGCATGCGCTGCTCTGGTTCATTTTTTCTTCTTATTCTTATTTTAAGGCACAAGTTAATCATGCCAGGGATAAAAAGTCAAATTACACGTGCACACCATCATGACCTATATATACATAAATATTAACGCGTTACCGGGTTTTATTTATTTATTTATTTACAAGACCGTCTGCCCCAGCGTGACTTACCAACTTCTAGGCCTATCATAAATTAAATTGCGCGTATTAAGAATAACGACAAAAGAATTCCATTTTACCTTTTCATTTATGTGTCTATAAAAGAATGACACACCGTAGGCCTAATGTAAGGTCATAATAACATACACATTTTAAGAGTCAATGTCATATTGTACTGTCCAGGTGCGAACCCCGATGTGCTGATTTAGAAAGCGACAGCTCTATACATGCGCCACGGGCCAATACAGAGAGTAGCAACGCTGCTTCTTTTTCCTTAACATATCCTAGTTACTTAATAAATGGGTGCTATGCACCAAAATAATGCATTTTCTTCTTTTAAAGGTACAAGTTAATCATGCCAGGAATGAAAAGACTAATTAAACGTGTACACACATTCATGACTTATATATAAATATTAAAGCGTTACCGGATTTTTATTTATTTACAAAACCATTAGCCCTAGCGTGTCTTACCAACTTCTAGGCGTATTATAAATTAAATTGTGTTTATTAAGAATGACAAGAAAAGCATTCCATTTTTTTTTACTAATTGTTTATGGGGCTATGTTAGAATAACACACATTCATATTTTAATCATGATAATATAGATAGATAGATAGATAGATAGATCCGTCTTATTTTTGCTCTCGTCCCCAATCGCAAAACCAGATCTCCTGGGTTAGAGTGCGCCACCATTGCATGTGCAGTATTACAAAGATTTTGTCTGTTACTGTTAAATTCATATGCTAACACCGTTTTCATTGACAGACCAGTTCACACATTTATTCAGTCGCGCCATATTGCCTTTTAGCCATATGAGACCATTCACATCACAGCTGCCTGGTGTGTATCCTGATTGTCGGTTCTGAATTTGGGAAGCGCTGGATGCACTCAGCACACGCCGAACCAGCATGGTGTAATTCCATTGGCTAGCTTAACATGCGGCATGTGTTTGTTGATTGGTTAAAAATATGTTGGCGGGTTATCTTAAAAAATCTTTTCTTAAAACGTTTTGATTGGCCCCAGCGTTGTAAAAGCCTCGCCCAAAAGCATATTTAAGTACAGATATTTGGACCCAAAGGCCCGGGCTCCTCAGTAATAAGAATTGGGTAAGTTGTGCTGTGTTTTCTTTCTTTCTTTCTTTCTTTCTTTCTTTCTTTCTTTCTTTCTTTCTTTCTTTCTTTTTTCCTCTCCTTTTATTTTCTGTCTCTCCTTTGATTAAAACCAAGCACTGGTAGCCATCTCCTTATGACAGAGACCTAGCAGGTCGGCTGAGTCCACCGCTGTCCAAGTCAGAAAGGAGACACCAACGCTTGTTTTACAGCTAACAATTCCTTTGACCGAGCTTAAGTTGGTTGGCTGAGTCCACCACTTTTGCAAGGTTTTAACTGGCTACGCTAACCATAGTCCCTGTGTCGCTTGGACAGGCGAGTGCCCTCGCTGGTCCGTCGCGGCATCGGATCTTCCGATCCCAGCTTACCCGTGTCCCTGTGTCGCTTGGCCAGTCGAGCGTTCTCGCTGGTCCCTCGTGGCATTGGAGCTTGCTGGTCCATCCCGAGACACACCATTATCTGTTTTCTTTTACTAGAAAGAAGCAAAACATGGATTCTGCAACAACAAAACATACCGCTAAAGCAGAGACCGGTGTCATCATTATAGAAGATAACCAGTCGGTAGAACATGAACCAGAGAAATCTAAACAGGTAATTTGGATCTATGCCTGTCTAAAAACGTTCTTGGGCTTATAGACCTAGCTTATTTATGCTCCAAAGGGGTAGAAAGGCTAGACTTGTGTCCTGTGTCTGTGCTATGCTAAAATGTGTAATCTCCCTGTTTTCTTAAATCTGTCAAGAGAAAGGTGCAGGATGATGTTCTGTCGGTGTTTGAGCAGGGAGAGATACCCGTTGATGCTTATGCACAACTGATTCAGCCTGTGAGGACCATCTTTTAGTGGTCGGCTCTGTTCCAAACAGAGAAAATAGGCTTGCATAATTTGGTGAAATACAAATATATTAAACATGTGCTGAATTAAACACTTTTATTTAGGGGTATTATTGGTTCACTGATAGGTTTGGACCTGGTTTGCAATTAGATTGTGTTCTCATACTTGTATACAATTGTGTTTTTGTTTCTTTTCAAATGGGTTACTGATCTCATTCACACAAGCTTGTTTGTATAATTTTCCTAAGCAGTTTCATACTGTAATTTACCCAAAGTCTCTTTTGACAAATTTATGAACAGAATGCTCAAGGAATCTTTTCAATGAAGTTTGCAACATACAGTACAAAACATTATTGTCTAGGAGTGCATTACACCAACATAAACATTTATGATGCCCACATCATATACTGTATGTATCAGTGAATATTTTCCTGCTGTTTCTCCTGCTTTATTCATACATGTAAAAAAATATATATAATGTATAGCACACAGTGTGTAACTCTGAAAGCAAAGACTACGTGTTAATTGCTATGTTTGGAATTTTGCTTCAATAAACTTGTTGTTTTAAGATACTTTGATATCCTTTTTTCTCTCCCTTTATGTATCCTGTTATAACAGATGGGTTGGGTTAGATCATGAGGTAAAGGATGCAAACTGTGTGTGTCCTTGAAATATACAATAAAGTTATTGTTTTTAAGACACCTTGGTGTTTACTTTATGATTTGCTTTATAAAGGGTATGGTTTGGAAGGTGGCTGAGGTAATGGGATGCCCATGGTGTGTTTGGGCTGCACTGCCAGTTTCCTTGGGTGTGTAATAGATTCTCTCTCTGAAACCTTCTGGTACATCCTGTCTCTGGGTCTGTCACTTCATACTCTCTTGTTTCCTCATTCATTAGTGTAAATGGTGCTTCCTGGGTGATGGAATTGAACATTTGTGGGTAAGTCAGTTCCACCAGTGCCACTTTCCAGTCTCTGGGCTGTTTTATTGTCTTGGCTACCTGAATGGTTAATGATGCTGTTGTGTTGGGAAAAGTTCTGGCCGATGAATTACTCAGCAGTGTTATATAAAATGCACTTCTGACTTTAGACATTTTTTCTTGGTTTCTCAACTCCTTGTCTTTCACTTCTGAAGTCTTGACCCAACTGTTAAATTTCTTGTCCCAACCAAGCCATTTTGCCAACACATGCTTGTTTCTACCACGCCTGCCCGTGAGTGGTTAGAATTTTCTGGATGCGGTATACACCTGGTTAGCATCGGGCTTTATTTTTGTAACTCTTCTGCATAAAATCTCTTTAATTTCATCACCTGGGTAACCTTAGTTTATAGACAGGTTTGATTCATTTTAAAAGAGTCAACGATAATAAATATCTCATCTATAAACCACTGCTCATAGCCTTTTCGAATACACTTTTAATTTTGAAACTCGGACATGATCACCTATTTTCAAAGTGCACGGAGTAGATTTTCTTTGCCCGGCCCTACCATAGATTGTTTTCCAAACACTCGGGGCATTTTCAGGAGTCACATCTACAGGTCTTGTTTTAATCGTGGTGTGTAAACTGTGGTTATAACTCTGCAGAACGTCTGACGGGACATCTATATACCGAAAAGTATTGGCATATGTAAAATATTTCCACATTTTGGATTTTAAGGTGCTTTTGAACCGTTTTACTATGCTGGCCTTTACATCGCTGTTCGTGACAAATGTACAAATGTACAATATTGTTCTGTCTTAGAAGTTTTGTACCAATGTGTTATAAATTTTTTGCCTTGGCCTGTATGTAGCTTTTTAGGAACTCGACTCTGTCTAAAGATCAAACTAAAACCCAGAGAAACTGTCTTGGCCTTTTATTTACACAGCCCAAGCATATTTTGAGAGCACATTGATACAAGTGAGGATAAATTTTATATCCATCATTGAATTTTGAGTAATAAGACATCTCTGCTAAATCTACTTGCTACTGGTAATTGATCATTGAAACAATTGTTCTGTTTCTCTTGAACCTCAGCTGTGCTTGTTTGTGCATACTGTAAGTGTATTGTTCACTCATCCATTCCAACACGTTTTTTGCTTGACATTTCTTTTCTTTTTTTCCCCCATAGAGTGACGATGGCCAGTGACGTATTTAAGCACAGTGTGAAAGATTGTTCAACTTCAAGGCGGAAGTCTCAAGACCTGTGTATTTTCTCAAACACTTGTCAGCCATCGCAGTCACAGAGCCGGATTGATTTTAATGAAGCATTATGTAAAGTCTGTTGTAGCTTACGTGTTCTGCACCTGTGTAAGATGTATTAACTGGGTCTTGTTTAGCATGCCGTTTGGGTTCGAATCTCAGGATGGGCACACTTGTCTTTTACTAGAATGTGATCCTGAGGAAATACACCCTTGTGTTTCCAGCATCTGTCGACAGATCAGTATTTAAAGATTAATACACACGGTGTTTTATTTGGTTAAAGCCTTGTGTGGCTTAAGAATTGTGAAACCGAGTAAAATTCATACTAAACTGTCTGAAGCAGTTTGTTGCTGAAGTAAACACTTTCGCTTATACAAAAGACCATGCAACAAAGTCCAAGATTCGGACAGCAGCTTTTGAACTTGTCTCTAATCACCATTACTGTTATTTTTAAAACCAACATTAATTTACAGAAACCTAAGCAAATTGCATTATCCATGCTAAACAAGATCTGTTTGAGTTATATTTTCTGTCGGCTAACTGTTTGTGTTTTGTTTCTGTTGTCAGAGGAACCAAGACTCGGCAGCTAGAACAAGGAAAACCAGGTCCCTGCCCAGCGTGACACGTAATGCAACCTATAGAAGGTTTTCTCCTTTTATTATATCTAATAAAGATTCATTATGACCATATTGGTCGCTCAGTCATTTGGGCTTATGTGTTTAGCTCTGTTGAACATTTAGTGGAAAAATGTATGGAATGTCAAGAGAAAAAATGCATACCAGATGGACACATTTTGTAATATAACCAATTATTGCATATAGACATAGCTTATTTATGCTCAAAAGGGCTAGAAAAGATAGATTTGTGTCCTGTGTGCGTGCTTTGTTAAAATGTACAATCTCCCTTGTTTTCGTAAAGCTATCAAGATTGATGTGGATGATGTTATAGCTGAATTTGAGCAGGAGAGAGACCCATTGATGGATATGCAAAACTGATTCAGCCTGTGAAGACCAGCTTTATGTGGTCGGCTCTGTTCCAAACAGAAAATAGGTTTGCATAATTTAGTGAAATATAAATATATAAAGTATATTTGCTGGCTTAAACATTTTTATTTTAGGTGTATTACCGACTCACTGTTGGACCAGGTTTTGAATTTTCATTTCGTACCCTATATGTATACATTTTCTTGTGTTTTTTTCTTTTCAAGTGAATTGCAAATCTTTATACAATTAAGCTTGTGTGATTATTTTACGGCTGTTTCTCCTGCTTTTAGTCATAGTTTAAACAATTTTAATGTATAGCAAACAATTTGTAACTCAAAGTGAAGACCAGATCTTATTTTGCTATGTTTGGAATTTTGCTTCAATAAAATTTGTTGTTTTTAAGACACTTTGGCATCTTTTTTTGAATCATTGAATAAAACTTGTTGTTTTAAATCACTTTTGGTATCTGAAATATGCCTTGCTTTATAAAGGGCATGGTTTTACAAGGTGGGCAAGGTAACGGATGCTCAAGAGGTGTTTTGGGCTGTACTGCCAGGTTCCTTGGGTGTGTCATAGACTCTCTCTAAAACCTTTTTCCTTGTACATCCACTCTGAAAGTTATTGTTTTAAACACTTGGGCATCTACCATATGCCTTGCTTTATAAAGGGCATGGTTTTTTACATGGTGGGCAAAGTAACGCTATACCCATGGGTGTGTTTGGGACGCACTGCCAGGTTTTTTTTTCCCTGGATGTGTCCTAGATTCCCTCTTAAACCTTTCCTTGTACATCCACTCTGAAAGTTATTGTTTTAAACACTTGGGCATATGCCTTGCTTTATAAAGGGCATGGTTTTACAAGGTGGGTGAGGTAACGGGATGCTCAAGGGGTGTTTTGGGCTGTACTGCCAGGTTCCTTGGGTGTGTCATAGATTCTCTCTAAAGTTTTCTTGTACATCCTCTCGCCGGGATCTGTCAATCACGCTCTCTGTACTCTCTGTACACACCCCCGAGCGCTGCAAGCAGATAGGAGCAGGATGTCTGCTCCGCCCCATTGATGACTTACCTTTTATGACACCTTACAGGCTCCCAAAGGTCCGTCTCGGATCACAAAGATGATCAGCCCCCAGTTTTAGCATCAAGGCTAAGATCGGCCGACCATTTTCCTTGCGCACGACTGACAAAAGGTCCGATGCCGGTCAAACAGCGCACCCAACAACAGGCAGAGATCAGACCGCGGGGGGAAATGACCATTAACTAGGTGGCATATGGTGGGTACCGGAAATGCCAGGGGGGCGGGACATACACCTGTCAAAATCTGATGATGTATAATAGTGACGCTCCTATACTACTGGTGGCATTGTCTCCCATAGCTATACAATGATAGTTTAAGATAAAGAAAGCATTTAACAATTACTGGTGGCTCTTCAGCAGTCTTCCTTGCCATCAGGTCATTACAGTAGCAATAAAAATGCTTAAATTAATGCCGATTTCAGTACACACTATGTGCACAATTATAAGACAAGTCAGTATTCTGATCCTATCATTAATAACAGTATGCATATTATAAACCTGAATGCATATTGAATGTAATCATTTTTAGGTGATATGTAATTGTTTAATGAGAGATGGACCTGGTGTGGCTTACATTGATTAACACCTTATGTTAAGGTGTGCATAACTATCAGGCAGCTTCATTACCTCAAGTAAATTGTCTAAGAAGAGAAGAGGACTTGCAAAAGACTTGAAATGACATAGACATAAAGCTACCAGGAACCCACTAGTGTCCAGTGCCATCTTATTCCAGAAATGCAACCTATCTGTAGTCTCCAGAAGTGCTTAGAGACATGGCTAAGATATAGAAGGGAGAAACAAAATCAGAAGTTAAAGAGACAAGACTGGGCCAAGGAATATCTGAAGACTGATTCTTCAACAGATTTATGGACGGGTGAAATGAGAGTGACTCATTCACCAGACAGAAGGACCCATGACTGAATCACTAATGGAAACATGCCACCAGTTCTAGTCAACCACCATCAAGGTGAGGAGAGGTATGGTGTGGACTGACACATTAATGATGGGTTGGACTGTTCTCAGAACACTGAAGAACAGTAAAAGAAAGGGCAGAGCAGGCCCTTCTTACTTAGGTGACTGTGTTCCTTTAATGTGAGAAGTGATATCTTTCATATCTCCTATAACTCTGTGATGGCCAGTGTGATGTTCTACACTGTGGTATGTTAAACTGGTAACATCACTTCAGAAGAGGCCCACCAAATTAACAAGCTAATTAAAAGGGCAGGCTCAGTTATATGATGCACTCTGGACGCCCTGGATGTCGTAGCAAAGGAGAGAACTGGGACAAAACTGAGTACCATTATGAACAATTCACATCCTCTTTCTGACACACTGAATACTTCAAACAACAAATTATTCAGCAGAAGTGTGTCAAGAAACACAGCTGGGACTCCTTGATACAAACAGCAATATGCCTGCATAATGCTTAACTGTGACTGTGACTGCCAAATCAGAACTTTTCTTTCTTTTGAATTTTCTTCTGTGTTCAGACCAGTGTACATATATTTATTTATTTACCTACCTATCTACAGGTATGTATTTATTTTTTAATGAGCTTCCATAAAAAGCCAAATTTTCCCTGGGAGTCAAATAAAGTTATATCTACAGTATCTATTGTGACAGATAGGGGGCAGTATCACTCCCTTGAACCCCTGTCCACGACTCCAGACACCAGGCAAAAGACCACAAATTGACTTTATTCAAATGCCACAGTGCACAAAGCACCCTCTTCTCCACTATATTCATACAAATCACAAATAGTACAATAATACACAATCCTCCAACTCCCAGACGCGTTGCCACCCTTCCACCCAGCTCAGCTCACCGTCTGGGAGCTCCCATAGTCCTTTTATATTCCCTAGTACAAGTCTTTTCTTTTCATCCCGGAAGCCCGTCGCTCTTCCTTTGACGAACGTCTGGGTTAAAGGGCACAAAGAAGTCTTCGGTCCTCCCTGCAGCTCCCTCTTGTGGCCCCTGTGGTATCCAGCAGGGTCTTGTATAAAAATCACATGTCCCATTACTCCCTGCTGGTTTTCGGGGCACCTCCATACTGCAGGGAGGGCTCCATCTGGCAGCCTGGGGGTATTGGCCGGGATGACAAGCCAGCCACATCTCACACTATTTTATTCTTTTCAATGTACACTTTTCTTAATGTAGTAACTATGAAACAACCCATAAAATTCAACACCCAAAATACAATTGCTAACATGCAAAACATTTTTTCTTATAGTCATTTCCTAAAATTCTGTGAGCTTTTTTGCTAGTATCTCAATGAAAAAAAAAACACTTTTTATTCGCTGCTGTTGGAAAACACCTAGACTGGCGAGGACTCGACATTCAGTGCTTGACATCACTCTGTCCTTCACAGATGGTGGATTGTGTTGGAGATTGTGAAGAATACAACAACTTGAAGTAATACCGAGGTAATCATCCCCCTAATGACTGAGTCCCCAACTATCACTACATCTCTCTCTGGGGACTGGCCCTTTGAGGCTCCTCATCCCTGCCTACCACCTCAGAATCATCAGAGACACTGTCTAGCTCCGCAAGGACGTGATAACGGTTTGACTCTTCTATTTAGTACACTAAAATCTGTTAGAAATTGTTGTAATATTAATTAATGGTAATATACAACTAACTATAGTATATCTTTATTGTTTTTGTTCATTATTCTATGAAACACACCTGTGTTTCATCTAAATGTAAGATAAGGTGCTATATAAATAAAGTTATTCTTATTATCAAACTGCTTAGCTAGTCTGGCAAATGATTCAAAAATGACAGAATAATGAACTTCCCTCATTCCTCACCTGACGTTAAATCCTCCTGGGAACTTGTGGACCACTCTTAAATGTGAGAGTTACTGTAGGGGAAGACAATACACCAGTCTGAATATTTGGGAGGCTGTGGTTGCTGCTTCAGAAAACGTTCATCATGAACAGGTCAATGGATGCTCTATGGATGGGAAACTCGTGGCAGTTATTGAAAAGAAGGGTTGTTTGTTATATGTCATTGTATGTTACCTATTTGTTACACTTTCTTGAGAATAAACAAATCAATGGGTGAAAAATTATTAGGTATTCAGTTGTCTAATAATTCCACACAGTAATACTTACCCTAACAATTGGGCGCACACATATTTTCCCAAAAGAAAGACAAAACTCACTTTTCCGAAGTTAAACATTCAGGTTTCATGTAAAATAGAATTGTGGATTGACTGAGAGCACTGTGTTTGTTCAACAATAAAATGAAGCCTGAGGAATGCCATTTGCCTTATAAATGCTCGTGCAGTGTATAGTAGGGCCTCCAGGCCTTTCTCCTCATTGAGTTTCTCCCTGTGATTGGGCGCATCAGGGTTTCTTTCCCACACTCTGATGTTGCGACCAGAAGTGGTTATCACAACTGCACCATACAGTCAAAGCCTATCAAACAAAAATTTCATCTGTGATCTCCCTAACATCCCTCCCAGGTTGATTCTGAAAATCTATATAATTCAGCTATAAAAATATATTTTATAAAATTTGCATCAAAGCATACACCGGACATCTGGTGCACACAAATTAAACTAATTATCTCAAATGGACAAAAAACTGGCACAGTTTATTCATAATTGGTTGTTATTTAAGAAATATTGGGCACCACAGCCATAGGGAGCACTTCCAAATGCAACTCTTGGCAAATTTGCAGACGCCACATGTTGCAGAACTAATGAAAAGAGACCCATGCATTGTTTGAATGCAGGTGTGAAACCAATTCAGGCAAGAAAATGGACACATAAACTAAACAATATGTGTGCCTGACCCTCTGAGTGTACTACTGATGTCCTCCTCATATCCACTACAGTAGAGCTTTAGCCTGCCATAGAAAACAGTTAATGACAAGGACATGCAAAAATATTTTCTTTTATATGTACAGTAACAAGGCTGCCTGGAATCCAGAACAGAAGAAAGCATATGTGCGTTTAGACCTTTTGCATTCTTTTGTGTACTTCTTTGAGCAGTATTATGTATCTGTTCAGAGAAAATGCAGGCTTACATCTTTACAGTTATGCAGTATGTAACAACATATTTGATTTAATTTCTCCAGCTTCTAAATTTAGTGTACCAGCAGCTTCAGATATAGTTTACTTATAGTATTTAGTATCTACTAATTTAATAAGCTCATACGCTCATTGAACAAATTATTAAGAACACTATACTAATACGGGGCAGGGCCTCCTTTTGCTGTCAAAACAGCTCTAATTCTATGTAGGATGGATTCCACAAGATGTTGGAAACATTCCTTTGAGATTCTGGTCCATGTTGATGTGATTCAGTCAGTCATTGTCCAACCTAATACAGGGTCACGGGGGTCTGCAAGGCAGGAATAAATCCCGGGCAGGGTGCCAGCCCACTGCAGAAAACACACACCCATCACAACAAGCACACACTAGGGACAATTTAGGATCACTAATGCATCTAACCTGCATGTCTTTGGACTGTGGGAGGAAACCCACGCAGACACGGGGAGAACATGCAAACTCCACACAGGAAGGACCCGGGAAGCGAACCCAGGTCTTCTTACTGTGAAGCAGCAAAGCTACTACTGCGCCACCATGCCGCCCGATGTGATTTCGTCAAATAATTAGCTCCAGATCTGTCAGCTGCACATTCATGATGCCAATCTCCTGTTCTACTACATTTCAAAGGTGTCCTGTTGGATTCAGACCCAGTGGTTGGGAAGGCCACTGAAAAACATCAAACTCAATGTCATGTTGATAAAACAAGTTTGAGATGACTTTTTTGCTTAGTGAAATGGTTCGTTATCATACTGAAAGTCGCCATTAGAGGATGGGTACATTGTGACTAGGAAATGATATACTGTACATAGTCAGGAACAATAATGAAAAATGCAGTGACATTCAAGCGATGATTAATTAGTATTAACAGGCCCAAAGTGTGCCAAGAAAACATTCCCCACACCATTACACCTCAGCCACAAGTCTGGAATGTTGACATAAGGTAGGTTGGGTGCATGGATTCATGCTGTTGGTGCCAAATTTGGACCCTACTATCGATATGCCTCAGGAGAAATTGAAATTTATTCAACTAGGCTACATTTTTTTGCAGTCTTCAACTTTCCAGTTTTGGTGAGCCTGTGCTCACTGCAGCCTCAGACTTTTGTTGTTGGCTGGCAGAAGTGGAACTCAATGTGGTCTTCTGCCATTGTAGCCCATCCATCTCAAGTTTAGATGTGATGTGCATTCTGAGATGCTTTTCTGCTCACCGCAGTTGAATGATTATCTGAGTTATTGTAGCCTTTGTGACAGCTGTCTGGCCATTCCCCTCTCACCTCTCTCATCAACAAGGCCTTTCCATCCACAGAACTGCCACTCACTGGATGTTTTTAGTTTTTTGCACCATTCTGAGTAAACTCTTAAGACTGCTGTCAGTGAAAATCCAATACTCACACCAGCCTGTCTGGTAGCAACAATCATGGCATGGTTGAAATCGCTAAATTCATATTTTATGCCCGGGACCCTTGCCCAGCCGGGACACCTCCATGTTGAAAGGACCAGGTAGCAAGTGTGGCAAGGGTATCACCTCCCCCGGAGCACTGGATGTCAGCCTTCCTGGGTTGCAGCGGTGCCTGGGACTCCCACAGGGCTTCATGGAAGTTGAACTTTGGTGCAGCCGGGTTGGGATCCATGGGCGCCTCCAGGGGGTGCTGCAGCAACTGCTAAGCCCTTATGGGTGGTTGTTCTGCCACACCCAGAAGTGCTGCCAGAAATACATCATCTAACACCTGAAGCACTTCCAGGGGTGTTATAAAAGGGGCCAGCAGACACTACTCAGGAAGCCAGAGTCGTTAGGAGAGAAACAAAGCTTGCCGAGGAGAAGTGGAGGAGGAAAAGAAGTAAAGTATTGTGTATTGTGTGCTCTGCTTGTGCTATTTGGATTGCGTTGTGCCTGTGGGAAACGGAGAAGGCATTTCCCACGAGGTGAAGAAAATACAAATAAACTTGTGCTTTTATAAGTGCATCCTGCATCTGTCTGTCTGTCTCAGGTTGAGTGGCTGCTACGTCCTCTAGAGTTGTCACAGCCCATTCCGGCATTTGATGTGAACATTAACTGAGTGCTTCTGACCTGTATCTGCACAATTTTATACATTGCCCTGCTGCCAAATGATTGGCTGATTAGATAATTGTATGGATAAGCAGGTGTACCGGTGTCCCTAATTATTTTCTCAGTAGGTGGACGTATTTTGCTATGTCTTGGAAAAATCATAAGTATGCATGTGCAACAGAGATCCCCCCCCCTTACAGTCCAAAATCTGAACTTGAATTAGGTACCAATTTATCTCAGTTGGCCACTTAGATTTTATATAGATAGGTGTAAGGGAATTACCAGGGTTGCTATAACACAACAAGGCAAGGCAGAACATCCCAAGCTTGAGATTCTCACTTTTATAAAGATGGCTAAAAACTGACAATTGGCACTGAAGAGGTCCAGAAAGAATTTACCTAAATAAAATAAATCACAGAACCTTTATTTATTTAATTTTCTAAAGTAAGGATTTTCTTTATTGTCGCAAACACTGACTCTAACTGCAAGGTTTGTGTATGCTCGGCACTCTTTTCCAGACCTGCTTTCTTACAACATTTGTTTGACCTTTAGAGATTCACACCTTTATTAATATGTATCTATAAGTGTTGTTTCTCGAAACAAACAAACAAACCAGTTATCGGAATAAACATCCTGCCCTTGAGAAAACCTCACGTTTATTTTGGACTGTACCTGTCAAACCCAAGGAAGCTGACGTAAGGTGAAGACTTTTTCAGTTCCATTCTATTTAAATTTAACTAATTAATTAACTATAAAGATGGCATATAAAATACATAAAGTAAGGTTTCCAATTAGCTTGAGTCTCTTATCTGTCTATTAATTATTAGTATGCTGAGCATTGCCAACTTAATGATTACAAAGACTATGCCAGGTGTGCTTTTCCCAAAAGAAGATTAAATGAACAAACACATTTCTATAAGTGATTCTGTGACCACAAATAGTATGGCAAATTAAGCTCGTGAACCACTATGCTTGCACTTAGGCCCTTGAGGATCCCCAAATTTCCCAAAAAGTACCCCGCAGTGTCAACTGCAATTATAGGGTGATGCATGGTGGGTTATCCTTTTACATTATTTATTGGGAGAAGAATAGCGAGTCACAGCCCTTTATTGACTTTATAGTCCAAATGTGGTGCTGCCTCAACATATACATGACCACAACCATCAGTACCCAATTCACAGCTGAGTGTGGAGCTGTTAATATGGGAATTAACAGCTCAAAATATTAGGTCATATTTCTCTTCTAGCGCTGCTGCCTCGCAGTTAGGAGACCCGGGTTCACTTCCTGGGTCCTCCCTGCGTGGAGTTTGCATGTTCTCCCCGTGTCTGCGTGGGTTTCCTCTGGGTGCTCCGGTTTCCTCCCACAGTCCAAAGACATGCAGGTTAGGTGCATTGGCAATTCTAAATTGTCCCTAGTGTGTGCTTGGTGTTTGTGTGTGTGCGCCCTGCGGTGGGCTGGTGCCCTGCCCGGTGTTTTTTTCCCTGCCTTACGCCCTGTATTGGCTGGGATTGGCGCCAGCAGACCCCCGTGACCCAGTAGTTAGGATATAGCGGGTTGGATAATGGTTGATTGGTTGTTTCTCATCTGGAAAAAGAATTACTTACTCCCTGGAGGTACAGTAAGTGGCCACCAAGTGAAGGAGCCAAAGCATCTTGTGTTTTTGTTCCCAAAGGAGTGTAGAAGGAAATGTGAAATTCACAAATGAGTCCGTGGGTGAAGTTTTTGATTTGCCAGTCAGTCAACATTTCAAACCTCATCTATGGTCACAAGTTCTTTGTGGATACGGTGAAAATGAGATTTGCAAATACTGATGTGAAAAAAATAAATGGCAATCTAATAAAAAGTTCTTGTGATCTTAATTATGAAAAAAGTCAGTCAATCTCACTTTTATGAAGTATGCTTCATGGAACAATGTGAATGATATTTGTATGTTTGTTATGTGATTCTAGTAGATGTTGTTTTGTATGAAATATCATTAGCCTACAATTGCATTTATGTTATTCTAAGAGCTATTTGTTTTCCAGTAAAGCATTTTTTTTAGAAATGAATTCCCAATTTAATCTGTTACCTTTGAATTGGTCAGCTTTCTGAATGCCCTTTATGGCTAGACCTTCAGTAATATGTTGGTTTAATGCCTTTACAAAGTTTGTGGACAGAATAATAAGTGCAATGGCAGAAGCATTTTTAAGATTACTGACTTTAATAAGCTCCTCAGGGCCCACAGTGGCTGGCCTATTAAAGACTGCAGAACATTCAGAATGAATTAGGTATTGCAAAGCATCTATGTTTATATCCTGCTGATAGTCTCTGAAACTAAGACAGACTCTGGAAAATGTAGAAATGCTTGTCAGATTCTTCTGTACTGAAAATACTGCTCTACGTGGCAACACCTTATTTGCATCCGTGACTTCCAGGAGTATTTAGTGCAATTTGTATGCAATCGAAATTTATTACAGCAAGTCATATACAGTGCCTATAAAATGTATTTACCCCCTGGGAAGTTTTAACAACATTGAATCACAATGGATTTCATTTGCCTTTTTTAACACTGATCAACAGTATAAGACTCATTAATGTCAAAGTGCGAACAGATCTATGCAAAATGGTCTAAAATAATTGCAAATATAAAACACAAAATAATTTTTTGCATAAATAAAGTCAGCATTTAGTTAAGGCACCTTTGACAGCTATGATAACCTTGACCTGTCTATTGGATTTAAACATCTCGATCCTCATTTATAAAACTTTGCTTAGATTTGAGCATCAAAATATGCATACACCAAAAAAAGGTAAATGCATGCACCAAAAAAAATCAGGTTTATAAAACCTGTGCAACTTACCCATTATAAATTACAATTATCCTGTAAATATGCACATGTGAATGCACCTTAGACCTCAACCAGTTGGCAACCTGAAACAACCAAATATTGGCCGTGTTAATCAACCTCATGCTTATGCAGTCATGATGCTGAAGACCATCATTGGCTGGTTGTGCAGCCTCCCACAAGAACTTGCCTCCATAATTTGAGGAGTCCTATGCTGTACTCCACAACTGAGTATGCAAGTGCAAGTGTGTCATTATAGTGCCTATCCTCTACATTCTGAGGATAGGAAAAGGCATAATCCCCCTGTGTCTGAGTGGGTAGCACCCTATCATCTGGAACATATAATGGCATGATTTCTGTTAGTGTGGGTTCAAACAGTTACCTTACCAATAAGCTGTCCACCATGTACAGCACCAGCAACAAGTTGCTTGTCAAAGCTACTTTACCTCAAAATAAACAAATCAAGGCTGCTGAGCCACATTGTCTCATCTTGGTATCATAGATGACTTGTACATTAATAGAATGTATACTTAACAAAAGAAACTTCATTCTTCTTAGGTGATCTTACTTCAATGAGTGCAGTAAAGTGATCCACTTATGTTAGGAAAACCAAACATTAGTGCAAATTTACTTTTTATGTTAGTAAAAATATGTTTTATGTATGTATCTGGCCTAACTACCCATAAGAAGATGAGTTTGAATATTACACCCAATGTGCAGTGGTGATCAGGTGGTTCACAGCTCTTTTGGTTACATGGCTGTAGCTCAGGTGATTCACGGTTTGGATCTCTCCTTTGTGAGGGCCCTCCTCTTCAGCTCTCTGATCAGCTCCCCATCAGATCTTACAAAA
Source organism: Polypterus senegalus (assembly GCF_016835505.1). NCBI lineage: Eukaryota > Metazoa > Chordata > Cladistia > Polypteriformes > Polypteridae > Polypterus > Polypterus senegalus. Next base: position 39,311,142 of record NC_053155.1, read on the forward strand.
CTAATCTAAGGTGTGTTTGGGGCTCCGAGACTGTGCAATAATCTCCTCATTTCTGATGTATGAAGCAACATATGAGTTACTTATGGAATGACAGTTATGAACTGCATATGTACTTAACAACGTGTGCTGTGGCAGCAGTTCTGCTTCTGCATCTGATCTGTGCCAGTTCTCATCTCCTAAAACTTCTCAAAGTACAAACAAAAAATTTGAAATACCACTCCTAACATCTTAAAGCTTAAGTGAAATACAGCTTACAACATCCAGTTCTTGGCTTACAAAAACACCATTTATCATCTTAATGCTTTTAACAACTTAATTGTAAAATATAATCGTTAATGTTAACTTCTACAAACTGCTAAATAAAAAATTGCCCCATTCCCCAACACCAACTACTGTACATATCAATGATGTTTGTGGCTGGGCTAACTAGTTATTAAATATTGGTGCTGTCACCAATGAGAAATCAGTCAGGGCCCTACTATTCTTACATGGAAAGGTTGGCTGCTAACTTGGAACCTCCAAGTCAGTAAGCAGATGTTGATGAGGTGGGGCTCTCAATGATTTCTCTCCAGTGGTCATTCTATTAAGTAGGTGGGTGCATTGTACAGTATGCTGGATGGTGCCTTATCAAGGATGCTTTAAATATTAAGCCACCAAAATAGGCTCTGGTTACTCATAATAAATAGTAATTTAATGGTTTAAATTTAAGAGTGAACCACTTAATATCAAAGTAAAATTTTCTTTGTCAGGGTGACATTGAGGACACAGTTTTTATACACTACTAGCTGTCCCTCGTGGCTCCACTCGCGTAGTAGTGAAATAGGACAAACTTTAAAAATCAATAAGCAAACAGGTAACACTAACTAGGAGGAAGCAAGTTACGCTCCTGTATCCAGCGGGGGCTCTAGCTCCCTTGTTGGAATAAGTTCCTTTGTAATTGTGGCATGTTGCATAACCTGAACTATATAGATATAATATAAAAAGGCCACCCTTCCCTTAGTGATACGGCAGTAAGAAATCACATAGGAGAAATAACTTAGCTTTCTTTAATGACGATTTACGCTGCATTACAAATGAGGAAGCTATGACAAAAACCTAGTTTGGGAGTGGGAGCCCGACGTATAGAGTCTGCCATTTTCATCGCTGTGTTGGAAGGATTTTCCAGATCGGATGATGTTATCTCCCATCCATCTGTTGGCTTCAAAGGTGTGCCGAGCAATGTTCCAAGGCTTTATACTCTTCGTTTATGTGCAGGCCCCCACTTCGGTGAATAATACAATTCCAAACAAGGCACAGAGGATACAGTTTCATGCTGACTTTGACACACAGAAATGGCCATTTCGCAGTTGTCCCTGTCTTGTCTTCTAATGCTTGCCTAGCAGTTCTTTTATGGTGAACGCCTGTGTGTTAATCTGGCCTTGTGTTAGTTGTACATGTGAGTAGAAAGAAAAGTGGATTTCTAAAATATTTTTGTAGAGAGCACATTGACATATTAAACTTATATACTTATTACAGCTCCAAAACGTGGCCAGAGGTTTACCAACTTGAATGGAGGCTGGCACGTGAATGAGGAGGGCCTCGTCCAGCCTTCCCCTCGGCCCACAACCTCTGTCTCGGATTAGCTCGAAAATATATCTCCTGCAAGCGAACTGTGATACTTAGCATGATGAGAGAAGTCTCAAAATCAACTGGAATGTTCAAGCAAATTATATAAAAAAACCCAATTTAAATCCGTTGTGTAGTTCTCTAGTGAAAAGCGGACTGACACACAGACAAACGTTGGATTTTAAATATATAGAGATATGGGCAAATGTTTGTAAATACTTAACCATCACACCTTCATGAGTTTGTTGAACATCCCATTCCGAAACCATGGGCATTAGCATAGAGTTTGCTCACCTTCACGGCTATAATAGCTTCCACTCTTTTGGGAAGTTTCTCCACAAGATTTTGCAATGTATATACAGTAATTTATATTCAGGTAGGGCTAGGGCTCTCTATAGGCACTTGAGTTTCTCCATGTCTTAGTGCACAGTGGCACAGTCATGCTGGAATAGAACAGAGCCATGACCAAAACTGCTGGGTCTTCACAATTGTCTAAAATGTCTTGGTTTGCTGTAACATTAACAAGATCTTTCATTGGAACCAAAAGGTCTAGCTCAAAACTTGAAAAACAGCCCCAGACCATTCTCCCTACTACACAACACTTTACAGTAGGCATTATACAATCTGGAAGGTAGCATTCCTCTGGCATCTTCCAAACCCAAATTCATCCACTTAATTGACAGATAATAAGGTGTGATTAATCACTCCAGAGAACACATGTCCACTGCTCCAGAGTCCAACAGTGGCATGCTTTACACTACTCCAGCTAGCACTTGGCAGTGTGCATAGTAATGTTAGGCTTGTGTGCAGCAACTCAGCCATTGAAAACATATCATAAAGCTCCTAGCCCAGAGTCCTTGTGCTGGTGCTGCTTCGAAAGGCAGTGTGATCAGGTCATTTTTAAGTTCTATGCCCTTCAGTATCCTTACTCTGTGAGTTTGCATGGTCTACAATTCATTGATGAGCTGTTTGTGCCCCAAGATGCTTTTCAGCATCACAACTGTAGCACTTGGCCGGAGCAGATCTAGCAGGCAAGAAATTTTACATACTACCTTGTGGAAAAGGTGGCAACGTATGATAGTGTTACATTTATATATGTAATTAGATTAATTCATATTCCTTTATTCAGTATATTTAAGAAAGCAACTAGTTTGCTTTCAAACCAAAATCTTATTAATAATTTTTAATGCTAATTCTATTATCACACTCAGTACTACTATTTATAAACATTACATTTCTGATGTCTGTAATGCAATTAACAGAATGCATCTCTTTATTCATCTCTTTAGTCAAGAACCATGTAATATGTTGACACCTACACTTTCACAGAAAGAACGTTTTTGCTCTTTGCTGAAATATATTAAATTTTATTAAATATCTAAAAAACATTGGAAGACTCTGTTAAATAAATAATAAGATACCTGGTGAAATTTTTTAATGCTGTAGATAAAAACAAATTTCCGTAGCATCCACTTCATAAAGAAAGGTTCTTAAAAGTTCGGAGACTTCATCAGACAGGTTAAGATAAACAAATTCCTCACCAGTAATCATCAACCGAAACAAAGTGATGCTTTTATTATTGGATTCATTAGTTTAGTTAAGACATTAAAGGAATAGTGCACAGATTTTAGAATCAGTTTATATGTATAAGCAGTTTGCACATGTTTATATATACAGTAACGTGATATGTAATGTTACCCAGATTATTTTTTATTAATTTATTGATAAAGGAAAAAAGAGACTTAAGAAAAAAAAGGAATTTAAAGGAAAAAAAGATTGTATCTTGATAAATGATATACTTATGATGCAGAAATTGGAGTTCTACAGGAAAATAATTTCAAGAGCAAGTTATTTTTACATAAATGTATAATTAATGTGATGCTTCATTATTTTCTGCTCTCATTTACTGTCAGAAAAAATGGAAATTCTATGATTTTTGATAAATGCTACTAAAAATATATGCAAATAAATAAATAACCAGGGCACCAATTATTTAATATTAATGTTATTCTTGCAATGAAAAAAAAAATCAGATGGGATTTGCATCTGCTATTTGCTGATTAGAATTTACAAGTGATTTAAAAAGTTTTCTATGAATTGCACTCTTAATTGAAGAAATTCAATTTTAAATAGTACGACGAACTGTCAGCATGATATATGTGTGTCAAAAGCATCAGAATTAATATTTTAAAGTAATTATAGTTAACACCCACATGCTGATTTAATAGTGTTACCTTCCCTTTGACATAAAATGATCACTTTAAGTGTTACTAAAGGTTTGCCCTGACATTGTGTGCTAGCAGATGATGTGATTCATCACATTCATTTCTTCCTATAAGTTATTTAAGTAACAAAAGAGATGCCGCCACCTTGAATGAGGGAGCCATAACATTTAAATTAATAACTTAAACAAAAACTATTAAATGGTTTGCCAACAGCGCATTCATACCTTTTCAAACAAAAATATCAATCCACATAGTTACATTTCTAATTACATAAAAAGAGGAAAAATGTTTGAATTTTTGTAATTAAGGAATTATATACAAAACAGAATCTTTTTCAATGCTATACACTGAATGAAAAACATTTCTAACTAATAATTACCAACTTACTCTCTGATGCTATTTCCTTAGAGACTTAGAACTAAACATGTATATGCCTCACATAACCTATTTGTTTTTATACTGGAATAACTGACCTGTGAAAGAGCAGTCTTTTAGCTCTGTAACCCAAATTTAAAGAGTTACGTGGTAAGCTGAGGAGTAGAACAGAAAAGGATGGTCTTCTCCAAAGTTCTCCCTGTGTCCTGTGCCACTCCACGTAAGACTGGGGAGATAAGGAGGTTTAAGGTGTGGCTCAGATCTTGATATAGGATAGAGGGGCATAAGTTTATGGGAGATTGGGACTCCTTCTGAAACAAACTGTATTGGACCTGTTCTGGCATGACAGGTTGCAATCCAAATCATATTATGTGATATCATTTACTGTTGAATTCTGCTTTGTACTTGTAATATTTTTATTTTACTCTTATATTGTATTGAGGATTACTTGTGTTCTTTTCTGTGTATTGTGTTGTATTTACTCCCTTTTTTGACATCCACTGCATGCCCAACCTACCTGGAAAGGGGTTTCTCTTTGAACTGCCTTTCCCAAGTTTTCTTCCCTTTTTTCCCTACAAGGGTTCTTTTTGGAGAGTCAAGGTTGGGGGGCTGTCAAAAGGCAAGGCCTGTTAACGCCCATTGCGGCACTTCTTGTTTGATTTTGGGCTATACAAAAATAAATTGTATTGTATTGTATCTGATGAGGCTTATGAAGAGGTTAGTGGAGAAAAAGAAGAAAAGATTAAAAAGAAGCTTTAAGAACAACAACATTTATTTCTATTGCACATTTTCATACACATAATATAGCAAAGATGTCAAAGATATTGATGCAATAAAAGAAAAACAAATTAAAGGCATTCCAAAAATATATGAAGGGGTAAGATAATTTAAAGCACAGGTGTCGAACTCCAGGCCTGTAGGGCCGCAGTGGCTGCAGATTTTCATTCTAACCCTTTTCCTAATCAGTGACCAGTTTTCACTTCTAATTAACTCCTTTTTCCTTCATTTTAATAGCCCTATTTTTAAGGATTCAGTCCTCTGAATTGATTCTTTTCTTCATTAAATGGCAGCCAAACAGAAACAAGACATGAAACGAGTCAACAGATGACCAGCTAAATTGGGGTTTCAAACTCCAGCCAATTTCACTCCAACCCAGGGGTGGGCAAAGTCATTCCTGGAGGGCCGCAGTGACTGCAGGTTTTTGTTCCAACCCAATTGCTTAATTAAAAAAAAATCCTTGTCAATTATTTAATTTCAGGGCTCGTTAGTGCTTTAACTCTGCTATGTCAGGTCATTCTCATATCCTAGATATTTTTTCCTTTCTAAGGATATCATCCAAATGATTTCAAGTCTAAAACAGATGAGTAATTCTCAGTCATTCACTTTTTCTCTTCATTTTCTTTCCAAGTATTTAATTAAACCAAATAGTACATGGTAAACAAATGCAGGTGTAAATGGAATTTCTTTTGTCATTTGCATCTGATTGCTAATAAGGGGTGATTAAAAACCAAGACTACAGCTGTTTAAGACTAAAATAAGCAATAAGGGTTCAAAATCTAAACGAGTGAGACAACTAAAATGAAGCAGAAGTGTTACTTGAGCAATAAGGGCTTCTTATGAAGCAACTGGGTTGGAACAAAAACCTGCAGCCACTGCGGCCCTCCAGGAATGACTTTGGCCACCCCTGCTCCAACCAGTTCCTTAATGAGAAGCCAATTCTTGCTGTTAATTAAACCAATTACTTAATTCCATGGCTTGCTGCTGCCCTTATTCTGCTACAGTAGACATTTCCCAAACAGTTGATTTTCTGTTTCTGATTATATACCTGAGAGATCAACCTTACTAAGGCTATCACCTTTTTTTATGTTCAGATAATGTGGTTAGCTGGTCACTTGTTTGCTCGTTTTGTGTCTCATCATTGTTTGGCTGCTAATTAAAGAAAAAGAAAGAACTAAGGGGGTCTGAGTCAAGTTAATTAAAACTAAGGCAGAACAAGTTAATTAGTAGCAAAAAGTGGTCAGTAATGAAGAAGGTGGTTAGAATGAAAACCTGCAGCCATTGTGACCCTCCAGGCCCGGAGTTCGATGCCCCTGATTTAAAGCTTTATATACCATTACTAGTATTTTAAAGTCAGTTCTAAAGGACATGGGTTTCCATGGTAATGATACTAAAATCAGTGAAATGTACTGATTTTGTTCTTCTGATTAAGGTTCTTCCTTCTGCATTTTGTCCTAATTGCAATCAAATGATGCCCTTGTTAGGTAGCTCAATTAGGAGTGCATCACATGAATTTAGTCAACGAAAAACAAATGCCTTAATCAACTTCTTAGCATCTTGCAAAGTTTTAAAACATCTGATCTTTGCAATGTTCCTTAAATGGAAAAATGCACTCCAGGTGGTCAGATTAATGTGTGATTTAAAGTTGAGGTCAGGGTCCATGATTAAACCTAAATTCTTTACTTCTGCCTTGGCTTTTAATGCTAAGTGAACAGGTTTATTTCTAAGAATTTCACTATTTCTGTTTTTGCATACCAATAAGATTTCTGATTTTTCTTATTTAGCTTGGGGCAAATGCTACTCATCTTTCAGAAATGCAAGTAAGACATTTGATTAGAGGGCCCAAAAGTTTCAAGATCATCAGGTGCTAATGATAAATAAAGCTGCACACCATCTGCATAGGTGTGGTAGTTCACCACATGTTTCAATATAATCTAGCCCAATGAGAGTATGTAGATTGAAACTAACAGTAGGCCCAGAATAAATCATTGTGGTATTTCATATACATTATTATGGACCTCCAAACTACAATCACCACAGCTTACTTGTTACTGACTGAAACCAATTTAAGACACTACCAGAGAGACTCACCTATTGTCTAAGGCAAATTATGAGAATACTGTGGTCTGTGGTATCAAATGCTGCACTCAAGTCTAGTAGAACAAGAACAAATATGTGTCCTTTGTCTGCATTACCACACAAGTCATTTACTAATTTAACCAGTGCATGTGTACTATGATTTGTTCCAAAGCCTTACTGAAACTTATTCAGTTTGTTCAAGTAATCATTTAACTGCTTAAAAACAGCCTTTTCTAGAATTTTACTTAAAAAGTACTGTAGATTCCGGAATATAAGCCAAAAATTTCGTCCTAGATTTTTGGCTTGGAGTTTGGGGGTCGACTTATACAACGAGTATCGTTTCAGATTCAAGATTTCCTGCGCAATGCCGGTTTTGCCGATGAATACGGAAGTAATTAATGATGAAACCACAGCGCCATCAAGTAACTTTGCATGCCAGTACTTTAAATTAAATAAAGAATTTATTCAAAAAAGTGTTTCAGTTGTTGATTTTATTAATAAAATTTCTAATAAATTATCGGGAAGTTTAAAATAAAATACCGTTGTTTTGATTTACGACCAACATCTTGCGTTACGACCCGAATGCGGTCACGTGTATCCGCTTGTGCGATTGTAAACAAACAACCGAGAGCGTCAGTAAGCGTCAGTCGGAGCCTAGATACATGTGTTTGTGGATGTAATTTCGGTCATTGCAGTGATTTACGTATGTATATAATTCACTAAGACCATGCAAGCAAGACACAATTGCTAAGGAATGAAGAGAAGGTAAAGAAAGCGATCACAATCGAAACGAAGATGGAAATTGTGTGGAAATATGAGAGTGCTGTTCGTGTGACCGATCTCGCTAATATGTACAGCATGTCGAAATCCACCATCTCGACAATTTTACAAAGAAAAGATTTGCATAAGGAGGCTCCTTCTAAACAATAACCACCTTCTGTTTCATTCTCCTCCTCCTCCCTTCCTGCAGCCCAAAGATGTCAAATTAAATGGTGAGTACAGTATGAAATTGTTGTTTCTAGAACAGAATAGAATAGAATTCCTTTTATTGTCACTATACACATGTACAATGAGATTAAAAGCAGCTCCTTCAGTGCAGACATATGTGTAGAACACAACAAGTAAATAAATAAACAAATGGTGCGAAAAGATGCAAAGAAGTTGCAAAAAAAAAGTTCTGTATAGGGCTTGTATGGTTGTTTCTTTAGCCTTAGCATAACGCCGGATCTGCGGCCCCGCTTCTGCTTCTTTTCTCTCCTCCGTCTGCATCGTCTCCTAGACCCGACAACAATCCACGGAGATCCCGCTCGTCTCGCTATGTTGTCTGGGATGTTGTGCATGTGATGAAAAACACTCGAAACAGATGTCTGGCTCTGGACACCGATGTCTATGAGGTTCTGACGGGTGTAGCGGATGTTCACCGAACCGATCGTGCACAAACAAGCAAAAAAAAAAAAGTACAAAAACAACAAAAAAGTGCACTGAAAAGGAGAGCCCTGAGCCGCTGCGACCATGCGTGCCGCCATGCTCCTAGCTTAATCTAGTCTACTTCTGGTAGGCTAGGCACTTTTTATAACTTTTTGGTTAGTACATTAGAAAATTTATTGGTGTTTTGGTAAATTATGCACATTATACAACCCTTTTTTATTATGAAAAGGTTAAGTAAGTGTTGCAGTGGGATGTTCGGGACGCATTATGGGTATTTCCATTATTTCTTATGGGAAAAATAGTCTTGACTTACAACCAACTTGAGTTACAACCAGCCCTCGCGAATGAATTAGGTTCGTTAGTCAAGGGTCCACTGTATTACGTATTTAAGTTAATCGAATTTATAACGAGTCTCCGGAAATCCACCCGCCGATGTACCGTATTTGCGTATATAGTTTCAACACAAAGGTTTCATTTTACCAAACTTCTCCGCAATCACTTCCTGGTTTCCATCAAAAATGCCGGCAGTCTCAAATTCTCGCCGATAAACATGATAAATATACCTGAAGAGACACTTTTAAGGAAACGTAGAAAATCTTGCTTGGAGAACGGGGTCAGCTTAAATACCGGTCATCGGCAAATACATGTAATTTAGTAGGTAGAAAAGGGGTTTGGCTTATATACCGAGTCGGCTTATATTCCGGGATCTACAGTAGGTTAGATATAGGTCTAAAGTTGTGAAGTATGGAAGAGTCAAGATTATTTTTCTTGTGCAGGGATTTAATGACTGCAGTCTTTAGAAAATCTGGGAAGACACTCATTTCTAATAACAAGTTAACTATGTAATTAGCTCATTAAAGACTTCTTTGAAAAAGCCAGTTGGGATTGGGTCAAGGATACAGTTGTGCTTGAAAGTTTGTGAACCCTTTAGAATTTTCTATATTTCTGCATAAATATGACCTAAAACATCATCAGATTTTTCACTCAAGTCCTAAAAGTAGATAAAAAGAAACCAGTTAAACAAATGTGACAAAAATATTATACTTGGTCATTTATTTATTGAGGAAAATGATTGAATATTACATATTTGTGAGTGGCAAAAGTATGTGAACCTTTGCTTTCAGTGTCTGGTGTGACCCCCCTTTGCAGCAATAACTGCAACTAAACTTTTCTGGTAACTTTTGACCATTCCTGCACACCGGCTTGGAGGAATTTTATCCAATTCCTCCGTACAGAGCAGTTTCAACTCTGGGATGTTGGTGGGTTTCCTCACATTAACTGCTCATTTCATGTCCTTCCACAACATTTTGATTGGATTAAGGTCAGGACTTTGACTTGGCCATTCCAAAACATTAACTTTATTCTTCTTTAACCATTCTTTGGCAGAACAACTTGTGTGCTTGTCTTGCTACATGACCGACCTTCTCTTGAGATTCAGTTCATTGACAGATGCCCTGACATTTTCCTTTAGAATTCTCTGATATAATTCACAATTCATTGTTCCATCAATGAAGCCAAATCATCCTGACCCAGATGCAGTAGATCAGATCCAGATCAGGCCCAAACCATGATACTACCACCACCATGTTTCACAGATGGGATAAGGTTCTTATGCTGGATTGTAGTGTTTTCCTTTCTCTAAACATAACGCTTTTCATTTAAACCAAAAAGTTCTATTTTGCTCTCATCCATACACAAAACATTCTTCCAATAGCCTTCTGGTTTGTCCATGTGATCTTTAGCAAACTGCAGACGAGCAGCAATGTTTTTTTTGGAGAGCAATGGCTTTCTCCTTGCAACCCTGCCGTGCACACCATTGTTGTTCAGTGTTCTCCTGATGGTGGACTCATGAACATGAACATTAGCCAATGGGAGAGAGGCCTTCATCTGCTTAGAAGTTACCCTGGGGTCCTTTGTGACCTCGTCGACTATTACCGCCTTGCTCTTGGAGTGATCTCTGTTGGTTGAACAATCCTGGGGAGGGTAACAATGGTCTTGAATTTCCTCAATCTGTCTGACTGTGGATTGGTGGAGTGCAAACTGTTTAGAGATGGTTTTGTAAACTTTTCTAGCCTGATGAGCATCAACAGCTATTTTTCTGAGGTCCTCAGAAAATCTCCTTTGTTCGTGCCATGATACATTTCCACAAATGTGTTGTGAAGAGCAGACTTTGATAGATCCCTGTTCTTTAAATAACACAGGGTGCACACTCACACCTGATTGTCATCCCATTGATTGAAAACACCTGACTCGAATTTTACTTTCAAATAACTGCTAATCCTAGAGGTTCACATACTTTTCCACTCACAAATATGTAATATTTGATAATTTTCCTCAATAAATAAATGACCAAGTATAATATTTTTGTCTCATTTGTTTAACTGGTTTCTCTTTATCTACTGTTAGGACTTGAGTAAAAATCTGATGATGTTTTAGGTCATATTTATGCAGAAATATAGAAAATTCTAAAGGGTTCACAAACTTTCAAGCACAACTGTACAAGTGGAAGGTTTTAGTTGAGAAATAATTATATAGAGTTCAGGCAAATCTATTTGAGTGAAGGAATTTAGTTTATTAAAAACAGCATGCCGAGGGCATCTTTTTCAGAAAGTGGACGCCACTTGAAATGGCCTTCCCCTTGCCCAAACACTAACCTTAAGGTCAATAAAATAGGTCCCTGAAGTTAAGTCACTATTTTAGGGCTAAAATGATAACAGAAATGTGAAACCTACTTTTATGCCTAATCTTAATTATTGTGAAACAACCAAGTGGCGTCCTTGTGAAACAACCAAGTGGTGTCCGCTTTCTGAACAAGAGCCTGCTGAGGTTCAACAGGTTTAACTTTGGATGGATGGATGGATGGATTATGTTACATCTATTTCAATTTCAATTCTTTGTTGCCATATGTGCAAGTACCATGTACAATGAAATGCTTGCTTGCATGTGCCCCTGCAGACAGTGAACATAGACAAAAAAAACCCACACACAATAAATACATGAATATAAATAAAAACAGAATCCTAGGAATAAATAGAGACAGTGGCAGAAGTACAGGTATATGTGCCAGTAGCAGTGGAGGTGACACAAGGTTACTGATTGTTCATGAGTCTGATTGCAGTTGGGTAGAAACTGTTCCTGAACCTGGAGGTGCGCCTCCAAATGGACTTTAGTCGTTTCCCAAATGGGAGGAGGGTGAAAAGTGACAGTGCAGGGTGGCTGGGGTCCTGCCTGATATGGTTCACTTTCCTGAGACAGCGTGTAGTATGGATATCATGGATCACAGGGAGCTGTGTGCCCGTGATCTGCTGTGCTGTGTTCCAAACACGCTGCAGAGCTCTGCAGTCCTCAACTGAGCAGTTGCTGTACCAGCATGTGATGCATCTTGTCTGGATGGATTCCACAGAACACCTGTAGAATCAGCACAGGGTTGTGGGGGACATCCGGGCTGAGGAAGTAGAGGCATTGTTGGGCTTTCTTGACTACTGCTGCAGTGTGACTTGACCATTTAAGGTCATCAGTGAGGGTGACTCCGAAGAACCTAAAGCTGCTGACCTGCTCCACAGCTTCACCTCTGATGTACATGGGGCTGTGTTCTGTTGCTTGTTTGCGGAAATCCACAATCATCTCCTTTGTTTTGCTAACGTTGAGGGTGGGGTTGTTGTCCTGACACCATTCTGACAGGAGTCTGACCTCCTCCCTGTAAGCCGTCTCATCGTCCTCACTGATCAGACCTATTGCAGTGTTATCATCAGCAAACATGAGAGTAAAGCAGGGGGCACAACACGCTGCCCTGCGGGGTGCCAGTGTTGATGGTGATGATGGAGGAAGTTTTTTCACCAATATGCACTTGCTGAGGTCTACCGGTGAGGAAGTCCAGTGCCCAGGTGCACAGTGAAGAGCTAAGCCCCAAATCCAGGAGTTTAACGATGAGCTGGGATGGAATGACAGTCTTAAATGCAGAGTTGTAGTCCACAAACAGCAGCCTGGCATAACAGTTCTTGTTCTAGAGATGAGACAGGGTGGTGTGAAGTGTTATGGAGATGGCCTCCTCAGTGGACCTGTTGCAAGGTTAGGCAAACTGGAGGGGGTCCAGACTGTCAGGGATAATGTCCTTGATGTGTTCTAGCACCAGCCTCTTAAAGCACTTCATGGCTATGGAGTAAGTGCTACTGGGTGTTAATCATTAGGACAGTCTACTTTATTTTTCTTTGGGACAGAGATGATGGCTGTGTGCTTGAAGCAGGTGGGGACAGATGAAACTTTCAGAGATGTGCTAAAAATATCCGTAAAGACAGCAGCTAGCTGGTTGCAACCGGGTGCGTTGCAGATCTAATATAATTTATTAGCTGCAAAGGAAAAACACAGCTGAAAAAGGCATTATCACACATTACCACTATCACACAATCTCAAACACAACCACTAACTGTAGGGTGTATGAAAACAGGAGGGCTACCATTTTAAAAGATATTAGTGAAGCTAAAGGCCCATTAGGGAGAAATATGGTAGAAAAAGTAGAAGATTGCTCAAAGAGATTCTTCCATGATTTTAATACCAAAAGAGGAGCTGAAGTGTATCAGGACCACTAAGGAAGAGTACATACTCCAAAATTGTACTTTTAGGAACTTTTAAGGTGTGAAGAATTGGATAACCTTCTAAGAAATTAGAAGGATTGCCAAGGTGATACATAGCGATTTGAAAATTGTAGAGGGAGACATGCTGCTTAGGTTAAATATGCTGAAATGAAACAAAATGTCAGATTCAGCTAGCATTTACCCTTGAATCCTTAAGGGGATTAGCGAGTGCATGTAAACTTTTGACACATATTTTTCAAAAATCACTGCGGACTGGGAAAATTTCTAAACACTGGAAGATAACAAATATTATCCCATTGTATAAGGGTGATTGGGAAAATCCAAGTAACTATTGGCCAGTGACCTTAGCAGCCATCATGGGAAAATGAATACAAGCAATTATTAAAGAAAAGATTGAGCATAACATGGCAAGAACAGGTGTGTATGTAGAAAATGATTTTTTCAATTGTTTACTAGCTTTGTATTATCCAAAAACACCTGCCACACAGTAGTCGATGCTGCAGTTCGAGTCATGCATTTTGTGTACTTTTCATGTACTTTCTGTGTTATCCTGGCTTGCCCTTTTTCACCTCAAAGTTGTTTGAATCTAAACTGGAGGTGTTGCCATCTCAATTTAGCGAGTTTATAGTCAACACATTTTCCTAACCAGCTGGTGGTTGAGAGGCTCTCACTTTTTTTTGTATAGCTTTTAAATCTTTATTGCTGTATTCTGTCTAATGATGAGAATGTAACAGTGTTTCACAAACATTTGATGCCAATCGAGACAAATCAGACACCGGCATCCCATTGTTTGACTAATTCATTTGTAACATGAAAGGTGTATTTACTTGCTTATTTTGTTAGCCATTAGCAATAGAGGGGCAGATATTATTAGTTAAGCAAGTTCATGTTTCGTTTACAGAAGTTGCACACACAGAAAAATTCTGCTATAAACCCACAATATCAATTGACTCATTCAGTTGTGACAAGTACCTTGTTTGTACTGATTGTTTAAAATATTTTGATGCATAAACTAAGGAACTATTTCTATTTCTTAATGTTTTAGAATAATAAATTGTCTTAACAAGAAAAAAGGAGATACGTAAAATATTCATTGTCCCCCAGTCACAAATGGTGCAATTGACAGAATGAATGAAAAATTGAATCTATAATAGAGACCCTTTAGACATTCTGACCTACATGTACTTTTATTTGGGATATCAGAGGGTTGTGAACATTGGAACAGAGGGGTGCAGAAACATCTAAGTGGCCTATTCTACATAGGTCTTAAAATACATTGTAAAAGCACTCCACCAGGACCAGGAAGATGAGGCAGAAGAAGAAAGGGAGCTCTACGGTGGGGTTAAGATGGGGAGCACCAGTCCTGTTCCTGAAGTAAATAAGTCACCAGAATAGTACCTATTGGCATTCACAGAAAATTCACACCCTTATTTTACATAAGTGAGTATGAGGGATAAATCAGCACTCTTTATAGTAGACAGGCTGTGATGTCTCAATCATCACTGAAATGTTTCTATCTAGAGACAAAACACAAGAGAACAAAAGGTGTCAGCTACAGTGTGTGTATAGCAAAGTAAAATACTACGCCAAGGTCAAGCCATGCAAGAGCTGACAGTAATGTGCTGGATTCTTTTTAAGCAAGGACTACCACATGCCATCATTCCAGGCCATGAAAGGTAGATGCCTTCATGGAAAAGGTCCATAGTACACAGTAAGTCAGCATTTCCAAATGCCCTGCCCTGCTTGCTGCTGGAGAGGGTCATAATGAGCATATTTGTGAGGAATAAAAGGCATGCTTTGAGAATTCTTACCCCATGGATAATGCAAATATTCAGTTAATTTAGTTTGTGCTGTTGGCATGTCCAATGCTGTGGCTAATGATCACCCAGGGGAGTAGAACAGCTTTTAAGCTGAAGGGCAGAATGGTGACTGCCTGAAACAAACATGGAATGATGTCTCTATAGTAGTCACAAAGCACCACCCATGAAGGTCACTGAAAAGAACCTCACAGTGAGGTCAAGGGATCAGTGCAGCTTAAGGTCCTTATAAATTGAATCTGGAGAGAAATAAGGATAGTGGCAATCCAAGTTGTACTGCCAATGATTTAACCTCTTAACCGCTCTCTGCCGGATATATCCGGCATCCTAGTGTTATTGCTGACGACTTACTGCCAGAATTATCCCGCGCATTTGCTTATGGTTATGTGAATGCCTGGCGCGTAGTATAACTAACGGTTAGGCGTGGGTATTATTACTACATTGTATTTCGAGAACCCTATGGTTGTATTGGCCGGAAATAACCATTCTTTACTTTGTGATTCGGAAGTGAAAGTTGTGAATATGGCGAAACGTAAACTGACTTCAAGTGAGGTTTTGCAGGCAATTTTAGACAATAATTCTGATCACGATTTTAGCAATTCTGAAGAAGATTTTAGCGACAATGATGATCAGCAATGTGCACTGCATGATACTGTGAATGACGACGCATCGGATGATAGCGATGAGTGGGTGTATCCACAACATCTCAACTGGACTGCTGCCCGTGGTGAACTACCATTTCTGTATCCATTTGAGGCAACGTGTGGGTTTACTGTTGATGTAAACAATTACACTGCTAAGCAGTTTTATGAGCTGTTTGTGTCACCTGACTTGATCAGACATTTTGTTCATCAAACAAATCTGTATGCAGCACAGTTTATTGAGAAAAATCCCAATTTACCTCCACATTCCCGTGTTCATGCTTGGGTAGACACTAATGAAAACGAAATGAAAAAATTAATTGGGATTTTGATGTTGATGGGAATAATCAGAAAACCAGATATTGAGATGTACTGGTCTACAGATCCTATGCATGCAACACCTATTTTTGCAACTATCATGAAACGTAACCAATTCTCTTTGCTGCTAAAATTCTTTCATTTGAATGACAACAGCAATGAGCCAGATAAGAAAAATCCAAACTGTGACTGCTTGTTCAAGCTACGTCCTTTGATTGACCATTTATTTGAAACATTTCAGTTGCCCTACGTACCAGGCCCGTCAGTTGCAGTTGATTAAAGTTTATTGTTATGGAAGGGCCACTTACAGTTTCAACAGTATCTACCATTGAAAAGGGCACGGTTTGGTATCAAGATGTTTTGCTTAGCTGAAAATTCAGGTTACATTTATAGATTTTGTGTATACACTGGCAAAGAGGATCCTATGAGTAGTATTTCAGCAGTGTTGCCAGACAAATGTAAGGACTTTGGACTTTCAGAGAAAATTATTGTGTACCTTGCCCTACCACTATTGGACAATGGGTACACTATTTGGATGGATAACTGGTACTCCAGTTGTGGGCTGTTCCATTACCTTCATCATCGTAAAACTACAGCATCAGGCACAATTCGAGTTGTCAGTTCATCTGCTCCAAATGACAATGCTGAATGCTCACATTCTGTACCAGAAAAATGGAGGCACAAAAACATTTCTGCAGTTTGAACATGACTTTATTGCAGACTTCATTTTTTCTGGTGAAGAACAACATGCAGATAGAGTAGAAGTGTCCCAGTAATCCAGGACTTTGTGCAGTTCCCTGCTTTGGCCTGTGGCACAGCAAACTCAAATACTGGGAATGAAACTATGATTGACAGAACTACTTCGATAGCTTTTGACTGTTTCGTTTTGTAGTAGACACTACATCCAGAAGCCATGTACATTTTTGTGTTTTATTAGGTGTTTGCCCATTTCTAGAACTTGCACAACATTTAGTGGTAAATACTGCTTGAATAAATGTAAAAAATTTAAAAAACGAAAATTGTTCAGATTTCGCCCGGCGTGGGGAATATTTAGGGAGGTAAAGGGTTAAAGCCAGAAATTTGTAGCAAAATGTCTAAATGTTGTTAAAACAGAAACAAAGTCTGAAATTAAAAGCCAGAAAGGAAAGAAACTAAACATTAAAGGCCAATACAGTAACCAGAAATGTTGTCAAAAAATCTACCTATGTTGCATTGCCAAATAACAAATTATAAAGCTCAATAAACACTAAGAAATTTGTTTATTATTCATCCAGAAACATAAATGATATAGATAGCACTCTGCCATCTTAAATATTAGCAACCTGCTGACATCACCAAACACAACTTACTGTAATGACACATCAGCAAGTGGGTTTATTACTCAGTTGGCTGAGTTAACTGAGTCTAACTGCAGACCTCCAGACGGTTGCCCTTTTAATGAGCCAATCAAATTTCACACACTTGTTGACATTTAGCAGTCTTTGCGTTATTATGTTCTTTATCAATGTGCCAGTTTCAAAATAGATACATAGATAGATAGATAGATAGATAGATAGATAGATAGATAGATAGATAGATAGATAGATAGATAGATAGATGCTTTATTAATCCCCAAGGGGAAATTAACATACTCCAGCAGCAGCATACTGATAAAAAAGTATATATTAAATTAAAGAGTGATAAAAGTGCAGGTATAACAGACAGTAACTTTGTATAATGTTAGCGTTTACCCCCCGGGTGGAATTGAAGAGTCGCATAGTGTGGGGGAGGAACGATCTCCTCAGCTGTCAATGGAGCAGGACAGTGACAGCAGTCTGTTGCTGAAGCTGCTCCTCTGTCTGGAGATGATACTGTTCAGTGGATGCAGTGGATTCTCCATGATTGACAGGAGCCTGCTCAGTGCCCGTCGCTCCGCCACAGATGTCAAACTGTCCAGCTCCATGCCTACAATAGAGCCTGGCTTCCTCACCAGTTTGTCCAGGCGTGAGGTGTCCCTCTTCTTTATGCTGCCTCCCCAGCACACCACTGCGTAGATGAGGGCACTCGCCACAACTGTCTGATAGAACATCTGCAGCATCTTATTGTAGATGTTAAAGGACGCCAGTCTCATAAGAAAGTATAGTTGGCTCTGTCCTTTCTTGCACAGAGCATAAGTATTGGCAGTCCAGTCCAATTTATCATCCAGCTGCTCTCCCAGGTATTTATAGGTCTGCACCATCTTCACACAGTCACCTCTGATGATCATGGGGTCCATGAGGGGCCTGGGCTTCCTAAAATCCACCACCAGCTCCTTGATTTTACTGGTGTTCAGTTGTAAGTGGTTTGAGTCACACCATTTAACAAAGTCTTTGATTAGGTTCCTATACTCCTCCTCCTGCCCACTCCTGATGCAGCCCACGATAGCAATGTTCTCAGCGAGCTTTTGCACATGGCAGGACTCCGAGTTGTATTGGAAGTCCGATATATATAGGCTGAACAGGACCCGAGAAAGTACAGTCTCCTGCGGCACTCCTGTGCTGCTGACCACAATGACAGACCTGCAGTTCCTGAGACGCACATACTGAGGTCTGTCTGTAAGATAGTCCACGATCCATGCCACCAGGTATGAATCTACTCCCATTTCTGTCAGCTTGTCCCTGAGGAGCAGAGGTTGGATGGTGTTGAAGGCACTAGAGCAGTCCAGAAACATAATTCTTACTGCACCACTGCATCTGTCCAAGTGGGAGAGGGATCGGTGTAGCATATAGATAATGGGATCCTCCACTTCCACCTTCTCCTGGTATGCGTACTGCAGAAGGTCGAGCACGTGGCAGACTTGTGGCCTCAGGTGGTGAAGCAGCAGCCACTCCATGGTCTTCATCACATGTGATGTCAGGGCGACAGGCTGGAAGTCATTCAGCTCACCAGGACGTGATACCTTTGGGACTGGGGTGATGCAAGATGTTTTTCAAAGCCTCAGGACTCTCCCCTGTTCTAGGCTCAAGTTGAAGATACGCTGTAGAGGACTCCCCAGATCCAATGCACAGGCCTTCAGCAGTTGTTCCGATACTCCATCTGGACCCACTGCTTTGCTGTCACGAAGTCTCCTCAGCTATCTGGTTACCTGGGCTGCTTTAATTGTGGGTTGGGGAAAACTCTCTCCTATGCTGGTATCAGCAGAAGGATGGGTGGAAGGTGCAGTACTCTGAGGTGAGAGTGGGTTAGGGTGGTCAAACCTGTTAAAGAAGTTGTTAATTAGGTTTGCTCTCTCCACGTCTCTGTCGATGGTGGCACCCGCTTCGAGCTGTAGCCAGTGACGATCTTCCTCCCATCCCACACTTCCATCATGCTGTTATTCTGCAACTTCTGCTCCAGCTTTCTCCTGTACTGCTCCTTCACTGCCCTGAGCTGGACTTGGAGTTCCTTCCGCACACGCTTGAGCTCATTCTGATCACCGCCTTTAAAAGCCCTTTTTTTCTGGTTCAAAAGGCCCTTGATATCACTTGTAATCCATGGCTTGTTGTTAGCATAGTAGCGTACTGTTCGTACTGGAATCACAATGTCCAAACAGATGTTGATGTAGTGAGTAGTGCAGTTAACAACCTACTCAATGTTCTCACTATGTTACCCCTGCAGGATATCCCAGTCCGTAGTTCCAAAGCAGTCTCTCAGAGCCTGCTCTGCCTCAGGGGACCACTCCCTGAATGAGCACATGGTTGTAGGTAGCTCCCTCACTCTTGGTTTGTAGTGAGGCTGAAGCATAACCAGGTTATGATCTGCTTTCCCAAGCACAGGCAGCGGGGTGGCACTGTATGCGTCTTTAACTTTTGTATAGAGTAGGTCAATAGTCCTATTTCCCCGGGTGTTACAATCCACATACTGGGAGAAGGCAGGTAAATGTTTTGTCACATGTTTAAAGTCTCCAGAGATTAGCACAAGCACCTCGGGGTGCTGTGTTTGTAGTTTAGCAACAGCGGAATGGATGATGTCACCCACTATCTCCACGTCTGCCGGAGGAGGGATGTAAACAATAACAATGACGTGTTCAAACTCTCTGGGCAAGTAATAGGGAAGCAGACTTACAGCGAACAGTTTGATGACCCTGCAGAAAGTGGAGATTGTGACGTTTACATGTCTAGGGTTGCACCACCTTGTTTTCACATAGAGAGCGAGTCCTCCTCATTTCCACTTCCTGCAGGTATTGGCATCTTTGTTCGCTCCAACTGTGCTAAACCTGGGTAGCTCCACATACCTTATGTGTTGTTCTCATTCTTCACTTTGATTAAGATCAAATTTCTGGGAGGGTTAACTTACTCAGGAGTAAGGAGGGCTATTGACTAGGTGTGTCCTATCATGAGCAGAGACAAGAGCATTTTATGAGTAAATAAATCTGGAAATCAGCAAGAAACCAAGATAAGATAAGACAAGACAAGACAAGACAGGGCAAGATAAGATAAGGCGAGATAGGGCAAGATAAGAAAAGGCAAGGGGAAAAAATAAGATAAGACATTGCCTTTATTAATCCTCAGAGGGAAATTTGGGTGTTCCAGCAGCTAACAGAAAAAATAAACTGAGGTGTCACCCATTGCATGGCTACACTCGGGTCCCAATCTGGGATCCTGAATTGGTTTGTCATGTGATGAGCGCGGCAATGCGCTATATCAGCGCATACTCCTAACCTCTCTCTCCTCTCTCTATCACAGTAACATAATATGTGCAATATATAGATAAAGTGTCTAGTGATTAATAAAGTACCAGTGATTACAGAGTCTGGCATCCCAATACATGAAATAATTCAGTAAAGGACACATGAATTAAAAACCAGCGTTGTATAGTCTGATAGCAGCAGGAAGGAAAGACCTGAGGAAATTTTCTGTCCTGAAGAAGGGGGGGAGAGTAGTCTGCTGCTCATTGCACACTTTTGGCCCTGCAGCAATTGATAGAGTGAATGAGAGGGGGTCTTCATAATTAATGACAAGGACGGAACTGTTCTTTTTGATGATCTTGTTTAGTCTGTTAGTATCCTTGGCTGTGATACTTCTGTCCCAACATACCACAGCATAAAAGATGGTACTCAAAACCACAGACTCCCAGAAAGTTCAAAATTCTTCTCCCATCCCAGCGTGTCATTCAGGTAAACCCCAAGTACATGTAGGTTTTAACACTCTTGATTTCCTCCCCCGGATGATGACAGAAGCCAGAGAAGACTTCTTCTTCCAAAAGTCTACCACAAGCTCCTTTGTTTTCTTGGGGTTTAGTTGGAGATGGTTGTGATGACACCACTCCACAAAGCTACTGACCAGGTCTCTGTATTCTTCCTCCTTTACTTCACTAATACATCCAACAATAGCAGTATCATCCGAGAACTTTTGAAGAATAAAACTTGAAATCTGAGGTGTAAAAATTGAAAAGGAATGGAGCAAGAACAGACAACTGTGGAGCACCTATGCTGCTAATAGTTCTCTCCTACTCACAATTCCCTAATCTCACGTTCTGCGGCCTGTTAGTCAGGTAGTCTAAAATTCATTAAATCAGGGCAGTGTCAACCTGTGCCACACACAACACGTTCCTCAATAAGAGGGGCTGGATGGTATTAAAGGTGCTAGAAATGTCAAAAAACATGACATTCACCATACTCCCTGCCCTTTACAGATGAGACTAGGCTCTGTGCAGCAGATAGACAACAGCATCTTCGATCCCTACATGCTGATGATATGCAGACTGTAAAGGGCCCAGCCCTGCACCCACCAGTGTTTTAAAGTGACCAAGAACCAGCCTCTCCATTGTTTTCATTAGGTGAGAATTCAGTGCCACAGGTCTACATTCATTCAGTTCTTTGGGATTCTTGATCTTGGGCTCTGGAACAATACATGAGGTCTTCCAAAGTAATGGAACCTTCTGTGGTCTCCAGCTGCGATTGTATATGTGCTTCAAGACTCTACACAGCTCATCAGCACAAGCATTTAATATTTTTGCACCAACTCCATCAGGGCCTGCTGCTTATCCTGCATGTAATCTGTGTAACTCATTTCTCACCTCATCCTTTGTGATAGTAAACTCTGGATTTGGGTTGGAGATGTGAGACAATGGGAGATGGTAGTATTCTGATAGTAGTGAAAGACACAGAGAAATGGTATTTTGTGAAGGTTTCCTGAGGGATGTATTTGCAAATATCCCAGCATTAAACTTATTAAAGAAGGTGTTTCAACTTATTCGCCCTCCTCCAAGTTGATTCATGTTGCTGACAGCAGGGCATTTCATACCCGGTCTTCATCCTCATCCCATTTCATACCTCTTTGACCTTACCTTTCTGAAGGTTGCTCCTTCTGTAGTGCTCTTTACCCTCTTTCATTCTCACCTTCAGCTTGCTCTGCACACTCCTCATACAGTCTCGTTTCTATTTGTTCACCAGGGCCTTTAGGTCACCTGTGACCCAGGGTTTGTTGTTTGCAAAACAACACACAGTTTTCGATGGCACAATACGGACTACACAAAAATGTGTATAATCAGTTACACAGTCCATGACATTGTCAATATCCTCAGCATGGGGTTTACAGAAAATATCCCAGTTTGTTCCAAAACAATCCTTCAGCTCATTCACACCCTCCATAGACTACTTCTTTACCGTCTTGGTGACAACAGGATACCTCAGTACCAATGGCTTATACAGAGGCCACAAGTGAACCATGTGTGAGTAATGCTATAGAGCAATATGCATCAATAATATTAGCATACAGTAAATCCAGTGTCTTATTCTTCAGCTGACATACTGCCTGAAAGTAAGCTGGACACCAGAGAGGTTGGCATGATTAAAGTCCCCAGAAATAACACACTGGGCTTGTGGCTGGCAAGTCTGTAGTGAAATAACACACTGGGCTTGTGGGTGGCAAGTCTGTAGTCCGCCCACCACACTGAGTTTTTTCACATGCAGAGACAGCAGCAGCTGACGGCGGAGCGTACACTACAATATAGGAAAACTCTCTGGGCAGATAGTATGGCCACATGCTGACTGCTAAAAGCTCAATATCTGGACAACACAGATGTTCCTTTAAAGTAAAGGGCAGTGTCAACCTGCCCCTGCATGCAGGTTGATTCAAGTGACACCACTTATAGATCATTAACATCATCAGACCACTTCCCTTTCCTTTTTTCCCATTGTATCTGTTGTTCCGGTCAGTTCTAACTAAATGGAAGCCCTCAATGTTAACATTAGCAACAAGAATCAGTTCATGCAACCTGTGAAGCACCTAAAACTACTTTTCCAATATTCCCTCTGACTCCTTCTTAACGATGTTAATTCATCCGTTTTTTTTCAGGAGCGCTTACATTACCCATTACCACAAATGGCACTGGAAGTTTGTAGCGTTTCTTCTTTTCTCGTTGTTTTGCTTCAGCTCTGCTACCCCTGAATGGCTTACGAATCTCTGGCGAAATGATGGGCCTCTCATCCAGGGGCACTGACACTCTCCGCAGCACAAGCAGCTCAGCCCGAGTATAAACAAAGCTGCGCTGCATCAGCAGCAGTTTATTTACAAAGGAGAACGACAAGTCTGCATCCACCCTTTAAATACGTTGTGATATACATATTCCCAATACTATAGTTTTGCCAGTAATATTGCTTCAGTAAATAAAAACATACACATCAGTAACTAAAACAAGAACACATCACTGAGCTGCTGTAACAGGCAGCTGCAGCTATAGAGCCATATGGTTAAAAAAAAACCTTGTATTTAGTGACTGTTTAAAATTCCTTTGTTGGTGAGACAAGAGCGTCTTTAGTGAGCTAAAATTAAATTCTAACTTTGTAGTATTAGTATAATACCTCCTCATTAATTTTAACTTTTGACATTTTGAATCACCTTTTTTGACTCTATTATTTTTTTCTTAAATTAAGATTTGTGGTGTCTGTTTTAGTTTTGGTGCCTGATTTCTTTGATTCACTTTAGTACCTTTTTATGACCATTTTTTTCTTAAATTCTCTCCTGGTTCATTTACCCTCCTGATTTCATTTGTTGCAGAACAATGCTGCAAAATTTCTTCATACTTTACCATTTGCCAGATTAGCAGGAGAGTGAGTGACAAGGCAGTCACATCCTACAGTAATCACCCAGAAAGCTGCAGTGCATAAACATCTAATGAGATTTCCCCTCTCACCCCTTAAACTCACATGTGCTGCTTTTATATAGCACTGACCACACTAACCCCCCTACTGTATAAAGATTTGGCTTTTCTTATTCTAAGCTTCAGGTCAAATGGTGACTTTATCCTCTCCCATCAAGACACTTCCAGGGCAGTTCCTGTAACTATTATTGTGGTCAGAAGTGCCCCGGTGAAAATTCCTGTGGTGCCCCCTCTGGAATATCTTAAAGAGAGAAGCTGTCTGTTCTTCTCTGTCTCCAATACTGTAATAGCAGACAGCAAAAACCTTCCAAGTAGCCAACTGCCAACACCATCTATGAACTCTGACTGCCTGCACTTACCTCCTTCATTATGAAGATGGTCATCATCCTTTACAAGTATGCCTTCCATCCTGATCCCCTTCAGTCTGAATATTGTCCAAACAGGTCAACTGAAGATATTATTTCTGTGGCACTTCATATAGTCCGGACTCACCTGGACAAGGGTTGCACCCATTTTAGGATGGTGTTCATTGACTTTATTTCAGCATATAATACTATCATCCCCTCTAACATAGTCACAAAGCCCATTGAACTTGGCTATAGCGCCTTCCTCTGTAATTGGATTCTGGATTTCTGGACCAACAGACCACAGCCTGTTAAGTTAGACAACCACATTTCCTCTGCCTTGACCCTGAACTCTGGCGTTCTGCAGGGTTTTGTGCTAAGCCCCTTACTCTACATCCTCTTCACCTATAACTGTATCCTAATCAGGGTGGTCAAAATGATCAAAATATTGATATATATCCATTGTAACACTTATACGTATGTTTCATGGTATCAATTCTACAGCCTACATTATGAATACATGTCCGTTCACTCTGGCTTCAGACAGTTGAGCCTCATAGGCAATCAATAGGCATGGATACAGTTGTGGTCCCATTCACACCACTTCACAGATGTTACTAAGATGGACACTTCAGCATAATTGGAGTTTTCACCAGGATTTTTAATTGGCTAAAAGGGCAGTAAGAGTAAAGCACATGGGTAAGTAACATTTAAACAAAATATTATTTTTGCATACGATTTTCACTGGCAAAACAGCTGTATCTAATGTAATGTAATCTAATCTAATCTCCAACATCCTGTCTGTTTGTCCATGACTATGTTAGAAATTCAGTGTCCCTAGAATAGTTATGAGGCCATCCCTTTGCATAATGCCTATAGAAAATCCCCTAACAGGTACTAACACCCTTTGAGGAGTGTAACATCCTTATCAGATACTGGCCCCTATTTTTATCATGTCTTCTCTTCTGACATTTAAGAGATGGATGAAGTCCCTTAATGGATGGAGTAGTGTAGGTGACGAGTTTTACAGGCCAACCATTAGTCCTCTCAGTTACTTAGAGCTTGTCCTAAAAGTAGCCAATTGCATACCTTCTAAGGAATCATTTATGGCCCCCAATCCCATGCTAATTAATTCTGTCAGTTCAGAAGTGGTCTTGGGTTGCAATTTCCTACCTTCAACAGGGGAGCTTTGAATCAAAAGGGGAACAAAAGCTATGGTTCACAATTATGGAAGAAGAATGATGTTTGGGGCCAGGCAGGATATAGGAGGTGTGTGGAGATCGAATGAGTGACTGACCTAAACTTTGAATTGCATGTTAACCAGATTATGAGGACTGCATTTTTTCACTTAGGGAATAAAGCAAAAGTTAGATCTCTTATAGGTTTTATAAGACGCTGAAAAATGGATTACTGTAATGCACTCCAAACAGGACTACCTAAGGAAGACATCAACTTGTTGCAATTAGCTCAGAATACAGAAGCCAGAATCTTAACTAGAAAAAGAAAGTTTGAGCACCTCTCACCAGTTTTAGCACTGTTATGTTGGTTACCTGTGTGGTTCAGAATCTAGTCTTTAAAATACTACTATGGTTTATAAGGCGTTGAATAATCTCACTCCATCCTATATTTTGAAATGTCTGCCCCCCTTCACTCCAAGTCGTAACCTGAGACCTTCAAATGAGTGTTTGCTTATAATTCCAAGAGCTAAACTTAAAAAAAGTGGTGAGGCAGGCTTTTGGTGTTATGCACCTAAAATCTGGAATAGTTTTCCATCAGAAATTTGCCAGGCTAATACAGTGGAACATTTAAAAAAATTGCTAAAACCCCATTATTTTAATATGGCTTTTTCATAGGTTCAGTGGAATTTCTAATAGACTATATGGGTATAGAATTATTATATTCTTCATTGATCTGCAATCTATACTAATCCTCACTATTCCCTCCTGTCTTTTCAGTGCTTCTGGGGTGGCGATCTGTGCCACCACCAGCTGATTAAGGCACCATGCAGCCCCCCTGAGATGATGGAATGAAGGTGGCTGTCTCAGCTGTCCAGGAGACCAACTTCATCAAATCCTATTATGTGAAGCATGAAAACTAAGAAGTCTGATGTAGGAGCATTTATGTTAGGTAGAATACCCAGTGGGGACTGGGTGGTCCTTTGGCTTTGGAACTACTTCAGATTTTGTTCTTTTTGTCAGCCTAACTGAAGTTTTTTTTTTGTTTGTTTGTTTTTACTGTCCTCCAGGCCTTTTGAACTTGCGTTGTTTTATTGTTACTTATTCTTTAATATTATTGCCATATCTTAACTGTATTTTTTTTCTTGTAATTTTCTCTTTTTCATCTTGTTGAGAAGTTAAGCAAATTGACACCTTTTATTGGCTAACTAGAAAAATTACAACATGATTATAAATAAAGATGATTGTAATCTTTCTAGTTAGCCAATAAAAGGTGTAATTTTGTTGAACTTCTCACCACACCCATAATGGCTAACATGGTACAACACTCTGTCACCCTTTAAAGCACTTTCAGCTACATTATTGTATGAAAATGTGATATATAAATAAATGTTGTTCTTGTTGTAGAATAAAAGGACTAGGCAAGCCACAGAAAGACATTTTTTGTATACACTAATCAAAAAATTAAGGGAACACTTAATCACCACAGTCTAACATCAAGTCAATTAAGCTCCTGGTATCTCCTTTCATGCCATTGAGACCTTTTTGCGATGCCATCCTGGTGGAGCTAGAGCATCTGTGCCACCTGAGTCAGCTACAGGTACTGCCTCATGCTATTAGTAGTGACAAGGACACTAACAAGATGCAAAACTAGAGAAGAATCAGTCAGGAGGGATAAAGAAAGAGCAATTTGTGGAAAAATCAGCCCTAGACACACACAGGCACAGGGACACAAGTGCAAAATACACCCTTGTATTTTCTTTTAGCACACAATACCATCAATTACTACTATGGCTCTGTTTCTTTTTCTTCATTCTCTCTCTCTTCTTTACCGCCTACACTCCTCCACACAAGCTCTGTCCTCCACTTCCCGACTCCAGCTCCTGGAATGGAGTGAGGTGGCCTCTTTTATAGTGCACCCGGAAGTGCTCCAGGTGCACTCTGATCTTCTTCCGGCAGCACTCATGAGTGTGGTGGAAGTGCTGTAAGAGTCCCCAGAAGTACTCCATATGTTCATGGATCCTCTTCTGGCAGCACTTCCAGATAAGACGGAAGTGCTTCAGTCCATGGCTCCGGGACTGTCCAGGCACCCCCTGGAGGTGACCACGGGCCCCAATAGGGTTGAGCTTCCAAGCTGCAAGCCCGGGGTCCCAATGCAATCCAGGGAGGCTGCCCTCTCGTGTCTTGGAGGAGGTATCGTTGTGGATATGTCCTTTCCCCCAGTCCTTCAATCATCGAGGCGGCCCGGCCGAACAAGGGTCCCAGCCGTCCACCACAAATTGTAAATTGCCTCCATCTGCAAAACCAATCCATTTTTGTGGGTTGTCTTTCTGTTACCTTGTTGTCACTTTCATTTGCACCAAAGCAGGTGAAGTTGATTCACAATTGCTTGTGCTTCCTAACTGGACAGACTGATATCCTTGAAGCTTAATTTACTTGGGGATGGTTAATTAGTTTTTCCCTAATTTTGTTAACAGTACACACACACATAACAGTGCATATACATTATATATATAATGTATATCTGTCATAAAAAAGTAAGTTCCTCTAGCCATTAATTGTATGTAAATGTAGCTTGATAACTTTTTCTATGACTGTGTACTGATCATTCATGCAGAGTTTCAGATCACTCAGCTACTGTTCCAGAAAGAGAGATAAAGATAATCCAGCTAACTACAGGCAGAAGTCAAAATGACCCTTGCATAATGCTGATTTCATTTGCATAATTTTAAATGTCTGAGCTGTTACACCTAGCTAACTCATCACTAATGCATTAAAAAGCAAGCACTGATACAGCTTTTCCTTGTAACTTAGCAACCTGCTATCAGACCTTTCATATATTTTCTCTGCTCTGTCTGTAACACAATTCCTGTTTATCAAGCTTTACACCTCCCCCAAACTGGAAAATGAATGCTCCCAGGTTAGACATACTTTGCAAAAGGTACAATAAATGATTTCAACATTCATCAGAGCGAATCGAGAAATGAAATACTTTGTATTTCCTACAGGAAAAGTAGGAAAAATACATCTTTGATGAATCTAGTGTGGATTTTAAAGTAGTGGGACAGTCAATAACCATCACAGCAGCCAATTTGAAAGTTTATTATTCTACCATACCACAGATTTTTTTCCATCTATTTGCCTTTGTGTCTTTAAACCTAGTCAATATCTTACGTTTAAGCTTGTTAATGTTTAAGGCTATGATTAATCTGCTCAAAATATACACCTTAATGACTTAAAATAGGTGTTTGAAGCATTTGATTAATGTTTTTGCATCGTTTCTGCTATGTTTATTCAATTTCTTTTTCATTGTGACAGCCTTTGTTTTCTTGATTTACTTTGTTCTGGGCATTCCCAGCATAGTATCTTGAATGAATGCACAATCAGTGTGCACCATGGATATTGCTGTGCAAAGGTTGTCATTGGCGTGTGCTTTTAAATGATATTATAGGCACTGTTATTATAAGTCAGCATGGAACTTCCATTTTTAAAACTGTAGTCTCTGTATTAGAGATAACTCTGTCTCATCCCCAAGCTGGGCTGGGCATCATTATCTTTCATAATATTTTCAACAGCTCTGAGCTCAGAAAGTTTCAATTACTAAGGTCCACATTTTCTATTCCTTCAACTCTGATCTGTTTTCAGGTCTTGTGGTATTTCTCTGTCTTTTCTGCTCTCCTCCCACCCTGTAATGCCCCAGGTTTCTGTGCCCATGGGCTTGTTCTGTTTCCCAAGACATCAATAGGCATAACCGAGATTGACTAGGAAAAATAAGTGCATGAACAACAGGTAGGGTGCAAAAGTGCAAAGTGCTAATAACTGCCCCTGGAGGACCATTGCTTCCAATACTCTGTGGGGCTTCACCACCACCAGTTCTGTTCTCTTTCTTTCCTCGAATCTATCTTACTCAATTTCCTTGTTACCCTACCTGTTCTTCTCGTTGTGAGTATAGGTGCCTCCTCAGTAATCTGTAGTGAGTTAATGAAGGGTGACTGAGCTATTAGTCTCATGCACATAGTGAGTGCTGGAGTGGATGGACTGGCATCCCGAGTGGCAGCATAACCCGTCTAGGAGCAACCTCAATTCCTACTCCAGTGAGTATAAACAAATAATGGATGGACTAAGGAAGGTTGGACATTATGGACAATTCCTCATCCAGCATGAGAGGTGGAGGTATTCCTCTGGTTGGTTCCCAACTTGGACACCTACAGGGTTGCCTGGGAATTGAAGTGTGGAACGGTGACCCTGTTTCCACTAGATGGCACTGTGGGAAGAGAGCCTTCCTGCTTCATGCAGCCTCTGTATGGTCTGGAAGTGCTATTGTGGAATACAAATTACATATCCCCTTGCTTGTAAGGGTTAACATATGGTCTGTGATATGTTTGGCTGTTGTGCAAGAATACACTCTGTGCTTAAAGTTCAAACTGCTTTTATAAGAACTTCTGTTTTTATGTTAAAATAGCCACATGATTTATTAGCCATAAATTGACCTATGACTTATGCTAGCAGTAAACAAGCTCACAATATAAGAAGGTGTTTGGGGGTTTCAGGGGGGCTTCTCTCTGGCTTGCGAGGAGGGAACTCACAGCTACACACCTGTTGCTAATAAAAATTATTGACTGATTGATGAAGCTCCTGTCTTCCTCAGTGAATTCTTCCACACTATTGGAGTGCAATAGTGTGGTACTGGAAGTATGCCTGGGTCACACATAAAAGGAGCTGCTCTGCCGAATACAAGCAAGTCAGAGTTGGGAGGGATTTAGACAAAACTTGAGGAGGATGATGGGAAGGAGACAGAAGCAATTGATATGCAATTGGATTATTGTTTGATGGATTAAAGCCTGTAAAGGTACTATTGATAATAAATTACTATTTAATTGAACTTGGAACTGTCTGTAGTTCTAGTGTGTCTGGAGTCAGGACACTGAGGCTCCCCCTGGTGGTCATAACATCCAGACCATTCCCTCATTAAGTACTCTGTTTGGAGTTTCAAGCTTCTTTTCTGTATCTGATGGATCTTTAGATTTGTGATCACCAAGTTTTTCATTATAGTTGGAGAAGTGAGGATTGTACTACCAGAACAACTCTGGCAGCGCAACAAAATATCCACACCAAACAGGAAATGAGTCTGTTAATGTTTTTTTTCACTACGGATATTAAATTATTAAATGACAGTCAGATGTATATGGAATTGATACATGTTAATGCTTCCAGACATGACTAAACATCATTCTTCTTTACTGAATGCCTCAAATTTCATCAGAAGCGTAGCACATCTTGTTTAGCATTTTGTTTTAATGTAGCAATACACAGAGTTTCACTGCAAATTTAATGTCTTGGGAATCATATAGCTCAGTGTTTCCCAACCTCAGTCCTGGGGGCACACTGTGGCTGCAGGTTTTTGTTCCAACTAGCTTCTGTTTTTAATTGGACTCTTGGGCTAATTAAGTGATGTGTTAGTTCCCAAGTTCTGTTTTTTGGAAACAATATAGAAATTAGAAAACTAAGTTTGGTAAAATAAAAAAAAAAAATAAAAAAATATATATATATATATATATATATATATATATATATATATATATATATATATATATATATATATATCAAATCAGTCGCTCTTTTCCAAGCTTTGTGTTTTAAAATCTCAGACATTAAAGGCTCTCAGATTATGTAAGTGGCCTATTCCTTGTTATATCCATAGCAGTAGAGTGTTGTACCATGTTAGCCATAGATTGATACAGGAGAAAGTAGGGTGAAATGACACCTTTTATTGGCTAATAAAAGGTGTAATTTCACCATACTTTCTCCTATTCCTGGTTACAATGACTTCCAGCCTTTATTCCTGGACATTGGCTGCATTACAGACTTCACCCACGATCCAATAGTTAACCCAGGCATTGCCCCAGTGATTAAGCAGCTTCACCAGAAAGAAGTCTCTGCAGAGTTAGAAATGTGTTGGCCACAATGAGCCAGATAACATCTAACCATGATTATCAAACCTTATTACTGCATAGAAGGAGAATGGAAAAATTCAGCTGCATGTGGATTTAAGGAAAGTTAATAAAGCCATCTTCCCTAGTTCATCTCCATTGCCTATAACAGAAGCAAGAGAGGAGCTGACAACAATTTTCCAGTGCTCTGCTGTTTTCAGCATGCTGGACCTTGCACAGGGTTATTTACAAGATCCAGCGCTGAACATACCACTAGCTGGGACCTGACTGCTTCTATCTCTCACCTGGAGCTCTTCAGGTTCACATGCATGGTCTTTAGATTAAGCAAATTGTTTTGAAAAAATCATGTTGCTTTTGCTTGCAAGTTTCTCATGTATGTCAATAAATTTGGATGACATTGTGGCACTTGTCTCTACTCAAGAACAGCATGATATTTGTTTGAAGCAGGTACTGTGCTGGCTTAAGCAAGGCCAAGTCACATCATATGCAGAAAAGGGTATTTTAGTGCCCTTGCCAATTAACTTTGTTGGCCATAAACTTAATCGCAATGACTAATGCTGTCCAATGTGGATGTTAACCTAGCTTTGCCAGAGTCAATCAGCCATGGTGTTGGCTTCATTCCTGGGTATAACTAATTATTACCTGTGTGTTCCACCACATTATGCTAATACAGCAGCATCACTGAAGGCACGTTTGCAGAAGGATGCTACATGGGCTTAGACAACTGCTTACATTCAGGTAATTTATGGCATGCAAAGCTAACTCACAAGGCCAGCTACATGAGTCCATTTCTGCCTTATACTGGGTGCTGTTCTCTTGGGGAAAAGAGAACCTCTGGCTTGTTTGTAGGCCTATTTATATTTATTAACAGCATTTTACCTTGAGCACCAACTACAGGGTATTACCGACTTTGCTGGGATGTTGGGATTAAGTTTAAAACCATTAAGGTGACTCTAGTGGGCAGACCATTTAAATAAATACAGCTACAAACTGTAATTGATGAGTAGGTGTGAAAATACATTTTCTGATTAACCCTTCAGGGTGTTTCCTCATCCCTGCTTGTGATTTCAGTCCCAGACGAAGAGTGTGGCTGGATCAACTGCAGGAACAGATTAAAGGGAATAATTACAATGGAAGAATTACGTCAAGAAGTTCACAATGATGAGCGGTACTGATTTGTGCAAAGATACATTAGGTAAGTGGGGCTGAATACTGTGGAGCCAGTGCTGTCCTGTTGGGAGAATGCATGTTTAGTTAGGGGCTACCAAGTCCTGATCCCTGAATCTCTCTAGGCAAGGGTGATTTATATGTTCCATGTGGGCCATTTGGGAATTGTGAACGTTGAACAATGCTGTAGGTATTCAGTCTGGAGGTCAAGTGGTGACTGTGATGTGGGACCTCTAGTGAAGGACTGTTTTGCCTGTCTTTTAAGTTGCAAGACACTGAAACCAACATTTGATCCATTTTGCATGACCTTGGAAACACTTGGAGATCAATATTTGATTTTCCATGAAGATGAGCAGATCCTGCTGTGACATCCGGTCAGTTTTCTTGAACTTGGTTGTACAATTTGTCAAGGTCTTTCTCTTCAGCATTTGTTGTTGGGGTGTAGACATGAATGACTGTAACTCTGTTTGGTAATCCTTCCAGGTGTATCAATATCACTCTGTCGCTGACTGCATTGTACTTCAGGACGGTGTTCAACAGTCTTTTTTTAAGTATAAATGAAACATCATTTCTTCATTGATTGTCATTACCTGAGAAGTAAATCCAGTGTTCATTTGTTTGAAAGTGTCTTTCTTTTCCCTTCCCATTTCAGCTTTGACTATATCCAGTTTACCTTGATTCATTGTTCTAACATGCCATGTTCCAAGTCAGATAATGTCTTTACAGCTTCTGATCTTCACTTTAGATTGAACAGCATCAGCGTAAACAATCATATCATTTTGATCCAGACCCATTACAAGCATTAATCATACTTGGGTTAACCATAGGCTCTTCTTGAGTAGTTTGCTGAGTACCTTCTGACCTAAGTGTGCATCTTCCAGCACTATATCTAAATTGCTTAGTTGTCTTCTCCATCACACAGTAGTTGATTGTCTGGCTTTTCTTCCACGAGAAACCCACATCGAATCCACGTTGTCGCTGTTGTCATTATGAAAATGATCATCTGCCTCCAACATGCAACCCTCTGTGTGTTGTACGCTTACTCTGGCACCTCAGTTGAGACCTGTCCATCTTAGGTGACCCTTCTGGCAGTGGCATAGCTCTCAACCTCATTGATGCATGTAAGCCCCTTTAGCATATCAAGCCGGCACAGCAGACAACAGGGAGCATGGAAGTACACAATGTAAATGATTCCTGTATGTGCAAAGACAATCAGGTGGCATTGGAAACTGTGAGGTGGAGTACACTTACAGTGTACATATGTGAAACATCTGTACATCCGCAACGCAAATCAGGCAGGTATTGCAGATCGGGAAATGACATCCTCATCCAAACATGTCTGCTACAGCTCTGTGATGTCATGCTGGCCTTGCAAAACATCATGGGGCACTGAAAAAAAAGTTTGTCTAGGCCAACCACACAGCAAATGGTCAGGTAAAAATTTGGCAAACAGTTTCAACTGTAAACTGAGCAAATTTGTTATAAAAAACACTTTGAGTTGGGATGCAGCATTCTCCAGGGTATTTCCTGCCTTGTACCCAGTGCTCCATGTCTGGCCTCCTATATGAAATGACCTCTCCTCATGTGAAAGTTTCAAGTGCTATCATACCTAGCATATTCTGTCAAAATGTTTTCTTCATTGAATCTACAATCTTATATATACCAATAGCTGGGCAAAATCAGTTATATCAGTAAATTATCAATAGCCTGAAGAATTGCTGGTTTTGGCTCAGGCTTCATTTTGTGGTTTTGTTTCTGGTATCATCCTTGTAATGTGTTTCAATATTATTAATGGTTTTCATGTAGCAACTGTTCAGTGTCTCTGACAATTCTACTGCCCACTCTTAAAAGATCGACAAGACTTCATTTGTCCTAAAGTGAAACTTTACAGGAGCTCAAGAGAAATATAAATATTATAACAAACCACAATCCTCCAGACACACACAAGAACTTCTGGCTTGAATAAGAAGACTGCTGCTGCCATCTGATAACAGGCTCTTAGGTGGCAGAAACATGTGGTCAGATCTGGAACGTGCTGATAAAATGTTGTTTCTCCCAAATTTCACCTGGTTGAGGTAGCAACCATTCTTTGCTTCAAAATTAGGGTAACACTGTGAATTATGTCTGTTGCTGAGTTCATTGTTAACAAGGATGATTAAACTTACCTCTCTAGATTACACATTTCAGTTCAAATTGTAATGTACTTGCTAATTTACCACTGCTTATTTAAATGTATGTCCAGTCCCCCTTCTACCTTTTTCCACTCCATATGACCTTATTAGATGAAACCTGTCCAGCATTAAAGCAGTTTCTGAAATAAGAAATTTTAACCAGTTCTCTGCAGTACCCAAAGTGTCACAAAATCTGAACTAGTTATGACTTGCCATGAGATGTGACAGTTCATCCCACTTATTTGAATGAAAATTCCAGATTTGAAATGTTTCTACCTTTATTTTACACTTGCTCTAGATATTCAGAGTTTCCATGCTTGAATGCTCTGCTCCCTACAGATGACAATTCTACCAGCTGACTATATTTAATATATCCCACTTGATGTTCCTCAGGATCTCTTACATTTTCAGATATTGTAGATATAAGGTAGCCTTCAGATCCTCTTTGCTCACTTTGTGAAATCTTTCAGGTTTGCAGATTGTCTGAAAAGACAATTGAGATGAGCCAATACTCAGGTTTGAAATGACAACGGCATATCTTCAGTTTAACATTCCATTTAAAAGTTTATAGTCATGAGGCAAATGGCAGATCACCATTAATCTTAACATTAATAATTATTAAAAAGAGATTATCAAAAACTACACAAATAAAGAAAGAACTCAACCCAAACATGATATGTTTTTATATACTTGGAACAATTATTCATTTCATGTTTTCATGGTTGCAATGAGAAGTCAAGAAAAATGACAGCTTTTATTGGGTAACTAAACCAATTTCAATATGCAAGATTTCGAGCCAACTGATGCCCCTTTATCAGGTAGGTTGTAATCACCCTACTACTACAGACATGTTTTCATGGTGAACAGAGATAATAAACATTCCAAAAGATCAGGGGCCTCATACATAACGCCGTGCATAGAATTCACACTATAACATGACTTAAGCACAAAAGCCGAAATGAGCAGAAAAAAACAGATGCAGGAATCTGTACGTTCTTCAGCTTCCACATTCTTCCGCTACATAAATCCCGGTCAGCGTGAAAAGAAACGCTCATGCACGCGCCCCAATTCCTTCCAGAATTATGCCTCTTTGAATATGCAAATCAATATAAATAGCCATTAAGCACAGCATTCTGTGAAAAGGCAATGGCAAAAGCAAGAGAGAAAATATAAGAATTTCAGCAAATACCAAGTGGAGTCAAAGAAAAATGTACTATTTGTTGGTTTAAACAGTGGTATAAACAACAAAAGGAAGTCGATCGAGTGACATAGCATGTCAGAGAAACTCGAAAGCTCAACTTCACAAAGTCGCACAGTGCCCGAAACAAAAAAGTTGTCAGATATCAAAGTTGCCATGAAAAGTACAGCCGTAGCCCACCGTCTGAGTGTCACATAGAAGCTTATTAGGGTATAGAGAAAAAAAAAAGGCACATAGTGGGAAATAAAGTACAAAATGTCAACTTTAATCTCGAAATTTCCACATTAATCACATAGTTTATTTTGTCATTAAAGTAGAACATTATAAACTTCATCTTAAAATTGTTTAATTTATTAGTTTCTTAAATCCTATAGTAACTAAAGTAGCAAGTTAATGCTTGTTCTGAATTTGATCTTCTATGTGGCTCTATGTGTGCGAATCACTACTTGCTTACGGGCTTTCTCTTCCTCCGACAGGACAAAGAATCCATTACATTTGTGATATTAGAGCTCTCTGAATAATTAAAATATTGTGATGTATACATGATATCATTTTCATGATATAGGAGTTAAATCATGTTATTAAACATGTGAACACGGTGACGCAGTGATTGTTCATGTCTCAGATGCTTGCTGCGCCATGAGCAACCTTTGATGAAATACTTTATTACAGAAGTACTGTCTTTTTCAAACATACTAACCGCCAATTCCTGTCCTAACTTTTCTTTCTCCAAATGCTCAATCGCCATACAATCAGCTCTGTAATAGACGTTAAGCCATCTGTAAGCTTAGAATGGCGATTCTTCAAAACTTTTAAGGAACATTGAAATATCTTCGTAGTATGTGTTTAATTATTCTATCCATCCAGTGTCACGCCAGTCCCAGCAAGAGGCAAGAACAATCCGTGAACAGAACGCCAGCTCCTTGCTAGCACTGCAAAACCGTGTCCTCACATATTTATTAACAATATAGCTTATTTAAATGAAGTTAAAGTTTTATCTGTATAATATAATAAACATATTTTGCTGCATTTCATCTTAAAAATGATACCGTCATCATATGTAAATACGCACTTTATAAAGTGGCTCAGGTTGTGCAATATTATAACTGTAGTGCAAGTTTACAGTGAGATAATTCTACTTATACTGTAAGTACAAACAGTTCTACAAGGAGCAATTGATTGAGTGCATTTAGAGCTCTTGGGATGAAACTCTTTCTGAACCGTGAGGTCCGTATAGGAAAGGCTTTGAAACGTTTGCCGTGTGAAAGCAGTTCAACAGACAGCACAGCTGAGGCAGCGTGTGCTTGATGCTGTATACCGATAATTCTCTTTCCAGTCAGCTGCTGTAGATCTTTGATTCCCCACTCAGATACAGTGATATTAATTCTCCGAGTGGTGCAGTGAGAGTAACATGGAAAAGATGATCCGAAGTGGCAACCCCTAACATGAGCAGCTGAAAGAAGAAGAAGGTGCAGTTAGAGTAACAACGCTAAAGCAGCTATGGTATTTAGAATAGTTTGACCATTCTGTCGACCATTATATTGTTACTGGTTAATTACAATCAGATGCATTACACTAATAAACAATATGCGGTTAATTTCAGTGTATTTATAAAGCCATGTCAGGAAATGAAAGGATAACCTCACAGGAACAGTAGCACTGCTTTGACGCTGGGTGCCACCAGTCTGCAAAACCGAGCGGAGAACTTGCGTACGACAGGGTATGAGGTACCGTGAAAAAGTGTGTGGCTTTAAGCCAAGTGTAGGTTTTATACATCGCGATTTGAACGTGGTAACATTCTTACGCAATATTTCTGTGCGTACGCACCATTTATACATGAGGCCTCAGGTGTCTATGGAGACAAACATTGGACAAAACGAAAAATATATGAAAAAGTCCATAAAAAAATCTATTACTCATTTTACATAATCCATGGGCAGCACGGTGCCGCAGTATTAGCACTGCTGCCTCGCAGTAAGGAATACCTGGGTTAGCTTCCCGGGTCATCCCTGCATGGAGTTTGCATGTTCTCCCCGTGTCCGCGTGGGTTTCCTCCGGGTGCTCCGGTTTCCTCCCACAGTCCAAAGACATGCAGGTTAGGTGCATTAACAATCCTAAATTGTCCCTAATGTGTACTCGGTGTGTGTGTGTGTGTGTGTGTGTGCCCTGCAATGGGCTGGCGCCTTGACCAGGACTTGTTCCTGCCTTGCGCACTGTGCTGGCTGGGATTGGCTCCAGCAGACCCCATACAAAATACACATGCAAAGTTATCAAGTTGTATGCTCACATTCTGCCAGAACTATGCATTTTTTGCTAAAATATTGTTAAATAAATATTTTGAGCAAATCAGAACATTGCATGCAGAGGAAACACTTTCATATGGGAACTGAATTGAAGACAGGACTCTTAACCAATGAGTGAGAAGAGAGAAGCCTTTTATTTGTGATTAGCTTCCATTTTATCTTTTCTTCATGATTGTGTCTGTTTGGTCAATTGTCCATCATGTGGCATTAAATTCTGCTTCCCCTGAAACACAGAAAGATTGGCTTTGCTGTGTGAAAACATTTAAATACCACCTGTGATTGGACAAGATGTACTGTCAGAAAGACCTTCTCAGCTGAGCTATGCTGTGATAATTAAAACAAGTTGCTGTCAACAGTTAAGCATATTATTTATTTATTTATTTATATGAAAATATTTATAATTCAGTCTCTGTTGTACAGTGTTGTTTTTGTATGTTTCACCCCTATAAGAACTAACAACAAATACTTTTCAGTGAACTGATCTTAATTTATTCTGACCTTATCCATCCATCCAACAGTTTGATAAAACCACTTAATGCAGTACCAGGAACAGCCTACTGCACGTTTAATTACTGCTATTTGATTTGGTTGACATTACAATTGTAAAAAGAAGAAACAAAAATGCATATGGAGATCAGCATACACAGTGCATAGCCCCCAAATACATTGTTAAAGACGGAATAGCTTGCCATAAGCAAAACAGTTTTTATATTCTTTTACATGAGGGGATTATTTTAACAAATGTTATTTTTAATAAATGTTCATTTTTTTATTCAGAAAGTTTAATGCATCATTTCGTTTGGATTTTAACTGCATTTTATCTGACCTTTCCACAGGCAACAATGTGGAGTGATGTGCATTTGAATATTTGAATGCCACATTACTAAAGATTTCTTGTCAAGCATTTTCTTTATTAAGATCTTGTATAATAACATTCATTATATAGTATTTTATAGAGTCTCTAGAGACATATTATCAATTCAGTGAGTCTGTAATAAGAGAGAAATCCATGTCTGCATTATAATTTAAAAAAAAAGCAGATTATGTTCTATCAAAATGTAATTGCAGCTGAATATTTTTAAAAAGTGTAGAAGCTGTCAAATTCTACAATATTAAGTACAAAATTGCTTTGTTAAAGTGTGTATTATTTACTCTAAAGTGCACTATATTTTACAAGAGCTCGTTGTCATGGGTATGTTATGTTTGATGAAGCTCAAGCTCAAGTTAATTGTTAAATGTAAAGTTAAATATAATGAGATTTTAATTCTGCACAACACATAATCTTCAAATCATTCTTTTAATTTTGATGAGGAAGCCCTGTATAGATGTACACAGATAAAGGAGCAGTGGAATCATCTGATGGAAAGGTTCCCTCATCAGTTTAGATGGCCAGCGCAGACTCCACCAGAGAAAACCCACGAGCGGGTAGGTGACCAGTTGCCCAAGGTCTCCAGGATTGGGACTTTGTTTTTGATTTTATACAATTTTAATCTCCTCCTTTGTCAACTGGCCATAGTTCACCATTGAAATAATGGACAGATATTGTTGTTTTCATTTAATTTTTAATCAGTTTCTTCCTTGCTCTTTGAGTGTTTAAACAAATCTGCTTTCATATGTGGGTCAGTTCTGTATTTAGTAATTAGTATAATCTATACTTGTATTTTAAATGAGAATTGTTCACAGTATTCTGTGCCTGCACTCAGTAAAGGGTTCTGTACAAAGAATGAGTATCTTACTGCAAATTGACTAGTGCTTAGAATTTCTGGTTTGCCAGAATGAGTAATATGTGGCTTAATACAAGGTGGGAGCTGCTGCTGACAGTTAAAAAATCTTCTAGCATTGTTATACCATGGAAGACCCAAAGAGTGTGTGATTTAAAGAGAACATGCTGGAGAGCTGAACATAAATGGAGAAAAACTAAACTAACTAACCATTATGAGATATTAAAGGTTAAAATAACAAAATACAATAACACAGTCTGTCTTGAGAGGCGCTGCTATTTCTCTAGAATTATAAATAACAATGCTAGTAATCCGAGAGTCTTTTTCTCTACAATTTATCGTCTGCTAAATCCAGGTCACTTAATGGAATGCCACCAGAATACTTCCAGTGAAACTTGTGAGGCTATTGCTGTATTTTTCAATCAAAAAATGAATGATATTAGAAATAATATAGTATATCTCCCCCACACTATGCATCCTCTTAAGTCCCAGTACTCCATTATAAACAAATTAAATTCTTTCACCACGATAGATTTACCTGATTTATATAAAATAATTTCTCAACTGAGACCCTCCACCTGCTTCCTTGACCCAATACCAACAAGTTTTTTCAAAGAAGTATCGGGCGTGCCAATTGATAGTATTCTTGGCATAGTAAACTCGTCATTAGATACGGGGGTCTTCCCAGACTGTCTTAAGACTGCTATAGTTAAACCCCTACTCAATAAAAAAATCTAAACTCCTTTGCTTTTGAAAATTTTAGACTCATCTCTAACCTGCCTTTCTTAAGTAAAATTCTATAGAAGGCAGTCATTATGCAGCTAAATGATCACCTAAATAAACATGCTATTCAAGATAAGTTTCAGTAGGGTTGCAGAACAAATCACAGCACAGAAACTGCACTCGTTAAATTAGTAAATGACTTGCGGGTGAATGCAGACAGAGGCCATTTATCTGTTCTTATCCTCCTCGATCTGAGTGCCGCATTTGACACCATTGATCACAATATTCTTAGAAATCGCCTTAGTCAGTGGGTGGGCTTCTCTGGCAGGGTCTTAAATTGGTTTGAATCCTACATGGCAGGTAGAAAATTCTTTGTTAGTTGTGGTAATTATACTTCAAAGGCACATGATATTCTATATGGTGTTCCACAAGGCTCTATCCTGGGTCCGCTGCTCTTTTCAATCAACGTGCTTCCGCTAGGTCAGCTATGCTGATGACACGCAACTGTATTTATCAATAGCACCTGATGACCCTGACTCTGTTGTTTCACTAACACAATGTCTTACTTGTGTTTCTGAGTGGATGAGTAGCAATTTTCTCAAGCTAAATAAAGAAAAAACTGAAATTTTAGTGATTGGAAATATTGGATATAATGAGGTTATTAGAAATAAACTTGATGCATTAGGATTAAAAGTCAAGATGGAGGTAAAGAATTTAGGGTTAATGTTGACTGTGACCTGAATTTTAAATCGCATATTAATCAGATCACTAGGACAGCATTTTTTCACTTAAGAAATATAGCAAAAGTTAGACCTCTTATATCATTGAAAGATGCTGAGAAATTAGTTCACGCTTTTCTTTTCAGTCAACTAGATTACTGTAACGCACTCCTCTCAGGACTACTCAAAAAAGACATAAATCGTTTGCAACAAGTGCAGAATGCAGCTGCTAGAATCCTAACTAGGAAAAGAAAACCAAGCACATTTCTCCAGCTTTGATGTCACTACACTGGTTGCCTGTGTCATTCAGAATTGAATTTAAAATACTGCTTATGGTTTACAAAGCCTTAAATAATCTCGCTCCATCTTATATATCGGAGTGTCTGACATCTTATATTACAAATCGTAACCGTAGATCTTTAAATGAGTGCCTGCTTAGAATTCCAAGAGCTAAATTTAAAAGAAGTGGTGAGGCGGCCTTCTGCTGTTATGCACCTAAAATCTGGAATAGCCTGCCAATAGGAATTTGCCAGACTATTACGGTGGAGCACTTTTAAAAACTGCTAACATGGCTTTCTCATAACGTCATTTTAATTTATTCCTGATGCTTTGCATATTCAATTAATTATCATTACTATTCATGGTCACTCCAAAATCTGTACTAAACCCTACTCTCTCTTCTGTTCTTTTTGCGGTTTTCTGTGGTAGTGACCTAATCAAAGCACCATGATGTCCCTACATTGATGGATTAAAAGCCAGAAGTCCATGTGACCGTCATCATCAAGTCCTTTCCATGAGAACCCTGAATATAAATGAGGACTGATCATTTATGTTAGGTAGAATGACTAGACGGGACTGGGCGGTCTCATGTCTTGGAACCCATGCAGATTTTATTTTTTCTCTAGCCATCTGGAGTTTTTTTGTTTTTTTCTGTCCTCCCTGGCCATTGGACCTTACTTTTATTCTATGTTAATTAGTGTTGTCTTATTTTAATTCTTACTTTGTCTTTTTTTTCTTTCTTCATCATGTAAAGCACTTTGAGCTACATTATTTGTATGAAAATGTGCTATATAAATAAATGTTGTTGTTGTTGTCATTAGAGCTATTGCTTTTCCCAACACTTTTCTTACTTCTTAGATGAGTATTATGGCTTATTGGTAAAATATATGGAGATATTTGTTCATTTCCCAGCTGTGTCACGATGAGTGACAAATAATAAAACTGCCTGTGCTAAAACTGTAAAAATATATGATATAGTTTTACTGTGTAGCTGTCTTTGCAGAACATGTTAAGCATTGAAAAGTAGTACATTTTTATTTTCATTTACTATTATCATTATTACTATTATATACAATATACACACAGGAATTACTTGATTCATGTTATGTTTACATACATAGAAGGCCTAAATATATTCATTTCCAGGTAAGGTAACTGAATTTACATACAGTGCCTATATGAAATATTCACCCCCTTAGTTTTCACATTGTTTTTTTATATGGCACTATGTGAGTGGATTTCATTTGGGTTTTTTTTTACAATTATCAACAAAAAACTCTTTAATGTCAAAGTGAAAAAAGATCTCTGCCAAGTTGTCTAAATTAATTAAAAATGTAAAACACAAAATAATTGCCTAAGTAAAAATTCAAATCAGTATTGAGTAGCTAGATCTTTGGCAGCCATGACAGCCTTGTGTCTGTGTGTACATGTCTCTCCCTCTCAATCAGCTTTGTATATCTGGACACTGCCATTTTTTTCATTCTTCTTTACAATAATGGTCAAGCTCTATCAGGTTGCATGTTAATCGTGACTGAACAATTTCTTGAAGTTCAACTACAAACCCTCAATTGGACTGAGATCTGCACTCGGACTCAGCTACGCCAAGGCTTTAATATTGCTGGCTTTAAGAAATTCCTGTGTAGCTTTGGCTTTATGATTGGGGTCGTTGTCTTTCTGGAAAACCAATCTTCTCCCAAGATGCAAGTTTCTTTTAAAGACACCATTAATTTTAATTAGAGGATTTCCCTGCATTTTTCTACATTCATTTTACCTTCAGAAGCCTTCCAGGTCGTGCTGCCACCAACACGCTTCATGGAGGGGATGATGTATTTTTATTTATTATATAATCTTTGGCTTTCACTAAACATGGCATTTAGTGTGATGACCAA
The DNA here is from genome assembly GCF_016835505.1 of Polypterus senegalus. Lineage (NCBI taxonomy): Eukaryota > Metazoa > Chordata > Cladistia > Polypteriformes > Polypteridae > Polypterus > Polypterus senegalus. The sequence goes on from NC_053155.1 coordinate 39,354,739, forward strand.
AAAGCTCAATATTTAGTTTCATTACACTACAGAACCTTCTCCCAGCTGACTTCACTGTTTCCCTTGTCCATCCTGGCAAAACTCTAGCTGAGATGTCATACATTTTTAATGGTGGGTTCTCTTTCCCACATTTTTATAAATCTGTGACTGATGTAGCACTCAAACAAAAGTTGTTGTCTGCTCAGTTATTCCAATCTGATGCACTTCAGCTTGTAACTCCTTCAGAGTTAACAACAGGTCTCTTGGTTGCCGCTCTCAATAGTCTTCTTCTTGCTTGATCGTTCAGTTTTTTTGTGGATGGCCCGCTCTAGGCATATTTACAGCTGTGCTGTACTCTTCTTTTCTTAATGATTTATTTAACTAGACACCAAGGGATATTCTGTGACTTGGATATTTTCTTGCTCCATCTCGAGTCCCCTTTACATGGAGTTGCTTGGAGTGTTCTTTGGTCTTTATTGCGTAGGTTAGAATACAAAACTGACTGAACACAAGTTGGCCCTTCCAGAAAAGGTGCATTTAGATGATAATCAAATGAAACCACAAGCAGGTGATCTCCACTGAACTAATCATGAGACAGCTAAATCCAGTTGGTTGTACCAGTGATGATTTAGGAGTGTCAAATATGAATACTTATGCAATCAATTATTTTTTGTTTTAGACCAATCTGCATAGATTTATTTTCATTTAGATATTAAAGAGTCTTTTTATATTAACATTAGCTGTCCCCTGCAGTTTTGCCCATGCAGTAGTGAAGCAGGACAAACTTTAAAAATCAATAGATGGCACTGTATCTGATCATATTCTGGTCTGACGGAAGAGCGTTCCCCGCGTGGGTAGAAAAGAATGTGGCCTTGATATCTCTGGCAATCAGCAGCTACACTCTAAAACACACATAGCTCTGTTCTCTCTCTTAAAAACGTCAAATGTTACTCCTTAACAATCTATAGATGAAAATGTCTGTTGAACAAACAGGTATCACTAGCTAACTGGAAGCAAGGTATGCTTCAACACGTGGTGAGAGGTAGAGCGACTCGAACAGAGGATGACACGTGAGTGAGGATGGCCCCAACCCCCTTCTCAGCCCGCAGCCATTCTCTCGAATGTGCACAAATAAATTGGTACCATAAGCAAACTATGATAACTAGTGTGATGAGCGAAATGACAAAATCAACTGGAATGTTCAAGTAAATTATAGAAAAAAACCAGATCTAAATCCGTTAAGTACTTCTCTCATGGAAAGGGAACAGACATACAGACAGACTGACAGACGTTGGATTTTATATATATACCAGTAACAGCGCACTGCATGGAATACACTTGACATGAGCATAGTTTCCGGAGCAGCTGTTATTTGCTCCACCCTAGCGGCCCGCTTCTTCTCTTCTTTCGTCATTATCTTTTCACATTAAAACTGATTAAGTCAGTGTTTGTGTTGCAATTACTAGTACTTTTTCCTTCATTTTTCACTTAAGCTGACACTTGAGGCAGATTGAAGAGTTAAGAATGATTTAAGATATGAAGAGGTAGGGGAAGTGACAGCGAAGGTGGTAGGGATGGGAACAGCGCCCATACACATGCACAGCAAGGCCACCCTGCTGGTTGCTGCCAAGAGTTAATTCTATAATAAAATAAAATAAAAATAAAAAGAGGAATAACCTTGGAGGTCAATCATCACCCTGAAAGCGTATAGTAGATGTCACATAGTATATGTGTACCAAATGTAAGGTCAATAGTTCAAACGGTTTGTGATTTAAAATCCTCGACAGACAAATGGACAGCCATGGTAGCATATTATATAAGAATATATATATATATATAGATATAATTATAGTTATAAATATAGATATATATAGGTATAGATGTGTCAAAAAGCCAAATTAATTCTACTGTGATTTATCATCATATCACAATAAAATGTGAAAACTTCCAAGGAGCTGAATGCTTTTTATAGACACTGTATGTAAACATGATATTTAGTCATATACAGCACCTTGTGGATATTTACAGGATGGAGTACAATTGCTGCAAAGCCAGTTTACATTAGTTATGGGAAGTTTTGCAGCATACACAAGGTTTCTGCATATACTGTAGACATTCAGATGCAGCTTTGCTATTCCTTTATGGAGTACCATTGAATCACAGTTAAGAAAGTTTGAGAGTGTCTGTATCTGCATGTATCTGTAAAATAAAATAAAACAAAATTCTCAAACTCACGTTACACAATTCAGGGTCAGAGAGGCTAAAAGCAATACAGTATCTTTTAGATTAGATGCAATGCAGTAACTAGTCCAGCGCAGAGTCACTTCACGCATTCACTCACAAAAGGTCCATTTAGAGCCTAACCAATCCTAACAAGCACATCTACTGGGATATGGATGAAAAACCTACAAACTCTGAACAGGCATCAACTATAAACAGAATTCAAACCTAAGATGCTGGATCTGTGAGGTAGCAGTGCTAACCACTGTGTCATCCTAAAACAATATAAAGGTAAAGTCTATAAACACAACATTTCATGTATTGAGATTTCATTAGCATTCTTGAACCTGACTGGCAGTTTTGTATTTCATAGAGATGTACAATAATTTGCTACAATGAAGACACCAGTCTGATGGTGATAAACTCTGCTGTGAACATGATGAAGTTAGTGAGAACCGGTGGACAAATCTGAACTTTCTTCAGATATCTGAGGGAGCAAATGCCTTGGTTATCTTTTTTGAGAAGAGCCAAAATGTGTTGTGCCAACTTCCGTTCACTAATGCTTCATTAAAGAAGTTTAAAGCTGCTTACTTTCTCAACAGAGCACACGGTAGATGCTAGTGTGGTGACCTGTCTTCTGCTTCTATGATTGGCAATTTGGTTTTCCTAACATTAAGGGTGAAATTGCTATTCTGGCATCACTGAGTCAACAGGAAGACCATTTGGTGATCATGCCTATGATTATGGTATTATCAGCAAATTAATGATGAATTGTGAGCTGTCTGTGGCCACGCATTTACAGTTACACTGTATAGTGTAATAGAAAGTGCTAGACAGAGAAGACTGGGTGTTCTGTTTTTTAACTCTAACATGAGTGCCTCCTCTTTTTCAAAGCTCTCCTTATCTCGACATTCCTAGTTTGGTCATCCTGATTGTACTGGCTGCATATAATGTGGTTTCAGAATGTTTTTACAGTAGTTAACACTAAGCTACTCATCAGACAGTGGACTCAGAAAGTATGTAGACCCCCTCATGTTTTTCACATTTATATGTTTCAATTATGTGTTAAAATGGCTTAAATCTTTTTTTTCCACATATCTCAATACCCCAGAAATACAATGTAAAAACAGAATTTTAGAAATGTTTGCAAATTTATTAAAAATAAAAAAAACTGAAATATTACTTTGACACTGTGGAAGAAAGATGCTGAGGAAGACAGGAGTGCAATCAATTAGTATTAGTTCATTAACAACAGGTGAGTAACTTGGATCTCCTGCTTGTAAGACAGAAGAATGCATTTCCCCTTCTGCAAGCCCTTTATATAGTTTATTCTCCCTCTGTGGTGACCTTTTACAAAAAGAAAAAAACTTTTCTGCTTGTCTCACTCACATACTTCCTCTTTTACAATTTTAAGTTAGCGTATTTCCTAACTCCAGGCAGAAAATATGTGTTGCTTACAGTTGCTTTTATTTAGGAAGTTGCCATCATACTTTCCTGTATATATATATATATATATATATATATATATATATATATATATATATATATATATATATATATATATTGTTGCAGTAGGGGGCAGTAGTGCTCCCTTGAACCCTCAGGTACCACGCCAAACACCTGGTAAAATTGCCACAATGATTATATTTATTATACATATTATAGCACCCTCCACTCCACTATATTCATAAATCACAATAACAGTAATAAATCAATAATAATCACAATCCTCCACTCCCAGACGCGTTGCCCTCCTACCACCCAGCTCAGCTCGCCGTCTGGGAGTTCCCTCAGTCCTTTTATATTCCCTGACCCGGAAGTATTCCCAGTCCCCAGTCCATGTGATCTTGTATCACTTCCGGGTCAGGTAAAAAGTACTTTTCTTCATCCCGGAAGTCCGTCGCTCTTCCTATGACGAACTTCTGGGTCATAGTATACAAATAAGTCTCTGGTCCTCCCTGCAGCTCCCTCTTGCGGCCCCTGTGGTATCCAGCAGGGCTGAGAATAAAAACTACATAGTCCATGACTCCCTGCTGGTCTTAGGGGCACCTCCATAATGCAGGAAGGGCTCCATCTGGCGACTTGGGGGACTTGGCCGGAATAAACTGCCGGGCACAGTCCACAATATATATATATATATATATATATATATATATATATATATATATATATATATATATATATATATATATATGTGTGTGTGTGTGTGTGTGTGGGCATCCTAAACCTAACCATAATTTCCCTTTCACTGAGATGTTTCTACACCTTGTTTGGAGTTCACCTGTTGTCATTTCTTTTGACTGGACCTGACTAGGAAAGGCACACAAGGTCCCACAGCTGACAATATGTAACAGAGCAAAAACCACATCATGATGTTGAAGGAATTGCTTGCAGAACTTAGAGCCAGGTTTGTTTAAAGGCACAAAATAATTAATGCAGCACTGAAGATTTCCAAGATCACAGCCTTTGTCTTAAATGGAATAAATTTAAAAGAACCATGATTAGCCTTTGGTTCTTTCTAGAGTTGGCTGCCCAGCCAAACTGTGCAATCACAGTAGTAAGAAAGGTGTAAAGAAACCGATGGTCACTCTGGCTGAGCATCAGAAAACCTGTGAGAGATGGGAGAAACTGTCACTCCTCTGATATGGGCTTTATGATAGTGTGGCCAGAAAAAAAACATTCTCCTCAGTAAAAGAGACATGGAAGCCCACTTGAAGTTTTCAAAAAGCCCCCCAAAAGACTCTCAGACTGTGAGAAACAAGTTTCTCAGGTATGATGAAATCAAAATTAGCTTAATGTTTGGAGGAAACCACGCAGCGTTCATCACTTGCACAACACCATTTCATCAGTGAAGTATGATGATAGCAGCAAAATGCTGTGGGGTCATTTTTCTGCAGTGATTACTGGGAGACTAGCCAAGGTTGAGAGAAAGCTGATAGGAGCAAAGTACAGGGAAATCTTTAATGAAAACCTGCTTCAGAGCCAAAAGTTCACTTTCCAACAATGAAAGGAAAAGACAACACAAGAGTGGCTTAGGGACAACCCTGGGAATGTTCTTCAGTTGCCCAGCCAGAGCCCACACTTGAGAGACCTGAAAACAGTTTTGCACCATTGGTCTCCGCTCAACCAGTGATAGTATGACAAGATCTTCAGAGAAGAATGGCAGAAAATCCTCAAATCCGGGTGTGTGAAGCTTGTCGTGCCATACCAAAGAAGATCCTATGCTATAGTGGCTGCCAAACAGGCTGAGTAAAGGGTCAGAATACTTGTGCCAATATGATATTGCAGTTTTTCTTATTTTTAATGAATTAGCAAAACTTTCTAAAATCCTGTTTTTACTTTGTCCATATGGGGTATTGAGAGTTGTTTGATGTGGGGATAAACTTAATTTAAATGGTTTTAGCAGAAGGCTGTAACATTACAACATGTAAATACAGTAAAAGTGAAAGGGTCTGAATGCTTACTGAATCCACTGTAACTGATGAGAGTAGTTTAGTGTTAAATTCGTTAAAGTCAAAACCAGACAGCTCACTCTGATGTTTAAAATAATTTGTATTAAGTATTAATCATGGTAACAGTGCATGAAAATAAAATTATATATAAAAATGTGAGAAGAAACATGCAACATGTTGCCAGTAAGTGCATCAAAAATTCTGTTGTTTATATAACAAATAAAATTAAATCTAAACTGAGCAGAAAGGCAAGAAGGCTAAGGATATGAAGCTAACATCTCTAAGTCATATTCCACTCTTAAAACTAAGAATGCCAAAGTAGTACAAATGTCACACTGTGGATAAAATTTTTGATTCTGCTGGGAGAAAGAAAGAGGAGTTGTCACCCCTTCTGCATACATTCAGGGTAACCTGGGTGATAATCTATTCACTGTTAAAATGATTTCAATATCCCTCACATGTTTGCAAAACTGCTAATTAATTTGCAGTTGGCCTCATTCTGACTGACTGCTTTGATCTAAAAATTTCTCATCTCAATCTTTTTCACATACACCAAAATGCTTACTAAATACAACACCCAATGCTTTAGCATTCAATATCAAAAGCTTAGAGTCAATTTTAGATATCTGTTTAGGTCACACCTATATTATGTGTTAGACATCAATTAACCCTGAACACAGTTCAAGTGTGTTAAATTTCGTTTTTACAATGTTCTCATCACACAGGCATTTTTGTGTCTGCTTAGACTTTAACACTAGAATTACCAGAGCCTATGTAAAAACTCATAGATCCGAACCCACCTTAAATCGCTTCGCACCTCTCCATTAGTGTCTTTTGTCCTGTAAATGTGTCGATTAGCAGCAAGCAGCAAGCAGCTTACTATCACATCCCCCACCGCCGCACAGTTTTCTCAGCTCAAGTCTGTTTACCTGCATGTCAGTTGCTTAGAGTTGTATAGAGTGAGAAGTCAAGCAAAATGACACCTTTTATAAATACTATATCGTTATTTGGAACACATGCATTTCATGTGTGTTCCATGTCTACAACGATCTATGTAAACACATCGTTAAAACAGAAAAATTTTTCATGTTTTAGTAATAATTGACAAAATGTAGACATGAAGTGTATAATGTGTGAAGCCTGAATTCTAAATATCAAATAAACACTTTCACAAAAGGTACAAATATAACAGAATAAGTGTGCTTCTATTCAAGAATATAACTGCAGAAAAAGAAACTGTGTTAGGGTGCGACATCAACACGCATTTACTATGACTGCTTCGGTGGCGCAACGGTATCAGCTGTTGACTGGTAATCAAAACTTCACAGGTTCGACCCCAGACACGTCCATTTTGAGAAGTGAGCTGCTCTTATTCTTACTATTTTTGAATCAAAACATACATTTGATTCCAGTCTGTAACAGCTGCTGTAAATATATGATACTTGTAAAGGTTAGCTTTGTTTTTTTATTTCAGTTTTATTCTCTCAGTGACGTTCACGATCCCACCCCTGATCTGAGATTGCTGTTTTCACATAAAGATGCACTATAACAGAGGTGAACTCAGATGATGACGATGGTTCTACATCGGAGGAAGAATGCACATCGCACTTTTGCTGTTGCTGTACTTTGTATATGTACACGGGAAGCTCTGCAGTCTACTTGTGACTTTATGCTGTAGAAAGTAAGTAAATAAATCAGGATAAATAGGTAAATAACATTTGATCTTGCTCTAATATACAAAGTACAGCAACAGCAGCTTACACCTTCAGCTATTGACTCTTCACTAGGTGAGCGACTCTCCACTCTAGTGTTTAGATCTGGATGGTGCATGGAGAGGTGTGAAGCAATTTAAGGTGGGACAGATCTACGGGTTTTTTAATAGGCTCTAGTGTTAAATACTTCATGGTATGCCCACCGGCATTATCATACCCAGTTATTCTGATCCAAAGTCACTGTGGCTAGTGTCCATCCTGGCAGCGTAACACACAAAGTAAGAATCAACCTAGAATCACAAATCAGTGTGGGGCCTATTTGGGACACAAATTAACCTAACATGGAAATCATTGGGTGCAAAACCAGAAAACACACAACAACATGGAACATCCATCCAACCATCCATTATTCAACCCCGCTATATCCTAACTACAGGGTCATGGGGGTCTGCTGAAGCCAATCCCAGCCAACACAGGGCGCAAGGCAGGAAACAAACCCTGGGCAGGGCGCCAGCCCACCGCAGGGCATGCACATACACACACACACACCAAGTACACACTAGGCACAATTTAGAATCTCCAATTCACCTAACCTGTCTTTGGACTGTAGGAGGAAACTGGAGCACCCAGAGGAGACCCACGCAGACACGGGGAGAACATGCAAAGTCCACGGAGGGAGGACCCGGGAAGCGAACCCGGGACTCCTAACTGCGAGGCAGCAGCGCTAGAAGAGAAACATGACCTAACATTTTAAGTTGTTAATTCCCATATTGACCGCTCCACACTCAGCTGTGAATTGGGTACTGATGGTGCCACCCAACATGGAACAGATACACAAATAATATACACATAGTGCCAAAGTTGGAATCTAAATGCAGACATTTGTAGCCATGAGGTACCAGTAATAACCACAGGGTCTCACACAAAAAAGTAATGTTGCACATGGTAGGTACTGCCATGGTTTTATCAGCTACAACTGTAGCCAGGTAAACAATGACCAAATAGTGTAGTAGACACTTTAAAGACATTTGAAACTCGACTCCATGTTATTTTGTGAGTACCTTCTGCGTTTTGTTAGACTGTATTGAGAGTAAGTGCTTTCAGTTGGCTCTTTTGATTATTAACTTGTGTAGTGTTAGTTTTGTGTTGTGCTTAGGTTTTTATTTGCAACTTCTGTGCTTACTATACCGATTGCTCTAAGACATTTGCTGATTTCCTGACCGGTTACTGTCTTTTTCACTTTGTTTTGCTAATTACTTCCATACTGGCAACAGTGCTGAATCAGCTGTTCCATACTTAAAAGTTCTTCAGTGCTGTTGCAAAGCATCCGCCCTCCTCATTTGAAGAACTACGTGTGTAAAGACTATGAGTCTACCTACATGAATACACTGATCAAGGCTGTGTCAACAAGTTGCTACAGATCATTCAAAATGCAGATCACTACATTAGATCTCTCTTGTGACATGTATTAAGTTCTAATCCTTAATGCTTACGTATGGAGTAGTCAATGGTCAGCATCTATATATGGAGACAATTGTGAGGCCTTCATAAATGCACCTTCTCAGCCAATCAGGTCTGCTGATGAATGGCTTCTGGTGATGCCACCTCTGTGTGGCATCAAATCTCAATCCAGACTATTTTCATTCATAGCACACAGCTGGTGGAATGAGCTGCCCATCTCAGTTCAAAATTCTGACTTCCTCAATGTGTTTAAGAAGTATTTGAAGACTCTCTTGTTAGGTTTTTGTTACTTAGGAGATGCAACTTGCGTGTATTTTGTTTTAATCTTTTTACTTATGGTGATTATTTTGTAAGCTTGTCCTGTAAGACTTGTTCCCAAACAGTCCCCCAGATTGATGTCTGAAAACGATGTTGGGCTTACAGGCCCCATGCTCGCTTGGTTCAGTTCTTATTTATCAAATCGATTCCAATATGTACAGAAATGTGCTGACAGTACTCCATCATTATACACAGAAGTTCAATATGGTGTCCTGCAGGGCTCAGTACTGGGACCTTTACTGTTTTCACTTTACATGCTTCCACTAGGATCTCTCATTAGGAAACATAATGTTAATTTTCACTCGTATGAAGATGACACCCAGTTATACCTTTCTTTTAAATCAAGTGAAGTTTCTTCGATGTTGTCTTTAATTAGTTGTGTTAGTGAATTAAAGGAATGGATGAATGAGAACTACTTGTCTTTAAATACAGATGAAACAGAGATGTTAATTGTTGGAGGAAATGACGCTGATCACAGCAATATTTTGTTGTCATTTAACTCAGTTGGAATCCCAATTAATTTTACTGAATCAGCCCCCAATTTAGGAGTTATCTTTAATTCTAGCATGTCATTTAAAGCACATATTACAAAGTTGTCCAAAACATGTTTCTTCCATCTTAAAAATGTTAGGAAATTAAGGCGCTTTCTAAATAAACAGGATTCTGAGAAATTAATTCATGCATTTATCTCTAGTAGGATTGACTACTGCAATGCGGTGTTCACTGGCTGTTCAAACTGTTCTTTATACAGTCTCCAGTTAATCCAGAATGCGGCTGCAAGAATTATTACAAGAACAAGAAAATATGAACACATAACTCCAGTTCTTAAATCCTTACACTGGCTCCCGGTTAAGTTTAGGGCTGATTTCAAAATCCTCCTTTTAACATATAAAGCATTAAATGGCCAAGGTCCGGCTTACTTGTCTGAACTTATCATGACTTACAAACCTGAGCGCACATTAAGATCTCAAGATGCCGGTCTGCTTAGGATTCCAAGGATTACTAAAATAACAGTGGGACGTCGAGCTTTTAGTTACAGGGCCCCTAAACTGTGGAATGGTCTTCCTGCTTCTATAAGAGATGCCCCTTCAGTCTCAGCCTTTAAATCCCGGCTGAAGACTCACTACTTCAGTTTAGCATATCCTGACTAGAGCTGCTGATTAACTGTACATACTGCATCTCTGTTGTTAGTCATTAGCACTAAAACATAAGTAACATGATAGTTAGAATTGAATACTAACCCTCACCTATTCTGTTTCTGTTCTCGGTAACCAAATGTGGCAATTGGTGCCACATCTCACCTGCCAAGTTGTTTGCCTGCCTATGGTAAAGTCATCCCTGATGGAGGATCACAGGAATCATGGGAAAGAGGGGTCCTTTCATCGGAGCAACGTTTCAGCCGTGGAATGGCCAAATGGGGAGGCAGCTTGATGGATGAGGTCTCCAGAACTCTAAAAATATCCAAATCTTATTATGTGATATCATCTACTGTTAAATTCTGCTCCGTACTTCTAAAATTTTTATTATTATGCTGTATTAAGGATGTGTTCTGTTCTGTGTATTGTGTTGTATTGACCCCTTCTTTTTTTTTTTTTTTATATTTATTTATTTATTTATTTATTAATTTTATTACAATCAATACATAGCAATCAAGTTTTACAAAAAAAAAAGAATTATGCTAAGAACAGATCGATCCCCACCCTTGAGAGAGAGCAAGCCAAACGGTGTAAAATTTAAGGCTTTTAAAAATACCTAAATCAACAAATTCTCTGTGCTTTATAAAATCATTTCAAAATATTACTGATTAGATCCTGCCATGTTTTGAAAAAGTCTGCACAGATCCTCTAACTGAGTATTTGATTTTTCCAATTTTAAATAATATAACACATCAGTTTCCCACTGACTTACAAGAGGAGAGTTTGGGTTCTTCCAGTTTATCAGAATAAGTCTGCGTGCCAACAGTGTAGTGAATGCAATCACAGTTTGTTTGTCTTTCTCCACTTTAAGACCCTCTGGAAGAACCCCAAACACAGCTGTTAATGGGTTAGGAGGGATTGTGAGTCCAAGACTGTCTGAGAGGTAATTAAAAATTTTTGTCCAGAATAATGTTAATTTGGAGCAGGCCCAGAACATGTGACCTAGTGAGGCTGGGGCTTGGTTGCAACGTTCGCAGGTTGGATCATGCCCTGGAAACATTTTGAGAGTTTTAGTCGAGACAGATGTGCTCGATATATAATTTTGAGTTGTATAATTGTATGCTTTGCATATGGAGCTTGAGTGAATTCTCTGCATTGCTACTTTCCACTCCTTTTCTGATATATTAATTGAGAGGTCATTTTCCCAGTGTCCTCTTGGATCTTTGAAAGGAAGGGATTGTAAAAGGATTTTATATATTGTAGAGATGGAGTCTAACTCCTTGAAATTGAGCAATAATTTTTCCAGCGTGGATGAGGGTGCAAGATGAGGAAAATCTGGAAGGTTCTGTTTAACAAAGTTCCTGATTTGAAGATAGTGAAAGAAATTTGTAGCTGGAATGTTAAATTTGGAACGTAATTGTTCATAGGATGCAAAGACGTTGTCTATATAAAGGTCTCTAAGCAAGTTAATTCCAAATTTTTCCAGATATTAAAAACTGCATATGTTTGTGAGGGTTGAAAGAGGTGGTTCTTTTGCAGGGTGCCACAGAAAGAAGCTTCTCCGTCTTAAAATGCTTTCTACATTGGTTCCAGATTCTAAGTGAGTGGAGCACAATTGGGTTATTAGTGTATTGCCGATAACGTGTGTTTATTGGAGCACAAAGCAAGGAATACAAAGAAGTACTGCAGGATTTTACTTCTATTGCGGTCCATGCCTGTGTATGTTCTTCTATTTGTGTCCAGGTTCTTATCGACTGTATATTTGCGCCAGTAATAAAACTGGAAGTTAGGTAGAGCCATGCCGCCTTCTGCCTTTTGTCTTTGTAGGGTCGCTCTTTTGATGCGTGGATGTTTAGAATTCCAAATAAATGAGGTTATTGTTGAATCTAATTGCTTAAAGAACGATTTATTAATGTATATTGGTATGTTTTGAAATAAAAAGGAGCTTAGGAAGAATATTCATCTTAACAGTGTTAATTCTTCCAGCTAGTGTGAGATGAAGGGTTGACCATCTATGCAAGTCTTGTTTAATTTTTTCCATACAGACGACGAAATTTTTTGATAAAGAGCTTTATGTTTACTTGTGATGTTTACCCGAGGTATTTAAACTGTTCTGCAATGATAAAAGGAAGGGTGTCTAATCTAATATTATATGCTTGCGAATTCACGGAAAGAGTACACTTTTATTCAGATTAATTCTGAGACCAGAGAGCTTTTGAAATTCTGTGAGTGCTGCTAAGACTGCAGGCACAGAATTTTCTGGATCCGATATATACAGTACCATGTCATCTGCATATAATGAGATTTTCTGTTCCAGTCCTTCTCTGCTAATCCCCTTTATCTGATCAGTATTTCGACAATGTATTGCCAGTGGTTCAATGGCAATTGCAAACAGCAGTGGTGACAAAGGGCATCCTTGTCTTGTGCCACGTTCTAGTTTAAAGTAGTCTGAGCAAATGTTATTGATGCAAACTGAAGCTTCTGGGTTAGTATACAGTAATTTAATCCATGCACAAATGTTGGGCCAAACCCAAACTTCTCCAAAATAGTAAAAGGTATTTCCATTCAATCATGTCGAATGCTTTTCTGCATCCAATGATAATAATATTTCTGGGGTGTTTGATTTAGTTGGTGAGTATATTACATTAAACAGGCGTCGAAGATTTGAAGATAAGTGTCGGCCCCTAATAAATCCAGTTTGGTCTTGTGATATTATTGAGGGAGCACTTTCTCCATCCTTCTAGCTATGATTTTAGAGAGTATTTTAACGTCGTTATTCAGAAGTGAAATTGGTCTGTATGATGCACATTGTAATAAGTCCTTATTTTGTTTTGGAAAGACAGTGATTAGTGCTTGGCGAAAGGTTTGTGGAAGAGATTGGTTATCTCTGGCTTCTGTAAATGTTGCTAATAGGACGGGAGCTAGCTGAGCGGAGAATTTCTTGTAAAACTCTGCAGGGTAGCCATCAGGGCCTGCTGCTTTTCCACCTTGGAGTGACTTTATAGCATCCAGTAATTCTGATAATGACAGAGGTTTATCGAGCTCCTCCACACTAATAGCGTCAATTTGTGGTATCTGTAATTTATCCAGAAATGCATTAGATTGTATATTGTCTTCTTTAAACTCAGTAGTATATAGGGATTTATAGTAGTCTCTAAAAGTGCACATTATATTTTTGTGTTCGATGATTTTATCTCCATTCGTGTTAGTAATTACGAGATTGCGTTACACTTCTTGCTTGTGAATTTGTTGCTAAAAGCTTATTAGCTTTCTCTCCATGTTCATAATAATGATGTCTGGATTTGTAAATTAGTTGTTCGGTTTCTTTAGTTGTCAAGAGGTTTAATTCTGAATGTAGAGCCTGCCTCCTCTTATGTAGAGTCTCGCTTGGTAGTCTGGCATGTTCTTCATCTATTTTAGTAATTTCGCTTTTTATCTCTGCTACTTTCTTCGCTTCGGATTTATTTCTGTGGGAAAGATATGAGATAATCTGTCCTCTTAAGAAGGCCTTAAGAGTTTCCCAGAGTGTTCCTGCAGAGATCTCAGGGGATGTATTTGTCTCTAGAAAGAATTCAATTTGTTTGGATATAAATTCAGTACAATTCTCGTCAGCTAATAGAAGCGGATTGAGACGCCATCTGGGGTGAGTGTATGGGGCTTAGTAATTTCAGCTCCAAGATCATCGGAGCATGGTCTGAAATAACAATAGCATCGTATTTACAAGATTTAATCTTAGGCAAGAAGTTATTATCTATAAAGAAGTAATCAATCCTTGAGTAGCAATGATGTACTGGTGAGTAGAAAGAATATGTTCTTGAATTTGGGTTTAAAAACCTCCAGGGATCTGATAAGTTGTGATCAGTTATAAACTTTGTAATTATCTTTGCGGTGTTAGTTGCGTTCCCCTGTGGAGGAAGTCTTATCTAAAAGTGGATTAAGAACACAATTAAAGTCCCCAGCCATTATAAGTTTATGAGTGTTCAGATTGGGAATGGATGCAAATAAATTTTGTATAAATTCCTTATCATCAACATTAGGTGCATAAACATTTATCAAAATCATTTTACAGTTAGATAAGTCTCCCATGACCATCACATATCTCCCTTCAGGATCCAATACTACATCTGATGCTACAAATGGTACTGTTCTATGTATGAGAATTCCCACCCCTCTAGTTTTCTTTGTAAAACTAGAATGGAACATTTGGCCAGTCCAGTCTTTTGCAGCGGAACTGATCCTTACTTAGTAAGTGGGTTTCCTGTAAAAATACTATTTTAGCATTTAGACCTGTTAGGTGAGAAAGTACTTTCTTTCTCTTTAATTCGTGATTCAGGCCTTTAACATTCCAGCTTACGAGTTAACTGTCCCATCATGGAGACACTGATTCTGAGTTTTTGGTGTCATATTATAGTCTTAACTGGAAGTGAAATAGTTTAGGTCTTAATTTCCTATTCCCCCAAGAGTTGTTGCCATGCAGCTTATTATTACGTTGATAGTTATAATTATAAAGATTGAGATGATAGATTAGATATAGATCAAGCCTGCTCTCTTTCTCTTCCCCTTAACCCCCACCCTCCCTTTTTGCCTCCCCAGGTGAGGCTAAAACCCACTTCATGCAGTCCCAGTCCTCTGACATACCCAGAGACAGAGCACGTCCAAAGCACATCAAGCCCCCATGCAGTGGCTTTAAGGTTAAAAGATAGAGATATCTGTTACCAATATAGTCTTTAAAAGAGGAAAAAGAAAGAAAAGAATTTTGCACTTAATATATATATATATATATACATATACACATATACATATATATATATATACATACATACATACATATAATCTTCATCAATTTTAGTGCATTAAGATGATATCCCCAGATAATAAACCCAGGTGATGGTGTTAAAGATGTGTCCAAAACAAGCATAACAAGTCTTAATGCAGTAATAGCAATAACAGCAAACCAAGGGTATGATATTGAACAGTCTCATTTAGGGTACACATGAAATAATTAGAAAGAAAAAAAAAAGAGGAGGAAAACGTAATTAAGCACAATAAAACACAAACATTTAGCCCTAGTAATACTAAGTAATGATAAGTAATAAGTAAGTAATAATAATATAAGAATATGAGAATATATGCTGATAAAAACCCGTATTTTAAAACAAATAGATCAGACAGTAGATTATTAATCCTAGCTTTATCATTTACCGCCATGACTCACAATTATGTATCAGAATAGTCCGGGATCAGCTTTCTTAACTCATTTTCTGCCTCCTCCTTGCTAGCGAAAACATAGAAATGCCCTGCCATTCCACTTTCAGTTTTGCGGATACAGGAGGCCGTATTTGACATTGGCTTGCCGTAGCGCTGTTTAATATTATAGAAGGCGGCGTTTGATAGCTGTTGCTGGAGAGAAGTCAGGGAAGACGCGAATTGGCAATCTTCATATATAATATCTTCCTTTTTTTCCTGAGGAGTTCCATCACCTCTAACTTAAATGATAATCGTTCAAAGCGGACTATAAAAGATCTTGGTCGGGGTCTGACGGTGTTTGATCAGCGCTGTAAGCGCTGCTATCTCAGATTCTGCTTTAAAGTCGCCCCGATTATTTTAGAAAAAGTTCAGTTGCGAATTTCACGGGTTTAAACTTTCGATTCTCCGGCAAGCCTTCAATTCTGACATTATACCTTCTATTCCCATCTTCTAAAGCAGCCAGTCTGTCTCCAAGTTTTTCTCCGAGTTTTTACATTCGAACTGACATTTACTGCTCTTTCCTCGGCACTGGCAGCTAGATGTTCGGCTATTTCGATCCGATTCGTGAATGTCTCACTAAGATGCTCCAATCGATCAGCAAGCGTGCTCGTTTAGCGAGTTTTTCTCAATGCGCTCTTCAATTTTACCCAGCACCTGTCGAAGTTCAAGCTGTACCTCTTGACGAAGCCTTTCATTTGCCTGTTGGATTTCCTGTCGCAGACATTCATTGGCCTGTTTCATCTCCTGTTTCAGTCTCTCATGTGCCTTTGCCGTTGCTTTCTCATTAGCCTTCTCGCTTTTCTTTATATCTTGCCTGAGGTCAGCGAGCAACACTTTCAGTTCAGATAGCTCAAATGTGCCTTCTTGTACCGTAGATGAAGCAGCAGACTCTGCTGAAGCGGTGTCCCGCTGCTCCAGTCCAGCGTGATTGCGTAACTGAAGCCGCGGACCTCCCGCCTTTTCCAGTTTCAGGTAATCCTCTCCAATCGGCGAGCTATCCACATCTGCACTCACGATCGCACCTTCGCTCCCCTTTTCGCTCTCAGCAGGCGACGATGTAGCGGACTGTGGTCCCGAGGAGTCTGTACTTTCGCCCATCTGATCCAGGTCTGTCTCTGAGAGGCCGTATCTCGAACTAGGGCTTGCTGATCGCAGCTTGGATGTAGCTTTAGTCTTCGATTCTTTCGGACCCCCCTTCTTGTTGGCCATGTTTATATGTGTTTACATATACTGTAGCGGTCCCTCTCGGGTTGAATAAATACAGGATATCTCAGAATAATAAGCAAATAATATGAAAAATAGCACCACTGCTAGCGGAGCTCCACTTCAGACGTCCATCTCTCGCATCGGACGAGACCAAAAAACCCCTTCTTTTGACACCCACTGCACGCCCAACCTACCTGGAAAGGGGTCTCTCTTTGAACTGCCTTTCCCAAGGTTTCTCCCATTTTCCCTACAAGGTTTTTTTTGGGAGTTTTTACTTGTCTTCTCAGAGAGTCAAGGCTGGGGGGCTGTCAAGAGGCAGAGCCTGTAAAAGCCCATTGCGGCACTTCCTGTGTGATTTTGGGCTGTACAAGAATAAACTGTATTGTATTGTATTGTTTGATCACTTTGTCAAATGTGTTGGGTAAAGCCGTCTGCTAAGCAAGTAAATGTAAATATAGTTTTTGCATGAGTCCGATAAATAGAAATCGACAAGCACGGGTGTGCTGAATGTCCCATACTTGTCAAAACTGTTCTAGTAAACTATGGCAAAATCCCTGTGCACATTTTGTAAGTTCTGCTTGTTATTCATGTGCTTGCTGGAGAGAAGACACTCTGCAGTCTTTAAAACAATATATTTCAGTTGTGGAGCTCTATAATTATATGGATTCTTTCATGATGAAATGTAAGGATTTCATGGAACAATACCCTGTTGCAAGTCTTCCCATGAAATGCACAATTCATCAATTAGAAAAAAGTGGCATACGATTGGTTCTCTGGACAATGCATCAAAACCAAGAAACACAACTGGGGATACTCCAGAGGTTGGCCTGACATAGTGGATGAAATGGAAAGAAGTTCTTTAATGATTTTCATTTGAAGTAAGATTCCATATAATTGAGTCAAACTTAACAAACCAAAATTCAGTCCCCACCCAAGAGAAAGAGAAGAGAGCCAACAACCAGAGAAAATCTTTAAAACCAGCAAGGAAGGAAGAGTGTCTTTTTCCCTGATGTAGAAGTGTATTCTAAAATGTTATTGATTAGATTCTGCCATATTTTTAAAATGTTTTGAATAGATACTCTAAGTGAGAATTTGATTTTTTCCAGTTTCAAATAGCAAAGAACATCAGTTACCCACTGACTTAAAAGAGGTTGGGTGGGATTCTTCCAGTTGAGCAAGGTAAGTCTATGTGCTAGTAGTCAAGTAAAGGTGATTACAGTTTGTTTTTTCTTCTCCACTTTAAGCCCATCTGGGAGTCCACCAAAAATAGCTGTTAATGGATTAGGAGTGATTGTGACACCAAAGCTATCTAATAGGATTTCACAGATTTTTGACAATATTAATAAGGTACACAACCAAAACATGTGGCCTAGTGAGACTGGAGCTAAATTGCAACGTTCGCAGGTTGAATCTTGCCCTGGATACATTTTGGACAGTTTTATTGCTAAAATTGCTATTGCTAATTGCTTGTAGGATGCAAAGACATTATTAGTGTATTGATGATAATTTGTATTTACTGGGACACTGAGCAGGGAATATAAAGAAGTACTGCAAGATTTTAATTCTATTGCAAACCAGGCTTGTGTATATTCATCGCTTTGTGTTGATGTCCAGGTTTTAATGGCCTTTAGGGGACTGGGCAGTCTAATGGTCTGGAATCCCTACAGATTTTATTTTTTTCTCCAGCCGTCTGGAGTTTTTTTTTGTTTTTTCTTTCCACCCTGGCCATTGGACCTTACTCTTATTCTATGTTAATTAATGTTGACTTATTTTATTTTCTTACTGTGTCTTTTATTTTTCTATTCTTCATTATGTAAAGCACTTTGAGCTACTGCTTGTATGAAAATGTGCTATATAAATAAATGTTGTTGTTTATATTTGCTGCCCAGTAATAAAATTGAAAGTTAGGTAGTGCCACGCCTCCTTCTGTTTTAGATTGTTCTAGATCACCCTTTCGATGCATGGATGTTCCAAATAAATGAGGTTATGTTATGATTAAATCTAATTTCATAAAAAATAATTTGTTAATGTATAGTATAATGGTATGCTATGAAATAGAAAAAAAAAAAACTTGGGAAGGATGTTCATCTTGACAGTGTTGATTTTCCCTGCAAATGTGAAATGGAGAGTAGACTCATCTATTAACATCTTGTTTCATTTTTTCCGTGCAGACAGCAAAATTTTGTTAAAGCAGAGCTTCAGGTCCACTTGTGATATTTACCCCTAAGTATTTAAATTGATCTGCTAAGATAAATGAGAAGGTATCCAGTCTAATATTGTGTGCTACAGTTTACTGAAAAGAAACACTTTTATTCAAATTGGTTTTGAGTCCAAATATCTTTTGAAAATCTGCTAGAGCTTTTAAGACTGCTAGCACAGAATTTTGTGGGTCAGATATATACAGTATCATATAATCTGCATATAGTGATATTTTCTGTTCAAGTGTTTCTCTGAAAATTTCCTTTAATCTCTGATGTATTTTGAAAGTAAATAGCCAGTGACTTAATGGCGATTGCAAAGAGCAATGGTGATAGGGGACATCCTTGTCAACTACCATGTACTAGTTTGAAATAGTCTGAAATAATGTTGTAAATATAAACTAAGGCTTCTAGACTAGCATACATGTTTTGACCCATGCAAATATGCTTGGGTGAAACCCAGATTTGTGCAATGTGGTGAATAGTGGTTCCATTCAATCACATCAAATTCTTTTTCTGCATCCAAAGATAATAATATCTCTAGATTGTTAGATTTAATGGGTAAAGATATTTCATTGAACAAACATTGAAGATTAAAGCCTAAGTATCTGCCTTTAATAAATCCGGTTTTGTCTTGTGATATTACAGAAGAAAGCTCTTTCTTAATCCTTTTGGAAAGAACTTTGGAGAGTATCTTAAAATCACTATTCAGGAATGAGATGGGTCTGTATGTTCCACATTGTAGTAAGTACTTATTTGTCTTAGGAAAGACAGTGATGAATGTGTGACAAAAAGTTTGAGGTTGAATTTTGTTGTCTCTAGCATCTATAAATGTTGCTAATAATAGTGAAGCTAACTTATTTGATTTTTTTTTTATAAAGTTCCATTGGGTAGCGATCAGGACCTGCTGCTTTCCCTTTCTGAAGTAAGTTTATTGTGTCTAGTAATTCTCAGAGTGCCAGAGGTTTATCCAGTTCAACTGCACTAAGGCTATATAGCTGTGATATTTGTAATGAATTGAAAAACTGATTAAATTGTTTCTAGTTCTTATAAGGTGATGATGTGATCATCACAACAGATGTGTTTCTCAAGAAGTTCATGTTGGCAGGTATTCTATGGTTTGTGGACAATTTTTTCATATGCTCTCAGTATTAAACCACAGTGCCTCCTTGTAAGAGCCATTTTTAGTTAGTTTTAGGTTGTGTTAAATTGATATTTTCCTAGTTATGTTAAAATGTGTGCCTATATATTCATGAGTATTTAATGGAAGGTTATATTATAACCTCTATAAGCTAACATGCAAATGGAATATTGTAATTATTTCTTGTCAATCTGACTAGAGACTAGTTCAGTCTATGATATACCTTGCAGTTGGTAAGGCATGGAGGGCAAACAATTTCAAACCGTACTGAATGTACTCAAGTGAGGCTTATGTAAGTTTGTTATAGAAAAGTAACACAACTTTCAAGTACTGAATGTAGCTGAAGTTTAAGAGAAAGCTAAAATTATAAATAAGCAGAGGAAACCTTTTTTTGTTTTGCCTTTAATTCTGTTTTTGTAATAATATTTTATGAACTCTTGTAATTTGTTCTTTTTTAAATTTTCACTCAACTTTATTAAAATGGACTTTATTACACTTTGGAATTTCTTTTGTTATGCACTTTTACTCATGGTGAATCCTGCATTGTCAACTTAGTAACTGCTCAATTTTGGAATCCTGGAAAAGACCCAACTACACATGTATCCTTTGTAAAGAAAGGACTGGATGGACCTGCTTCCCAACTGGGTTAGATGGTTCGTAATTTACCTAAAGGACCCATATAAACGACTGAGGACACAGGTGGTCAGAGGACTAAACCAGGATGATTTGTGTTCCATTTCCCTGACAGAACCATGTAATGGAAGGGCAGAGGAAGAATGCTTTTCAGGGCTGTTTACCTTCCCAAACCATTAGATGGTGGCATCCCTTGGCTAGATCACCCATGTGCACACTTGTAGGACAACCAAGAAATTGTAGTCCCATTGGACAGTTCTCCTGGGCACTATGGGTGCCACCAGAGGGAGCTGCTGAGAGTGGTTTTCCCAGTTCAGAGGCGTTCTGTCTGACCTGGAAGTGCTTCCTCATTGTAATGCTGTGATGCCAGAAGTACTCCCAGGTACAGCATAAAAGGAGCCCCCTCACCTCATTTAGGGAGTCAGAGTCAGGAGAAGGACAATGCTCTTATAGGGTGGACTGAAGGAGAGTAAGGATTTGAAGAAGTCCACTAGCGACCAAATCGTATGCATCAAGAATTAAAAGGAATGAAAAGACTTAATATCATTTCATATACTGTCTTCAAAACAGTCAAATCAGTACTGCTCTTGTTAGAGTTCTTAAAATGAACCAACAGCAATAGTTTATCTTTGTGTAGACCAAAATGAAACAAAGATTAGCTCAATGTCCTTTAACAGGCCCTATTTAAATGGCATTGAAAATTGAAATAAAAATGAAGGTTGAAAATCCTCCATTGTAAGGTATCAATGTATGTCTCATTTACAGTACTCACCTAAGGGAAATGAGGTAAGGCCAGTGAATCAAAATCCCAATTACTGACAAGACCCTGAATGACTGAGAAAGAATCCCTGGTGGGACTGATTAGCAGCTATCATGTAATATCATAATATCGATCATGTTCTGCTTGTATAACCTACATTTCTTGAATTTGACTTGATTTGGTATGCTGAAAGCATCCCTTATGCAGAAGTAAAACAATTCAGTCTCTATATCACTTTGTATGCCTGGATCTTTTCACAGTCTCATAGTGAGGCATAGAGTATTAGCACCCAAATATAGGGAATCCTAAAACCTATATAAGAAGAATGGTCTTAATCAGTATTACTAACAGTTTTGCATTGAAATCATTTTTTGAAAACAGTAAATGAGGCCGGCTACAGTAGTTAGCTTACTATTAATGAAACATAAGCACAGGTGAGAGAAGACCAATGAACCCTTCAATATTCACCATAATTAGTTATGAGCCATTAGCTGCAGTAAATGGCACCATGTAGTTAAGGAAGGGGAAAGCCCTTCTGCTGCTGTTCTATGGAAAGAAAAACCTCAGGGAGCCCCGGACTAATGGATCATCCCTGTTCCAAAATGGGCAATAAAAATAAATGCAGTCAGGTATAAAAAGTCCCAACGTATAGGTTTCCAGACTCTCTTGTGGTACATTTGTGCATTGTTTTAGCTAAACTGGCATCTCTAAGGTGTGAGAATGGAAAGTCTTTTGTGTGCTTTTGACTTCTTATTCCCAGAATTCAACTAATGCAGTGTGAAAAATGGAACCTGTCACAGTAAGCAGTCAAAGTAGTTTTTAACTAGCTAAAAAGCCAATTAACAGATTACAGTTTCAACTGGAACTACTTACTCTTATTTACATTAGTAACACTGAGTACAAAATGCTGCATATTACATGAGCATTTTACCATTTCTCTTGTTTACTTTTGCTCCATCTTTGTTGGAAGCATTGTGGCACCCATTAATAAGACTGATTATGGATTTTTAAAGGTAAGTACACATTTTATTAGTTCTAGCTATTCTGGTGTTGTTCTGTTGCATAAAATATTTATTTTAATTAGCCATCCAAGCCAGCATTCCTAGTGGCTAAATAATGGCAATTTGGCACTGGCTGCCTTACTTACTTGCCTCATGTACTTACAATTATAAAAATGTTAATGCTAATAATAATAAAAATAATAATGCTAATGCTAATAATAATAATAATGCAGTTTATTTATATATTTACCTTTCCCACGCTCATAGCACTCACAAAAACAACAGGGCACATACAACATTGGATACAAACGCTATCTGCATAAATCATCATCATCATCATTGGTCGACTGCTCATTGCTGCTCTCATTAGAAAGAGTTTGTGCAGGCAAGAACAAGTTTCCTCCCGATCTTGCTCTTCTCATTCAATTTCGGCTGATGACAGCCGATAATATCATTATTGATGATATTGGTGATGTGCTGCACATAAGTTGTTATTAGGCAACTGACTCTAGGCATTCCAAGCCTCTAAGATGGTTCATATTTCGCATACTTTCTTATGGGTTCTTCAGGGTTTCATCAGAGCATGTGTCCTATCCATATGAGTTGCCTTTTGATGTCAATTTCTGATACCGGTTTTAGGTTTAGATGACTGTTGATTTCAGTGTTTGAGATGTGGTCAGTATGCTTTATTTTCAGCATGATTCTCTAGCAGTTTGTTGTGTAACTTTTTAAGGTTCTCTTGATTTGTTTCCTCAGAGTCCAAATTTCACTACTATACAGAAGAAAGCTCTGGCATGAGGTATTAAATATCAAGAACTGGAGTTGAGCTGGCAGGTTGCTTTGCCAGGATGGGAGCCAGTGAAAGTGCAGCAGGATAGCTGTTACATGTTTGCTGTTATGGGTCATCGTAAGGACTCTTGCAGCCAGGTTTTGAACCAATCAGAGCACTGATAACGGATTAGAAGGGGCACCTGCCAATAGCAGAGTTGGAGTACAACTTATACAGCACAACTTATTTTTGTGTAGCTCTTTCCACTGATTGCAGGTGCAGTGCACTTTGAATAATTATCAGTTAAAATACAAGTGTAGATTATACTAATTAATAACTACAGAACTGGTACACATATAAATACAGATTTGTTAAAACACACAACACACAAAGTAGTCAATGTGGGATAAAATAAAAGCATGGACAAGTTTCTTAGAATTGGAAAAGGAGAGAAATGAGAAAACTATGTATTATACAACACAATATATTACCATTTGAATCAAAACACTTAGATGGCTCAAATACATTCAGAATGCATCTGAGTAAAAAAAAAGAAAAAGAAAGAAACACAGTATTTAATGGATGGCCTTCTTTGGGTGTGTCGTGCTAATAAAAACTCCATATTACCCAACAATAGAACAATGATCTTCTGAAAGCAGCTTTTCACTGTCAGAAAGGACCACCATTCAAGAGTGTGTGGAACATTCATTTAGTTTGGTGTCACCTAATTTTCTTGAGCACTCTGTTTTGAAGCTCCATTCATTTTAATGTTTTGATTAAGGCTGAAGGCTCAACTCCTTACTGTTTTTCCAAAATCTCCTTTCTGCTTCCTTAAAGGCTCTTATTAGGATATATTTTCTCTTGGGGCTATTTTTTTTCCCATATTCCACAGGCAACTATTCTCTGTTTTTAAAAACTCTTTCTTTTTAAGCTTCTACTGCTTTTTCACACTACCTTTAGTTATGTTTTCATTTCTATTATAGTCACAGATTCAATATTCTGATGACATATTGTAGACGTGTTTTCTGTGTGAACACCTTTTGACAGCTAATGCCATTACGTGATTGATTGATTAATTGATTAGCTCAGAGTGACCACAGCGCAGGGCAAAATTTTTGAAAACAAAATAATTTTCAATCCACCATACGGAAATCAGTGACAGTTTAATCGATCAGATGTTCTTTGTATTATTGTTTCTGAAGGTGTTCATACTTCATGCTTCATGAATGGTAACATTTTTGTGAAAAGCAAAGTGAATAGTCTTCCCAGCTCACAACTTCTGATTTCTGGTTTTCATTTCAGGGACACACTATGTTTTGCCTGTATGGGGTTTGCTTTTGTGTGTATACTCCAGATTTTCTCACCCACATCCCAAATCTATGCATGATGAGTTAGCTGGTGACTAAACTGGTCAGGTGTAAGGAAGTGTGGGGTTGTAAATGAGTGTGGATTGAATTGTACTGACACCACATTCTCCGTTGGTTTCTTCCTTGCACCCAGTGATGAATGGATGGACTTGGGATTACATCAAATGTGTAACAGAAAAAATGGGTTCAGTGTGTGAATATTAGAACATTAGAACAATCTAGACGAGAACAGACCAATCAGCACAACAAAGCTTGCCAGTCCTATCCACTTAATTCTTCAAAAATAACATTGTCAAGTTTTAAAATTCCCTAAAGTTCTACTGTCTGCTGCAGTACTTGGTAGCTTATTCCAAGTGTCTTTGGTTCTCTCTGTAAAGTAAAACTTCCTAATGTCTGTGCAAAATTTACCCTTAACAAATTTGCAACTGTGTGCCCATGTTCTTGATGAACTCATTTTAAAATAACAGTCTCGATCCACTGTACTAATTCCCTTCACAATTTTAAACACTTCAATCATGTCACCTCTTAATCTTCTTTTGCTTAAACTGTATAGGCTCAGTTCTTTTAATCGTTCCTCATAATTCATCCCCTGTAGCCCTGGAATCAGCCTAGTCACTCTTCTCTGGAACTTTTCCATAGCTGTGTCCTTTTTGTAGCTTGGAGACCAAAACTGTACATTGTGCTTCCTAAATCAGCTTCATAAGGTGTACTTTCATGCATGGGTGAAGTTTTGATGATTATGAATTATGTTGCATTAAACAGAAATTTACCAGTGAACACTTTCTACTCTAGTTTTTATATAGTTCAATTACTGATATGAATATGTATTTTAATGTCATATGTTTGGAATAAGTATACTCAGAAAATGAATGACTGAATGTGTGTGTGCACAAGTGTGTACGGTGGATGGCCTGATAACCTAGAGCAGGTTTTCTGAAATGAGATCTACAGAGATGGACAGAGAAAAAAGAAAGAGAGACACACAGAGACAAACAATTCTGCTAAGCTTTAAAATGTTGAGTTTAATTGTTTGAAATGAACTTGAACGATTGAAAATTTCCTGCCCTACTCTTGAACAATGAATTTAAATGAATAGTCCACTTTGTAATACTGTTCTCATGATTAGGGTTGGGGTAGTCCACAATTAGGACACATGGCACAATGATTTCCAGAGCACAACTGCGCAAAGCTATTTTTTACTGCAAGGAATTCATTATAGAATAATAAGAACATAGTCATTGGGTGACTTAGTGTACAGGTATATGCTTTACTCATCATTGTTCTTTATACTCTGCTGTCTACTTCAACAACATTGCCTCCAGTATTCCTTCTTGTGCCAGTCTAACTTCTTCACTTACAGTCTATTCTTCATTTCTACAGTAATCTTGTCATCATTTGAAAAGCTTTTTCCATGGATGGGATATTTAGGGTTCACAAAAGAGGTGGAAATATGAGATAGCAAGAACTGAGCTACAGAGTAGATGGGGCAGAATAGTCCATATAAATTTTGTGAATGCGGCACATGCTATCAGACTTGTGTGTGAATGTCCTTTATTGCAGTGAGGACAGATTTCCATTTTGTATGATGTTGAATACTCCTTAAATGCTTCTGTAACCTTTCATGAGTGAGAACATATATATTTGAGTTTATGGTATAATGTTTACCAAAATTAACATTTTTTACATTCCAAAAAATAATGGGTATGGCTTTCCTTGGCGAAACATTAACCTTAATCTTCTACTTTAAAGGAGAGGTTGATTGATGCCATTCTTCTGACTGCTCTTCAGTGTCTGATACAAAGTGATGAATCCATATATTGTCCCGACCAGAAGCTTTACACACTCAGCTTTGTAAAAAGAATTTGTAAACCCACCTCTTTCATTCAGTTTTGTTATCAATAGATAGAATTCATTGAACCGAATATCCACACTAAGGTTTAAATATGCAAGGGCATCGATAATGTTCCTCAATAGTGCTGATTGGTAAAATTCAACAAAGCATTTTTCACAGCGAATATGCTGTGTTCACCAGTGACCTTGTTCCCCAAATATTTTCTTGGAAATTCACAAAGCACCTGGCTTAGATATACTTTTTTTCCCAGGCCTCCATGATGCTTTGTGATGCCATTGTGACATTAAAGAGTCGCAGCAGCCAATGTTGGAATGTACAGGCCTTGAGTATACAACACTGAACCTAGTAGTGGGCTAAAAATCAGTGAAAATCTTTTAAATACATTAAAACACAAAATGCACACACAGAAGAAAACCAGAAAGGTTTTGTTCTGTTGATGTCTTAAAGTAATTTGTTTTTGTATGGAAGTGCTGAGTGCTGTGCAGTTGACAGAGACAGGAATGCTTGAAGAATCCACATGTTTTAGTGTTTCGCTTACTTGGTGAGTGAGCAAAAGTGTCAGAGAAAAAACAAACTACTTTTTGGCTTGACAGAGGTGAGCACCTGCTATTGAATCTATGGAGGGCAAGCCTTAGTAAATTAATACTTACTTTCTGCCACTGTTTGCAGAATATTTTACAGCTGTGATAATTGATTCTATTAATTTTATCTCAGGGAGTCACAGTGGTGCAGTCATGAGTACTGCTTCCTCACAGCTCAGGTCACAGTTTTGGCCACAAAAATCAGTTCAGCATAGTTGGCAGATGTTGCTCTAAACCTCAGGGACACTTTAAATAACATTATAATCCACTTAAAATGAGTTGAGGTTCTCATGCCATTTTCACATCAAAGTATTTTTCTGAGTTTAGCGAAGTTCCCAAACATTTCTACGATTCCATTGAACTTGAGTCAAAGTGAATTCAGGAGGATTCGCTCATTCCTATTTCTTCACATATCCTTCCAGTGCATCAGTGGGGACCACTGGCCTTCGTCAGAGCTCTCAATTCATAAAGCCCAAGCATTAAGAATACATTTCCATCCTGTGCATCAACAAAATTATTTAACAGTAATTTTATAAACACACACATTTAACAATTTTAATAGCCTCAGACATTTCACTACAGATTCTTTCTCTACCACAATAAATTTGATAGCAGCTTAATGCACAAAGCACTACAATGCCAATTATGATTATGGGTATGATGCCAGTTCTTTTTACATTTTTTCTGACTCAGGAATTTTTCAATGTATATGTTTTTGACTTTTCTTAGGTTTGAGGATAGGTTAGGTTAGATTTGATATTAGAAAATGTCATTGACACCATTTTATTGGGTGATTGCATTTTAGGCTTTCATACTGAAGAGGTAAGATCAGTTTGCTTTCTCTGAAGTCATGCCAATTATGTTAACAATGTGATGGAGATATATAAACCTGCATCATGCAGCTTCCATAACTGTATATTAATGTGTATATTAATGATAATTCTTGTACTCATGTTTATTATGCATTTCTTTGGTATCTTAAGCCTTGGTTTACCTTTGATGTTGTTTCTTGCCATTCACATATTAATTAGTTGTGAGGTTTATGGACTTACGGTTTTGACTTTTGCTTTTGGCCATCCTTCCTAATGATTTTGTCTACACCTAAAACGTGAAAACAATGAGCCTTTGAGGGTGAAATGTGCATGTGCTTAAAAACAAATTGTAACAAATTAACCCTAAGTTGTAGGCATGTCCTATTCATTTTGGCAGAAGTATAGCAACTGTTGCAAATTTCTATACAGTCATTCACTTTGCACACGCAACACACACAGACAAGCGCTTATACTATGACAGAGCATAAATTTATAAAAAAAAAAGCCAGTTTTAAATAGTAATATTTATAGATATTGTGGTCCTGTAAACTTTGAACCCTTTAGAATTTTCTCAATTTATATATAAATATGACCTATAACATGACTATATTTTCATGTATGTCCTAAAACTAGATGAAAAAAACTCAATTAAACTCTTTGGTTGTTAACCTCAAGTGTGACATGGGCTTGAAATTCTATGTTATCATAGTTAATCCCGAGTCAAAATCGGGGTGACTGTGGTGTAGCAGGTCCACAGTCCTGAATGAGAGATCAGTTTTTAAATAATCCATTTGGCCGTGTCAGTCTCCAAGGGAGTGATTGTGCAGCCATGGGAAGTTGATGAAGTAATTGGGGGAGTCGCACTCGCACGTGAGGGTGCGATCGTTCTCAGTTGCATAATCGGCTTCCTGCAGTGCATGATTGAGACACTGTGCCCTCAAATCTGTACGAACCAGCACAAAAGATTGAGGAAAAATGGAAAAGAAAAGCGAAGAAAAGGCTTTGAGAGCAAGAGCAGCATTTGGGGTAAAAGAGAGTCATTGAGCCAGCCAGTTTAAAGAGACAGGTCAGTGCGGTCAGGGGTTCCGTGTGGAGCTCGAGGGACGGATTGCACCCAATGATTGGGAGGAGTGGGTTCGATCAAGGTGGAGTCCTCCCTAGGGATCAGAGGGATGACTACGTTTGCGAGAAGGAAGACGGGAAGACAACCGGCCCCGAGCGGTCTGGCAGACACCGGCAGAGGCAGCCAAGAAAGGGGTAGCGAGAGCTGAAGTTTCTTCAGCTGAGAAAACTGTGGCACCAATGACTGCTGCAGGTTTTTATTCTTGTGTTTTAGCCTTGTTTTAAACATTTGGGATTTTTACCTTTTTATGGAGCATTTATTTATGGATGCTTTTGAGCACTGCACTTTATTTGGACACTGATTTATTTTTTAATTGTTGATAATAAAAGCACTTGCACTTTTTGCACCATTCCCTTGCCCATTTTGATCTATCCCCAACAGACCAGCTCATCTGGTTACATTACCGATGATGTTGGGTTGAGAGGTTCCCAGAAGAGTGGTGGGAGAATGGAGCAAGACCCGCACCATCACAGTGACATTTAAGGATCAGCTTTACATTCTGCTGCTATCTGATGGATGAAATAATATCATGTTGCAAAACATCCATCCATCCATCCTTTATCCAACCCACTATATCCTAACTACAGGGTCACAGGGGTCTGCTGGAGCCAATCCCAGCCAACACAGGGCGCAAGGCAGTAAATAAGCCCTGGGCAGGGTGCCAATACACTGCAGGACACTCCTGGACAATTTAGAATCGCCAATGCACCTAACCTGCATGTCTTTGGACTGTGGGAGAAAACCAGAGTACCCGGAGGAAACCCACGCAGACATGGGGAGAACATGCAAACTCCACGCAGGGAGGACCTGGGAAGTGAACCCAGGTCTCCTAACTGCGATGCAGCAGCACTACCCACTGCAACAAACATGCCACCCTGTTGCAAAACAATTATGAATAATTCTATGCATTTTGCTACTTTAAGGTAACTCATCAATATTCATGAATGGAGTGTAGTCTGCAACCAAAACAGAATGATGTGTAAAGGAGATGCTATAATGCTATTTTTTAAATGAACTGATTAGTTCAATCAAGCGATAGCAATGACGGTGTGATTTGGTCATCAGACATTGACACAGACAGTGATACTAATGCAAATAGCACTGTACAACTAAACATCCATGATATACCTGGTGAATTCAGTCCAGACGCAGATTTAGATTGGATTTGATAAATGAGCAGATGTCCCCAGTAAACAGCTTTCAACATAATATGTAAAGTTTTGTCCTACCATGATGGAGTGATGAGGAAAAATTGCAGAGATCAGGAGCACAAAGATGAAGACGTTTATGAACTTTGATCAGACCACACAAATATCAGCCACAGGACATAAAAAGAAATCTAGAAATTGTAATCCTTGGGAAACTGTAGTAATCCAATATTGGGGTGAAATGTTGAAACACAAAAGACAGACGATTGGGCTTTTTTTGGCAGATTCATTAAAGTCTGGGTCATACCTCGTATCCTGCAGCAACCCCAGTGGCAACACCCGGAGCTGACCAATAGCAAATTACAACTTGTACTACAGCATGAAAATCCCTGGTGGGATGCTCGTCCATTTCTGAGCCTAGCCATCAATTTAGAGTAGCCAGGCAACTTGAACTGTAAATCACAAGGCTGTGAGAGGACACTGAATAATCCCAAGAAAAGCCATTTAAATACAGACGTTCCACAAGTTTGGACTTGAATCCAGGACTCTGCAGCTGTAAGGCATTTCTTATGTACATCCATCCATCCATTATCCAACTCGCTATATCCTAGCTACAAGGTCACGGGGGTCTGCTGGAGCCAATCACAGACAACACAGGGCGCAAGGCAGGAAACAAACCCCGGGCAGGGCGCTAGCCCACCGCAGGGCCTTATGTACAGGTATATATAATTTATTGAATACAATATATGCATTGCTGTTTTGAAAACTGACAGGCATGTTAAAGCATTGCTCGTACATAGCAGTAAGCAACAAGTATATACAGGGAGCCTTTCTTTTAAACTCTTTATTAATTTTAATTTTCAGATGCATCTCTGAATGGTGTCGCTTCTTAATAATCTGCAGTCAGTTTTGTAAGCTTAGATTGATTTTGAGCAAGACGTGATCTGCTTTAGAACATCTGTAATTACAACTCAATACTAAAAGCATGAACCTAGCAATTGTGTCAGTTTTAGAAACTTGTCACCTGGATGCAGAGAAATACAGAATCACAACATTGATATCAAATCAATAACCTTAGAGATGTTGCCCTAAAGCCACCATTTGCAGCCATGAAATGTCATAGATTTCTCTATCAGGTACCTCATGAACAGGCAATGAAAAGCAAAAAAACACACAGTTGTTTTAGCATGTTCCACTATAGAAGAAAATTGTACTTGGCATATATGACAAGGCGATATCTTTGAAAAAGTGGGTTGCATGTATCTACAACATTCATTCAGCCTCTGTAAAATTAAAAACATCTTTAGCAATATGAGAAAAATATTTCCTAATAGTTGCATTTGTGCCCTGCAATGTTGGTTTCTTCCTTCTACCCATTCCTGCTGGGATAGGCTGTGAACTTCAGTAACTATGGACTGAATTAAGCTGGACTAAGAATTAATGAATAACTGGATGGACAAAACACTGCTGTCTGCAATGAATGCAATTAAATAAATACACTATATGGGCAAACGTTTGTGATCACCTGGCCATCACATCTACTTCTATATGAGCTTGTTGTTTGTTTCATTCCAAAAGCTTGGAGTTGTCAACCCCAATAACCCAAAAATACTGCAAGATTCTGGAGTGTGGTTTTGGAATTTGTGCCCATTCAGGCAAAAGAATATTTGTGAGGTCTGCTCCTGACGTTGGATGAGAAGACCTGGCTTTCATTGCAAAGTGTTCAGTAGAGTTGAATTCAGGGCTCTGCACAGGCCACTCACGTTCCTTTGTGTCTTTATGGATCTGGCATTGCGCACATGGGGTACAATCATGCTGGAAAAGGAAAGGGTCTTCTCCAAACAGTTGCAACACATTTGGAAGTTTATAATTGTCTCAAGTGTCTTTGTGTGTTGCAGAGTTAACAGTACCCTTCACTAGAACCCAGGATGTTCCTGAAATGTGGCAAACCCTGAAAAACAGCCCCGAACAATTAGCTCTCCTCCACCAAACTTTACAGTAAGCACCATACAGTCCTGAAGATAGTGTCCTCCTGGCATCTCCCAAACTCAGATTCATCCATCAGACTGCCAGATAGTGAAGTTTGAATTCTCCAGAAAATACTGCTATAGAGTCTAATGGTGGTGTGCTTTACACCAATCCAGCTGACACTAGGCATTGTGCATAGTGATCTTAAGCTTGTGTACAGTTGTTCGGCCATGGAAACCTGTTTCATGAAACTCCTGGCACAATTTTAGTACTGATGTTTCTTGCAGAAGCAGTGTGGAGCTCTTTTGTATGGGATGAAATAAAGGTTAGGTGATTTTAATGTGCTAATCACTTCCACACTTGGCAGCCCCGGTCTGTGAGTTTGTGTGTTCCATCACTCCACAGCTGAGCTGCTGATACCCCTGCACACTTCTGCTTCACAATAATAGCAGTGACAGTTGATCAGGGCAGATCTAGCAGAGCAGAAATTTCAAACACTAACTTGGCATCCCAAGTCATTGCCATGTTTAAAGTCACTGAGCTCTTTAGTACGACTCATTCTACTGCCAATGAAGGTTTGCCAGGCTATGTGCTTGATTTTATGCACTTGTTAGCAATAAAACACCTGAACTTAAGAATCTGGAGGGTTGTCCATGTACGTATATTCATTTTGAACCTAATTGTGAGTCACAGGGTGAGAGGATTGATAGGCCATATCACAGGACATTTAGAGACAGTATAATGACTGACCATAGCTGTATATCTTTATGTGGTTTAGTTATAAAAATTGTACTTACCTTTAAGGTGAAAAGAGTTTAAGAGTAAACGGCTGTGGTGGTGGTATGGAGGCACGCCATGAGTGGAAACGTTGCTGGCAGGTTAACACAAGCACGAAGGCCTGTCACTCACTTTAACCCTCAAGCGCCGGCATGCCAACCTCCTGTAGTACTTTGTTCCATACCAGTGAAGGACATCAATTTGGCTGCAAAAGTTACGGCAGAATAACCAGCGTAAGCTGGGCATGCAGAGAAGCCGGAGAAAGAATAAAAATGAAAGCAACTTCAGGAACCTGCCAGAAGTTGGAGGCACATACTGTACATGTGTGTGTGTGTGTGTGTTGGCAGCCATGCACCCACATGCAAATAAGAACCCCAGAAAATAGAAAGGCTTCTGCCTAGATTGAGGTTGCAGGGTTGGAAAGTTACATGCAGCCTCGCTGACAGGCTGGTGTGAACGACTGGCCAGGTAGATCGGCCCACATATAAAACCGAGGGACATCCAGCAGGGGTTGTCTTTTGACCATCTGGCATAGGAGAAACAAAGGTTAGATGAACAAATTCAGTTGTGTTTCTTGTAGAGCATTCCTGTATGCAGTGTTATTTATTTTTTCACTGATTTTCATGTATTTTTGTGCATGTGCTGTTTTCTTCTCTTTTGATTTTGGTAACTGTTTTTCTGTCCTTTTGAATTTTGTCCCATGGGAAAGTGGAAGAAGATTTGTCTGATTGCTTGTTTTTAATTTTTTTTCATCACCTATATTTTCAGCTATTGTAAATACCATACATTTTCATCCTCACTTATTTTTACTTTCTCATATACAAAGTATAGGGAAAATATTGTAATCGTCCAAAGATTCTATGTCGAGATTTTGATGAATCTCAATGTTTTAGACCTCCCTGACTTTCTCGTAAATGAAGCACAGGGAAAATAATGGAATCTTCCAAAAAATTCCATTTCGAGATTTTGATGAATCTCAAACTGAGTCCAAAAAAAATGATGTCTGTGTGTCTGTCTGTGTGTGTGTGTAAACATGATAACTTGAGAACACTTTCACTTAGGTAAACCAAATTTTGCATACAAGTATTAGGTACAAAATGTACATTTCTATGAACTTTTGGGCTATTTCTGTTAACCAGAAGTGGTACTTTACCTTTTATTTATGCACCTGCAGAGTCCGATTTATTCAACATTGCTTTAATAATAATTGTTCAATATATTATTAATTTGATTTGATTTGCTGTTGATGGTTCTTTAATGTACATAATATAAAAATGTAATAGTTGCCTTGCAGTTTACTCCTCAAATATCCATCCCCATATCTGAGTATATGAGAAAGTCTAAGGGAGACCACTTCAATAGATTAATTCTGTGTCAATGCAGACGACTGCATTTAATTTGAAGTGAATGGCATTAGATTTTTTTTGTCTTGCTGGCACATTAATAAAGACCTTTATTTTTCTTTTGAATATTTTCTTTGGTTCTGTGCTTCCATTTTACACCACTGATCTGTTTGGTTACTTTAGAGACGGCCAGAGTTTGATTGTGCACAGAGGTGCAATTGCACCGGGCATTACACTTGGCTGCGTGATATGCGAGTCAAGAAACAGCCCTGGAGAGAATTGCAGTTCTTTGCAGGATAACTACATGTGCAGACCTGCCATCTACTTAACCTGTGTTGTCAGTAAATGTTACTTTAATTCTTTGTGTTGTAATCATTTTAAATTGGTGCATACAGTAATACAGTAACCTGTTAATCTTATTTGTATTTCTTTATTACACAATTATATAGGTGTAAGATATTTTCTTAGCTAAAGAGCAGAGTCAATAGAATATTCACTTAATCTGTAAATGGAAACAAAAATATTTATAATGACCACCGCTCCTTGGTCTAAAGTTACTCTAAAATCTTTCATAATTGTGTAAGTAAGTAATAGAAATCATTCAGCTGTATGTTGTGGTTCAGAGTTCATGGCTCTCTTGTACTTTTTTTCTGTGATTAAACATAAATTTAATAACCTTTTCCTGGCATCCATGCTCTTTTTCCATGCTCCCATGGCAAAAAGAAAAAATCTTAGCAGAAGATAGCATACATTTTATGTCAGTGAAAATTGCAAGATCCACACAAAATGTCCACTTTATTGGGGACATCTCCACTTCCATGTTATCGACTGGTTAATCAATGACAGCAGCATATGGCCAACTATGCTACATAGACAAGAGGCAGGTGCTGTCTCTGATGTGAGATGTTTGTACAATTTAATTTAATATTTAAGTGACTTTGAATGAAGAACTGCAGCATTGCTGGATGAGTACATCAAGAGTGTATCACAACTCAATAAATGTGCAGTGACTCAGTAAGAGTGTTCCTGAATGCAGTTTGATCGAAGCTGTCTCAACTTATTCAGAGTAAAGATACAGATACAGTTTAATTTATACAGTATCTTTTTATAATAAACACCATTCCAAGGCTACAAAATACATTTTACTAGTTTACATATACTCTTTTTTTCCTCTGAAACACAGGACTGTTAGGTGATTCCAAGAGTTCACAGTAGGGATAAAACTGGAAACTTTGCATCTTAGAGTCCAACTCCTTAACCACTAGACCTATGTTGTGGAAAATACTTTACCAATGAAGCCATTGTTATAAATGAACTCCAACATGGACATCCTTTATTCACACATTATAGGTGGAGACCCCATATTCTTGTTCAAAGCAAAATGGCAGACAAGAACTCTTAAGAAAAAAGCTTCCTTTAATCTGCTAGGTTAATTTTCATAAAACATTTGATTTCATCAAGTGTTATCTTAATTTTCACCAATCAGCTTTAGAAAACTGATATATACCAGAAACAAACATCTGAGTTAGGTATTAAAAGTATAAGAAATAAGACTTTTTCATATGTAAACTGTTATCAGAGAACAAAGTAAAGTTAAATGTTATATATGATCTCAATTTCAAATTTGAAATGTGTGGGTACAAATAAAGTCAGGATGTCCTAGTTTAACTGGTAGGCAGTTTTAATCACTTTTCCCTTTTTTATACACCTGCCTCCCAACAGATGTACTTTGTCAAATATCTGATTTCAATATTAGTGCAAAAAGATAAACATCGAAAAGGACAGTTCTTTGTATGTTTTCCTAATCTGAGTTTAGCAGCTGTTGAACTAACAATGCTTTAGTGTTCCACTACTACTGACAAAAAGAAGTTGTAGCCACATTGAGCTAAAGGGGACAAACATTATAGGACTGGAAAAACAACTTGATGAATGATGGTGTGATTTCAGAGTTTCCCACAGTTCAGTCCGGGTGATCGATAGTCACAAAACTGAGGATGGACTTGTTCAATGAGGACTCGTACAAGCAAAGGTGGTGCATCAAAAGTGCATTCTGCGTTTTATTCAATGTCCAAATAAATAAATAAAGTGCAGTTCTTCAACAGTAAATAAATACACAATTCAATCCATCAATAAATAATCCAACAAACAGGTTAAAATCAATAGTAAAATCACAGTCAGGATCGGATGTCTCCACACTTTAGCCCTCAAGTAGCCTTTATCAAACCCATCTCCTCTGCTCATCCTATGGAGACAAAATTCCAGAAAGTGCGATCGACCCTCTTTGGCTTGTGTTTCCCTCCACCATCCCTTGGTGTCAGTGGAATCTCACTGTAGAGATCGGCCACTCCTGCTCCTAAACGATGGGATGCTCCTGCTCTGCCCGGGGATCCTCAACTACTTTGCCTCCTTTCTGTTATCTCAGCTCTGCCTTAATCCCAACATTAATTTTTTTCTCCCTGAGGTCTGATTTGACTTCTGACTTTCTCTTAATCTCCTCTCCTTTACTTTTGAATATTCACAGTGAGCCCAAGTGTGGCAAATGACCTGCAGAATCTCGATGAGCGACAGCAGCGTTAGCTGCCTGAATTCACGTTAAAACCCCTATGCACCTTACAATAGATGGTTATTAAATCCATGGATCAAATCTGCTATATTGCAGCAGGCAGTGCACACTAGTGGTGGAATCCTATTGGTTTGGGGTGTTTTTTATGGGACATGGAAACAGGGCTCACAGTACATCAGCCTGAATTTTGTTAGCAATCATCAGTGTTCTCATAGCTAAATGAGCTTTTTCCACATAACAAAACACCATGTGAAAATGTTTGGGGAATTTTGCCTGATGTATGATATTTTTTGAATTTAATGTAATGTCCTCCCCAATCATTTGATCTCTATTTAATGCATGAAACATCTCTTAGAATAACATAATAATCCATTTGGGGAAGAGTACCACCGTATTTCTGTGGTGCACTTTAAACATTTTTTTCAGCCTTATCCCAATGAATTCAGACCTTTTTGAGTGCTAAAGGGGACTACTTGCTATTAAAGGAGAAAGGTGGTCCAATTAAAAAGAAGCCATTCAGAACGATGAACATAAGGTTTTATAAGCATGACACGGTCCCTAGGTTTAAGGTTTTGATGTTACTTTTTACCAGAAAAAGAACTAATTTCATTGACATTTTGGAGGACTTTGACCCCTTTTGCTACTGTACACACTAGCTCCTGACCTCAGTTGCATAACATGAAGTCATTAGGTCACACTGAGGTGTCCTACCTCAGATTCCTCTGATCATTTATAACCTCTTCTGGAAAGAATGCACCTCTGATCCGTCTCTTATTGCGTGTCTCTCTCTCTCTCTCTCTGCGGCTAAAAAAGTATGAGGTTTTTACACTTTACTGTTATACAACATTGAATCACAGTGGTTTAATTTCACTTTTTTGACACTGATTAAAAGAAAAATAATCTTTATTGTCAAAGTGAAAACAGGCCTCTGCAAAGTGTTCTAAATTCAGTACAAATACTATATTTTAGAAGTATTACAGGACACAGCTAAACTGTCAATGGTGCAATCAATCAGATTTATCCATCCATCCATTATCCAACCCACTATATCCTAACTACAGGGTCACGGGGGTCTGCTGGAACCAATCCCAGCCAACACAGGGCACAGGGCACAAGGCAGGAAACAAACCCTGAGCAGGGTGCCAGTCCACCGCAGGGCACACACACCCACACGCCAAGCACACACTAAGGACAATTTAGGCTTACCAATGACCCTCACCTGCATGTCTTTGGACTGTGGGAGGAAACCGGAGTACCCCAAGGAAACCCACACAGACATGGGGAGAACATGCAAACTCCACGCAGGGAAGACCCAGAAAGCAAACCCCGGTCTCCTAACTGCGAGGCAGCAGAGCTATGCACTGCGCCACTGTGCCACCCCAATCAGATTTAAAAGTCTCATAATTATTTCAGTGGAGATCATCAGCTTAAGGTTTTACTTGAATGTAGTCTAATTGCTCCTTATCTGGAAGGGTCAACTTATGGTGGGTCAGTGTGGTGACTTAACCTAAATAATGAAGATAAAACAACACTCCAAGCAATTCCTTTAAGAGTTTTTTGAAAAGCATATGTCAGGGGACAGAGACAAGAATATATCCAAGTTATTTAATATCCCTTTGAGTCTAGTAAAATCAATCATTCATCTCTTCCCTAATAAAATGGCCGCCGACGCCATGATACGGCGTCGCGTTTATGAACTGTTTTGTTTATAATTTTGACCATTTTTTTCGTTGTGGATTGTCTACAATATACGGGGCCGGCAAACCCCAAACCTTTATGCTGTCTCCTCTTAAGTCTTTTACACTGGCGTAGTCGGCAGGATAGAAGATCCCTGAAAATGACTGAGGGACAGAATCTGAATACGGTGCTGCAGGGGATGAATGCCCAACTCCAAGCTCTGCAGCAAGCGCAAACCGCAACCACCCGGGAGTTGGAGGCTACAAAGGCCAGGCTGGCAGAAGCACGTAGAGCAAGACCAGACCCGCCCAAACCGACGCCTCCACCTTTGGTGCCGATGACCGACGCGGATGACGTCGAATCCTATTTGGGCATTTTTGAACAGACGGCCACCCAGAACAAGTGGCAGCGATCCGAGTGGGCGTCCATTTTGCCGCCTTACTTGAAGGGACCCGCGCAGCTGGCCTATTATGACCTTCCCGAATAGATCTTGGCCTGCTACGGCATCACGCCGGGCCAGCAGGCGGCAGAGTGACGGAACTGGCAATTTGATCCAGAAAAGCCTGCCCGTGCCCAGGCCTTCGAGATCTGGGGCAAGATGGGGCGCTGGCTACGGCCAGAGGGACCCCAGGCCCGGAAAGTGGTAGAGCAGGTGGCCTGTGAGGGCCTCGTGAACGCTATGCCCAGTTCCCTCACCCAGCAGGTCCAGCGGCATCCATATAAGGATATGCCGGGTCTTCTCGAAGTCCTCGAGCATCAGCTCGCGGTTTTTCGAGTCGGGGGGTCAGAAAGGTCAGCTCGTGGGAGCTGACAAGGGCGGGCGGCCACCACCAAGCCCCCTCGACGCGCTGCGGAAGCGTCGTCAAGGCTTAAAGAAAAGCCGGCCTCTCCGCGCTGTTACAAGTGCGGGGAGACCGGCCATCTGCTGCCAACCTGTCCCCTGAACACCGCGGCGGAATCCATGGACTGCACCTGGGCAACATCGGAGAGGTACTGTACCCCGTCGCGTCCCTTGGCGAGTCCGAACACGGGAGTGGTGTTATTAAATGGGCACGCGGTGGTGGTTTTGTTCGACTCCGGCAGCAACATAACCATTGTGGCTCGCCGTTTTGTGTTACCGCGACAGTGGCTGAAACAACACCTACTAGTCACTTGTGTGCATGGGGGGACCAAGTCGTATCGTTCCGCACAATGCTATATCACCTGGAAGGGGGAGTTAACTCACTTGATGGTCGCTGTGTTGCCCGAACCCCCCTATCCGGTGATTTAGGGACATGACTGGTCGAAAAAAAATTGCGGTAAGACACACGCCGCTCCCGGGGCCTCGTTGGATCTAGTTATGAGGGGAAAAGGCGCCCCTCCCGCGGTCTCCACGCCGTGCTCTGGGGCAGGCCCTACTGGCGCTGGCGCTTCGGGGGACGTTTCCACGGCAACGGGCCCTGACCCAGAAGACTCCGCCGGGGAAGGGACTAGACAGGGAACTCTTCCGGTGCCCAGGTCACAAGACCCTCTCGGTAGCCTGGACCATCAATTTCGGTCCACGCCGGCCTAATTTAAGAGGGAACAGTGGAATGACGATTCCCTGCGCTTTGCCCGGAATGTGGTAGTTCTGCCAAACAGCTCACAAGCCGACGGTTCCACACCGCGTGAGCCCTTTTTTGTACTTGAGAACGATCTGTTGTATCGAGTGGCGACCCACGAGGACGAGGTGCGGAAGTTGCTGCTAATTCCGCGTACCTTCTGGCGGGAGATATGCGAATTGGCTCCGATTTTACTGGCCTGGGATTAACGAGGAGGTCCGGCGTTTCTACCAATCCTGTCCGGAGTGTCAGACCCGCCAAATTCCTAGAAGGGACCGCACTCCTCTCGTCCCTATTCCCCTGATCGATGTTCCTTTTGATAGAATAGGGGTCGACTTAGTAGGACCCTTGGAGCCCTCAACCCCTGGCCATAAATACATATTAGTCATGGTGGATTACGCCACCCGATACCCAGAGGCGGTTCCCCTGCGCTCCGCTAACACTAAAAGCATCGCACGGGAATTAGTTAGTTTATTTTCCAGAGTGGGCATACCCAAAGAAGTCCTCACGGACCAGGGTACGCCCTTTACCACGGACACGTTCAGGGAGGTGGCCAAATTACTGAGAATAAAGCACCTGAAAGCGTCTGTCTATCACCCGCAGACAGACAGGCTGGTGGAACGATTTAACCAGACGCTTAAGCAGATGCTCTGCAAGGTAGTCAGCGCGGACGGCAGGAACTGGGATCAGCTCCTCCCGCTCGTGCTTTTTGCTTATCGGGAGGTACCTCAGGCCTCTACGGGCTTCTCCCCGTTTGAATTGTTGTATGGGCAACAACCCGAGGCATTTTGGACATCCTAAAAGAAGGCTGGGAGGCTGAGGCCCTTCCCTCTTCTAACACATTGGAGTATGTAGCGCAACTGCGCGCCAGGCTCACAAAAATTAGACCCCTCCTAAAAGAACACATGGCTCGTGCGCAGGCAGCGCAGGCCCGGTGTTACAATCGCAACTCCGTCCTCAGGGAGTTCCGCCCAGGGGACCGAGTTATGGTGCTCGTTCCTAGCTCCCACTCCAAGTTGCTGGCAAGGGCCTTACGAGGTTAAGGAAAGAAAAGGACTCGTCGACTATTTGGTGAAACAGCCCAATCGTCGACCGAGCGAGAGGATCTATCATGTAAACTTATTGAAACCTTGGAAAGACAGGTAGGAGATTCCCGGCTCCCATAGATCCCTCTCCCTCTTCGCATGCACGGCTGCCCTTAACCTCGGTGAAGAGCTAAACCCCAAGCAGCGGCAGGAGTTAACCCAGGCACTCCGAGCCGTCCCCGAAGTAGTGAGCGAGTCGCCTGGCCGGACCTCGCTGATTGCGCATGACATAGTCACGGACCCCGGTGTAATCGTCCGGGAGAGACCCTATAGACTCCCGGAGGCAAAACGCATGGAAGTGGAATTAGAGGTGCAACGAATGTTGTACATGGACATTATTGAGGAGAGCCATAGCCCCTGGTCCAGCCCTATCGTCCTGGAGGTTCTGTAATGACTTTAGATGTCTGAATCAGGTCTCCAAATTCGATGCCTACCCGATGCCCCACATTGACGACCTCCTTGAGTGGCTGGGTATGGCTCGATACTTGACTACTCTTGACATGATGAAAGGGTATTGGCAAATTCCCTTAACGGCATCCGCAAAAGAAAAAACGGCCTTTAGCACCCCTAGCGGGCACTGGCAATACAAGGTCATCCCATTTGGGCTGCACGGGGCCCCGGCGACTTTTCAACGTCTGGTAGATAGAGTGCTGAAGCCCCACCAGTCCTATAGTGCCACCTACCTAGATGACGTCGTCATCTATTCCGGCACCTGGGAGGAGCATCTATTGCAGGTCACGGCTGTCCTCAGAACACTAGCTAAAGCCGGCATCCGCATAAACCTTCGGAAATGTTTTTTTGGCTTAAAGGAGGCCAAGTATTTAGGCTACCTCGTGGGACGGGGACAGGTGAGACCACAGTGTTCAAAAGTTAAAGACATCTTGGAATGGCCCCGTCCGAATACCAAGAGACAGGTGCAGGCTTTCTTGGGGCTAGCGGGGTACTACCGCCGGTTCGTTCCCCGTTTCTCCGAAAGAGCAGCCCCCTTGACCAATTTGACAAAGAAGGGTGCTCCCTTATACGTGGTGTGGACCGACAAAGGCGGAACACGCATTCAGTGACCTAAAGAAGGCCCTAACATCGGCACCTGTATTGAGGACGCCCGATTTTGGGCTACCTTTTATTCTCCAGACCGATGCTTCGGACACAGGCCTGGGCGCTGTGTTTAGCCAAAGCGTCGATGGTGTTGAACACCCTGTAATGTATCTTAGCCAAAAACTGATGGACCGGGAGACCCGGTATGCGGCAGTGGAGAGGGAGGCCTTGGCCATTAAGTGGGCAGTGACCCATCTCCGTTATTACCTGCTGGGTCGCGAATTCACTCTCGTGACTGATCACGCTGCACTTCAGTGGATGTCCCTGCATAAAGAGTCGAATCCGCGGGTCACCAGGTGGTTTCTGGAATTACAGCCGTATAAGTTCACTGTCACTTACCGGCGAGGCACCCTTCAGGCCAATGCCGATGCCCTCTCTCGTATTCACGACCTCTTGGTTAGGTCCGCCAGACCTGACGGTCTTGGGCTAAGGGGGGGGATCGTCTCACACACGCGCGAGTAGGAGACCACGGACGTATTTTAACGCACCTGGGAACACATTCGCCGGCAATGAATGGCGGGGTACTAACCTTCTCCCTCTGCTTCCTCATAGGAAAAAGGAGGCTCCACCACCATAAGCCGGGTTTTAACCGCAGTACAGTACTTCCGCCCTTCCTCCGCAATCTTGTCCTGACGTTATCAATCCCATCCTCCCTCATGGTCCTTCCCAGCATTCCTCCACTTCCGGCTCCTCCCTAATAAAATGGCCGCCGACACCATGATACGGCATCGCGTTTATAAACTGTTTTGTTTATAATTTTGACCAGTTTTTTCATTGTGGATTGTCTACAATATACGGGGCCGGCAAACCCCAAACCTTTATGCTGTCTCCTCTTAAGTCCATCCATCCATCCATCCATTTTCTAACCCGCTGAATCCGAATACAGGGTCACGGGGGTCTGCTGGAGCCAATCCCAGCCAACACAGGGCACAAGGCAGGAACCAATCCTGGGCAGGGTGCCAACCCACCGCAGGACACACACAAACACACCCACACACCAGGGCCAATTTAGAATCGCCAATCCACCTAACCTGCATGTCTTTGGATTGTGGGAGAAAACCGGAGCGCCCGGAGGAAACCCACGAGACACGGGAGAACATGCAAACTCCACGCAGGGAGGACCCGGGAAGCGAACCCGGGTCTCCTAACTGCGAGGCAGCAGCGCTACCACTGCGCCACCGTGCCGCCCCCTCTTAAGTCTTTTACAATATATATACTGCTCAAATATATATATATATAAACTGCTCAAAAAAATTAAAGGAACACTTTGAAAACACATCAGATCTCAATGGGAAAAAGAAATCCTCCTGGATATCTATACTGATATAGACTGGGTAATGTGTTAGGAACGAAAGGATGCCACATCGTTTGATGGAAATGAAAATGATCAACCTACAGAGCCCTGAATTCAAAGACGCCCCAAAAATCAGAGTGAAAAAATTATGTGGCAGGCTAGTCCATTTTGCCAAAATTTAATTGCAGCAACTCAAAATTATACGCAGCACTTTGTATGGCCCTGTGTTCTTGTATACATGCCTGACAACATCGGTGCATGCTTATAATGAGATGACAGATGGTGTTGTGGGGGATCTCCTCCCAGATCTGGACCAGGGCATCACTGAGCTCCTGGACAGTCTGAGGTGCAACCTGGTGGCATTGGATGGACCAAAACATAATGTCCCAGAGGTATTCTATTGGATTTAGGTCAGGAAAGTGTGGTGGCCAGTCAATGGTATCAATTCCTTCATCCTCCAGGAACTGCCTGCATACTCTCACCACAAGAGGCCAGGAATTGTTGTGCACCAGGAGCCACTGTACCAGCATAGGGTCTGACAATGGGTCCAAGGATTTCATCCTGATACCTAATGGCAGCCAAGGTGCCTTTGTCAAGCCTGTAGAGGTCTGTGTGACCCTCCATGGATATGCCTCCCCAGACAATCATTAACCCACCACCAAACTGCTCATGCTGAATAATGTTACAGGCAGCATAATGTTCTCCATGGCTTCTCCAGACCCTTTCACTTCTGTCACGTGCTCAGGGTGAACC
The DNA here is from genome assembly GCF_016835505.1 of Polypterus senegalus. Classification (NCBI taxonomy): domain Eukaryota; kingdom Metazoa; phylum Chordata; class Cladistia; order Polypteriformes; family Polypteridae; genus Polypterus; species Polypterus senegalus. The sequence goes on from NC_053155.1 coordinate 39,398,990, forward strand.
TGCTCTCATCTGTAAAAGCACAGGGCACCAGTGGTGCATCTGCCAATTCTGGTATTCTATGGCGAATGCCAATCGAGCTGCATGCTGCTGGGCAGTGAGCTCAGGGCCCATTAGAGGACATGGGGCCCTTGGGTCACCCTCATGAAGTCTTTCTGGTTGTTTGGTCAGAGACATTCACACCAGTGGCCTGCTGGAGGTCATTTTGTAGGGCTCTGGCAGTGCTCATCCTGTTCCTCCTTGCCCAAAGGAGCAGATACTGGTCCTGCTGATGGGTTATGGACCTTCTATGGCCCTCTCCAGCTCTCCTAGAGTAACTGCTTGTCTCCTAGAATCTCCTCCATGCCCTTGAGACTGTGCAGGGAGACACAGCAAATCTTCTGGCAATGACACGTATTGATGTGCCATCCTGGAGAAGTTGGACTACCTGTGCAACCTCTGTAGGGTCCAGGTATCGCCTCATGCTACCAGTAGTGACACTGACTGTAGCCAAATGCAAAACTAGTGAAGAAAAGTCAGAAAAGATGAGGAGGGAAAAATGTCAGTGGCCTCCACCTGTTAAACCATTCCTGTTTTGGGGGTCATCTCATTGTTGCACCTCTAGTGCATCTGTTGTTAATTTCATTAATACACCACAGCAGCTGAAACTGATTAACAACCCCCTCTGCTACTTAACTGACCAGATTAATATCCCATAAGTTTCATTGACTTTATGCTATACTCTGATTAAAAGTGTTCCTTTAATTCTTTTGAGCAGTATATATATATATATATATATATATATATATATATATATATATATATATATATATATATATATATATATATATATATATATATCAGTAATGGCACACTGCACGATAAAGTGCAGAGAATAAACTTGATTTGAGCATTCATAGTTTTCAGACTCTTTCTCTGTACGTTTAGCATCTGTTTGCTCAGAGGTTGATGGGCTTGCTTCTTTTCTCCACCCAAGCAGCCCGCTGCTTCTCTTCTTTTGTTGGCATCTTTTCGCATTAAAACTGATTAAGTCAGTGTTTTTGTTGCAATTACTTAGTACATTTTCTTTAATTTTTCACTTAAGCTGGCACTTAAGTCTTCAATCTGCCTCAAAAATTATTTAAGATATTAAGAGGTAAGGGAAGTGACGGCGAAGGTGGTAGGGATGAGAACATCGCCCATACACATATGCGGCATGGCTGCCCTGCTGCCGAAAGTTGATTTTACAATAAAATAAAAGGAGGAATAATCTTGGAGGACAATCATCACCTCGAAAGCGGATAGTAGACGTCACGTAGTATATGTATACCAAATTTCAGGTCAAACGGTTTGCAAGCTACAGGTGATTTAAAATCCTGGACAGACAAATGGACAGCCACAGTAGCATATTATATAAGAAGATATGTTACTATATACTGTACACACCCAGACACACTCAGATACTATACAGTATAGATGTGTATATATTATAGCTTTTAAGTTGCCAAAACAAGAATATTTTCAGAATAATAAAAAGCCATGTAATCCGACCGCAATATATGTTAAATATTTAGTAAGAAAAGATTATCTATCTGGAAAAACATGAAACTCCAGCATTATTGTGCAGGCTGGTACTCAGAGGTTGGCTACTGGATGGTCTTAGGAGACTTACAGAGAGTGTTTCAAAAGAGATGCAGCCAGATCACTTTCCAGCAGAACTTTTCTCTTCCCCTGAGGTCTGCATTGTGGTTGGTCAGGCCATTACTGAATTTGTCAAAAGTGGGTCACTGTGAAAGATAATCTCTGATCACTGACAATGTGCATGTAAAAAATTCATGCAAATCTTTTAGAACAGAATATAATTTCTGTATTCAACACTATAATCTTTCTTTCTTATGATCTACTTTTTACAATAATATAAATTAGTTATTTTGGCTACAAGGGACAGAATGTAAGTTCTTCCATGCCAAAATCATTATACCCAGCTACCAGAAGTATGACATTTTTCATTTAGTGAGCATGAGCAGAAACTTTGTAGCTTCCCAAGCCAGCAATGATGGTCTTTTTATATGTGATCAGCATGAAGAATTTAAAGGTAATTTAAATTCTAGTAGGCAGTTTCTTGTAGGATTAGCAAACTTGCTATCTATCTGTATAGTTACTTCAACATCTATCAATCCAAAACCAGCTGACAGGCTGTTCTTGTTCTTCTGGTTTCAAAAAGAGGGATAGAATGATCTATTTAAAAAATGATATGTTACCTTTAAAAAACCAAAAGAACATCACCATTCTACTCACATGGGGGCACGTTATTAAAGTAACAGTATCAGAAGATTGATGACTTTTATTAAGTATTATAGAGTATTTTTTTAAATTTACATGTACAAAAATGGTATATAAAGTAGAGTTACCATCCACCTGTGTCAAAGACAGCTCTACAATTTCAAAGACAAGTTGGATTGAGTGGTGTCTTTTTAGAGCTTGGCATGTTCACCAGCTGTGACGATGCAGGTCCTGCTCCATGCTCCCACTTCCCTTTTGGGAGCCCTAGAACAAAAAACCATCTGTAATGTAACCGGATGACTTGGACAATGAGGACCCCAAATGATGCAAGGGGAAGCTGTAAAGTCCAAAAGTGCCTTTATTACAAAAAAAACAAACAATATCCCAATAGTGCAGCTCTTCAAAGTGTTCAAAAAAATAAAAACAGTAAAAAAAAAAAAAGTTTAGTATTCAATACATTACATATACCTGTACATAAGAAATGCCTTACAGCTGCAGAGTCCTGGATTCAAGTCCAAACTTGTGGAACGTCTGTATTTAAATGGCTTTTCTTGGGATTATTCAGTGTCCTCTCACAGCCTTGTGATTTACAGTCCAAGTTGCCTGGCTACTCTAAATTGATGGCTAGGCTCAGAAATGGACGAGCATCCCACCAGGGTTTTTTATACTGGCTGTAATTTGCCATTGGTCAGATTCAGGTGTTGCCACTGGGGTTGCTGCAGGATACGAGGTATGACCCAGACTTTAAAGAATCTGCCAAAAAAAAGCCCAATCATCTGTCATTTGTGTCTCAACATTTCACCCCAATATTGGATTACTACAGTTTCCCGAGGATTACAAATTCTAGATTTATTTTTATGTCCTGTGCCTGATATTTGTGTGGTCTGATCAGAGTTCACAAACGTCTTCATCATTGTGCTGTTGATCTCTGCAATTTTTCCTCATCACTCCATCACGGTAGAACAAAACTTTACATATTATATTGAAAGCTGTTCACTTATCAAATCCAATCTGAATCTGCCTCTGGACTGAATTCTCCAGGTATATCATGGATGTTTAGTTGTACAGTGCTATTTGCATTAGTATCACTGTCTGTGTCAATGTCTGATTACCAAATCACACTGTCATTGCTATCGCGAACTGTCCAGCTCCATGCCTACAATAGAGCCTGCCTTCCTCACCAGTTTGTCCAGGAGTGAGGCGTCCTCCTTCGTTATGCTGCCTCCCCAGCACACCACCGCATAGAAGAGGGCACTCGAACCAAATGTCTGATAGAATATCTGCAGCATCTTATTGCAGATGTTGAAGGATGCCAGTCTTCTAAGGAAGTAAAGTCGGCTCTGTCCTCTCTTGCACAGAGAATCAGTATTGGCAGTCCAGTCCAATTTATCATCCAGCTGCACTCGCAGGTATTTATAGATCTGTACCCTGTGCACACAGTCGCTTCTGATAATCACGGGGTCCAGGAGGGGCCTGGGTCTCCTAAAATCCACCACCAGCTCCTTGGTTTTGCTGGTGTTCAGGTGTAAGTGGTTTGACTCTCACAATTTAACAAAGTGGGCGGCACGGTGGTGCAGTGGTAGCGCTGCTGCCTCGCAGTTAGGAGACCCGGGTTCGCTTCCCAGGTCCTCCCTGTGTGGAGTTTGCATGTTCTTCCCGTGTCTGCGTGGGTTTCCTCCCACAGTCCAAAGACATGCAGGTTAGGTGGATTGGCGATTCTAAATTGGCCTTGGTGTGTTTGTGTGTGTCCTGCGGTGGGTTGGCACCCTGCCCAGGATTGGTTCCTGCCTTGTGCCCTGTGTTGGCTGGGATTGGCTCCAGCAGACCCCCGTGACCCTGTATTCAGATTCAGCAGGTTAGAAAATGGATGGATGGATGGAATTTAACAAAGTTCTTGATTAGGTTCCTATACTTCTCCTCCTGTCCACTCCTGATGCAGCCCAAGATAGCAGTGTCATCAGTGAACTTTTACACGTGGCAGGACATCCAAGTTGTATTGGAAGTCTGATGTATATAGGCTGAACAGGACCAGAAAAAGTACAGTCCCCTGAGGTGCTCCTGTTTTGCTGACCACAATGTCAGATCTGCAGTTCCCGAGACGCACATACTGAGGTCTGTCTGTAAGATAGTCCACGATCCATGCCACCAGGTATGAATCTACTCCCATCTCTGTCAGCTTGTCCCTAAGAAGCAGAGGTTGGATGGTGTTGAAGGCACTAGAGAAGTCCAGAAACATACTTCTTACAGCACCACTGCCTCTGTCCAAGTGGGAGAGGGATCAGTGTAGCATATAGATGATGGCATCCTCCACTCCCACCTTCTCCTGGTATGCGAACTGCAGAGGGTCGAGGGCGTGGTGGACCTGTGGCCTCAGGTGGTAAGGCAGCAGCCGCTCCATGGTCTTCATCACATGTGACGTCAGAGTGACAGGCCGGAAGTCATTCAGCTCACTAGGACGTGATACCTTTGGGACTGGGGTGATGCAAGATTTTTTCCAAAGCCTCTGGACTCTCCCCTGTTCCAGGCTCAACAATAAAAAAAAACAACAATCAAAAAAAAAAATCAATGTCCAAATAAAGTGCAGTGCTCAGAAGCGAGACTAAAATCCTGCAGCAGACATTAGGGGTTACACCAGCCAAACACAGCTCCTTCCCAGTCTTTCCAGCTCATCCAAGGTTTGCTCAGCTGGAGAGATTTCAGCCACAGTGGTCCTCTCACTACCGACCCCCATCTTGGCTGCCTCCACCGGTGTCTACCAGACCACTTGGGGTCAGTTGTCCTTCCGTCTTCCTTCTCACACACAAAGTTGTCCCTTGGATCCCTAGGGTGGACTCCTCCTCGATCAAACCTACTCCTCCACATCATTAGTGGGCACGATCTGTCCCTCAAGTGCCGATCCTTCGCTCCACATGGTACCCCTGACTGCTCGGACCTCTCTTTTTCAGCTGGCTGGCTGGCTTGTTCTCTTTCGCCCCCAATGCTGCTCTTCCTCTCTAAGCCTTTCTTTCGTTTCTTTTACGTCTCTTTTTTCCTCTCTTGTTTCTCTGTGCCTGCCCGTTCTTATATAGCTCCATGGGTGCTGCGCAATCACGCACGGCAGAAAGCCAATGAAGCAATTGAGAAAGATTGCACCCTCATGTGCAGTTGCGACTTGCCCCAATTACCTCATCAACACCCTGTGGCTGCACGATCGCACCCACTGACACTGTCAATTGGATTACTTAAAAACTGGCCTTCTGAGTTGCTGTATACCACACCAGCCTCTGTTAAGTTTTATTCACACTAACGATGTTTATATTGTGACGTGCAGGCAGCTTAATTTTCAATTTGTTTTACAAAAAATTTTTACTCTTCCCCATCTTGTTTTTCATTGTTTATGGGACATAGTTTGGATGCAACACATGAACGTGATCGTCAGGTTTCTGACATCAAAGTATGTGGTAGAATATACGCTCAGATTGTATGTATATCTTCAGGGTTTGTGTTCTGCTCTCATTAGGAAAATATATGCAGTTGATTAACAATAAGTACTGAGCAGGGTTTCATATATGTTAAATAGTTTCATTCTATTTATTTCTTGAAGAGTTAGCAAAATATCTTTATAGGTGCTTATTAAGTATATCATATTATAAAATATTTCCACAAGTGATCATTAGAGTTATGTGAATGCAATGTTTTATTTTTGTAACATAGAGTTTTAAAGGACAGGCAGTTACTGGTAAGACAATTAATGATCTCTGTAAGCAATAAAACATAAATGTTTGCTAACTAAGGGCCACCACACATGACCTAACTCTTGTTTGTATGAAGTAAGCAGGTTGACATTGATTGATGGAATTGCAGTGGGGGATGTTTAAGCCATAAAAGTACAGACTGCTTTAATGATATTTTTCAGAACTTTGATGTTAAATTAAATATCGTGGCTTATTTTCTTCCACAGATATAATGACATAAATATGACACAATTTTCAGTATTCACTATCCTTTTGGCAAATAGCAACTTCTTTATAAAGATCTTTAGTGTATTTACTTTGAAATACAAGTAGCTCCTAAACTAGGTATGGTTTCTACTTCAGTTTTCATTTTGACTTATGTTTAACATCTCACCCTTTTGTTCTTTGTTGCCATGTTCGATCGAACTTCCAGTTCTGACTTTTTGCATGTCTTGACTTCATTATTACTTGTTTTGAATCTCTCGGCTTCTTTGACTGATCACAATAATCCTCAGTATGCTGTGCCTTAACAACTTCTGGCATGGGTCAGCCCTGATTCTCTTTTATGGCTTTTATGATGATAGGTTGCACTCCTAGAATTTAACCACAAATAACCCATAATAAAGGTACATCCTCCTAACATTGACACTATATTCTATCTTGATTATTCACCACAGGTATTTCTAGTAGGACAGTAATGTATGATGCAGCACATTATTAATGAGTACATTAGTGGAGATATTTACAACCCATCTTAATCATTTGCTACACATTTTTTATCTCTTTTAAAATAGCCAGGAATTTATATTTAGATGGTTAGAAAGATACCTTATTAATGAACAGAAGAGATACATTTGTTGTTTAACTGCATTTTACAGAAATATGCACATTGAACCAACCATTGTCTTGATCAGGTAACAGATAAGCAAGTGACAAAAGAAAACATGGGAGCTGTCTCTGATGAATGAGAATTCAGAGGATTACAAGAGGAAATAAACTACCAAGCAACTTGTTTTTGTAAGTAATAGTGGTATTTAAAATTATTATGTGCAATCACTACATTTTAAAAGTTTAAATAATTAATATGAAAAGTATTTTTTTCTCTAAAATAGTATTTTTTTTAACTTTTAAACCTTTATCTCTCAAAAACTGGATGTGATACTACATATTCTATTGCCAAATTTAAAGTCAGTACTATTAAATCTATAAAGAACACATAATATTTTTGACATGTAGACCAGTGTTATTTTTGTCACATTGAAAAGTTGACTTAAATGAAAATGCACACCTACAGTACCTTAGCCTTTAAAGAACTAAAATTGAGACCCCTAGCCCTGATTTTCTTATGGCAGCAGACTCTGGACAAACCAGCATATTAAATCTATTAGACCTCAGTGCAGCATTCGACACTGTCAGACATGACATTCTACTGTCCAGAATGGAGAACATGCTGGGTATCTCTGGCACTGCCCTCCAGTGGTTCAAGTCCTATCTGACTGATAGGCAAGAGTTTGTTAGTCTTGGCAACAGCAGATCCAGCTTGGTGCCAGTCACACAAGGAGTTCCTCAGGGCTCTGTCCTCGGTCCTCTTCTCTTCTGTATTTATATGCTTCTCCTTGGCCATATTATTCATAGCTATGGACTGGGCTATCATTTTTATGCAGATGATACTCAACTCTACTTCAATGTTAAAAGTGGAACTTCATTAGAGCTTTCTCAGCTCACAACCTGCCTCAGTGAAATTAAAACCTGGATGGAGCAGAACTCTTTAAAATTAAACTGCAACAAAACTGAACTTCTGCAAATTGGAGCTAAAATGCAACTTAATAAAATGAGCTCCTTCCCAGTCCATCTTGGCAGTGATCTCATCAGACCTGCCTTTACTGCAAAGAATCTTGTTGTCATTTTTGATTCCTCCCTTTCTTATTCCGCCAACATAAATCACATTAAGAAACTTTCTTACTTTCACCTCCGTAACATATCCCGTGTTCGCTCCTTTCTATCCTTTTCTAACGCTGAGAAACTCGTCCATTCTTTTATCACATCCCGCATCGATTATTGTAACTCGCTGTTGGCAGGTGCCCCTTCTAATCTTATATCACAGCTCCAGCTTATTCAAAACTCAGCTGCAAGAGTCCTCACTCGAACCAGCAGCAGCGAGCACATCATACCCATCCTGCTCCGTCTTCACTGGCTCCCTGTGTCTTACAGAATCGAGTATAAAATCCTACTAATAACCTACAAAGCCTTAAACAACCTTGCGCCAGACTACATCAGTGATCTTCTCCATCACTATGTGCCTGCCCGCTCACTAAGGTCCTCTGATTCTGGCAATCTTGTTGTGCCCCACACTAATCTAAACTCCATGGGTGACAGCAGGGCCTTCAGCTGTATAGCGCCCAGACTCTGGAATGACCTACCGAAATTAATCAGATCATTTGACTCCATTAATTCTTTTAAAAAACAACTTAAAACTCATCTGTTCAGGAAGGCTTTTAGCTCTACTTGACTTCATTCCCCTTCTCTCAGTTTACCTCTCTGTCAAGATGCTCATGTAACCTGTGTGTGTGTGTGTGCTAGACCATCAATTCTGTTGTCTTCTAGGTTTTCTCTGAATTTACTGTCTTAATCTTCTTTATTAATTTATTTGGTTTGTACAATGCTATACGCTGTATACCCTGCCGTTCTTTCTTATATTCCGTAAGTGCCTTGAGCATGGGAAAGGCGCTATATAAATAAAATGTATTATTATTATTAGTAGTAGTAGTAATGTCGGTAATCTGCCTTAATAAAAGGTTAAATGTCTGTCTGTCAATCTCTCTGTCTGTGTGTCTGGCCAGATGCTATGTCTCTGCCATTCCAATAGATGGTGCACAAAAAAAACAATACTAGTTTTATGAATGTCATACCAATTCACAAATTACAGATATACACATTGTGAGGGTGTACTGCGAATATTAGCACTGAGGTCTATCTTGATTACTTAGATTTCAACCCATCTTGGACGGGTAGCACAGCTACACTGCAAAACATGAACAAGTGATAAGTATTTATATCATGACATTAAAACTTGTTTTCCTTATTGTAAGAATGATCGACTTATCAAAAAACATGTATTTACAAATATTTAGCATATTTTAAGAAATCTTGCCAAGTAAATTTTGCTTACCCCATTAACAGATTTTTTTGCTAAATGAAAACAAAACAACTCCCATTTAAAGTTATTTTATCCAGTTTTTGCTTATGCAGTTTTTGCAGTGTAGTTAATTAAATAATTCAGTAAGGTTCCCACTTATCTTACTTTTCTTTGTTTTAGGAGGCAATCTGTCAGACTTATATTAGGGTAACTGAAGCACACTAGTATTAAGAAACGGAATAATACTATTTATTGATATACACAGGGATTAAAGAAATATGAATACTGCAAAAACCTTCAGTTATTTTGGTGAGTGCGTTAAAAAATGACCCTGAAATGCCCAGAATTCCCTCAAAGTTCCTCAGAGAATTTCACAAATGTGCCTTTGAGAAAATCCTTACATACAATGAGTGTAAAAAGTTTATCAAGAAAGGTGGAACCACTCATGATTGGAATAAAGTCATTTCCAGTTACAAAATAAAGGCTTGCTCATAGGTGCATTATTTTGTTGATCAGTGTTATCATTGCATTGAATTATAGATTTTTGTCCTTAGGTGTCCATTTTGCACATTTAAGCCAGAAAAAGTCTCTGCAAAAAGGCCTTTTCAAACCTGTCACTGCAACTCTGTTTACCACATTTGTTATCAGATGAAGTGCAGGCATATTGTACTGATACAAAGGGCTCAGTCCTTTACTTTGGAATCTAAGTGGGGGGTTTATTGTAGCTAGATACTTGCATCTTTGTTAAATGTGCTGTCCTAACAGGTCTGGGGTGCCATTAAAGCCTAGCAAAATAGTAAGGGCCCATTTTGTCCTTCAGTGCCTTATCTACTGCTATTAATGCCAGTTATATTGTATCCCCTCCTACTCTGACTCCATGGGTTACTAGTGTAATCCTCATCATATTCTAAATTAAAATGCTGGAGTACTGAACCTTTGTTATAATCATAAAGGACATAATCACATCTCCAGTGCTCATGTAATGATGCTACTCCTTAGAAGCAGCAAATCTACTTCTCCCTTTAGTATATTGGTTCAGCAATGACACGCCATCTATAGATAGAATCCAAATTATGGAAGGAAGACAAAGGACTGATGGATTATCTTTCAGAGAGTCAATTAGATGGTTCCATAATTTAATGGTTTCCCCATATATGACAGGATATAGAGAGATATATTCATGCTGGGTTGCCCCTGACCTGCATGCATGAGAGAAACAGCATACACATTTAAAAAGTACATTAATTTGAGGTTTCAACAAAAGTAATATCTCAATGTTGACATCAGGGTTGAGGAGTACACCTCTTCATTTGAAACATAAAATGTATTTGTGTGCATTTCCACTCGATTCACATTAAAATATGACCTTCACATTTAAGAAAATTGCTGAGGTCTACTAAACAGACTACATTTTATCATGTTAACTAGAAGTAGTTAATTTCATTGCCTTGCAATTTGCATGGAAAAGCAAAAACTTGCAGGTTTGTTTATTTAATTGCTGTTGTCAGCATTGAATGCCAAAGTAATTTATGCACATTTTTGTACAATGTTTTAAGTGTAATGACATCATTGTTTTAAGAATTCTGAAATGAAAATTCCTTGAAAATGCTAAACAGCTCACAGTTTCATTATCAGCGCTACTTTGAGATATTCTGGTACATCAGAATACACTTATTATTATGTATATAATCCACTTTAAGAGAAACACTTAGAAGGAAAATGTAGTCGAAAATTCTCCATGAATTAGAAAGGTTTCCTAAGGTGTCACATTGCCATGGTATTTATTCATGTTGTGGTGTAATTCTGAACTGCATAAAATCCCCCGGAGGGAGAAGTTCAATGTTCATTCATTGACCAACACCAATGTAAAGTTTTGCAGTTGAAAGTATGTATCTCTACACAGATGCACCCCTATCAGCCACAACATTCCAAGGGTGGGATTTCACATGTAAGCTGGGGGTGGTCAGATGAATCGTAACAAATAATTGCATGTTTTAAAGTAACAACTGCACTGCCACATATTTACATCATAGCTCATATTAGGTACAAGGGAGGCTCTGAAAGGTATTTAAAAGGTTACAGATTCAAATCCCTTTACTGCCAGAAAGGATCCTACTTCATTGGGCCCTTGAGCAAGGCCTTCAACCTGAAAAATGCTCCAGGTGTAATATACGATGGCTGACCCTGTATTCTGTCCTCTGAAATTAATGCAAAGACAAAAATTGTGCACTCCAGCACCTATTACTGTACTACTACTGCCGTGCGGCATGCTGTGAGCTATGCACATTGGAACTCCTTCGTATCAACGCATAGTGTTCTTCCCCAGTCCTATGTGTCATACCGGATTTTGAAATCAGTGTCAGTTGCGTACCTTCAGTTTTAATAGCGTTTCATAGCTTTTCCCTTTTGTTATAATTATACAACGTTATGGCCGATAAACAGATGTGTGTGGTGTTGGAATTGTCACAAAGAATTTAAATTATTAATCATTCATGAAATGGCAAAAAGTGATTCTGCTTCAATCTACAGAGTAGAAAGAGCAATGGTGAATGATGCTGACAAAACTGAAAAACAAATGTCGAAAATGGAAACCACAAAAGGTAATGTTATTCTTTATTAATGTTGATGTATTTTTGGATTGTAATTTTCTTTGTAATCCTGTTGTATTATGTTTTGGCACTATATTGTGATGTGCAGACAGCTTGAGATACATTGTGGGGGAGCAGAAAGGGTGGAATACTATGTAAATGATTGGAATGGGTGAAGGGCTTCTGTTCTGTAAGGGATGGACACACCTCTTAGGAGATGAGTGATAGGAGAATTTAGGAGAAAAAGGAAGGTGTGGTGGAAGGAGATTTTAAGTAGGGAGTCAGGAGATAATAAGCAGGAGTGTTTGTGGTATAGAGAAAGACAGAGCATGGCAGAAGATAAACTGATAGATAGGGAAAGCTTTCTTTTATTGTTTTGGAGGTGTGTTTCGCAACCCAGATAACTGAGCACAGGACATTTGTTACAGAATGAAGACTCCAAGTAAAATGTAAAAAAACGGCAGAACCTCTGAGTTGTGTTTGCTTATTATGCTGGTCGTTACAATATTATATGAATTAATTTATTTTCTTAATACTAAATAATATTTTGTTAATATAGTTTCGTTTTGTAAGTAAATATGACTCTTCACTAAACTAATCTACTGTATATCATTTTTAAAGTAGCTGTTTTATTATCAGTTGTGGTGGGTGGCAGGAATCCTTACCCAGCCAGGACACCCAGAGTCTGGAAGGAGAGAGAATATTTGTGGGACAGTTTCTTTCTGGGCAGATAGAGGGCAGCTCCCTTGGTTTCCAGTGGCCACAGCCAGTGGACCTTTTCATGGTCTTATTTGGCCACACCTGCCACACCCAGAGGTGTGGCCCGAAGAAGCTTGTTCGGCACCTGAAGTCCTTCCAGGTGCCCTAAAAAAGGGGGCCAGTCCTACCATTCGGGGGCCAGAGTTGGGAGGAAGGAGTGGGCAAAGCATGAGGAAGAGTGAAGGCAGAAGGACAGGCAGCAAGGAAGGGAATGGATTGTGTATTATGGTGTTGGTGATTGGTGCACAAACTGAAAATAAATACGGGCGTTGAGTTGAATCTGTGTCCTGCCTGTCTGTGTCGGGGGTTAGGGCAGCAGTATGCCCCCTAGAGGCCTACACTGTCTTTCCTCTTATCCATCACGGCGTCTTTGCCGACCGCTGATGGATACTCGAAGTTTTACTGTACATCTGTTTCTTTAGGGGGAGATAGTTCCCTAGTTGGAATAAGTTCTTTTGTAATTGCGGCGTTTTAAGTAACCGAAAACTATACAGATATGATATTAAAAGGCGATATCCCTCCCATAGTGATACGGCGGTAAAAATCACATAACAGAAAATAACAGCTTTCTTTAATGACGATTTACGCAGCATTACAGATGGAAAGCCATAGCAAGACATTACCAAGGTGGGATCTTGATCTATACAGTCTACCATTTTACGTTGCTGCGCTGGAAGGGTTTTCAGGATGGATGACGATATCACCCATCCGTCCATCGGCTTCAAAGTATTTGGCTGATGTCCAAGTCTTTTATACTGGTTCTTACACGTGCAGGCCCCCACGTCGGCAAATAGTCCATTTCCAAACAAATAAAAAAGATTTTGTGCTGACTTTTAACAGAAGACAAAATAGTATACACCTATCTTTAGGCTGACTATACATTCCTCCAGCTCTCTTTGTCTATCTTGTCCTATGCTTGGCCCAGCAATTCTAAATGCTGAGAGCCCTTGTGTGCGAACTTTGGCCTGGCCTGTACATGTGAGTGGATTTGTAAAATAATTTTTGTACAGAGCACAGTGGCATTAAACTTATATTCTGATTACAACATCAAATAAAAAAGTGAAATATTATCAGTTGATCTTAATATATATTTACAATATATATTGGAAATCTCACCTATATTAACACGTTTCCAACTTTGAAATTACAGAAAAGTACACTACTACCATTGAAAATATTTAAATTATAGAAAACATTGTTTTTCATTAGTTTGTCAACTTATTGTGATTGTGAAACAATAAGAACTTTTTGGTTTTTTAAACAAGTTAGAAAATGTACAGTACACAAGGTGTAACATTGATAAAAAAATAAGAAATTTGACAAACAAGAGGAGACCATTCAGTCCATCTAGCTGGATTGTTTAGCTAATAGCTAAGCTATCCTAATATATCATCCAAATTCTTCTTAAAGGTTGTCAAGGTTTCTACTTCATCTCCATGTCTCTGTAGTTTTTTCCAGAGCCCCACATCTCTTTGTGTAAACAAGTACACACTGGCTTCAGTCTCAAATGCACTTCCCCTTCATTTCCACTGATGTTCTTGAGTACGTGATTCACCCATAAGCTGAAAGAATTTTGCTGGATCTACTTTATCAATGCCTTTGAGAGTTTTAAATACCTGAATTAGGTCCCCACGCGGTCTTCTCTGCTTGAGACAAAACAGGATTGATTTTTAGGTTTTGGAATTTGGTTAATTGTTTTGATAGCTGGAGTGTTTTTTTATTAACTTCATCAAAGAGACATTCTTCTTTTTAAATATTGTTTTCACAGTGTGTGTGACAAGTGGTAGAGGTTTGCTTAGACCACTTCACCACTTGATTGTACAAGCATCATCTTCAGGCATAAGCTGCAGGCCTGCACAACCCAGTGGCTGTTTCAATAGCTTGGACTGCCTACAGAGGATTGGTTTGCCAAAAGGAGTGGCTATCTGACATGTAAAAGGCAAAAATCCTCAGTGCAAAATATACACATTTATGTGTATGTGTATGTGTGTATATAAATATACACACTTCTCTTCTTCAATCTAAATTTAAAATGGTAAACCAATCCATAATTGAAATCATAAAGAATGTTGCTCTGTTTGTGTAAAGGATGGGTAACATGTTAGAGAGACTTGCCCATGTTGGACTCTAAGGGTGAAAGGATTTAGTTTTATTACATCTACTTATAATATTGTGTAATGTCCAATAGCGGGCTAGGAGCCAGTTGGCATTAATCACCAGAGCTGTGACTTTCTCTAACTTGGCTATAACTTACCACACACTATAAACCCTGCAGAGCTTATCATTTTAGGATTACTGTTAACTGGAAGTTTTGTTTTCTTTGCCTGCATTGTAAACTTGCCATATTTGAATTATAATGTTAATGGACTTTTATTGTCAAAATGTATTCATGTTGGTCAACCCGAAATTTCTGTTTTACTGGGTGTTCACCTTAATTAATGTGTTCATGTATGTAAATGATGTATGGCTTAATTTTTTCTGTTATTGTAATATAGCTGGAAACTCGTGAAAACAATCTCAGTCTGCACTTAGAGGTAAATGCCATACAAAGATAACTATATTACTAGAGGAGATAAATGTTCAATTGGGAAATAACGGGGTAAATGTGTTTAAAAAAATCTGATAATGGCAAGTGCTGTAATATAAACACTACAGTTACTGAAACATAACATCCAAATAAAAAACTGAAGTTAAAGACAGATTCAATATACATCAATAATAATTTACAAATGCACAAACGTATTCCAATTAATATGAGTGGTGGCTGATGAATGTTTAAAACATTTTAACAAAATATATCAACCTTCAAGGAGCTAATACAAAATAATGCACAACTACAAAAAAAAGAAGAAAATTAGTTGAGAGTGTCATTACCCAACCTCTACTTCTTGCCCGATTTGCATCATGCATGTGCACGTATCTCACGCAACACATTCACATACACTGCATCATTTTTTATGATGCTGCCTAAACTGCCTTGTGCATCTGCAGGCACTGAATACTGAATATAAGCCATTGTTTATAGCTGTTTGATAAAGAAGCACAGGTCACACAGACCAAAAATATTATTGATATATCTGGTAATATAATTCACTGGCATTGTACTCTTGATTTACTTCACACTGTCTGTACTACTAAGATTGAAAAACCAGCTACTGGTTTTAAGAATAAGCATGAAGGAACATAGTGAGAAAAGAAGCCCTGGTCAAAACCAAAAAGATACAAGAGATTTAACAATGGCCTATACGTAAGGCAAAAGCCGAAGGTGAAACACTCGCCGAAAAAGTAAAATAAAATGCCATGGAAGAAAATCAGAAAGAGCAAAAAAGGTTTGTTTTCTTTTAGGATACTAATTCCAATTCCATTGGAAAGAGATCGACAGAGACATTAAGGTTGACCTTTTATCCTATCATGCTAGTGATGTCACGTGCCACTATTTTAAGGGCTAGGCTGAGACCAGGGTGACGAATAATCAAATATCCCCCAAGATAGTGACACATGCAACAATCTGAAAATGGCAAAAGAATTTTTTTTTTCATAATTATATAAACAAAAGAAAGATGATCCAAATAGATTCTACAAGGATAAAAACCCATAATGGACCGAACAAATGATTAAATAACACACAACAAAAGACAAAACAGAATTAATTCAAGGAGTACCACACAGCCCTGCTGTAGTTAAACTAGGATTAAATTGACTAATTGTTAACACCAAAAAAAATCTCATCTTTTAAAGTACAACTGGAGAGATTTATTTAATATAGAAAAATGATTCTGAACTATCGTAAAAATCATAAAATAACCCACATCCTAAATGCTGAAGAATGTAATTTAATGTCAGCCTTCATAAAAATAGTTCACTTGTAGAATGCAAATCAGGCAGGGGTGTAACACAGAGGGTATAGCACTGTTTTTCAAATACCATGTTTAACATACAGTTTCAGCAGGTAGTAATGCCAAATAGCACAAATAATATGTGATAAACCAAATACAGTATGAAGAGAAACAATTAACATAAAGAAACAGTCAAGGTCATTAACTTCATTTAGGCCAAATGTAGTGATCTTAATTTATAAACCAAAATGGCTTCTCAGTGTAGGAGGAAATTATTATCAATGTGCCTTGATGTTGCTTTTGTGTTTAGCTATGTGATGTCTGACAATGCAGAAAGTTTTACTAACATAAGACAGGTGACATAGACATTATAGTAAGTACTGTAAATGGCGCCTATCGTAATGCAGTCTAATCTCAGTGAGTGTAATTTTTACTGTTCATTTTCAAGTCCTAATGTACCACCTTTTAATTCTTGCAATTGAATTTATTGGGATTTGGACTGGGATGAGAGAAAACAAAAAGGGGTAAGCTGTCCACTGCATCTTATGGGGGCACACGTCTGGTAAGAGAGCTTCTGCGCTGATTCTTTATCGATGCATGCCCTGGAGTGATGAAGAAAGAGAGAGAGAAAGAAACAGAGCAGAAGAAGGGGGATAATGAAAAGGAGGGAATTAGAGGGCTGATGCTGATGGTGTAAAGTAGGTGCAAAAAGTAGTGTATGCTGTAGGACAAAGCATAAGAGAGGTGAAGTTTAGAAAAGAACAAAAAGTGTATATTTTTAATTTAGAGATGTGCCTTATGATTCCAAACAGCAGGATACAGGGGGGGTCAGGTATTATTACAGCATCACAGTGTTTTGAATTAATCCAGTGTGGGTTAATATGGGGCTGTATTGAGGAATATAAATTATTAATCACATAATAGCTGACGTTCGAACCACTATAAAAAGCAAATGAATTAAAAAATGTTTTAGTACTTTAAAATACCTCAAAGGAAATGATTGGCATATTTTGAGTACATAAGGGTGCAAATTAATGGTTTATGACGTGGTGTTAGAAAATCCCTGTTGGCAGGCAAGGCATGTTTGAAAGCTATGTTAATCCATTTCTTAGAGTAACCTCATTAAGAAAACACTGCTAACGTGATAAAATTGTGATGATTAGAAAAAATGTTGTGTAAGCAAAACAATTTGAAAAACCAGCAAATTGTCCATCAAAGTTTTCAGGTCAAAACTTGAAGCATGAAGAAGGCTTTCTGTAGAGTGATAATTAAAAAGATTTATCTAACACAACAAGGATAGCTAATTAGGAAATTGCCCTATAATCATAATTAAGTGTAAAAGATCGTTTGGAATCACAATTGTTTAATGTTGTTTTTTTTTTTTTTTTCTTAACCTGAAGAAGCAAATCAACATTACACACCAAAGCTATAAAGATTTTTGTTAATAAAGGAAAATCCAGGCAGTTTAATTTGTTGTCACCA
This sequence comes from Polypterus senegalus, assembly GCF_016835505.1. Taxonomy (NCBI): domain Eukaryota; kingdom Metazoa; phylum Chordata; class Cladistia; order Polypteriformes; family Polypteridae; genus Polypterus; species Polypterus senegalus. Next base: position 39,416,763 of record NC_053155.1, read on the forward strand.
CACCACTCTTCAGATGAGAAAGATAACATGAGAGAAGTATTATTGGTTCATCAAGGTAGTCATATTTTATTGCATTCACATGATAGTTTAAGGCATTTAGAGAATTTAAGAAACTTCTTAATCAGACTACATTTCTTCTCCAGAAATTAAAAATCCCTTGAACATTTTTGATGATATCTACTCAGAAAATTACAAAGATCCATGTACATAGGTAATGGGGATATATATTTTGGTTATGCTGTTGGCACACAATGAAATTTAGAAACACTAGTTGTTATAAAATAAGTACAGTATTTTAAAAAAAATCGCTTTTCTTAAATTAGTTTTCCTACCTGCAGTAAAATGTATCAAATTTTTAGGAATAAGCAACACGGTGGCGCAACAGGTGGCATTGCCACCACACAAATCTAGATTGGTCTGTGTGGAATTTGCATGTCCTCCCCATCTCTCCATGGGCTTTCCTCCTACATCTCCCAAGACATGGCCTTTGTATGACTGTCATTGTGGGTGTATGAATGACTTGCCCCTGCATTTAACTGGTTCCATGTCCTAGACTGCTTTCTTCCTTCACATCTACTGCTGCTAGAATAGTCTTTCTCCTGTGGAACGACTAGAATCTTTCCCAAAATAAGGAGTAGCATTGCACATGTACTTTGTCTCCAAATGTGCCGCAATCCAAAAATTTATGCCAAGTTTGTCAGGCTAGGTTGAGATGTATTGCAAGAAAGGATAACGGATCTTCATTGGAAACAGTTTCTAATCAACAGTAACACGTTGCCCTGAGTTGTAACTGAAAACACAGTTCTCAACAAAACATTGCCAGATGTCTGGGATTGCAGCAAATCTGCCATTTTTCACACATTCTCCATGAGTGTCTGTGTTGTCAAAGTGCTAATGCCATATGATAGTCTGATAGCAGTCACGGGGCATCGTATCATTGATTGTCAGTACAACAAATAGCTTTGACCAGGCATCAACCATAGCACCAACTGTGGTCATTGCTGCTCTTGTGAAAAGAATGGACATAAACGCCATGAACTCAGGAGAGACAAGTTCATTGTACCACGTGAACGTGACTGAGAGAATAAAACTGAAAAAAAAAACCACTAACTTTTAAGTACCAAAAATTTACAATGGGTGTTACAGACTCAAATCAAATGTATGTTTTTATTCTATAGTAGAATCGGTAAGAGCAGCTCACTACACACAAATAAGACCTGGAATTGAACCCACAACCTCTTGATTTAGAAGAAACCATTCTCAACTCAAAACCAGCCATTGGAGGGATAGTTGAGCTTCAGGTTTTACACATTGACAGCACCATGTAAATTGGATAATTTCTTCAGTTATAGTCTTGAATAAAGGTGCACTTGTTTTGTTAGACCTTTTGTGAAAGAGTTTATTTGACATTTAGACTTCAGTCTTAACACATTATACACTTCATGTCAACATGTTGTCAATTATTACTATAACATGAAAAAAAAAATTGTTTTAGTTATGTGTTAACATTTCTTGTCTCGCATTTTCCTGTCATCCTACATTTACCCAGATTGTTGAAGACACAGAACACACATGAAATGTATGTATTCCATATAACAATATATTATTTACCCTAAACAGTTCTGGACACCTCACACCCAGATAAACAGACAAGTTGGGAGAACGTCAGCTGTGTTGGTGGGGGATGGGATAGCAGGCTGCTTGTGCTGATTGACACATTTACAAAACAAAGACGCTGATGAAGAGGTGTGAATTAATTTAAGTTGGCCATGAATGACAAGTTTTTTTGTAGGCTTCAGGGATTCTAGTGTTAAATGTGACAGAAACACTTCAGTGCTGAATCCAGAGGATAATAAGGTAGCTTATATATTTAAAGTCAATAAAGAAATGCCTGCATCGACTAATTCTACCATTGATTTTTTTTTTTTTTTCAGAAATACGTAATCATTCTATGGTTAATTTAAAGTAAAGTAAATGAATTAGTAGTGAGCAGCTTTTCTTGTTTTTAAAATATATCTGCATTAACAAATTCTACATTTTGATAATTACTGGTTATTATTTTTCCCTACATAATGCCTACTTGCTTTATATTAAGTCTAAGAAAATCAGCTACTAGTAAAAATAACTTTAATTTAATAAAACATGCAGGCTGTTTTTGACATGGCCTATTAATTTTATATTATTGTTGATGTATTTCTATTTTTCTGGTTTTAATTAGGCAGTGTAACAGCACTAGCAGCAAATACACTCACTGGCCACTTTATTAGGTACACTTGTTCAACTGTTGGTTAATGCAAATATCTAATCAGCCAATCACATGGCAGCAACTCAATGCATTTAGGCATGTAGACATTATCAAGATGACCTGCTGAAGTTCAAACCCAGCATCAGAATGGTGAAGAAAGGTGATTTAAGTGACTTTGAATGTGGCATGGTTGTTGGTGCCAGATTCAGAATATGGTATTTCAAAACTGTTGAATTGCTGGGATTTTTATGTAAAAACATCTACAGAGAATGGCCCAAGAAAGAGAAAATATCCAGTGTATGGCAGTTCTCTGGGTGAAAGTACCTTGTTGATGCCAGAGGTCATAGAAGAATGGCTAGGCTGGTTCCAGCTAATAGAAAGGCAACAGTAGCTCAAATAGCCACACACAACAAGTCGAACCTTGAAGCAAATGGGCTACAGCAGCAGGAGATCATACTGGGTGCCACTCCTGTCAGCTAAGAACAGGGAATTGAGGCTACAATTCCCACAGGTTCATCAAAATCACACAAGAGAATATTGGAAAAATGTTGCCTTGTCTGACAAGTCTCTATTTCTGATGTGACATTCGAATAGTATGATCAGAATTTGGTGTCAACAAGGTGAAAGCATAAAACCATTCTGCCTTGTTTCAGGCTTGTGCTGGTGGTGTAATGGTGTGGGGGATATTTTCTTGGCACATTTTGGACCCCTTAGTACCAACTGAGCATCATTTAAATCCCTAAGCTTACCTGAGTATTGTTCCTGATCATGTCCATCCTTTTATGACTGCAGAATACTTATCTTCCGACGGCTACTTATAGCAGGATGATGTGCCATGTCACAAAGCTGAAATCATCTCAAACTGGTTTCTTGAACATGACAATGTGTTCACTGTACTCAAATGGAATCCACTGTCACTAGGTCTCAATCTAATAGAGCATCTTTGGGATGTGGTGGGAAGGGAGACTTGCATCATGGATGTGCAGCCAATAAATATACAGGAAACTCTGTAATGCTATCATCGAAAAACCAAAATCCCTGGGGAATGTTTCCAACACCTTGTTGAATATATGGCATAAAGGATTAGATAGATAGATAGATAGATAGATAGATAGATAGATAGATAGATAGATAGATAGATAGATAGATAGATAGATAGATAGATACTTTATTAATCCCAAGAGGGAATTCACATAATCCAGCATTTACTCCCCCGGGTGGAATTGAAGAGTCGCATAGTGTGAGGGAGGAACGATCTCCTCAGTCTGTCAGTGGAGCAAGACAGTGACAAAAGTCTGTCACTGAAGCTATTCCTTTACCTGGAGATGACACTGTTTAGTGGATGCAGTGGATTCTTCATGATTGACAGGAGTTTGTTTAATGCCCGTCGCTCTGCTACAGATGTTAAACTGTCCAACTTTACTACTACAATACAGCCTGCCTTCTTAACAAGTTTGTCCAGGCGTGAGGCGTCCTTCATCTTTATGCTGCCTCCCCAGCCCACCACCGAATAGAAGAGGGCACTCACCACAACCATCTGGTAGAACATCTGCAGCATCTTATTGCAGATGTTGAAGGATGCCAACCTTCTAAGAAAGTATAGTCGGCTCTGACCTTTCTTACACAGAGCATCAGTATTGGCAGTCCAGTCCAATTTGTGATCCAGCTGCACTCCCAGGTATGTCTGTGGTCTGTACCCTCTGCACACAGTTACCTCTGATGATCACAGTGTCCATGAGAGGCCTGGGCCTCCTAAAATCCACCACCAGTTCCTTGGTCTTGCTGGTGTTCAGGTGTAAGTGATTTGAGTCACACCATTTAACAAATTATAGCAGTTCTGAAGGTACAAGGGTGTTCAAACCTGTATTAGCAAGGTGTATATGTTCACAGTCTTTTTACTTCTCGTCTAGACTATTGCAATTCACTCCTCTTTGGTCTCTCTAATAAATTTCTCCATAAGCTTCAGCTAGTCCAGAATTCTGTAGCTTGCATCATTACTCGAACCTTATCTATTCACCATATTACTCCGGTCTTGCAGCAGCTTCATTGGCTCCCAATTAAGTTTCAAATTGATTTTAAAATTCTGCTGTTAACATTTACTGTAAGACCATTCATAACCTCGCCCCTCCATCCATCTGACCGTCCCTCTCGCCTGTCTAACCACCATGGGGAGAAGAGCATTCAGCTGTTCCACTCCCAAGCTCTGGAACTCACTACCTACTTAGCTTAGAATTATCAAATCATTTATAACCTTCAAATGTAAACTTAAAACCCATCTGTTTATAATGGATTTTTCTCTATGATTACAATGGCTTTGTTTGGTTTTACTTTTTATATTTTCTGTATTTTCTGATGTTTATAACATATTTTTTTATTTATTTATTATTTTTTCTGTGTCCTTGAGTTCTTAGAAATGCACCTTGTATAAATAAAATGTATTATTATTATTATTATTATTATATATAGTTATGCACTGCTTAACGTTCACAAAACGTTCTGGAAAAATAGGATATTGTGTGAATGCCAAATTATATACGATACTGTGGTTTATCTATTTTGACTAAATACAGGGATTCAATCCCAGGATGCTAATGTCCCATCCTGTATGGTGTGAGGCAGGATGAACAGGGAAACACAATCCTACCCTCCTCGGGCCTAATAAGAAACCAAACTTCTTATTCAAAAATACCAAAGCACTAAGTCACATTACTGCAGTCAATAAACATAATATACTTTTTAAGTTTTGAAAGTTCTATCTGTAATCTCAGATAACCAGCAATTGCATGGCACTGACCTTTATGCAGTCACATAGATGACATCATGTGCCATATATTCTCTGCATGGTAGGATAGCAACAGCAGAGCAGCCATTAGAGGAAAATACCACAAAATGGCGGCACCTATTGTAAGAGCTTTAATAATTCCATCTATTACAAAAAACTCTCATGGTGACAATAAACATTAAATTTGGGTTCTCCAGTGTTAACCCTTTGAACCTACTAGGCCATCCACATTGTGTTATACAGTATATCCAAAAATTCATTATAGCGGCCCACATATCTATTTTTATAACCCTGCTGGCCTGAATAGAGGTCTATGCATAGCTGTTATACAATGATACTGTTACGCTACACTACTGTGTAAATCTTGTGGTCTACTGCTATAGAAGCACAATCCCGAAAGGTCACTCTACCAATCTACCATTACAATCCAGCTGGCCAGCATACCGGGCTTCAATATATTAGACTACACACACAATATAATGCAATCTAGCTATGATGTTACACTACTTTTTGCAGATAAGTTTTGCAGATATTTTTTGCAGCAGGTTATTTTTGTTTTTGCTTGTAAGTTTCCAGAAGGAAATGGAAGGGTTTCTGCTGTACTTTAGTGTGAGAGCACCTCAAAACAATAGATAGAAGAGAGAAGTACAAGCAGGCAAAGAGAATTGTTTCCCTTCTTCTTTATGGGAGGTTTGTAGCCTTTCTGAGTTCATTTTAGTACACCTGTGTTACTGCTGTCAAACTCCCCACCTGCCACTGTCTCCTGGAGCAGATAGCAGTGGGAAGAAAAGACTAAATTGAGTCGGTTGGTAAAAGTACTCCAAAAGAGTGCCCCCTGCAGGGGATCGAGAGGGTTTCCCATGATGGCATTCAATTTTGCCATCATCTTCTTTTCCACAACAGCTTAAAGTATGTCCAAGTGTGCTGGAGTAGGCTTTCTTGATAGATTTTGTTCAGCCATTCTGTATCTTTTGAGCTCAAGTTGCTTCCCCAGGAGACCACAGTTTAGAACAACACACTGGCTACTATGGACTGATAGCTTGCTTCACACATCAAAAGACCTCAGTCTCCTTAGCAAGTGCAATCTGCTCTGGCCCTTGTTGTACAGCACCACTGTGTTGTCAGACCAGTCTAGTTGTTATTATGTGGACCCCCAGGTACCTGCAGCCCTCCATCACTTCATTCTCCGAATGGTGACTGGTCTCAGAGACTCCTTGGCATGCCGGATGTCCACCAACAGCTATTTTGTCTTGCTCATGTTGAGTTGCAAGGTACTTGTCCCTGTACCACAAGGCAAAGTCCTTCACAACCTTCCTGCACTCTGTCTTATCTAAATTATCAATGGGATTCTGTTGTGTAGAGAGGTAAACAGGAAGGGTGACAGGACAGTTCTCTGAAGTGCGCCAGTATCTCACACCACCATTTCTGACACACAGTCCCTCAGCCTCACAAAGTGCTGTCTGTTGGTCAGGTAGTCCATGATCTAGGAAACTGTGGGGACATCAAGATTTAAAGCTTTGAGCTTTTTCTTAGATGAGGCAGGATGGTTTTAAAGGCACTGGAAAAATGAAAGAACATTATTGTTTACCTCTGTCAAAAGGATCAAGTAAAATTTTATTCACACTTGATTGACACTTGTGTTTCAACAAGTGGGACTCCAGGAATGTGATTTGCTGTGCAGGACAGTGTACTGCTATGAACTACACTTTCTTTATATATATTTTTCTGTTATAAAAATTATTTATTAAATTTTATGCACAATTTACCACTTAACAGCTTCCATCTGTGCTACTGTATTCCTGAAGTACTCATTTTAAAGTAACAGCTGGTCTCTATCTTACTTACTCCTTTCATAACTTAAACACTTCTATCATTTGTATTTTTTTGATTAAGGTTCTCCAATGCTTTCTCATAGATTCTATTCCACAAACCTGGAATTAGTCTAGCATCTCTTCTTCTTGTATGTCTAAATCAACTCCTGATGTGTCAAGTGCATTTAAACTTCCCTAGACTTGTACTTGATACACCATGCCACGGTATGTATATCACCAGGCTATTTAGTGTTCTTAACTGACTGTTTACCCTTTCTGGTTCCAAGGAGTGACAAGTCTATTTTCAAATTCCTACTCTATAACTTCAAAATTCCAAGTTTTCAGGGGAATTCCTAAGTACACCGGTATATCCAATACATTACAGATTTATTACAATTACATTTTTTAGCACTCTTAGATAATTATTATCCAGTGCTGATGGATCTATTAAATGTTAACCTTTTTATTTTTAGTAAAATAGTTAGCTTTCACACTAGTCACAGTACAGAAGTGGCCCTGACTTGTGTTGTAAATCTGAATATCACAATTCACCTAACTTAAAATAATTCTTAGACTTTATCCTAATCCACTTACACATTTTTTTTTCATGGATCTCTCTCCATATACACATTGTCATTTATGTTCCTTAGGTTTACCTGGCACCTTCCTCCATATGCTTTGCTAATGGCTTCCTGTCTTTTCTTTAGCTATGGATATGGACGCCAGTTTCTCTCTTTGTTTCTGTCTCAAACTCTGCTTCTGTTAGACTTTTCAAAGCTTGTTCTCACCTCTCACTCACAACTTCTCTGTCTTGGCTTCATTGCACTATACTTGCCTGTCGATGTAAGTCATCCTCGCTTCTTCCTTTTGCAATTGGTGATCTTACATTTTTTTATCTAAATCTTTTGGAGCTGCTTACCTCTTGAATTAATGGTGCATCCTTAACAACCATTGAGAATTGGGCCACCTCAGTTTCCACAATGATAATTTGATTATTTGGGGGCCTTCAGCATAACAGTGCATTCCTAGGATCCCCACTGGAAAAATAAATAAATCACTGTCCTATTGATAGTGTGAATCTCAGCACCACTGACCGCTACAATGGGTAGTGTGCCTTCTCTCCTCCTTGATCAATTTCTTCTATCTAAAGGGGTGTTTTTTAACATGTACTGATGTTTTCATGGTTATGTCTGGTTTATTGTAACATGTAATGTACTTGCAAATGTATTTAATAAAAACTTTATACAAAAAACATTTCTATGTTGTGTTTAACAGCTTGGATGTAAGCACAACCATTGCCTCAATTTGGCCTCTATGGCATTAATTCGGGGTTTACATATGTAAGCCAGTTTCCAAATTGTACATATATATATATATATATATATATATATATATATATATATATATATATATATATATATATTATAATTGCAATTAGTTTATTACAATTAATTGCATTTTAAATACTGCAAATGAAATCCCAGTTATTCAGACAGACTGGTATCTAGTCCAGGTTTGGTTATAAATAAGTGACAATTCATGTTCAGAATGTGGACAGAATGAGAATGTCAGAATTAAAGTATATTCAGTTAAATATAAAATTGGTTTAGAATATACACAAAAACCTAAAAGGACTGTGATCAAAATGAAATACCATTTTCTTAGAGAATAATGTGTCGAATAACTGTCATACTCTATATTCATCTTGCAATAGTTGTCAGGGTTTTGATGATTTATTGTATTGTATTATTTTTGAACTTTTCTTTAGACACCTTGTTAATATCCAACTTATGTTGCATTGTGGTTTCAGTCTAGGGATGCTTCCCCCCACTGCGTTGCCATTGCACATGTGTCAATTAAGAATGTATTACACACCATCTCATTTAAGAGAGATTGGCTGAGGTTATTCTTAGTCCGAACTTTACTTAAAAACCCTGGAAATACTTTTTGTAAAAATAAATAAAGTAGGATTTTACTTAAAAATACAAGTTTATTATCTGCCTCATTTGCTCTCTCTTCCGATGCTTTTTTGATTTGGTCTAGTGTTAGAGAATGTGATATTATTATATAATAGAAGTAATCAAGAATGTTAAAATTCGTGTCAGTTCTCTTTCTTTCTTTTTTTCTAAGATGTTTTTAAAATTATTTTCTGAATAATAAGTGCAGAATAGAACTGTGATTTTTATTATTTTTATTTTACTTGAAATTCTGATCTCTGTAACAGTTTGTCTAAACACAGAAAGAGGAAGTGTTAGTAGAGACAGAAAACAGTTTTACAGAGAGGGGATTTTTCCTGCAGTCATAATAAGCAGAAATTAACTTTTTTTGCCGATGAGTCGGATTTAGAGGAAGGTATACCCCTACCCAGCCAAATGATCCTTTTTCCTTGACAATTCACGTGCTTAAGAATGAAATGCTTGACCTTTACATTTGCTCACATAGTCAATCAAATGACATTGGACAGAAAGGGGCTAGGGGTGCTCAACTTGGCCCTGACAAGCTTTAAACAGTCAGCACCTTAAAGTGGAAGTACTGAATTAAAAAAGAACCAAGAAGAAGGTGAAGAAAAAGAACACAGTCACCAAGAAAACCCATGCCATGAGATGCAGCAATGTAATCTTAAGAGTATGACAACTCCTGAAAAAGCTACTATTGGCAATCTAAGACACTCGTTTACTTTTGTTTTTCCTTCCACTTTTGGTAATTTAAGAATATTTAAGAACTTTAAAGAGTAGGATAATAGAATAAAAATGTATTAGCTGCTCGCTTAATTTTTTTTTTTTTGTTGCCACCTGCGGTATAAAGAGGAGACATCCTGTAACAGGAGAAGTGAAGCACAGTAGCAGTCTGGGTTGGGTGTGATTCGGTCTCCACCAGAACCTACTTAGTTCAAGTTTTAATTGGACTCCCACTTGAGTTACAGTTATGATTTATCTTCAAACTTCTGCCACATAACAATGTAACATAATAAACTACCAATAATATATCTCTTTTATGGAAAGAAGTTCCCACTTTTTATAGTTTGTATTTTATCTTGTTACTTTAAATTGTATTAGTCAGTCATTACCCAACCTGCTATATCCTAACACAGGGTCACGAGGGTCTGCTGGAGCCAATCCCAGCCAACACAGGGCACAAGGCAGGAACAAATCCCTGGGCAGGGTGCCAACCCACCGCAGTAAATTATATAATTTTTTGCATTATAAAGTGCCTTGGTGATGGCTTGGTCTTTAAAGGGCACTACAATATATACAGTAAAATACAAAATGGTTTATTTAAATGTGTGGGGTAGAAAAATGTTATACATTTATGCATGGCTATTGTTCTGTTCCCACTGTACACTGTTGCATTCACCATGAACAAGGATAGATAGGCTTGTATGGGAAAAAATAACTTAGATTTTTATGGAATAACAGAAAATGTCGATAATAGCAATAACTTACTCAGTGTGAAGAGGAAAAAACAGATAATAAAGTAGAATAGATTATAAATAAACATGATTGAAAATTCAAGAACCTGCATGTAGAAACATCTGTGCTTTTAAATTGAGCCATTGTTACATTTTATTTTATAAAAGCATTGTTCATCTATTCAGAGCTTGCCTTCCTTTAATACAATATCCTAGGGTGACTTGCAAAACTGAATTGCTTGATAGCTATTTTCCATCATAACCAATTTTGGAGGAATACAAAATTAGTCAAGTGTGAAATATCTCCTCATATTTTACCACTGGAACATAATATTGAATACGCCTACTTCTGCTGAGTATTTATGGCTCATGAAATCTAACAATGTTTGAACCTTACGTGCCTTCCAACTTAGTCTGGTTATAATATCGCCTCAGCTAATTGTCAAATCTTGAGCTGCCAGAAGCATTTCTACCTTCTTGAATGAAATCTAATGCTGCAGAATTGTGTTTTTCCAGCATGCATCATTTGTTGCTTAGTTAAAGCAGAATATATGCACAAAAACACAGAATACATATACTGAGCTTTCTATGAATTTTATACTTTCAAGATGATTATATATTTGTTTTAATTTCCCTGAGTCGTTAAAAGTTTTTTAAGTTTAAAATGTATGTTATAATTAGCATACAAAATATTATGAAGCCATTAAGTTATATGTCTGCCACAAAGTGTGTTGGTGTAAAAGAACACTTGGGAGCAAAGCTTGATGTATCTACCCACACTCATTTTAATTTACACTTGGCAGTATCACTCCTACAGGCTGATGTGTCCACTGTTTCTGCTCAAGTTAAACAAAAAAGAAAAGAGAAAGAAAATAAAGGGCAACCTTTAATACTGAAGTATATTTCAATGTGTGCCCAGCAATGAAACACAATCTGAAATGTGGTCTCAGAACAGCCTGAGAATTGAAATTACTTCATACATTCATGATATGCCCCACGTTGTAAACAGTTGTTTTTACCAGTAAATTGTATTGCATTTATAAAAGAAGCGTGTAAAAAAATGGAAGAACACCCCCATAGCTGTCTAACAAAGTCAATTAATAATTAATTGTGTCAGGAAGATTTGGCAAGCCTAGTTGAGATAACAACACACAATAATGTGCAAACAGAAGGAGATATAGGAAGGGGGAAAAAGAGATGTTCTTTTTTGAAACGACAAAATAATAACATTTCATATGTGGGGGTTTTCTCATACTGGTGAGTCAGGAGGCACCAGACTATAAAAAACTGAAGTGATATCAAACCTGAATACATGGGGGCACCTGAAGAAAACCTTCCAAAAAAAAAAAAACACTTGGCAGAGCTTACAAAGTGACTGAGCTATCGTACTGCACACTTTTCTTTAAGTTATGTAAAATCTAAATGATCTAAATATACATTCTCATAAAATATGACAAGACTGCTAAATTGAACAAATCTGTGCTACTGCTATCATTCTGAGAATAATTTGGTTGTAAGGAACATGGTTGCCCTGTGGTCATCACGTTTGACTCTGGGACTTAGCTCCCTCGGTTGGAATTCTACACCTAGTATTTGTCCGTGTATTGCAGAGTTTCCATATTCTTCTTGTGTATATGTTTCCTCAGTGTACTTTGGCTTACCTATCACATTCTACAGAAGTGTGTGGTAGGTTAATTGGCCATTTTAAATTGACTCCACTTGATTGTGTGTGTATGTGAGTGTATGATTGCACCCTGAGATGAGGGCACCCTGTCAAGGATTGATGCTGGCTTTGTACTCAATGCTGTCTGACATAGATTAAGTGGATTTAAGAAAAAAAAAATCATGAGAAACTCTACAAAAGCAACAACTTAGAATAGGATTAAAACACTAAATTTGTGATCCGTGAAGAAGTAACCGCAGCCTTTTCTTGTGTTGTAGTTTTAAGTAAACACCAATTAAACCCTTCACATTCCATCGACTTTGACTGTCAAATATTTTAACTTTTACTCTGTTGTTTCTGCCATATGCAGCAATGTAAATGAAATAAACTTTTTCAGTCAAGCATGAGTATATGAGTCAAGCCAATAATATCTTTGCTGGTGAAAGGTTGAGCATCCCAAATCCGAAATGCTCCAGTTCCAAAACTGAAACCGCTGTTATTCATCTACAACGACTGTTTGACTTGATGTAAGGTTAACAGAATTGGCAGTTACGTTTGTGAAAATGTGAATTAGCATTTCAAGTAAACAATGTGTCACACCCTGTGTAAGAGCCAATCTTAGAAAGTTAACGCTTTAAAATAAACTCATACTAGTGTTTGCTTAATTTGTATAGTCTTTTACCCCCTGTAAGGTAATATGAGATAGAACCTCCTTGCTACAACTAAGATACAGTGTGTTAACTGAGTCAGTTGTTGTTTAAAATAGGTGGTCCCAGTGCTAGCGGGGACTCAAACACCCATTTACAAAATAAAAATGGGTTTTCTCACAATCTAGAAATGGTTCAACTGTGTAAGCAAACTTAAAGAAATGAAATAAGAATTTTAAGCTTTAAACGGAACCTTTCTTTGCCATATCAATTTTTTTTAAACAAAGATAATTTGTCTGTGGAATCATTTCATCATGTCAAGCTATTGCTGAATCCCATTTTGCAAATTAGAGCTTATAAACTTGGATCATTTTTGGGTAAGCGCAGCTACACCCTGTCTAAAGTGAAACTGAGTGCTGTTAAAGACAGTTGATAACGAAGAGCTACAGGAGATGCAGATTTCAGTAGTCAATACAACAGTAACAACAACAACAACATTTATTTATATAGCACATTTTCATACAAAAATTGGTGATTCTAAATTGTGCTTGGTGTGTGGGTGTGTTTGTGTGTGTCCTGCGGTGGGTTGACACCCTGCCCGGGATTGGTTCCTGCCTTGTGCCCTGTGTTGGCTGGGATTGGCTCCAGCAGACCCCCGTGACCCTGTGTTCGGATTCAGCGGGTTGGAAAATGGATGGATGGATTTTCATACAAAAAGTAAGTCAAAGTGCTTTACATAATGAAGAACAGAAAAATAAAAGACACAGTAAGAAAATAAAATAAGTCAATATTAATTAACATAGAATAAGAGTAAGGTCCAATGGCCAGGGTGGACAGAAAAAACAAAAAAAAAACTCCAGACGGCTGGAGAAAAAAATAAAATCTGTAGGGATTCCAGACCATTAACAACACCAGTAAAAGCTTAGACGAGGCAGTACAACATCCATCTACTGACTGTATGTCTGAATGAATAGCTAAGGAAAATACAAACATGCCATTCCAGAATATAGCTGCAGCATTTTAACAGACAGTATATCACTAGACTTATTTCAATGCTTATCTGAATTCCATTTGCTGTTGTTATGCCATATACTGATGCATTCGCCAAAAAGGACAGAAAGATATCATAGCAGACACAAGCATTTCTCCAAAGAGTGGGGCCAAGTAGCTGCTGTGGTCTATGTGTGTGTGTGTGTGTGTGTGTCTGTCTCTTCTATCACCACACTCATTACAATGTACAAATTAATCAGTAAGCTTCAGTTACCTTGTGCTACTGAGGTCTGAATAGTTAGCAGCTATTTTATCCTTTAATTTTCTCCCAGTATCAAGTCTTTTGCTCAGTTTCTTTTCCTCCTACCTTGAAACCCCGGCAGTTCAAAGTACACAGACTAGAGGGATTGAGAGCAGGTGTTTTAAGAACAAATATTCCAAAATCCAAAAATATGTGCAATCCAAAATACTTCTGGTTGCCAGGCATTTCGGATTAGGGATGCACAATGTTTACTGACAAGTATTATCTATTGTAAGTGAAAAAGCTTCATTTCTCTGCTGTCTTCTGCTGTCAAAAAGTTCTAAATACGTGACCTAACTATTACAGAGACTTTATGCTTTTAGGTAGTATAGCTGTGTGCTCATTCAATTAACATTCTCTCACATAATTAACCAATAGCCTACTGTATTATACTATCAATAGCTGTTCTGTTTAGGAATGAAATGTTGAAAAAGTTTAAAACAGATATGTTTGGCCACAAAACTATGACAGGAATCTCATTACTCTAAGAAAATGTAATTTATGTTTGTAAAGGTCACTTGTAAGCCAAGCTAAAATGTATAGGCCAAACATCTTCACCACTTAAGATTCTGGCACCAGCCTGTCATGATTTTGAAAATAATGAGTGTGTGAAAATGGATCAACAATTGTGACAAATTCTGTTCATTTTTTTCTGTGTGCCTTGCTTTAAGAAAGAAATGACACAATGAGCATTAGATAATGAAAACAGGACAGTCAGCCTTTAAGAATCCCATTCCTAAAGGTCTGCGATGGTATTTTATCATGTTATCAGATCAGCTGTGATACGCTCCTAACACAAAAGGTACCAACAGACCTCTGAGGGTGTTTTCTTTATGGGCAATAGAAACAAATGCCAAAACCAGCCATGTTCCTGCTATCTGTAACCTTTTATCTATCTCACTGTCCATATTGTACCCTGTATATTGAGCCCTTACGACCTGTAATGGCAGGCTACTTGCTAACTGGGACGCCTTTACTTCCAAACCTTTACTTCAACCCAGTTTTACTACCAAGACAGGACTGTACAAGAGCATCCTCTTGTGTCCTTAAGGGACCACAGAATGGACAATCTAGCTTCTGGCCTTGATTCTATAATGATTTGGGTGATAATTTTAATTTCTTTCTGACCGTCACTTGGTTTTTTATTCTGTTTACAGGGTTTCAAAGTCCAAGGAATCTATTGGTAACATCTATTTTTTATTTCAAAGTGTTTCTAATGATGTGAAAAATAAATTATGTTCTTCTATGGTGCTTTATTGTTTACTTTTAAACGTGCTGCCACTTTTGTTGATTGTTGCCAGACATGATGATCAGGAGTTTGCAAGCATGATACAGCGTTATAAAAGTTAGCAAAAGGTCAACATTCGCCAGTCGTCTGAAATTTCAGTTTCCTCCTAAAGAAAAAATCTGAGTGATTATTCACTTTGTCACTTCTCTTAATTCTCTTTGTTTTCAAAACTGGCACTCCTGAATGCAGGCAGGATAGAATTAAGCTTTTTTAAAATTATATTTATTTGCATCAAAGTCAATAGCAGAAAATATGAACAATATAAAGAAATATACAACCTGGGTGGGTCAAGTTATTATTTAGTCACAGAATACAATTCCCAGCTGACTTTTTTTGTAGATCAAATTACATATCCTTAATTGAAAAATGTTTTTGCTATAGAGAGTCTAGCAGATTGGAACAGAGCTCCATGAAAATGACTGTTTTTAGTTTTACAAAGCAGTAGAGATTGAGGGAAAGGGTCCTCAAAAGTGTCCATTTTTGCAAATGAGCTGAGCTTTTTACAAAATTGTGAGAAAACCAGCAAACAAACTTAAAGAACACTTTCCTGAAAAAATGCCCAAAAACAAGAAGCTGCTCTCTTCTCCGTTCTCATCCAAAATAAGCACAAACATGAAACACTTAGCTTACTTTTTTCATCCCAGTTAGCAAAGCACCATGACACAAATCACAGAAATGTTACAGAATGTTACAGAATCATTATCAGAAGATCAAGGTTATTTTCCCATTGGGCATCAAAAGCTGCACTGCCCAACTATACAAAATACTATAAATCCTGTTTTGCCATACAGCTTTCCCAGAATACACTGCAGTCCTTTCCAGTATGTCAAGACTTTCAGGCTAAGGCTTATCACCTGAAATCTGTGATTTAAAAAGATTACAAGTATTCCCTATACCGATGGTATATTTAATTTCTCATAGTTTCCTGCACTTACATTTGTCACCAGTAATACATCATCCTGATTCATTCTATTTAGTAAATGAGATTATTACGATTCTCTTTTTTTGTTATTATAAACTTTTTTCCATTACTTTTCAAGGAGCACTTCCATGTAGTTGATGGTAACAGCACCACTGGAAATCCAAAAAAGCCAAAAGGTGCCTTAAAACAATGATTATGTTACTTGCAATCTGTGTTAGCTTAACTCTCAGATGTATACTATTTAATTTGATACAATTATTCTTTTTAAGTGATCTAGTTTAAGTGATGTTGTTTAATCAACTGACAGTCAACTCAATACAGTATTATGAACAAAAAATGTTTGCTCACAAACAAATTAAAGTGGCTATTCAAAGTGTTTAAAGCCCATTTATGTCACTGAAAATAGTCCTAATGGGCTTTAATCATGTGAATGCTAATAAGTCAGGATGCCAACTTGTTGAGTTGTTTCCACAACTTAAAGTGAATTCAGCTGTAGGATCTACCAAAGATTCCTTTTACCTAAAAATACAGATATCAAATCTACTTATCGTTATTCAATGACCCAAAAAAATGTGTGTTTTATGCAAAACCTACAGTGTTATTTCCACATTTAAAGATACTATTTTTCTGGCTTCCATGGAGGACTTGTGGTGTGTTGTGTTAGTTTTCCATAATACAACAAATTTAAGCACATAAATTAAATATTTTAATTGTTTTTATATTTTTTTCAAATGTAATAAAAAGATAAAATTGTTTTGCAATTTATGACTTGTATAATGTGAAGTGTTTCACTAATTTGCTAAATTCTTTGGAAAAAAATCAGAAAAAGTGCAGTAGATGGTGTGCAACAGTTAACTCTATGGTCTCACAACTACAAATCCTGGATTTGAATCCCAGTCAGGACACAATATGTGTAGAGCTTAAATGTTTTATCTGAATCAGTGAATTTTTATTTTCTTATCTGTCGCCTAAGTGAATCGGTATGTGTGTGTGAAGTGTTTTGCAATGAAATGTCAGTGTGAGCGACGGCTGAAGTCCATTTGAAGCCCTGGGCTGGTTTTCTATGGCATGTTGTCACTATTGTTAGACTTTCGATGACCTGCATTATATAAAGCACACATCCATTCAGTAGTACAAATGGTACCCGTTTTTGTATATACCGTGACCTTTAAAGAGTACAAGCCCCTTGGTGTAAGGAATGTGTGCAATTTTAATTTCACAAATGGTGTCAAGCGAGTAACAGTGTCCCCTTAGTTTCATTATAGTTCGACAACCAGGGTGTCGAGTTTGTCCCCCTCTGAGTCTGGAACATGCAACCCTTGAATTTCATAAGTGGCACCCCTCTGATAACTAATGAATTGGTTGGTTTTGATCATTGCTGGCTTTTCTCAGTGCCACATGGATAGACACCAGCACTGTGTGACCATAAACTGGATAAGCAGGATAGAACAAGGACAGCTATTTTTTTCAGGAAAGAGCACTCTATTTGTTATAGTAACTATAAGAAAATATTCAAACCTCTACACATTGTATTGTGTTGTATATTTAATTTTAAATTGACACATTTGCCAATTTTGCCCATCAGTCTAATAACCCATAATGACAAAATGAAAACATGTTTTTAGAAAGGTTTGCAAATTTATTAAAAATCAAAAACAGAAATCTCTCATTCATTATATTCAGAACCTTTGTTACTGCACTCCACATTGTGGTCAGGTGCAACCTGTTTGCTTTAATTCTCCTTGAGAAGTGTCTAGAACTTGATTGGAGTCCACCAGAGGCAAACTGAATTGATTGAACATCATTTAGAAAGCCACACAGTTGTGTATCTAAGAAATGGGGTTGGGGTTATTCTGAAGAAACAGTATGTCAAGAGTATTTTGCAAGTGAAAAGAGTGTCGGACAGAGTAATGAAATGGAGTAATGATATATAAAGCTGGAAATTGGAGGCAATGATGAGGTAATGGGTAGGTATTATGTCAAGGAGAGGAATGAAGAATATCAGATGATAATGGATTTTTCAAAAAGGATGGGCATGGCTGTGTTGAATACATATTTTAAGAAATGGGAGGAACATAGGGTGACGTAGAAGAGTGGAGGAAGATGCACACAGGTTGATTACATCCTATGCAGAAGAGTCAATCTGAAGGAGATTAAAGATTGCAAAGTTTTGGCAGGGGAAAGTGTAGTTAGATAGCATAGGGTGGTGTCTAGGATGACATTGGAGATCAAGAAGAGAGGAGAGTGAGGGCAGAGCCACGGATCAAATGGTGGAAGTTGAAAAAGGAAGACTGCAAGGTTGAGTTTAGGGAGGAGGTAAGACAGGCACTGGGTGGCAGTGAAGAGTCCAGACAGCTGGGCAACTACAGCAGAAGGGTGCTTGGTGTGACATCTGGAATGAGGAAGGAGGAAAAGGAAACCTGGTGGTGGAATGGGGAAGTACAGGAGAGTATACAGAGGAAGACAATGGCAAAGAGGAAGTGGGATAGTCAGAGAGATGCAGAAAGTAGGGAAGAATTCAAGGATAAGGTGCAAGGTGAATAGAGAGGTGGTGAAGACTAAAGAAAAGGTGTATGATAAGTTGTATGAGAGGTTGAACACTAAGGATGGAGAAAAGGACATGCACTGATTGGCTAGACAGAGAGATCAAGCTGGGAAAGATGTGCAGCAGGTTAGAGTCATAAAGGATAAAGATGGAAACATACTCAAGTAAGTAGGGTGTGTTGAGAAGATGGAAATAGTACTTCAAGATGCTGATGAACGTAAAAAAATAGAGAGTGAGAAGGTTGGATGATGTGGAGATAGTGAATCAGGAAGCACAACGGATTAGCAAGAAGGAAGTAAGGACAGCTATGAAGAAGATGAAAAATGGAAAGGCTGTTGGTCCAGATGACATACCTGTGGAGGCATGGAGGTGTTTAGGAGAGATGGCAGTGGAGTTTTTAACCAGATTGTTTAATGGAATCTTGAAAAGTGAGAGGATGCCTAAGGAGTGGAGAAGAAGTGTACTGGTACCGATTTTTAAGAATAAGGGGGATGTGCAGAGCTGTAGAAACTACAGGGGGATAAAACTGATGAGCCACAGCATGAAGTTATGGGAAAGACTAGTGAAAGCTATGTTAAGAGGTGAGGTGATAATTAGTGAGCAGTAGTATGGTTTCATGCCAAGAAACAGCACAACAGATGCAATGTTTGCTCTGAGGGTGTTGATGGAGAAGTATAGAGAAGGCCAGAAGGAGTTGCATTGTAACTGTGGACCTGGAGAAAGAATATGACAGGGTGCCTTGAGAGGAGTTGTGGTATTGTATGAGGAAGTCAGGAGTGGCAGAGAAGTATGTAAGAGTTGTATAGGATATGTACAAGGGAAGTGTGACAGTGGTGAAGTCTGTGGTAGGAGTGATGGATGCATTCATCGTGGAGGTGGGATTACATCAGGGATTGGCTCTGAGCCCTTTCTTATTTGCAATGTTGATGGATAGGTTGACAGATGAGATTAGACAGGAGTCCCCTTGGCCTATGATGTGTACTGATGATAATATGATCTGTAGTGAGAGTAGGGAGCAGGTTGAGAAGACCCTGGAGAGGTGGAGATATGCTCTAGAGAGAAGAGGAATGAACGCCAGTAGGAACAAAACAGAATACATGTGTGTGAATGAGAGGGAGGTCAGTGGAATGGTGAGGATGCAGGAAGCAGAGTTGATGAAGGTGGATGAGTTTAAATACTTGGGATCAACAGTACAAAATAATGGGGACAAAAGAGGTGAAAAAGACAGTGCAGGAAGGATGGAATGGGTGGAGAAGAGTGTCAGGAGAAATTTGTGGCAGTCAGTTATCAGCAAGAGTGAAACGGAAGATCTACAGGATGGTAGTGAGACCAGCTTTGTTATATGGATTGGAGACGGTGGCACTGACCAGAAAGCAGGAGACAGAGCTGGAGGTGGCAGAGTTAAAGATGTTAAGGTTTGCACTGGGTGTGACGAGGATGGATAGTATTAGAAATGAGTACAAAGGAAGTTAAAGATAGAGCTGTCAAACAAGAGGAAAAAAGGAATGCCTAAGAGAAGATTTATGGATGTGGTGAGAGAGGACATGCAGGTGATGGGTGTAACAGAGCAAGATGCAGAGGACAGAAAGATATGGGAAAAGATGAACTACTGTGGCAACCCCTAACAGGAGCAGCCAAAAGAAGAAGAAGACATTGTGTATCTAAGGTTCCACAAGCTACACTGCATGTTAGGACAACAGCTGAGCTAAGAAGTCCAGTTTCTTTATACATCTGTGATAAAAGTTGTAGTGAGGCATAGATCAAGTTAAGGTAATAAAACCCTTTCTAAAGCTTTGAGTATTCCTGGGAGAATAGTGGCCTTAAAAATTGAAATGGAAGAAATTTGGAACCATCACAAATCTTCCCAGAGTTAGCCATCTGGCAAAACAGACCACATTTAGAGGGATGAACAAGGACCCAATGGTTACACTATCAGAGCTTCAGAAGTCTTCTGCTACAATGAACGAACCTGTCACAAGGACAATCTTCTCAGAAGTTAGTTATTTATGGAGTGGGTGGATGGAATCCACTCCTGAGTTAAAGGCATATAACAACATTTAAAGGAGTCTGACAGCCTGAAGAAAAAAATTGTGATGAGACAAAAAAATGTAACTCTTTGGACAGAAATCCAAGCATTTTGTCACCTACCAAATGCCATCCCTACAGTGAAGCATGGTGATAACAGAATCAAGTACTCCTTAGTGGCAGGGACATAGAGATGAGCCAGAACAGAGGGATTGATATGCAGCTAAATAATGAGAGGTTCTTGAAGAAACCCTGCCCAAGTATGCACATGACCTCAGACTGAGGTGATAGTTCTCCTTTGAACACAATAATGACCCAAAACATACAGCCAACACAACATTGGAGTGGCTTCAGGACAAGTTTATGACTGTTCTTGAGTGGCAAAGCCCAGACATAATCCCTAAAGAGCATCTAGAGAGAGACGTCAAAAAAGAAGTCTGCAGACACTTCCCATCCAATTTGACATAGCTTGAAAGGATATGGCAGGAAAAATGGGATAAACTTCCCAAATCCAGGTGTGCAAAGCTTTAAAAGATTTACCCAAGAAAACGAAGCTGTACTTGATTCTGAGTGGCTTCTACAAAGTACTGAATTAAGGGTCTAAATTCTTATACAAATATAGAAATTTACATAAACTTGCAAGTCTTTCTGAAAACATGTTTCACCTTGCCATTATGGATTATTGAGTGTAGATCGATTGGGCAAAAATGACGAAATTACACCTCTTGCGTTGTAGATTTAATTTTACATAAAGTGTACAGAAAGTGTGAAGGTCTGAATACTTCTAAATTTACTGTATTGCTGGTGAGATATAGCAACACATTTTGGGACCAAATTATACAAATCTAAAATTTTAGGAAGAATGTTAATAATTTGACAGTACTACGATTTAATATGATCACAGTAGACAAAGGTTAAATATGAAATAAACTCTGAAAAGTTTAGTAAATTTAATTAATTAAGCACAATACTGTGCTTCAGGGGGAGCAGCCCTGGACAGTGCAATACCTCCCCCTGGACGCTAGATGGCCGCCCCCTGGGCTGGGGTAGTGCCTTGGTTTCCCACAGGGCTCCCTGGGAATTGGAGTTGGGGGCAGCCCTGTTGGGTCTCGCAAGTACTGCCAGGGGGTGCTGTGTTTGGGACTCCTGAGCCCGTGTGGGCAACAGCTTCATCACACCTGGAAGTGCCACCGGATCTTGGTGATCAAACACCTAGAGCACTTCCAGGTGACCTATAAAAGGGAGCCAGCAACCACCACTCATCGGCCAGAGTCGGGTGGAGGAGGACAAGGTTGTGATGGAGGAGTGGTGGTGCCAGGGAAGAGAAGAGTGTTTGTGTTTGTGATGTACTGGTGTTTGGGACTGGGGGGAGTGCAGGGAAGACGTGCCCTCCAGCTGAAGAATAATAAATTTTTATTATTTTTTTTTATTTATTTTTTTATTATTTATTTTACACGTGCCTCCCGTGTCCAATCTGTGTCGGGTCAGGCACTATATAGTGCCTTTGACAACTGATAAATACCTGCCTGTGTTGGAATACTGTATCCAAAAATAATTGTAAAAATAAAAACAGCACAGAGTGATGGTTAGATGAGAAATAAATAGTCAAAATGAAAGCCAGAAGATTCAAAACTGGAAACAGAAAGAATTGGGCAAGAAAAGAATCAGAAGTTAGGGGCAACCAGAAGTCCAAACCTAGCACAAAGGCCTGCTTGAAACTGAAACTATTACCGCTAAACAGAAATAATTTCTTTGACATGAATTGATCAGTGGTTGAAGCATAATGAGGACTTTGATGCTGTAGCATCCATAATGTCATGAGAGAGAGATGGTTGTGATAATATGACAACTTCAGAGGCATCATGGAAATAAAAAAAACAGAATGTGGGCAACAATAAACTTTGTCAAAGCAAATCAAAATAATAAATAAGCAACAGAAATAAAATCCTTGGTTGGAAAAAACATAAAATAAAAATAAATGTAGAGCAAATAATTAATATAACAGTCTGTCATATTCTAAAATGTTTTGAATAGTTCCTTCTAAAGCAAATTAAATTTTTTCTAATTTTAAGTGAATTAGGTATAATGTACTATATGAGGCAGATACTATTTTGAAATGTTTAGAGAATACAATTGCTTTGAAATTCCCTGTGTGTAGATGAGGTATTCTACTAAGCTGCTGAGAAAGATGTGTGTGTGCTGGTTAACTGTACTGCTAGATGATCCAGTAAAGAAGATAAAGAACTATCCACTATCTGCTTTCATCTGCATTACTGAACACAGATACTGCAATAGAATCATTAACTTTTAAAATGTTATTGTACCCAGGAAATAACAAGAGAACACCATATTGTCCATAGTGATATGGTAGGTAGGTTGAGATTCTATTTCAGTAGATTGTTCATAAAGAAATAATGACCCAAAGGTCATTATACCAAACTCAGCTTGATTTGTGACTTTGGTGATCCCAAGTTTAGCTGATAAATAAGGAGTGACCTTATTCCAATAAGGTCTAAGTAGAGGCCATTCTCAAATCCTATGACCCACTGAAACAGATAAATCACGACATTGTATAGTATTAAAGCCCTGTATGAATACTGAAAAGGTAATGTAATTTTTCAAAGGCTTGTATGTGACCAGCATGCTGTGCAGTTGATGCAGACAGGAAGAAGTAAAGAATCCATGTGCTTTATTGTTTCTTTTATTTGGTAATAACGGCAGTGAAGGAGCAAGCACATTGGTTTTCGACAGAAGTGAATACCTGCTATCGCATGTGTGGGGCCTAAGACTCAAGTTTAAGCAAGGCTCCCGAAAATTCTCCCTTCGGTTCTCTTTAACACCACTGATTCACTTTCTGTTTGATTGTTTTACCCTCCCGACCTCCATATTCTTATTCTTCTCCCCACATTGTTTACCTCTCTATCTCTTTACATGTCTGTACCACTTTAACCTTCTTTCCTTATTTTCTTTGAGAATTCCCCAACTTTTATTGTACCTATGATTTTCTGATCCTATCGAGTTTTGTTAGCCCTCACATCCATCTCAACACGGATCTTATCCAATTCATTGTTCTTTATCATCATGGAAGATTGCAAACTCTACATTTATATTCCAAAATGTAAGCGTACTTAAATTGTGTTATTTGTTCTTGTCCTTTATTTTCCTGATTATTGTTTCTTAATCTAATTCAGAACTTTGACTGTATTTATCAATTATTTTTTTGTTTAATGTTTGATATTAGTTTGTGTCCCATGTTATTAAAGTTATCTTTGCTTTTACTTCAATTGTATTCATTTTAATATGTGTGAAGCCCTTCGAGCATGGGAAAGGTACTATAGTAATAAAATGTATTATTGTTACTAATATCCTCATTTCTTTACATTTTTATTTTTACAGTTATTTGCTTTATCCAAAGTGACTTACAAAAGACTGACAACATAGTTCTTAACTGGAAAATTCTTTGTTGTTTCCAATGTTTGAGGGGCAACTGCCTTAAGAGTACAAAGCAGGGTCTTATTCATAAGTATGGGAATGTTGTATTTGTTCCATGGTTTCTCCTCCTTTAACACTAGAATTACCACAGCCTACGAAAAAACTAGGCCCACCTTAAATCCGTTCGCACCTCTCTATCAGCGTGTTTTGTTTTGTAAATGTGTGAGCATGTCCGTGTCGATCAAACAGAGGAGGCTCTGCAGTTTACTTGTGACTTTAAACTGAAGGAAGATATGTAAATAAATCTAGGTAAATAACATTCGATCTGGCTTTTATATAAGTACTGTAACATATAAATATGTTTATATAAAGACCATCACAAAACATAATCACAAACAGGACTTTGCACGATACCTTGGCGAGCCATGCTGTTTCGTTGAAGGACAGGTGTGGAGCAGACTGACTGCCAGTTTGACGCCTTTCCTGTTGCTGCATCCAAACGGTGCCATCTTTTGCCTTTACGCCTGATGCAGCTGCATTGTTCTTATATGTGAGTGGACGTTTCTTGCGGGGAGGGCTTCTGTTGTCTTTCTTCGATGTAGAACCCTCATCCTCATCTGAGTTCACCTCTGTTATAGCTCATCTGTATTTGAAAACAGCAGTGTCAGATCAGGGGGAGCACGTAGACGACTGATGGAATAAAACTGAATAATAAAAAAAAAGCTAATGTTTACAAGTACCATACAATTACACCTGCTGTTACAGACTCAAATCAAATGTATGTTTTTATTGTATAATAGTAACAATAAGAGCAGCTCACTATTCAAAATGTTCATTTTGTGATGCGGCAAGGCTTTAAACCCACGGCCTGTTGATTATAAGTTGGCAGTTCTTACCACTGTACTACCAAAGTAGTCGCATCAACAAAGTACACTAACCCAATTTAATTTTCTTCAGTTATAGTCTTGAATAAAAGCGCACTTGTTCTGATATATTTTTACCTTTTGTGAAAGTGCTTATTTGATATTTGGACTTCAGTTTTCACACATTATACACTTCATGTGGAAATGTTGTTGTTAGTACTAAAACATGAAAAAAGTTTGTATTTTAGTTATGTGTTCAACATTTCTTGCATTTCCTGTCACCTTACACTTACATAGATCTTTGTAGACACAGAACACTAATGAAATGCTTGTGTTCCAAATAACGATATATTATTTACCCTATACAGTTCCAGGAACCTAACTCCCAGATAAACAAAGCTTGAGCTGGGGGAGCCGTTTCTGCAGTGGGAGGGTGGGGTGGGTGTGATGGGATAGTAGGCTGCTTGCTGCTTGTGCTTATCGACACATTTACAACACAAAGACGCTGACGGAGAGGTGCGAACGGATTTAAGGTGGGCCAGGTTTACAAGTTTTTTCGTAGGCGTTAGTAATCCTAGTGTTAATGTTTTTCTTGTTTACTTGTGATTACTTTGTTTATGTTAACATTGTTCATTATGTGGTCTCCTTATGTTTAAGTATCTTGTTCTATGTACCACATGGTTTTGTGGTTGGGTCAACCTGCCTATTAGGAACGGTGACTTCCTTTAGTCGTATAAAGACAAGGGTAACTCATAGTCCATTGTGGTTCATTTGAATGCGTTTGGGAGTTGGTGAGTGTGTCATGTGATTTATTAGATTTTTGACCGCTTTTTGAATTTCATATCCGGACTTCATTCACCTTGGATTGGCTTTGCTGGCAGCTTCTTTTTGCCTTTTTGTGCTTACACAGCTTCAAGTTATTACAGTGCATTTTTGTAAAGAGTAAATCTTATACTTTATAAAGATCTTGCGCTTGCCCTTGTTACTAGCTGAGTGTTGATGGATTTTTGGTATTTTCCAGGACTTTTGTGTAGCAATTGTCAAGTTTCATAACAAGGAGGAGATAATAAGGAGACTAAAGAGACAACTTTTAAGAACATTATGCCAGACAAATTAAAAGTAACCATTTTGCCTTTTGTATACATATACATGTACATATAATATTTGTAACAGTTTTAAAAATAATTGCTAAAAATAAACTCATCTGCAATGTCAAATCTCTGTTAGAAAACAAAACTGAAGGTCACAATACCAAATCAAAATGAAGATGTTAAAAAACAATGAAAAAAGAGAAACTACATTATAACAGGATCATTGCCAAACACAGAACTCCACAAATCCTAAAGCTAAAGGCCGACATTTTTGCCTTATAAAAGAGCCAGATATTCCAAATTAATTAACATAATAGAAGTGTCTATGTTTAAACAATCCTAAAGTGTTTATTTGATTGGAAAGCAAAATGTTATTTTTCTTTAGACAGTAGTAGGGGGGTGTTGTACCATATTAGCCATTATGGATGCAATGAGAAATCAAGCAAAATGACACCATATTTTGGCTAACTGAACAGGCTTACAATATGCAAGCTTTCAAGTGACCTGAGGCTCCTTCTTCAGGCAAGTTGCAGTCTAAATTGAAAGTTTGTGCTTGGCAACTCGGTTTATAAATAAGGACAGCTAAAACATAAACCAAAGTAATAAAAGGACAAAATAAAATCCTAAAAGAACAGGGAAAAGAAAAACAAAATGTGCAAAAACACAAAATTCCAAGATGCTGACATGAGTGTTTATATAAGAAGGACGTATTAAATAGTCTTACAGTAAGTAGAGGCTCGTTCAGTGGTTAGTTTTAAAAATATGTCAAGTATTCACTGTTATCTCAATTTAAGCTTCTTTATCCTGGGAAATTAGAAACAAAAAAAATAGTTGCTACAAAAATAAATTAATAAAACTGCAGACTTTCAAGATCAATTTCTTTACAAATTTTGTCCTTGCCTCGTATTATCTAATAATTAATTTAAAATTGGTCTACCGTGTGGTTTGAAGTATTTTATTTTTCTTACTGACAGAAACCTTAGCAGTACTGAGTGATTTGCTTTCCACTCACCTACAAAATGACTTTAGATTTTAATTATGTTTCTTCCTTTGAAGATGTAAAGTCTTAATAGATAGATAGATAGATAGATAGATAGATAGATAGATAGATAGATAGATAGATAGATAGATAGATAGATAGATAGATAGATAGATACTTTAGGGTAAACATTTCCTACAATAGTCATAAGGTCTGACATATACAGTAGCCAACCATCCCAATTTTCTGTAATTGAAACTCAAAACTCTCATAATAAATTTCCAAAACTGAAATTAAAAAATTTCAGCCATAGTTCATCTTATCTATTCTTTACTCTAGAGATGGTCCACTGTGTATTTTGATTAATTTTATTTTATTACTTACTGTGCAAGGCTGGTTGTACTGAACAGTTTACTTTGTATATGGCTGTTTCTCAATTTCAAGATGTCTCCCCAATAGGTACAATACAATACAATACAGTTTATTTTTGTATAGCCCAAAATCACACAGAAAGTGCCGCAATGGGCTTTAACAGGCCCTGCCTTTTGACAGCCCCCCAGCCTTGACTCTCTGAGAAGATAAGGAAAAACTCCCAATAAAAACCTTGTAGGGAAAAATGGAAGAAACCTCGGGAAAGGCAGTTCAAAGAGAGACCCCTTTCCAGGTAGGTTGGGCGTGCAGTGGGTGTCAAAAGTAGGGGGTCAATACAATACAATATACACAACAGAACAATTCCTTAAGACAGAATAATAATAAAAATTTTAGAAGTACGGTTTAACAGTAGATGATATGACATAATTAGGTTTGGATATTTTTAGAGTCCTGGAGACCTCATCCATCTAGCTGCCTCCACATTTGGCCATGCCACGGCTGAAACGTTGCTCGATGAAAGGACCCTCTTTCCCATGATTCCTGTGATCCTCCATCAGGGATGACTTTACCATAGGCAGGCAAACAACTTGGCAGGTGGGCCGTGGCACCAATGGCCACATTTGGGTACCGAGAAAAGAAACAGAATAGGTGAGGGTTAGTATTCAAATATAATTATCATGTTACTTATGTTATAGTGCTAATGACTAACAACAGAGATGCAGTATGTACAGTTAATCAGCAGCTCTAGTCAGGATATGCTAAACTGAAGTAGTGAGTCTTCAGCCGGGATTTAAAGGCTGAGACTGAAGGGGCATCTCTTATGGAAGCAGGAAGACCATTCCACAGTTTAGGGGCCCTGTAACTAAAAGCTCGACCTCCCACTGTTATTTTATTAATCCTTGGAATCCTAAGCAGACCGGCATCTTGAGATCTTAATGTGCGCTCAGGTTTGTAAGTCATGATAAGTTCAGACAAGTAAGCGGA
This sequence comes from Polypterus senegalus, assembly GCF_016835505.1. NCBI lineage: Eukaryota > Metazoa > Chordata > Cladistia > Polypteriformes > Polypteridae > Polypterus > Polypterus senegalus. The sequence continues at coordinate 39,445,112 of NC_053155.1, forward strand.
CCTTGGCCATTTAATGCTTTATATGTTAAAAGGAGGATTTTGAAATCTGCCCTAAACTTAACTGGGAGCCAGTGTAAAGATTTAAGAACTGGGGTTATGTGTTCATATTTTCTTGTTCTTGCAATAATTCTTGCAGCGCATTTTGGATTAACTGGAGGCTGTATAGAGAACAGTTTGAACAGCCAGTGAACACCGCATTGCAGTAGTCAATCCTACTAGAGATAAATGCATGAATTAATTTCTCACAATCCTGTTTATTTAGAAAGCGCCTTAATTTCCTAACATTTTTAAGATGGAAAAACATGTTTTGGACGACTTTGTAATATGCTTTAAATGACATGCTAGAGTCAAAGATAACTCCTAGATTGCGGGCTGATTCAGTAAAATTAATTGGGATTCCAACTGAGTTAAATGACGACAAAATATTGCTGTGATCAGCGTCATTCCCTCCAACAATTAACATCTCTGTTTTATCTGTATTTAAAGACAAGTAGTTCTCATTCATCCATTCCTTTAATTCACTAACACAACTAATTAAAGACAACATCGGAGAAACTTCATTTGATTTAAATGAAAGGTATAACTGGGTGTCATCTGCATAAGTGAAAATTAACATTATGTTTCCTAATGAGAGATCCCAGTGGAAGCATGTAAAGTGAAAACAGTAAAGGTCCCAGTACTGAGCCCTGCGGACACCATATTGAACTTCTGTGTATAATGATGGAGTACTGTCAGCACATTTCTGTACATACTGGAATCGATTTGATAAATAAGAACTGAACCAAGCGAGCACGGGCCTGTAAGCCCAACATCGTTTTCTAGCCTGTGCAGTAAAATAGAATGGTCAATGGTGTCAAATGCTGCACTTAAGTCCAACAACATAATTACAGTGGAATTTCCTTCATCAGAGGATATCAGAATGTCATTTACAACCCGTGTTAGTGCCGTTTCTGTACTATGACCAGTGCGAAAGCCAGACTGGAATTTCTCAAATAAATTGTAATGCGTAAGGTGTGACTGAAGCTGACTGGCGACTACTTTTTCTAGTATTTTAGAGAGAAATGGTAAATTTGAAATAGGCCTATAGTTATTTAGTATGTGTGGGTCTAGGTCTGACTTTTTAAGTAAAGGTTTAATGACTGACACTTTTAGTGCATCAGGTACTGTGCCATGCAGTAATGAACTATTGATAATGTTTAGAATAGGGCTGCAAGAACATCCATTGCACTTTTACTAGTTTTGTTGGCACTGGATCTAGGGAACAAGTAGTGGGCTTCATTTTAGTAATTAAAGTTAAGACTTCCTGGTGAGTTACAGGATTAAAATTATTAAAGTGCTGAATGCAATGTGGCAGGGTCTGCTAAGCTAGTATTTGGTTTGTACTGTGATGCTGAGATCTGGGATCTTATATTTTTAATTTTCTCATTGAAGAAGTTCATAAAGTCTGTACTGCTAATATCTGTTGGTATTTTGCACTGTTGATCTGAATTCCCATTTGTTAATTTAGCCACTGCTCTAAAAAGTACCCTAGGATTTTTATTATTGCTATCTATTAATGTAGAATAGTATTCTGAGCGAGCTTTAAAGAGGGCTTTTTATATTTATTAACACTCTCTGTCCATGCAATTTGAAAGACATGTAGCTTTGTTGTTCTCCATCTGCTCCAGTTTTCGACACTCTAATTTAAGAGCTCGAGTATTTTCATTAAACCAGGGAGAGTTTCTATGTGCTTTGATCACTTTTGTTTTAAGGGGAGCCACTGTGTCCAGAGCATCTCTCAAGGTCACATTATAATGTGATATTAGCTGATCTAAATTGTTTTCCACGTTTACATTTGATGTTAACTGATCTAAATGGTTTTCCACAATTACACTCGACTTACTCAAGGTATCTATAAATTTTGAAGCAGAATTACAATCTAGATGTCGCACTGTCTTTGTTTTAATCTGCGAGTGCTGGCATGGGCAGAACTAAATCAAACGTAATTAAGAAGTGATCGGAAATAACTACATTTAATGGAGTAATATTTAAATTTTGAATTTCAACTTTGTAAGTTATAATTAAATCTAATGTATGGTTATGATTATGAGTTGGACCTTTGACAATCTGACAAAATCCTACTGAATTTAACAAATAAGTAAAACATTTGCTAAAAGTGTCAGTTTCCACATCAATGTGTACATTAAAATCCCCATCAGAACTACGTGATCATAATTTATAGCCAAATCAGACAGAAGGTTGCTAAATTCAGTCATGAACAATGAATATGGCCCTGGTGGTCTGTAGACTAGCACTATAATTGTGTTGGAATCTGTTTTAATATTTAAAATGAATGCCTCAAAGGATGTAAAGTTGCCTAAATTTTTAGGAGTGATTTGCATTTTGTTACAATGAATTATTCCAAGGCCTCCTCCTCGACCAGAATCTCTAGACTTATGAAGGAACGAGTATCCATCTGGTGACGCCTCAGCTAGGGAACAGTGTCACATTTACTAAGCCAGGTTTCAGTAAGAAGACACAGATCAGATTTTGTACTTAATATTATATCATTTACCAAAACAGCTTTAGTGCCAAGAGAGCGAATGTTCAATAAACAGCATTTAAAACTGCATGGTTCTTTCTGAACTGCTGATATATTTTTGTTTTAATTTGAATTAAATTTCTATTACAGATGCCCCTGGTGGAGTGTCTGGTTTTATCCCTTGGTCTAATTATACACCTTATTTTTGGTTATCAATTAATTTATGGTTTGTATCAAGACTAAATTTACTGGATGCCCCACAACAGGGATTATGGGTAACAGCTTCAGGAAAATAACAGGTGGGATAAACAACAGCCTGTGATTTAAGATCACATGACTGCGGCCTGGATGGTGCTCTAATCAGTCAACCAGGCAGTTTTGCTGCCATATTTTGGGATAATACATAAGATCCCTCCAGTTAGGATGAAGACCATCTCTTCTGAAAAATCCAGGCCTTTCCCAAAAATCATCCCAATTGTTCACAAATGCTATGCTTTTATTTGCACACCAGGTTTCTAGCCAGCAGTGAAAGGAATGCAATCTGCTATAAATCACATCCCTCTATATAATCTTGGTAAGGGACCAGATACAATTAAATTCCAACATTTTGTTTTAGCTTTGGTGCATAGAGAGATGAAGTTCCGCTTTAATACCTCAGATTGCTGTAAATAAATATCATTAGTGCCGACATGCAGCAATAAGGTAGATACTTCATCGTCGGCAACACGGTCCAATGCGGCCTTTATGCCAGAAATCTTGGCCCCTGCAAGGCACTTAACATTAACTGCTGGTTTAACATAGTTTGGAATTCTAACATTCCGCACTATGGAATCGCCAATTATGAGCACTTTATTATTCTCAGTTTCCACAGGCTGCGGAGAGCTGAGAACCTGTTCTGGGTCCGAATTGGTGACCTGGGTGCTGGGGACTAAATTTTGGATTCTTAGACCCCGTCTTACTGTTACCCACTCGCCCTGTGGCTGAATTGGTGCTGCTGATTTTGGCCTCGCACTGACTACAGTGGGACCTGGAGAGACTGAAGCCGAATCAGATGTAGCCGAATTGTCTAAACAAACCGAGTCGATCCAATTTTCGGTTTGCCTAATCGCTATCAGATTCCTAACGCGGTCCTCCAATTCGCGTATTTTCCCGACCAACTCTAAATTAACTAAACATTTTTGGCAGGTGAAGCTATCTGCACTGTCGGCCGGAAAACCTGAGCTGTACATACTGCAGGACACACAACATATAAACGTGCCCTCGATGGGCAGAGAGCAGATAGAACTTACATTAAATCGTCTGCATACCAATAACCTAGGGCCTCATGTGTAAACGGTGCGTACGCACAGAAATGTTGCATAAGAACATTTCCACGTTCAAATCGCAATGTTTAAAACCTAAACTTGGCGTAAAGCCACGCACATTTCCATGGTACCTCATACCCTGTAGTACGCAAGTTCTCCTCTCAGTTTTGCAGACTGGCAGCACCCAGTGTCAAAGCAGTGCTACTGTTCCTGTGTGGTTATCCTTTCTTTTCCTAATGCAGCTTTATAAATACACTGAAATTAACCACATATTGTTTATTAGTTTAATGCATCTGATTGTAATTAACCAGTAACAATATAATAGTCCACGGAATGGTCAAACTATTCCAAATACCATAGCTGCTTTAGCGTTGTTACTCTCACTGCACCTTATTTTACTTCTTTCAGCTGGTCCTGTTGGGGTTGCCACAGCAGATCATCTTTTTCCATATTACTTTCACTGTACCACTCGGAGCTTCTGATCGAAAAGAGAATTATCGGTATACAGCATCAAGCACCCACTGCCTCAGCCATGCTTCCTATTTGAACTGTTTCTCACACGGCAAACGCTTCAAACCTTTCCTGTACAGACCTCGCGGTTCTAAAGAGTTTCATCCCAAGAGCTCTAAACACACTCAATCAAGTGCTCCTTGTAGAACTATCTGTACTTATAAGTAGAATTACCTCAGTGTAAACTTGCACTACAGTTATAATATTGCACAACCTGAGCCACTTTATAAAGCGCATATTTACATATGATGACGATATCATTTTTAAGATGAAATGCAGCAAAATATGTTTATTATATTATACAGATAAAACTTTAACTTCATTTAAATAATCTATATTGTTAATTATTAAAGGTTGTTCCTGCCTCACACTGTATGCTTCACTGGGATTGGCATGAACGATAGAATAATTAAACATGTACTACGAAGATATTTCAATGTTCCTTAAAAGTTTTGAAGAATTGGCGCTCTAAGCTTACAGATGGCTTAACGTCTATTACAGAGATGATTATGAGGCGATCAGTTACTTGGAGAAAGAAAAGGAAGGACATGAATTGGAGGTTAGTACGTTTGAAAGAGACAGTACTGCAGGGGCGGCCACGCCAATATTTATGGAATATAAAACAGAAAGAGAAAATAACGACACAGCTAAAAATTTCGAAAGTTAAATGCTTGTGTCATGGGCACGAGGCGGCTATGCAATGTCCGCAACGTATGTGGCCATCCACTGTGCATAAGATACCATATTGACATTGGCGGGCAAAGGGGCGATCGATTCTTTCTCTGCCCAGGGCCGCCACGAGCCTAGAGCCGCCCCTGAGTACTGCTGCAATAAATTATTTCATCAAAGGTCGCACACAACCATTGCGCTACTGTGAAACCCATGTTTAATAATGTGCTTTAACTCCTATCATTATGAAAATTATATCACGTGTACATCTCAGTATTTTAGTTATTCAGAGAGCTGTAATATCACAAATGTAATGTATTCTGTGTCCTGTCGGAGTAAGAGAGCCAGTTTAAGAAGCATGTAGTCATTCACACACATAGAGCACATAGAAGATCACATACAAAACAAAGCATTTAACGTGCTACTTTAATTATGATGAGATTTGAGAAACTAGTTAATTAAACAATTTTAAAATGAAGTTTATGATGTTCAACTTTAATGACAAAATAAACTACATGATTAAAGTGGAAATTTCGAGATTGAAGTTGACATTTCATGCTTTTTCCCACTGTGTGCCTTTTATTTTCCTCTGTACCCTAATAAGCTTTCATATGACACTCCGATGGTGGGCTATGACTCTGCTTTTCACGGCGACTTTGATATTTGATAACTTCTTTTTTATTTCCGGCACTGTGAGACTTCCTTTTGTTGATTATACCACAGTTTAAATCAATAAATACTATGTTTTTCCTTTGCCTCCACTTGGTATTTGCTGAAATTCCTATATATTCCACCGTGCTTTTCCCATTGTCTTTTCACAGAAGGCTGAGCTTAAGGGCTATTTATATTGATTTGCATATTCAAAGAGGCGTAATTCTGGGAGGAGTTGGGGCAGGACAGGAGGCGTGTGCACGAGTGTTACTTTTCACGCTGACCGGGATTTATGTAGCGGAAGAATGCGGAAGTTTGGTGAATGCACAGATTTCTGCATCTGGATTTTTCTGTGCGTAAGCACATTTCGGCTTTTGTGCTTACGTCATGTTATAGTGTGAGTTCTACGCATGGCATTATACATGAGGCCCCTAGACAACTGGTTCTCCCCTATGTTAAGAGTTGATGCCCAGCAGTCATCTAAGTTACACTTTTTGGACAGCCCAAGGTTCTGTATCAACACTTGATCTCCAAGAGCAAGAGGAAAGTAGCAACCTCTGTCCTCATACTGTTGTTTGTTTTCTTCATTCTTTCTACCCGTCTATGTTTTTCGGTGTTGGAAATGTCCTAACGAAATTGTTCACCATGTTCATCTATGACTGCACCAAGGTTTTCAGGGAAGAAAGTCCAAGTGAGAGTTCAAGAAATGACATATTGCATCCCATTGTTTGGTATGACCTGAGAGGATTAATCATTATTTCAGGATAGTTTTCAGGCTTACAATTTTCCTAAAGTTTGTGGAGACACTATTGAATCTCTGCAAAACAATTCTGTTAACTTCATTCCACTCTTCTTCTAATCTCACATCTTTTTAACACTTGAGAACCAGCAAAAAATTCTTCTTTAACCTTGGTATCACTAATGACATGAATCCCATTAGTGTTCTCTGCAATGCTTTAGCAAAGTTTTTCTTAAATTCAAGTTTGATATGAAGAAGAGGAAGGTAAATTTTCTGAGGTTCAGCAAGTGGATGGTTTACCACATTTTTCTTTTCTGGAACAAGTGTGGCCCATTTGAAATTAGTTCTTCTTCTTTAACCTACTGCCCCATTTACACAAAAAACAACAAGATTTGGTATAAGGAAGGAATAGTGCAGTCATCTTTAAATCTCCACAAATATTCCACATATACAGTACTTGTGATGCTGAATGTTTTCTAAAAGTAACTTTATGTCTTCTTATGACCCTTTCATGTTAGTAATATGTTCTATAGGTATGGAAGGGAATTTATTTCCATAACTAGAGAAGGAAAACTTTCAAGCTGGCTTTTGAAGTGTCAATGTTCAAGTGCTGTTCATCTGTGTTATGTTCTTGCCCAACTGTCTCCCTAACTGATTTTTAAAACATTAAGTAATAGCAATTAATATTTGCACAATATAAGTTTATTTATTAATAAATATGAATGCACTGGCACGAAATGCTAAATATATGAAGGTGGTGTTGCACGAAAACTAAGCCAAATAGAAAAATATGACTTCTCATTTGGATTCAGCATTAAAAAGTATGCTTGGAACCTTCATTACGATCCTTTTATGCCCTGCAGTGTACTCCCCAAAAATGTGTGCTATAAAGCCTTTATACAGTCAACTGGTCATGCCATATTCATGAGGTCTACCATATAGCGGAGTTCTCAAATTCTCAGTTAATAAAGAATTCTTAAACAGAACTCCCTTGTGGTATTTTTTTGCTGGAAACGTGATACAAAAAATATATTTTGTACTTAAATTTTTACCAGGTCACCTCTGTGAAAAGGTGCAAACCCCTAACACAAAAGATTCATTATCAACATCTCCTTCAAATTCTGTCCCCTCAAGGCAAGTGCAACTTGGAATAATCCTAATAAATCCAAGGTAAGTCATCATAGCACTGAATTTAATCACATTCTGGCAGAGATCTCTGACTAGTGGCCCATGTAAGGAAAGTAATATAACGGAAAAGCAAGAAAACAAACCATGTGAGTTAAAGAGGCCAGCAGTAAATATGAGTCGTGTCAGATTCATTCTTCAGCTGTGATGTGGAGACAAAACAAGGTACATTAATCATTCAGCATTTCTGATGCTTTTTACAAACTGAAGGGAAATTCACTTTAATAAACAAAACCCTTAAAATTATTCAACCAACGTGTGTTAGATTCTAAAACTGAGTGCTCTGCTTGGCCTTTCCTTTATTGTGCACGAGTGCTTCTGTATATGTAGGGTAGGAAACCATATATTTTTGCAATTGATTGTAACTAATACTACACAATTCTAATCAGGTTTGTAGTATTCTTTTAAAATCACCTTCACTGCTTTTATTTATTCTGAGGTTATCTGGATAATGCTGGCAGATATTACAACTACGACTTGGACAATAGTCACTTTCCTCCATTAACTTTCCATTACTCATTTCTCTGATGTGCATAAGAAACACAATTTATAAATACAGGAAGCACATATTATTTTTTAAGAAAAACTGTGACATTTTCACAGTAGGAACATGTTATACTGTCCCATTTTCCTTACAAATATACATTGCTACACAGAATGACTCAGCCATACACTTGGTTTACTAAGTGATAATAACAAAGCAAATCCTGATACTTGAATACAATTATCAATAAATCACATCAAGTTCAAGACTGATAGTGTAAAACTAAGCCATTTTAAGAAGTTAAATATTTAGGACAGTTTTAGTAAAGTGAGAAGCACCAAGTATGTGTCATATAAATATTTGTCTCAGCTGTATAATGTTACAACATCAATTTAATTCGAGCATGAAAAAAAATATATGAGTTATTTTAAAATCAGTGTTAGTGATGATAATGTAAGGGACTATGAATTTGTGAGCTTTTCACCAAGGATTAAAATACATACTGTATAAAATATTATTTGACAGTTGATGCCCAGTGGCACAGTTGGTAATACAGCTGCCCAACAGACGTAACATCCTATTTATTGTCCTTGTTCAGTTCCCATGTTGTCCCTATGTTTTCCAGTGGCTTCTACATGATATTTACATTACATTTATTTGCTTATTAGCTGCTTTTATCCAAAGCGACTTACAAAAAACGTCAACCTAATTGAGTTAACATTGGTCTGAGAGGCTTTTTGGAAACAAGTGTTACAGGAAAATGGTACAAAATTGATCACTACAAGTGAAAAACAAAATTCCTGTGAGTTATAACGTCTTGGTTACAAAACCTAATGGCTAATATAACCAGAGTCTTCAAACACTTCCTAACCACATTGATGGAGTCAGAATTTCAAATGAAAAGAGTCTGGATTTAGATTTGATGACATACAGACATGGTTTCACGAGCCACAGTTCATCAGCATAACTTATTGGTGGAAAAGGAGCGCAGAAAACCTCACAAGTGTCTCTAATACCGTATATAGGTGCTGACTCACAGACTACTCTGTAGAAAAGAATTAAGGATTTGTACTTAATACATGCCGCTACAGGAACCTAATGTAGTATTAGTGTGGATGTGGGCATTACTTTGGCTCTGAAATGAACCTGCAACCTCTCCAGGTCTATTTCATACCTTATGCCTAATTTTGCCAACTTGAGGTTCTCCTCCAACTCTATGGCCCTTAATTGCATTAAAATGGTTTGAGAATGACACAGGTGTATTAGGCGACAGAATATAAATTAGAAAATTACAACAACAGAACAGTTTTCACAAGAATATACCAGTTAGCCCAACAAAGCATGCCAATCCTACTCACCTAATTTCTCTTAAATAACATTGAGTCAAATTTTGAAGGACCCTAATATCTTACTGTCTGCTACAACACATACTGATTTATTGCATGTGTCCATGGTGTTCTTTGTGAAGAAAAACTTTCTGATGTCTGTGCCAAATTTACCCCTACAGGTACATGTTTTTATCTGTGTTCGTTTGCTCTTTTTGAACTTCACTGGAAAGAAACAGATGGCATCCACTGTACTAGGAGAGTAGTTTCAACAACTTCATTCTGGTTAAAGTGAAAAGGTTCAACTCCTTTAATCTTTCCTCATACCTTGCAGTTCTGGAATCACCTAGTTGTTCTCCTCTAGCAACTTCTATGTCTTTTTTGTGGACTTCAAACTAAAACTGTATGTAGTACCCCAACCAGTGCGTTACATAGCTTAAGAATGACTGGTCCTTCTCATAAGGTGTATTTTCAAACATGTCAGACCTCCCATACAAATCTGACAATTTACTAACCTTAAACTTCATCTGCCATAAACACGTCCAAGCCTGTATTCTTTTCAAGTTTGCCATCCCACCTAATTTGGTATCATCTGTAAACTTAACCAGCGTGTTATCTCTAGTCATTTATATATATTTTCAAAAGAAATATGTATGTAAATATTTTGGTATACCAAAGCAACCTTTCATTCAAAGATAAAGCCCTGTGTGGTTTCTTTATAACATTATTTATATTGAGGTTTTATAAGTATAAAAAAATATTTACCGTTGAAATAAAAGTTTTGCCTAGGGTACATCCTTGGTCCTTTGTAATTTTTTTATGTTTCCCCCTATACTATTGAAGTACCCCTACAGACAGCCAGAACTGGTGCCACCCCTGTATGACAAGAAATGACTGTAATAATTCAGTAGTTTCTGACTGAACACCTTTAGCTGCAATTTGGATACAGGTGTTTTAAACGCATATGACGTGGGTCAGCTGATTTGCTGACAGCATGGGAAGGATACAAATTAAAGCAGCTAAGCTAAAGGAGATAAAGCCTTTTCATCTCAAGTCATCCAAACAGGTAAAGGCAAAAAACAATAGGCAGCTCTATGAAAATTCTTGTTTTGATGTCTGGGGGACAATATCCCCCTCCTAGAAAGCATGAAATTATCAAGTACCAGATCAGAGGTTTGTAGTACTTGGATTATGAATATATTAGTTTGTGAGTGATTACTGATGCTAAAAGAGTAGAAGCATCTGTGAAACACATTCATAATAATGAGGAGCACCAGTAGGAGAGAGCTGAGGCGAAAGTCGTAAGATCAGGATGATAAGGTCCTTTCTGGGGTATTCTGGTTTCCTCCCACATTAAAAACAGCAGGGTAAGCTGAAGGTGACTGTAAACAGGCTTTGCATGAGTGTGTACATTTGGGTGCCCCATGATACCATGGCATCCCGTCCATGGTTGATTTAAGCCTTATTCCTGATGCTGCCAGAATGGATTCTAGCTCTCTGTGACTCTGGAATGTAGCATATGTGTTTAAAACATGAGGAATAATAATTATTAAAGAAGCATAGCACAAAATAAATTAATTAAATAAAAAGGTATTATGACACAGTGCTTAATAATTTTGCTTAAAATATCATAGTTGGTTGGTTAAATTACCTGCCTGCTTGCTTTCTATACATTCTCCTATTTTCTCTGTGAGTTTCTAGTTGCTGTGGAGTTTTGACATTTTTTTTTAATGCAAGCCTCTTTAGATTAACGGGCAAATCTAAAATGGTATTAATGTAAATGGCCCATGATGGAATGGAGGTATCATTTATTAGCTTTTCCTGCTTTGCACACAGTGTTAATGCCATTTATTCTGGCTAGCACAACATTTGGGTACAGAAAATAAATGCATAATTAGAAAGAACCTTACACAATTACTTTTGTTTCTCAATCCTGAAAGGGGCTTGTACTTTTTAAACAATTTTGTATCACAATTCCTAATACTTTATCTGAGAAGAGTATTGTATGAATTTGGAAACAAATTCACATAAATATAAATTACCATAGGGTTGAAAGATAAAAATGAGGAGAAGTATATTATAGGCCTTAAATGAATGCTGAATATTCTTTTGTGTTATTTAATCCATGTTATTAGTAGTGGTGGTTGAAATAAAAAACACCAACCTCATGTTTTTGTGGAGAAAGAAAATAAAGTTTATGATAGATGAGGACTCAATGGCGACCAACACTGGACAACAGCAAATAATATAAAACACCCATGAAAAAAATCTCACAATACTCGGGTTTCACACTCCAAGTCATCCAGTTATATGCTCAGATTGTGCAAACAATGTATTTTTTTTTGCTAAAATATTGTTAAATTAATAACTTTGGAAAATGAAAGTAGTAAACAATGAGGAAACCTCTTCATGCAGGGCCGCACTTTGAATCGAAAAAAGACTTTTGACAAGTGAATTTGGAGAATAGGCAGGTGGTCTTCTATTCAAAAATGAGACCTCCTCTGAAGGGGCATACAACTGTATAACTTGACATGTGGATTATGAGACACGAATAATGTGAATTTTTTTTTATGGCTGTTTTATACTGCTTGCTATTGGCCAGTGTTGGTTGCCATCAGGTGCCGTTCTATTAGAAACTCGATTTCCTTTCTTTAAGAAAACATGTAATTAAAAATGCTTCTCAGCCACCACTGCACACTATATGGGATAAATAACATAAACAAAAATGTCTTTTTCTGCAGTGGGCTGGCACCCTGCCCGGGGTTTGTTTCCTGTCTTGCGCCCTGTGTTGGCTGTGCCCATGCCCGTGACCCTGTAGTTAGGATATAGCACGTTGGATAATGGATGGATGGATGGAAAATATCATTTTTGGGAGGAGTAGTCCTGCAAAGGATATATTAGTAACTTGTGGAAACCACTGCTTGTTGTACTTAAATTTCCAAAGCCTCTTTAATGCCAGTATATTGTAAAAGATTTTTTAATGGTTGGCAAGAGTAAGGAGGAAACAATTATTCTGTTGGACATTTTAAATCCCTTGATCTATTGAAACATTTTTTCCAGTTCCTTAATATAAAATATAAGCTATGTGAAACTTTACAGTTATCTAATTTAATGTGTAATATAGTGTGGAAGAATGTTACGGTAATTAGTTTTCAAAAAAAAATGTCACTTCATGCTAAATCATTCTATAGATTAGATCAGCCTTCCCTGTCAATTTTGATATTTTGTACTATAATCAGGTTCTTTTTTGTGGTCATAATCTGCTGAGTGATTCACAGTCTGCATTCCATATGGACTTTGTTTGCATTCCACACAGTTTCCTCTTGATGCTGAAAAATTAATTATTTTGTTCAATCATATGAAGTTTGAAACAAAAAACAAATTGCAGCAGTAGCACGTGATCATATGTCTCACACAGATGCGCTCACAATATTGCCAAAACTCTCCGAATAATCCTGGGTTTAATTTCCTTGAGCAGTTTTCAAGTAAAATAATTGCAACTTTAAACAGACGGCTGCTTTTAAAGACATCTTTCTGGCATTAGAAAGTCTGTGAAAAAAACTGTGATAAACAGTGATCATTTTGAAACATGTACAGTTTGGTGGCAAGCAGATCAAGCTCATCATAATTATAGATTGTTGTGCAGTTTTCAAGAAGTGAATGAATGATTTGATAATTCTGTAAAAATTTAAATGCTTTACTAGAGAATTTATATCTTAGTTACAGAATCAGAATGCGATTATATCACTGTAAAGTTTATTTATTTTTTATTGTTATTATTCAAAGTATTAATATAATGCACTTGTAACTCGCCACCAACTATTTAAGATTGACTGCCAATGTATCCTTCTGTTCTTGTTGACTTTTTAAAATAACTAAATTTGTAATAACTTAAATCTGGAGGATAGACTGTTGATTATTTCTAAACAGTGTCTAAATAGGAGAAATATGTAGAGTGTTTCAGGGAGCACGTTCAAGCCATTAAGATCAAAGACCTATTATAGAATACTTCATAACCATTCATCATAGCTACACTGCTCCTACATTTTGTGTTTTTGTACAGGGCTTCAAAGAAACTTTTTAAAGAAAATCAGAAAAAGCTAAGCCCATTCCCCACCTGGCATTAGATTTTTCCCCAAGTTTTAATGACCAACTAACATTTTCATCTCTCCCTTTATTCTCCCTAATGGTAGCTTTTCACACCTATGCTCACCTTTCACTCCTTTCATGCCCCCTGTCTTTCTTCCCCCTTCAGTTACACACCCGATGTAGGCGAAATTCCTGTAATGTTGTTCTCTCTTACCTTCTTTACTTGACTCAAACAGTTAAGAGACTGGACAGCTGTCTCCAGGTCAATTATGCCGTCGGGCTGACACATGAATGGTACTTTAAGGAAATGGATTTTTTTTAACTGTATTATCCACACTGAAGTCCAACTAATTCTCTCTCATTTTTGATTGAAAAGTTCATGGAATGTTTGCTCTAGATTTAATGCAAAATCAGTCAGTCAGTCAGTCATTTTCCAACCTGCTATATCCTAACACAAGGTCACAGGGGTCTGCTGGAGCCAATCCCAGCCAGCACAGGCAAGGCAGGAACAAATCCCCGGCAGGGCGCCAGCCCACCGCAGGGCACACACACACACACACACGCACCTAGACTCCAAGCAAAATGCTTAATAAAATGAACTGTTAAAAGAAAAAAATAATAATATAACTGTTTTGTTTTGAAATATGGAGCCATTATCAAACAGTAGATAACATTTTTAGGTCACTTAAATAAAATCTACAGGTGCCAGTCTACACTCAATAATTCAGAATTTGGTTGTAGTATGAATTAAAAGTTACTATACATGATACACATTCTAAATTAACTTGTTAATGCCAAGTATATTTCCTAGCAGAAAATAAACTGCTTCCTTGTCCAACAGCAAAGGGTGAGAAAATGATGTACACAGTGTGATAAACAATTAAAAACAGTTATTTCTGTCTTGCTATACCTTATTGAATTATTTGGCTAGCCCACTTTAAAAAAGCAGTACACTGCATCTATACCTCAAAGAATTATTAAAAGCGATAGTGACAGGTTAATTGGTAGAATTTTACTAGTGTGCTTACTTTTTGAGTCTGTTCTTGCAAAAATAAACATCCAAGCAAGCATATGTAGGAAACAAAACAAAATGAAAACAATAACTAGAAATAAAAATCAGACAGGCAAGGAAAAGTTAGTGAGGTAGCTGTAGGGTATCTCTGTGGTCAAATTCAGCTCTCCGGAGCTTTGCTTTCTCTTTACAGCTTGACCTGAAATTTAGATGTTTAACTCTGCTTCTGTTTTTTTATATTGTTTGTTATCTGCTTTATCTGCATAAAAATAATTAATCCGTTTTGTTTGATTGAAACAATTCCTGAAGCTATGTCAGTAATTACAATACTAGAAATAAAATTATAAAGCAATTGAAAAAGATTTGCATTGTGCTGTTTTGAAATTTACTTTTACATTATATGTTACTCTATTCAGAGGGGAATGTTATTGTGCCAGTTGGTAAATAAAGCCAATGGGTAGATCAAATATGAAGGGCAAAAAATAGCTGATGCCTGTGCTGTGGATTTATGTACATGGCATAATGTTTCCAGTGCTTAATATGAAATGACAAACTATAAAAAACACAACTGCAAGGAAAAAAAATATTCTTTTCTCTTTTATTATTGATTTTTAAATTAATTTGCATATGTGTAGTATGAGGCTGTAAAGCTGTAATGGGGATGTGTTACTGCTAAAGTTATAAGGCAAAAAAAGTCATAACAAGGATAATTATATATTGCTTCTGGGAATTTAATTCCTAATAGCAGTTCTCTTAACCATTGTTTTATAGATGCAAGAATCACAATAAAAAAGGGGAAATGGTACATTATTTTTAAAAAGGTTAGATTCGGTTTGCATTGTTTAACATTTACAACATGACATTCATTTATTGTAAATAGCTTTAGGAATTTAAGATCTGAGAGTTATTAACAGCACTTACCAGCAACATCAATATCTCACAATAGGTAACTAAAAATTCTAGCCTTATTTCTACCTGATACTTCTCAGATAGGTGTTGTAACACTTTGATAGGGACACAGTGGTTTGTGCTTTTGTCCCACAGCTACAGGTGCTCAGGTTCCATTCCCCTGTGGGATGTTTCTACATTCTCCTTTGGGTGAAAATGCATATCCAAAGATGTGCCAGCTAGGTTAACTTGCATCTCTAAAGTAAGCTGCTATGAATTAGTTTAGTATATTTTCAGTGTGTCCTGAGAGTACCATTCTATCTGGAATTGAATCCTGCTTTGTCTCTGAAGCTGTATATCACATCATTTAAGTATATATTGTGGCAGATGGCTGGAAGGACCAGGAGAGGGACAATATCTCTCCTGGACCATGAGAGGGCAGCCGCCCTGGTCTGCGACAGGGCCACGGGATCGAAGCTTGGTGGCTCGGCCTTGTTGGAGCCCGTGGCCACCACCAGGGGGTCCCCGGAGAATTATGGAGCCCTGGATTGCAGCACTTCCGCCTCAACCAAAAGTGTTGTGAAAAGAAGTTCCAAGTAGACATGGGCTGCTTTCAGGTGCTCATGCTGCACTTCTGCCACAAAAGAAAGTGCCGCCGGATGATCGTCATAAAGCACCTGGAGAACATCCGAGGTGTTATAAAAGGAGAAGAGCCAGAGTTGGGAGAAAGAAGGCAAAGCTTGTGAGAAAAGGATTGAGGGTGAAAGAGAAGAAGCAATAAGCAAAGAAAGGACTGAGCTGTGTATATTGTGGTGGTTCATGCACTGTGTGCTATGTGTGCAGAAGAAAATAATAAAACGTATGTGCTTTTGGACATCATTGTGCCTCAGTGTCTGTCTGTAGCTGGGCTGGTCTTTTACAATATAGAAATATACTAGCAAAATACCCGCACTTCGCAGCAGCGAAGTACTGCCTTAAAATTTTTATTAAGAAAAGTAAACCTTTTTAAACTAAGGGAAAATATACCAATGATTATTTGTTAAGGATCTTTTTGTATACCACATTGTCAGTTCGGCCCTCCAGGTTTAATATGACCAAGCTGTGTGCTGAGCTTACTCTTGAGCATGCAATGTACAGTTGGCCATGTGAAAAGCAATCTTGCCTCAAATCTTACAGCTTGGATTGCTGCTGTCATAATCGGTTTGAGTTTCATGGTTTGTTTCAATTACGACAGTATTTGCAGGACTTGTGTTGAAGTGACATTCGGCATCTGTCAAGTGTTGTAAGCATACAACCGGTTTCATCGATAACTTCACATCCAGCTTTTGAGAGTTTAAACATTCATAAACATCAAAGTGTCCACTACTCAAATCGTCACCTGTGAATCTAAGATTTTTAATAGGCATTGGCAGTTGTCCAAAGGTGTAAAATATTTGGCCATTTCGGTACACTTGAAAGCGACAACCGAACAATTCAGCTGCAGCCATCAACTCACATGCAGAAGCATAGGTGAAGGGGTTAAGCATTTCACTCTTCTAGTGCTCCTGTGTAGAATAATTATCTCCTGTACCATCATCAGTCCACACCTTGAACCTGTCCCAGTCATTCAATACATAAGACACAATGGTCCTCCAGATATCAAGAGTGAGACTGATTTGGCCATGCAATATGTAACACAGAGAATGGAAAAGGCAGGTGCCATCTCTGGGCATGGAAACCACTCGGTAAGTGACAGTTTTTTGATCAATGGTGATCACCTCGGTAGACATGTTAATGGGGGTATGGTTGGAACGATAAAGGAAATGGGTACCTGAACAATGTAAACTAAGTCTAAAATACCTACACAATAACTATAATCATAATAAATGAACAATAAAACAGCGGAGAAGCCGTGGATTAAATAAAAAGACTGCAGGGAGACGTGAATACCGTGGCGAAGCAAGGAAGGGAATAAAGAGACTGGAGCGATGGACGGCCTTATATAGGCAGGCAGTCAACAATGTGGGAGGTGTAGGGATGGGTGACCCAATGCCGCTTCACTGAGCTGCAGGCTATGGACATATATATGTATGTAAGTAGGATTCAGTTAGCGTTGGGAACCCGCGTACCAAATTTCTTGACGATGGGCCCATAAGTAACAAAGATCGTTAGAAAGTTCAATATGGCAGCCGACAGTGGCGTCATACCACTGAAATAAGTTACAGTAAGTATGTACATCGGTTTCGGTTAGCGCAGGGAAGCCGCCTACCAAATTTTGTGAAGAATGGGCCATAAATATGAAAGTTTAACATGGCGGACGTTGTTGACCTTTATGACCGTTACACGTAGAATTTCTAAATGAAATCTGCTTAACTTTTGTAAGTAAGCTTTAAGGAATGAGCTTGTCAAATTTCAGCCTTCTACCTACACGGGAAGTTGGAGAATTAGTGATGAGTGAGTCAGTGAGGGCAACAAAGACCATTGGAAAGTTCAATATGGCGGCCGACAGTGGCAATATACCACCGAATTAAGTACGTAGATCAGTTTCAGTTAGCGCAGGGAAGCCGCCTACCAAATTTCGTGAACATGGGGCCATACATAACAAAGTTTAACATGGCGGATGTTGTTGACTGTTATGACCGTTACGTGCAGAATGTTGAAATGAAATCTGCTTAGCTTTTTTAAGTAAGCTGTAAGGAATGAGCCTGCTAAATTTCAGCCTTCTACCTACACGGGAAGTTAGAGAATTAGTGATGAGTGAGTCAGTGAGGGCTTTGCCTTTTATTAGTACAGTGGTACCTCGTTATACGTCCTTAATCCATTCCAGGTCGTTGGACTTATACCAAACAGGACGTATACCAAACTAATTTATCCCATAAGAAATAATAGGAAAATGATTAATCCATTCCCATGAAAAAAAATCCTATTGCTATTGGCATATTATACATTGATGGGGTTGTATAAAATAATTTAAACACTGCTTAATACTAAAATACATAAATACAAAAGCAATTAGATGAAATAAATGAAAATTTTACCTCACTTTACTTTTTAATAACGTCCGTTTTTCACAATCGTAGATACCGTCGTTCTCGGCAAACAGTATGCAACACCCATGTCCCGGATACGAATGTCACCTTCATACTTTTCAACAATCAATTCAAATTTACATGAAAAAACACAAAATCATGTTGTGACGATGTGGATTTGCTGTATGCTCCCATCTGCTGTCAGGGAGCCCTTGAACCCTACACCGTCGGTAATGTGCCTCACTGCTAAGATCATCGGTAACAACAAAGCAAAGGGATGGTGAAAAAGTGCAAAGTGCTTTTATTAAAACAATCAACAAAACAAGGTGTTCAAATTAAAGTGCAATCTCCGAAGTTCCAATAAATAATCCATAAAATCAGAAGTGAAACGTGGAGGTTAAAAACAATAGAAAAAAGTCTTCTTAAAAACGAGGTTAAAATACAGCAGGAAGCATTCTTTAAAAAACAAGAAGAAGCCCAGTGCCTTTTTACCTGGTGGCCCTCCTGCTTCTCAACAGGGGGAGTCGCCCTACTTGAAGCTGACCTTAACTCTGCCTACTTCAGCTACTTCATGTGCGCGCGCGCGCTCACTCTCTCTCTCTCTCTTTCTCTCTCTCTCAACCTCCCGTCCGTTCTTTCTTTTTCCTCACCTTCTAGCCGAGTCGCGCTTCTATTTATCAAGATAAGCAGCCCCAGGAACAATGACAAATACGGATGGTCTCTCACCTGTGCACTTTGGTGAGAAACGGCCACATCGCGAATCGCCCTGAGAACCTTCAGCCACACAACCATCACGCCCCCCTCACCAAGCCGCGGGCGTGGTGATTATTTTTTTTAAAGCTGCCCTTTGACAGGAGCTGTGGACCCGCTATACCACACATGAAAATTCACAGAGAGTTATAGCGCGGATTGTTCACTGAATGCTAGCAACTGGCACACTGACACTCAAAGGCAGTCATGGCTTTGTCTCAAGAGAGGTAAACAAGGGTAGCACGCGTGTCGTATTCCAAACAAAGGTCATATTCCAAGCAACATTTTTCATGTCCAAACAGGACGTATACCCAAGTTGGACTTATTCCAAAGCAGACGTATACCGAGGTACCACTGTATAGATAAAATGGTTGGCAGGATGAATATTTCCAATTTAGAATTTCCATAACATTGAAGATTTCTTTTTTCAGTGAGAGAACTATTGCCTTTTATTACTTTGTTAATTGACTTACAAAGCCTATAAAAGGTATTCACTCCTTGGAAGTTTTTTACAGTTTATTATTATTAGCTTTTTTGAAAGTGATCACTTTAAGAGTATGAAAGGGCTCTGAAATCCTCATATAGAAAGTAATGACAACAAGAGTTACACATTAGTAGAATTGTATCAGGTGCAATTGTATCTACAGCGTAAAGAAATGCACAGAATCAGTCAGCCAAGTGTAATTAAAGGCTTTTTTTTGTTCTGTTTTGACATCATCAAGCGTTTGTTTTGTGCTCTCCTTTGAAGTAGTCAGGGACAGCTTGGTGGGCAGCACAAAATTTATTTTTGTCAAGTCCGTCATTCCCGCAGATGACCACAACATATTAAATACAAAATAACTGCTTGAAAAAGTCTTCAACCTCCTTTAACATGACATGCTTAAATCATAACTGGTGCAACCAACTAGTTTTAGATGTTCTATCATTAATTTAATGGAGAACACATGTCTGGGGATTCAATTGGTTGTGGTCCAAATATACCTTATCTGGAAGGGTCAACTTGTGGTAAGTCAGTATGGTGGCCTATTCTATACAGTGAAGTCCAAAGAACACTCCAAGCAACTCCATGAAAGGATTAAAAGCACAAGTGAGGGGATGAAGTCAAAAAATATCCAAGTCACTGAATATCCCTTGTAGTCCAGTTAAATCAGTCATAAAAAATTGATAAGACTATGACACAGCTGTAAATCTGGCTAGAGCAGGCTGTTCAAAAAACTGGAGTGATCATGCAAAAAGAAGATTAGTGAGGTGGGGTCACCAAGGGACCTATGAGAACTGTGAATTACTAACTACAGAGGGAGAGACTGGAGAGATCGTGCTGACAGTAAATTATACTGGGTGCTTCACCAGTCACAGCTTTATGGAAGAGTGACAAAGAGAAACAACACACATGACATCTGATGTCAGCAGGCAGAAGGTTTCTATTGTCATATGAGACCAAAATTGAGCTTTTTTGCCCATCAGACCAAATATCATGTTTGAAGATTGCACGTTATCATAAAACACACCATCCCCACTGTGAAGCTTTGTGTTGACAAAATCACGCTAAGGGGACGCTTGTCTGCAGTAGGCCCTGGAAGACTTGTGATGGTGAAGGATAAAATGAGTACAGTGAAATCCTGGAAGAAAACCTGATGCAGTTTTCACCTTGGGAGAAGATTTATTTTCCAGCAAGACAACAACAGAACACAGAAATGGCTTAAAAACAAGAATGTTAAATGTTGTGGTCCTTGATTGGCTGAGTCAGAGTTCAGATCTCACATCTGATTGAGAATTTGTGGCAGTATTTGGAAAAGGCTGAACAGTTTTGTAAAGAAGAAAGGGGAAAAATGGCAGTGTGCAAAGCTTGAGGACTTGAGGGTACAGACTCAGGGCTTTCATGGCTGCCAAGGGTGCATCCACTAAATACTAACTTAAATTATGTAATTGATTATTTTGTATTTTATAGTTATAATTATAATTAATTTAGACAAATTTGCATTTTTTGCTGCTGATCAGTGTCATAAAAGTAAAATTAAATTAATTGTGATTTAATGTTGTATAAAAATAACATGTGAAAACTTACTTTTTATAGGTACTATAAATGTGGATTCTTTTAACAAGCCATTCTTGCTGTATTACATGAAAATATTTTATGTACAGTACATTTTTGTTAATTTTTCAATTACATTTAATTACAAGGTGGCACAGTGGTGCAGTGGTAGCGTTGCTGCCTCGCAGTTAGGAGACCTGAGTTCACTTCCCGGGTCCTCCCTACGTGGAGTTTGCATGTTCTCCCCGTGTCTGCATGGGGTTTCCTCTGGGTGGTCTGGTTTCCTCCCACAGTTCAAAGACATGCAGGTTAGGTGCATTGGCAATCCTAAATTGTCCCTAGTGTGTGTGCGCCCTGCGGTGGGCTGGCGCCCTGCCCAGGGTTTGTTTCCTGTCTTGCACCCTGGGATTGGCTCCAGCGGATCCCTGTGATCCTATAATTAGGATATAGCAAGATGGATTTAATTACAATTTTAAAGTATTTTTATTCAGTTTGGAATTTAGGTTTAAGGTTATTTAATAATGCAATATTTATACATCAATAAATCATTTTGTAAGAAGTTAGATTCAGACATAATCCCATTTATTTGGAATTCAAAACATCCACATTTCCAAAGGGCAACCTTACAAAGACCTAAAGCAGAAGGCTGCATGGCTCTAAATAACTTTCAATTTTATTACTGGGCGGCAAATATAAAAGCTATAAAAACCTAGACATTGACATAAATAAATGAACATACACAGGCTTGGTCCACTATAGAAATAAAATCCTGCAGTACTTCTTTATGTTCCTTGCTTTGTATTCCAATAAATACCAGTTATTGCCAATATACTAACAATCCATTTGTGCTTCACTCACTCTGAATATAGAACCAATGTAGGAAGCACTTCAAGACAGAGAAGCTTTTATCTGTGGCACCTCTGCATGATAACCACCTTTTTCCAGCTTCACAGACATATGCAGTTTTTAATGTCTGGAAGACATTTGGGATTAAATGACTTAGAGATCTGTACATAGACAATGTTTTTGCATCGTATGAATAATTACACTCAAAATTTAACTTTCCAGAAACACATTTCTTCCACTACGTCCAAATTAGAAACTTTGCTAAACAAAACCTGCCCAATTTCCTCACTTCCACTTCCCACCTCCCTCTATTGCAGAAAAAATATTGTTCAGTCTTGATGACTCAAACGGCATTTCTGTAATATACAAAAACATTTTAAAGTCCAGCCCTTTCAAAGATCCCAGAGTACAGTAGGAAAAGGATCTCTCACTTACTCAACATCTCAGAAAAAGGAATGGAAGTTAGCAATGCACAGAATTCACTCGAGCTCCATATGTGCAAAGCATACAATTATTCAACTTAAAATGATATATCAAGCACATCTGTCTTGTTTAAAATTGTCCAAAATGTTTCCAGGGCAAGATCCAACCTGTGAGCATTGCAATCAAGTTCCAGCCTCACTAGGCCACATGTTCTGGCCCTGCTCCAAATTAGCATCATTCTGGACCAAAATTTTTAAATGCCTATCAGACAGCCTTGGAGTCACAATCCCTCCTAATCCACTCACTGATGTGTTTAGTGTACTCCCAGATGGGTTTAAAGTGGAGAAGGACAAACAAACTGTGATCACCTTCACTACACTATTGGCACGTAGACTTCTCTTGGTCAACTGGAAGAATCCTAACCCACCTGTATTAAGTCAGTGGGTAACTGATGTTTGAAATTGGAAATAATAATATTCACACTTAGAGGTGCAAAACTTTTTTTTAAAACTTGGCAGGATCTAATCAATAACATTTTAGAATAAGCATTTAAATTGAAAAAGCAGATTATCTTCCCTTTTTTATTCTATTCTATTCTATTTGTTTATTTTCCTACTATTAAAGTTGGCGTAGCTCTCTTTCTTATGGGTGTGGGTTGATTTGATTCAAACCTAGTTTTGTAAAATTTGACTTGCTGGTATGGAATGTCATTTGATTTTAATAAATCCAATAAAATGTTAAAAAATGTAATATTTACAAATCACCCTTAGTATTTAAATGAGAAATAAAGGCTGAGATAACAACTGAATTGCTTTACATTCTTTTCATAGCATTTTCCTTCTTCTCTCTTCAGCTATCCAAAAATAAAAAGTGATTGTGCTGTATCATCACAGATGGCCATGTCAGCTGTGGAGTTTGCTCTACAAGCCCCTCTGCTCCACATCTATACAAACGCTGCTCACGATGTGTCAACACAGACACTGATACTCACTCCAGATTTTTGGCTGCAAACTGTCAGTGAATGCAGCCAATGTAATATATTTATTGAATACTGATTTTAGAGGAAATGTAGCAATTAATTCATTGTAATTTTCTCACACTGCATCATAAAAGACGAGAAATGCTCAGATGGTAAGAATGTGTAAGCTGCCTTACAAATTAACATAAAAAGGATTTGAGTTTTTGGGGGCCCACACAAACACTTGTTTCGTATTCACCATCCAGGGATGCTTTGAACTTTGTGAACAATATAAGAATTTAAATTAGTGTATTCATTTTGAGCAGATACAGTGGATCTCTTTGGGAAATAACTGCCATTGTTTTTCTGAAAATCCTGTCACAGAAGCTTAAGTTTTGTTTTTATTTGTACTATTTTTCTGTTTTCTAAATTTTATTTAATAAAAAGGGTATACTTTTGTGAATTCAATTCATTTTTCAATCCACTTTTTTTTTATTTCCTTGTGGTTATTTTTTTTTTATTCATTTTCCTTTTGTTTATTAATTATTTTGAAAAAGTTCATCGATATTTTTACTTATGTATGTTTGCTGTGGAGGGCAGCCCAGAAAGTCACGCGAATTATAAAGAACTAGCAAAATACTCATGCATCTTCTTACAGAGAAGTAGTGTGTTAAAGAAGTTATGAAAAAGAAAAGGAAACATTTTAAAAATAACATAACATGATTGTCAATGTAATTGCCGTAGGCTTATTTTTAGTATTCAGATTGAATTTGATGATTGTAAAGAGTTTAATTTATGATTGTAAATCTTGTGTATGAGAAATGCACATTTTTAGGATGTAAGGATCTCTTTGTAAACGACGTTTGCATTTCTGCCCTCAGGCTGTTAAATGACCAAGCTGTCTGCTGAGCTTACTCTTGAGCATGCAACCTACAGTTGGCCATGTGAGAAGCAATCTTGTGTCAAGTCAATGCTGACCTTTTTTAGAGTCTGGTCCTGTGAATTATTTATTGTCACAGCGAAGCAGACCCTTACTGGAAATTGAAGGCATTTGAATTGGAATGGGAGGTCAGAGGGTATGAGAGAGATGTAAGGAATAAATCCAGTCTTCCCTGAGCCAGTTCCAATGAAGGCAGTTGCCTCAATGAGGTCCTTGTGCAGAGATCTGATCTGAAGTCTGGTGCCGTTACAAAGTTTTGATGGTTGTAAGTTTCTTAGTAACATAATTGGTGCACTGACCTTCAAAAGTTTTATATGCGGAGGCATGCCCAGAGGATTAAGAGTGTGAAGAAACTAATTGAAAAGGTAGGAGTCACCAGCAGGAAGATGTGAAACAAGGCAAACAATAACAGGCTTGAAGCAGTGGAGTAAAGAAGAAGGGAGCAGTGAGCGTGACGGACAGCTGAGGAAAGTAAGGCAGCAAGTGAAGAGGCACATGAGTGCGGGATGCTGTTAATGTATATAGGCAGGGAGCCAACCATGTGGTAGATGCGCGGACAGTAGCCGTGCGGAAAAAGGAAGGGGGACCGGGGGCAGCCCTTGTGCATCTCTGCCGTGAAATAAATCCTCTGTTAATGGAAATAAGGAAATAGGGAATAAAACCACCAAAAGGAGAGGTCAGTTCCGAAAGTTCTTTACGGCATAATGGTGAGAACTGCCAAAAAGAAGACGTTATTTTCAAAAGTTTGTTATGGAGCATGGCGCGAAATGAAACATACGTAACATTTGTAAGTACAGTGTAAAGGATGAGCAAGGGAAATTTGGGCTTCCTATGTATAT
Organism: Polypterus senegalus; assembly: GCF_016835505.1. Lineage (NCBI taxonomy): Eukaryota > Metazoa > Chordata > Cladistia > Polypteriformes > Polypteridae > Polypterus > Polypterus senegalus. The sequence continues at coordinate 39,470,285 of NC_053155.1, forward strand.
TGGAAGTCACAGAAATAGTGAGGAGGGGTTTCCCCTATCTATATACAGTATTCAGTTTAGGGGGTACACCCATTTCCCCTCCTTGGGTATTACAATAGGATATGAAACATACCTGACTTTTGTAAATACACTGCAAGGAATGAGCATGCGAAATTTCAGCTTCCCACCTATATGGAAAGTGGGAGAATTAGTAATGAGTCAGTGAGGGCTTTGCCTTTTATATGTATAGATAAGAAGGGAATTTAACACAATTAAATATAACTGAACAAATTAAAAATGTAAAGCATAAATTAATCATTCAGAAAAGAAGAACCAATCTATAAAGAGAAAAATATATAGTTCCACTAGTCATGCAGTAAAAATACACAGAAACATATATACAGAATATATTTTATTTACATACAAAAGCCAAAGGCCAGTTGGTAACTAATAATAAATGGTGCAGATTGGCGAAATTTGGCAAAATGTTTTTCGCAGCGAATATGGTGTATTTGCTGTTAACCTTGTTGCCGAATATCTTCCTTGAAATCTGCGATGCTGCTGACTAAGGCAAATATTGTTTTCGGCACAGCCTACGATGTGTTGAGTGGCCAGCGTGACATCACAGAGCTGTATTAGACATATGCTGAACCTTCATGTGTGTGTACTGTGTGTACTTGCCACTCTGCTTTGAGCATGTGTGATGTCACAACCAACCTTGCACTGTGCTGTTGTGGGTCAGCTCCACTCTCCCACTTTGTTTTTGGGAGCCTGTTGAACCCAACACCATCAATAATGTAACCGGATTAGTGTGGCAGATGAGGACAAACATACCAAGCAAGGGGAAGGTGGAAAGTGCTAGAGTGCTTTTATTAAAATAAACAAATCAAAACAGTGTCCTGAAATGCAGTGCAATCTAAATAAATCAATAATCCTATAAAAAAGTGTCTGTGGAGGTTAAAATCCAATAATTAGAAAATCCATTACAAAATGAGGTTAAAACTGTCTGGCAGGAAACTGAAAATCCACAAGCTCTGGTGCCTTTCTTTAAAACTGACGCCTCTCTGGCTTATCCTATTTGGACCTCGCAGCCCAGAGAGATGTCGACCAACAGGTGCAGACGTCCATCTCATCCAGTCTGTGTCCCCGCCACCAACTCCATGGAGTCGGTGGGCAACCACAGAGCCCTGCTCCATCTGACCTACGGCCATTTGCTACACCTGGTGAAAGCACCACTAGAGCATAATGGTTGCTCCTGCTTCCAAAACACTCAACAGGAGTGATGGCTTCTCTTAGGGCTTCACTCCCATCCACTTGCATCCTTTCTCTACACCGGTTTGTTTTCTCTCTTTCTCTCTCCTGCCTGCTTCTTCTCCCATCCTTAAACCTCCACTCTCTTTTCCTCAATTTTTCGTTTCTTATAAGGCTCCATGGGCGTAACGTCTCAATTGTGCACTGCAGGAAGCCAATAAAGCAATTGAGAAAAACCGCACCTTCAGGAGTAGGTGTAGGACACTTTGTAAATACCTTTTATATCCTATTCTAAGGTAAGACAAACATTTTTTATCTTAGTGTGACCTTTAGTGCAATTCCTAGGAGAACGTCTATGACACATGATAAATACAAGCCCTAGTATCTGTCAACCACTCTAAACAACACAAAATGATTATTTCCATCCATCCATTATCCAACCTGCTATATCCTAACTACAGGGTCACAAGGGTCTGCTGGAGCCAATCCCAGCCAACACAGGACGCAAGGCAGGAAACAAACCCCGGGCAGGGTGCCAGCCCACCACAGAATGGTTATTTCGGTTTTCTTTTATTACTCTAGAATAGTAGTCAGAAAAACAGCTTTATATATAAAGTAAAAGTCAAAAAAGTTGAAGTAAAGAAGAGACGAGCAGGTAAATTCTGTAGGTTTATTATTAAACAAATGCAAAATGCTTCATTTGTCAAAATGAGTATATTTAGTAGTTAATTTCTGTGACCTTTGTTACATCTGCTGCACTGTGTTTGCACTAGCTTGATCAGCAGACACTTCTATTGTTAACTTTAAATACTTCTGTATATTATGTTGTTGTGGTGGGCTGGCACCCTGCCTGGGGTTTGTTAACTGCCTTGTGCCCTGTGTTGGCTGGGATTGGTTCCAGCAGACCCCTGTGACCCTGTAGTTAGGATATAGCGGGTTGGATAATGGATGGATGGATGGATATTATATTGTTTTTAACTTGGAATTTCTTTGCATACATACTTCCAAAAGCCTGTAAATTTTTATTAAATTTTTAACAGGTGGTTTAGATTTCTGATGTCCAAATTTTTGGACCTTTACTGCACTGTCTGTCAATGCAGTTCTAGTGATTATTTAGATCTGTTATATGCAGTATCTATTATGGAATTTTGAAGTACAGATAATTTGAATCTGAGGTCTGTCTTTGTTTTGTTTTTTTTTCCTCCTAACATAATGAATTTTTTCTTTACATTTTACAGTGATCCTGTTTTGTTTTTGCCATGAGGGACACTTCTTGAATAACATTTGTGCTGCCTGTTGCAATGAAAACCCATGTCAGAATTCCCCGGGATATGCTTGCTAGTGACATCAAGAGAGCAACAGTATAAAATTCAATTCCATTAATTAATTAATATCCAAGCTTGAGTTACAACAACACTTCACTTAGAGACAAACTAAAACATTTATTCTGAATTCCTGGCCTTGAGATGAGCTACCACAGCTATACTGATGACACACACCTGTATTTATCAATAGCGCCTGATGACCTCGACTCTCTTGGTTCACTGACCCAATGTCTTACTTGTGTTTCTGAGTGGATGAGTAGTAATTTTCTCAAACTAAATAAGGAGAAAACAGAAGTCTTGGTGATTGACAAAATTAGATATAATGAGGATATTAGAAATAAACTTGATCCATTAGGCTTAAAACTCAAGACAGAGGTGGTGAATTAAGTGGGGAAATTATTGACTCTGAGCTAAATTTTAAATCACATATTAAGCAGATCACTAGGACAGCATTTTTTCACTTAAAAAATATAGCAAAAGTTAGATCCCTTATAACTTGGCAAGATGCTGAAAAATTAGTTCACGCTTTTGTTGTTAGTCGACTAGATTACTGCAACACACCCCTCTTAAGACTACCCACAAAGACATCAATAGGTTGTAACTAGTGCAGAGTGCAGCTGCCAGAATCTTAACTAGGAAAAGAAAATCCGGACACATCTCTCCAGTTTTGATGTCATTACATTGTTTAGCCGTGTCATTTAGAATTTTACTTTAAAATACTGTTTATGGTTTACAAAGCTTTAAATAATCTCGCTCCATCCTATATCTAGGAATGCCTTTCACCTTACACTCCAAACCATAACCTTAGATCTTTAAATGAGTGTCTGCTTATAATTCCAAGAGCTAAACTTAAAAGAAATGGTGAGGCGGCCTTCTACTGTTATGCACCCAAAATCTGGAATAGCTTACCAATAAAAATTCACCAGGCTAATACAGTAGAGCATTTTAAAAAACTGCTAGAATCCATTATTTTAATAGGGCTTTCTCATAGTTACATTTTAGTGTAACCATGATATTCTTTATATGCATTTAGTTGTCATCTTTATCATATCTCCAAAATCCGTACTAAGCCCTACTTTCTCTGCTGTTCTTTTTCTGTTTTTTTGTGGCGGCGATCTGCACCACCACCACCTGATCAAAGCACGTGCAGTCCCTACATTGATGGGTCAAAGGCCAGAGTTCCACATGACCATCATCATCTAATTCTTCCACGTGAAGCCTAAAACCCATGAGGACTGATTTAGATCAATTATGTTAGACAGAATGCCCAGTTGGGGATGGGTGGTCTCATTGTCTTGGAACCCCTGAAGATTTTGTTTTTTTCTCCAACTCTCTGAAGTTTTTTTTTGTTTGTTTGTTTTTTCTCTCCTCCTGACCATCGGACCTTACTTTATTATTTGTTACTTAGTATTGCCTAATCTTATTTTTATACAGGGTGCAGCAGAAATAACTCCCATATTTCGAAAAATCACTGTGGGGTCCCCAAAGCAGGTAGAGGGGTCTGTTAGGTACGGTACATAATAAAATTTTCAGTTATCATCATGCCATGTTCGGGTGAGCATCGAGACTTTGTAGGCTTTTTTCAAAAATGGCGACTCTGTAGCTGCGACGCAGAGGGCGTTTCGCACGCGGTTTGGTTTACGAGCTAATGAAAGTGTTCCAGACTGGAAAACGATTTTGCTGTGGGTTCAAAGAGTAAGGGCAACAGGAGGTTGGACCAACTAAAGGAGGCTATTCAAGAAGAAATTGAAGGAATTTTGTCCGACATGCTAGTGAGTGTGATGGAAAACTTCCAAAAATGGCTCCAAATGTGTATCAGCCGTCAAGGCCACCATTTGGACGATATAATTTTTAAAACGTAAACTAAAAAAACTTTTTTATATCTACATTTGGGAAATAAAATTTTTTGGTGATACCTCGTAGCATTTTTTTTCAATTCCCCTTTGAAATGTGGGAGTTATTTCTGCCGCACCCTGTATATTTCTTTTTTTTTTCTTCATCCTTTATTTCACTTTGAGCTACATAGCTTGTATGAAAATGTGGTATATAAATAAATGATGTTGCTGTTGTTGACTCTCCACTCGTTTCTTGACTCTGTATTTTGATTTTGGTTCAGGCTCTAACAAATTAGTCTAACTGATTTGTAATGTGTACCTCAGCCAATTTCTGATTATTTTCATATTACACATACCATAACCATAACATAAGTATTAAATAAACAAAACAATATTTATAATATCAGGATTAATAACAAGAGTCAGAGCCTGGGTTGAACTATAACATTAAAAATGTTCTGATTTCAGCCACTGCTTACCTATAATGCCATATTGACTGATGGCTGGGATTTAATTGGTCGGGACAAGTAGTCACACACAAGTTGTCTTCCTAGATGAGGGTGTAATAGAGAAATGATAATTAGCACTGTGAATACCAAATCCTCCCCAGTGTTAAAGTCAGTCCCCTTAAGAGGTCCACCATATTCACAAGAGAAAAGTCAGCATAGAAGGAGTGATTATTAAAAAAGATATGAATTAAACAGAAGATTGTCAATGCATTAAAGCTGTAAAGGCTGTTATCAAAATACTAAGCAGTAAAAATATACACTTTAATAAGAACTAAATATCTTTTATTGACAAGAGAATATCCTGACAGAACTTTGCAACAGCTGACTGTTTCCTAATCAAAGATCTAAATGAATAATTATGCGTTGGCTATTTCTTCTGACGTCTCATTTGAATCTTTTTTGCATGCTGCATTAGGTTTCAGGGATACTGCATAGGAAAGCATTGCAGCTGCAAGGCACCAGTCAAGTAAAGACGGTGCAAAGTAAGCAGCATTCTAGAGTTCAAAATGAGTATTAATTTCATGGAAGATTGTTCCACGCCTCATTAACTTTGACCCCTAGATAAATACATAACAGTGCAATCAAGGAATAGGACTGTGGGGAAAAATGCAAAGATTAAGCTGCAATAAGACTGCTAAGCAAATGTGCCTCTAGGCTTGCAAAAGCAGCAGAGGGAAAGTTTAATTAAAACAATAATTATCAAATACATTTTATACAAATAACACCTGTTTACATGATACAATAGACCTGTATAAAATCTGATAAGGTAATTTAGCAGTTCCGGTCGGAAAATTAAAAAAACACATTAATGACTCCAGGGAAGGCATAACATAGATATGCTGTATGTTTAAGAATTTGGGATCTGATTTACCAGGGACAGAAGTACCTACATGTAGAATCTGAAAAGCTTTTTTAGAAATTTGCATTTTTCACATACCATCAGTATCAAGATCAAGTTACAGTACATGTAGGTCTTAAACGTATCTAGTTTTTTTTGTCCTCTCTTTGTTCTCAGCTCCATTAATTTTCCATTGTTAACTCTTTTTATTTTGAAAATACATAGGTAGGATTTTCATTTTGTAATAATAGATTATAAATTGACAGGATTTTTGATGGTATATCTGGCACATGTTTTGGAAGGATTTCAGTTCATTTATACTGTATGTATTATATGTTTGTAATATTATTATTATTTTAAACATAATACTGTCCCAGTAAGGCTCTGGAAATAAAAAGACACAAATGTAAACTGAGTCTTAAAGTCTTGCCAAGCTTTCATTAATGATCCTTAAAGGAAAAATGTACCATATCTTTGAGGCATTTGTATTTACAATAAAGAGCTTTTACTAAATCTTGCCTGAAGAAGGGGCCTGAGTTGCCTCGAAAGCTTACATATTGTAATCTTTTTAGTTAGCCAATAAAAGGTGTTATTTTGCTTGATTTCACACCACATTCATAATGGCTAACATGGTACAACATCCATGTATAATTTATATAAATTAGATTTTCCTCTGGTGTCCATGACCCTTTTTTAATTTGAGCAGGTTTAGGAATACATAGTCTCGCTAACCAAGACATCTTATATACAGTATAAACGTCTATGCGTGGAAGTGTGTGTGTCTGTCTGGCCCTGAACTGAGAGGTGGAGTCGATGTAAGGGCTGCCCTCTGAGGAAACAGAAAACTCGCTTAGCCACTAATAACAAAAGCGTGGCCAACACGTCAGCAAAATGAAACCCCAGAAGAAAGACAAAGTCGTTTAGCTGTTAACATCGGCAAAATGGTATCCCTTTCACTTTTCCTTCCACCGCTAATGCACAAACGATGCGAGCACGTAGGTAAAACAAAACCTCTGAAGATAGACAAAGTCGCTTAGCTGCTAACCGGCAAAATGGTATCCCTTTTACTTTTCCTCCCGCCGTTAATGCACAAGTGAGGCAAGCATGTCGGCAAAGTGAATCCTCCTAGCAGAGAGATGCCCAGAGTAGTTCCTTTTAATTACCTGACATCTCTACAGTTCAATTTTTTTTCTGATGATTTCAATAGTTTCTAGGACCCCAGGCTTTTTAAAAGCATGGGCTTGCACAGCTAGTATAATATATATGTCTGGAGACAGCCATGAGTAAATTGTGTTTAAAACTGGGTGGGAAAAGTTAGACAGCTATTCCAGTGTCACATTTCTAAACCAATCCAGTGCCTTATGAAGGCGGAGCTCAAAGTAGGGGCGGTAATTTTCAACTGCAAACAGCAGAGGTGCTCTACTGGTCTGACAAAAAGCAAGCTTCTGATTAAGATAAACTGTACAGTCAAAAGTCTCCTAAAAGGACCTCCTATTAAAGAGAGGGCACATTGCATAGGTTTAAAATAAGAATAACCTATTGCATGGGAAAAACCTTTCTGTACACTCAGATTATACATTGGCATTTGAAGACAAAAAACATGAACAATACTTTGACACAAGTGCTGTGTGTGCTCTCTTTTGTTCAGCTTTATGACAATAGTGTAGAAATCAATGTAAGATTGAGTGAATTGGCAGCTATATTGATGAAAATATGAACTGCAAAATATGCATTTAAAGTAAATGATATGTCACACTCAAAACGACTGCTGTTAAGAGAGCTGATAACAAAGAGCCCCAGGAGATGCAGTTTGTAATCAACACATCCGAATCAAAAAATCTGCCAAACGACACCTGCAAAAGAACGCCAAGGCTGCACAACATCCACCTTTTGACAACACATCTAAATGAATAAAGTAAATTAACATTACCTTCTAATTGAAAATGCCACAGTGTTTTAGCATAGAGTATATAGACCACAAAGCTTATCTAGACTGTTTGCTGTTATGACATATAGTGATGCACTAGTGAAAATGACAGGATCACAGGGTCCATGAGGGGCCTGGGCCTCCTAAAATCCACCACCAGTTCCTTGGTCTTGCTGGTGTTCAGGTGTAAGTGGTTTGAGTCGCACCATTTAACAAAGTCTTTGATTAGCTTCCTGTACTCCTCCTCCTGCCCACTCCTGATGCAGCCCACAATAGCAGTATAATCAGCGAACTTTTGCACGTGGCAGGACTCCAAGTTGTATTGGAAGTCTGATGTATATAGATTGAACAGGACCGGAGGAAGTACAGTCCCCTGCGGCGCTCCTGTGTTGCTGACCACAATGTCAGACCTGCAGTTCCCAAGACGCACATATTGAGGTCTGTCTGTAAGATAGTCCACGATCCATGCCACCAGGTGTGAGTCTACTCCCATCTCAGTCAGCTTGTCTCTAAGGAGCAGAGGTTGGATGGTGTTGAAAGCGCTAGAGAAGTCCAAAAACATAATTCTTACAGCACCACTGCCTCTGTCCAAGTGGGGGAGGGATTGGTGTAGCATATAGATGATGGCATCCTCCGCTCCCACCTTCTCCTGGTAAGCGAACTGCAGAGGGTCGAGGGCATGACGGACCTGTGGCCTCAGGTGGTGAAGCAGCAGCCGCTCCATGGTCTTCATCAGATGTGACGTCAGAGCAACAGGCCGGAAGTCATTCAGCTCACTAGGACGTGATACCTTTTGGACTGGGGTGATACAAGATGTTTTCCAAAGCCTCGGGACTCTCCCTTGTTCCAGGCTCAGGTTGAAGATGCGCTGTAGAGGACTCCCCAGTTCCAACGCACAGGTTTTTCAGCAGTCGTGGCGATACTCCATCTGGACTCGCTGCTTTGCTGGCACGAAGTCTTCTCAGCTCTCTGCTCACATGGGCTGCTGTAATTGTGGGTGGGGATGTCTCACCTATGCTGGTATCAACAGAAGGATGGTTGGAGGATGCAGTACTCCAAGGTGAGAGTGGGTTAGGGTGATCAAACCTATTAAAGAAATGGTTCATTTGGTTTGCTCTCTCCACGTCTGTCTCGATGGCGGCACCCCGCTTTGAGCTGCAGCCAGTGATAATCTTCATCCCATCCCACACTTCATTCATGCTGTTATTCTGGAACTTCTGCTCCAGCTTTCTCCTGTACTGCTCTTTCGCCGCCCTGAGCTGGACTCGGAGTTCCTTCTGCACACGCTTGAGCTCATGCTGATCATCGTCTTTGAAAGCCCTTTTCTTCTGGTTCAAAAGGCCTTTGATGTCACTTGTAATCCATGGCTTGTTGTTAGCATAGCAGCATACTGTTCTTAGCATAGCAGCATACTGTTCTTACTGGAACTACAATGTCTATACAGAAGTTGATGTAATCAGTTGTGCAGTCAACAGCCTCTTCAATGTTCTCACTATGTGACCCCAGCAGTATATCCCAGTCTGTAGTTCCAAAGCAGTCTCTCAGAGCCTGCTCTGCCTCAGGGGACCACTTCCTGAATAATCGTGTGGTTGTAGGTAGCACCTTCACTCTTGGTTTGTAGTGAGGCTGAAGCAGAACCAGGTTATGATCTGCTTTCCCAAGCGCAGGCAGCAGGGTGGCGCTGTATGTGTCTTTAACATTTGCATACAGTAGGTCGATAGTCCTGTTTCCCTGGGTGCTAAATTCCACATACTGGGAGAAGGCAGGTAATGTTTTGTCCAGCGTCACATGGTTAAAGTCTCCAGAGATTAGCACAAGTGCCTCAGGGTGCTGCGTTTGTAACTTAGCAGCTGTGGAATGGATGATGTCACTCGCTATCTCCGTGTTCGCTTGAGAGGGGATGTAAACAATAACAACAATCACGTGTCCAAACTCTCTGGGCAAGTAATAAGGACGCAAACTTATGGCCAACAGTTCGATGTCCTTGCAGCAAGTGGAGATTTTAACGTTTACATGTCCTGAGTTGCACCACTTTGTATTGACATAGAAAGCGAGGCTACCTCCTTTCTTCTTCCCGCTGGTATTTGCGTCTCTGTCCACTCTAACTGTGCTAAACCCGGGTAGCTCCACGTTAGCATCTGGGATGGTAGTTGTTAACCACGTTTCACTAAAACACAGCAAGCTGCATTCTCTGTAGGTTCTAACATTTTTCACCAGCACACCCAATTCGTCAATCTTATTTGTTAGTGAGTTCACATTTCCCAGGATAACAGAAGGCACCAACGGTTTATAACGTCATTTTCTCTCAAGTTTCCTGGCTTTTATCTTATCTTTTATCTTTGCACAAGCTCGGCTGCCCCGATATTGTCTTCTTACCTCGTCAGGTAAATAACGAACCACACCGGCATGAGTATTTCTTCTCAGTGCTTTAAGTTGACTACTTGAATAGGCGAGCCTCAGAGTGTAAAAATCCATGTCAAGTAGTAAAAATAGTAAAAAGTGTCCAGGGAGCGATTCCACATAAACGAAAGTGGTAGAAGTGATCAGTGAAATAGAGAAAAAAAAATAGAAAAAAAGGTAAAAAGATAAAGTCATACACAGAGCTGCTGGAAAGGCTGCTACTCGGATGCGGCACCGGAATTAGAGTAAACTTTGCTGAATTTTCTTCACCTTGAGTTTGGCTAAATCATGCAAATGTTTGAAAACTTTGCAAAACTCCATGAAACACATTAAAGTCAGTGGGGAGGAGGAACTGAATATAATGATACAATGGTCTTTTAAGTGTCTGCCAACAATTCTGGACCAATTATTGTGGGTAAATATATGTTGGGAGCTGTAAATCAGCAGTTCTAACCACTGTGACACCGTGTTTCAAACAACAAAAGACACAGATGGAACAAATACCACAAACAATATACAACAAACTTGTGTGCTTGCAAAAATCTTACGGTAGGCATGCATAAAAGTTCTACACATGGTTGCTACAGCTCTGTAAGGTCATGTTGGTCTTGGAAAGCATCATGGGGCATTTGGAAAAAAAATGTTTGCATATCCTGCCTGGGCGGCTAATTTCTATGAAAATATTCTACAAACAAGGTCACATATCATAATTACTGTGAAAAATGCAAATTTCGACCATTCAACACTAGTCTTGACCAGTGAATGGGGGAAAGGGGTACGTCTTCAATTCAAAAAGTAAAAGACTTCTGTTATATCGTAAACATTCTTCTCTCCATAATGCATGAGATTTAACATTTTTTTCAGCCATCACTACAAACTGCATGGGATAAGTAACATAAACAAAAACATTTTTGGGTGGATTATGTCTTTAAAAAGCAAAGAGTACCCATTTTTAGAATAAGTAATTGTTATTCTGTGTGAATGGTAAACAAGAAAGCCATTTCATTCGTTTTTTATGACCACTTAAATGTACATCAAACACTTTTAGATTATATTATATTAGATTAGATTAGATTTGATAGAACCTTGTTTGTCCCCAGGGGAAAATTTGGCTTTTTACAGAAGCAATTTCTTGCATGTGTAAGATAGGATTGACTTTTACAAAAACGAATGGTTTTGCTTTGATAAAAAATGGTTTGCCATCACTTCATTTCAGAGTTGATGTCATATGAACACAGTGCAGTGAAATTCCTATCTGCATGTTTGACCAGCATGGAGCAGGTCCACAGTGTCGCTGCTTCGCAGCCTGAATCTCACTCTGGTGGTTATGCATAATATAACATAATAATAGGTAGTGGTGAGCCAAACAGCCAAGTTTCCATTTGCACACAGTTCTGTGAAATTGATACTATACTGCATTTCTTGTGCACCCGTGAAACTCGTTGAAAGTGGTGTTTTAGAGTTTTTTTGGGTGTTGAAAGAAATACAGTGGACCCTTGACTTACGAACTCAATTCGTTCGCGAGGGCTGGTTTTAACTTATTTTTCCCATAAGAAATAATGAAAATACCCATAATGCGCTCCGAACCTTCTAACAGGAACACTTACTTAACCTTTTCATAATAAAAAAGGGTTGTATAAAGTGCATAATTTACCAAAACACCAATAATTTTATAAAACAACAATGTTACAAAAGTGCCTAGCCTACCAGAAACAACAATTTCATACTGTACTCACCATTTAATTTGACATCTTTGGGCTGCAGGAAGGTAGGAGGAGGAGAATGAAATGGAAGGTGGTTATTGTTTAGAAGGAGCCTCCTTATGCAAATCTTTTCTTTGTAAAATTGTCGGAATGGTGAATTTCGACATGCTCTACATATTAGCCAGATTGGTCATACGAACACCACTCTCATATTTCTGCACAATTTCCTTCTTCGTTTCGATTGAGATCGCTGTTTCTCAAGTTAATAATGACAGTAGTCGAGCACTCAGTTCAAAGCTGGTCGTGTTGTGAACTGCTTTAATAATACACTCCAAAGCAAGCCGGTGCTGACTCAGCCTGATAACATCATCAAGTGCCGCGCCAGCAGGCTAGCTTACATCCCTTAACATTACTTTCTTTACCTTCGTTACCTTCTCTTCCTTCCTTAGCAATTATGCGTCTTGCTTACCATGGTCTTAGTGAATTATATATATAGATAAATCACTGCACTGACCGAAATTACATCCACAAACACATGTATCTGGGCTCCGACTGACGCTTACAAACACTCTCGGCTGTTTGTTTACAATCGCAGAAGCGGAAACACATGACCGCATTCGGGTCGTAACGCAAGATGTTGGTCGTAAATCAAAACAAACATTTTGGTCGTAAATCAAGTAGTTCGCATGTCAGGCCGGTCGTATATCAAGGGTCGACTGTACTGATAAAGAGTTTGGCAACAATGTGCCCCACATATTTGGCATTAAAAGAGGTAGATGAAAATAAATGGGGAAAAAGCTGTCTTTTGGAAATTCAACTTAGCTAAACACAACCCACAATGGACAAAAATGATATGCTCTTAGAATAAAACTGTAATTCAGTATGTCAATAAAATTATTATCCAAATTATTTGAGGAAAAATGCTGCCATGATATTTTGCTTTGGCAAGTACACAACTCTGCGCATGATAATAAAGGTGTCCTTCCATCAGGCCTCAGCGCACAGGAATTGCTGTCCTGCGTCGATGCTGGTTTTTGGATTGCCTATATTTTAAGTTGGGGCAATGGCATCACAAAAATGCAAAATTTAGTGAAAATCAGTTCAGCCATTTTGGGGTGTTTGATGATCAAACAAATAGGCAGATTCTTATTTTTATTTCTATAGATTTTTATATATCAGTTGTGTCATAATGCTGTGGAGTGTCACATATTAGTTACGAGGCAGATGTACACAGTATCCCACTTTTTGCTCCCTCTCTTTCACATGTTCATGCTTACATAATATGTGTACTGGCTTAGTAGCCATGTTCACCAATCATACATTACAGAGAAATGGATTTAAACAGAATTTATTTGAAAAATAAATAATTTCACCAAGTAGCTGAGACTCAAAATTGCAACAAGAAATGGACCAAAATATCTCAAAGCTGACATTCGAAGCTGACATTCATAAGCAATTACAGGGAAAAAAAACTTGCTTAACTGCCTGCTTCTAATCAACACTTGTTCTAGTCCTTTTATTTCTGAAAGTTAATTGAAATAGTGTTTTGTGAAGCATGTATACAAATGTAAATGTTTCTTTTTGGAAGAATGGCATGATAGCATCAAAGCTAATGCTGCTGTCTCATAGCTCCCAGGCTTGCTCCGTGTTTGGCATATCTATGTAGGTTATCTCTGGCTGCTCAATTTTGACCCTATATACAGAATAGACTAACTAGCAATATCAGGTTAGCCCAGTGTGAATAGGTGTGGCATGATGCGCGTGACTTTAATGCCATGAATATAAAGCAAGCCCTTTGCATTGTGTTGACAGAACTGATTTTGGGTCCAACAATCCTGTACTTGAAAAAGCCCAGCTTATCGACTGTATGTACTGTACATTCAGTGGACTCATATATAAATTCTAATTGGTAATCTGGCCTCTACCATGCACTTCCATTGAAGTGGGAAAAATCTTAAAAATATTCCAGTTTGTTATTTCTGTTGTATCTGATTTGAAGCAGATTGGTTAGTTGGCTAAATTGTTTATGTTCTTACTGAATAGCCAGGAGCAGGACAATTGAGAAATCAATCAGCCTATAAAATAAATTTATTGCCAGCTCTTTTCGTTTGTATTGCCTTGATGAGGAATACAGCATGTATGCAAAAAAGTAATTGCAAGTTAAGGAACCAGAAAAGACATAAAAAAAATAATCTTTTTAATTGAGCTTAATATTAGCAGTTACAACCTGATGGTCTTCAGGGAAATTTTGATTGCTGATTCCTAATGCATATGTATGACCGTAATTGAGTTCACATTTTCATATTTACAGTCTTGTCACCATCATCTATATTATGCTAAATATAGGTGATTTTAAGGAAATGGTTTTAAAGACATCTGAAGTACATAAAAAGTGAAGAAAAAATGACAAATTGCATTCAACTAACGATTCCTCTTTGCCCTCTGAATTTCCTGAAGGCAAGTACTGATGGTGATTGCTTTAAGAATTTCCAAAGATGACCTGAAAAGTACAAAGACATAATGCTACATTTCGCTGAAAGGAGTAAATCTGAGCAAACCTACATGAAACAATGATACTTGTTTTGGAATGCAAGAATCTTGTAGAATAAAAGTTTATACATTTTGATTATCAGGGAGAAAAAAGCAACCAACAGGAACAAGAGAAAAAAATTTTAGTGAAACACCAGTGGCAAATAATTTCAAATAAATTAGAAAGAAATGACCTGACTCATAATAGAAAATCAATTATCATTTATAAATATCTCACATACAGAAAATAAAAAATACAAAAACAACACAATATATAAATACATAATGTATAATACAAATGTACAGATGTTTAATAAATTGTCATACAATGCCTGTCAGATAACACAAAGAATTCACAACACGTCTTTCACCCTAATTGGGGCTCATCAGGTGTACGCACCTTTGCTTGCCCTTGCAGGGATCAAACCTCAGACGTTAGCACCTCAGACATTGTGCCACGGCGGCTGGTTCCCTTACTTGACAGGGTGAAGATCGGAGTATTACAGGCATAGGTCTGAATTTCAATCTGATTATTTGGGTGGTCACCTGCCAGGTAATGTTTGCAGCTGGTCGGCCGGTCAGCCGAGTTTCTCCCTTTCTTGCCATTTGAGTAGCCAGACTTTACTGGGACATTGTTCTGCCATGGGCTAACATACCACAAGCCTTCTCAAATTCACAGATTTGTACTGTGCTAACTGTTGGCAGACAGCTATACACCCACAACCTCTGGATTCTAACAGCCCTCAGTATCTGCCTGAAATGACTGCAAAAAGGGTAGTTAGTCTATGGAATAGGAGTGAAGCACAGGAGAAAGAAAAGAGTCAAGACAAAGCAAAGGTCAAAGCCAAAAGTCAAAAGAATAGGATGTCTCAGCTAAAATTTAAACCACAAACTAAAGTCAAAAGGCAGAGCTTAGTTTCAATAACCTGTAATCAGTGGCTATATTTGGTCTAATCTCTGATAGAAGTGACTGTTTTGGGGGAATCACTGATGACATCACAACTCGGACATCCCCAGTGCATCATTAGAGAATCCTCATGGAAACAGATAACACAAATACCACAAAATGGTGGTGGCCATTGTCAAACCAAAATGGTGCTGGAAAAGACAGTAGAAATATATCAATTTCAAAATGGACGCTCAAAGTAATAATTTCATTGCAGAATTTCATTCTTTGGATTTTAAACCCCCAAAACATCCACCCATCCATCCATCCGTTATCCAACCCGCTATATCCTAACTAGAAGGTCACTGCGGCCTGCTGGAGCCAATCCCAGCCAACACAGGGCTCAAGGCAGGAAACAAACTCCGGGCAGGCGCCAGCCCACTGCAGCCCCCAAAACATGTTTAAATTAAGTTGTACATTTTGAAACCCCATTGTCATCCTCAGCAGTTAGTTAACTAAGTTTAGCTCATCTGTTATACTGCACAAGTCATGTAGGCCTTCCGCAGTCTATTTCATTAATGTTCTCTTCCTGGCCATATCAGCACCACTGGCTGGGACTCTCATTACTGATACAGACACTGCACTCACTAAAGGCCTCATGCTGGAACATCTTGCACCAGTTACCATGCCTAGAATCTTTATATATAATACACTACCGTGGCTGCTGGTTTGTCTGTCTGGGATTTTAAATCACCTGTAGCTCGCAAACCGTTTGAACTATTGACCTGAAATTTGGTACACATATACTACGTGACGTCTACTATCCACTTTCGGGGTGATGACTGATCTCCAAGGTTATTCCTCTTTTTATTTTTATTTTATTTTATTGTAGAATAAGCTCTAGGTAGCGGCCAGGAGGGCGGTGTTCTCATCCCTACCACCTTCACCGTCGCTTCCTCTACTTCTTCATATCTTAAATCATTCTTGAGGCAAACTGAAGACTTAAGTGCCAGCTTAAGTAGAAAAATTAAAGAAAACGTACTAAGTAATCGCAGCACAAACACTGACTTATTCAGTTTTAACGTGAAAAGATGGTGATGAAACAAGCAGCAAGCGCATCAACCTCTGAGCAAATGAAGGCTAAACGTACAGAGAAAGAGTATGAAAACTATGAATGCTCAAGTCAAGTATATTCACTGCACATTATTGTGCAGGGTGCCGTTACTGGTCTTAAATATTACAGGACAAAATATTTTTTCAAAAGTTTTACTTTCTGAAAAAAAGGCTTATTGTGATCGATTGCTTTAAACTGAGCACAAATATATTTTAGATAAACTATATTATGTAGGGATTGGGAGGAACATGAAATTAACTTTTATTAAATTTACTGTTTAATTCCTTAATGATGCATGTGCATTGAATTAGTTCAGCTGAACTCAAAATGTTTGACTGTTGATTTTCATTTGTACTCGCCATCTGATACTTCTCATTCTGGGGTCCAGCAATAGTCATCCAGCATTGACTTATTCCACTTGCCCCAATACTACTTTTCCATCACTGCAATATAAGGATGAAACCTGTCCACCATATTTGTCACTGGCAGCACCAAGATTAGCAAGGAAGAAATTTAAGGATAAATGTAGAAAATGAATCGTTAGCAAAATGTTTCATAGCACTTCATTGTTTTGTATGTATCAGCATGTTGTCAACCAGCTGGATTCAATATGGTGCTCTGTAGTTGCCCAGAAAATGAATGCCTTTCTTGCAATTTCCTCCTGCCCCACTAGTAGATCTTTGAACCGTTTGTTATTGATGGCATATCTGATTTGTGGACCAACAAAAATAACTTCATGTTTTATTGTATTAGGAACGGAAATATCTACTATTCATTAATAGTGAATCAATTTAAAGTTTCCAATTGGCTTGATAAGGGTAATCCTGGGATGCAGGAAGAAACTGGAATATTTGTAGATAACCCACTCTGGAGTCATGGGGAGATACGTACACTATACATATCATAACCAAAGTGGGGTTCACAACCCAGCTTTCTGTACCTACGTATAAGGCAGTCGTGGTATTCTGTGCATCACCAATCTGCTTCTACAGAAAGCATAAATAAACCAAAATTATCTAATTACAGTCACATTGTATATTGTATTTAATGCTTAGACGATATGAACACAGCTTTCCCATTACACTACCTGGGATAAGCATGTCAAGAAAATGGATGGACAGCCTGTGCATTGTTGTCAACTTGTCTTCTATATCCAGTGCTATAAATACTTTAAAATGTGCTGTTGCTGTTTCGTTTCAATTGTGAGCATGTTTCAGTAGTGATAATGGCTACAATGTAATGTCTGGAATGGTATTCACCACCAATGAGCATTCCAGCTACAAACTGAGATAGTAAAATATAAACAGCCTGAATCACAAATGAAAAATGCCCTTTGTGAATGCATTTTTTCCGGAATTTTTCCAAGTTTTTTCCAGGAATCACAACCTACAATAAATGTCCCTTTCAAGCCAAAAAACTGCTTGTGACCACTCTACATGCACACAACTAGGATGGTGATGAATTTATGGTATTTCTAATATTCTCTCTATATTTTCCAATATGTTTGATGATATACTTGTATCAGCTCGACTCTACGTGTATTGAAACAACACTATCGAGCATTTTTTTTTCCAAAGGCACCTTTTTTCAAACCTTTTTTGTGAAAACATTTGTGAAAATTAAGCTCTTATTTTAGTGAGTACGGAGAACCAATGAAATTTGTCCAAAAAAATGAATATGAGTGGCAATGGAAATAGTTATATAAAGTGCTATGAGATACTTTTTTGTTGAAATGACTCCATGATGACCCCCTAATCTCTAGTTGTTTCTGAACACAGACTGTCAGGGATTCAATTCTAATTACAAAGAAGCATTAGGCACGATGTTCTTCTCTGTTTGGTTCTGCATTCAACTGTAAAAGAGTCATAGTTTATATTATGTGATAGACGGCCCTGACATGGAAGGATGGGCGAAGGCAGCTACGTGCGGACACTGCCTCCCTCAAAAAGCTAGATGGCAGCTCCCATCCCGCTGGAGTGTAACGGTGCCCCGGATTCCTACAGGGAATCCTGGGACTTGAAGTTCAGTTGCTCAGTCCTGTTCGGTACCGTGGGTGCCGCCAGGGGAAGATGTGAAAGGACAGGAGGAGTCATACCTATTCCATAGCCCGGAATTACTCCCAAGTCACGAGGACAGAAGCTCCAAAGTACTTCTGGAGTCGGGAGGAATTGAACAGACCTTATGGGAGGTGTGAAGGAGAAATATGAGTGATTATTATTGTGTTTATTAATTATGTATTGGCGACTGTGGTGCTTTGGGAGTACTGTGGAAGAAGAAATATTTAATAAATATCTTCTGGGTGCTTTTAACCTGTGTCCTGTGCATCTGTCTGTTGGGTTTAAGGGTCATCAGCAACCTCTATCATCCACAATTGTTTATATAAAAAAAGTCCTCTGGGCTAGACGATAGTAATCAGATTCATGCACATACATATTATACTCAAACCCAGATTTGCATAGTACAGTAAAGAGCTATCCCCATTGAACTTTACCAAACGTTTTTTTTCTGCAATGACTTAGGACTTCTAAAAACTTAGATTTTATAGTAATATACATGTACAGTATATTATTATAAACAAATGACTGATAATAGATATCGGCCCAACTTAATGCATGTTTTGGGGGTTTCCAGCTAGAATTATTGCAATAGTAATCTTAGTAATAATCTTGCAAAAGGGGATCTTAATGGAATACTCCACCCAAAATTATATTTTTTTTATAAATTATTTACCTCATGTAGTTTGTAGTGCTGAATGAGTGAAATGTTTATCCCATGTTATCATGCAGAACAAAGAGAAAAAAGTTAATGATATAATAGAAGACAACGGTGACTATTGTTGTATAAAGGCAAAAAAAAATCTCACTTTACTGGAAAGAACACTGTACTAATAGATGGGTTCTCAAGTAGCTAAATGAAACCAAAGAACTACTTCATAAAGCAAGAAAGTTAAAACTTGTCTACTTTGGGCACATTACAAGGAAAGTTGGCTGTATGGAGAAAAACATTATTCAGGGATGCACAGAAGGCAAGCACAGCAGAGGGAGACAGAGGAGAAGATGGACTGAGAATATTTCTGAGTGGACTAGGATGACAATCAACAAAGCGGTCTGGGAAACAAAAGACTGTGAGACATGAAGACAGACCCCTCTTGTCACCAACCCTACCACAGAAGGATGACATTGAACAAGAATAATACACACATCATGTCATCCAGTCATATGCTCGAAATGTACAAAACATGTACATAACAGTTAGTTAGCTTTTAACCTGGAGCTGGAACCTATCCCAGCTAGCATAGGGTGCTAGGCAGTAACAAATCCTGGACAGGGTACCAGCCCATCACAGGATGAACACACACGCACACCTCAGTCACACACTAGGGTCAATTTAGGATCACCAGTTCAACTAACCTGCATGTCTTTGGACTACAGGAGGAAACTGGAGCACCTGGGGGAAACTCAGACACAGGGAGGACATGCAAACTCTACACAGGGAGGAACTGAGACGTTAACCCTGGTCTCCTTACTGCGAGGTGCTACCACTGTGCCGCCCCACATGTGCATAATTTGCTAAAATTGTTTTTAAATATATATACGTCTGTAAAAATCGGCACACATCACAAACAGGAAACTAAAGACACCCTAAATCTGTGCAAAGTGTAGTTTAATTCAACTAAAAATTGTATGCAACACATCTATCTTGGCTAAAATGATCTAAAATCTGTAAGAAATCAGACTGAAATTACAAACTGTCAAATCAAGTACTGGCCTGTCTATGTCACACTTAGATTGTTTTAGAGACATTATTAATACTATCAGGTAGTGTTAATACAGAATCTCCATAATCTTTATCAATGTTGTTTGGAGTATCATCAGATGGGAAAAGATTATGAAATATGAAATCTGTTGACATATCATACACCACATTTCTTACATGCTGCTTATATTAATAAATTAGAAGAATTGTAACCTACACTCCACAATTGAATGGTAAAGCAATGTTTCATATTATATAAAAATAGAAAACTTCCAACTTTTGTTTGTAAGGAATGGTCCAAAGCTTCTTCAGAATTTAGTTAGAATTTGTTAATGCTGTTCTAAAATAAGTTTACTGGTCCTCTGATTAACCCTTTTTATCTTTTGATGTTTAAATATACCTGAATAACTACCTGATAATAAACTCTCTATATACAGTACATTGTTCTATGAACAGTGATGGGAAAAGATGCTGAGTGCTGAGTATGACTCAAAGTAACTTAATTTGAATCAATGTTGATTTTTGTATGTGTTTTTTTGACTGATATTAATGTGACCTTCATGCTCAATAAATTAAAACAAAAAAATTATCTGGTTTGTTGCAGTTTCTAAAGCCACAAAAATGCAGATATTACCGTTCTGAAAGTTTACTGTCAGGTTGTTTTATCTGACATCGGTGCAGGGACACAAGACTGCAGGTATGTGGTGACATCAAGAGAGCGATGAATGAGACATCGCGGCTGGCATGCCATGTGTGATCACCCTGGACATTTTTAGCTCTACTAACCCTTCTTCATTGCTTGTACTTTGTCTCTTTGTATTAATGTTATTTCTGATAATAAATATCATTTTTTAAGCGCAGTGGTGTTCTACCACTTAGAGATAAGATGTGTATAGCCATGTTTGTCAAAATGTTTGGGTCCAAGGACCACTTTGTCAAAGTTAAAGATATGGTGGACCATCTGTGGCTAACAGCCAGTTATTACAGTAAATTTGATATTACAATTATTGCATTCTTTTTTTCTGCAGGTACTAGGAAAATACTGTAAACATCCAGGATACAAAGAAGAACAATTGGCAGACACAAATAGTGAGTTAGTATGCCTGAACAGGGATGTATTATTCCTGCTATTATGCCTTTGGAAGGTGCATTAAGAAAGACCACCAGAACTGAGCACAAACAGAAAGCTCCGTCAAACTCACACTCGTCTTCAGTCTGCAAGTTACTGCAAGTTAATTCTCGTATGTCTACTTTGTGAGCTACCATGATGGGTTATTTTTGATTTTACCCATAGGTCTTTGAAGCTCACCTGTTGTCTTCTATCAGGCCTGGGTAGCATACACTGTCTTTATTTGAATTTCTTCTCTCAGTTGTGCAACCCTTCACCTGGAAATAAAGTCAGCATTCCACAACTTTCAAACCTTTCTGATTTACTTTTCAGAGTCCCAGATTTTAGCCAATGATCCATAACAAAGCCTTGGAGGTGGAATGAGGAGGTTGCTGTTGCCAGGGATTGATTCTTATGGTGGACAACAAGGTGGATTTAAAAAAAGAGTTCCACACAGTGAATAAGTCATGACTGAATGGGAGATAGAGATGGCACATTTGAAGAAATGTTGAAAGAGAGAAAGGGAAAGAACAACTACTACAAGCATGCAGAGCCAGAGTGGGAAGGAGTGGTATAAAAGAAAAAGATAAAAACGACAGTGTTTTAGAGCTGTTTTCATGTGGCTATATCAGCAAGAAAGAAGACTAGGACAGACTACCTGGCACATGTTCACAGACAACCAGTGGGCCGTGGCCCACACTTTGAGAGCCAGTGGTATGTAGGAAGGTGATCTTTAGGCTCCTGCTTGGGCCTGTTAGATTTTGTTAACCCCATATGCTGCTTCATTTATCTGTCTCTCAGTCCCTGCTAAATCCCTTAGCATCATGTTTCTTGTGCATAAATTTTATTATTTATGTTCTTATAAGATTAATTATAGTGGCAAGGAGGCTGAAATTCGAAATCAAATGTAAAGACTGTTTTTTTTTTTCAAAGTCTCACTTGTAGACATCCTAAGCTGTTTGGTTTGACAATATAGGCCTGATGCTGGAGCTTTGTTGAGTATTTTTCTCTTTGAAGCACCCTTAAAATGAAAATTGGTAAGAGAAATTACTTTTTTTTCTCAGTGTCTGTATTAGTATTAGATTCACATCCAACTTTGTTTAAAACCTCCAGGGAACTTATTGTTTTTATTTGTTGGTATGAGTAGCAAGTAGGCAACAGCACTTTTGGACAGGGTACACTAATTAAAGTGAGATAATTATTTCTGAATTTCATACAGTACTTGATGTCCCCGAAGGAAAAATCTACAAAGATGAGCCTTCTTTTATGAAGGAGTCAAAGTTCCAGCTATTTAAGTAAAAATGTAGTGGGAATTACATGTCTGGCAGCTGAGATCTCATTGGCACGAGGCCATCAGAATTTCTACAGGGCCTTCCTGAGGCTATTAGAAGATATAAAAGATTTAAAGATTAGATATGATGTGGGTATTTGCCTTGATCTAGTCAGTCAGTCATTGTCCAACCCACTATATCCTAACACAGGGTCACAGGGGTCTGCTGGAGCGAATCAGAGCCAACACAGGGCGCAAGGCAGGAACAAATCCCAGTCAGAGCGCCAGCCCACCACAGGCCTTGATGTAATGAAATGCTTAAATCAGGTGCAAAAAAAAAAAAAAAACTTCTGTTTAAATTTGGTGCTTGTTTTGTTTGTGGTAGTCGAGAACATCTGCATAACAACATCCCTGCGTTGGTTTGAAATGAAGTAAATTCTGACTTTATCTTACTAAGAAGGAGTTTGGGACCTCATGTAATTTACTCCCATGTTGATTGTACCTCCTTAGTAATAAATTAAGAGCCTCTTCATCTGGATATCTATGTGGATTCACATTATATTGAGTGCTTCCATACAGATAAACTTGTAGCTTAGCTGAACCTTGAAGTGGCTAAGCAACTAGAAAATATGTTACAACAAAGCTATACTTTTAAAGCAATCTTTCTTGATTTCTGTTCTGTAAAGCTTTTCAAAATTTTGAGCAAGTTTAAGTTTTTTGTTTCATCAAATTCTGTGCATAATATTGCAATGCTGTTGATTCCATCTTCGAGATTGTTTGATCCTAGATACAAGATGATCCGTTTTAAAGCTTCTGTTTTCTGATGCCACTGTAAAAGATATTGCCAAAAATGCTTTGTGCATAGTAAATATAGTAAATAGAAATGTATGCATGGTGTAACATTCAGTTGAATTCGGGGACTGAATTAACTGATATGAAAGTTGAAGTATTTTACATTTTATTGGTTGCTTCATTAGAGTCAGTTATGTTTGTTTATTAATATTTTTGTAACAATGAGTCACATTCAAAATTAACAGTCACTGTAGAATATCATTACATGTGTTAGTAGACTACACTAAATATGTGCTTTTTACCAGCACTTTACAATGTTATGTAGTTAAAAACGGAGCACAAATAGGCTTATGGTGGCTCAATAACTACATATGCAGAAGATTCCAGATCAAGTGACATGAAACTGGCATCAGTTGTTGTTGATAGTCAAAGTCAAAGTGAACTTTATTGTCATCTCAACCATATACAAGTATACAGATAGACAAAATTGCGAAGCTCAGGGTCCACAGTGTAACAACACGAAGTGCAAATAAAAAGTTAAAATTAAATTAAAATTAGAATTCAAATTAAAATTTAAATTTAAGATTAAAATTAAAATTAAAACACAAACAAGACAAGACATTGTGCAAAGACAAGACAAAGAAGTAGCAGCAATATTAACGTGTAGTAAGCAATATGAACATCAATGCAATGTATGGTATTATGCAATGTAGATACATAAATATAGTTAATAAATATGTAATATAATAAATAAATAATAGATACAGAAATTATCAGTGTATGATAATAGCTGTTTAAGACGTGTGTAAACAATGACAGGTCAGAATGTTTCACAGCAGAAGGATATCAAGAGTGTCAAAATACTTAAAGGTCAGTATGAGATTTTCAGTTCTTTTCTACATGCAGACTCGTCTTTGGAGAAAAGTGGCTTGCATGTATAAAAGTTCTGTTTTTCGAGGTGGTCGAGGCAGTGTGGAAGATCCCAGTTGGCAGCATGGTGTTAAGGAGTCTTACATCTTGGGGGTAAAAATTCTCCTGCAGCCTGTCGGATCTGGCTCTGACACTGCAGTGTATTCTCTTGGAAGGCAGAAGTGTGAAAAGTCCATGTGAGGGGTGTAAGGGGTCCTGCACAATTGTTGCTGGCCTTGCGGACACTGCATTTGTAAAATATGTCCTGTAGTAAATGGAGTGGCACCCCAATAATGTTCTCTGCTGTCTTCGCTATCCTTTGCAGGCACTTGCGGTCGGATATGTTGCAGCTGGCATACCAGAAAGTGATGCAGTTGTGGAAGGTCTATGAGTATTATTTTATTTTTTTTTTTAAAAAACAAAAGACATGCAAAAAAGATAAAACCCCCAATATTCACCAAAAAAGTATTTAGTGCAATGAATACAATCCCCTCTTTCTGCACCTTAGTAGCAGTATCATACCATTCAGTTACACAAACTAAAGGCCAATTCATACTGTATCTATACTAATAAAAGGAAAAGCCCTCACTGACTGACTGACTCACTGACTGACTCACTCACTCATCACTAATTCTCCAACTTCCCATGTAGGTAGAAGGCTGAAATTTGGCAAGGTTCATTCCTTACAGCTTACTTACAAAAGTTAAGCAGGTTTTGTTTTGAAATTCTACGCGTAACGGTTATAACTGGAACCTACTTACGTACATATATACGGCCATAGCCTGCAGCTCGGTTGCCGTGAGAGGCGGAATTGCGTCCCCCATCATCATGCCTCCCATGTAATTGAATGCCTGCCCATATAAGGCCGTTCGTCAGCAGCAATCCAATAGACTCACTTCCGCTAAATATTCACGAGTGAAGGACTGTGCTTATGCAAACGAAGATGAGATGGTCAGGGATAGACTAGTGTTTGGCACAAACTCAGTGAAAGTGCAACCTCACTGACTGACTGACTGACTCACTTATCACTAATTCTCCAACTTCCCATGTAAGTAGAAGACTGAAATTTGGCAGGCTCATTCCTTACAGCTTACTTACAAAAGTTAAGCAGGTTTTGTTTCTAAATTCTACGCGTAACGTTTATAACTGGAACCTACTTATGTACATATATACGGCCATTGCCTGCAGGTCGGTTGCCGTGAGAGGTGGAGTTACGTCCCCCATCGTCACACCTCCCACGTAATTGAGTGCCTGCCCATATAAGGCCGTCCGTCAGCAGCAATCCAATAGACACACTTCTACTAAATATTCACGGGTGAAGGGCTGTGCTTATGCAAACAAAGATGAGATGGTCAGGGATAGACTAGTGTTTGGCACAAACTCAGTGAAAGTGCAAGAGAAACTTTTAAGTGCCGGGTCTTAGCTAACATTAAATAAAGCCGTGGACATCGCAAGATCGCACGAGAGAGCACAAGCACAGCTGAGAACCTTCGATGCATGTACTCCTAACGGCTCACGTGAACTGATTGTTAACACAGTACACAGAGAACAAGCAAGAGCTCCAAAGAACGGTGAACAAAAAACGCATTACACAATTGAAAAGGCAGCAAAAGAATATGAAGCGAGTGACGCATACAAGCATTTTCATAAGTGCAGCTACTGCGGAAACAAAGCACTGTGTAAACCTTATGTTTAAATTAAGTTCATAGACAGGCTGCCGCTGGCATTTGTCATGCCTATGACGAATACGATATTTGCAAGATACAAGTTTAATGAGAAGACGCAGGGTATAAACAAGACTTTTGATCACTTTGTAACAGAGTTAAAATTGCTGTAACAGAGTTAAAATTGCTGGTGAAGGACTGTGCTTATGCAAACGAAGATGAGATGGTCAGGGATAGAATAGTGTTTGGCACAAACTCAGCAAAAGTGTGAGAGAAACGTTTAAGTGCTGGGTCTGAGCTAACATTAAATAAAGCCGTGGACATTGCACGAGATAGCACAGCTGAGAACCTTCGATGCATGTACTCTGAGCGGCTCACGTGAACTGACTTTGCAGGACTGGGAAAGGTAAACCCGTGCATGCAGTGTGTGATGTCTTAGATAAAGAGGAAGACGAGCTGCTTATTGATGCAGTAAGAAAGGAACAACCCTCTGACACTGAATACACCTTTGTAGACATATCAATAGTGTGATAAAGGTGCTATATAGCGCCCGACCCGGCACAGAATACGCAGAGGCACGTGTTCACACTCAAGGATCTTTTATTTTGTTTCTTCAGCCGTGCGACACGTCTTCCCCGTGCCACACAGCCCAAACACAGTCCCAAGCACACAACCAAACACTTTCCTGCTCCACCACTCCTCCCATGCAACCTCATCCTCTTCCT
Source organism: Polypterus senegalus (assembly GCF_016835505.1). NCBI lineage: Eukaryota > Metazoa > Chordata > Cladistia > Polypteriformes > Polypteridae > Polypterus > Polypterus senegalus. The sequence goes on from NC_053155.1 coordinate 39,496,805, forward strand.
CCCGATTCTGACCTCGATTGCTGGGAGGCAGGCCCTTTTATACCCCACCCGGAAGTGATCCAGGTGCCTGACCAGCTGGTCTTAATTGCACCTCCGGGTGGGGCTGATAAACCGTCCAGTGTGGTGGCTGGTTCTCTGCAGCACCCCCTAGCGGCCACCCCATCTCCCAACCGGGCTGCTGTGGTGGACTCCATGTCCCATGGAGCCACGGGGGAGATTGAGGAGGAATCCACTGCCAGGGAGACTGCCCCCAAGCGCCCCGGGGAAGGTATTGCAATGTCCATGATGGCTCCCCCGGGACGTATGCGGCAGAGGCATCCTGGCCGGGCATGGGACCTGGCTGTCCGTCACAATAGGAAAGCAAGGTGTAAAGCTTAAGTTTAAATTACATTCATAGACACACTGCCGCTAAATATTCGCAGTCAAATACACAACTAAATACCGGGAATGCCTGTTAAACATCTTAGATTCACGAGTACCGATTTGGGTGGTGATCACTTCGATGAATGAAACCTGTTATGTTTACAACAGTTGACAACGATGATGAGATGGTCAGGGATAGACTAGACAAACACGGAATGTAACTTGAACACAACACATCCTCCAAATACGAACCTGATTGAAAGAAATAATGATAAACAAATCCTTGATGACAGCAACACTCATAACAGTCACAAAACAATTACATTGACAATCATGTTATGTTATTTTTGAAATGTTTCCTTTTCTTTTTCATAACTTCTTTAACACACTACTTCTCTGTTGCGAAGCACGGGTATTTTGCTAGTAAACAATAAAGTGAAATTACCAAAAAAAATGAAAATGAAAAAAAGTAGAAAAGCATTTAAATAAGTTTCCATCTTTGACGTGTATATAAACTGCAGTTACCTTTCTAACCCAAAGCTATCTTTGCTGTAGTTCACACTTCTGCAAATCAATCCTCCCCTGCCAGAATATGTTTTTGCGCATAGATGGCTTGAGAATTTTAGAGATTTGCATAATGGTAATATATTCCAATCTTTGAACATCTCCCTTTTAAATATAACTTCCTACATGTTTTTATTTAGTGACAAGCTAAGGAATGTTACCAAAAGCAGCAAAACTCAATTTGTTACCAATTCCCATCTATCTGGACAATGACCTCACAACTAATTGCACTGATAAAGCAATTTTCTCAAAACTACCCCATAGCATCCACAAGAGCAGAAAACCAACAACCACAATAAGTATTGATTAAATTGATTATTGGGTAATGAATGTACAGTTGATACAAAAATATTCAGACCCCTTTACTTTGTGCAGACTTTATTGTGTTGTACTGTAGATTGCATTTCAAATGGACACATTTGGCATATTTGGCCATTAATCCACACTAACCAAACCATAAACAGTGAAAACATGTTTATAGAAAGATTTATTAAAAAACAAAAATTGAAATCTCGCATTTATATAAATATTCAGATCCTTTACTTGTTGTTGCCCACTTTTGCCAGCAATATTTTGTTAATGGCATTTCCTGTAACTGTCCGTTAGTTTCTGACATATTCTCTTACAGAATTCCTTCAACTGCTGTGACGTTGGTGGGCTTTCTTGCATATACTTAATAAAAGCTTTGACTTAAAAAAAAAAAAACACTAAGGTCTGTGTGTCCATTCCCTCTGAGCAATCTGATTGGTCAGATTAGCTTTGTTGTGTTTGGTCAGTTTGGCTTTGATGGTGTGATGAAAGAGAATGTGCAAGCATGAGAGGAGGAGTAAAGACCTATGAGCAACACTGAGAGAGCCTCTATCAGAGACTGCAAGTATAAAGCCTGACAGGAGGTGAGAAATTATCTTGAAAAATAATAACAGTCTGCGAGCAGGCTTTATGGGAACGCACTTGAGCGGCAGAGCACCAGTTAATAGAAATTCATACATACAAATATAGAGGAAATGCATTGACGGTACACAAAGGGCAAGACATAGCAAATATTTTTGAATTATTCTATCTACACATATAATAAGCAGAACAAAGTTAAAGCTTTGAGACACCTTGCAACCAACACTTATTATTGTAAGCAACAAAAAATGCAAAGAAAATGTGTATAATACAAAAAGTGAGTCGTCCCGATTTACGTCTTAGGTAGACTGCCCAAGATGGCAGCTTCTCCTAATTTCTCAGAAGTGATGTTAGAGATGGAATGTTGCCCTCCTTTCTGCAGAGGGAGGAGAAGAGAGATTGTTATCATACATCGGTTTTCTGCCTTACTCTGCGCTGTCCGTGCAACGTGGCTGCACAGAGCTTAAACAACTCGGCACATCCACATTAAAATGACAAGGGGTGAGCTTTCTTGAAGGCTTTTACTGGATATACCTCGTTGTAAACTGAAATATATACAAAAGAAATATACAGGTATCTACAGGTATACAACCAAAGACAATAAAGAATGATTTACAAAGCAATACATAGTAGAGAGTATACATTAAACAATAAACCTTTAAAAGACACTTACAAGGTGAGTGATTTTCACAGTTGGATCAAGACAAAAAGAAGCGTGTAGACAGATGTTCAAATTGCTGCGTACCACAACTAAGCAGACCCATGGGTTTATATACCCTAAAGACGTGACCGAAACAAGAGATAAAGGGGTGCCTATGTGAGACACATAGGGTGTATTGTATTCAATTGTTTATTATGGGATCTACGTGCTTTTCGTGAGTTTCATAGGCTTTTATAGCACCATTGAGAGTGTGGGACGTGACTGACAGGTGTGTTAATAAATGACAAGATGAAGGGGGAGCACAGCTCAACAAATAATATTTAACAGCTAACAACATGAGGGGCAGAACAATCGCCATCTCCTGTCTTGGCAGAGAATTAATATCACCTAAGCCTTTAAGCTGTTTACCATGCACACATGTGTGACTATATATGTATATATATATTTATAAAACATTAAAATAATGATGCCATAAATAATCATATCAATTTAACATTTATATTGGCACACATTTACAATTTACAAATGTCTTCCATATTAATTAAACTAATATAATTATAATTGCTCAAAAATTACATTTCTACAAGTTAGCACAATTACAAATACAATTACAGGTGACTCAATAGCGATAAACTACTGCTAAACTTGCTATGCAATTCTATCATTACACTGCACTAGGTACTGCAGCATCATCACCTTAACCAGGTATTATTAGAATAACAGAAATGTAGCACTTACATCTTTATTAACTAGTGACAAATTATACTAAGAAAACAGAATAATATACATTAAAGAATTATTTTTTTTGTTTTGTGTGAATCTTTGTGTTTCATTCTAAAGAGCACATTTAGTGGTTTTCACATTTACATTATTAATGTAAAATTTCAAAAGTTATGCTGAAACTTTTAAAACCTTTTCCAAAATATGTGCAATATTCTCTGAATGTTATGTTTAACTTTACGTTTTTACATATCTATAAAAGGAAGAATAATAACAGAAATCTTGTCTTGTGGTTCATTCTACAGAAACTTTATCAGGAATGAGCCGGTGTGTGGAGGACTTCCTCTTCCGCTTGTTGCCAAGCATAAATAACTACTTCAGTAGGTGTTCTTTTTAAGGCCATGGTAATACATAAAAGAACAGAACAATTAATCAATAACATAAGTTATTCTTAAACTGAAACCATTTCCTTTTTCATGTGTAATTAAGTTAATTAAAGAGCAAATATTAAACCTACCTAATTAAATGATTTGCTGGAGCTAACAGAGAATCTCACATTCTGTGGAACTCATGGTTCACTCTACAATGGCAAGCTGTCTAGAAAATCAGCTCCAAATCATACTATTTTGCAGTTGGGCTGAGGTCGTTTTGATCAGAGTCATTTTTTGTCTTTTTCCAAACACGATGTCTGGCATTGTCGCCAAACAGATCATGGTCTCATTTGTCCATAGCAAACAATTATAATAATGTTCTTTTTGTTCCTTGTCTAGCAAATATCTGCCATGTGTCTGTATTCTTTATTGAGAAAAGCCAAGCAAAATGACACCTTTTATTGGCTAACTAAAAAGACTACAATATGCAAGCTTTCGAGGCAACTCAGGCCTAATCTTCAGGCAAAATGTAATTGAGATGTATTGAGAACAAAGACTTCCCCCCTCCTGACCTTGCATGTAGGACAAAGTCAGGCAGTCTCTTTTAAAAACCTCCTCCATGGACTTTGCTACTGACTGAGGCACCATTTGCCAGGAAATCCTTTGGTATTTTGGGGACCTCCCCACAGCTTCATTTGGTCAGCTCTTGGGCTTAATATGGCAAAACAACATGTCCTGTATGGACCGCCAGGGGTCTGAAACTTTCTTTATTTAGTTTAATGATTGACTACAAACTGCTTGGAAATTACTTTCAACCCCTTCCCAGACTAACAGGTATCAACAACAATTATTTAATCTTGGCCTTAAAGAGTTGCTAAAACAAAACCATATATTGGCAATTTTCATGTAAGATAAAGCCCTCCAAATTACTTTCAAATAATTTTCTAATTATTTGCACCAGTGTGGTTGGATGTAATTCTAATTTTGGGCATGTGATGCAATGATAAAACACAAGGAAATTGCATTTCTTTACATATAAATATTTAAAATGAGTAGAAATGTCATTTTGCATTCCTTTTTTTAACCAGATCACCTTCATCTATCAGTAATTTTGAAATGACCATCAAACATCTTTTGCCAAATTATTGTAAAATATACAAACCTTTCTTCCTAACAAAATCCAGTCCTTAAAACAGAGTGGTTCTTTACAGTTGGGGAAAAAATAACAGCTCAATGCCATAATGGTTACTCGTGTTCATTACTTGTTTGCAACACAGCAGAAATATATAAAAGAAGTCAGCAGTGAAAAAAATGTAAGTAAGTGAGAATTCAATTATTACTAGAAGTAGATAAAGATTAATGAAAGTAGCAACATAAATTAAATTAGCCTTCGAGTAAGCTGTTTTCCTTTTTTCTTTTTATCAATTTAGGGATTTAAAACAGTTCAGAGTTAAAAAAGCAATTTTGTGTTTTAACCATGTATAGATATTTGTTAAAGAATACAGTAATAAAAAACATAAAGTTTTTTATGGCAAAGTTTAACATAACAGAAATAAATTTATTTAGGGTTTGAGAAAATAATAATTTTGTTTAGCATTTATTACTTAAAACTAGAATATATTAAAACAAGGGTAATGAAATATTCGATAGTTGGTAGAATAAGGCCACATTGTGAAACACCAGGGATTAATATATGGTGAACACATGGAGATTAAATGAAGTCTGAAACTTTCTCCTGCTTCTACTTGTATTGGTACAATCTGATCTTTGCTGAATGACTTTTAAATTTGGTCCTAAAACTTCTACTTCATCTCCAGGGGCCTCATTTATAAAACTTGCTGTGGAATTCATTTTGAAAATATGCACACACCGAAAAAACAGGAAAATGGGCATGCTAAAAATATCAGATTTATAAAACCTGGCATGTGCACATTTCTATGCAATTTATCTTTATAATTCAAAATCATCTTGTAAACGTGCAATTGTGAAAACACCTCGATGCTAATCAGCTTCCTACATATATATTCACCATCATACAGATGTTCATTGGCTAATACAGCAGCCTCTTTCCTGACGTGTCGAGACCCTATCAAGTGCATTTAGAGCATCTGGCTGTGCTCTGCAACTAAGTGTGCAAGATCGTGTACAGCATTTGTCACAAATGTGTGATTGGGAGACATCTGAAAGGCCTTCAGAATAGTACTACCACGCCAGACCAGGGGGAGGCGAGCTGCACTAACTCACCTTCTCGTTCTTCTGCAGACCATCCACAGGAAATCTTGGCAAGTCCTGGCACCAGTGATGATGTCAATTCCAGTTCCAGCACCATGGCTGATGTCACTTCTGGTTCTGGCATCATGGATGACAGCACTTCCAGTCCAGAAGATGTTACTTCCAGTCCCGGTCCCAATGATGTCACTTCTGATCTTGGGCTTTAATGCAACCATCTTTTCATATTACAGTTAGTTCTGTTTTTGACTCAAACCTGTGAAGATCTCAATCAATTTCAACTCCATTTTGCAGCCAAGGCACAATATGTCTGTGGTCTGCTTTTGTGACATATTGTACTTCCTCTCCTCTGTGTTCTAGTGGTCCAACAAAGGCATAAGGTGTCAGCATCTGAGTAGGCAGCTGCTATTAGCTGGTACATGTAATGACATGATTGCTGATACAATAATTAGTATAAAACATATGAAAAATGGAGGGTTCAGCCTTTTAACTTACCACAAACCAGCCATCACATACAGAATACCATCACCCCTGCCAAAGCTAGTTTGCTTCAAAATAAATGAATCATGGGTTGACCCAAGCCATAGAGACATGAAATTTGTCAATCTCATCTTGATATCACAAATGACTTATACATTAATGACATATAACAGCTTACAGTTAACAAAAGCACCTTCATTCCCAGTAGATGCCCTCATTGCAATGTGAGACCCCTAAAGAGATCTGACTACATTAGGAAAACCAGACACTGCAACAAAGTTCCTTTTTATGTTGGCAAAAATATCTCATATGTTATGTATGTGCACCAACGCAGTATAAAAACTGAATATAGTGTCTGCTCATTCAGTTAATAGTTACCAAGCAGAGCTTGCCTGAGATATTCCTGAGCTGTCAGACAGTTCTCTGAGAAGTGTTAGCAGGTAGCAGGTATAAAATGACAAAAAACCAAAAACGTTCTTCAGAACAAATTGGCCTACTTAAAAGGTAACTAAAATACAGTTTATATATCATATTAAACACTTTTGAGTTTTAATGTTTGTCACGTCAACATACATTATAATAATGGCTCAGTGATATTAATTATTATGTGTGTGAGTCATCATTTAGCTGGTTAGGTTGCATTCTCCTGCTTGATCAAGGGTTTTGTAATTTCCCAGTTTCTCTGAAAAGTTGAGTATGCATCGGTCAGAGCTGCCATAAATAAATGCTTGTTCCCCTGTCAAGCTTTCACATCAAATTTGATTTTAAAATTCCAGACGTTTGCATGGGAAATTCTGTACACACACCTCAAGCTTCTTTTTGTGTGTATTCTAGTCATTGCCCTGGGTACACTCATGCACACAAAAGTACATTCTCTTACAAGCCTCGCCAGTCAAACCAACCTACACTTCTTTGAAAAGCATTTGGAACCTTAAATACCCAGAGAAGTGCCCACATTGCCAGGGAGAAAATGCATAAAGTTCTCGTGGACATTGCTTGGGCTGCATTTTAATCCCAAGTCTCTGGAACTGTGAGTCAACAACACTAACCAATGACTGACCTGACCCAAGGATGTCATATGAAAAATTCTGAAATTAATATGAAGCTACTGTAGTATAATAAATCTACCCAATGGGTTATACTCTATGCTGTCTTAAGTTTATGTACACCCGGCAACCAGCATGTGTCCTGCAATCTAGTGATAGCATGATTTTTTTTGTTGTTTTAGGATAACCCTGTAATTTTTATAATTTTATTATATTTTCTTTGTTCCTGTGATGTATTTTATTAATTGCTTTTGAAAAAATAAAACTGAAAAGACAAAAGTTGCATACTCAAGGAGTTAAATGAACAACAACATTTGTCTTAACAAAACATCTAACTCATGAGGAGTTATATTGCAAAATTAGTATATGCAATAATGCTGTTTTATAATTAAGAACAGCTGTGTTATTCAGTGTTTTCAAAATATTATATCAAAACTTTACTGTAAGCTTAAAATGGAAAAAATCAATTTTGTTTAGACTAAATATGATTGGTGATCCCAATTCATTATCAGTTATAACCATAACCGTTATAACCATTATGTGAAATTCCCCGTGTAAACTGAAATCTTACGCTGGAACTATGGAATATTAAAATAAATTAGAACTGGATGTGTTTATCTTAAGTAGAGTAGTCTCATCATGCAAGAATGCTCAGTCATGCCACCTTTTACCTCCTTGCCACCTCTTGAGGCATATGCACTTATGATGCTGTATGTTGTGATATGTGAGTCCCTGTCTTGCACCCCAAAACATGAGTCCGAGTCTCAGAACTTTAACAAAACCAGCTTTATTCAGCTTGAAACCAGAACAGCCAGAGCTACCACTTTCCTATACACAGACACAGAAAACAGGCATAGTCGGGGTCAGGTCAGTGGCCAAATTACAGTATACTGTTCCTGCATTTTTATTGTCCCTTGCATAACCCATCGGCAACAGCAGCTTAAAGCATGATCTTGATCAGCTCATAGTTGTTTCCACTATACTCTGCTCCTGCGCTGTGAAACTGTGGTTGCCTCGGCAATGGATAAGCAGTCCTCTACAGATGCAGCAGTTGCGCTGCAGTGTACTGTTCCATTGAGGGGGTCCTAAAGGGGTTCAGAAACCTTATAATGTGTACAATAATATAATGGCTCTTTCATCATGCAGACTAATTGAAACAGTTCTCCACTCTGCCACAGACCAATGCTGCAGCTCCAGTTAATTAAGAGCACAAAAGGCAGAAGCATGTAATTTGAATGTAAAAAGTCCTCATATGCAATCAGGCTACTGTTGCTATCATGGTATCTAGTTTCTGTCACTTTCTGGTGTCCACCCTCACACTCTCACGTATTACTGAGACCAAGGCAAATTCAGGGGCCAGTATAAGGTTCTTGTTTCTACTTTTTCTCTCAAAGTCTCTGCCTTCTTTTTCAAATCCCTTTGTCAAAGGATGCACTTCACTTCCTTGCCAGACAGTCTGCGGCCACTCAGTTATGTAGCCCAGCCCAACAAGTGAGGAACTTGTCGACAGAAGCCTCCCCATACTATCTGACTGAAGAACTAACTGTCTGCCAGCTGCTGTTATACTTTCTCACAAACCTAATAATGTGCATTGATTTATAACAAAAAACATGCTTTTAAAGTTTATTTCTTAGGGACCTTCCTAAAATTTTCATTTTCAGATTTTATTTGGCCCAAATTAGGGAGTTCAGGACTTCTTCTGACCCAAAAGCAGAACATGATTTGCATCCTGGTAACAACTACTTGAACCTGTTATCAGATCGTGGCTTCTAGCATGACAGAAGAACAGGGATGGGCAAGATGTGAGGATGGCATAATGGTGAGAGGTTATGTTTGTGACTTGAAATTGAAACAAACACGTCTGCTGTAGACTGGTGTGGCATGCAATCATGTCAGAAATAGTGAGAGAAATATCTGAGTAAAGAAGAAATACAATTGGTGAGAATAAAATTTGGATTAACTACTTTGAAAGCAAGTTCGTTACCACAACATCAAGCCCAGCATCATTTATCTATCGATAGGTCACCCTGAAGTACAGTGATCTCTTGCTATATCGCGCTTCAACTTTCGCAGCTTCACTCCATTGCGGATTTTAAATGTAAGCATATCTAAATATATATCATGGATTTTTCGCTGGTTCGCGGATTTCTGCGGACAATGGGTCTTTCAGTTTATGGTGCATGCTTCCTCAGTTTGTTTGCCCAGTTGATTTCATACAAGGGACGCTATTGGCGGATGGCTGAGAAGCTACCCAATCAGAGCACGTATTACATATTAAATAAAACTCCTCAATGATATACGATATGTTTCCCGCGTGGTGCTTCGCACACTTAAAAGCTCTAACAGCCCGTATTGATTTTTGATTGTTTGCTTTTCTCTGTCTCTCTCACTCTCTCTGACATTCTCTGCTCCTGACGGAGGGGGTGTGAGCAGAGGGGCTGTTTGCACAGAGGCTGTTTGCTTAGAAGATACGGGCACTCCTCTAAAAAATGCTGAAAGGCTACCTTCACATTGATCCCTTCATTGCAGCCGCTTTATCACGGTGCTTGCATACTTAAAAGCGCAACAGCCCTATTGATTTTTGATTTTTCACTTTTCTCTCTCTCTCTCTGACATTCTCCGCTCCTGACGCGCACCTTGAAGAGGAAGATATGTTTGCATTCTTTTAATTGTGAGAAAGAACTGTCATCTCTGTCTTGTCATGGAACACAGTTTAAACTTTTGACTAAAGGGTGTTCTCATGTCTAGAGGGCTCTAATAATGTTAAAAAAACGTATTTAGAAGGTCGTAAACAGGTTTTCTATGCTCTAACTGCAAAAATATTAGATTTATAAATAAAGAATCCTACTTCGTGGAAATTCATTTATCTGTATGGAGCGGATTAGCTGCGATAAACGAGGGTTTACTGTATAACTGTGAGGAGAATATTTATAAACAGCGTGGGAGAGTTTCTAAGGGCTTAAAATATATAAAAATAACCATACAAACATATGGTTTCTACTTCGTGGATTTTCACGGAAAGGCAACCCACGCGATCGAGGAGGGATTACTGAATACAACCCTTGTTCGTCCCACTTTAATACCATCTATGAGTCATCCTCAGATTTTTATGAATATCATTGCAACCCTTTTTTATGTGATGACAAAGCAAACACACAAACAGGCACTTTTTTATATTGATGTACTGTATTGTTGGATTCTTAGGTAACTTAAAACATTGTTTTTCTAGAATCTACTGTAGAATGTTGAAGTGATGGTAAATAGTATATTTGCCAGTGGGAATGAGTAAACATGTTATCATGGCAGAGCTCACAGAACAGTAGTAGTGCTAAATGAATATAATTCTTTGTGGTTAAGACCATTAGTAAAAAAAGAAAAACTATAAAGTGGGCACTCATAGAGGTGTGGAGATTTCTATCAAAATGGTATCATTTATATTAAATGTGCAGTTTCAAATAGTCACATCTATATCATAATTATAGCTGTAGTTAAGATGGCACTTAGTATCTGCTCATACTTGTTATGATTTGTGACATCTTATCAATTTTTTGCTTCAGATCATTTTTTTCTGCTGCTGTATCGTGTTTGTTTGGAACTTTAGCCATCAGAGAAGATTAATATATAGGTGGTTTCTGGTAATAATTTAACTACAAGTTTGGAAAATTTTATTATCTATATTTTTTGAGTTTTCCTTGTCAGCATCTTGTAACCTCGGACATATAAAGGTTGTTTTGTCGAAATGTACTGCACATATTGTAAGGGGCATAAGTCCCAGAAGGATTAATGCTAATAAGCCACACTAAGTGCAGAGTGTGAGATTACAGTTCCAATTAACATTACCTTCATTGTGTGCTCTCAGTGGTGAAATTCTTTTGATTATTTACTTCTCACCATCTATGGAAAAACCTAGTATGTCACATCTTTCAAGTTTATGGCAAATTGAAAAAATTATGCTGCCCCTTTAATTAACAATCTAATTTTCAGCTTCAGTTAATTAAGCATCAATTATTACATGTCAGACAGTCATCACTAATCTCATTAATAAAGTTAGTGAAAGAGGAGTTACAATGTTTTTCTGTTGCGTAACTATCGACAGCAGAGTTCACTTGATTAACATAGCAACTGCATTGCTAATGAAAACAGCAGCAGCAACTGTACAAATCGTCACAGCAAGACTAATAAAAACAGCAGTATGGTATTCGTGGTTAACATTCAATACCGGAAACATGAAAAATGAAAAGCACCATAGAAAAATAAAACACAAATTGAAATATTATGGCAGTAGACTGTGATATAATCACAGACCTCATTTATCATGGTCAGTGATAATTAGCAGTGTAGTACACAGACTTCAGTTCTTACTGAATAACGAATAAATGCCATCACAAGAAATTATGATATCACAGTTTCAATAGGCGTGCAACAAGGAAAAACATGAACTCAAACAAGCATGACAGAATAGTGGAGTGGCACTCAGAATTAAGTCTTGCACTGCACAATAAATATCAAAGTAGAACCAGGCCTACGACACAAAAGTGGTTAAATCAGCCCACATGCCAATATTGCAGTGGTAAAGCAAAATGAAATTCACTGACAATTTCCTAAACAAAAACATTCTGTTAAAATAAAGCAAAATAAATATCAGTATTCAGGTTCCAAAACACGACACAGTCTTATTATGCAGTTAATTCAATATTCCCTACACGGAAATGAAGCACAAGTAACACATACAAATACAAAACAAAATATTTAAAAAATGACATTACTTAACATGGTCTATCAAATCATTACTGGCTTCGTTGACAGCCAAATCAAACCAAAATTTGTGTTTCAAATGTGGAATAACTGCCATAAGTGTTATTATGGCTTCTTTAATAGCCCCTTGGGTTTGACAGCATTGCAGGAAACATGTTAACATCAAATTTCAAATGCAAGAAGTCCACTTCTGTTGCAACCCTTAACGCGCACACGTACCTTTCCCGGGACATAACAGCGTTTTAAAAACGTTACAGTAATGTGTGCATGCCCATCTGCCATGCATCTCGACATACTACCCATCAAATGAAACTTCAAAGTCTTGTCTTACCGATGATATAAACCATTTTGACACACAACAACCACAGCACTGACACTAAAGCCTTTTTTACAGAGAAGTACATACTTTTAAGAGTTGACTTTCCCTACCTTTGAAGACCCCCTGCAAGTCAAACATCAATATTTCCGAGCAGTATTGATCCCATTCTGTCCGTAAGGCTCCAGCGGATATAATCCAGTAAAACGATTAGGTCCAAAACACACGATATATCCTCAAAGGGACAAAAACTCCAGAAAACGTTTCATAACTTGAGACTAGCTACGTAATTTTTTTTCATTTATATTGATCATATCAGAAGTAATTTGTTTCTGTCGGCGATAACCATGCTACCGCATGTAACACGGAAGTGTTAGCTTCTGATCGACACCTAAGTTGGCCAATTACGACGGGTCTGGGGTTGACTGGCACCTCGTATAGCCAACGAGTGTCACAGACAGCTGAACGATGACGTACAACTCAAAACCCTGGTAGAATCTACCAGTTTGATTGGACACTGTGACTGACACTTAAAACTTACAGCCAATGAGCAGCCGAGCATTTTGATATGTAACTTGCCATACTAACTTGTAAACAAAACGATCGGAGCTGTGCGAAGTTGGCATTTGTGCCAGTCTGCAGAGTTGGTGCGTGGTTGTTTATTGTGATTTCGCCAAGTTTTTTCGCATATTAAATATGAATAAACGTACCGATAAACGTAAATAAACGCTCGATTAAATAATAGATGCATGCGCGCGTGAAAGTATTCAATCGGCCCAGGAGACGTCTAATGGCAGAGAGCGACATGTGCCATGCCCTTGTGCTTTCTGCTTGCTAGTGATTGCTGCCATCAAGTGGCACATGGAAAAACGCTGAGCTGTGTTGTAGCAGTTTGTAAAAGAAATGTATATAGTTTGTGTGCATTTTATAAAAAAAGTAAAAAATAAAAAATATAAATATATTTTTGGCCCATAAGACTTGTATTGACTATTTTTACATAGAAATGTGTATTTTTTATTGTTTTTATTATGGAACATGAATTTCCATAACTAATAGAGTGACAATGTGTGTAGATATAGATTCCTTCAGGTGTAAGCTTTCAGTAGAGCCCTCATTGATATATGTGGGATGAAGCATTCAAAAGTTATTACACTTTTTCCATACGTTCCAAAATGTGTATAATGGTCCCTCTAAAAAGCACCTGGGCATGCCCACATAAAAACTGGTGTAAAAAATGTCATTTTTACAGGTATTCTTTTCAAATTTGAAATGTGAGTAGTCAACAAGTTATTCTGTTGGTACATAGTGTGTTTCTGTCCCCACCTACCTACTGCAGCTTTATTTTCCTTTATTTTCATAAAAAAACTTAGGCGAGAACAAAAAAATTCGTTTTTTTTGTGAGTTCTAATGTGCATAACTTTTGATCAGTCACACCTACAGTGATTCTGACTACTAAGGGTGAAACTAGAGAATGTTACCTTTACAAAGAGATCAAACATGTGTTTATACTCCAGATAGTTCAATAACAGCAATGATTCTAATTTGGAGAGGTCGAATTACAAGCGATTTAGCAAAAATGACCCCGCTTGATAAGGGGTTTAATTGAACGACTGCTTGCAAAACATTGAATGAGAGCCTTTCTTGAAAGATACCTTACACAATTGAAACAACAAAGGTATGGCAACTTTTTTTTGATTTTCATACTCGCTGCTGAGATGAAAATTGATAAAAATCAGAGTAATTCATCACTAAGGGGGTGATTGTCTTGCCAACAGTGTGGCACAATTTCACAAAGTCATCAAAAGTTTTTTTCATTTTCCTACCAATAACTCCATGCACACAATCTGTGCACAGGAACGTGTGGAACATGAAATTTGATAGTTACCTGACATGGTCCCCATGGTGCACTAGCAGCTTGTTCTAAAGCAGAGAACAAAGTCCAGCTGTTATCTTGAGCTGAAGAGTAGCCAGCCCACATTGTCAGACCCACATTGCGACAAACTTTTCATATATATGCGAACATAGCATCACCAGCTGAATGCCTTCATATACCTTCATGCCATAAACAAACATAATCTGGCTGGTCAGAAATACCTGCAAATGCTTCATTAAAAACGACCACTCTACTCACAAAGAAATGTTCCTTTATGGTAATTTATGGTAGCAGTATAACCTTTTGCACATCAAAACACATTCATTTCCTGATTTTTCCATCACTGATTTCTGATATTTTCATTGATAGACAGTCTTTCCTCAATGGTCAGTGGAGTTGCTAGGTTTTTGTCTTGCAGTATGTAAAATACTGTGTACATACTAGCTTTTTCCATTGCATCCAAATCCTGGAATGAAGACATATTTGGCCATCGCCACTATCTTATAAATTCAGGAAAGATCTAGTAACTCCAAAATTACAAAACTCAGTTTTGAAAAAAATGGCAGTTACTAGGTTGTTACAATTGCATGTAAGACTTGTGGTAGTTCCCATCTCAACTTTGTTAATGAACAGCTTTCCATTTATTTTTGGTGACAATACATTTTTTGATTTTATACCTGTGGTGGTTTACATCTAGCTTTTATGATGGTACATTATTTGGTACTCAGCTTCTTGCCGGTCTCCTTTCCACATCATTTATGGTTTTCTTAATTCTGGTATCAATTCTTGCTATGGTTTCTTGAACATATGTGTATTTAAAGATCTGGTTAACCCAGCCCTAGTAAATGGCCACATTACTCTTGCCAACAGCCAATTCAGGAAGGTCTGCAGGAAATAAAATCTGAGTTAGATCCACGTTATGGTACAAGCAGATTACCCTGGATTAAGAGACTGTCAATTTGTAAATGTGATAAGATCACTTGAAGGGTTTTATTTCCCTTTTTTTACCAAAATTTCTTCTTCACCTTTTTAATATGTCTTCCTTTTATATTTACCATATATATATATACTGTATATATACTGATCACTTTTTGGTGAGAGTATATCATCAAGTAAATGAAACTTCTGGCATATTGATCTGGTCAGTTAAGTGGCAGAGGGGGTTGTTAATCAGTTTCAGCTACTTTGGTGTTAATGAAATTAACAACAGGTGTGGTAGAGGGGCAACAATGAGATGACCCCCCAAAAAATGAATGGTTTAACAGGTGGAGGCCACTGACATTTTTACCCCCTCATATTTTAGTTTGCTGTGTCTCCCAGCACAGTCTCAAGGGTATGGAGGAGATTCCAGGAGACAGGCAATTACTCTACAAGAGCTGAACAGGGCCGTAGAAGGTCCTCAACCCTTTAGTGGGACCGAAATCTGCTCCTTTGGGCAAAGAGGATCAGGATGAGCACTGCCAGAGCCCTACAAAATTACCTCCAGTGGGCCACTGGTGTGAATGTCTCTGGCCAAACAATCAGAAACAGACTTCATGAGGGTGGCCTGAGTGCCTGACATCATCTAGTGGACCCTGTGCTCACTGCCTGGCACCGCAGAGCTTGATTGGCATTTGCCATAGAATACGAGAATTGGCAGGTCCACCACTGGCACCCTGCGCTTTTTACAGATGAGTGCAGGTTCACTCTGAGCACATGTGACAGACATGAAAGGCATATCCATGGAGGGAAGCACAGACTTTTACAGGCCAGACAACGGCACCTTGTCTGCCATTAGGTATCGGGATTAAATCCTTGGACCCATTGTCAGACCCTATGCTGGTGCAGTGGGTGCTGGGTTCCTCCTGGTGCACGACAATGCCCGGCCTCATGTGACGAGAGTATGCAGGCAGTTCCTGGAGGATAAAGGAATTGATAGCATAAACTGGCCCCCACGCTCGCCTCACCTTAATCCAATAGAACACCTCTGGGACATTATGTTTCGGTCCATCTGACGCTGCCAGGTTGCACCTCAGAGTATCCAGGAGCTCAGTGATGTCCTGGTGCACATCTGGGAGGAGATCCCCCAGGACACCATCCGTCATCTCATTATGAGCATCAGGCATGCATAGAAGCACTTGGGGGCCATGCAAACTACCAGGTACGATTTGGAGTTGCTGCAATGAAATTTCAGTAAAATGGATTAGCCTGACGATCATTTTTTCACTTTGATTTTTGGGGTGTCTTTAAATTCCTCTGTAGGTTGATAATTTTCCTTTCCATCAAATGATTTCCATCAAAACCTTTCGGTCCTAACACATTACCCAGTCCATATCAGTAGAGATATCCAGCAGGATTTTTTTTCCCATTGAGATCTGATGTGTTTTCAAAGTGATCCTTTAATTTATTTGAGCAATTTATAAATAACCTTGTCTTAAATGGGCCTTATCTTTTGCAGGCAGTTTCATGTCATCCACATAGAATAGGTGTCTTATATATATATATATATATATATATATATATATATATATATATATATATATATATATATATATATATATATATATATATATATATATATATATATATATATATATATAACAAAAACAATTATAGCTATTTTTATATGCCCCTTGAATATTATTTAGTTTTAATTTCACATTCCTGCAAACTTATAATTACTAATGTGACTACAATGTTTTTATAGTGTGGTTAGAGAAAAAAACACCTCTAATTTTTGTTACACTGATGTCTAAAAGTAATTTACTTTCATTAAAATAAATGCTGACAAGCAGTTTACAAATTTTTATGTAATCTCACTGGAGTAGGAGAAGGATGTAATTAGGCAAGGACTTCCATGCATTTTTAAACACTGCCAGTAGAGACCTTTTTTGAACACAGAGACCAGTTAAAGCTTCATCTGAAATGCAGTAAGGTGGCATAATGTTTGATATGTGCATCTTGGTGAAATAATGAATAAACACTTTCATTGCTTATTTCGTTTAAATAATCCTAATTACAGAGAATTTGAAAATAGCATATGATTCTGAGAAGTGCAAATGTAAAAAGTCATGTCTGCTAGTGGCGATTGCACAGAACCTTAACCAAAACACAATGGTTACTTCTGCTTTTGATATACATTAGAGAGTTCTACATTGATTTTATTATAAACTGTCAAATCAGTGCAACCTAACAATCAGACTTTTAAGAAGAATTTTAAGTACAGTCAAACGTCGAAAACTGACTGGCTTGCATTTATTTTTTTAGACTTTTTTAAACATTTAATGTTGGTCACCAAGATCATTTAAAATAAAATCAGTCATACAGCTGATGAAAAACCCTGCTATTGGTCATCTCCCATCATAGTTTAATCTAAGTATTTACCAAGCTAGTTGGCTTTGTCTTCTATTTAGGGGAGTAACTGCTGTATTCCACAAGGTTTCATAATATCTATATATATAATTCACTAAGGCAAGACAACCATGAAAAGCACGCCGGAAGGGGCGTGGATTCACTAAGCCGCCGACAAGTGAGACACCTATGGCGCACACAGGAAGGAGCCACGCCCACCAACTCCAAGACCATCGGATACGATGACAACTCGCAGGGCCACGCCCACCAACTTGGATGTGACGACACAGAAAAAATGGCGTCATTTATGTTCGTCTGTCATAGAGGTCACATGCAGTGCAGGTCAGGTTAATATCATGTACCTCCGAGCTATGTTGACTGTTTATAGAGGCATGTTTCTCGTGGAGGTAAATCGCCATATGCAGAGTGTGAAACGGTTTGCGAGGGGTATCCCATGGGATCCTTAAAACAATCCTTTAAAACTGAGGTTAAAGCACAATGAAGGAATCAGTCTTTAAAAACCAATAAGCCCTGTGCCTCTGTTTCATTACCGTCTCACCTGCTTCACCAATGCAGGCCCTGCAACAGTCGAGACGCTCTGTCAGCAGCTGACCTTCTCTGTGCCTGACCGATTCACACAGAGGCAGCGCAAGAGAAAGCCACGCCAGAGACAGACAGAGGCACACACACAGGCAGCTGGTGGGCGGCTCTCCGTGAGTTTCTCTTGCGAGCGGACACATGACCAGGCGGTGTGTATGCTTCGAGAACGAGGCTGGACGTGGCTTGCTATCGAGCACATGAGCAGGCAGTGTGTATGCTTCGAGTGCAAGAATGGACGCGACAGGACCATCTAGGAAAAATCATGTCGCGGATGTGATTCGCTGTATGCAGTGTGTAAAACAGTTTGTTTGTCGCCGATGTGAATCGCTGTATGCGGCGTGTAGAACAGTTTGTGTCTTTCCAGAAGTGTTCAAACATCAATAAATAATTATGTTATGTTTGTTATGCTGCAGGTTCACTATTGTGTTGTATTTTGCTCTATCCAGAGTTCCATCTTTTCATTCACTTACTGTTGTATTCTCACACTAACCTGTTTTAGACAACCGTGTCTTTCCAGAAGTGTTTACCATTCAATAAATAATTATGCATGAGATTGAGCCTGTGTCTAGGCGTGGGTAAGCTGTTGAACCCCATTCGGGCTGCAAACCGTGGAATTGCCACTAAGTGCGACTCATACGCTCCAACTGTTTTCGTCCCTACCCTTTGTGCACACCCCCCCTCCCACACGTTGACTGTTAATAGAGGTATGTTTCTCGAATCGCCATATGCGGCGTGTAAAACTGTTTGCGAGGGGTATCCCATGGGATCATTAAAACATTCCTTTACAACTGAGGTTAAAACACAATGAAGTGAGCAGTCTTTAAAAAACGAGTTTTCGGTTACGACGCACGACCGTGTGCAGCATAGCAAAGTGTTGTACACGCTACATACAGTAATTTGCATCCGCGACAAACATGTGTCTTCTTAGATGCTCCTGCACTTTGTACACACCCCCCTCCCACCTCGCTACGCCGCACGGACGATTGTGTGTTGGTTCGTTCCGTGCATTGTTACAATGTTGCTTTTCTTGCTGATTTATTACATTACCGATTTTGCAAATGTTAAATTTTCTCCCTGTGCTTAAAAATTATTAAAAAAACCGGCCTGATTATGCAGCGTATGGTACGCTGCGGGTTGGCTAGTTTTTCATAACTGAATAACAAGTTACTTAAATGTTTTTAAATGAGAGTCTATGCAGGTCCTTGATATTTTGGAAAGCAGGTGACCTGAGGCCACCCTTTAACTGGTTACTGTCAGATTTTTCCAATAATGCAGCTCTCTGCTTCCCATAAAACTCCTGCATTTATTGGCAGTGAATTAATATTGTGTTAGGTTTTTGTAGTCTAATGTGATTGGACAAATGTCAACACACTATGTCATTTTGATGTCAATGGTTCACAGGTAACACCCACCTTTAACATTACCTAACTACAGATGAGCAAGCACAACTTTAAGAAAATGGCAAAGTCAGGGAGAACTTCAGAAATCAAAGAAAATTTGTTTATTTCTTTAATGAAACACCCCTTCATAAATCGTTCACTTGAAGAAAAAACAAAGATAAAGGAGCTAGGATCACACCGATCCAACTTAAGAATTCAGCAGCAGGCAAGTGATCGAGGTCAAGAGTACACACAGACTTTTTCCAGTTCTTGTTATGACAAACAGAGTTGGCTAACTGGGTGTGGTGTAAGTAATGCCTTTTTTTGTTTTCCCTGTTTGCTGTTTCAAAGTGCCGGTACCAAATCTTTGTGGACAATGACAGAAGTATGAGATCTAAAACATCTTTCTAAAAAAATGCAAGCAGCATGAAATTAGCTGCAGTTATCTAGATAATAGCATGTGGCTCATTTTTTTAAGGCTTAGTATTGCTGAACAGCTAGATGAAGGCTGCAGAATTGGCATTAGAAGGCACAATAAAGAGGTGCCCAAAAATGAACAGATATTGTCCAGAATAATAGACTGGGTAAAATGTTGTGGAGCATTTGAATTGGCTTTTTGTGGTCATGATGAGTACAAGAGCTCTGATTAGCCTTGGACTTTCCATGGGTTGGTGGATTTTTCTTGATGGAGTGTTCAAAGAGTACCGTGAGAACAACTGTATTTAAGGGAACTTCAAAAATTGTACAGAATGAGCTTTTGGACTGTATGTTGTCTGTTATGAGAGAAGTAATTATGAAAGAAACACAGAGCAGTGATTTTTTTCTCAACACTGGCAAATGAGACAATGGATATTGCCACACAGTCTCAACTACATTGATGAAATAAACAATGTGCAGGAAAGATTTTTTGAGTTCATCCCAATGCAGTCAGCTACAGCTGCGTCCACTGCTACAGCATTTAAAGAGTGTCTTGGTGCCACCATTCCTGAGGAACAGAAAAGTAAGCTCATCTGCCAGGCATATCATGGAGTCAGTGTGATGAGGGGTCCCACAGGAGGTGTTCAGAGTAAAATGCAAGATGTGTATGCAAATGCCCACTACATTCACTGTTATACTCATCAGCTTAACCTGATAATGCAACAGTCCACTTCTCACATATCCAAAGTAAGAATTTTTTTTTACCAGCTTTTTTCCCAGATCACCCAATCAGTCAAGCATTCTTCATAAAATAGCGGTCCAGAGACTCCCAACATCCAGCAAATTCAGATGAAACTTTCACAGCTTTGCCATCAATGCCTTGTTTGATCACAAAGAGGACCTCATTCACTGTTTTGAGAGCATATGGGTCTCAGGTGACTTTGACCCCAATACTGGCAGAGAAGCAGAAGTTTTTGCTATACTACTGAAAGATCAAAACTGAATTTTTTTTCTGCAACTATTTCACCATGTCATGCAACTTTGCCAAGCTCCAGAAGAGGAACATAGATGTGGTCCATATTATTAATACGTGCATCCAGCAGAATATACAAAAGATCAAGTAGTAGCTGTATTCATGTAATGAATTATTGTTATTATTATTAATAAATATTATTATTATCTTTAAATTCTCATTTTCCTTTGTAGAAATACAGTTCTTTTGATGGTTGAGCAAATGAGTGGCACTCAGCAAAAAAGAGGCATCAGGAACTTAGCTCAGAAGACCATGAAAGCATAGCAGCTGAGATGACTTTATGATGTAGAAATCAGTCTCAATCCATGTTACCTAGAAATGTAATATTTTAATTTGTGTCATTTTGTCGTCTCTACAATTTATTTTATTTTATTGCATTAAGTATTTGGGGACTGGCTGCCTAGGGTGAGGCCTGTTTTGAAGCTGACTAGTGAAGCACTGGTTGAGTTTTCATTCATTTTGAGGCCTGTTCATTCCTTTTTGCCATTTTGTGTTCTGCATCACAATAACCTGCAGACCTCAAGACTCAACATCTGCAGGTCACTCAAACCCCTAAAAAGCATAAAACAAATCTTGGGCAAATGTACCTAACATTCTCAAAATTCCTTTCTGTTTTTTTAATTGGCTTTTAACCATTATGGCTCTTGGTGCTTTGACTTGGTTTTTGCGTTTGTGGCACTCTTACACTTTATTATTCCTTGGTTAGAAATATTGACATTTTTGGTTCAGTTATATTTATACCATAGTCTATTTAAATGAAGATTTTGGTTTGTGAATATGGACTTTTAGATTCCAGAAACATTAGGTGAATTGAAGATTAATTATGCTGAGGTAAATGGTCAAACACTTCTTATGTTCTTATCAGCTTCAGCAAGGGTGGTGTCATAAGTGTAATGTGAAAAACATTAACAAAATGATGATTAAAATGAACTTCTAAATTAATACAGTAGTACCTTGAGATACGAGTGCCCCAACGTATGAGTTTTTTGAGTTACGAGCCATCACTAGGTCGATTTTTTTGCCTTGAGTAACGAGCCAAAATTCAAAATGCGAGTCATTAAAGAGCTTGTCGCCGCACATTCCGAGGAACTGACGATGGAGG
Organism: Polypterus senegalus; assembly: GCF_016835505.1. Lineage (NCBI taxonomy): Eukaryota > Metazoa > Chordata > Cladistia > Polypteriformes > Polypteridae > Polypterus > Polypterus senegalus. The sequence continues at coordinate 39,518,935 of NC_053155.1, forward strand.
AGTTGATGGAACTACAGACGCTGCAACATACAGAGGTTCTGCAGAAGATCAGTATCGCAGAGGAGGCAGAGGCAGAGGATGTTACCTCATAAAGTGAGATAAAGGAAGTGTTTGCAATGTGGGAAAAAGTTTCGAACTTTAAAGAAAAGAAACACCCTGAAAAAGTTACAACTGATCGCACAGCAGCTCTATTTAATGACACTTGCCTAATACTTGACTTTATTGAAAAGAAACCCTGAAAAAAATTGCAAATTGTCGTGCAGCGGCGCTATTTAATGACACTTGCTTAACACTTGACTTTATTGAAAAGAACCATCCCGAAAAAGTTATAACTGATAGTGCAGAGGCGCTATTTAATGAGACTTGCCTAACTTATTTCAGAAGCATTCTAAAGGGGAGGACTAAACAAAGCTCCTTGGATAGGTTTCTATTGAAACACCTTGAGAATGAAAGTGAGGAAAGCATGGCAAAAAAGAAAAAAAAACTAGTGAAGAAGAAAATTAAGTTAAGCAAAAGTGAAAGAAAAAAAATTTACAATACGCTAATCAGCTTCGCCAACATCTGTTTATTTCTTGAGATTCTCTTTTATGTATTAGGTTTTATTTTGTTTGTATACAATATTTGTTCATTATAAATACATTTTTCTTATGTTGAAAACATTTAACAAAAAATTGGGGTGTTTTTTTGGGGGCTGGCACAAATTAATCTCATTTCAATTAATTTCAATGGGGAAAATTGATTTGAGATACGAGCATTTTGACTTACGAGCTCGGTCACTGAATGAAGTAAACTCGTATCTCAAGTTACCACTGTACTAAAAAGAATTTAAAAATAACATAACATTCTTAATAATGGCAAAATGATGTGCTCTGCCACTATGTCTATTGTTTTGCTGTTGAATAAAAATGAGAAAACTAATGAACCAAAAAATATTTGTGTGTGCTTTAGGTATTTAATGTAGGGTTTTGTGGTCTTGATTTTTAGTAGATCAAAACCATCCAAAGGATAGACCCTTTCTTTATTCTCTTCAACTCATGTCTGTTTTGTTTTTTGCCACATTTTCTTGCTGATTGCCAGGCATTTCCCTAATCTTTGATTTCTTGTTTAAGACTGTTGCCGGTTTAATGAATGAAGATATGAAAACAATTCTCATGCTCAAGGTAAAACCCACAGCAAACCATAAGAAACCAGCGTTGCATATTCTTTCTTTCTTTATTTTATGAAAGTATGGTAAATTGTGACACTGTGATGTTTTCCATAAGTTACACACTTGTCACTGAAACCTACAGCATTGCAATGCATAATTTTATTACAGACAATGCCACTATTTCCACAACATAATAATGTAAAGGGTTAGACATATGTATTAAGCTCCCAGGCCCAATTCTATGACCAAAAGGGTTACTTCATTCGCTGATTCATTGTATCTCAGCTGTACCCAAAAGAAACAGTTAACTAAAGCGCATCCAACAAATGGTGTAAGAGCACATGAACAAGAGGGAAGCATCTGAACTCCAGCCAGAAGGCAGTCTATCCAGGAATCAAAAGGTGGTCCATGTAATGTGAAGTGGCTGCACTGCTGTGCCTCCTTAAACTCAGTGTTATCAAAAAAATACAGGACACTTAAGATGTACTGATTCTTAAGAATTTTCAGTCTCGTTTTCATTTTTGTATTTGCTAATGTACTGGGGGCTCTGATATTTTATTACTACACTGATAACAGCTCCATGCACATGCTGTTCAGAGTCAGCAAAACTTGAAGTTTAGCATCTGCAGCAGATTTTGAATAATACACTCACTGATGTCTGTCATCTGCTTGCAAGAGAAAGGGTGGATATGAATTCTATGGGTGTTTCATTTTTAGAAAATTACATTTTCAAACTAATCAGCCAACTCTTTCTCAAGCTGCACTGACACTGCTGTTTCAGAAAAGGCAGTAATGGAAATGTTATTCCTGGACCCCAGTCAATCCTCATCCTTACAACCCTAGCTTGCAAAATAACATGCACGGTCTGATTAAAATGTTCTCTTTGTTCAGTCATGGTTTAATCTGGGTTTCTCACTGAGGCACTGATTATATTATTCTGTGTGCTGTTGGGATTTTGTTGGAAACATATACTTCTCAGTACTGATTGAAGCATGCATTTCAATTAAAAGTTGCTCATGTTTATTCCATACTAACAAATGTGAAATACAATTTGTATATTGATTTATTACAATACTGGATGTCAGGGTGTTTTATAAAAAATCATTAAATAAACTTTTCAGTTATTTTCTATCCATACACATCAAAAAATCCTTATGGGAATTTCTGTTTTTAAATAGAGCATCAGAGGTATAAAGGAAAGTAGTCTAAGAATAAATGTGATGCTTTATTTAAGCAACAGTAATCTGCATTCATCTAAAGACCAGTTTTGAGAAGTGCCATAGCACAAGCAGAAAATTTGCTTTCAACTGAGAAGACATAGTTTTTTTGCACCCTTACTGACTCTCAAATATGGATTCAAAGATAAAATCTACTGCTTGTCATTGTTATTGGACTGTGATAAGTGGTCTGTGGTGTCAGGTAAATTTTATATAATCACACGTGAAAAGGTGCAGGCGTACCTGAATGTGTTTCACTCTGCGGTTAATTGGGGTACCGTGCAGAATGCGGGTGGATCAGTCAGGTTCCTCAATGGTACCACAGAGGGGCTTGCACAGCAAAAAAGAGGCAAAAGACAAGGAGGAAAGAAAAAATAGAAACAAAAGAAAGCATGGAGGTTAAAGGATGGAGAAGAAGGGCAAGAGAGAGAGAGAGAGAGAGAGAGAGACAGAAAGAAGGAGGTGGACAGAAATGGAGCCTCGCCAGAGGAGTCTGTGGCTGGTGCTCTAGATCGCTAAGGGTTGCTCCAGTTCAGCATGGGAGGAGAAGCAACAAAAATACTCCAGAGGATTCCCCGCAAGGCAGCATGAGTCAAAGAGGTGGAGGCTCAGCAGTGACCCATTTTTCGCCAAGGGATGGGAAGCAGGGACATGAGCAGATCAGAAGGTTGTCTGCACCTGTTGGATGATGTCTCTCCATGCTGTGAGACCCAAGCAGGGTAAGCTGGTGGGACATCAGTTTTAAAAAGAAACACTGGGCACTGTGACTTTAAAGAGAAGATACCTGCCATGTTTGAAACCTTGTTTATATGGATTTTTTACGGATTATTTATTTAAGATTTAACTGCACTATTTATGTGGAAACTTTGATTTGTTCAATGGTTTTTAATAAAAGCACTTTGTCATTTTGTATCTACCCTTTGTTTGGAGGTAGATGTCCTCATCTGCCCGGCTCATCTCGGTTATGGTATTGGGATGGCGAGTTCAAGATGCACCTGGAGGGAAGCAGCAGTGTGGAGCTAACCCACACCCTCACAGGAACAAAGTGATTCTACATGGTGATTTAGGGAGAAATAATATAGACCAGGGCCTGCACGTGGGGTAAAGTGAAAAAGCAATCATCTCAGATAATACTTTGGTAAGGGTGGTATTTTCAAGTGAAATTATTTTTCTTTTTCATTATGAAATATCCATCCATCCATCCTTCCATTATCCAACCTGCTATATCCAAACTACAGGGTCACGGGGGTCTGCTGCAGCCAATCCCAGCCAACAAGGTGCAAGGCAGGACACAAACCCTGGGCAGGGCGCCAGGCCACCGCAGGGCATACACACACACAAAAACACACACCCACACCCCAAGCACACACTAGGGACAATTTAGAATTGCCAATGCACCTAACCTGCATGTCTTTGGACTGTGGCAGGAAACCAGAGTACCCGGAGAAAACCCACACAGACACAGGGAGAACATGCAAACTCCATGCAGAGAGGACCCGGGATGCCAACGTGCCACCCATTATGAAATAATAATACAAAAAAAAATATATAGAAAATGATTTTTAAGTGAAACAATTTTATTCAAAAATGCACTTAAAAGATTTTGTTGGTTATATGTGACTAAAAATAAAATCGTGGGGCACCCATAAAATAATTAATTTAATGCAATTAAAATGCATTAATTGCATTCATTAAAGATTCATTAAAGTGAAATTTCTAACCATCTTAATTATGGAAAGAAAATGACACATCATACAAAAGTTGATTAAAGTTTGTAGGATAATGGCTACTGTATAACTAGAGAAATTATAAAATTGAAAGAGTTTTTTTTTTTAATTATTTAAGGAATCTATGCATTTTAATTGAATGATGTAGCATTTTAAATCCTTCGTAATTTATATCTGCTTTGCTGATACATTAATTGCTAAATACTTCCTATTCTGGCTAACTTGTGTCAAACTTAATGACAGACAGTGGTTGCCAGATAGATCCTATTAAATTCATGCCCTGACAGTTCAATGAGTTATAATTTGCTAAATGATAACATTTTCATGATAAAACATGGTGATACTGTATATTATTAAATTTAGATTATTAGGAGTGAGCTGATACCCATTCACACACACCTACTCCGAGTCTTGTTATAACTGCTGTTAAGTTTCACTGCATTGAATAGGCAGGTGATTTGCAGTAGACAACGTTTTAAGAATATTGCAGCAAATTGGTCTTGCTGTACCGATGATGGCTTCACCCTTGCCAATATGTTAAAAGGCATCAAACTGTGAGGTTGGGGGCTGGTGTGTAGGCTGGCACCTAGATGAAGGCAGAAGAACACAATATAGACCTGTGCTAAAGGTATTTAATGTCTTCAGATTTCAAGAGCAAATTAAGGGTGTGATTTACAGAAGCTTACTCTATTCTCTGTCGCATCCCCATTTTTGTTTCTTCACTCTGTTGGAAAGACTGCTGCCTGCCTTAGTGAAGAACAATGCTCTGTTGTTGTCCAGCAGAAAAACAAACTCTTCTTTAGAAAAGCATTTTTCTTTTACTGCATGTAGGTTATTAATTTTGCATCTGATAAGTTATTGGTGTCTGATTTTGTGCTTTTGGTTTAATTGTGTATTAAATTGTGGTGTTATGTTTACTTCCTATTTACTTTTCATAACTTTATTTAATTCAACGGGAGCTCAAAAAGATAATAAATAAATCAATCGATTGATTTTTAGTTGACTTCACACAAGTCCCGCTTTTGAATTGAAGATTCATTTTTACAGAAGTTTTTATACTGTTTGCTGTTGGTCAGCATTGGTCCTTAGTTTTATCAGAAATGTTATGTCTGTGTCCCATGAAAATTAGAGACTGAAAATTTTTCTCAGCCATCAGAAACAACAACATGGGGGTAAGTAGCATGTAAAAAAAGATAATTTTTGGTGGAGTATTTCTTAAATGGTTAATGATTAGGTTTTGGTTTTGATAATATACTTTCCGTCAGATAGATAGGGTTACGGCTAGGGTTAGGGTTAAATAGATAGATAGATAGATAGATAGATAGATAACAACAGATACCATATCACAGTATGTCACAAAGTAAATTGGTTTCATTGCCTATCTTTAGGAACAATTCTGGAAAGTGCATATGATCAATACAGACAGAAGAAAACTGCAGATAACTGTATGCAAATCACCTGCGGAAAGCAATATGCCCATTATAGACATTAAAAAAAATCAGTATTTTTTTCAAGGCGTTAACCTGTATACTGACAGAAGTAATTTGCAAGGACAGAACACATTTATTAAACTGTATTTAAAAAGATGTGCTATTTGTCAGCTATGCAATAAAGTAAGGCACAATACAGCTACAAGGAAAGAAAAATAAAGAAAAATTGGATCAAAGTGTAGGATACTTTGTGTGTTTTTATTAATATAAAGCAATATTTTTATTTTATTAAGGCCTTGAAAAATATATTTCTTCTCTGGCCTTCTACCATGATAGGCATAATTGTAACTAAATGCAGAATAAATGAGGCAGGAACTCAGATCCATGAAAAGAGTGCTTTATGGATGTGACCATATATGCGTAAACACATTAATGCAAAACATTAACAGACATCCTTAAAGACAATTTCTCTCGCCATCTTCACATCCACATTAGACAACATCTCAGTTAGATTCACAAGAACAGAGACAGAAACCTGGAGCAGAGTGGTAATCGGAAAAAAAACAGAGATTCCATATTGGGCTGGTGATGTTTCTGGGCCAGTCCAACTGCAGTGCATATCTTTTCTAAGAGAAAAAGAGGTGACCCCATCCCCAGGTGGTAAAACCCCATACATGTGAAACCGAAACTACCCAACCATCCATCCTTTTTCTTAACCCACTCAATACACTTAACCCGTTTACAATGGACACCAAAGGCAAATGAAAAAAGAAAGGTGGTGTTGAGAAAGCAAGGATGCAACGTGATGTATGAAAATATCAGTTTTATTTAGAATGGCTGAAAAAAGTAATTTGTTTACAACACTGCATTGGTTCACGACTCTAGTAGCAGTAGGTGACAGCAAAGTAGCCAGCTAGATAAAATAGCAAATGTGATTGGCCCTGCAATCTGTCATGTTACCTCCAATGCACTGAGTTTCTAGCCTTATTGTCTTTTGTGAGCTGCCATCGATGTGGGGTGCATCACATGACACTAAATGACTTAGTGACCAAGTATAATTGCAACTTAGCGTCTCTACCTAGCTTTTGTAGGTAATTTTACAATTTAGGCTAATTTGTAGCGTGTTAAGAAAGAAAAGGTTAATGAGTGTTAAGATGTTAACTTTAAGTAACCAAAACACTACCTGCTATGAATGGCCAGGGAGAACAAAAATGGAGCATCTGTGCTTCACCATTCTACTCCATCTGCTTTAGCAGCGACAGAGTGTCAGTCCAGTGACCTGATAAGGCAGAGACAGGAGGTAGCAAAGAAAAGACAGCAACAGGTACTAAATATTCAACATGTGGTTCTGTGCTCTGGATGACAGGATGGAGGTTTGCAGGTATTTACTAATATTACAGAAATTACATGACCAGTGTGAAATATAATTATGACTGCAGGATATGAAGAAAGTATCTATAGAAGGACATACAGTAATATAATATAGCTATACATACATCCTGTATTATGTATTGCAAAGTTATAATTCACTATGATACATGGTAGTACTCACTACATTGTAGCAGTCCTATTGATTACCTGTTTCTTTGTTATTAAACATGAGGCTGGGCCTGTGGATAGGAATGAAGTTAGTTCAACTCCAAGATCCATGTGAAAGAAAAGAAAGGGTTGTACTGGCAACAACAGCTAAGGAGGCTAAAGGAAGAGATTAAAGGACTGTAGTGAAGGCTGCTGTAAGCTATGATTATATAGCACATCCCCATTCCAAAAGTCTTGATATTTTTTGTCTGCTCTGATCTCCAACAATCACCAAGACAGAGCATGTTGCTGATGTGGTAAAAGGGATTGGAAGGCTTGGCCTTAACTACCAAAGGTAGAAATGTGAAGCCACCTCCACAAAATCCCATATCTTTGACAGGTGGTGGGCTGGTCTGTATCATGTCACTCCAGGACTGAAAGTAAGTATGTAAGCAAAATTTATTTATGAAGAACTTTTCACAGACGTGACATCACAAAGCGCTGTACAACAAAAACACATAAAAGTACCATCCAAATAAAACAAAACAAGAGAACAAATTAAAAATAAACAAAAAGTCTAAGCAAAAACTACTCAGCTGTGTTCATAAGCCTACTCAAACAAAAATGTCTTAAGTTGCTTACAAAAAGAATCAACTGACTTGGCTGTGCGTGACACTAAGAGAAGACCATTCCAAAGCCTTGATGCAATGCATTGAAAAGCATAGTCCCCATATAGCTTAAGCTGAGTACAAGGCCCTGTCACCCAGACCTGAGTGCCCAACAGCCCTTAATGTGGTGCAGATGGCCAATAATATACAATACTGAGGGGCTTGTTTGCAGACAGCTGTATAGGTAAGCACCAAAATTTTAAAATTCATTCTGTAATAAACTAGAAGCCAGTGCAATGCATACAAAATGGGAGTAATATGTGCCCTCTGACCAGATCGAGTTAAAAGCCTAGCAGCTGCATTTTGGACTAACTGTAGCCAAGTGCAGGATTTATCCAAGCCTATACAGAGTGGTCCAGATCTAATTATGCAATTATGAAAAGGTGAACACATAGGCACCTGCTGTTCGACTGACAACTGTCTCCCTGCCATTTTGGAATGTAGGGAAGGTGCTGCAATCTATCGGCAGCAAAAATAATTTTTTTGTGAATTATCTATGTAATAAACTTAATAAGTTATAGCGTAATGAAAATTGCATAATTAGATCAGGACCACCCTATATACAGAGCATTACAGTATTCACGACACGAGTTGATAAAAGCATGTAAAAGCATCTCCACTTCTGGCCTTGGGACTACAGACCTCAATTTAGAAAGGATTCTTAAATGAAAGAAACAGGAGTGGCTAACAGACCTTACATGTGAATTTAAAGGCTGATTGAAAATAACTCCAAGATTTGAAAAGTTTGACTTGGCAATTGGAGAGACAGAAGCCATCTTGAGATTAACCTCAGAGTGAAGGTTAGGGGGAGCAACAATTAGAATCTCAGTTTTTCTCCCCAAAGTTCAACTGCAAGTAGTTATCACAAAGCCAATTATGAAAGACAGTCCCACTCCGCCTCTGGCAGCAACTTGGATCTCCAGCAGGGCATTTGTATATTTTGAACCAGTATGAACCTGCACATTTATTAATATGAGTACTGGAAAATGATACCCTTGTGAGAATACATTCAGAGGACAGTTTTACTTTGGTCTGTACATAACAAGGACAAGAAGAGTGTTAGAGACTTTTCCCAAAATTTATGAAGGCATTTTTTGCTAGCATAACCAAACACATTAAAAATAGACTTCAGAAAAAAATGAATACCTTTTGAATGGATTAAGTAATTTTAGCATTACCTGATTCTTATGGTCATATACAAAAAGATGAGGGTAAGTTAAAAACTGAAAAAGAGTACATTTTTACACACAAATTTCTTGCTGGTAAGATTGAATGTGGTGTAGTTAGACAGGACCCATGGCATCTCATCAGGTTTCAGCCATTCTTCAGGACCTTGGTCAGAGATCCTCTAAGTTGTATAGGAGACCATTAACCTCAATATCTTATTTGGGAATCATTGATACCGCCTAAAAAACTGGAGGAGTTTCATTTTAAAATGCTGAATGTTCTGTCACTATTTAAACCACAGATTTAACACAGCAATTACACTGATCTGCACCAGAATCCTCCTGTGCAGAAAAAAATAATGTATTTATTAGATTTGGGTGTGCTGAATTAATTTGTGAAATCTGAATTTCTCTTCCGCAAACCATTTCCACAAGGTATTAAATCCAGTGAAATAAATACCTTCTTAAAAAAATGTTGATTTTCTTAAAAAATAAGTTACCCTTTTATAGTACAGTAGAGTCTCGTTTATCCAACTTTCGCTTATCCAACATTCTGTATTATCCGATGTCCCAAAAAAACAAAACGCATCAATTGGCAACAAGAACTGCAAGTTGCTAGCATGAGCGTTGTCTATTTTTAGTTGCTAAGTTCATTTTTTCAGTTAAATTTTTCTGTTGTTTTGTTGTAAAACATAATTACTGTGGATTATGTGGTGAGCCCTCTCTGGCGTGTGTGTGTGTGCGCCTGTGTCTCTCTCTCGCGCACGCGTGTGTGCGTGTGCAAGCCTGTGTCTCGCTTGCGCGTGTGTGTGTGTGCCTGTGTCTCTCTCTCTCGCATGTGTGTGCGTGCGTTCATGTGTATGTCTCTCTCGCACGTGTGTGTACGCATGTGTCTCTCTTTCTCTCGCGCACATGTGTGTCTCTCTCGCACATGTGTGCGTGCGTGTGTGTCTCTCTCTCACGCTCTCTCTCTCTTGTTGCACAGGGAATGCACAGGGAGAGACTGAACATGTGCGAAAATCATTGGCGCGCACAAACTGAAAGGGAAACTGGCTCGTTCGTATACCTAGTGTGTGGTCGTGAACAGATGCAAAAGTTTGGCGAACTTTTTGGTCATAACCCGATTTGTACGTGTCCAGAGACATTCGTGAACTGAGGTTCGTAATGTGTAAAATTATAACATAGTTTGACATTTAATAGGCTTTTTCTTGACACCTCCCATTATCCGACATTTTCGCTTATCCGACATTCTGCCGGCCTGTTTATGTCGGATAAGCGAGACTCTACTGTATCAGTATTTTTCATGTTCAGCATATTATTTGAGGTATATTTTGAACTGAAAAATGGCAGTCATCCTCATTATTAGTGTTAGTTGAAGTAGAAACCACCCAAAATCAAGTGTTGGCTACACATTTTTTGCACTTAATAAGTATTCTTTTCTCTCTTCTTATTCCTACAAAATAGCCAGGAATTTATATTTAGAAGGTTTAAAAAATCCTTTTTATTGTTAAAAAGAGAGAAAGTTGTTGTTTAAATGGTTTTTACAAGTTCCGGTTGTCTTGACAGGTAACATGTAAGTAAATTAGAAAAAATTACACTTTACATTGCATTACATTACTGAAAAAAAACACGCTCCACATTTTTTGGGATTGCAAAGGAGGCAAACTACGAGTAACTAGTTGAGGAGCTTCTCTCTTCCTACCAAGCACTTGGTGGTAACATATCTTTGAAAATCCATTTCCTGCACTCTCCTTTGGGTTTTTCCCAAAGAACATGGGACTGGTCTCTGATGAATTATGGAGGTGGAGTGAGTATGTTAGCAAAGATCTGTTGGTCATTCCACCATGAAACATCTTCACAAGCTTGCAAAAAAATACTACCAAGTGACTTGTAAGTGATTATTGTATTTAAAACACGTTTTTGTGAAATGTATATGTTTCCAAGTCTAAATAATTAAAGTTAAAAATATACAACCCCAAATCAGACAATGTTGGGATAGAATGGAAAATAAAAATAAGCAAAATCTAGTGATTATTACATTTGCTTTGACTTTTACTTCATTGCAGACAGTATTAACCTAAAGACAATTCCTGTATTGTCTGGTCAACTTCACTTCACTTGTTAATATACAGTATACAGTGATCCCTCTCTATATCGCGTTTCGACTTTCGCGGGTTCACTCCATCGCGGATTTTAAATATAAGCATATCTAAATATATATCACGGATTTTTCGCTGGTTCGCGGATTTCTGCGGACAATGGGTCTTTTAATTTATGGTACATGCTTCCTCAGTTTGTTTGCCCAGTTGATTTCATACAAGGGACGCTATTGGTGGATGGCTTAGAAGCTACCCAATCAGAGCATGTATTACATATTAACTAAAACTCCTCAATGATATACAATATGCTTCCCGTGCGGTGCTTGATTGTTTGCTTTTCACTGTCTCTCTCTCTCACTCTCTCTGACATTCTCTGAGCCTGACAGAGGGGGTGTGAGCAGAGGGCTGTTTGCACAGAGGCTGTTTGCCTAGAGGATACGGACGCTCCTCTAAAAAATGCCGCTTTATCGCGGTGCTTCGGCATACTTAAAAGCACAAAAGCACGTATTGATTCTTTGATTGTTTGCTTTTCTTAGCGAGCGCTCTCTCTCTCTCTCGGAAATTCTCTGCTCCTGATGCGCGCACTCCTTTGAAGAGAACATATATTTGCATTCTTTTAATTGTGACAAAGAACTGTCATCTCTGTCTTGTCATGGAGCACAGTTTAAACTTTTGACTAAAGGGTGTTATTTCATGTCTAGAGGGCTCTAATAATGTTAACGGTGTGGGAGAGTTTATAAGGGCTTAAATATATAAAAATAACCATACAAACATATGGTTTCTACTTCGCGGATTTTCATCTATCACGGGGGGTTCTGGAACGCAACCCCCGCGATCGAGGAGGGATTACTGTATATGAAAAAAAGTTAGGACGGTAAAGCGTTCACCACATCGTCATGTCACCATTACTTCTCACAACACATTTTGGGACTAAGAATACCAAGCGATGAAGTGTATAAGGTGTTATTTTGTCCCCTTCTCCCTGCAAACACATCTTAAGGTGTGCTACAGGGTCGTCATTGTTGCATTTTTCCATTCAAAATTCTCTACACATTTTCCATTGGGGACAGGTCAGGACTGCAGACAGACCAGTCCAGTACAGTACCCAGACTCTCTTCTTCTGCAGTCATGTCTTTGTAACATGTGCAGAATGCGATTTTGAATTGTCTCATTGAAAAATGCATGGACATCCCTGAAAAAGATGTCGTCTTGAAGGCAGCATATGTTGCTCTATAATCTTGATATACATTTCCGCATTATTGTGCTGCCATTACAGAAGTATAAATTATCTTTGCCAAGGGCACTGACACAACTCCATGCCATGACAGACCCTGCCTTTTGGATTTGTTGCTTATAACAGTCTGGATTGTTCTTTTCGTCTTTGGTCTAGAGCACACGGCATCCATTTCTTCCAAAAAAGATAGAGAATACTGATTTAACTGACTACAATACACAGTTCCACTGTGTATGTGATGGTCCATCCCAGATGCCTCCAAGCCCAGAGAAATCAAAGACACTAATGGACATTGTTAACATAAAGATTTGCCAAAGTAATCAGGCCATCCCCAAGTACTTATATCAGCTATCGATGAGTGACAGTTCTTGATGCAGTGTCATCTGAGGGATCGGAGATCATGGTTGTTTGACTTAGGCTTGCTCCCTTGCCCTTTATGCAATGAAATCCACCCAGATTCCTTGAATCATTTAATAGTATTATGCACTGTGGAGGGAGAAATATGCAAATCCCTTTCAATCTTTCTTTCAGGAACATTGTTTTGAAACATTTCAATAATTTTGTCATGCATTTGTTAACAAACTGGAGATCCTCTGCCCATCTTTGCTCCTCAAAGACTCAGCCTTTCGTGGATACTTCTCTTGTGCCACATCATGATTACATTTACATCACCTGTTTGAAATCACATCATTATTAAATTATTTTACCTCATTACTGACCCTAATTTGCCGCCGTCTCACTTTTTTTGGTATATGTTGCAGGCCTGTAAAGCAGAAGAATACACGAAATATCTTGGGTTCATACTGAATGCAATAAAATAAAAGCCAAAGTAATTGTAAGAATCGCTGCATTTTTTTTTTTTTTTTGCATTAAACCATATCATCCCAACTTTTTCTGATTTGCAGTTGTAATCTTGTGTAAAGTTTTTTTTCCATTTTAATTTTTTTACCATTTCTCTTGAAGATTGGATGCAATACAGCAATTCTGTTGCCAGATTTGGATTCAACACCCTCAAGTCTATAAAATACACCTAAAAGTTTTGAATAGGAGTGGAATTTTTTTTTGTTTTGTTAAAGTAGTGTTCTCACTTTCCTGAGTTTCAGACCACTATCTTTAATAAATTTGGCTGCTAAACCTTCTAATAAAGTTAATGGATGTAACTGATAACACACGAGTGAGTCTTATTCTTATACAAAAGGACTAGCAGAATTCAAAACCAAGAATCCAATGACCAAACTGGGAACTGGTATTAGAGTCTTGAAGAACCTAGACAACATTGAGAATAACCAGAAAGAACTACAAATAAAGCACTTGAAAAATTGTTTAGATTTTACCTAAAGTTGGAATAAGACACATAGAGTTAGATAAGATATCAAGATCTCTTTAATCCAATATCATCTTTTGAATGACACTCTGGTAATATTTCAGTTGGAAATAAAGGTAATAATGTAGAATGTCATTCATTCATTTTGTCAAGTCATTTTCAAACCAGAGCCTGACGCAGCAGCAATGTGCAAAAGGCAACAACCAACTGTGGGCGCCAGTTCAACGTAGAGTACATTCACACAGACAACAACAACAACAACAACATTTATTTATATAGCACATTTTCATACAAACAGTAGCTCAAAGTGCTTTACATATTAAAGAATAGAAAAATGAAAGACACAATTATAAAACAAAATAAATCAACATTAATTAACATCGAATAAGAGTAAGGTTCAATGGCCAGAAGGGAACAGAAAAAACAAAAAAACTCCAGACGGCTGGAGAAAAAATAAAATCTGTAGGGATTCCAGACCATGAGACCGCCCAGTCCCCTCTGGGCATTCTACCTAACATAAATGAAACAGTCCTCTTTGGATTTAGGATTCTCACGGAAGGGCTTGATGATGATGATGGTCACGTAGACTTCTGCCTTTTAATCCATCCATCGTTGTTGGAGCATCATGAAGCTTTGAGTAGGTGAAAAAGAAAGAAAGAAACCGGAAAAAGAAACAGAAAAGAGAGTAGGGGTCGACAGCCACATTTAATCCTAAAGGGCTAATTTAGTGTCAGCAAGTAAGCAAAGTACCCAAGTTTGAAATTCAAATATTGAAGTGGTTTTCAAAATTATGTATGGAAAAGAATAAACATTTGCCCAGTAAAAAAAAAACATAACTTGAGAAAACAGTATATTTCCCAAAGAATACATTTTGAGTCTTGACACGCAGAAAAAAACATGTTCCAGGTGAATTTTCTGTATTGAAGCACTCATCATGCATAATGAATTTTCTGCTTCAAGGTTGCTACATTTTTTTGATTTTAGCAATTCTATTTGAATGATTACAGTTTAATTGAATAAATGTGCTGTATCCTTGGCAGATGCAGATAAATGCTGACCATCAGCCTGACACCATCCATTTGATCTTATATTTACTTTTACCCCAATTATAACATGAATGTCACCTGCACTTAAAAATATGACTTCTAAGGCCATGGTGATTTTAATTAAGTGTTATCTGCAACAGTTATTAAGAATATTTAAAGGACAGCATGCATAACAAATCGAACATAATCATAATTGTTTTTGTAACAAATTACACAATTGGTTCAAGTGAATGGCTTCATCAGTATATTTTAAAATTTAAAGGATTTTTATTTTATATGCTAATAGGAATGTTTATAACAGGCTTACACTTGTAACATGGTTCTCGGTTGTGTGTGAAAAGGTATTTTTTTGTGTATATTTTGTGTCCATTGATAGAAATAAACTCTCATGTCTTGTCATATTAGAAAATAATGACTCACCATACTTAAAAACAAGCCATCATCATCATTGGTGAAATGACTACTGCTTGAGTGTGATTGCAGGTTGGCGTCTTTTGCATTTAAACTTGGCCATGACTTCATATCCAGAAAATCACTGCTACCTGCTGCGTCCATTGCCTGAATCTCGTCAACAAATCTCATATAGTAACTTTGACCGTTTATTCCTAAAATAGTATGCAAAGATTTTCTGAATTTGGATATTTGTCTGTAGTACGATTATCAAAGAAAACAAAATGAGCTTTGCAAACTTTATTTCAGTAAAGTTGTTCTCTTCAGCTGTCACTTCCAATGCAACACATTGTGGTAAGCTGAGTCCACAGACACTTTAAAAGTAGTGGTTATTATAGCTTATCACGGTTTTTAGTGTTCCAGCAAGTGAGAATACAGTGGTGGGACAATGCTGCATTGGTGTTTGGTGCCCTGTCCGAGTCATCCACTGACTCAAAGGCCTGCAAGTAACAAGGCTTTTCTGGATTTGAACCAGCACTACATCAAGGCGCGTGTCTAATGGTGCTTTATTATCTACAGGTGCAACTTCAAATTGAAGCAAAGGTGTGTACCCAAAGGAAGGAAGGAAGGAAGGGAAAGGAAAGAACAGAGAGGTGACATTTAGTGGCTGCCAGCAGAGAGAAAAGGTGTGCTAAAAGAGAGAAAGAAGGTGAAAGGTCACCATGGAAACCTACCTGTAGTCGAAAGAACGGCCAGTGTGACAAAGATTTCAAACGTGAGATTTGAAATAGTGACACTGTACCTTATCAGAGGAGGATGTAGGGTGTATGACTCGAAGTTGTTTGCTATTGGCGGACCCCAGAAGACAAAATTAAGGACTGGTTAAACAAAAGCGCTAATGGTGTAAAACCAAAGTCCATACCACCAGGTCTTTTGGGCTTATAGACACTCCTTTACTGCTGAGCATCTAAAGCAGAGAGAAGAGCTTTTAAGTTCAAGGAGATTGACAGGCAGTGTGATTGAAGTGTTTCAAATTATGGAGGGAAGTAGTACAGTGGATCAAGACCGTTACTTTAAAATGAGTTCAGCTTAAACATTAAGAAAAAGACTTCTTGATCTCAAGTAATTTATTCCTCAGGAGCTGTTCTCCAGAGCCAACAAATAATAGGGCAACCTCAGTGTGATTTCAGAAAGGAAAACAGAAATTGTTTGCATATATGAACTTAATTAACAATAAGAGGAACAGATATTCTAAAAATTATGGTGATGGTTTTCAAAAGTTAACTGACTTTCCTAATCATGAGCCTTACTGTACATGGCTGTCTAAATATATACCAAATCATTATTTAAGATATTCTTTTTCAGGCCTTTAAAAAGTTCCAAGAGTAAAATATAAAAGTGATGAAGCCGCTTCCTATTCTTATATCTCTATCTAGTGAAAGCTACTGAGCGAGAGCTTAACTACACCTGTAGCTTGCAATCAAGTGATAAGAATAAAACAGACATTATAGGCATACACTTAGTTTTGAACACATTAAAGTGTAATACATCTGGTACAGATGTTTTAAGGCAAAGTGGTATTGCAGAGAGGTCATTCCTGCTTCGCTCACAGAGCCAAGATCTGTATGGTGTTTGCAGGTTCTGCCCATTATTTCAAGATTCATTGGTACCAGTGACTGTGATCAACTGCAGATCATTATCGGTTTAAACATGGAATATTAGAGATGTGTCAGTAATTCTTCTCAAATAACAAAATACATTTAGTCCTCTGTGTACTGTGAAGGAAGTAACATCCATCCCATTTTTCCATCCTTTCCCAATCTCACAATGTTTTGTGTTTTGATCAAATCATTTCAAAATATCTATAGATAATAAGTGGATTAAAACTATGCAGATACTTATAGAATTGGACACAGCACCCTTCTTTCTGACCTTTACCTTATACCCAGTACTGTTGTGATAATCTGGTTCCCAGTGATACTAAAAAATATTAAATACGCTACTCAAAACAACCAGGATTAAATATATATGACTATAATGCCTATTCAGTTCTTCTCATTTGATTACACGAAATAGCCTACATGTACTTAGCCTCTACCTCATTAGCAGTCACTACAAGACCGGAATCAGCACATGCACAATGATGTACTGACTGCCACATGCAATATCTCTATGAAGCAATAGAATAATCGACTCTTTAATATAAGTTTTTTGAAGTGACAGGAATATTCTTACATAAATATAATAAAGACACCATCACATATCACCCACCGTACATGTTTGTGGACATGTATAATACTAGAATTTTTCAAGGCACTACCCTAGTTCATCTTAGAGAGTCCTGATTTGTGTTCTAGACATGTTTTGCTGCAGAATGAGGTGAACCCAATATTTGTGCTCACAACACTGTAATACTCTGTAATACTGTGATCACCAGGATTAATAGCAGAAAGTCAAACAAGAGATTCTGGGGACACAATGCTAGAAACAATGCTTTAAAATACAGTACTAGAAAATTGCCCAAAACTGGAAATTTACAACACACAAGTGTGAATGGGCACTTTGCATTTATAAGAGGCAGTTAAAATCCATCCATTATCCAACCCGCTATATCCTAACTACAGGGTCACAGGGGTCTGCTGGAGCCAATCCCAGCCAACACAGGGTGCAAGGCAGGAAACAAACCCCGGGCAGGGCGCCAGCTCACCACAGGGCAGTTAAAATCTTACATTTTAATTCTATTTTATTACCTATCCATTCCATTTCATTCCATATAATTCATAATTTATTTTAATCTTATTAGTGTTGAATTTTCTGATTAAGGCTTGCATTTTCTAAGCCATTTTTTTTTCCATAGGAGTGAAAAGCACAGTGAAAATATGTTTAGTAACTGAAAAATGTATACACTGTAATATTAATGGCATATTTATGGGCCAGAGTTATAATATTAAACTCCCAGATAAATAATCACTCGGTAGAAAATTTAGACATGTGAACTTTGTAAAGAACACTGTAGGACGGAGATGTCAACAATTCTAATTTCTTAAGGGACTTTTGTAATAAAATCAGTTTAATGTAGGCGTGAGAAATGGTCCGTGGTGTTCTGCAAATTTTAAATAAACAATCACGCCCAGAACATGCAGGCTCAGAATTAAGTGTGGGTGTGCATGAGCATGCTCTGCTCCAGCGATGGTTGGGGTGCCTGGCTGATCGCTCATATGTGTGTGAATGCGAGCATCGGAGCATCAGTTAGGTGTCTCATGCTTACCTCAGAGGAGAGGCATATCACACTTGCACCCAATCGAGGAAATATACAGAGCCTGCACAGTAGAGACAGGGGACAGAAGACGGAACGGCAAAATGAAAAGGAATAGAGACAAAGATGGAACAGAAAGAAACAGTGAGAATGTGAGAAGAAAAAGGAAAATGAATGGAGGTTGACATCAGAAAGATTGTGAGGCAGGGTCGGGGACAGCCCTGTTGTTGAGAATGAAGGCAGGTGGTAGGGTGGGAGCCTCAGGGCTGCGGGGGCATGAGGCTAAAGAAGGGGCACTCCTACTGAACATTGTCTAGGTGTAGAAGCAACCTAACATGTGGTGTCTCCCACAGATGCCAAAGAAATGGTGGCAGGGGACAAAGTATGGTGCGGCGTGACACCCCATGAATGCCGAGGTCCAGAAGATGGGGACCCGAGCCAGGTACTGGTTGACTGCACCTGTCGGGAGGACATCTCTTCTGGCTGCAAAAGCTCAGGCAGAGTAAGCAGAGGAAATGTCAATTTAAGATGAAAGCATTGGATTTTTAACCACACAGTTTCACTAATATTATGAATTATGTATTTATTGAAGATTTCAAAAACTGCACTGCACTTTTTGAAGATTTTTTTTGTGATGGTTTTTTAAAAAAAAAATTGAACACATTTGCACTACCCCTTGCTATATAAGTGTGTCCTAAATGCCTGGCTCATCTTGGTCTATGACTATCAACAGTGCTGGGTTGAAAACACTCCCAAAAGAAACCGGGGAGTATGGTGCTAACCTGTTCCATCACAGTACAGTACAGTACCTGCAACTGGCACAACTCTTGTTTTAGAGTTTCACATCCTGCTGACCTCCATTTTCAGGTCCTTGTATCTACTTGAGCTTTTCATTTTTTTTTTGAATCATGTAAAATGGCTAAATTGATCAACAGGCAGGTCAGCACAATGTTAGAATGATTAGCTAAAATGGTTCTGTCAGTAATTATTAGTATGTCCCACTTGATGATGCTATCATTGATGCTAGCGACCTTGTCGCACTCATGTTCATAGTATTTATCTTGAACCCCCCAATGCTTGAATATAGTTCAGTGAACATAGCTGGCCACTTTATTATTTCTGTGTATTGTGATAAGGTTTCTTCTTCAAAAGAATGATACTCAAACAAAGAAAAAGTTTTGGGGACCGTCCCCATATATTGTCGTCCAGACAATCAAAGAAAACACGATTCAAAGTCTTAAAATAAAACAATGAACAATCTTCCTGAGACAAAATGGCGACTTTATAGAGGGAAGGATTATGGGACAGGAAATGGTTGGCAGTAAGTGACGTTTGAAAACAGGAACCGGAAGTGACGTCATCAGGATGGGACGGAGGTGATGTGAATTGATGGAGCCGGAAGTGACGTCATCATGGTGGACCGGAAGTGACGTCGTCACGACCATTTTGGAATCCGGAAGTGGAGGAGTTATTTTTCTTCCAGTTTTCTGTCGGGCAAAAGAGATTCAGGTAAGTACCACGTGACAACCCTCTATCTCGCGATGTTTTACTCACCTTTAGGCTCTTTGACTGCCTCCTAATCACACATGTGTGACAGTATGTATTTGTGTTGTACAGCCTGCAACAATATGACTTATGTGTTCTTCTGCCTTGTTGCATAATCTATATTTACTGCCTTCTGGTTGTTTCAAGATGTTTCTCTGGTTGTGTCTGGTGTTGAGAGCCTGGTCCTGAGCTATAATTATCAAGTACTCTGTCTCTCAATTAAGAACAAAACTGCATAGCCATTGTGCAGACAATTCTCCATCAACACATGGTCTTCCCAAGTCTCAATAGAACTGTCTATGTAATGGCTTGCTCTTGAGAAGTTCTATTTTCACTTTCTCAAAACTGTTCTTCAGTTATGTTTTGACATTCTAAGCTTGCTTCTGAGCTGCCTTCAGTTAATTTCTCTTTTATCTTTTAATCTTCTTTCTAAAGAGAGTAACTTTTGGCAGCATCATGGTCTCTAACTACTTGTATGATCTTATCCTTGCCTATCTTGATGTAATCTCTTAGGCAGATGACAGATGAGTTATGAGACTCAAGTTTGAATAGTCCATGATCACCATCACATGTCTTAATATAACATCTTTTGACATCAGCCTTCAGGTGAAGTATGTCTCATGTTGTCAAAAGCTTTTTGCTTTTCAATCTACTTTTTCAATATCAGTTCTCAACC
Source organism: Polypterus senegalus (assembly GCF_016835505.1). Taxonomy (NCBI): domain Eukaryota; kingdom Metazoa; phylum Chordata; class Cladistia; order Polypteriformes; family Polypteridae; genus Polypterus; species Polypterus senegalus. The sequence goes on from NC_053155.1 coordinate 39,539,378, forward strand.
AGTGGGAGTGAGCAATCAATTAAAGAATTCATTTACTTTTTTTCTGATTACATCACATCATCTCACTCTTAACTCTTTTAGGGCTAATTTTTTTTTTTTTCTTATCTCCCAGGGCTGAATATTTTTCCAAAAACTAACATTTTTTAAAAAAGAACACAAAGCAATTGTTTAACATATCAAATCAACAAAAAATATTTACTTTTGACAAATATTACTGTCTTGCATGTTGTATGAGCCTGCATACTCTATGATTTCACATACATATCACATACATTTTACACAGCAAAGTCCTGCAAAGTCTGATCTCGGTCCAAGCAGCCAATTTCAGTCATTGCCACATTGCACTGCTTACAATACGTGTTGCTTTGGTGCCTACTTTTCAATTGTCTGTTGCTGCACTTTCTCACATATATTGTTAGTGTGTGCTGTAGAGAGACAAGTCACCCTTTTGCCATTGTGCCATTCCACTGCCACCAAGTTTTCTGCCCGCATGAAAACCGTATTGTCACCTCTTTTCATCTTCTGAAACTTTATGAACTTTATGCATGGCATTATAGCCCGCTCACCCCATGGGATTTGCTTCTGTTTATTACAGAAGTGAATAAAACTTTGCAGCAGCACGTACCTATCACCATGCTGCATAACCTGTCCAAAGCCACCAGGGACAAAGCACGTTTGGACCAATGCTCCCTGAAGTTATATCACCAGTTCTGTCCCATCTCTATTTGTAATACCACAGCACGCTTCATCTCGTCTTTTGTTGTGTGTTTACACTTTGAAAAATGAGAATGCGATGCAAACGCAGCCCGTGATTGAAAAAATTTCTCTGCCTACCTGTTTATCTCGTCTGGCGGTAGCTGAAAAGCAGCATCAGGAGAGAGCAGCCTGAAGTACAGCAGCTGGTGATCTGTCGTGTCCAACAGCAAGCCATGCCGTCTTGTGAAGTCCAGTAGCCAGCTCGGCTCTCAACGGATCAATGTCTGTGTATTTATCCCACGCGAACCTTGCTGTAGATGCATCGGCTGCGCGAAGCGCTCAGCTGGCAGCAGATCTGCTGGCGCGCATCGGCTGGTGGTTTGATCAGCTGATGCCGGCTTCTCACTCTCTTGCTCAATCTCCTGATCACTGTCAATAAAATCCGATTCTGAAAAATCAGAGTCCGACTCCGCGATAATGCGCAAAACATTGTCATTGTCTGCCGAGTGTTTTCTTTTCTGCACTCGCCTCGCTCCATTGTCACATGTCGATACCATCTTGCCATTGTTTACATTTTGCAACTCACGCACACGCTAGGATTAGTTGCCGAGTCAACGAGTCTATCATTCTTCCAAGCACAGAGGGAATGCCTGTGACGTGACAGTGAGATTTGTCGCCATTAACAGCTGATTATCGCCCTCTATCCCTGGATGTCGACTTTAGTCGACATTCGCCCTCAACCCCTCCTGTCGACAAAAGTCGACATCCGCCCTAAAAGAGTTAATATGCAGAACCTTATCAGTTCTTCCAATCAACTAACGCCACCAGTAATTTCTAACTTATGTCGATTCTCCCAAAAAAAATGGGCATTTAGTGGATTTTGTAGGTGGGTGCATTCGCTTTCCATCAGTTTATCCCCTCTATCTGGAGGGGTGCTTGTTACTCATTTGCCTCATTCAAACCTTCGAAAAGGATGTTGGTAGTTTCTCTAAGATGCGGCAGAGACCTCTTGCACTTTCAGCTATAAGTTACATTTAGTTAGCCTTTGAGTTACACTCAGTCCATTGTTTAATAGTTACACTAGGATCGCGGGACAGGGCCGTAGAAGGTCTTTAACCCATCAGCAGGACCTGCTCCTTTAAGCAAGGAGGAATAGGATGAGCACTGCCAGAGCCCTACAAAATGACCTACGGCAGACCACTGGTGTGAATGTCTCTGACCAAACAATCAGAAATAGACTTCTTGAGCGTGGCCTGAGGGCCCGATGTCCTGTAGTGGACCCTGTTCTCACTTCCCGGCACCATGGAGCTCGATTGGCATTTGCCACAGAATACCAGAATTGGCAGGTCCACCACTGGCAACCTGTGCTTTTCACAGATGAGAGCAGGTTCACCCTGAGCACGTGTGACAAATGTGAAAGGGTCTGGAGAAGCCATGAAGAACATTATGCTGCCTGTAACATCGTTCAGCATGACCAGTTTGGTGGTGGGGCAGTGATAGTCTGGGGAGGCATACCCATGGAGGGACGCACAGACCTCTACAGGCTAGACAACAGCATCTTGACTGCCATTAGGTATCAAGATGAAATCCTTGGACCCATTCAGACCCTATGCTGGTGCAGTGGGTCCTGGGTTTCTCCTGGTGCACGACAATGCCCAGCCTCATGTGGCGATAGTATGCAGGCAGTTCCTGGAGGATGAAGGAATTGATATCATTGACTAGCCCCACGCTCACCTGATCTAAATCCAATAGAACACCTCTGGGACATTATGTTTCAGTCCATCCGACGCCACCAGGATGCACCTCAGACTGTCCAGGAGCTCAGTGATGTCCTGGTCCAGATCTGAGAGGAGATCCCCCAGGACACCATCCGTCGTCTCTTTAGGAGCATGCCCCGATGTTTTCAGGCATACATACAAGTATGTGAGGGCCATACAAACTACTGAGTACGATTTGGAGTTGCTGCAATGAAATTTCGGCAAAATGGACTGCCACATCATTTTTTCACCTTGATTTTTGGGGTGTCTTTGAATTCAGCCCTCTGTAGGTTGATAATTTTATTTTCCATTAAACAATGTGGCATCCTATCGTTCCTAACACATTACCCAGTCCATATCAGTGTAGATATCCAGCATGAATTTTTTTCCCATTGAGATTCGATGTGTTTTCAAAGTGTTCCTTTAATTTATTTGAGCAATTTATAAATAACCTTGTCTTAAAAGGGCCTTATCTTTTGCAGGCAGCTTCATGTCATCCACATAGAATAGGTGGCTTACTTTGCTGTTATTGTTGACTTCAAATCCAATGCTTTATCTATTCAGCATGTAGGTTATTATCATTATCATTATTATTATTATTATTGTTATATATCTTTATTGCCTCCCAAGTGGACATTACAGAATCTTCCTTCCAGTACCCTAATAATTCAGAATGGATTCCTAAATATAGAATTTCGAGACCTCACTTTAGTCAATAAAGAAAATGACCACATTGTCTGAATTAATATTATTGTAATGTAGTTTGCACAATAGTAATACTGTTATAGCTTCCAAAATGGTATAACAAAAATATTAACCAAACATAAGGTTTATCATTAGCCACAGAAAACAGTATAACTGGATTTTTTATTGCTATGATTATCTCTGTTCAAAATACACTGTATTAATATTAATTGTTAAAGCAAGCCATTTATGTTCCCAGATCAAAGTTATTTAACCTACCAGTGTTAAAACTCCAGGAATAACTAAACTGCAGAATAATGTACATTAAAACAGTCTGTGGTTTTAATTACAATGGCTTTATCAAATAAATAGGCATTGATCTGTGAACTTTTAAGTTAAGTAAAAATGAGTGGGATAAAAGCTACTGAAAAAAAAACCAATGTGCGTCTGTGTATGTATAATATTACTTTTATCACCTTACATGATGTAAAAAAAAGAAAAAGAAACAATTGAACAGATGCAAGAGCTCCATTATTATGTAAATCATTTCACATAATATGACTTTTATACAGACAGTTGATGAAGAGGCAGGCAGATGCACACATTTCGAATATATTCTTCAAGGATGGAGGAGTTCATTCCTGAATGGTTACAGCAGGTGTACACTTTTATAGCAATCTATTAATCATTGGCTAATTCATGGCTGTAAATAAACTTTACTATCAGTGCATTACTTTTTGAAGATATTTTAAAACAAACTTATTATACTGCAACATTTCACAAAACAATATTTTATCCATTCATTTCTGTTTTTTGAGATGACTACTTGCACAATTTTGGAAAATCAGGCAATATAATCTGTCAATTTTAAGGCTCATTTTTGTACATCCTTTTAAATTTTATCATTCTTCAGTTGTTCTCATGTTTCATGCCATCATTCTCTTTTCACTTTTGGCTGCACTCACCACCATTTTGTGCCTTTTTCTGTCATGGCTGCTATTATATTACTTAAAGTTTCTGTGCCCATTGCTGTTTACATTACACAGACATTAATGTATTGTATTTCATTATTACGCAATGTGCAGCTTCTTAAAAGTATCTTTGTGCTATATTTGTATTTAAAATCTTAGACTTTGGCTTTTTTCTTCCTTTTTTTGGTTTGCTGCTTTTTTGACTTTCCTTTTTGATCTTTGCCTTTGCATTTGGCTTGTATATTTTAATCTCTTGGTTTTCTGACCCTGCCTGTATTTCTGACTAACATCGGTTATTTACTTTGACCTTTTTTACCTACCAGTTTAAAAACACTCATTTCTGTGCCGTAGACACCTTGTTTTTCAAGACTTTTCATTAAACCTAAAAAGACAAATACAAAAGAATTAAGTTATAATCAAAATGCAGAAATGTATCTACATATAAACTGGAATGGATGTTGATAGTGAAAGAACATGTCTTCTGTAGTCAAAAGCAACATGTTTACAAACACATGGAATGGTCACCTTACCTGCATTTTAAAAGTAGCTAAGCACCACCAACTGCTCAGAATACCCACAGCAACAATTACTAAACAGGACAGATGGAAAATACACTGAAACGCAAAACATTATGACCACCTGCCTAACATGCTGTTGCTACTTCATATGCTGCCATAACAGCCCCAAACTGCCAACACATCACCAAAGGTGTACTGTGTTATCTGGAACCAGGATGTGAGCAGCAGATCCTCTAACTCCTGTAAGTAACAAGGTGGATCCTCAGCACATCCAACTTGTTGCTCCAATACATCCCACAGTTGCTCGATTGAATTGAGATCTGGGGAATCTGAAGGCCAGGCAAAACCTTGAACTCTTCATCATGTTCCTTATACTGTTCTTGAACAGTGTGTGCAGTGTGGCAGGACACATTATGCTGCTGAAAGATGCCATTTCCATCTGGAATGTGTCAAATGAACATCCACACCAATGCCCAGACTCAGGGATTCCCAGCAAAACATCGCCTTCCACTGATTTCTCTTCTGCCCACAGTGCAACCTGGTACCATCTCTTCCTTTGGGAAACAATGCACATGTACCTGGCCTTCTAAATAATGCAATAGAAAATTATTTTCATATGACTGGCAACCTTCTTACACTGATCAAAGGTTCACTTCCAATGCTGAGATACCCAATGTAGGCTGTTTCAACATTGGATAAGGGTTGGCATGCAGCTACAAAGTGCCATATGCAGCAGGGTTCAATGCAGTGTACATTGTGACCCATTACTCCCATAATAACCTAAATTGCCTATGATTTGTGGCACAGTATCGCTTCTGTTAGTTTGTACCAGATGGGACTGTCAGTAGGTACTCATCATGGCTGACCGTGAGCACCCTTTTTCTTGTCTGTCTATCTGCTCTGTGTAGCTGTTCACACCACAGCTTTACAGAAGCCACCTATCTGACTTTCACCTACTCCACCTCGGCCAATATCTGCATTGTTTCCTACTACCACTTGTGAACATTCATCTGCACAAAAAAAGCACATTCTAATTCAGACCATAGTATATTTCTTAATTTTGATTTCCATGTTTCTCCTTAGTATTGTGATTTCTACTTCTGATCCAGAGTTCATGTCTTCATATTGGTAAATAATTAAAAAAAATCAGTTTGCAGTTGGTACAGTGGTAGCACTGCTGCCTCACAGTAAGGAGAAGGTTCGTGTCCCGAGTTCTCCCTTCATGGAGTTTGCATGTTCTCCCCGTGTCTGTATGGGTTTCCTCCCACATTCCAATGACATGCAGGCTAGGTGGATTGGCATTACAAAACTGACCGTAGTGTGTGGTTGGGGGGTGTATTTGTGTGTGTGTGTTCACACAGCAATGGACTGTCACCCTGTTTAGGGATTGTTCCTGCCTTGCGCCTTATGCTAGGTGGGGCAGGCTCCAGCACCCCTGTGACCCTGTTCAGGACAAAGTGGGTTAGAAAATGACTGACTGACTCACTGCAGTTCCTAGTCTAAATGTTTTTTTTTTTTTTTATTTACCCAGCCAGATCATAACAATTTCTGGTCACATTCACTGTTACAAGCCTTAGCTTCAATTTTTTATAAAAAGGACCTGTCAAGGTAAAGCATCATGTATGAATTCCAAATGAAGTTGGGTAATAGATATAAAAAGTTATGTGTGAAAACAAAATACTGTGGGTTTGTTTAATTTATATGCAAGATGTCCACTACTGTTACTTTATCTATTTTTTAAGCCTATCCTGCTTCTTTATGAAATGTGTTTGTTGGGTAATCTTCGGTAATCTATCAGTGCTACATTTCTTTGAATTTATTTTTACTTTATGCTGATTTTTGTTAAATTATTCAGTCAGTATATTTATACTGTATTGTCATCTTTATGACAGGCTTGTGTGTGTCTTAATCTTAAAAAGTGCTACAGTGGATTCAGAAAGTATTTAGACCCATTCATCTTCTGTAGATTTAGATTTAAATGAAATTTCATTTCAGAAAGGTTTGTAAATTTATTAAAAGTCAAAAATTTCCTCATTCATGTAAGTATTGAAACTCTTAATTCAGTAGTTTGTAGATGCCCTTATGACAGTAATTGCAGCTTTGTGACCTTTAGAGTAAGGCTCTGCAAACTTTCCACACCTGGATTTGCGCAGTCAATCCCAATTTTCCTGGCAGATCCTTTCAAATTAGATTGAATAGCAAGTGTATGTAATCTGTCATTTCCAAATATCTCCACAGATGTTCTGGGGGGTTTATGTCTTGGCTTTGGCTGGGCCACTCAAGAACAGTCAGGGACTTGCCCTAAAGCCATTCCACCATTGTCTGCCATCGCCCCAGTCTGAGGTTGTTTATGTACCTCCCTGTATTTGGTTGCATTCTTGCTTTACTCAGTCTCCCTGTCTCTGCTGCTGAAAAGCTTCCCCATAGAATGATGCTGCCATGATCATGCTTCATCACAGAGGTAGAATTAGGCAGGTGATGTGCAGTGCCTGGGGCCTCATGTATAACGCCGTGCGTAGAACTCGCACTATAACATGGCGTAAACACAAAAGCCGAAATGTGCTCACGCACAGAAAAATTCAGATGCAGGAATCTGTGCGTACTCCAACTTCCACGTTCTTCCGCTACATAAATCCCGATCAGCATGAAAACTAACGCTCGTGCACGCGCTTTATGTAACACCCCTACTCCTCCCACAATTACGCCTCTTTGAATATGCAAATCAATATAAATCGCCCTTAAGCGCAGCCTTCTGTGAAAAGACAATAGGAAAAGCACGGGGGAAAATATAAGAATTTCAACGAATACCAAGTGGAGGCAAAGGAAAAGCATACTATTTGTTCAAATAAACCGTAGTATAATCAACAAAAGGAAGTTGATCGAGTGACTTAGTGTGTTGGAGAAAGTTGAAAGCTCACATTCACAAAATCGCACAGTGCCGGAAATAAAAAAGAAGTCACATATCAAAGTCGCGTGAAAAGCGAGTTGTAGCCCACTGTCTGAGTGTCATATGAAAGCTTATTAGGGTACAGAGAAAAAAGACACACAGTGGGGAAAAAGCACGAAATGTCAACTTCAATCTCGACATGTCCACTTTAATCACGTAGTTTATTTTGTCATTAAAGTAGAACATCATAAACTTCATCTTAAAATCGTTTAATTAACCAGTTTCTCAAATCACATAGTAATTAAAGTAGCACGTTAAATGCTTTGTTTTGTATTTGATCTTCTACTCGTATGTGCTCTATGTGTGTGAATCACTACTTGCTTCTTAAACTGGCTCTCTTCCTCCAACTGGACACAGAATCCATGACATTCGTGATATTACAGCTCTCTGAATAACTCAAACACTGAGATGTATACATGATGTCATTTTCATGATGATAGGAGTTAAAGCACGTTATTAAACATGTGTTTCACTTCGATGAAATAATTTATTGCAGCAGTACTCGGGCGGCTCTAGGCTTGTGGTGGCACTGGGCAGAGGAAGAATCGGTGGCTTCTTCGCCCGCCCGTCAGTAAGGTAGCTTATGCACGGTGGATAGCCTCGTCCATTGCAGACACTGCTTAGCCGCCTCGTGCTCATGACACAAGCATTTAACTTTTGCCGAAATTTGTCGCTGCGTTTTTAGCTGTGTTGTTATTTTCTCTTTCTGTTTTATATTCAATATATATTGGCGTAGCCGTCACTGCAGTCAGTGCTTTTCTTTCCCCAAGTAACCGATCGCCATACAATCAGCTCTGTAATAGATGTTAAGCCATCTGTAAACTTAGCGCCGATTCTTCAAAACGTGTAAAGAACATTGAAATATCTTTGTAGTACATGTTTAATTATTCTATCCTTAATGACACTCCCAGTGAAGAATATAGATTATTTAATTGAAGTTAAAGTTTTATCTGTATAATTTAATAAACATATTTTTCTGCATTTCATCTTAAAAATGATATCGTCATCATATGTAAATACACGCTTTATAAAGTGGCTCAGGTTGTGCGATATTATAATTAGTGCAAGTTAACAGTGGGGTGATTGTATTTATAAGTACAAACAGTTCCACAAGGTGCAATTGATTGAGTGCATTTAAAGTTCTTGGGATGAGACTGTTTCTGAACCGCGAGGTCCGTACAGGAATTGCTTTAAAACGTTTTGCAGTGGCTGAGACAGCGTGTCCATGAAACTGTATACCGATAATTCTCTTTCCGATCAGCTGCTGCTGTGATTCACACTCAGATACAGTGATATAAATACTCCGAGTGGTGCAGTGAGAGAAATATGGAAAAAGATGATCAGCTGTGGCAACTCCTAATGGGAGGAGCTGAAAGAAGAAGAAGAAAAATAAGAAGAGGAAGGTGCAGTGAGATTTACAACGCTAAAGCAGTTATGGCATTTGGAATACTATGGCTGTTCCCTGGACTATTATATTGTTACAAGTTAATTACAATCAGATGCGTTACACTAATAAACAATATGCGGTTAGTTTCGGTGTATTTATAAAACCGCGTCATGAAAATAAGGAGTAATCACACAGGAACAGTAGCACTGCTTTGACGCTGGGTGCCGCCAGTCTGCAAAACCGAGCGGAGAACTTGCGTACGACAAGGCATGAGGTACCGTGGAAAAGTGCGTGGCTTTACGCCAAGTGTAGGTTTTATACATCGCGATTTGAACGTGGAAAAGTTCTTACGCAACATTTCTGTGCGTACGCACTGTTTATACATGAGGCCCCTGGACTTTGCCGTACATGGTGTTTGGAATTCAGCTCAAAGAGCACAATCTTCCTTAAAGCACACTGTTAGCACAGCGCCAAGCATGTAAGTCCGCATAACATTAGTAAATGTCAACAAATAAAATATGTATTATCAAATACAAAAAGTGATTTCAGTCAAATCTGTCAAAGTATTTTTGTGATTTTAGAGTAGTTAGTTTTTTTTTTTATTATGGAAACGGGGGCAGTTTACACCTAAAGATTAAGATAACAAAATGTCCTTTCATAGTGGATACCTACTGCCTTAGATATACTATCCTGCCACATTTCAGCTTTTTAATTAAACAGGAAATAGTGTTTTTTGTTGTGGAGTGAGTGATTTAGCACATGAGTCAGTGAACTTTGCATTTTATATCCTTATATATAATTTGATACTATCCGTATGTATGGTGTATGTGTCAATACCTTGACTCAATACAAGTTAGAACCATGCAATGGGACTCTGCCTCTGTAGTTAGAATATAATGTGGCAAACACGGACGCAGTATTGCATGACTGGCTAAGAATGTTTGAATGCTACAGTGATGTCGGCTGGACAGCCTAGTATAGTCAGTCGGTGTTGGTTCGAGCAGATAACAGTAAGTCCGGTTGGTTTTTGGAACGTTGGTTTGGTGGGGCATACTTCCAAGACAAACATCATCAACTGACCTAAACCCTTCGACAGCTCTGGAACCGTAAGTAATTTAGAACGTATCGCCATTTGCTTGGTACGTCGAAATATATGTTTGGGCAGTTCGGTTTTGGCATCCGTCCTTCTGACATTTATTGGCAAACTGAGTAATGACGGCTGGGTATTAACAACAGTTATTGTTTACATTTTAGCCGATCTCAGATCTAAAACAAGTGATGATCGCAACGCAGCCAGAAGAGGAAATGAAGTCACTTGACTGACGAGGACACCGAACCTTTTGATAATCCGATGTATATGGATTGGGATTCTATAGAAAAGGTCGTTGAACCAAATGTCAACTGGCAAGACATGATCCGCCACACCAACATAATTATTACTCCAACTCTGATTAGAGTCGTGCAATACGGTTTGTTTTGAAAATTTGTTTGCCGGAAAAAATCAAATGAGCTGCAACGAAGAGCTGAGTTCACGTCTCACAGCCCCATTTAAACAGGAAGCTCTTCATTACATCTGCCGAAAAGGTCTATTTTAGGCACAAATCAGTGCCATGATAAAAAAATCATTTCAAGGACTTAAAAAAACAAATAATTCTTTGCAGAAAAAGTATGGATTTCACAAACGTAGAATTTGTAGCCCGATTCGATCGGGCTCCCAGTCGCTAGTATATATATAAACTACCAGTCAAAAGTTTTAGAACACTTCAATTTGATCAGTTTTTCTCAATATTCAATTTTTTGACATGCAATGAATGACTTAAAATGTTGAACATGTAAGCAGTAATCTACCAGAGGTTTAAAATTAAAGTTTAGGTTAGCAAAAACTGAAGAAAAGAAAATTTCAGAATATTACAAATGGGCTTTCTTTAGGGAACAACTAATAGGTTACAACCTACAGATGTTCTGCAGCAATTAAAATAAATTAAGCATTGCAAGTTAAAGCAAACAATTTGTACAAGTGTCCCAAATTCTGTTGATTACTTAAAAACCCTCAGTCTATCTTAAAGCAGAGATAGAACAGACTGGGTTACTACATCCTCTGAAGTATTACTTCAATATTCCAGTGATAATGGCCAGAGATCGTCAATTAACAAATGAAACAAGACAGAGCATTATTACACTTAGAAGTGTAGGCCTTTGATTTAGAGAAATTGCAAAAAAAAAAAGTAGTACAGTGGTGTCCTACACAATCAAGAGACAACGGGAAACTGAAAGAAATTCTGATAGGAAGAGATCACAGCCGCCTCACAACACAACAGGCAGGGAGTGTGGCAGGCAGGAAGTGTGGTGCAGTGGTTAAGGTTTTGGACTTCAGACCCCAAGGGTGTGGATTAATATCCCACAACTGACACTGTGTGTCCACAATCAAGTCACCTGACCTACCTATGCTCCAACTGGAAAAACCAAAAAGAAATGTGACCAATTGTATCATAAATGTTGTAAATCGCCTCAATTAAGGATGTTAGCCAAATAAGTAAATGTAAATGTAAACAACAGCTTGATAGTGGTCAAAAAAGCAAGTCTCAGTTTCTACTGTGAAGAGAAGACTTTGTGCTGCAGGATTGGCAGGGTGAGTGACAGGAAGAAAGCCATTCCTTAAAGGAGAAAATAGAGCCTTGAAATACCAGCTGTGGATTACTGCCGACTGGACAAAGTCTCTGTCAGTTCTTTGTTTGGAATCGCATCTGAAAAAACATTGTTTGTCTTTACGAAAAGACTTTATTTTCTCTGTTTGCTTTACATTATAGGGGATCATCATTCCAAACCTTTTTCAGTGTAGGTATTTTTCTTTTATAATACACTAGCTGCGTAAGCCCATGCTGTAAAAAGCCCAGGGTCCTAGAAACTATTGAAATCATCAGAAAACCAAACTGAAATGCACAGATGTCAGGTAATTGAAAGAAACTACTCTGGGCATCTCTCTCCTTGGAGGATTGGTTTTGCCGACGTGCTGGCATTGCTTGTGCATTAGTGGCAGGAGGAAAAGTAAAAGGGATACCGTTTTGACGATGTTAGCAGTTAAGCGACTTTGTCTTTCTTCTGAGTTTCCGTTTTGCTGATGTGCTGGCCTCGCTTGTGTTATTAGCGACTAAGCGAGTTTTCTGTTTCCTCGGAGGTGGAGCCCTTACACCAACCCCATCTCTCACTTCCAGGCTGGACAGATACACACACACTTTCACGTAACGTAGACGTTTATATATAAGGTATAGATTGAGGGTAGATTGATTGGAAAAAATTGCAAATTTATCCATCCATGTTAATAAAAGGATAATTGTCTGTGTAACGTGTATCCAATCGGTTTCTATGTCTCTGTCATTCAAACAGATGCTACATCACAAACATTTGCAATAATAAAATACATTGGATTTGACATTACAACAGATGCCGTATCACAAACATTAACACTGGTTTTACATATTGTGAGATATGGCCGTCAGTTTATCCTGGCCAACACCCCCATGCCACTAGATGGAGTTCTCCCTGCAACATGGAGGGGCCCCGCAATTCCAGCTGGGCATCATAGACAATGGAGTTTGTTTTCACAGCCCTGCTGTATACTATGGGGGCCTCCAGGGGACGCTGCAGAGAGACATGAACATTGTTTCTATTATATCCCGGAAGTACTTACAAGTCACAGCAATGGAAGAACTAAAGCACTTCCGGGCTGAAAAAAAGGAGAGTTTCCATCTGACCCGAAAGTGCTATGAAATCACATGTACTGAGGGACAGAAGCACTTCCGGGTCAAGGAATATAAAAGGACTCCGGGAAACCCCAGCAGACTGAACCAGTGTTGGGAGGTAGTGCGACAAAGCTGCTGGGTGGAAAGGAGGATTATTTTTATTGTATTATTGTTATTTGTAGTGTTTATTGAGGATAGTGGAGGTGGAAGTGCTTTGTGCACAATATTTATGAAATTAAAAACATTTTGTATATTTTAGCTGGTGTCTGGACGTGTTGTCTGAGGGTTTCACGGGGCAACAGCGACCCCTGCTGTCACAGTATCCTGTACCAAATGACATATAACTGGACATATGCATTGCATTTGTCATTCCAACAGATGGGCACACACACTTTTGTAGTGATACATTTTATTATACAAGTGTTTGTGATACACCATGCATTACAAAGTACATTTTAAAAGATGTGCACTGTAAACATTGATGCTGAGGTCTACGTTGATTATTTACATTTCTACCCATCTTATACAAGTAGCACACCTAGTGCAAAATTAAATCTACAACAGAATAAAGTATGCAGAAAGCAAAGGAATCTGAATACTTTCTTAATACAGTGTACAGTGGTGTGAAAAACTATTTGCCCCCTTCCTGATTTCTTATTCTTTTGCATGTTTGTCACACAAAATGTTTCTGATCATCAAACACATTTAACCATTATTCAAATATAACACAAGTAAACACAAAATGCAGTTTTTAAATGATGGTTTTTATTATTTAGGGAGAAAAAATCCAAACCTACATGGCCCTGTGTGAAAAAGTAATTGCCCCCTTGTTCAAAAATAACCTAACTGTGGTGTATCACACCTGAGTTCAATTTCCGTAGCCACCCCAGGCCTGATTACTGCCACACCTGTTTCAATCAAGAAATCACTTAAATAGGAGCTGCCTGACACAGAGAAGTAGACCAAAAGCACCTCAAAAGCTAGACATCATGCCAAGATCCAAAGAAATTCAGGAACAAATGAGAACAGAAGTAACTGAGATCTATCAGTCTGGTAAAGGTTATAAAGCCATTTCTAAAGCTTTGGGACTCCAGCGAACCTCAGTGAGAGCCATTATCCACAAATGGCAAAAACAAGGAACAGTGGTGAACCTTTCCAGGAGTGGCCGGCCGACCAAAATTACCCCAAGAGCGCAGAGACGACTCATCCAAGAGGTCACAAAAGACCCCAGGACAACGTCTAAAGAACTGCAGGCCTCACTTGCCTCAATTAAGGTCAGTGTTCACGACTCCACCATAAGAAAGAGACTGGGCAAAACGGCCTGCATGGCAGATTTCCAAGACGCAAACCACTGTTAAGCAAAAGAACATTAGGGCTCGTCTCAATTTTGCTAAGAAACATCTCAATGATTGCCAAGACTTTTGGGAAAATACCTTGTGGACCGATGAGACAAAAGTTGAACTTTTTGGAAGGCAAATGTCCCGTTACATCTGGCGTAAAAGGAACACAGCATTTCAGAAAAAGAACATCATACCAAAAGTAAAATATGGTGGTGGTAGTGTGATGGTCTGGGGTTGTTTTGCTGCTTCAGGACCTGGAAGGCTTGCTGTGATAGATGGAACCATGAATTCTACTGTCTACCAAAAATCCTGAAGGAGAATGTCCGGCCATCTGTTCGTCAACTCAAGCTGAAGCGATCTTGGGTGCTGCAACAGGACAATGACCCAAAACACACCAGCAAATCCACCTCTGAATGGCTGAAGAAAACAAAATGAAGACTTTGGAGTGGCCTAGTCAAAGTCCTGACCTGAATCCAATTGAGATGCTATGGCATGACCTTAAAAAGGCGGTTCATGCTAGAAAACCCTCAAATTAAGTTGAATTACAACAATTCTGCAAAGATGAGTGGGCCAAAATTCCTCCAGAGCGCTGTAAAAGACTCATTGCAAGTTATCGCAAACGCTTGATTACAGTTATTGCTGCTAAGGGTGGCCCAACCAGTTATTAGGTTCAGGGGGCAATTACTTTTTCACACAGGGCCATGTAGGTTTGGATTTTTTTTTCTCCCTAAATAATAAAAACCATCATTTAAAAACTGCATTTTGTGTTTACTTGTGTTATATTTGACTAATGGTTAAATGTGTTTGATGATCAGAAACATTTTGTGTGACAAACATGCAAAAGAATAAGAAATCAGGAAGGGGGCAAATAGTTTTTCACACCACTGTATATAAAAAGACTGATTAGTTAATTGATAATATATGTTGTATCTTGTCTAACAACACTTTTGAAATTCTAATTTGCTTTTTTACCTGTTGCTCTCTTGTGCCCATGAATTGATACTGTCTGTTACATGTAATTTCTCCAGTAACTATTTTCTCCTTATTTATCCAGTATCTATTTGATTTATTAGTTGCTTCAAAGTTTTTGGTAAAAACACTAAGTGCAGACTGACTTATGTAAACTGGCACAGAGTACTTGATGACAGAATTGTTTGTGCCCAGAAGTGCTTGTACTGCTGTAACAGCCCACTGATTACTTTACAAAATGCTCTGGGAATGAGCACTTCTTCATCAAGGAGCCTGAATAACTGCAGTATCTGGCAGAGGAATAAAATGGTCTAACTATTTCCCCATCATTTAAGCTATCATCTGTATTCATATTTTATCCTGTTTTAAAGCAGGAAGCGTGCCTGATCTAAAAGTTAATGTACTACTTGGAATAATTAAGGGAGCTTACTGTCTTTAATCTTGAGCAGTGAAGCCTTTATATTTCAGAGTTGCCAAATCAGGTTTTTATTAGCCTCAGGAGAATGGGGTAATATTTGCCAATTTCCCATCGCTATACATTTCACTGTTCCCATCAGAATCCTTTTGTTTGACTGATTAAATGCTTTTGCAAGCTGAAGGTTGTAAGAACTTGTTTGGAGAGATACACATTTGAAAAAAATTACAGAGTTCTATGCAAAAGAATAAAGGTATGGAAAATGTTTAATAAAAACAAACAAACAAGCAAATATTTGAAAAAAACTACTAGCACAAGAAGTTGTAACGCACACCAGATTTCAGGCAGTAAACACAATTAAGCAAGTATTGAAGAAAACTTCAGAAATGTGTTTCTAATAAATAACGTTATTGTAAAGCAAGTCAAGGTAAGATGAACTTTATTATCCCCTGAATTGAAAATTCAACTGCTCCAGCAACACAAACTTTCAGAAAAATGAAAAGTGTATACTAAAATAAAAAAGGTTATTTAAATACAATAGGTGTTAAAGTTATTGTTCAGCTACTCTGTATCATTGAAAAAAGTACTGTAGCTGCTGAAGATAACAAAAAATGAATCTTAGATTTTTATGTATTGTAAATGCAAAAAGTTACAGCTGCTAGAAAATAGTGTGAAGAAAGTTGAAAAATATTTTGTTGGTGATTTGTTGAAGCTTTTTCTGAACAAGGTCTGCATATACAGTGCCTTCCGAAAGTATTCAAGCCCCTTTGTTTACATTTTGTTATGTTACATCCTTGCGCTAAAATCATATATATTTATTTTTTCCTCATGTAAGACAACCACAATATCCCAGAATAATAAAGAGAAAAGAGGATTTTAGAAATTGATTAAAAATAAAAAACTGGAAAGTCACACTGACATATGTATTCAGACCCCTTCACTTAGTACTTACTTGAAGCCCCTTTGGCAGCAATTCCAGCCTAAAGTCTTGTTGGGTCTGCCATGACAAGCTCCTCACACCTGGGGCCTCATGCATAATGCCGTGCGTAGATTTTGCACTATAATATGACGTAAGCACAAAAGCCAAAATGTGCTTACGCACAGAAAAATCCAGATGCAGGAATCTGTGTGTTCGCCCACTTCCGCGTTCTTCCGCTACATGAATCCCGATCAGCGTGAAAAGTAACGATCGTACCTGTCTCCTCCCAGAATTACGCCTCTTTAAATATGCAAAGCAATATAAATAGCCCTTAAGCTCAGCGTTCTCTGAAAAGACAATGGAAAAAGCAAGAGGGAAAATGGAAGAATTTCAGTGAATGCCATGTGGAGGCAAGGAAAAATGTACTATTTGTTGGTTTAAACAGTGGTATAAACAACAAAAGGAAGCTGATCGACTGACATAGCGTGTCGGAGAAACTCAAAAGCTGAAGTTCACAAAGTCGCACAGTGCCCAAAATAAAAAGAAGTTGTCACATATCAAAGTCGCTCTGAAAAGGAGAGTTGTAGTCCACCGTCTGAGTGTCATGTGAAAGCTTATTAGGGTACAGAGAAAAAAAAGGCACACAGTAGGAAAAAAGCACGAAATGTCAACTTCAATCTTAAAATTTCCACTTTAATTACGTAGTTTATTTTGTCATTAATGTAGAACATCATAAACTTCATCTTAAAATCGTTTAATTAACCAGTTTCTCAAAACACATCATAATTAAAGTAGCACGTTAAATGCTTTGTTTTGTATTTGATCTTATGCTCTATGTGTGTAAATCACTACGTGCTTCAGCTTTCTCTTTCTCCAACAGGACACAGAATCCATTACATTCGTGATATTACAGCTCTCTGAATAATTAAAATACTGAGTTGTATACATGATATCTTTTTCATGATGATAGGAGTTAAAGCATGTTATTAAACAGGGGAACACGGTGTGTGATTGTGCGCAACCTTCGATTAAATTATTGTAGCAGTGGTGTCTCTTTCAAACGTACTAACCTCCAATTCCTGTGCTAACTTTTCTTTCCCCAAATACCCAATCGCCACACAATCAGCTCTGTAATAGACGTTAAGCCATCTGTAAGCTTACAATGACGATTCTTCAAAACTTTTAAGGAACATTGAAATATCTTTATAGTACATGTTTAATTATTCTATTCATCTATCCTTCCAGTGTCGCGTCAGCCCCAGAAAGAATACAGCACAAGGTAGGATGAATCTGTGAACTAGCTAGCGCTGCGGAACCGTGTCCTCATATGTTTAATTATTAACAATACAGATTATTTAAATGAAGTTAATGTTTTACCTATATAATATAATCAACATATTTTGCTTCATTTCATCTTAAAAATGATATTGGCATCATATGTAAATACGCGCTTTATAAAGGTATAAAGGCTTGTATAAAGGTTGTGCAATAACTGTAGTGCAAGTTTACAGTGAGGTGAGGTGATTGTACTATAAGTACAAACAGTTCTACAAGGAGCACTTGAATTGATTGACTGTTTAAAGTTCTTGGGATGAAACTGTTTCTGAACCGCGAGATCTGTACAGGAAAGCTTCTGAAGCGATTGCCGTGGCGAGGCAGCGTGTTCTTGATTCTGTATACCGATAATTCTCTTTCCGATCAGCTGCTGCTGTGATTCTCCACTCAGATACAGTGATATAAATACTCCAAGTGGTGCAGTGAGAGTAATATGAAAAAAGATGATCCGCTGTGGCAACCCTTAACAGGAGCAGCTGAAAGAAGAAAAAAAAGGTGCAGAGAGAGTAACAATGTTAAAGTAGTTACGGTATTTGGAATACTATGGCTATTCCTTGGACCATTATATTGTTACAAGTTAATTACAATCAGATGCGTTACACTACTAAACAATATGCAGTTAGTTTCAGTGTATTTATAAAGCTGTGGCAGGAATGTGCATCTAAGAAATAAAGAGTAACCACACAGGAACAGTAGCACTGCTTTGACGTTGGGTGCCGCCAGTCTACAAAACCGAGCAGAGAACTTGCATATGACAGGGTATGAGGCACTGTGGAAAAGTGCGTGGCTTTACGCCAAGTGTAGTTTTTATACATCGCAATTTGAACGTGGAAACATTCTTACTCAACATTTCTGTGCATACGCACCGTTTATGCATGAGGCCCCTGGAAATCAGGATTTTCTGCCATTCTTCTCAGCAGATTTGATGGTATGTCAGGTTGGATGGAGGCTGTCGGTGGACAGCTAATTTCAGGTCTCTCCAGAGATGTTTTTAATTGAGTTCATATCTGGGCTCTGACTGGGCCACTCAGTGAGATTCCCAGAGTTGTTGCGAAACCATTCCTGTGTTGTCTTTGCTTTGTGCTTAGAGTCATTGTCCTGTGGGAAGGTGAACCTTCGGCCCATTCTGAGGCCCAGAGCTCCCTGGAGGAGGTCTGCTTTAAGGATATCTCTGTAGTTAGCTCCATTCATCTTTCCCTTAACCCTGTCTAGTCTCCTAGTCCCTGCCACTAAAAAACAACCCCACACCATGATGCAGTCATCACCATGCATCACTCTTGAAACGGTATTGCACAGGTGATAAACAGTGCCTGGTTTCTTCCAGACATGACGATAATCTTTGTTGTATCAGATCAGAGAATCTTGTTTCTCACAGTATGAGAGTCCCTTAGGTGCCTTTTTTCAAACTCTAAACTGACATCCATGTCTTTTACTGAATAGAAGCTTCTGTCTGGCCCATCAGTCATAAAGACCAGATTGATGGAGTGTTGCAGTGATGAATGTCCTACTGGAAGTTTCTCCCATCTCCATACTGGTTCCCTGGAGCTCAGCCAAAGTGTTCCTCGGGTCCTTGGTCACCTCTCTTACCAAGGCCCCTCTCCTATGATTGTTCAGTTTGTCCATGTAGCCAGCTCTATGAAAAGTCACGGTTGTTCCCAACTTCCATTTAAGATTTTGGAGGCCGCTGTGCTATTGGGATCCTTCAATGCTGCTGGAATTTTTGTAGCCTTCCCCAGATCTATATCTCGACACAATTCCTGTCTCTAAAACCTTCAGTCTCATCGGTTATACTTGTCAAAGTATAATAACAAATAAAGAGTTCTGTTCTATTCTATTCTGTATTGCTAGGCATTCCTTTGCTGCTATAGTATCATTCTCATCAAGACCTGCTTGCTTTATACCAACATACTAGAGATCCTCAGCCGAATGTCATTCACAGGAGTGAGTTGCTGCTCTCTTTGATGTATGCTGTTTGTCCAGCTCTGATTTAGGACACATTATGTACTCTGCCTCCCAGCAAAACGACCATGTGAGCAATGACAGTGAGACCTGGAAGGGCGTGATTGGGAGGAATGGCCCCCCCGATCTGAACCTGAGCGGTGTTTTGTTATTGGACCTCTGTGCTCGCCACGGATTGTCCATAACGAACACCATGTTCAAGCATAAGGGTGTTCATATGTGCACTTGGCACCAGGACACCCTAGGCCTCAGTTTGATGATCGACTTTGTGGTTGTGTCGTCGGACTTGCGGCCATATGTCTTGAACACTCGGATGAAGAGAGGGGCGGAGCTGTCAATTGATCACCACCTGGTGGTGAGTTGGCTTCGATGGTGGGGGAAGATGCCGGTCAGACCTGGTAGGCCCAAACGTGTTGTGAGGGTCTGCTGGGAACGGCTGCCAGAGTCCCCTGTCAGAAGTAGCTTCAACTCCCTCCTTCGGCAGAACTTCGACCACGTCCCGAGGGAGGTGGGGGACATTGAGTCCGAATGGGCCTTGTTCCGTGCCTCTATGGTTGAGGAGGCTGACCAGAGCTGTGGCCGTAAGGTGGTCGGTGCCTGTCACGGCGGCAATCCCCAAACCCGTTGGTGGACACCGGTGGTGAGGGATGCCAACAAGCTGAAGAAGGAGTCCTATAGGACCTTTTTGTCCTGTGGGTCTCTGGAGGCAGCTGATAGGTACCGGCAGGCCAAGCAGAATACAATACAATACAATACAGTTTATTTTTGTATAGCCCAAAATCACACAGAAAGTGCCGCAATGGGCTTTAACAGGCCCTGCCTTTGACAGCCCCCAGCCTTGACTCTCTGAGAAGACAAGGAAAAACTCCCAATAAAACCTTGTAGGGAAAAATGGAAGAAACCTCGGGAAAGGCAGTTCAAAGAGAGACCCCTTTCCAGGTAGGTTGGGCGTGCAGTAGGTGTCAAAAGTAGGGGGTCAATACAATACAATATACACAACAGAACAATTCCTTAAGACAGCATAATAAAAATTTTAGAATTACGGTTTAACAGTAGATGATATGACATAATTAGGTTTGGATATTTTTAGAGTCCTGGAGACCTCATCCATCTAGCTGCATCTCCATTTGGCCATGCCACGGCTGAAACATTGCTCCGATGAAAGGACCCCTCTTTCCCATGATTCCTGTGATCCTCCATCAGGGATGACTTTACCTTTGGCAGGCAAACAACTTGGCAGGTGGGCCGTGGCACCAATGGCCACATTTGGGTACCGAGAAAAGAAACAAAATAGGTGAGGGTTAGTATTCAAATATAATTATCATGTTACTTATGTTATAGTGCTAATGACTAACAACAGAGATGCAGTATGTACAGTTAATCAGCAGCTCTAGTCAGGATATGCTAAACTGAAGTAGTGAGTCTTCAGCCAGGATTTAAAGGCTGAGACCGAGGGGGCATCTCTTATGGAAGCAGGAAGACCATTCCACAGTTTAGGGGTCCTGTAACTAAAAGCTCGACCTCCCACTGTTATTTTATTAATCCTTGGAATCCTAAGCAGACCGGCATCTTGAGATCTTAATGTGCGCTCAGGTTTGTAAGTCATGATAAGTTCAGACAAGTAAGCCGGACCTTGGCCGTTTAATGCTTTATATGTTAAAAGGAGGATTTTGAAATCTGCCCTAAATTTAACTGGGAGCCAGTGTAAAGATTTAAGAACTGGGGTTATGTGTTGCGGCTTCGGTTGTTGCTGAGGCAAAAACTTGGGCATGGGAGGAGTTTGGAGAGGCCATGGAGAACGACTTTCGGACGGCTTCGAGGAGATTCTGGTCCACCGTCCGGCGTCTCAGGAAGGGGAAGCAGTGCAGTGTCAACGCCGTATATGGTGGGGATGGTGCGCTGCTGACCTTGACTCGGGACGTTGTGGGGGGAGCACTTCAAAAACCTCCTCAATCCCACTAACATGCCTTCCAATGAGGAAGCAGAGCCTGGGGACTCTGAGGTGGGCTCTCCCATCTCTGGGACTGAAGTCACCGAGGGGGTCAAAAAACTCCTTGGTGGCAGGGCCCCGGGGGTGGATGAGATACGCCCGGAGTTCCTTAAGGCTCTGGATGTTGTAGGACTGTCTAGGTTGACACGTCTCTGCAACATTGCATGGACATCGGGGACAGTGCCTCTGGATTGGCAGACGGGGTGGTGATCCCCCTCTTTAAAAAGGGGACCGGAGGGTGTGTTCCAACTATAGAGGGATCACACTCCTCAGCCTCCCTGGAAAAGTCTATTCGGGGGTTCTGGAGAGGAGGGTCCGTCGGATAGTCGAACCTCGGATTCAGGAGGAACAGTGTGGTTTTCGTCCTGGTCGCGGAACAGTGGACCAGCTCTACACCCTTAGCAGGATCCTGGAGGGTGCATGGGAGTTTGCCCAACCAGTCTACATGTGCTTTGTGGACTTGGAAAAGGCGTTCGACCGTGTCTCTCGGGGAATCCTGTGGGGGGTGCTCCGGGAGTATGGGGTACCGGACCCCCTGAAAAGAGCTGTTCGGTCCCTGTACAACCAGTGTCAGAGCTTGGTCTGCATTGCCGGCAGTAAGTCGAGCCCGTTTCCAGTGATAGTTGGACTCCGCCAGGGTTGCCCTTTGTCACCGATTCTGTTCATAACTTTTATGGACAGAATTTCTAAGCGCAGCCAGGGTGTTGAAGGGGTCCGGTTTGGTGGACTCAAGATTGGGTCACTGCTTTTTGCAGATGATGTTATCCTGTTTGCTTCATCAGGCCATGATCTTCAGCTCTCTCTGGAGCGGTTCGCAGCTGAGTGTGAAGCAGCTGGGATGAGAATCAGAACCTCCAAATCCGAGACCATCTCAGCCGGAAAAGGGTGGAGTGCCCTCTCAGGGTTGGGGGCGAGATCCTGCCCCAAGTGGAGGAGTTTAAGTATCTCGGGGTCTTGTTCACGAGTGAGGGAATAATGGATCGTGAGATTGACAGGTGGATCGGTGCGGCGTCCGCAGTGATGCGGGCTCTGCATCGGTCTGTCGTGGTGAAAAAAGAGCTGAGCCGTAAGGCAAAGCTCTCAATTTACCAGTCGATCTACGTTCCTACCCTCACCTATGGTCATGAGCTATGGGTAGTGACTGAAAGAACGAGATCGCGAATACAAGCAGCTGAAATGAGTTTCCTCCACAGGGTGTCTGGGCTTTCCCTTAAAGATAGGGTGAGGAGCTCAGTCATCCGGGAGGGGCTCAGAGTAGAGCTGCTACTCCTCTGCATCGAGAGGAGTCAGGGCATCTGATCAGGATGCCTCCTGGACGCCTCCCTGGTGAGGTGTTGCTGGCACGTCCAACCGGGAGGAGGCCCCGGGGAAGACCCAGGACACGCTGGAGGGACTATGTCTCCTGGCTGGCCTGGGAACGCCTTGGGAAGAGCTGGAAGAAGTGGCCGGGGAGAGGGAAGTCTGGGCTTCTCTGCTTAAGCTGCTACCCCGCGACCCGACCTCGGATAAGCGGAAGAGGATGGATGGATGGATGGATGGATGGATGGATGGATGGATATGTTCTCTGTAGTGTACAACGCAACGTCTTTCTATACATATTAAAAAGCATGTTATTTGAAAGGCTTGCAAAAATGGGGAGAAGTTGCTTAAAGCATTCATGACCGGCATCTGACAAAGACCAAAGAAAGATCTGGATCGTGTTTTGTAGTTTTGCAAGCATGGTTTCCTATTATTTGTTCAAATTTTGCCTGTTTCTTGTGAAACAAAAAATAGGAGACCTCAGGTAATCACTAATGTGATCAAATCTTCCTATAAATAATAAGTAGCAGCATTTAAAAAATACTCAAGACCCATAGTCCACAGGGCCGTTATCCAGTTGTATACTCAAAATGTATAAAATCCCCACATGTTTAACTAAAATATTGTTAATAGTTACATCCAGGAGTGGCAGTGCACAGCATAAACAGAAAAATTAATAACCCACCTTAGCACCTCATTCATTGGTCAGGAGTCCTGCCTTCAACCCAAATGCACTGTATCATGGGAATGTGCCTTTCCTGTTGAAGTATGCTAAGCATACTTTGCTTCTTAGCAGATCACAACAGTTTGCAGTCTGAATATTCTGACATCATTACACCAATATTAACAAAAAATCTATACACAGCAACAATGTTCACGTAAAGACAGACTTTTAGTCCATCAGCTGTTCAGTGCTCGACTAATAAGGGCTTATAAATTTTGCCATTAACACACGTTAACCCGGATCAACCTATCTGGTATTTTGTGAGCTGATTGAAATCCACTGATGTGAAATTGTGCTATATCTAGACAGAATTAGTTTTCCAATCCAGGATTATCTAATCTCATCTCTCTTTCTAGAACAGACCCCTGATGTCAAAATAAATAAATAAACAAACAAATGAACCTGGCAACTCCATATCTCGGTGGGTCTGCTATATGTGAAGCACTGCATAGTGTTGAAGTGATTTTTTAAGACAACTGTATCAATTAATTTTGTGTAGAAATAAAAATTTGGACATTCAAAAACAGTTTCACAAAAATATTTATTGACATTGGTAATTGATTCCGCAGATACTAAATGAATGATCAAATGAACAGACATGGAGATTGCAAAAGATGTTTATTTTGTAAATGCTATAAAGATGCACTTAGTATCAGATGGAGGTGAAAGCAATACATGAGCTATACAGAGACAATGCAGAGCAATAGATGCCATTTTCTGTAGACATAGGAGATCTTGCTTGTTTTTTTTATATAAACTGACAATCAAGTTGTAAGTAGACTTGAAAAGATTAAATCTGCTGCATATCACGGAACGACAGCAGAATGCAATCTTTTCTCAACAGGCAGAGAAATGGGGGTCAATGTCTTCTCTTGCAGTCAATAAATGACTTTATGCCAGTGTGCTGCAGGGCCCTCCAGATATTAAACCTCTGTATTTGTTATTATTAACAGCTATGGGGTGAAGTGACTTCTGAGACATAAGGTAGGAGAGACATTTTCCAAACACATGATACTCTAACATTTAAGGGAATGTATTAATTAGTAATGGACTAACCAATTTTCAAACATCCCTCAATAATAGCTACATTAAACAAAAACAGATATTTATAACTAATTAAATAATGTTTGCACAACATTTAGAATGCATTTAGAATTGTATTTTTCTCTTAGCATTATTACAAAATAATATGCAAATATTTCCTTTTTTTTTTTATTTAATTAAAATCAAATAACTTTCCAAGTTTTACAAAAAAAGGTTTGAAATAAATCAACCCCTTGAGAAAGAGAACTAGGTGAGCAGAGTAAAACTTTAAGCTAGTAAAAGTAACTAAATTGATAAATTAATAAATGAATAAAGATAAATGAAGTAAAAGAGGGGAGAGAACCGGCTTCCTCAATTTAAATGCTTATTCTAAGATGTTATTAATCAGATCCTGCCAGGTTTTGAAAAAGTTTTGTACAGATCCTCTAAGTGTGAATTTAATTTTTTCCAGTTTCAAATACTATATAACATCAGTTACTCACCGACTTAGAATAGGAGAGTTAGGATTCATCCAGTTGGCTTCACAAAGTCAAACCCACTAAACCAAGCAGCAATAACGAATCAAGAGAAGGCTATAGCCTGTGTTTCGGTTATTTGGCCCCATTATGTGTTTGGTTTTATTTTATTTGACAAACTAAACAAGCCGACCTGGTTTCTTGTCCCAACATTTCTTTTGGCTCTGATTCTTACCACCGTTTGACCACATATAATGTATATATTCAATGTTTTACCTGAGGTTGACTGATGTTCCCTCCAGTTTGACTTGTCTCTGATGTTCGTAGAGTTCTCTTTTCCTGTAATGTTGTCATGTAAGGACAGTCTTCAAAGAATGTAGTGTATGGATGAAAGTATCAGTATTTAAGACTGACAGTTTTAAATCCAAAGAAGCTAATCATTGTGTGATAAGTACTTTACCAAAGGAAAAAAAAAACACAAAAACTGGAAACATGATAGCCTTTAATTTCGAGGAGCTCCACAGTTACTCTGCTAATAATATTTGAAAATGCAATAAAATTTCTAATTTTCCTATATTTTTAAATTCAGACTTCTAAAACAGTGCGCACAATGACAGAAATCACTGTTTTGGTGCATTTCTGTCTTCTAGCATGTTAATAATAACTAATCTGTAATTAATCACATTAAATTATAAGTTTTAGCCAACTGCCAGTTTTGTTTTTTGTTCAAAACTAATGTTTTCATTATAATAACATAGTCATAGTTGGATAATTAAGATGTATGTTAATTTCTAGAAAACATGGTGTTTTATGTAATTAGGACTGTCAATGGACATGACACGGGTACAGATGAGTCAGACAATTAAAAATGTTAAGCTCAGTTAATCTTTGCACATTTAATTGACAGAAAAGTGTTGTCCTCTCAATTATATTTTATTGCAGATGTGCATGTTATTTTCTACAACTTCTGTTATAAGGGGAAAAAAATACAAAGATAACAGATTTGAAATATGATACAATCTGGTTGTTGACTTCATTAAGGAAATTGTATTTGCTCTTACTGAATCATTAATTGGTTTAATTCCTTGCTGTGTGAGATTCTAATTTGTTTTAAAATATTAAAATTGACTAAATAAAACCATGCATCAGTTCACTTCAGATTAGAGTTAGACACTACAATATACAGGCATAATTTGTTATTTTAAATCGGTTTTTGTGAGGGTTTTGCTTGGAATATTTAGGGAACAACTGAACAGTTACTTTCAAGGATTGATTCCTATGGGTTAGGACATCTTGCATTGAAGGAATTTTATTTATAAATACATTGTGATAGGTCCAAGAAATATGGGTAATAAAATTTTGGCAAAGGCATGCTTAGAAATTTAGATCTGGCCAGGCTTTTTCTTCCCTTTTTGCAGTTTTTACCTATTTTTTAGCATTTGGTTTGGTCCCTTCCTTAGTTATTAGAAGACAATCAGTTCTTATCTCTCTTTCCATCTGTTTATCAATGAGCTACACAGTGACTTAAAGCAGAGTAACAGTCGTTCTCCCTGTCGTTCAGTGGTCAAGAGTCCTCTCGTCAATTCAGAAAGTCCTTCCTATGAATCTTGTGAGTTTATTGCTTACATTGCCCCTGATAATTCAGCAAATGATTATACAATAACATTTTAGCATAGAAAGGAATTTGTTTGGCATGTTTTACACTAGTAGCTGTATACAAATCATGTGGATTATGCAACAAAAGCAACGTTGAGATTTATTTTTCTTTTTTTACATAAACTAGGGGACTTGACCCCCGGCTCGCTTTGCTCACCAACCTCCGGGCCTGTGCTATGCGCTAACCTCTTTGAGGTTCTGCCACTCACGTATGGAGATGCGGACATACAATTTAAACAGATTTTTATTTTCATGGGAATTGTTACATATGCAAAATAGAACTAACTATTTAACATTATAGCGAGTAATTAACCATATTAAAAAATAGTAAAACATAATAATTTGAAAGTAAATTATATTTCATGTTGCGCTAAAGTTATTCATTGTGTAATACAATTTTATTCTGTTTGGCTTTGAAATTAATACGCAAATACTTTTTAAACTTACACATTTTTAATGTAAAACTTTTATCACATTGAGTTTTGATTCTGTGTTTGGACTTTCATCGTGACAACCAAACGTAATCTGCGGAAGAGTTACTGCATTACCTTTCTTGGATACATCCATCTTTCTACAGTAATTCGTGCGGAGGAAGACCCGATGGTGTTAACGGTTGTAAATATTCTTCTGGATATTGCTAAGTTTATGTTTTCATGTTCCGCACAATCACCACCAACTGTTGCAGCATAGCCTACTGATATGCATTTAACCAACTTGCCGTGTAACCAATCAACATTTTTGGCATTAATTTGTTTGACTTCATCGTTTCTCGGTGCTAGGACTACCTGTGTACTCATTTTTTCTGTTGATAACCCTTGATGATGAAATTCTTCAGTAAGATTTGGACATAATATGTCTTCTCAAATTGGGAGCTTAAAGTGAGGAAAATCATTAAAATTTATAAGAGCTGAGAGAGCAGGGACTGTGTCTGTTGTGGGGAACAGTCTGGACACAGACAGGTAGACATTGTTTAAATGCACCACACACGTTTATTTACACTATTATTTACAAGTGCACACACACAACCTAGTGCCGGAGCACAAATCACCCTCAGTCCAGGCCCTCAACAATGCCTCTTTTCACTGCCTCCACTCTTCTCCTCCGAGCTCCGTCCTCTTCCACCCAACTCCTGCCATCGAATGGAGGGAGGAGGTCCCTTTTATGCTCACCCGGACATGCTCCAAGTGCCACCCGATAACCTTCTGCCGGCCCTCCCAGGTGTGACGGAAGTGCCGGCTGTGCACCCGGAAGCACTCCGGGTGTCCCTGGTCTTCCCCCCAGCACTTCCGCCACACCCGGTGACCACTGGCCCTTATAGGGTTGAGCTTCTAAGCTCTGTTCCCATGGTCCCCAAAACCACCAGGGTGGTTGCCCTCTCGTGGTCTGGAGGAGCATGTGAAAAATGCTTTTGCAAATTTTGCCAATCAGAACTATTGCTGAATTTTGACAATTCATTTGGAACGCTTCTGGAAAGGTGGTGTGATTTAAGAATTGGCTGTATTTTCAAATGGTTGCTGGCTATGGGATTCAGTAAAGAATTCAGAGTATGGCTCACACAGAGCGACTGAAGTGGAGAGGCTTTAACCTTCTTCAGTAAGGGTGTAATGTACAAACGTAGGGAATATATGACTAGTATTAAAGGAAAATTCTGTTTTGCCCTAGGAGGGCAATGTCAGATCATTCAAGCATTGGATGACAGGATGGTTTCATTGGTAGATATTGAATGTTCCTAAAAAAAAACATTTTTTGTTCTTTATTTAAATAATAATGGTGACACCACTTCTATGAGAGTGAAATATTTTACTCCTCGTTCATCCAGCCATACATCCATTTAGTTACAAACTTACTTAATCCATACTTTCTTTAAAACAGGATCTTACATTTATATGATGTTAGCACTTTTTATGTAATTATTTTAAGTGTGTTTTGTATTTTTGAATGTCCGTATGTAATTGTCACAGTAACACTATCTATCAGAAGCCTTCTGACTAGTCCAAATAAAGGTGGGTACCCAGTTTGTTAATCAATCACTTCCCTGTCTCCTTAACCCTACAGCCTTTTCATTCTGATTTTTGTCCGTATTCACTGTTGTGGACCCCATCACACTCCTGAGCCCCAGACTCAGTGAGGTTTCTATAACGCTGCTTCAAGGCATCCAAAAGTTTAAGACTAAAGCTGGTCTTTTCTGTCTAATAACATTCTTTTCAGGATTTCTAAACCAGCCAAATCCATGAGTTACATTGGACAGCATTTGGGAAGCAGTCTTTAGTTTGTTTTGCATGAAATCCAATTGGGTTTTGTAGCAAAGGAATAACATGTTTTATGATAATACACACAACGTAGATGTTTTTCTGTAATGTCTTAACCTTAGAGTCAACTACAGCAATTTTATGGATGTCTAAGTGTTTTGATTTAATTCACTATAAGCAGTTTTGCTGTTGTCTTAATGTGACTTGTTTGTATTGATGTTTTATATGTATGAATTTCATGAAAGAATTTCATAACGCTGGCATTGTTATGACAAGAAATTATAGATTTTGTCTCGTGTTTTGAGCTGAAAGAAAAATTGAAATCTAAGAATACTGTGCGATTGGCTCCGGCAGACCCCCGTGACCCTGTATTTGGATTCAGCGGGTTAGAACATGGATGGATGGATAGAATACTGTGCTAGACATAGAATCTTCTTCTTATATAATACACTACAGTGGCTGCTCGTTTGTCTGTCCAGGATTTTAAATCACCTGTAGCTCACAAACCGTTTGACCTATTGATCTAAAATTTAGTACACATATACTACATGATGTCTACTATCCACTTTGTGGGTGATGATTGATCTCCAAAGTTATTCATCTTTTTATTTTTATTTTATTGCAGAATCAACTCGGCCAGCAGGGCGGCCATGCGGCGCATGCATACGGGCGCCGTTCTCATCCCTACCACCATCGCCGTCACTCCCCCTACCTCTTCATATCTTAAATCATTCTTGAGGCAGATTGAAGACTTAAGTGCCAGCTTAAGTGAAAAATTAAGGAAAACGTATTGCAACACAAACACTGACTTAATCAGTTTTAACGTGAAAAGATGCCGACAAAATAAGAGAAGAAGCAGGCCGCTAGGGTGGAGAAAAGAAGAGCTGCTCAGGAAGCAGCAAGCATATCAACCTCTGAGAAAATGAATGCTAAATGTACAGAGAAAGAGGATGAAAACTATGAATGCTCAAGTCAAGTTTATTCGTTACTGGTAATAAATAATACCCCTTATTAATATCTTCAGTTCTTGCATCTTTAAAACAAGGAGACTTTACAAGCTGTTACATTTTGCCTATAAACTGCATTGCCCATAAATTGAACAGAAATAATAAATTGCCTTGTATAAACTGCACCTGAAGAGGTGGTGGTAATTTAAATATGAGATGATCACTTCACATGGACCCATTTATCTGTCCTTGGAAGACCAGATGGACAGAATCTGGACAATTATTTGCCTTCTTATAATTTTCCTTTGTTAAATTCATAAACATCATGTATGAATAGTTTAGACTTTGATAAATTTTACATAGCTAGTAATAATGGCAATAAGACATAAGCCCAGAAAAAACTGTATTTGCAAAATTCAGGTAAGGAGCTGTTCTTTCACAGTTCAGAGTTTATACTATGTTAAAAAATGTTAAAAACAAAAAATGGGAAGGTTTCCTCAGTTAAAACCATTAGGCACACAATATTTTGAATGTTTTAGTTTTATTAATCTTTTGTACCTCCATGTCACTTGGCACAGTTTTATAGCTGAAATTTTCTGCTTCTAATACTCTTTATGTTTCAGTTTCAGTTGATCAGGGTGAAGAGCCCAATGTGATATCCTGTCATGGGGCCCTAAATCTGTAGCAGGATCCCTGCATCAGAGATAACCCATTTTAATTATGAAAAGAGAGCCGTTTATTGGGCTCGTCTTTTTTTATGTTTGTGGAAGAACAATTTTAGGATAACATAGCAGTCATCTTAAAGAAATAACATAAATGATAAATTATTAATAAATGTGGGAAACCAAATAAAGGTCAAGTGAACAACAAAATGTACACTGAAATATAAGATTTGGTTTAGGAAAAATACTGAGATGGTCAAGCAAATAAAGAACCAGAAGAAAGGTTGATGTAATACACAAAAGGTACTGAAGGAAGACTAAGAAATCAGAAAATGTTCTATAAATGAGAATGGACAACTGTTATATGCACAGACATTTCAAGGGTGGTGGCCCAACTCAAAGGTATAAGAAAAACCAGAATATAATGACTTTTATTTTATATAAATCGTATGGGTGTAAACCAAGGAACCCACCAGAGTAAAATGTATGCATTGATTGACACTGTTATGTAAATTCAACAGTTTATAAAATGAACCTCTGTTCTTTGTTCCTCTGACCACGCTGACCATGCTGTGATGGACTGCTTTTGATGAATGCTCCCTCCAAGGCATTTTGCCGAGGAGTAATTAATAAAGATACAATGAACAGCTTTTCTCCTGCCTGATTACTGACTTGTCTTGTTAGAGGATGCTTCTTTCCTTAATAAGAAGTTTAATTTCGACCACATGTTATTGACATTATACAATACACAGTGGATTCAAAATGTATTCACACCCCATTACTTTCTGCACAATTTATTATGTGGAAGATTTAATTTTACATGGATTGACTTGACATTTTTGCCCATCAGTGTAAACTCAATAACCCATAATGTTAAACAGAAAAACATGTTTTCTGAAGTTTCATATTTATTGAAAATCAAAAACAGAAACCTTATTTTATGTATATAAGTATTCAGACCCTTTGCTATGGTATTCCAAATTTTGCTCAGGTGCATCCCGTTTGCTTTAATTATTCTAGAGATGTGTCTAAAATATGATTGGAGTCCATATGTGGCAAAATTAATTGACTGGAGATCTTTTAGAAAGGCACACGCCTACATAAAGCCCCAAAGTCAAACTGCGTGTGAGCACAAGAACAAAGCCGTGAAATCCAAGGAACTTTCTGTAGACCTCTGTGATTACATGTGGTGAATCATAGATAAAGGCAAGGATTTAAAATGTATTCTAAACCCTTTAGCTGTCTCCCAGAGCACAGTGGGTTCAATAAGTGAGAAGAAGAAGTGTGGCACCACCAGGACTCTTCATGGAGTTGGCTGTCCAGTCAAACTGAGTAATCGGATAAGAAGGGGCTTGGACAAAGGACTTAAGGCTTTCATGGCCACCAAAGGAAAATCTACTAAATACTGACTTAACTTATGAATACTTATGAGATCAATGATTTTGTTTTTTATTTGTAATAAATTTAGACTACCTTCCAAAAAAATCTGCTTTCACTTTGAGTCTTTTTCTGTTGATTAGTGTCAAAAAAGCCAATTTATATTCACAATGATTCAATGTTTTTTAATAATAAAATGTGAAAAATTACATAGGGGTGAATATTTTTTTATTGGTACTATATATTTATTTGAAAATATTCTGTTTTTTGTAATAAAAATACACTTGTGTCAGCATAGAACCAGAAAGTTACTGTGTTATTAAATCTTTTTTCGACAACTTTCACTGTATAAAGTACATGGAAGAAAAACAGTTAATGTGCATAATGAAGAGCTTTGCAATTCTGTCCATTTTAAAACAACAGATTTATAAATAACAGCTCGCTGACTGACTGATGCAAAAATAGGTTGAAGAAAAAAAAAGTAAAAGAAAAATAAAGAAACTTTGGTTGTGCCTAATAAATCCATAAAGCTCACTGCCAAAAGCCATTTAAAAATGGACAAAGTGCACACTTTTTTATAAAGAGATGCAGGGCCTATCTCAAGGTTAACTGCCTCATCTAATTTTATGAATCGAGGAGCATTTTTTAACCAAATACTGTTTAATTTTTATTTCCAGAGGATTATGCTATTTATGTCCCAAAGGTGAGAAAAATGATTTGCACTTCAGTACAATTACAAAGAACATGTATACTGTAATTTTAATAGGCTGTCACAAGCTGCTTAATAAATTAACACTCTTTGGAATTGTATTCAGAAATATATTAGGCAAAAGCTCAAGAACACAGTGTGGTGAAAGTCTAAGACACCACAGAGGTCTAAAAATGTGTAGGATGAGAAGCATATTGTGATCATAGCAGATACTTGTCAGTTAAGCTAGTGTGCCATTTTTCTAAACAGAAAATCTGAAAGGAATGACATACAGTGGATTCAGAAAATATTCAAACTTCCTCACTTTTTTCACATTTTTTTATCTTGTGCTAAAATCATTTACATTGATTATTTCTCACGTCAAGCAACACTTAATACCTCAGAATGACAAAGTGAAAAACCAGACTTTGAGAAATTTTTGCATATTTATTAAAAATAAAAAAACAGAAATTTCACATTGACTCAAGGATTCAGACAGTGTGCTGTGACATTTGAAATCTGGCATCCCATTCTATTTATCATCATTGATATCATTCTACACCTTATTTGGAGATTACCTGTGGTCAGTTCAGTTAACTGGACATTATAAGGAAAGACACACGTCCATCTTTAGAAGGTCCCACAGTAGACAGTGTTTGTCAGAGCAAAAACCAAGCCATGAGATTAAAGGAACTGCCTGCATAGTATATAGATAGGACTGTGTTATGGTACAGATCTGAAAAAGGCTACAAAAATCCTTCAGTATTCAAGGTTCCCCAGAGCACAGTGGCCTCCATAATTCAGAAATGGAAGAAGTTTGGAACAACCACAACTCTTCGAAGAGCTGGCCACCCCACCAAACCTGAGCAATCTGGGTCAAAGGGCCTTGATAAGAGAGTTGACTAAGACCCAATGGTTCACAGAGTTGGCTGTGTGAATGTTCACTCTGGCTGCGCTCCAGAAAACCAGAGCGGAGACTGGAGAAAGTTCCTGGACAGCCATCAGTGCAACACACCAATACTAGTTTTATGAAGAGAGGCCAGACAGAAGCCTGTCAGTAAAAGGCAGATGGAAGCCAGAAAAAATGACACCTAAACTAATCTCAGGTGGTAAGAAGTTCTCTGGTCTGGTGAAACCTAGCTTATCGTCATGTCTGAAGGAAACAAGGCATAGTTCATTACCTTAACAATATAATTCAAAAGGTTAAGTAGGGTGGTGGTAACATCATACTTTGGGGTTGTTTTTCAGTGGCAAGGGACTGGGAGACTAGACAGCTGCCACTGCTCCACACGGCTGGAGACCTCAGACTGGGGCAAATGATTACCTTCCAACAGGACAATGAACCTAAGCACAAAGCAAAGACATCACAGGAATAGATCAGGGTTAGCTCTGTGAATGCTGTTGAGTAACCCATCCAGAGCCCAGATTCAACACAACTGAACATTTCTGTTAAGACCTGAAAATAGCCTAGAGTCTCAATCACAGCCGACAGAGCTTGAGAGGATCATCAGAGAATAATAGCAGAAAATCCATAAGTCTAGGTGTGCAAAACTTGTTGTGTCAGACCCAAGAAGACTCTAGGCTGTAATTGCTGCCATGAGTGCTTCACTCTACTTGATGTTTTCTTGGAGGAAATAAGTGGATAGGACTGGCGAGCTTTGTTGGGCTGAATGGCCTGTTCTCGTCTAGAGTGTTCTAATGTTCTAATGTTCTAATTAAGTATTGAGTAAAGGGTCTGAATAGTTGTGCCAAAGTGATTTTATAGTTTTTTATTTTTAATTAATTTCTAAAATTTCTAAAATCTTGATTTTCACTTTGTCATTCTGGGGTATTGAATGTTGCTTGATGAGGGAAAAATTAACTTAATTGATTTTAGCACAAGGGTTCAGCATCACAAAATGTGAAAAAATAAAGTTTGCTGAATACTTGAAGGCACTGTAGACAAATACATTACCTGAGTTAGTTGTTATACTCCCCATTTTTAATACATAACATAAAATGATCAAACCTATTTAATCTGAATTGTCGTTGTAAAGTACCAGAGCCAAATCATCAGCATTGGGTGGAAGGGAACAGTCATGGACAGGACACCATTTCATATTAGGGCCCACTCACATACAGTACACACTTGCACAAGTCTAGATTGAGCTGCCAAATAATCAAACCAGCACTTACCTGGAAAATGTGTTAAGAGAACCACAGTACCCAAAGAGTGCCAACTCTACCAGGTGCATGAATTGAACTCAGGACACTGGATCCATTAGGCAACAAAGCTACACCCTGTACTATCATGATGTCCTTTCCCTTTATTTGATTAGGTTAAAAAAAGATGAGCTACTTGGTTTCCTGTTTGAAATGCTGTTTTTTAAATGGTGCCAGAATTCTAGGGCTTCCCAAGAATATAAACAGGAATTGGCATCTGTTTATTTATTGAAACATTTTCCAGCCTATCTACTCCATTTAAGGGTTAAAGGGTCTGGGTAGGATCCAAGGTGAAAATCTATAGCAGGTTACAATCACTTTTACATTCACACTGAGTGATTCGAGGCAAATACATTTAAAACTACAAATTAATCTAATCACTGAGCATTTTGGATGCAAGACAAAAACTAGCGTGCATATAGAAAAACCCAGAAAAGCAGAAGTTATACAGCACTGACCAGGCCAGTATTTGAACTTAATCCCTCCAAGCTGTGACACAGATGAACTAAGCACTGTTTCCTCATTGAATACCTGTTATAAAAACTAGATGAATTATGTTTCCACAAGTTCCAACTGCATTTGTATCCACTTTTTTCAGCAGTAGTCTACTCCACAATCAGTATCAGTTTATGTCTCCAGGCACAGCCTACAATAAATTGGTTAAAAGATGGCTTATCAGGAAGATAGCTGCCATTCTTTTAACATAAAGAAAACAATGATAATGTCATCTATGCATTTATTAAACTCAATATTCTTATCATTAATGGACATACGTTGTTAGGATACAGTTATGTTAATCAATCAGAAATTTCTTGTTTCTATGTTTTGTAATATCAAATTTGTAATCTGTATTTTACCCAGTGATTGAAGTGGGCTGGTAGTCACCAGCACTCTGTACTGGTGCTACATTTCACTGTTAGAAGTACTGTGAGCTTTTTCAGCACACTGGCAGTATTTAAAATCAACCAGTACTCACCAGTATAAATGTTAGAGGGAGAATATTCTTGTATAATGGGTGGCTTACTTTTTCTCTTAGGCTAAAAACAGGTAATAATAAATGTAAAGCCAATATTTGAAGGGGCACTAGGCACCCTTTGCTGAGATTGGGTAATAATTAAAAAGGCAAATTTCCTGAATAATTCTGTTACAGGTTATTGTGATGACTGTCTATATGACAGGTTGCAGATATGTACCTGTCCTGCAAAACAGTCATATGTTTTGAATATTAAACTGCTCTGTATCTCATCAAGAATCTGGGTCAAGATTGTGATAACAGAATTGCTTACTTTCTTGGAAAATGTTTGTATTTACCTGGTTTGAAAATTAACTTGTTCATCTTGAAAGCTGACAATAATACATTTTTTGTTTACAATATTTATAATGAAAGGAAATTGGTATGCACCATTGTTTAATCGATTGTTACATTGATCCATTCTTGGCAGTGGGTGGTGTAGGGGAGACAGTCCACCGAGAACACTGTCAAGATTACTTGCACTGAGCACAGGCCTCGCAGGAAGATGAAGGTACGTGCCTCACAGGGTGTAAGGCACATGGATGGTGACACCTACTGTACCTCCAGGGAGGAAGAGACAGCGAGAAAGAGAAGACACACGAGAGGACCAAGCAAAGCCAGTGGACAACAAGTAAGACTTTTGCCCGCACTGATTGAAAAGCCTGTATATATTGAGTCTAGAAAACATGATCAGCAAGTCTTGATAGGCTGCAACAAAATGACAAAAGAACAGGCTCATTTTTTTTTTCCACAAGCGGAGCAGGACCTTTTACTTGAAGAATATGAAGAATTTCAAGATTTAATATGCACAAGGGGTAACACTGCAAAAGCAGCCCAAACCAGAAAAGACGGCTGGCAAAAAGTGGCAGACAAACGCTAAATAGTGCGCATTGTACTTACTGAATGCAGCGTTTCATTGCCTGTGTCAGATTAATTATTATTTAATATGTCTTAATTCCAGATCAAACATGAGCACAAGGAGAATATTGGAACAGGTTAAGGTGAAGTACAAGAATATACTTCAAACTAGTAAATATTTGTATATAATTAAAGAATTGTTGACATGAAGAATCATATATAATATAAAATATATTAATTTTAAAGCTAATAAGAAGGCAGACAAGCAAAAAACAGGTGGAGGTCCATGCGGTCCAGACTTAACCCCTGCAGAAGAGTTGGCTCTCCAGCAAAATGCCCATCGCCCTGTTTCTGAGGGCATTCCAGGGAGAAGTTCCTCCTCAGAACCAGTGGCAGGATGCAGTGGTCACTTCATTTCAGGTAAAGGATAGTCATTGCATATATTTGTCCTCAATTTGTTCTATAGGTATGTTTCTTATAGCCCTCTTTTTTTGTTGGGTCAGTTGCAGGGAATGTCATATCCCTAGAACTTGTGTCTGACCAACAAGATATTGACAATGGTCAAATATTTGATAAATACACTGTGTCTGATTATTCATCAGGAGAGGTACATTTTCAAAATATTGTTTCATCACACTCCACTCTGATCAGTCCCATGTGCCCCAATCACATTTGGAAATCCTCAGTAATGAGAATGTTAGGCTGAATGTGAGATTCTTTATGGAACTGTGGGTGTTTTTGCCTGTACTACCTGCAATGGCATGAAACGCCTCTTTTATTGTCTGCACATGCAGGTGTCTAGGAAACACTATGAAAACCTGAAGGAAATATTTCAGAGCCAAAAAGACTTTACGAATTGCCTGGCAAACTGCACTTTTAGATAGATTTTCCACATCGCCTACAGTACCGCTTGCAAAAAACCTCAAAGCAATGCATACTGCTTGTGTGGTTGTGAGAGCCCGACTTCACCTAGTTTGACTTCGAATATAAGGTGCTAATAAATCTTTGAGGTAGAATACTGGGCTGAAGTGGTATCTTTCGAAAAGAATTTCCTCCGGGAGCAATAAAGGATCTTGCCAATCACGCAAAACCCTCTCTATATGAAATTCTCTTGTAATTTGTGCACCGATATCAATTGGTCATTCATTCACGAATGGTGAAGCAATGACTGAATGAATTCCACGCACGGACACTGATTAAGAGTGTGAGCTAATCCTTGTTTACATAAAACAAACCTGCTCCGAGCAGGTTTGAGGATTTGGATGTGCTGCTATGACAACACATCTAGAAAGATTTTCGAAAAACCGACAGATCCCAGGTCATGCCAAATCGTCAACAATTACATCCGGCTAAACAAGTAATCCACGTACGAAAAATACCCCACAGAATGTTTTTGTGGGACAGCTGGAAGATTAATTGTTTTAATAACATAGCACCCAACTTGGACTTCACACCACCAAAAGTTGCATCCTCCACTATTATGTTTTAACAGACTTTTAGAGTGTGGACTGTGTTCTCATTTTAAAAGGTTTTTGCTCCTGATATTTTAAGATTCTTAAGTACTTTTATCTTCTTGGTACATTTGATATTATCTAGTGTAATACAAGTTGCTATTGTTTTTCTTGAAATTGCTGTTGCGTCTTTCATTGTGTGTTTACTCACCACCCAATTTAAAGAAACCTGCGTGCTATATTTAAAGTTCAAGAGTTCCCAGTTTCTTAATAAATCTGGGTTGCGTAGTCAGATATTTTAACTGTGTTTAGCTTAGATTACCTTTAAGTGTAACCAGACAACTGTCACATGTAGCACTAGCACTTCTACTTTTCACTCTTTAGATTATGATCAATTTTTCTTTCAGCGCTTCTCACAACCTCTTGGTATTTTAATGCCATTTATGTTATGTTAGTAAACTAGCAAAAAGGTCTGAAATAGTAACCAGTGTACAAAATACAATAAATAAAACAATAAAAAATGTTGCATACACCCATTACCAACTTTACATCGCGATGTATAAAAACTAAACTTGGTATAAAGCCACACACATTCTCATGGCAGCTTCCCACCAGGCGTACGCACGTTTCTGCTCGGTTTTGCAAACTGTCGGCACCCAGAGTCAAAGCAGTGCTACTGTTTCTGTGTAGTCTCCCTTTCTTTTTTAGACTCATATCCCAGTATTCTGGCTCAATTAAATACACCAAAATTAACCGCATATTGTTTAAAAATTTAAGGCGCCTGATTGTTATCAATCTGTAACAATATAATGGGCAACAGAATGGCCAAAGTATTCCAACTAGCATTGTCAGAGGACATCGCAAATGGAAAAATTAGAAGAGAACGTGTATTTAGAGATCATGCTGATTTTTTGGCACATGATTGTGACCGGCTTCTAAGTCAGTTTAAATTTTCCTCTTTGAGCTGTGTGCTTAACTGAAGCCAGTTTTACAAAAGCAGACTGTAAGGAATTATACTCTACCTGATCCTTTGCAAGTCTCGTCCACTCTCGGGATTTTAGCCACAGGAGCTTTTCAGGGTGAACTGGCTGACTGATCATGTATTTCTCAGTCACCACTAAATCATGCCATGCCAGCTATATGGGATGGTATTATCCGCTTGACAAACAGATATATATTTCCGTACACTGTGGTTGAACAGGCAAATATCAAAGTGCAATTTGCAGCAATGTCCGGTGTTCCCAATGTAACTGAAGCAGTCGATTGCACACACATTGCCATAATGACACCTTCACAGAATTAATTTGTAAATAGAAAGCATTTTCACTCTATTAATGTGCAAATCATTTGTGATGCGAAAATGCGCCTCACTAATGTTGTCACAGGAATGGCCTGGCTCAACTCATTATTCATTCATCCTGAGAAATAGCAGTGTTGGGAACAAACTTGAAAATGGTGCAGTGTGTGATGGCTGGCTTCTCGGTAATTTAAAACATTTAATATTACCCCTCCCATCCACCAACTTGGGTGATGGTAAAACATACTATAAGGTAGCGTAAGGGCCATTGGCGCTGTCTGGATTAGACTGGTGCAGTGCTGCTCTGTAGTACACAGAAAGAATGTTGCATTGTGCAAGCATGTAATGTGCTGCATAATGTGGCACACATTCGTGGCTTGTCCATACCTGAAGAGAAGCGGTATGATGAACCTGACCTTGAACCACCAAATGATCAGCCACGCTGAACAGCAATACGCTTCGATCGAATGTATTATCTATCCATCCATTTTCTAACCTGCTGAATCCGAACACAGGGTCACAGGGGTCTGCTAGTGCCAATCCCAGGGCACATTGCAGGAACCAACCCTGGGCAGGGTGCCAACCCAGCGCAGGGCACACATAAACACACCCACACACCAGGGCCAATTTAGAATCGCCAATCCACCTAACCTGAATGTCTTTGGATTGTGGGAGGAAACGAGAGCGCCCAGAGGAAACCCACGCAGACACGGGGAGAACATGCAAAACATGCAGGGAGGACCGGGGAAGCGAACCCGGATCTCCTAACTGCAAGGCAGCAGCGCTACCACTGCACCACCGTGCCGCCCTTTGAATGTATGTTTTGCTAATGTATTAACAGAATGGAAAAACAGGTAAGAAGAAGCATTGTTTATTTTTTAAGCAATTAATTTAACTTGTGATCAAAATCACACAGTACTGACTTTATATTCTGTAGTTCATTGGCCACATCTCTTATTGCATACATTAATGCTTTTTGTGATTCCAGAACAGCATCTGTCAGCACAAGGCCAGATGATTGCCCAGCGGTTTCCGAGGCAGGGGTGTGTGTGCAGCAAGCACCCATAGATCTGGAGCCACATCCTCAGCATAGGGGTCAGCTTTTGTAATATTGTCAGGACCTGAGTAAACAGTAATTTATACTGCATCTGTTGCCTGCTTGTTTGTCTTATTACACATCCAAATTATTTACACGAGTATGAATAACAGTAAGCAAAAAGAAATTACAACTCATCGTCACCCGTGATGATGTTAGAATCTTCCGCCCCTGCTGGTAGAATGCCGGTAACAAGTGTGTCTCCTATAATTGCAGAAACTCTTTGCTCAAATGACGTGAACCCCAGGAGTTTGCTACCTCCTCCAGTGATGTTTACATTCAGATGGTAGACTGCGACTCTCCTTTTCAGGGTGAATTTGATGTCTTACCATTTCCTTTTTATTTTGGGCACAGTGAGATTTTATGACCCTGAACTCCATCAATTTCTTTTTAATGCTTATTCTACTACTTAAGCCACCAAATAGTATTTTTTTCTTTGCCTCCACTTCGTTTAGCAGGACCTCTATTTCGCATTTGCTGAAGGTTTTCTTTTTCCTTGTGCTTTTGCCATTGTCTTTTCACAAAAATGCTTAATGTAAGGGGCTATTTACAGTGGTGTGAAAAACTATTTGCCCCCTTCCTGATTTCTTATTCTTTTGCATGTTTGTCACACAAAATTTTTCTGAACATCAAACACATGTAACCATTAGTCAAATATAACACAAGTAAACACAAAATGCAGTTTTTAAATGATGGTTTTTATTATTTAGGGAGAAAAAAAATCCAAACCTACATGGCCCTGTTTGAAAAAAATAAATAAAAAATAACCTAACTGTGGTGTATCACACCTGAGTTCAATTTCCGTAGCCACCCCCAGGCCTGATTACTGCCACACCTGTTTCAATCAAGAAATCACTTAAATAGGAGCTGCCTGACACAGAGAAGTAGACCAAAAGCACCTCAAAAGCTAGACATCATGCCAAGATCCAAAGAAATTCAGGAACAAATGAGAAC
Organism: Polypterus senegalus; assembly: GCF_016835505.1. Lineage (NCBI taxonomy): Eukaryota > Metazoa > Chordata > Cladistia > Polypteriformes > Polypteridae > Polypterus > Polypterus senegalus. The sequence continues at coordinate 39,580,976 of NC_053155.1, forward strand.
AGAAGTAATTGAGATCTATCAGTCTGGTAAAGGTTATAAAGCCATTTCTAAAGCTTTGGGACTCCAGCGAACCACAGTGAGAGCCATTATCCACAAATGGCAAAAACATGGAACAGTGGTGAACTTTCCCAGGAGTGGCCGGCCGACCAAAATTACCCCAAGAGCGCAGAGACAACTCATCCGAGAGATCACAAAAGACCCCAGGACAACGTCTAAAGAACTGCAGGCCTCACTTGCCTCAATTAAGGTCAGTGTTCACGACTCCACCATAAGAAAGAGACTGGGCAAAACGGCCTGCTTGGCAGATTTCCAAGACGCAAACCACTGTTAAGCAAAAAGAACATTAGGGCTTGTCTCAATTTTGCTAAGAAACATCTCAATGATTGCCAAGACTTTTGGGAAAATACCTTGTGGACTGATGAGACAAAAGTTGAACTTTTGGAAGGCAAATGTCCCATTACATCTGGCGTAAAAGGAACACAGCATTTCAGAAAAGAACATCATACCAACAGTAAAATATGGTGGTGGTAGTGTGATGGTCTGGGGTTGTTTTGCTGCTTCAGGACCTGGAAGGCTTGCTGTGATAGATGGAACCATGAATTGTACTGTCTACCAAAAATCCTGAAGGAGAATGTCCGCCATCTGTTCAAGTCAAGCTGAAGCGATCTTGGGTGCTGCAACAGGACAATGACCCAAAACACACCAGCAAATCCACCTCTGAATGGCTGAAGAAAAAGAAAATGAAGACTTTGGAGTGGCCTAGTCAAAGTCCTGACCTGAATCCAATTGAGATGCTATGGCATGACCTTAAAAAGGCGGTTCATGCTAGAAAACCCTCAAATAAAGCTGAATTACAACAATTCTGCAAAGATGAGTGGGCCAAAATTCCTCCAGAGCGCTGTAAAAGACTCATTGCAAGTTATCGCAAATGCTTGATTGCAGTTATTGCTGCTAAGGGTGGCCCAACCAGTTATTAGGTTCAGGGGGCAATTACTTTTTCACACAGGGCCATGTAGGTTTGGATTTTTTTCTCCCTAAATAATAAAAACCATCATTTAAAAACTGCATTTTGTGTTTACTTGTGTTATATTTGACTAATGGTTAAATGTGTTTGATGATCAGAAACATTTTGTGTGACAAACATGCAAAAGAATAAGAAATCAGGAAGGGGGCAAATAGTTTTTAACACCACTGTATATTGATTTGCATACTAAAAGGAAAGTAATTCTGTGGCGAGTTGGGGTGGGGTGGCAGGCACATGCACGTGTGTTAAATTTTATGCTGAATGGGATTTATGGAGCAGAAGTGAGATGAAGTTGGTTTACGCATGGTTTTGTGCATCTGAATTTTTTTGTGCATATGCACATTTCCACTTTTGTCGGTACACCATATTTTAGTGTGACTTCTATGTACAACATTATAAATGAAGCCCCAGGACAAGAAGCATAATCAAAACCAAAAAATAAGGATCAAAATTCAAGAAGTCAACGGCACTGTTATCAAAGCCAAAACACAAGACAAATATCAAAGTAAAAAAATGCAGACAAGCATTAATAAAAAAACTGAGAACTAAAAAGTATTTAAAAAGCACTAGGCATATGGTTCGGTTCAGATAGGGAAATGACCTTTCCAAGTGACTTTTAACCTCAACAACCTAGTGATGACAATGGTAAAAAGAAAATAAAATAAAATTAAGGCTTAGTTGCAAAATCTTATCGGGTATTCTTAAATGACAGTCCTCAAAACCCCTAATAAAGAATAAAAAGAAGCTAATTGTTAGGAATTACTCTTTTATGGGCAATAGTGCATATACACTTTGCTGCTGGGCATCCAATGTTAGGACACATGATGGTTGTTAAGGGTGTGTCTTCTGAGGTAGTGACCTGGATATGGCAAGGCAATGGAATGAAAGAGGTAAAGTAGTAACAGTTAAGAATTAAAGAACCTAACTTTTGTTTGAATTCATTACCAACTCTTAAGGCAAAAAAAAAAAAAAATCATCTTCATAAAAGGACAAGTGTCTGTGTGCTTGTCTGTGTGTCCATTCGGTTGATATGTTTTTGTCATTCAAAATGTGTATCACAAAGATTTTTTGAAGTAGTAGTCATTCTAATAGATGGCACATCACAAACATTAATACTGCTGTTATGAATACGATAACGAATTGCATACAACAGAGACTTCAGCATTGCATGGTGCACTGCAATCATTAACACTGAGGTTAACGTTAATTTAGATTTCAATCTCTTAGACAGCGAGAACAGCTAGTAAGAAAGTAAAAACCACAATTGAAGCAAAGAGAACCAGAACAGAAATGGCACAAAATATTTAAAGATCAAAAACGAACCAGGTTGCACCCAGCAGATAGTTATCTTTTTTAATGCAAGTGTGTGAAAATCTCATACAAATTTTGCAAAAAGAATTTTTTATACAGATTCTCTTTTCTAATTTTGCCTTGGAATTTTTTAAATCTCAGCTCATCATTTCTACATTACACTACTTGAATAGGAATTATTTTTTGTTGTTGTTTTAGTCATAATTTTTACCAATTACACTAGTCAAGGCAACTTAGGCCTCGAAAGCTTGCATATCTTAATCTTTTCAGTTAAGCTGATAAAAGGTGTCATTTTGCTTGACCTTTCACTACAATTACAATGGTACAACACGGTACAACACTCTATTACTACTAATTACACTATAAAGTTTTCTAGTTTTTTTGTTGTTTAAATATCTTCTTATTTAACAATAGTTAGGCACTTTGATAATTTAGTGGTTTTTCTTAAGCACTTGGTAATTTCTTATCATATGCATGAATATTTTATTTAATAATACCAAAAATCAAGTTTATAGAGGATGTTACAGTAGTGGGGGTCTTTAAATAGCCACATATTAACTGGGTAAGCCCAACAACAGAGAACAGAAGTTTTTGGATGTAATCAGTGACTGTTTGCTACCTCACCAACAAGAGGAGAAGCATGTCAGGATTTATCATTTTGTGGTAATCAGGAAAGAATTCAGTGGTTAGAAGTTATAGCACTTATATTTGTCTTCAATTAGTTTGTACCTCATTCTTTGTGTTTTAACAAACCTACATTTTATGTGTACCAGTTTTTCATTTAGCATATTACAGTAGTATAATCTTGTATTTTAGCTGAGAATCGTTCACAGTGCTCTGCGCCTGCACTCAGTAAACAGTGCTATACCAAAAATAAGTTGCACTGTATTCTATTGAACAGAACTGTTATGTTTGGTATAATTTGGAAGGCAGTTAGACAGTTAAAATGAAAAGATTCTTTTGTTATTTTATCAATGAAATAATCTCCAAAGCAGTAGTAAGGCTGAAATTAAATGTAGTGAATTTGAAATGGCAAATGCTCCAAATACGTATTTCTTTGATATTTTCATTTGTGAAGATGCTGATAACCTCCCTGTAGCTAAAGGGACTATGATAGTAGCAGAGAGAGATAAGTGCTACTAGGATTGAAGTGGCTGAAATAAAAAAAAAAATCACTCAGACTGGATAACATTTATTTTAGAGTTCTCCAGAAAGGTAGTAGTTACATACTGTATAGAAACCATTAACCCATATTTTTCTTTGAATGCATCTAGGAAACGTTGTCTCACAATATAAAGTGAGCTCAGCTTTTCTAGTAAGCAGACTCTAGGAATTTAGTTCAGACAGAGAAAGGTTATGGTGAGTAGAACTTACTCCATGCTTTGCTGTGTTAAAAGTGATGTCTCACATACTGCAGATCATTGCAGGGGCCACTGAGATCTTATAAAAAGAACATAGGATAGGAACATAGGATTAATAGTGGACACATCACTATCCATCGACAGATGGCACTCTAAGCAATTAACAATGCTAAGGTTACATATGTAGCACCATGCGTCAAACACAAATCAAGGGCGGTTATTCTTAAGTTATGCATTACACTAGAGAGGTCTTATGTAAATATAATGTGTAGTTTTGGGGTCTGTTCTACAAAATAAATACAGTAAAACAGCACTCAATAAATGCCTGAGAAGGACCGCTTTAACTGACTCTGGGTCTAAGGGGTATGAGCTCTGAGGAAAGACTGGAAAACTGAATCTTTTCACTTTAAGTAAATGGACGTTATCAGGAGACATGATATAAGTGTTCACAATTAAGAAACCAATTCGTAAAGAAGTTTTCAGCTGCTGTTTTAAATTTAATTCTTCAGCATTATGTGGCAGTCTCACAGAAGCTCTCTCTCTATCTTCTCTTTTTCTTTTTGGTTAAATGTTTTGATGAGTTTTCATTTTTTTATGAATGTAATTAATTAATAGTGTAAAGATTTTCCCTCTGGCTTGTTACTCATTATTATATTTTTTAAATGAATTTTTAAATTGAATTGAAGATATGCTGCTGTCATTGCAGACTGAAGCTTCAGCCTATGTCAACTGCCTTTTCAGATGAGCTGCGAACTTGACAGATGTCATAGGGTGAGCACAGTGGATTTACAAAACATGAGTGTCTAAGAGATTCCGAGGAGTGTAAAATGGGATATATTAAATATTCTCATATTCGGCTGGTAGCACTCTGATCATTATCACCAAAGGGGCTCTCTCACATCTTATTAGAGGAGCATTCGTTGGAGGATGGAGTGTGTGAAGCTCCAGCGTAAGGATAAATGTACGGTGGAAAGGATTCAAAACTGGCCAACTTCCTTATAACGAGGAATGTCTGATCGCTTTTTCAGCTGAAGGAACTGTCACATCTCATGGTGAATTACAGCAAGTTCACATACTGTGGCATTTTCTTTACTGTGGCAAAGCGGGTTAAACCTCCTATTTCAGATGCTATTTAAGGCTCGACAGGTTTCATCTGATATGACCAGATGGAGTGGAAAAGCAGGAGAGGGTCTGGGGATGTGCATAAATGAGAAATGTAAGATGCAAACACATTGCAATTAAAGCTGATATGTTTCATCCAGACTTTGAACTGCATGACAGAATTTGTCCTGTTAATGTTTATTTTGAATTTTGCCACCTGAAATCATTCTGAGCAAACTTGTAATGGCATGTTCCTTTTTTTGACACAACAAGCTGGACATGCTGTACATGCCTTGAAATGTACATCTGGGTAGGTCAAACCATCTTGTTGCCATCTCTGTACCCTCTAAACCACACCTTACTATATATATATATACATATATATATATATATATGTTGTCACACACGCACTCATGGGAGACAGTCTAAGGAGTTAATTGAGGGTGTGACACAGAGTCAGGGGTTGATGCCTTTTCTCCCAAATAGAACTTCCTCTGTCAAACCCCGCCCTCCTGCTAACCTCACTTCCAGCTAGGTACCCGCCTCTTCCTGTCCTGCACCTATAAGTTCTGAATACTCCACTCTCCTCTCCAGTCATAGTTGTTTATTATTACTCTTCTTGTTGTGATGTTCCTGACAATATACAGAGTGGAACCTCCAAACCTTCTTCTTTGTTTCTGTTGTTTCATTACAATATCTATCTATCTATCTATCTATCTATCTATCTATCTATCTATCTATCTATCTATCTATCTATCTATCTATCTATCTATCTATCTATCTATCTATCTATCTCTGATAGCCAAGTCAGAAGTTTTCCTTATCTTACTTTTTATTTTTTTTTATTTTTCTTCATTCTAGTGTATGTTTAGACCATGGTTTGTGTAGATCCATTTATTTATCTATTTTTTTTATTTATATATCTAAAGAACGTCTGAAAAAAATGAAATTTCCCTCCTGGTGACAAATAAAGTTAATTCTATCTATCTCTATCTATTGTGGGGTACAGCCCGGACACAGACAGGTAGACATGTTGGTTCACCACACACGTTTATTTACAGTCTACTATGTACAGAATTATAGTGCACAAACCCAGTGCCTCAGCACCAATCACCCCTTTCAGTCCTGGCCAACACAATGCCTTTCAGTCTTCAGACCGCCTCTACTCCTCTCCTCCGAGCTCTGTCCTCTTCCACCCGACTCTTGCTCCCGAACGGAGGGAGGCGGCCCCTTTTATGCACCCCCGGATGGGCTCCAGGTGCTTCCTGAGGAGCCTCCGCCGACACACCTCCGTGTGGCGGAAGCACCAGCTGTGTAGCCGGAGGTCCTCTGGGTGTCCCTGCTCCTCTTCCCCCCAGCACTTCCTGGTGTGGCGGAAGTGCTGAGGTCCAGAGCTCCCAAAGCATTGGGGTGCCCCCTGGTGGTGACCCCTACAGGGTTGGGCTTCCAAGACAACCCCCCCAACACAACCAGGGCGGTCACCCCCTCATGATCTGGAAGAGGCGGTCCACCGGTCCTCCTGGGCGTCCGGGCTGGGTACCACCCTCAGCCATCCGCCACAGTTCCCCACCACACGCTGAGACCCCTAGGGGCAAGCAGCCCGTCCCGCGAGGGCAGTTACTCCTCGGCGGAAAGCCGGCACGCTCCAGTCCAGGGCCCGGTCCTGTAAAATAAAGAACTTAATAAAGGGCGGAGACATTGCCCTGACACCGCCACTCGGCACCTCTCTGCCTTGATCAGGGGCAACACTCCCCTCTCTGACCACCACCCCAGTGCCTGTGTCCGTGACCTCCCCTCCGAGACCTCCGTGCCCTCCATGGTGGGACGTCGGACGGGACCGCACAAGCCCCCGTCACCTCAACTGGCTGTGGGGTTTCCCTCTGCGCCCACAGAGGGCAGCCATTCCTTGGATGTGTACACCCAGCAACACATCCCTTCCTGTCGGAGGAACCGGCATTCTCTCCTCGAATCCTCCTATCACTCTGGGACGCCCTGACGGTCTGAGTCTCCTTATTGCGCAAAAAGAGACTCCTTCCCGTCTGCATCCCTGTAGAGCGACGCGAGACTGCCGCTGACTCGGAGAGTAGGGCGCTAGGACCTGGGAAGCACAACAGCCCGTGTCCTGCCAGCCCTCTCGCTGTCTCTCCCCTCATCACGCACACAGCCTTCAGTGCCGCGTCCACTGTTGGAGAACTGCTTACTCGATGCTGATTGTTAGTATCATGGCCAATTTCACCAGATTCTCCCTTATTCTTTACGGAGACGGCTTTGCTTACCTTCCCCGCCTCGCCCATCTGGCTAAAGTCTCCAGTGCCGTGCAAATCTGCCCACTGTCGCAGCATCTTCACGGACACGAGTCGCCTTCACCTCCAGCTCCTTCAATCCTTTACGGATGACGCGTATCACCTGCAAAAGTGACGGGCAGTCCCTGCCTGCAACATAAAAAGTAAGTGTGCCCCCGCAGGGCGGTTCGCCATTTGGCAGGGGACTTACCTCCTGGATCCCGTCTCTCTGGGGCACCGTCCTCGCCGGACTGCCATCCTGGATGTCCTCAGCAACAGCGGGCCTGCAGGAGCCCACTGCAGTTCGACAACGTCTTTTTTCGTCACCCCGCACCAGGGGAATATGGTCCGTTGGTGGACCAGTGGCGGTCTGTGAGGCGATTCGCTCCCACGGCGTGTGTGTGGGCTAACCTGCTGTTCTGGACTGCCCACAAAATAATTTTTTTGGGGTCCCTGCCTTGTATCAGGCAGGAAGTCCCATCTGGGATGCCATTTTGGGGTACAGCCGGGACACAGACAGGTAGACATGTTGGTTCACCACACACGTTTATTTACAGTCTACTATGTACAGAATTATAGTGCACAAACCCAGTGCCTCAGCATCAATCACCCCTTTCAGTCCTGGCCAACACAATGCCTTTCAGTCTTCAGACCGCCTCCACTCCTCTCCTCCGAGCTCCGTCCTCTTCCACCCGACTCTTGCTCCCGAACGGAGGGAGGCGGCCCCTTTTATGCACCCCCGGATGGGCTCCAGGTGCTTCCTGAGGAGCCTCCACCGACACATCCCCGTGTGGCGGAAGCACCAGCTGTGTAGCCGGAAGTCCTCCTGGTGTCCCTGCTCCTCTTCCCCGCAGCACTTCCTGGTGTGGCGGAAGTGCTGAGGTCCAGGTTGGGCTTCCAAGCCCTCTACCCGTGGCCCCCAACACAACCAGGACGGTCGCTCCCTCGTGGTCTGGAGGAGGCGCAAACACTGCTCCGGTCCTCCTGGGTGTCCCGGCTGGGTACCACTCTCAGCAGTCCGCCACACTATCTATCTAAGACAAAAGCACAGATGGAAACTGAATAAGGGTTTTAATCAGAAACAGAAAGACTACTGTATAGAGTTGAAATCTCAGCTGAGAAAACCCTTAAAAGTTGAAAGTATTTTGACTTGGTGGTCAAAAAAGAGATCTTTTGAAAAGGTTATTGCACTATCTAACCTCTGCCTTCTAATGCTGTTCTGCTTGATATGAGGTGTCTTCTGAGGAAGAAGAGGTAGACCTTGGTGAAACCAGAGGTGTTCTCATTCTGTGGGTGGGACTTCCTCTGTTCTTTGAATGGAAATGAAAGGATGAGTTAAAAACAGTGAAACCCCCTCTAAAGTTCCACAAGCTTCCCATTAATATGGTCCCTGTAGGACACTCACAAAGCCCATGTTTTTGACAAGGTAAATTATGCACAAATGGGTACGTAAAAGATTTCCATGTAACTTAATAAATAGTATCACTTTGAAGACTATCAAAACTCCAGTTTGTAAATATTAGGTAATTAAGAACTGGAGGGCTAAACAGTCTCTGATTTTTTCAATTTATTTTAAAAACAATATACTGTATTTTTACAAGCTTCCCTACTCATAGAGCAAATGCAGAAGAAGCAATGCCTGCATAATAATTTAAAAGCTTCAGAACATAGATAAACAATTTTATTTAACTGAATTGAATAATTTGGTGCTACAAGTGGAAAGCTTCAGTATGGTTTGTAGCAGATGTTGGACATATCTAACATGAATGAAGTGCTGTCTAAAGTTTTTGAAATTCTTTTAGCATAATCAAAACTCCTGTTTGGGGTATACACAGTTAGAAGACTTATAATAGCGTACAAATGTATTTTTTTTTTTTGTAACGTGTGTAGCCTGGTGGGTTATTGGTCAGAAACTTGTCTATGCTTTATCAAGAGGGAGAAATAGTTTTTTTTTACTATAAGTAAATGGCGTTAAGGAAAGCCCAGAACTTTATTGAGGACATGCTATGGATTCTCAATGCCATGTACCCCATGTGACACAGTAAACGATAATTCCATAGTGTTAGCAAGGTGTGTGATCAAGTAACCATGGAGTGTGGTATTTTTGTGATTAGGGCTTAAGCCACTCTGAATTGGCCTGGTTGGAGTCTGTGTGGATATGTTCATGAGCTTGCTGTGTGACGGACTGGCATCCCATGCAGGGTTGACTTCACCTTTGCACCTAACTTTGCTGGGAGACACTTTGGCCTACACAATCTTGAATTGGATTAAACAGGTTTGATAATACATAGATGGATGGATAAATTACTTGAAAATATACAATTCAAGACATTAAAGCAAAGGCAAAAATTCATAGCTATGAAGTACTTTTCATTTTGTTATTTTGAGTGTACCATATTAGGACACATATTAACAATTGATGACATGGGCACAAAAGGAGTTGGATGAGAAATATAAACTGTAAGTTAATGGACGCTTGGTGGCGCTATTGCTCCGTGAAATCCAACAGACAGATGCAGACACTGGTTTAAAAGCACCCAGAAGTATTTTAATATTCTTCAATAAATTATCCAAAAGCACCTCCACCACCATAAACAATAAATCAATAATTAATAAACCCCAAATAACCAATCCCCCACTCCCAGCAGCTCTGTCACACTCCCTTCCAACTCTGGCTCAGCTTGCTGGGTTTCAACCAGTCCTTTAAATAGTCCTTGACCTGGAAATGCTCCTGTTCTTCTGTCAATGTGATTCCCTAGCACTTCCAGGTCAGACGAAGACTTGTGTTTTTCTTTAGCCCAGAAGTACTTCTGTTTCTCCGTCCTCGTGACTGGGGAGTACTTCTGGGCTACCGGGAAAATAGAAGCCCCCGCATCTCCCTGCAGCATCCCTCGATGGCACCCATGGCACCCAGAGTGAAGCTGAACTCCACCTTCCATGGTGCCCAGCAGGAATCCGGGGAACCTCCATGCTGCAGGGAAAAAGCCATCTAGTGTCTTGGATGTGTCAGCCAGGATAAGCTGCCAACCATCCATCACAAAACATTATTACCAAAAAAGAAAGTTATAAACAGCTTTCATAAAACATGATCTGGAAAAAATACTTAGTTATTGGACCAGTATGTTTCATTGGAACCAGACAGGATCCAATAACAACTTCAGATATTTTTTCTAATAGTTAAGATATTGAATGCTAGTAAGATTAATTATAGACTACTTCAAAATATATTGCTTTAATATGAAAAAGAAAGAATAGCAAATCTGACAAATATGTTATATTTTTTTATTTAAGACATCCATTTTATTTTTGACAATCTTGTTTGTTTTTCTCAATCAAGATCACGGAGACCTGATCCAATTCCAGAAATTGCCTTAAGGTAGCAGTAAACAGGACATAGGTGACATACCATCTAGGATCTGAAACTGATACACATAAACTGTCAGGCAGCAACATTTATCTGCTGGGATGCTTATTTTTACAATCTAACACAGATATTTTATTGACAGTAAATGTCAACAGTATACCTACTGTCTACCACACTAGTAATTTCACAATGACACTCTGTTATTCTGTCATTCAACGTGGCTTACAAACATCATCAGTTGGAAAAGGAGGATTTGTACCATTACACCATAGTGATGGTGTACAGCAGGCATGGGCCCACTCACTTTTATCATTGGCCAAACTTGTTCTGTAGCTTAATTTTTTTTACATTTTTTTATCTCAAATGACAATTAGCATATACTGTACACATGCATTTTAATACACATCTCAATTAATTAAAATGTCAATAAATTATAAACTTGCACAGAAAAAAAACAATGTTAACCTCCTCTCTTAATTTAACTCAAAATATCTGTAAAGCTTTTATATGGATAATGATTTTGGTTAGATGTTGAATTTTGTCAATGCCCCAATGATAAGAGAAAACTGCATTAGCAGCTGTAGTAACTTTAGTGATGGGTTTGCTACCTACACAACTATCCAATTTGCTGGAAACTCTACAACTACTCCACTATCAAATGTCGAGGGACCAGCGAAATCATGAATTTGCCTGATATTCACAAGCCGCCAAATCAGTCAGTATTAAAGTTTCTAAGTTCTGTTACAGCCAAAAAATGAAAAATTTTGAAAAATTTCAGTGCACCTTTTGTGAAATACTGGTGCTGCTACGGGTGCATAGCGGGTGGATTGTGCCTTATTACTGTAGTCCCATTGAGTAGCGGTTCTCTCCTGATGTCCAATGTTAGAGTTAGGCCGGAGTTATACTTCACGCAATGCAACACATGCTGCAGCAGACGCTCCTGCTACGCAAGCGTTGTAGTATTCATACTTGCGCACGTACTTTACGTAAATCTGGAGGAATCCACCAGGTGGCAGTGCGAGATATTATCACGGTAAGAACATGTTCCGCTTCTCTGTGTTGTGAATTGCCTAGAACACCTGTTAAATTCTGATGACACGTTACAGCAATATCTCTGAAAAAGATGTTTACTGATAGAATAACACAACAATTGCGCTTTTATTCAAAAATATAACTGCAGAAACAAAAGCCGCCTTAACATGCAACATTGACAGCTGTTACAGACCGAAATCAAATGTATGCTTTTATTCTAAAATAGTAAGACTATGAGTGGTTTACTTCTCAAAACGGAGTGGTGCAGGATCAAACTCGCGACCTTTTGATTCCCAAACAGGAACTGATTCTATTGAACCACGGAGGTAGTTACAATAAACTGCTGTCAATGTCGCATGTTAAGGCGGCTTTTTGTTTCTGCAGTTATATTTTTGAATAAAAGCGCAATTCTGTTATTCTTGTGAAAATGTTTCTTTGGTATTTGGACTTCAGGCTTCATACATTATATAGTTTATGCCTACATTTTGTCATCTACTACTAGAATATAAAAAACGTTTCTGTTTTTTAACAATGTGTTTACACAGATTACTGTAGAAACGGAACAGACATGAAATGTGTGTGTTCCAAATAACGATCTATTATTTCCACTCTAAAACTCCACTTCACTCCCAGATACTCAATCAAGGCATGAGCTGAGAGAAGTTCGTGCACGTTCTAAATTGATGGGGGGATGGAATAGCCGGCTGCTCCTAGCTTCTCTTTATCAGCACATTTAGAAGACAAAGGACGCTGGCGGAGAGGTGTGAAGGGATTTAAGAAGCGATTTAAGGTGGGATGGAATTACGGGTTTTTTCATAGGCTCTGGTAATTCTAGTGTTAAATCCATCAATCCAGGGATGTGTCCATTTCAGCATGCATTGGGCACGAGTGAGAAACAGTCCCTTGACGAGGCCTTAGCTCATTGCAAGGTGAATACAAGCACACACATACACTAGCATCATTTTAGCGGTACCAAATCTGCATATCTTTGGAAGGAAACCGGAGCACAGTGTGGAATACAAGCAGGAAATACCAGCAACATAACTCCCTGCGAGACAGCAGTGCTATCGCTCTACCACCATGACACCCCCATGTGTGTAATTATTCTCCATGTGTGTAATTAACAGTATTCATTATTTAAATGCAATTATATGTAAAATTTAACATACACATTTTAATGCATTTCATCATGAAAGTGATATCAAGTATGAATCTAAAGATTCTAAATGTGCAGAGAGTTGGAATATCATACATTTAATTTGCTCTGTGTGGTAATCTATTGCTGCTTGCCGCTGCTGTCAGGTCCAAGAAGCTCGTAGCGATTAAAAACTGAGATGAAGTTTACGACGGTCTGCTTTAATGATAAAGTAAACTACAAGGTTAAAGTGGACATTTCGAGATTAAAGCCGAAATTTCCACTTTAATCACAAAATACACATTTTCACCGTGTCCTTTATTTTTTTCTCAGAGGCTCAAATGTAACGCTATACATTATGTTGCTGTTGTTAAGTTGCAAAAAATAAAAAAGACGGCACAAAAGATGGTATGTAAGACTTTTAAAATGTATCGTGTCATTACGTTCGGGAACTATCTACATGTGACAGAAAGCCTCTATGCAGATCCTACGGGATGAATGCTTCGATGTGGTAAAGCAAAATGCCGACATACAGATGCATTCATGGTGCTTTTATATTCAAGCGTCGCATATTGCCGATCGTAATGACACGATACATTTTAAGTCTCACATACCATTTTTTGTGCTGTCTATTTTTTGCAACTTCACATCGGCAAAATAATGTATAGTGCTGTATTTGAGCCACTGAGAAAAAATAAAGGACACGGTGAAAACATGTATTTTGTGATTAAAGTAGAAATTTCGGCTTTAATCTTGAAATGTCCACTTTAACCTCGTAGTTTACTTTATTATTAAAGCAGACCATCGTAAACGTCATCCCAGTTTTTAATCGCTACCAGCTTCTTGGACCTGACAGCAGGTAAAGTAAAAGAATTAAAAATAGACGGCACAAAAGATGGTATGTGAGACTTTGAAAATGTATCGTGTAATTCCGATTGGGAATATGCGAGGCTTGAATATTAAAGCACCACGAATGCATCTGTATGTCGGCATTTTGCTTCACCACTTTGAACCATTCATCAAACAGCAAAGCGCACACATCGATCCCCGAAAGATCTCCATAGAGGCTTGCTGTCACATGTAGATAGTAAACAGAGACTCTGACGTCACGTTCCGACATTTAGCACACTGCACCCCCCCGACTTTTTGCTGGTACTGCAACTCGCACACGCGTCGCGTTAATTTCTGAGGACCTGCTCAGAGGACACGTGAAATGAACGCTGGGAACACGTGGCAGCCATGATGCGGGCGCGTATGCGTTCTGAGCGTGAAGTATAAATTGGCCCTTAGGATTCAGCCTGTCTTATAAAGTGGATACAGATTATGAATCCTGACTTAGGAAGCTTCAAGTATAAACAAAATAATACCTTTCAATTCACATTACATTGATACTACAGTATTGTCCTCGCATATGTCCGTAATCTCCATCTAGCCCTGTAATTCACCATGCTTTAATCCGACCACAGTCAATATAAGATCACTAATGGTGATGTTTGGTGTCTTTCCATTTTTTTTCTTTTAATTTTGTGTATGATCATGGGGAAATTCTTGTAAGATTTAAAAATGGATGCAATACCTTAGAAGTGAACCACTTCAATAAATAGGTCTCCCTGCATCATCCCAGTCTAAAGATATTGCGACATCCTGTCAAATAAACACACTAAGGAGCTGCTTGTCCGGGGAAGTCTTCCAAATGCCGACTGAATTTTTATTGAATATGCCGCGATATAAACAGTGCCCTACCACCGCCCGTTGTCTGGGTCACGGGGACACCTCCAAAATAACAAAAACAATTCACCTTCGTCCTATCTACCTCTTTAACTGTTTGCTCTCTTTACCTCTTGATGCTGCCTTCCTTTCGCTCCGCACCGTTAATTCACCCGGATCCCTTTCGCTCAACTAACTCTCTAATGAGGTGCCCCAAACCCTTACAAAAAGTGTTCCCCCAAGGCTCCACCCCAACACTGCTTCCACTCCGTACAGCCCATGCAATGGCAAGACACGTCACAATATGTTGTTAGGCTGATTCGTGAGGTAGGATGACTGTTATAATTAGTGTTTTTAATTTATATTTCAATTAAATTTTCCTGTTACAAATAAAATATGCGTCTATTTTGAGGTTTTATTACCAGAAGTTTCTAAACTTGTGGGCAATAAAAATGTATTTGTTAACCTTCTAAAGATACATTCCTAGCTATTCTGAAGGAATGGTCAGGGAGGTACTGAAGGAGAGAAAAATAATGTGCATCAAATAATTCATTTTCCACCTCAACTAACATTAAGAATGAGAACAATGGCATGAGCTCAAAATAATATTTTAGAACAAAAATTACTTATACTATTAAACAAAAGTAACTTATTTTTATTTTTTTTTTAAACGCCATTTTTCACTGAATCTAATATCTCACAGAAATGTCTGTGGTAGAAGAATTCCAATTTCAGAAATGGGCTCAGTATACATAAATCTAAAAGGTGATAAAAGTGAATAATTTTTTTGTACAGAGGACTTTTGGCTTCAGACCAGGGTAATAGATGGCTGGATTGATGAAAGCAAATTTTTAGCACCCCTTAACTTTATTAAAGGTGCTGCACAGTTCACATCCCTAGGTGTGATGCCTGCAAAGGGCACCCCCAGATTTTCATATCTTCCCCATTCATTATTCAGCACAAAGACATACAGTCAGTTTGACTGGTGACGGTAAAATTGGCCAGTGTGCATTACGTGCATTGTTCTAGTGACCAATTTACCGTTTTGTGCCTCTTACAATAACAACAACATTTATTTTTATAGCACATTTTCATACAAACAGTAGCTCAAAGTGCTTTACATATTAAAGAATAGAAAAATGAAAGACACAATTATAAAACAAAATAAATCAACATTAATTAACATCGAAAATAGGGACAATAGGGAGAGGAAACATCGATTTGTGACTGGAAGTGGTGGGTTTAGAAACTGGTTAGATATTTTGTAACATATTAATGTAAAGTATAGTATATTTAATACTAGTACTTCAGAAAGAATACAGGTGGCAGTGTAAGCCAACGCCCATATCAATAGTCATTTCTATAACAATACTTTAAGAGACCTGTGGTGTTCAGGCCTTTTTAAATAATGTACATTTTCAGACTAGAAGACTGAGTGAGAAGTGAGCATTTACACACACTTCCCAAATGTTATCTCATAGATATGTGCAATGATACATTTTGCCAGTTCTTGCCATCGTGCTTCTTGCCAAAGTGGTCTTTTCAGAACTTTGAGAGCTGATTAGACACAGCTGCTCATGGGGGCCTTAAAACTGTTCCCTGCTTATTTTTAATAGAGGAAAGACAAACATTTTGCAAATTTTGACTTATTTTTCATAAATGCATATGGATATTTTACTTTATGTTAGCAACCATCTCACAAATCAAGACTAATAGTGGGTAAAAATATACCTTTTTATATGTGTTGTATAATATTGAAAATATAATTTTGGGTTGCTGTATTTGTATTTTGGAGCCACCCATAATATAAAAATCTACTTTTTATTCTTTTGCTATCCATGCCTAATTACACAATACAGTATATATGATTTTGCCAATTCAGTTTTTTATTGCATTCTGCCTGAAAATAATTCTTTGTGGATGTGGATTAGCAATGTCTACAAGAAGCATTATAATACTTTTGCATTTGTATTAGTGTCCGAATTGTGTGGTACAAAGTTTCATGAAGTTTCATAAAGTTTCTTTCTCCAGAAGAACATCTTCAGCAAGGATAAATGAACAAATATATAAATAATCCAATTGCAGAACTCATCCAGTTTTCATTTGTGTGCAGTTTGTTTGTTGTTTCCCAATTTCTGCATCTTGATACTCCTGGATCACTTCAGAAATCCTCAAAAATGTGTAGTTTTAATTAACTGCTGCTTTAATTGCTCCATTGTCTGTCAGTTTGCTGCGATGGACTTGTTTCCTATGTAGGATTAATTCTTGCCATGCGCCCATTGCTGACAGTTTATTCGCTGGCCCCCTTTAACCCCAAATTGGATCAACGAGGTCTGAGAATGCATGTATTTCTGCAATAAAATATTTTTAAAAAGTTATGCATTTTTTTAGTACCCCTTTATAGAAACAAGAAGATATTCTCGACCAAATAAATATAAATTCTAAGCATATACAGCAGATGCAGAACGTATTCAAGACCCCTTCACTTTCTGTAATCTTTATTGTGTTGTAGACTTAATTTTAAATGGATGAATATGCTATGTAGACTCAATAACCAATAATGACAAAGTAAAAACATGTTTTCAGAAAGGTTTGTAACGTTTAAAAGTCAAAAACTGAAATCTCACATTCATATGAGTATTCAGGCCCTTAATTCATTACTTGGTAGAAGACCCTTTGGCAGCAACTACAGATTTGAGTCCACCTAACTAAGTTTCTACAAGATTTTTGCACAGCCAGATTTGAGTAATTTATCTCATTCTTCCTGGCAGATTCTCTTGGGCTCCTTTAGAATGGATCGCAAGTGTCTGTAAACTGCCATCTTCAGGTGTCTACACATGTGTTCTATGGGGTTTAAATCTGGGTTTTGGCTGGACCACTGAAGGACAGTAAGAGACTTGTCCTGAAGCCACTCCAGCATTGTCTTGGCTGTATGCGTTGGGTCATTACTGTGCTTACAGGTGAAATGACAACGCAGATTGAGATTGCCTGCACTGTTTAGCAGATTTCCTTCAAGGACCCCTCAGTAGTTGACTGCATTCTTTATTCCCTCCATTCTGACCAGTTGACATGTCCATTTTGCTAAGAAGATGATGCTGCTGCGAAAACTGTGCTTCATTGCAGGGATGGCATAAGGCAGACGATGAGCAGTGCCTGGTCTTACCAGACAAAATGCTTTCTGTTCTCCCCAAAATCTTTTCTTATCACAATAGAATTGTTACATTCATGCTCTCAGAGTCATTTAAATGCCATCATATGGACACTGCTGCAGACATGGTCATCCTTCTGATATGTTTTCTCATTTCAGCCAATGACTGCTGAAGTTCTGTCAGAGTGACCATTGGGTTCGTGGTCACTTCCCTAACCAAGCCCTTTCTTGCCCAGTTACTCAGTTTGGCTTGACAGCCAACTATAGGAACAGACTTGGCAGATCTAATCTTCCACAATTTCACAATTATTGAGGCCACTGTGTTCCTAGAAACTCTAAAACCTTTACAAAGGATTTTATCCCCTTGCCCTGATCTATGCCTCTAAAGTTTCTTGGACTACAATGCTTCATTTTTGTTCTGACAAGCAGTATGAATTGTTGGACCTTATATACATAAGTGTACACCTTTATAGACGATGTCCAGTCAATTCAGTTTGCCACAGATGGACTGCAGTCATGTTCTAGACAATAAGGTGAACCTGACCACAATTTGGAGTGCCACAGCAAAAATTTTGAATACTTATATAAATGAAAGATTTCAGGTTATGACTTTTAATAAATTTACAAAAAATTCTGAAAACTGTTTCCACTTTGTCACTATGGGTTATAAAGTGCAGATCGAAAATAGCAAAGGTACCCATTTAAAATTAAATCTACAACACAATACAGTGTGCTGAAAGTGATGGGGCCTGACACAATCCATCCATTTCTAATCTTTTTCACACTTGTATACACCCTTAGTGTTGGACGTCTCCAGGATGAATTTTTCAATGGCGGTACGAAGAAGAGTTGGAAGGTTTGGGCAATTACTTGTGTATTGGAAATTGATAATGCACTAGGACATGGGGCATTCCTTACAACATTCTGCGTTGCCTTTGTATCATGATGGTGACGAGGACCAGGTTATTTGATGGTTTTTAGACAATTATCTACCTTTCTTCATCATCTGAGGATAAGGCAGCCTCTTGATTGTATTCTGTACTAGCCATCCCGTGGCTTTGCCCGTGTGAAGTGAAACAGGACAGTGAGGAGGGACCTGCCCAGCTCCCCACTCCTGATGTCATGCTCCCCCTCCCCTCGGCCCACAGCCTGTGTCTCAGATTAGCATGAATATATCGCTTCTGCAAGTGAACTATGATTCTTAGCGCAATGAGAGAAGTCGCAAAATCAATCGGAATGTTCAAGCAAATTCTAGAAAAAAGCCTGAACTAAATCCGTTAAGTAGTTCACTAGCTACGTGGATGTATGATACGCACTGAGGCTGGCGCATGGGTCAGGAGGACCCCACCCTCCTCTCCTCGGCCCGCTGCATCTCTCTTGGATTCGTGCAAATAAATTGGTACCGCAAGAGAACTATGATACTTAACATGATGAGAGAGATCGCAATGTCAACCGGAATGTTCAAGTAAATTATAAAAAAAAAAACAGATCTAAATCCATTAAGTATTTCTCCCGTGAAAAGTGGACAGACATTGGATTTTATATATATATAGATTATCTTTCTGGCTTGGATACCTTTTCTTCACAGTGCTCCTGGACATTTTCCTATGAAAAAATCAGGTCAAGGGCTCTTTGGGCAGAGAACCATGCGCACACAATTTCAGCAAGGAGGAATGAGGCCACTGGTTTATTATCTTTTGTAATGTTATGACCCCTGTGGGAAATGCTGAGTTTATTTTGGAAGCTGAAAAACTAACTTTTTCATGAACTGAAGCTTAAGTTCTAATGGTCTCAGACACATACACGGACATAAATAGAAAAAATTACCAAAGTCAGATGCAAAAGGGAAGGAGAAAACAACATTCTTATGAGAAAATGCTTCCACAGAAATTGTGGGAAATGGAGACAAGAAAAGATAGTTTAAGGGAAGAAAAACTAGGGTATATGTAAGAAAGAACAAAAAAGCCCTCTGGTTTTTCAGCATGTCTCATGTTGGATATAAGACAGGCCAACATACTTTATTTGTCAGGTACACAAGCACAGGTGCAGAAGAATTGTTGTGTGAATGACACTTAGCTTAGGGGTGCCCAGCTCCGATCCTGGTAGGCCACAATGGCTACAACTTGTCATTATAACCATTTTCCTAATTAGTGATCAACATCATTTAACTGATTTCCTCAGACCCGTTAAATTAAGGGTGAACAAAGTCGGTCCTGGGCGGCCACAAGCAGTATGGCTGCAGGCTTTTGTTCCAGATTTGATCACCCTCGACTTAGTTGGTTCATTACAAACAAGTGACATTAAAACAAATATAAAAAGTACAGGCACGTGTAAACCTGGAATATGTGTATATGTGCAATTTAAACACAATACATAAATGTGCAGAAATAATTAGAAAGCTTTTTAAATGTACAGTAAAAAAAGAATGGTGATAAAGTAGCTGGGCAGGTCACAGTCCCTTGACTTGCATGACAGGAGAAGAGCAATGGCCAGTTTGTCATCCACAGACCAGCTCAGGTGACTGAGAGGAATCTGAAATGGGGCTGTTGATTCTCCAGGCATTTCATGGCAATTTGTGTGAGCGTGACTGGCCAGCTTACAGTGGCTATTTTTTGAAGTGGGAAGATGGGGGAAAATTTGAATTAACTGAATTAACAATTTCCTTTGCAAGCAAGATGTAAAAAATATTTGTATAAATACCCACCGGATTTTGGACCCTCAGTGAAACACCATCAGGTTCTGCTGCCTTGTGGGATGTAACACACGGTAGACTTTAGACTTATCATAGTGTTTCCTGGAGATTTTCACCAGGCTTACTAGAGAGTTTTGTGGGGGTGTCATTGTTCAAGATGTCAATGGAGACATACTGTAGAAAGTGTTTAATTTGTCTAGGAGAGGCATGCCAATATAATGGTTTCTTTTATATTCTTTGTGATTTGTGACTGCCCTGACACATTTTAGAGGTGTTGCTACAAAGTTAATGGACTTCGATTTTCCTCGAATACATCCATTTAACATTCTCTGAGTGTCATTGATAGTGTATAGTGAGGTGCTCTATACTGTATTGTGGTTTATCCCAGAATCATAAAAATAAGCAGTGACTACAGACAGAAATGTTCTTAGATTTGACATGACATAACAAGCTTTGCTTACCTGGATCTAAGGATATTCTGCCATTCTTCTTTACAGATTCTCAAGCACTGTCAGGCTGGATGGAGACACGCAATGGAATGCTATTTTAGGTCTGTAGCTGGGCAACTCAAGGACATTTTCATTGTCCTCTTGGAAGGAAAACCTTCCGGCCAGTCTGAGGCCAAGAATGCACTGGAGCAGGTTTTCTCAAATAATATCTCGGTACTTTGCTTTGTTAGCCTTCACTCAACCCTGTCTAACCTCCGAGTCACTGCCACTGAAAAAGCAAGCCCACAGCATAGTACTGCCACCATCAGGCTTCACAATTAGAATGATATTGCAGAAGTAATAAGTGGTTACTACATTCCTCCAGAACTGATGTTGTGGTCCACCAGGGGGTGTACTGCTCCCTCAACCCTGAGACACACCAGCTAACACACAAGTTCTACACAGCACACATGTTTATTCTTCATTGAGGAAGCATTTTTCCTTTGTTCCCCACTACACAGCACAGTACAAAGCACCAGTATATAAATATACACAGTTCATTCTTCTTCTTTCTCTCTCTCTTCCTTTCCTCCACTCCTCTCCTAAAGCTTTGTCCTCCACTCTAGCTCCCTGATTGATGGTGAGGCAGCTCCTTTTATAGCACACTTTGAAGTGCTCCAGGTGTTTCTCGACCTTCTTCCAGCTGCACTTCTGGGTGTGGCGGAAGAGGTTCCTGGCAGCACCCACGGAGCCCAACAGGGCTGTTCCAAACTGCAAGTCCCAACATGCACCGCCGGGATCCGTGGTACTATAGCAACAATAGGAGGCTGCCCACTAGTGTCTTGGACAGGATAATGTTCTGAATACGGTCTCTCCCTCGGTCATTCCACCCAGTCGGCGTCCTGGCTACGTAATGCTCCTTGCCATCTGTCACAATGTTAATCTTGAATTCACAGGACCAGAAAATTTTTTAGTACAGTCTGAGAGTCTTTTAGGCACCTTTTTTTTAAAAAAAAAACATGTGGACGTTTATGTGTCTTTAACTGAAAAGACACTTCTCTCTGGCCACTCTGTCATGAAGCCCAGATCGGTAGAGTATTGCAGTTTTGTTTGTCCTTTTAGAGGTTTATCCCCTCTCCACACAGATTCTGTGGAGCTCAGCCAGAGTGACCTCTGTTACCATGACCCTTCTGCCACAATTACTCAGTTTGGCTGAATGGCAACTGTTTTCCAAACATGTACAATTTAAGAATTATGGAGGCCACTGAGCTCCAGAACTTTGCTTCAACACAATGTGGCCTATTAGCTCTGTAGACAGTTTCTTCAACCTTTTGACTAGGTTTTTACTGTAATACATATTGTCAACTACAGGACCTTACATAAACTGGTGCGTGTCTAAACATGTCCAATCAAGTGAATGGACCACAGGTGCAAACCCAATAAGACATCTCAATGAAGATCAATAAAATGAGCCTGAGCCAAATTACAAGTCTTACAGCAAAGGTCTAAATAATTGTGTAAATATGATATTACAATTTGTATTTTTAATACATTTGCAAAAATTACTAAAATCCAGTTTTCGTTTTGTTATTCTCGGTCACTGAGTGTTGCTTGATGTGGAGAAAAAAATAAATGTAAATGATTTTAACACAAGGCAGCATCATGTGGAAAAAGAGAAGGGGTCTAAATTTTCTAGTATACATGAATGGTGTAATCTTTAGGAAGACTAAGAGAAATAAATCATTTATAAGAGGTGTGGTATGAGAATATGATTTTTTTTTACTTGTAAACAATTTTTAATTATTTTTGAAGTGAGAAAAGGAGAACAACTAGATACAAAAAGTTAACATCAAAGAGAGAAAAGAAGAGATGGGTCCCCATCCCAGCGGCGCCAAACCCCATTTTCATTTGGAGATGGCTAAATAAAAAAGTACTAGCAGCATGCCCTACACATCCCCATTACAACAAAGTACATTTTTTTTAATTAGTGCAACTCCTTTCTATACATAAGGATTTGGTGACTTTTGAAAAAATAGTATTAATGGTCACTAAACTTGGTCGTTTAATAATAAATAATAATAATTCTTTGCATTTATATAGCGCTTTTCTCAGTACTCAAAGCGCTTTGCAAATACAGGTTAAGGGCCTTGCTCAAGGGCCCAACAAAGCAGAGTCCCTTTTTTGGCGTTTGACTCATGGAGCTACATAAGAAATAAAGCAGACAATAGTAATCAGTTGATATTGACTATTTATTTTGTCTTAAATAACTTATTTTTTAAACACCATTTTTCAAATTAGCCTCATGATCAACATTATATTCTTCTACATGAGTCTGCAAATTGTTCAGCATATTACAGGTGGAGTGGTGGCTCTGAGGCTAGGGATCTGCACTGGCAATCGGAAGGTTGCCAGTTCGAAACCCGTAAATGCCTATAGTGACTCTGCTCTGTGGGGCCCTTGAGCAAGGCCCTTAACCTGCAATTGCTGAGCACTCTTGAGTAGTGAGAAAAGCGCTACATAAATGCAAAGAATTATTATTATTCCAATTTTCATTTAAGAATTAAACTGCATAAAAGAATTTAGTCATTCCTAAAAATATATAAAATCAGTCAGTCACTTCCATTCTACATACAGCAGTTATGATTTTTGTTTAGTGGTGAGAATGACCAAGAAAAAGAAGTTCCAGCATACAGCTTTATGTCTGTGTACCTTTATGTCAAGCTTCCAGTAAGTACAATATGGTATTTAGTTTTCATACATTTCATTCTGAACAAATTCAAATCGTATTATGTGATATCACCTACTGTTGAATTCTGCTCCGTACTTGTAATATTTCTATTGCACTATTATATTGTTTTGAGGATTACTTTTGCTCTGTTCTGTGTATTGTATTGTATTTCTCCCTTTTATTGAAACCCACTGCCCACCCAACCTACCTGGAAATGGGTCTCCCTTTGAACTGTCTTTCCCAAGGTTTCTTTCATTATTTTCCCTACTAGAGTTTTTTTTGGGAGTTTTTCCTTGTCTTTTTAGAGAGTCAAGGCCCGCGGGTTCGTCAAAAGGCAGGGCCTGTTAAAGCCCATTGTGGCACTTCTTGTGTGATTTTGGGATATACATAAATAAATTGTACTGCATTTTATTCCGATGTGGAGAGCCAATCTAAATGGATCCTCGCTACCTAGAGAGACAGCTTTATGGTTAGTCCCAATACCCGAGTTTGTACCTGGCTTTTTACAAGAGAGGATTTTCATGATTCATATAAGGGAGCGGTTCCTGTGTTGTATGAGTGGATCAACTTCTCCATTCCACTTTCAAAACTCAGGGTTTGGGATAGGAGAAAGTGGCCAATGGAGGATGACAAACTGGGCAAACTTTTGACCTAGCACTTAATGAAAACATGTCTCTCAGAGAGGAGATCTGCCAGCTGAGGAAATGAACCGAGACCCTTACAATGAAGCAGCAGTTTGACATTCATGTTTTTTCTGGCTCAGACAGTAAGCTGTCCAGCAGACTCATGTTATTATGTATTAAGTTTACATACATATTCATCTGCCCCTGAATATAGTTTAATGACTAATTATTGAAATTCTGTTTTTTTTTAAAGAAGATTATTCACATATTTGTCCCATGTATGTTCATAATAGAAACAAGTTTTTAATACGCCCAGATCTTACCTTCATAATTGTGAATGTACTGTAGCTTGGAAAATATAGTTTGAAGCTCATCTCCTTTTTAGCTCCTGACATTTGGCATAATGTTTGAATTATGTGTCTTACTTTGTTAACTGTACGTCTGGGTACGTCTTGAAGTGATCGGGTGAAAAACGCCATAGCTAGTCCGTTTTGATATCGGCGGCAGAAATGACGCAGCTGTCTGACATGGAATCCAGAAGAGAGTGTGCATATAGCATATTGCCCATTGATCCAGTGCTACAAAAGCTCGAGTCACATGCTTTCTGCTGCTCTTCTCTGTGTACACTTTTTCACTTTCTTTCACTATTTTTTTTTCAAGACTAGAATTTCTTACTTTTTTATCAGTTTGGATTTCCATCATATTCTGAATCAACTAAAATCCTGACTTTCAGTGATAATGGATTGAAGCTCTACCCGCATCATATTTACAGCCCATTGGCACTCCGTTAATGCCTCCCACTGTGGATTCTTTCAGTTATGCAGCAGCCCTGCTACCTTGTTCTCTCTTTTATTTAGTCATCTCAGGGGTTACCATTGTAATCCTGTGGAGACATAAGAGCACTATGATGATCACATGTGGATTACTCTAGCTTTATAATGAAGCCCGTCTCTCTCTGGTAATTACTTTTCCATTCGTCTTATAACATTATTCCACATATTTTATTGGATCAAAACCTCCAAGAGCATTAGTTTGCATTTTCTGTTGAGACTGTCTGGATCACTGTTCAAGCTCACCTGTGCTCAGCCTTTCTTTCCGTGCCACTCTGCCTTGCTAGCAAGGTGTTCTGTCTCTTTGTTACATTTGCAATTTCCTGAGTAAAGATTAAATTTGTACTGTGCTGATGTTTGAAGATCCATCAATTGCAAATGGTCAGACTGGAATAATCTTAATTTACTTCAAATGCCACAGTATGCCAAAATTTTTAATAGGTGATTGTTATATTATGACTCTTGACAATGAAGTATGCTATTCCACTCAGGGTTTATTATCATAAGATATCTCAGATATATGGAAAATCTGCTTTGTATTGAAATTGACTCAGGCAAAGGATCTTTTGCAACAAACGTTTTTCATCACATTCCTGCGATTAACGCATGGCTCATCTAAGGTGGAGCAATAGAACTATCTGATTCATTGCAGACTTAAACCTAAATATGTCACATAAAAACAATACAAAACTTGAGGAGTTTACATCTCTAAATGAAGTGACTTCATCTGGGTGTGTTTACTTTGCAGCAGCGTGCAGCTCAGGTCTGGGCAGTAGTCTGGCTGGCATTGTTATATGTGAACTTAACATCGAATGGCCAATGTCCTTCTAGCATATGGCTCTAAAACTGATAATGAAATTGGCTCTTATCTTATTCATTTTCCTTATTGTTATGGATGAGTGAAACATCAACATTTATATTGATACATGTGAGCAAACACAAATTGTTTTATGTGTCCATGGCTTTTTTCTATTTTATTGGTTCTTAATCAACTTTGTGCATTTATCTGCATTTGGCGTTTAATGTTTGTTATTAGTTTGTATTTAATTTGTTATTAATGTCTCCTTTGATTTTATTCCTATTGTATTCATTTTAATATTTGTGAAATGCTTTGAGCATAGGAACAGTGCTATATAAATAAAATGTGTATTATTTTTAAAAACAAAGGTCTTGCTTTGTTCAAGGTGCCCTAAATATAAAGAAGTGAGAACCTACTTAACATAAATAGTCCATAATAAGGTCAATACAAAATCTATTATACTATTAATAAACATAATGTTAAATATGTTTTGCACTTTGTTTTTAACTATTTAAACATTTGCAGAATAGACAAGGAAGCAAAACACAAACAGTAAGGATTACCAATGACAAAAACAGATCCAAATAAGAATGTTCTTCTTTCTCGGCTTCTTTTTATAGGCATACTACCAGGGGTACAGGGTGCTGCCCGTGTTGTGGGCACCAACTCAGTTTTTTGAAGAAACAGCCTATAGTTTTCCCTTATAGAGTTTAGGAATCTGTGCCAAATGTCACCAAAATAGTCCAGTGCTGTGGCCTTGCATACCAGACAAACACACACCAAAAAACACCCATTCAGCTTTATATATTAGATTGGCCGCTATGGTATTGCATCTTGACACAACAGCTAGGGGGGAAATGTCATTTTGTTTGGTGAGGATTCTGTGGTATTATGTCCTGTTTATATGACAATTCTTTTTCATATCATTTGCAGATTAATATAAAAAAGACAGAACTGCAGGCAAGTTCAACTAATTAATCATTACTTATTAAAATATAGTCTAACATGCTTTTATAGGTTTTTATTTTTTATTAAAGTTAGAAATATATCTTTGGTGAGTGTTAATACACAATGATGGTATCACTTGCAATAATGTTATTAAGGTCACTTGAAAAAAGAGCATTAGCATATAAGTACATAAACAAAACTCCCAAATGGTCGAAGCAGATGAATAACTGCAGTGCACTGTAGCGAGGAATCAGTATAGAATTTTGCCCGAGGAGGAGTTGTAAACAGCACTGCCTTATTGCTTGGACTGTGTGTTCAGTAAACAGAATATTTAAAACCTGCTCACTTGGAACAATTGTTATAAGATATTATACAATCCTCCTATAGTTGACAAGAGGTAAATGAAAATTAAAATAGCTGGAGAGGAACAGTTCATTCATATCCAAGCATATTTCAATATTAATTGAATATTGTACAGTAGATTTACAGTAGTAGCAAGGAATATTTTATAAAGAACAAATGTAGGAACACTTTTTCAATTAAGAACCCTACATCTAAATAGAGATTATTCATGTATACGTTTGCATACAGATTCTCCTGTGAACATCAATTAGATGCTTTTGTTTAAGCTCTGTAACCAAAGACTTTTTCTCTAGTTATTCTAGTTGTCCTCTAGTTTTTCTGTTTTGTTCTTTTGATACAGTTTTCCATTCAGAAGAACAGACTTGTGTAAATGAATGAGTGATATGTAATATGCATAGTAATAAAGTGTCATAAGTGCATGGTTCTACAGTAATTTGTAGAAGAAAAAACAAGTGAAAGTGGTTTCATGACAGTGATAATTAGACTAAGTGAGTTATTACTGCTAAAATAGTAATCTTGCCAATTTAAGCAAGCTTTTGGAGTATAGTAACATACCGAATTAGTGATTTAAGAAAACTTTTTCTATATGCATAATAATAATAATAATAATAATATTACCATGTTCATATATTATTCTGTTATTCATTTATGATTTTTTTACTGATAGAGCTGCCAGGCAAGAGGAAAAGAGGAAGGCCTAAGAGAAGGTTTATGGATGTGGTGAAAGAGGATGATGGGTGTGACAGAGCAAGATACAGAGGACAGGAAGATATTTTAAAAGACGATCCATTATGGCAACCCGTAAAGGAAGCAGCCAAAAGAAAAAGAAGGTTTACTCAAGCTACTTGCACATGTTTAAACTTTATTAAAGGCAAAACATTTGACCTGAATGAAAAATTTTAAAACATCCTTCCATCTATCCATTTCCAAAACCACTTTTCCAGTGCATCAGGCACAAGGCAGGAACAACCTCTTGACAGGTTGCCAGGCCAGGGTGAATAAACTGTAATGGAGTGAATAATGAGGCAGGGCAAAATCCAAATGCTTGAGGTGCCAACCGGGCAAAGCCCCATTTAATTCCAACAAAATAAAAATTGTTTAACGAAAATTTGTACTCTTGGCACTCTCTTGCTGAGACAATTCTCTCAGGATAGTGTTCTTTTATACAGGACACACTCAATAGCCATCTGTTCTGAAATGAGACACTACCTTCTGGGAGTGTCGCCCTTTTATACTGAGCAGATTAGAAGAGGCGGGGCTTCCCTGGATTCGTTGCCCTTAGGGGGTGGTTTCTTGAGACTGTTAGGAAAAAAGGACAAAAGACTGTTAGCAACAGCACCCACTCCCATCCCCGGGAAGGTAAGCCTGGAAGTAGACAATCTTGCGCAACACACACTCAACATACAGACATCAGTGGCTAATTTAGCAGCACCAATCCTCCTAATTTCCATGTCTTTTATAGTGGAGGAGAAAACTAGAGCACATGGAAGAAACCCATATGGACACAGGAAGAACATGTAAACTTCACCCAATGAGCACCCAAGACATGAGTCTTAGTCCGCTTGCTGTGCAGCAGTCAATCTTCAATTAATATATATATGATTATTTTTTTAATTAATCAATTAGTGGAGCAATGAGAATAAAATGTCAAGAAAAGCATGAGTCGGGGCACATTTTTATGGTACTTCTGCTATTTTTTGGTTTATTTTCTTCTTTGAACTTTTGTTAGCTTTGCTTGATTTATTTAGATTTTTATTTAGGTCCATAATGGGAGTGGCCTTTTGAAATTTGAAGGGATTTTTTTTAACAATTATTGGGTGTACTAGTTTTTATATGTGATAGACTATTTTACTGGTGTTCTTGTATTGAAGATGTATGTACTAGTGAAATATTTTAAGGTTTAAAAGAAAAAAAATTGCATGTAACTTTTTAGATAATATATAATAAGGACTTACATTCTTGCTCTCCTCTCCTCTCTTCGCAGAATAAGGATCATCTAACCTGACACATTTACCACAGATTGGTGGCTGCAAAGACAAAAGAAAAATTTTAGCCTAGCTCATGTTAGCCTGTCCTTCCATCAATATCTATCCAGAGACCATTTTGGAATGAAAGATCTAACAGCTCAGAAGCGAGACACAAGATTGAAAGAGCCACCTAACATCTAAGAACATTGAGTGCCTACACCTGGAGGAAGAAGAGCTGATATCTATCTAGGTTGTACTGTTAAGAGTTGTTTCCTATTTGCTTTGCTTTGGCACACTGAGAACTGCAGTTTAGAGAATGTTATTCTATAGTGATTGAATACATTTTTGAAGCTGCTTCTCTGCTTCACCTTGGACTCTTTCTAAACTGCCTGGGGTCTGGAGATATATGAAGCAAGGAAGTATTTTAATCAAAGTCACGGTCAACTTTAGTTCATCCTGAAGGTAACCACAAGTAGAGTGAAGACTGCAGCTGCATTTCTATGACAGGCTGGAAAGTCTGAATTAAAAGAGCAAGAGTCAAAGTTTTGGGATATTTGGATCTACATAGAAAGTTTTAAGGCAAGGATAGATATTTATTTGTATGTGAAAAGTAATGCTCAGAAATAGTGGTTCTGCATATCTTTGAGGAATTTAGTAAATGTTATTTTTATTTATACTTCAATGTACATGTGTAGATATTTGGTATTTGCCTGTTTGGCACCACATAGGGCACTGTATAATATATAAAAAAACAGCTAAGGGGATAGATATATAGATGGATAGGAAGGAAAGGCACTATATGATAGGCGGACAGGGAAACTGCTATATAATAATAAAATTACTGTTATTGCTATATAGATATTATTTATTTACTTACTTCCTACAACGTAAAGTCACGAGTGCAGTGCTTCCCATGTACATATAAAAAGTACAGTGATGGCAAAAGGGCATTCTTGATCCGATGTAAAACAATCATCATGATTTGAGTTTGCCTCTGTTATTAGTGCGTCTGAGAAAACAGCAGTGTCAAATGATTGTTGGCATTGGGTATGTCTTTGAGTTGGGATCATGAACGTGGCTGAGAGAATAACAGAATAATAAAAAAAAAAAGCTAAACTTTACAAATATCATAAATTACACCGGCTGTTACAGACCGGAATCAAATGCATGTTTTTATTTTAAAATAGTAAGAATACGTGCAGCTCACTTTTCAAAACGGACTCATCTGGAATCATACCTGTGAAGTTCAAAGTACCAGTCAAGAGCTGATACCGTTGGGCAACCACAGCGCTCTTAGCAAATGCGTATCAATATCGCACTCTAACGTGGGTTGTTTTTCTGTAGTTATATTTTTGAATAAAAGCACACTTGTTCTGTTATATCTATACTTTTTGTGAAACTGTTTCTTTGATATTGGGACTTCAGGCTTCACACATTATAAACTGCTTGTCCACATTTTGTCAGTTATGACTAAAACATGAAAAAACATTTCTTTTTTAAAGATATGTGTACATAGATCTATGTAGACACGGAACATACATGAAATGCATGTGTTCCAAATAACAATATAGTATTTATAAAAGGTGTAATTCTGCTTGACTTCTCACTCTATACAACTCCAAGCAACTGACACGCAGGTAAACAGACTTGAGCTGAGAGAACTGTGCGCCGGTGGGGGATGTGATAGTAGGCTGCTCGCTGTTTGCTGCTTAGCCACAAATTTAGAAGACAAAGGACGTGACGGAGAGGTGTGAAGCATTTTAAGGTGGGACAGATCTATGAGTTTTTCGTTGGCTCTGGTAATTCTAGAGTTAAAGAGGCGGAACCCAGTATTTAGCATTTCTGTATTCATGAAGTGCAATATTTAATGGATAAATATTACAGCTATGTGTAGAAAGGCAGAGATAAACTATAGACTGCATTAAACTTTGGCTTGTGTAATAATTCAAAGGCCGTAACATGGAGTGGTCACATCTCAAAATTCTTATGTAACTTGTTAATTTCTTAGCCTCCATCATACAATATAGTCATGTCCACTAGGCCAAATGATTGATTTTCATGATTTTAAGGCTTACATGCCTTTGTATGCATATTACACTTGCAGCAAACGAGATACACTTGGATAGCTTTGGCATATTAGATTATTAAACTCTGGGAGAGGAATAGGAAAGAAATAGTAATCATTAACAGATAATATAAATCTAATGAAAGTTTAATTAAAAAACAGCAGCAGTAGATTCTGACACTTTGTATCACAATGTCATTTGTCATTTAACAGTAAAGTGTAAATTTAGGGCTTTGCGCTGATTGTGGGAAGCAAGTAGCACTACTGCATATGCTCAGCTTGATTTTAAAAAGCTGCACCTGGGTAGAGAGAGGAAAAAAATTATTTGAAAGAGAAATGGTGAGTGGAGAAAAAGGAGTGGAATCGATCAATTAGGAAACAGAGAGATAAAGAAGAAAAGAGAAAAGATAGATGAAGATAAAAATATGCTGGCAGAGAAATGGTCAGCAAAATAATATGGTTGGGCCTTCATGGACAGCAGGGTCATAACTGGTCAACTGCATTGAGAAGCACGGCCAGCGGACTGGTGTGTGATTTGAGAATACCATCCATTTAGATACCGAAGAGTGACAGCCCAGGTTCTGGGTTTGATAGTGATGTCTAGGCTGCAGAAGCTGTGCAGAGAAGACATGATGATGCCTGTGGGGAACCACAGACTTGGATAATGACAACAAAGTCAGCGTGAGGGAGAAGTGGATGAGGCGAGCATGATTTACTATAGTATTTGTTGGGGGAGTAGCAATGTTTTGAGGGGGCCTTGTCCACAGACTGAGGGCCATGGAGCTTGCTAGACGTGCTACTGATCATAGTGCTTTCAACGAATGGACAACCTGACATCTTTTTTTTATATTTTTTAATTATTGATTATGGATTTTTCTATTTGCACTTTTACACTATGACTCTGTGGATAATTAAAGTTAGCACTTTTTTCTACACTTCAGTCCTTTTGTGATCTCCTGATTTGCCCCAGTCCAAGATGCTCAGCGGAAGGTGCTGGTGGCCAAGGCTTCAAGCATTGCATAGATTATTGCAGATGATTGCTGATAATGAAGTTAATTAATACCCTGTAAAACTATAATCCTATATTTGCCAAGACATTGTATATAAATAGTAAGTGAAATTTTCTTAAGACTTTACCACTTTAGAAGATTTTTTTGTTTCCTGTTTTTGTTGTTTGTAGGAAACAACAAAAAAGTAAAGAACTTTAATCAAATATTTTTAATCAATACATGATCATTTTTACAATTTAATACAAGTATATACTTAAATGAAGTTGTAACAATGGATTATTAAAGAATTAAGGAAAAGTACTGTAGGTAACTAAAAGGTTAACTAAACATGGCTTAAAGCTTGAGCGTGTGAGGGTTGTCTCATGTTAGAGGAACCACCAAGATAATTATTAAGGTTAAAATGAAGTAAATGAGCAATAAACAGCCCCTTAAAAAATGAGAACAAACGAGTGAGAAAGCCCACACACAACCCTGTTATGAAGCAGTGATGAGATGAAACCTGTAAGGTACCCCTATTAACGAAGTGATGTTTAGAATAATGGAAGAATCAACATGTATGTGAAGTTACTGGTGGCTGTAATTGATTGGCTAAGATGATAGAATTCTGCATGTTAAGAGTCAGATGATGTGATATATTAGATAAGGTAATGGTAATAGAAAAGTATAAAATGGAATGAATTGTATCAGCGTTTGCTTACTGTGACGTGTATATATCTACAGTATGTGCAAATAAAGAATCATTTTGAATTTTCATCCAGTCTCCGAGAATGAAATTAGAGAAAAGTATTTTCCACAACAAAAGAAACTAAAATGACTTTGTTTTGGATACAAACCTTTCATTGTGATTCCACTTGGTTCTAAATAAATATACAGTTCTTTGCTTTTCCTTATTCCTTAATAATGGAACTCTGGATTTAGAAGGAGCTCCAAAAAAGTTATTTTTTGCTTTTAACTCATGTACCACTTTGAATTACTGTGTGATCTTAGCTGCTTCTTTCTCATTTCAGCATACAGTATGGATCATTTCTCTGACTTGTGACTCTGTTATCAGTTTTAGAATTAAAAGAAGTAACATTGCAGTTTTACTTTCTTCTTACTCCACAGCCAAGCAAGGGTGAATCTACTATGAAACTATTAAAGTTTAAGCTTCAGCGGATCCAGAATCAACTTAAAATGGCTTATTAAAAACTTTGGGTGTCTACTGTATGATGAGGTGATTTTTTAAAAATAATATTAATATTGTGTAGTTTAATATATAAAACTAGCTAAATTAAAAATTCAAAGATTTTTAAAATATCAATAAAAAAATTTTGATGATCTTTCATGGAACAGCCCCACTGAAGAAGATAACAGTGGTTACCCAAACCTATAATAGTTGAAGCTTCAGGGCCCCAAAAATGTAGGTCTGCCACTGCAGCCGAGTACCCTGCTGTTTGTGCCACAGCAAATGCCACCATAAGAAACCTGCAGTGTTCACCAAATCTCACTGTCGTTCTTACCAATCTCCTTACCAGTCTTACCCTGCCTCACTATATGATCTCCATTTCCAGATTTTTCCACTTATTTTCAAATCCTCCTTCTCAAGGCCATGAAGAATGGCTCAAGATAAATATATCAAGCACTAACAATATTTCTGGTCACTTGTTTAACATTAAAATACATTTTTGCATTCAGATTTCATAAGCATTGGGTATCAAACACTTCCATGTGAAGCAGACTTTTATTTAAGGCTTCCCTTCCCATGTGGAAATGGTAGCCAGTTCACCTTTTCAATGTGTTTTCTGAATAATGTGTATCCATATATGTCACAATTGTTCCCATCTCTAGGATTTGGGCAAGTTTCTAGCACAAAAAGAATAATAAATGAGTTTCATACCTTCTTTACTGCTCCCCTCTTTTTGAGGGTTGGTTGGAATCACTGAGGTATCACCATCAATATAAGCTATCCATTTATTTATTTCAGTTTGGGAAGTAAAGATAAACTTATGTTTATGTTATTTTTTGTAAATGAGATTATAGCCTTCCTTTTCAAAGGAGGTCACATGTAACCGTAAAAACATAATAAATTCAATTTTTACTTGTTAAATGTCATGGAGTGTTCAACGGTCTTCAAGACTGCAATATAACAATGTTTTGTTTATTGATCTCTTCTGTGTTGTTTATGATCATTTGCTAAAAATTAAATATAACATACAGTATATAAGCATATTGTCTCATTCAGCCTGTTTGATCCAGTCGTTGGCCTTTAACAGATATATTAACTTTCTCAATTAGTCAATTCATAGCTTGCAAAGTCCACAAATAAGTTAGCTGAGAAAGTGTAGACCCATACGACCTAGTTAAAGCAGTCTGATCATCTTAGCACAGGGGTCCTCAATCCCAGTCCTGGAGAGCCGCAGTGGCTGCAGGTTTTTGTTCTGACCTTGTTGCTTAATTAGAAAGCAATTCTTGCCAATAAAGCACTAACAAGCTATGAAATTAAATTAACTCTGCTATGTCAGGTCATTCTCATATCCTAGATTTCTTTCCCTTTCTATCATGCAAATGATTTGAAGGCTAAAATGGACGAGTAATTCTCAGTCCTTCACTTTTTTCTCTTCATTTTTCTTCCAAGTATTTAATTAAACCCAATAGTGCAGATAAATACACACAAGTGTGAATGTAAATAAGCTAAATGGAGAAATGCTGCTCTCTCTTGTCATTTGCATGTTATTGATAATAAGGAGCAATTAAAATAGCTGTTTAAGACAAAATTAAGCAATAAGGGCTCAAAATCACTAAAGTGAAGCAGACGTGTTACTTTAGCAATAAGTGCTTTTTATTAAGCAACTGGGTTGGAGCAAAAACCTGCAGCCACTGCGGCTCTCCAGGACCGTGACTGAGGACCCCTGTCTTAGTACTTTTAATGTCTTGAAGCTGGAAATAAAGATAATTAGAATACATTTTTAATAAAACTACTACTTAATTATATCTCATTCCGCCAACAACCAGTCACAAACCATAAAAAATGTTCATAGTGACATATGCAACATTCCCATAGTACATTAAAGAAACCTGATTTAATGATGAATATTGATCATGCAGTCCTAACAAGCTTATAGTGATTACATTTTTAGTTGTTTTTCTCTACTGCTTAATATAATCTATGTGCCTCTACAGTTCTGTTTTGCTCTGTGTACATTAGGCCATTCTTCTGCTACTTATTTACTGTATGTATTTATCTTCTGCTACTCTTATTTATTATTATTTATTTTACTATAAAGTCAGCCATCAGTATCCATGGAGTATTGTTTCCAGGAACTCCCACGGATGCCAAAATCTGCTCAACTTCCTTATATAAGGGTATATTTTAAGTGTGACACTAGAGGGTGCTGTTGCTCCTCTAACCTGACAGACAGACATCCAGGACACCAGATAAAAGTACAAAAAGGTATTTTTTTATTCCTTTTTCTTTGTTATAAACTAGGGGGCATCGCTCGTGTTTTTTTTTCTATGGAATTGTTTCAATTTTATTATTTGCACTTTTAATTTAAAGCTTCATTAAAAACAATATTTTTTGAAGACACATTGTGACAACGCAACATGTAACTGCCTGTCAGTGACTATTGTTTCTGTTTCTCTAATAAATAATCTGACTTTTTCTAATGTTTGTCCCTGTGATTTATTGATTGTCATAGCAAAAGTAATTCTCACTGTAAACATTCTAATATGAATGGCATATCACGATCTCCTTTGGTGTTTAATGGTATTCTCAGAATATATACATTACCTTTCTTTTTGCCTGTTAAAATTTGCTTCTTCGTGATTATCAATATACAACTGACCGAATTGTGTATTCTTTGAAATTCAACTTGTCTTTGCTTTAACTGTTTTGGGACCACAGATTTTTATAGCATACGGTCCATTATTGTGTAAATCCACGTTTTGTCCATTGAATGCTCCGAATGCGAAAAGACTTTGTTGTCTACTCTTTGCCTTTTATTTCTGACCTCGATTTGTCCAGCTATTTTTTTCAATTACATCTGGCTCTGATGATTAATCACCTTTTGTTTGTGGAAATGTGATCTTTTCTATCTTTTCTTTGATACACTA
Source organism: Polypterus senegalus (assembly GCF_016835505.1). Lineage (NCBI taxonomy): Eukaryota > Metazoa > Chordata > Cladistia > Polypteriformes > Polypteridae > Polypterus > Polypterus senegalus. Next base: position 39,616,986 of record NC_053155.1, read on the forward strand.
GCGACTTACATGATAAAGTGTCACAAAAGTTTTACTTGAACAATCGCCGACTTCCTAACCCCAAACACAACTTTCTAGCACTCTCTCCAACCCCTCCTCCCCCGGGTCTTGCCCCCCCTTACCGCATCAATCAATACCCCACTATCAGTCTTCCGTGCTGTACTCTGCCCTCCCTCAAGCGGACCGAACAGTCACTTAAAACCAAACAGGCCTCAACCTGGCTGGGACGCTACAATACTTACGAATTTTACTGCTTTCATATTCTGTACCTTTCTTTGCATGTGTATCGCGCCATCGTTTGTTTGAGCCTTTCGAATTCCACTGCTTTCATAATCTCTTATCTGCCTTTTTTTCTCTCCAATGCCTTTGGGTCTCTATTCTCAGTATTATCCTTATGCGCTTCATATGTGCTGACAGCACAGGATGTGTGTGTGCTATGTGCTTTTACATGTCTGAGTGTTTTTTGATGGGTGTGCTCTTATATGATATCTTTTGTAAGTAGGGTGTGTCTTGCAAGAATCTCATGTTCCACGTTCCCGTGAGACAACCCTAGGACAATCTATTGGTACCAAGTCTCATGTTTGCGGTCTCTGCGAGATGCTCCGTGGCAAGTTTTTTTTGTCTCGCGGGTCTTTTAAATGTCTTCCGAGAACTTCCGAGAAGATCACGTATCGTCGCCTTGCTTTTGATTTCCAGGATTCTTTTTTTATAATAGAAAAATAGTGCCTCTAATCACCCCAACCACCATGCACAGGCAAGTAATAATATTAAATACAATAATTATATGCAATTCTCTCCTCCACACCTCCCAGCAAGCTCTGTCTTCTACCTCCCAACTCCGGCTCACCTTCTGGGTTTACAGCAGTCCTTTATATAGTCATTAATGGGTCAAATGGAGAACTTGCCTTTTCTTCATCCCAGAAGTACTTTGGGACTTCCGTCCTTGTGACTTTGGAGTACTTCCAGGCTATGTAGAAAGTATAGACTCCCAGGTCTCCCTACAGTGTCTCCTGGCGGCACCCACAGTACCCAGCAGGACTGTTAAGCTGAACTCCAAATCTCATGGTGCCCTGTGGGAATCCAGGGCAATGCTATGCTGCCAGGAAGCCACCATCTAGTGTCCTGGGGGAGGCAGTGTCCCAAAGCAGCTGCCGTCCCCCATCCTTCAATTTTTTGGGCGACCATCACATAGAGTATGCCTAAACATCAAGTCATTCGTCTGGATTCAGTATTGTGCTTGGTGTGTGGCAAATTCAAGTTTTGCTTTTGGATCTTTCTGGAATTTTTTTTTTTATATTTTCAATCTGCAGTCAGTTGACTCTGCAGATACGGAACCCGTGGATATGGAGGGTCGACTTTATTTATTTATACATTATCTTATTGTCTTATTGCATATACATACTTAACTGCCCCCCTCTCCACAACTGTGGCACAGGACTATGCACTCAAGGTGTGTCCTATTGTTATATGGAACAATAAAAATCTCTATTTTCCAAAAAAGGGTAAAAGAACATGGAACAACAAAGTCTATATTCCCTTCCAAAAGTAAATGTGAAATGGAATGTTCTAAAAACACTTCATTTGTGACCTGTTTCACTCTACACCCAGTCACCAACAATGAACAATTCCATACATGAAGTTCAATGGATGAATGCAAAGAAGCTGAATTAACTGTAAATAGTGAACATACAGTACTTGGATCAAATGTCTTCCACTTTTTCAAATCCTGTTTTAGTGAATACGTGTGGTTTAGTCCATATAATTCTCTTTGCATTTGTAAGCATTTACCCTTTCAACCATCCACCCATCCCAGCTCACTCACTCACACATAAACACACACAAAAGCCAATTTAGCAAGGAGAATTCACCAAACCTGCGTGTCTACAAAATAAGAAGCCGGAGCAGACTTTAGAAGAAAACAGGAGAAAGGACACAATGCAAAATACATTTGTTCTGAAGTTTGTTTTCAATGGAAACAGCAATTAAGTACATTTTGAAAAGTATTGCACATAACTGAAAATATTGTTTATTTTTGAATATTCCAGAAAGCTCAGAAAGTGAGAACTGAAATATTTTATTAAGGCACTTGATTGGTTGCATGTGTAGACTTTGAGGGACTAAAATGCAAGATTTGTATGTATATCTATTCAACAACCTGTCTGTTCTTCTGGAGCGGTTAATTGAAAACATTACATTAAAACAAAACACTACACAAACCACTTATAGAACTACTTTGAAAAGAGGTTATTGAGTAAAGAAAAATGTAAAGTACAACAAAACTAGCAGAAACTAGTTTTTTCCCCAAAAGTGGGTGGAAATGTCTGTGCATCTTATGCATCTTATCTTATTACATCACAGACCATGATGGGTATTACCTGAACTGTCAGTGGTAGCGACAGCTGTTAGAAGAGGAAGTGGTAGGCCCAAGAGAAACCCCTAGGGATGCTTAACACTAGAATTACCAAAGCCTATGAAAAAACTCGTAAATCCGTCCCACCTTAAATTCCTTCGCACCTCTCTGTCAGCGTCTTTTGTCTTGTAAATGTGTTGATAAGCAGCAAGCAGCCTGCTATAACATCCCCCCATCGCCACACAGTTTTCTCTGCTCAAGTCTGTTTACTTGCGTGCCAGTTGCTTAGAGTTGTATAGAGTGAGAAGTCAACTGAGGTGAACACAGTTGATGACGAGGGTTCTACATCGGAGAAAGAATGCACGTCGCACTTTTGCCATCGCTGTACTTTGTATATGTACGTGGGAAGCTCTGCAGTCTATTTGTGGCTTTACTCTGTAGGAAGATAAGTAAATAAATAAAGGTAAATAAGTAAATAACATTCAATCTGGCTCTTATATACAAAGTACAGCGACGGCAGCTTCCACCTGCAGCTATAGACTCTTCAGCATGCGAGCGGCTCTCCACGCTAGTGTTTAGATCTGGACGGTGTATGTGCCCAAAAAAGAAGTCTGTCTGCATTCTCGTACCATTGCTTACGAACTGAAGTGTCAGTGTGCACTTTTAGTGGAATTACACGTGTATTTTTTGAGCATGTCTGTAACGATCAAACACAGGAAGCTCTGCAGTCGACTTGTGACTTTACACTGTAAGAAGTAAGTAAATAAATCAAGGTAAATAACATTTAATCTGGCTTTTTGTGTAAGTAACATATAAATGTTAATGTTTTGGGCACATGCACCATCCAGATCTAAACACTAATGTGGAGAGTCGCTCGCGTACTAAAGAGTCTATAGCTGCAGGTGGAAGCTGCCATTAGCAATGTCTTAGATGGAACTGAAGATAGTATCATATATGAAGATAATGAAGAAAGTGATATTATGAGCAACTGAGCTTCATAAATTCTGACACTAGTGAGGAGGAGTTCTTGGGGTTTCCAGAAAACTAGAAGAATGCTTGAACCTTAAAGTATCTCCTCATTTGTTAATGACAGTGATGATGGTTCTTAATACCGCTGTTGACTTATCATGGTTGAAATATTATTCTGCTATATTTTATTAAATATATTAGTACACCATTTGGTTCAGAATATTTTTTTTCTTGTTTTCCTTCTCTAAACCTTGGTGCGTCTTATGGTCAGGTGCGTCTTATAGTACGAAAAATACGGTAATGTATTCAGCATGGAGCATTAGCTCCACAGATAGACCAGGTTCAATGAATGGAATCACACTGTGGAAACATCATCCTTCTCACAGTGAGACCGTAAAGCTTCTGTGGTGACAAAATAACTACAAAAACAAATCTCAGTGCAAATACTGTAATACGTTTATATATAGCCTGGATTAAAAAATCTTTTAGCATCTAAATCCATAGTCAGCCTCTATCAGCAGACCCATGATAGATATGTAGCCATTAGCTGAGGTGCTCTTACTGTTCTGGTTGTTTCCTTCTACAGATGCTGTCAAGAGTGTGCAGAAGTTAGGAAGTTGAATGTTTATTAAAATCAGCAATTCAAAATACCAGGATTAAGCAGGTCAGCAGCTATGGTGCTCCAGCATGTGGATCCAACAGGTATGGGATCTCAAAATGACCAATCAGACTGAGACTAGGCATTTTGTCACCCATTTCCTCATAATCTATGCAAAAAAAAATAATCCATTTTCTCTTGGTAGAGCCCAGGAAATGCTTCCTCATAGATTTATATAACACAAGAATGAAATCAAAAGACATGAAATGTTTTATAAAAAGGAAACATGAGGATTGCAACAAAGTGATACTAGTAATAAACAGAAAAAAACACAGTGTATACTGTGAATTGTACAGTACCAGCAAAAAATTTGGGCACACTCAGAAATGTTCATGTTTTTGATGAAAATTAATACCTTTTTATCAAGATACAATTAAATTGATATAAACATTCAGCCAAGACATTACTAGTGTTTCTAATGGCTATTACTGCTAGAAATGATCGATTTTAAATTTATTATTCACATATGACTGTAAAGGCCCATTTTTAAGTAGCCATTCTTTTCAGTGTCTTAATAGCTCCCATAGCTTATCCTAAGTTAGTCATTTTACATACTAATGGGTTATTAGGAGAAATCTTTGCAATTGCTTTAGCATCACTGAAACCTGTTATTCTGTTCACTTGGGTTACAAGATGCTGGCATTCCAAAAGTTCAATTCTGGGTTCAAAAATGGCCAAAATGAAACAACTTTCTCAAGAACCATGCCAGTCTCTTATTATTGCCAAGGAACTGAACATTTCATACAAAGGTGTTTATTACTGTCTTAAGAGAAGAGGGCAAACTGGATCTAAGTGGAATAGAAATGAAGCGGAAAGCTGCATTAGAGTAGAAGGACATCAGAGTGTGTAGTTTGATAAACAAATGCCTTACTGGTTCTCAGTTGACTTCTTCCTTAAATACATGAATACAGTGGAACCTCAGTTCACGAACGTCCCGGTTCACGTACAACTCGGTTCACGACCAAAAAGATCGCCAAACTTTTGCCTCGGTTCACAACCACACACTCGGTATACGAACAAGCCAGGTTCCCTTGCCTGCCTGCAAGCTGAGCTGAAAGAGAGAGAGAAAGAGAGAGAGAGAAAGAGCGAGCGAGCACGTGCCTGCTGGGAAGGGGGAGGAGGAGATTGCTGCCGTGTTTGCCTGCCTATCTGTAGGCTGTAGTGCAAGCGAAACCATCCCCCTCCCCCCACAGGCAGCCTGAGAGAGAAAGAGAGCTGCCATGCTTTTTCATTTAAGCAAAGCCGCTCCTTGTGCATTGTTTTTAATAAGACGTGCACTCTCTTTGTGCTCTACAGTATTTTGTGTGCTTTTGCAGTTAACAATGGCTTCTAAGCAAGTGGAGAGTGGTCAGAAGAAAGTTTTGAAGAAAATTCAAATCGAAGTAAAGAAAGAAATTACAAAAGGTGGAAAAAATGTTTACCAGTTTACTCATTTACCAATCTGAGAACCCTCGTGCTTTCAAGCAGCACAATGTAAACAAAGCCAGACTGCCAGTAATGTGGGGCGCAAACACGAAGGATTGGGTCACAAGGAGTTTGTTTTTGGAATGGCTGCATGAGGCTTTCACTCCTACCAGCTAAAAGCGCCAGAAACCCAAGAAATCACAAGAGAGAAAACACCTGAAGGAAAACACTTCATGCCAGAACTCGACTCATGCAAGGTTAGTTTTCTTGGTGGTTTTTGCATTACGGATTTTTCAAAAGTTAATTTTAAACGCGATTTGTTGCAATGTTACTTTTATCTTTTTTCAAATGTTCCTTTTTTCCGCTGTGCTTAAAACTCATTTTAAAACAGTGTTTACAGCGATTAGGCTTTAAGTTTAATAGCGTGATCTCCTGCAATCTTTCTTTTCTGGTTGCTTGTGAGTTGGTTTTTGCATGCACTGCACTTCGGATTTGTTTTAATGTTCGTTTTTTTCTGCTGTGCTTAAAACTCATTTTAAAAACAGTGTTTACAGCGATCAGGCTTTAAGTTTAATAACGTGATCTCCTGCAATCTTTCTTTTCTGGTTGCTTGTGAGTTGGTTTTTGCATGCACTGCACTTCGGATTTGTTTTAATGTTCATTTTTTTCTGCTGTGCTTAAAACTCATTTTAAAAAAAATGCTGCGCGAGCACGTGCAGCGCAGAGAGAGAGGAGGCAGCTGACAGGGAAGGGATGGGGGGGGTGAGGATAGAGTGTGTGTGTGTGTGTGTGTGTGCGCGCGTGCGCACGCGCTACAGAGAGAGAGCATCAGCCAGCCTGCTCCTGTAGCTGAGGGAGGGAGGGAGCGCGAGTGAGCCAGCTCCTATAGCTGAGCAGGGAGCCTGGGTGTTTTGTGTCAGTGTTTTTCAATGTTTTTACATTAGTTTACTATTACACTGTGCATTCTATGGTGTAATTAACTATATTTGTGCTTAATCTTTACATATATTTACATATTTACATACAGTTTGTACTGTCTGGAACGGATTAATTGTATTTACATACAATCCTATGGGGGAAACTGCTTCGTTCGACCAACTCGGTTTACGACCAAAGTTCTGGAACGAATTATGGTCGTGAACCGAGGTTCCACTGTACTTGAAAAAGTAGTCACCAGTCAGCTTCAGTCACTCCTTAATCACAAATTATTTGAGAAATTCCAGTCAGGCTTCCGCACTGGTCATAGTACAGAAATAGCACTAACACAGATTATAAACGACATTCTGATATCCTCTGATGAAGGAAACTCCACTGTAATTATTTTGTTAGACTTAAGCACAGCATTTGACACCATTGACCACTCTATTTTACTACACAGACAGGAAAATGACATTGGACTTACAGGCAGTGTCCGTACCTGGTTTAGTTCTTATTTATCAAATTGATTCCAGTACAGAAATGTGCTGAGAATACTTCATCATTATACACAAAAGTGAGGTATGGTGTCCCACAAGGCCTAGTACTGGGACCTTTACTGTTTTCACTTTACATGCTTCCACTGGGATTTGTCATTAGAAAATATAATGTTAATTTTTACATGTATGCAGACGACACCCAGTTATACCTTTCTTTTAAATCAAATGAAGTTTCTCCAATGTTGTCTTTAATTAGTTGTGTTAGTGAATTAAAGGAGTGGATGGATGGATGAGAACTACTTGTCTTTAAGCATTGATAAAACAGAGCTGTTAATTATTGGAGGGAATGATGCTGATCGCAATAATATAATGTCATTAATTTAACTCAGTTGGAATCACCATTTGTTTTCCTGAATCAGCCCTCAATCTAGGAGTTATCTTTGACTTTGCATGTCATTTAAAGTTCACATTACAAAATTGTTCAAAAAATGTTTCTTGCATCTTAAAAATATTGGGAAAATCAGGCATTTTCAAAATACACAAGATACTGAGAAATTAATTCATGCATTTATTTCTAGTACGATTGACTACTGCAATGCGGTGTTCACTGAATGTTCAAATTGTTCTTTATACAGCCTCCAGTTAATCCAAAATGCTTCTGAAAGAATTATTATAAGAACAAGAAAATATGAACACATAACTCCAGTTCTTAAATTCTTACACTGGCTCCTGGTAAAGTTTAGGAGAGATTTCAAAATCCTCCTTTTAACATATAAAGAATTAAATGGCCAAGGTCTGGCTTACTTGTCTGAACTTATCATGACTTACAAACCAGAGCGCACAATAAGATCTCAGGATGTTGGTCTGTTAATGATTCCAAGAATTAATAAAATAACAGTGGGAGGTCAAGCTTTTAGTTACAGGGCCCCTAAACTGTGGAATGGTCTGCCTGCTACAATAAGAGATGCCCCTTCGGTCTCAGCTTTCAAAACCCAGCTGAAGACTCACTAATTCAGTTTAGCACACCCTGACTAGAGCTGCTGATTAACTGTACATACTCCATCTCTGTTGTTGGTCATTAGCACTAAAAAATAAATGATAGTTGTAATTTATTACTAACCTTCAACTATTCTGTTTTTCCTTCCAGTACTCAAATGTGGCACTTGGTGCCACTGCCCTACTGCCAGGTTTCTGTCTGCCTATGGAAAAGTCATTTCTGATGGAAGTGCAATGAAATCATTGGGTAGAAGGGTCCTTTCATCATATTAACCACTGACTCAGCTGTGGAATGGCCAGTAGGAGGGAAACAGCTTGATGGCTGAGGTCTCCAGGGCACTGAACAAATCCAAGTCATATTATGTGATATCATCTACTCTTGTATTTTGCTCAGTATTTGTAATATTACCATTGGACTATTATATTGTATTGAGGATTACTCATATTCTGTTCTGTGTATTGTATTGTATTTAACCCCTTTTTTGACACTCACTGCACGCCCAACATATCTGGAAAGGGGTCTCTCTTCGAATTGACTTTCCCAATGTTTCTTCCATTTTTTTTCCCATATAAGAGTTTTTTTTGGGAGTTTTTTTCTTGTCTTCTTAGAGAGTAAAGGCTGGGGGGCTGTCAAAAGGCAGGGTCTGTTAAAGCCCATTAAGGCACTCCTTGTGTGATTTTGGGATATACAAAAATAAATTGTTATCTGTTGTATTGTGTACATGTCAAATACCAGTGTTATCTGCAACAAGGAAAAGATTACTGTTTTATTTCTTGTAAGAAGTATTTTTATTTTTGATTTTTAGAATCATTGACCATAAAATGAAATGAGGTACTACCAGGTGTGGTTATAGTTAGATTATCCTTGATTGTTTGCAGTTGCATGAATTGCTCTTCCCACACCCCCATCTGCCCGTGCAATTGTAACCAGGATTCAGTCCTAAGGGTGGATGAACTTCCGTTAATGAATAAGAACACTGGATTGAGGCAGAGTCTTGTTCGATCAGATCTGTATTCTCATGGCAAGACCAAACAAAGACTAATAATCCTGCTTTCCCTTACATATCCTCCTTGACCTTGAAATTCTTTTACATTATGAACACAACTTGATTCAAACATTGATTCAAAAAACTTTAGCAGGTTAATCTGTTGTATGTCTGAGTGTAAATACTTTTATTCTAATTAATTAAATATTTGACTCTTTTAATTCAGCCTTTAAGTAACAAAATGAAGGGCCTTTGAAATCTGTGAGAGAATGGCTAGGTACAATTGCATTTGCATACACATTGTTGTAATGTCTCAATGGAGGCTCCCTTTTCATCAGAGTACTGTAGAAGAATATATGTTGCCTGACACCAACATATGCAATATCTCAAGCAAATCCCCAGGTCCTGAAGCGCACACATGAGTGTTAATTTCTTAATTAATCTTATAGTATACGTAAGAATATTGGAAAAGAAAAACCCAAGTTTGAACCAAAACTATATTTAATAGAAGCACAACTTATAGTGACCTATGCCACTTATATTACATCAAAGCATGCATATGCAGTATTTTAATAGCTATATGTCAGTGTGTAAAATAATCCCTAGTAACTGGAGGGTCTTATTAATGCTCCATTGTTGACTGAAACGTTCTCCTACTCTACAGTAGTACTGTGGAATATACACAGTCTAAAAGTATCCACCCCTTTCCAAATTAATCATAACCATAAAACACAAAATAATAAATCAAATAATTATTCATCCTTTCCTAGATGCACCATTGGTAGTCATGATCTTTGCCTTTGTCTCTCAGTCAGCTTTGTATATCCGCACACTGCAATGTTTTCCAGATTATTTTTTCCAAAACTGCTCAAGCTCTGTCAGGTGTCATGGAGATTGTGAATGAACAGTCTTTTCTAGGTCCAGCCATGAAGTCTCAGTTGGACTGAAATTCCTGTATAGGTTTGGCTTTATGCTTGTGGTCATTGTCTTGCTGGAGAATCAATCGTTTCCAAGAAAGGTGTACACTTCTTGCAAACTATTTTTCCTCCAGGATCACACTATGTTTTGCAGCATTCATTTTACTCTCATAAAACTTTCAGGCCATGTACAGAGAAGCATCTCCCAAGAATGATGCTGCCATCACCATGCTTTACAGTGTCCTTTTCATAATGTGCAATGTTCAGACTATAGAACCTTCTCTCAGCTGACCTCAGTGTCTCTCATGTACAGGGAAACTCTTTGTATGGTTATTTTTTTTTTTTTTGATAGTGTCTTTCTCTTTGCCACTCTTCTACAAAGCAGCAGCTGGTGAAACATACGGGCATAGTTCTTGTCTGCACAGTCTCTCTAGTCTGATTCTGTACCTTGTAACCTGTACTCAGTTTTGGTGGGCAGTTTCCTCAGATTTGCAGATGTACCATACTCTTCCTATTTCTTAATGATTTATTTAACTGAACTCCAAGGGACAGTCATCTCCTGACTTGTGTGTTCGATCAAGTTTTCACAGAGTTGCTCAAAGTGTCTTTTTTGTGTTCTCTGTGTAGGTTAGGATAGCATACTATCTTCCCGCAGCTCTCAAGCATTTAGACTATAATCAACTGATGCCCCAAACAGATGATCTCCATTGAACTAATTATGGGACCCGTGATAATTTAGGTTATTGCAGATAGCTAGAGCACTTACCTGACTGGGATACCTGTGTTATGGAAGGACCAGGGGAAAGGACTTGCACAGGACATTACCTCCCCAGAGCGCTAGATTACAGCACCCGCTGGGTTGCAGCAGTGCCTCGGGTTCCCACAGGGCTTCATGGGATTTGGAGTTCAGCACAGCCCTGTTGGGTTATGTGGGTACCAACAGGGGGTGCTGCTGGGATTGTGGTACCCTACCTTGTTTGGCTTCCACCTCACCTGGAAGTCCTTCCGGATCACACTAACGGGCAATCAGAAATACGTCCAGGTGGAGGATAAAAGATGCCAGCTGCTGCCACTCCAGGATTCATAGTTGGGAGGGAGAAGACGAGACTTACAGGAGAAGTGGAAGTAAAAGAAAAAAAGAAAGAAAACACAAAATGCTGTATACTTTAATTATGGTGCTGTGTACTGTGTACTACAGGTGGGAAACGGTTCAGGCAGCGTTTCCCACTGAATAAAGCCTATGTTGTTCTTGTGAACTTGTGTCTGTATCTATCTGTGTCGAGTCTAGGGAGCTTGTGTACCACCCTGCAGGCCACAAGGTTTATCGTATTCATATGCAGTCAATTATTTTATGTTTTATTTTTAGAGAATTTTCAGGGATCAGTTTTCACTTTGACATTTCTATAAATCAGTGCCAGAAAATGAAAATTAACTCCACTGTGATTCAATGTTATCTAATATTAAAATGTGAAAACTTCAAAGTGGGGTGAATACTTGTTAAAGGCACTGTAAAATTAGTTACCTTCATTACTTGGAGTTCAAGGACCACTCTAGACTTCTTGAAGTGCATGGTCTATCTTACAAAACAATGTTACTTCAGGTAAAATTATGAGGCATTTCCAAAAAAACACATCATGAATTGTGAAATACGAGTCAAAGGGAGGTTATGCTTGAACTTTAGAACACACTGATGAGGCCTCAGCTGCACTACTGCAGTTTTAATCTCTGCACAAGATAGAGCAGCACTAGCAAACGCCCAGGGAAGAGTGAATAGGCTGATTCTGGAACACCCAGGCATGGGCTATCAGGGAAAGATAAAAAGAGTTCAATCTTTTCGGATTACGCAAACAGAGATTTAGGGGTGGCATGTTTCAAATTTTTTAAATTCTGAAAGAAATTAGAACGGTAGATCCAATCTGTTTCTTTAAAATGAGTATAACAGGAACATGAGGACAAAGCTGGAAACTTGTTAAGTGTAAATTTTGCACAAATGCTAATAGGTTTTTCCACACATAGAGAACCATAGACTCATGGAATAAGCTACCAATTAGTGTAGCAGACAGTAGGACTTTAGGGAACTTGAAATCTCGAGTTTATGTTGTTTAGGAGAAATTAGGTGGATAGGATTGGTGGTTTTTGTTGAGCTAAATGGCCTGTTTTCATCAAATATTTTTTCAGGTTCTAATTTTTTTTATGAAACCTACCATTGCATTTAAGCTGCTGTTATTTCGTTCTGTTATTACTTCCTTGTTGCACTCTCCACTTCCTGGGTCAACAATTCTTCTTGTTCTGCTGTTTAAAAGGATCTTAATGTTTAGGACTGCATCACTTCCCACTAGAGCCTGCAGTATCTGACAAGTCTTTATGCTAATATTGTTTTTAATTACATTATTGAACTCATTTACCCATTAATTTGTTTTTTCAGACATAACTCACAACTTTATTAGCATAATCACAGAAAATAAAGTAATATTTCTCTGATTATTTAAGTTGTAAGAAGCATGTGCCCCACACTATATTTTACCGGGTCCCATGAATGCATTTTTATGATCTTAATTTAATTTGCTTTTGTTATTTAGGCACTACCCAAGAACAGGTGACTGAGGTGACGATTAAGTCCGCATGGCACATAGAAATACAGAAGTGAAAAGCAGTGGCAAAGCTTTTAACACATCCTGCCTGCCCCGACACTTGATCTTTACTCAGGTAAAATGAACTTGATTATGAACCCATTAAATAGCAAGATTACAGCAAAACCAAAAATTCATAGATCATGTACTGTATCTGTTCCTCAGTAAACACTGAAGATCTTGAAGTCTAAAGAGTTTGACTGATATATCATTTGAAACATTAGGTTGGAGGTTAAATTAGTTATTGAACCACCTGCAGGCTGATATCATCTATTAAAGTGTGACCGGACAGCAAGACTGACAATTGCATAAATCATGATATCACACTTGTTTTGGTTCAATACATCAAACTTATAGGTTTGCGTGCGTTAATAAAAGATCAAAAAATCCAAAGTGTAAAATTATTTACATTCACAATAAAGGAAGTGTACCCAGTAAATATTTTGCAGATATCACTGAAGAAGCAGATCTTGGCTTTCATAAACTGATCTTGTGCTAATGATGAAGGCACTTGAAAATATGCATCAATGTTTATTTTAAATTGCATACTACCATTAAAGAATTTGTATATATAGTGTAAAAAATTGTCACCATTTTCTTTCATGGTAGGAACATGCAGAACTCCACTGACCTGGCCCCCAGTTGACAGCAATGTCCTCCAGGCATGTGTGGGGAATACTTAGATCTCTCCAGGATGAGCACAGTAAGAAAAGAAATATTTGAATGTTTTTGAAATGTATTTGAAGCTGCCTGCCTATTAAAGTATGACATCCTGACATTTCTATCAGCACATTCAGATTAGAAAATGAGATCATATATAACATTTAACATTATATTGTATTCTCTGATAAGTTTACTTATAAGATGTCTTGTTTCTTTTAACCTAATTAAAGTAAGCTTTCTGGTAGCTTTCTTCAGTCTGCCCTGCTGTATGTTGGACTCCACAAGTTGGTATAAATAATGAATGCCCATGTTTGGAGTTCATGTATAACGCTAAGTATTTTTTCAAATGTCCAACTTTTTTTCTGCCTTGTATTTATTTTCCGTTTTATGCATTTTTAGTTAATTTTGAATTATTGTTTTTGATATTTGTAGGTTATTTCTGATAGATTACTTTATTAGTGTTAGTTGTACACTTTGTCTTTGTGGGTGGTGCCCCCAGTAGGCAGGGCAACCCTGATGCCACACCTCCTTATATTGCCTGGATTTGTGTGGATCTGTTCTCTTCTGTACATGGATTTCTGATTTCGGATTTCATATTGTGACTTGGATTGCCTTTTTAGGTGCATCTTTTTGTCTTTATTTTGGTTTGGTGGCATGTTTGAGCTTCTTTTTCTATTAATTAAAGCATTTCTTCATTTAAAAAGATTTTTGGTGAGACTTATCTCTAAGGGCCACAGTATGACAGTTTCTCTCCCTTGTGAGCCATTTTTGAGCTAGCTTGTGTTTTGAACTTTTAAAGACAACTTTCCGTTTTGGGACTATGTGGCCCAACTCTGCAGGTAGTAGTTGTGAACTGGCAACCTTTTTGGTGAGCCCCTTCCGGAAAGGCTGGGGAAGGCACTCTTCATTTTAGCCAGGGTTACTCCCCTACTTATGTTTAAATGTATTTTGTTTACCCATTTTGTTCATTGATTTCAATCATTTCTATAAATATTGTTCTGTCCACTTTTTGTTTGTCTAAGTAAGTACAGTATTTTCTGTTCATTTCGTTCTATTTATTTATTCTTTCAATTCAATGTATGTAATTATGCTCTCCTGTGTTTCTTGTATTTTGTGGGTTAAACCCTAAAGAGAAAGACCACCATTTGCATCATTGCTAGGGACCACCCCACAGCTCATGAAAAGCAGGTTAGGATGTGAGTTCACTGTAGTTCATTGACTGAGTTTGTTGGAGATTATTGTTTTTGTTTTCTTGGAGATTGTTTTTACTGACCTTTGTGCTCTGCTTATTGGACTTCTGTTTATACAGCAACTCCATTTTGCTCTTTTGAGTTTTTTCTTGTATTCTTTATAAATATCCTCTTTTATACAGTTTCTTGTGGGACCTGTCCCTATGCAAGACAGAGTTTTAATGGTTCTCACTCTAATTGGACATATTTTCAGAAATCTCTGACACTTTTGCAGTTTTTGAACTTTAAAAGCCTGTTGTCCATTTTGGAGCCGAATTTGACCTGAAGCCTCTCAGCCACCTAGAGTCAGGCGTGCCTGGGTGATGCCTATACTGGGGCTAACAAGTACGTTTTCTGACCTATTTTTTGTAGGTCCTTTTGAAGGCTGCAATTTTTGCTATTTTATGTCACCAAAATCACTCATCCACTCCTCATCATGTTTCTGACTCCATCTCACAACACAAAACACATCAACTGGCTCCTCCACATTAAATTCAATTAAAATAAATCTAAACAAATTAAATGATTTAACTCTAAAAATCTAGCCTAGAATAGGAATTATGGTACCCACTCCTGAAGCAAAGTTTGGGAGGGACTGGCACAGAACTGCGTGGAGATGTCATGCGTACTTATCTACTTATCACCAACAAGGTAAAGGGTGATGTTTAGGAACAAAGTCAGCCAGATGACAGGTGGAATGGCATACTACACCTTTAGAATATGAAAGTAGCCCTTCATTAATCTAAAGGTTGAGACAAACCATATGCTATATATTGTCAAAATGAAACTGAATCTTTTAATTCTGTGAAAAAGTGATAGCTGCATTAACCATAACTTGTGGTGACAATGAATTCAAATTAATGAATGTTTCAAATTTTCCCAAGTCCAGGAGTTCATAGGATATCATCCTCTTTAATAAAAGCCCTGTGTGTGTCCAGGTGTCCGTGTGTGTGTGTCTTCTGGTGAAGTGCGCATGTGCGGGGCCTCGACGCACATTGCACCGTGCCCCGCCCATGAGCATGGCACCTTGGACGCACACACACTCGAAGCTGGGCACGCAGTGAATGGCCTATCCACGGCAGCGCATAATAAGCAAATAAAGCACACACACTGGAAGCTGGGCACACAGTGAATGGCCTTGCCACAGCCATGCATGATAAGAAATAAAGACCATTGCTGGGGAGAGTGCTGATTAGGTAGTTGCGGTCGCGCACATAAAATCCGTTGCTGGGGAGACGCCACACATAAAATAATCAGCTACACGCCAGCACAGATTAAAATACTTGCTGGGGTACTGCACAGTACTTGCTGGGGAGACGACACAGTCATGATTATCAACTGCACGCCACGCATTACATAAGTTGCTTGGGACACTCTGCTGATTGCCCACTGTTGTGACAGAAAATTAAAGTCATATTACGGACATCAAAGCCAGTATTACTGTCAGAGAAAATTACAGGCATTTTACGGAAATACAAACCAGTATTACTGCGAGAGAAATTTAAAGGCATACAATACACTGACGCATATTACAGCCACATACAAGCCAGTATTACTGTAAGAGAAAATATTTACGGACATATCTACTAACAACATGCCACCCAAAATAAAAAAGCACACGTCAAGTAGAACAAAAGTCACAGACAATCAAATCTTATATAAGCAACATCTCCTGGAAGAACGGTCAGCTCAACAAGTAAACATCAACAAAAGAAAGGCTGAAAGACAAAGAAAAATACGAGCAAATAGATCAATTGAAGAAAAATAAAATGAGCGGCAGAAAAACGCTACAAGAGAAAGACTCAGAAGAGCAAACCTTACAAAAAGTTGGCATTTACTTGCCAGAACGAGTATTCAGCCACGGTCAGTTATATGTTGCATTATCAAGAGTTAGAAGTTTTCCAGATGTTGTTGTCAAGGTTGTAGAAGGTCCTGATCAAGGCAAACTCTTGCCAAACTCAGAAAGAATATTTACAAGAAATGTTGTCTGTAATGAAATTGTATAGAAAAATTTCATGAGGTAAAAAAATAGAAATTTTTTCCTAAATATCTTCTTCAGATATTGTGTATTACAGATTATTACAAAGTTTTACACTAAGGCAATATTAATTATACTTACTGTATTGTCATATACGTTTCTATTTTATTTTTATTATTATTTTACTTTAGGCTTCTTGCAAAAATATTTTTGACAAAAAAAAATTAAGACAAGAAACAGAATGAGGTCAACATCCCTTGCCATTTAATATAGACTGGTCCTACTAATGTTTATGCAATACTGTTCTAGCGCTGGTTATTGTAACGGGCTTAATGTCTAGTTAAGATTTATATTTTATTAGAGACCTAACTATGCTGAAAAATAACTTGCTGATGTAAACTCTCACATTCTACTGCTTTTTAATGACTTTTATTTTTTTTATTGTTTTGAACATTTTTTGTATGTATGTATGTATGTGTATATATATTAGATATATAAAGTATCTCATTTCCTGGATCATTGAGATCATGAGATAATATGGAGTAGTCCCATGGTGCAATGGCTTTGACCACATCATAGGAATGTCATGTTATGCTGACCATCTTTATGGGAGTAAATACTGCAGTTCTGAAATTGCATGTCTTTAATACTTTATCTATCTATGCCTGTGTTTTTGCACCTCATTTTGTGAGCACATTTGTTTTTTAACTCTTTTAGGGCTAATATTTTTTGTTTCTTTTCTACCAGGGCTGAATATTTTTCCAAAAACTTACTTTTTTATAAAAAGAACACAAAGCAATTGTTTAACATATCAAATCAACAAAAAATATTTATTTTTGACAAATGTGTCTGTTTTGCATGTTGTATGAGCCTGCATACTATATGATTTCACATACTGTACATGTTACAAAGCAAAGTCCTGCAAAGTATGATAACACTCAAAGCAGCCAATTGCATGCATTGCCACATTGTACTGCTTATGTGTTGCACTGGTGCCTCTTTTTCAATTGTCTGTTGCTGCACACAACACAGTCAGGTTTTTTTATTTTTTGTCCTCATATGTTGCAGGAAAGTGGCACTCAGTCAGCTTGTCTGGCACTGCTCTTTGTGATGGCCTTCCTCGCTTTGCCAAAGGCACTGCAACATACTCTGCCAGCAAGCTGTCAACCAACTTCTTGTGGATATCTGCCGAAGTCATTGCGCTGTCACTGTTTGTCTGCTTGAACAATATATAGTCATTTGTAAGTGCAATCTCATGCATGCAATGGTACACAGTGTGGTACCACTTGGTGACTTATGGCCGTAAGCGTATGACCCCAGCATCTGAACCAGTCAGTTAACTCCAGCCATTTTACAATTATACTTCTCAAGTGAAACTGGCTTGTCCAGCTTCCTACCATCTGGGTTTCCCTTTTGACGAATAACTTTCTCACATATATTGTTGGTGTGAACTGTAGATAGACAAGTCACCCATTTGACATTGTGCCATGCCAATGCCACCAACTTATCCGCCCGCATGAAAACCGGATTGTCACCTCTTTTCATCTTCATCCTATCTGGCTTCAACTGCGAAGGCATTTGTCTCCTGTTCATCTTCACTGTGCCACAAGCTCCAATTCCCCTGCTCTCTAGCTCCATGAACAATTCTGGTGATGTATAAAAATTGTCCATGTACACAACATGACCCAAATGTTCATAGCCCTGAAGCCGCTCCAGCACAACCTGACTTGTCAAGGGACAGTTCTGTCTTATACTTTCCTGCATATGTAATTACTTTCAGGCGGAAACCAGTGTTTGGTTCTGCCAGTATAAAATCCTATATGCCATACTTTGTGGGCTTGTCTGGCATATATTGGTGGAAAAAAAGATGTCCCTTATATTTTATCATAGATTCATGCACAGACAAATCACGGCCAGGCTGATAAAATTGTTTATATGTTGGTTCCACAATGTCAAGTAGGGGCTGAACTGTATACATTGGGTTATATCCTGGCTCACCCTTTGGGATTTGCTTCTGGTTATCACAGAAGTGAATAAAACTTTGCAGCATCACGTACCTATCACGCGGCATAACCTGTCCAAAGCCACCAGGGGACAAAGCACACTTGGACCAATGCTCCCTGAAGTTATATCGCCAGTCTAGTCCCATCTCTATTTGCAATGCCACAAATCCCTTCATCTTGTGTTTTGTTGTGGGTTTCCACTTTGAAAAATGAGAATGAGGAGCAAGCGCATCCCGCTATTCAAAAAATTTGCCAAGTTGCCAAGTCAATGAGTGTAACATTTATCCAAGCAGAGAGGGAATGCCTGTGACGTCACAGTGAGTTTTGTCACTATTAACAGCTGATTGTCACCCTCTATTCCAGGATGTTGACTTTTGTCGACATGCGCCCTCAACCCCTCCTGTCGACAAAAGTCGACATCTGCCCTAAAAGAGTTAAGGTAGTCAATTTGATCTTTAACATTAGAATCCCTGAAACCTATGAAAAAACTCATAATCCCGGCCCACATTAAATCTGTTTGCATCTCTCCATCAATGTCTTTTGTGTTGTAAATGTGTCTGTCAGTACAAGCAGCAAGCAGCCTGCTATAAACAACCACCTAAACCACCATCTCGGGCAAAAAGTTCTATCAGCTTAAGTCTTCTTTACCTGCGTGTTAGGTCCTGTGACTTGCATAGGGTTAATAATATATTGTTATTTGCAACACATGCATTTCATGTGTGTTCTGTGTCTACAACGATCAGGGTAAGTGTAGGATAACAGGAAATGCGAGAAACACAAGAAATGTTGAACAAATATCTAAAATAGAAACTTTTTTCATGTTATAGTACTAACGACAAAATTTTGACATGAAGTGTATAATGTGTGAAGACTGAAGTCCAAATATGAAATAAGCACTTTCACAAAAGGTACAAGTATAACAAAACAAGTGCGCTTTTATTCAAGATTATAACTGAAGAAAAAGAAATCGGGTGATGGGTACAGCACAGATATGACCTCTTGTGTGGTGCAGCGGTAAGAACTGCTGACTGATAATCAAGAGGTAAGGCGGTCGAATGCAGGCGCCTGCCAGAATTATCATTCAGTAGGAGCTGCTCTTATTGTTACTATTGTACAATAAAAACATACATTTAATTTGAGTCCATAACAGCCGGTGTAAATTTATGGTGCTTGTTAAGGTTGGCATTTTTTTTGTTTAATTCAGTTTTATTCTCTCAGTCGTGTTCACGCTTGCCCCGATCTGACACTGCTGTTTTCAAATAAAGACGTGCTATAATAGAGTTGAACTGTGATGAAGATGAGGGTTCTACATTAGAGAAAGAGAACAGAAGCCCTCCCCGCAAGAAATGTCCACTCACATATAAGAACAACGCAGCTGCACCAGGCGTAAAGGCAAAAGATGGCACTGTTTGGATGCAGTAATAGGTCCTGTGTCATCCTGCTAGTCAGTCTGCCCCACATGTGTCCTTCAAAGAAAAAAAAAGGCTTACAGAGCTCAACGAGGTATCGTGAAAAGTCCTGTTTGTGATTACGTTTTGTGATGGTTTTTATTTAAAAACATGTATATGTTACTTACAGTGGAACCTGGGGTCACGACCATAATTCATTCCAAAACTCTGGTCGGAACCCGATTTGGTTTTGACCCGAAGTAATTTCCCCAATAGGATTGTACATGAATACAATTAATCCGTTCCAGACCGTAGAAACTATATGTAAATATGTTTTCTTTAAAGCTTTTTAAGAACAAAAATAGTTAATTATACCATTGAATGCAAAGTGTAATAGTAAACTAAATGTAAAAACATTGCATAACACTGAGACAAACACCCAGGCTCCTTGCTCTGCAGCTCGCTCGCTCTCAGCTGCTCACGAGCCTGTGCTCACTCTCGCTCTATCTCTCTCTCTCTCTCTCTCTCTCGCGCTCTCTCCTGCACCTGCTTTCTCCTCCTGCTTCCTGCCTTCTCCTGCAACTTCCCGCTCTTTCCTATTCTCTTCTTTTTTTCTTTAGCCGACTCGAGCTTCTATTTAACAACAACATCAACATTTATTTATATAGCACATTTTCATACAAACAGTAGCTCAAAGTGCTTTACATAATAAAGAATAGAAAAATAAAAGACACAATAAGAAAACAAAATAATTCAACATTAATTAAAATCGAATTAGAGTAAGGTTCAATGGCCAGGGGGGACAGAAAAAAACAAAAAAACTCCAGATGGCTGGAGAAAAAATAAAATCTGTAGGGATTCCAGACCATGAGACCGCCCAGTCCCCTCTTATTTATGAAGAGGTGTGGTAGTCGTGGCAATCAGCAGCTCCTGGGAACAATTACGAATATGGACCGCTTATCACCTGTGCACTTAGGTGAGACACGCCCACATCACAAACTCCTCAGGAACCGCTTTGACCACACACCACCATGCCCCCTTGCTAAGCGGCGAGTGCAGTGATTATTTATTAAAACTGTCCTTTTTGACGGGAGCTGTGGACCCGCTATACCACAGGAGGAATATGGGTTGAGAGGAGGTTACAGTTTTGAGGGAGACTCCCTCTGCGTGATGCACCAAGAACAATGTACAGTACAGGGAGAAACTGAACACATGCAGAAATCATCGCCGCGTACGAACCGGAAGGAAAACTGGCTTGTTCGTCAACTGAGTGTGTAGTCATGAACAGATGCAAAAGTTTGGTGAGCTTTTTGGTCGTAACCCGATTTGTACATGTTCAGAGACGTTCGTGAACCGAGGTTCCACTGTATATAAAATGCCAGATCGAATGCTATTTACCTATCTTCCTACAGCTTAAAATCACAAGTAGCCTGCAGAGCTTCCTCTGTTTGATCAACACGGGCATGCTCACAAAGTTCATGTGCACTGAAGTGACTTTAGCTGCACGTGGAGGCTCCACACAACTGTTACAGTTCTGCCTTTGTCCAGCAATGGTTTCATAAGCTTTATGACCTTAGTCTCAGAAAGACTTTTGCCCGTTTGGCGACAGGGATCTTTCACTGAATAAGATCAAACACAGTTGCATAGGGAGTGACAGGAGCTTCCACCTGCAGTACACTTAAGAGAATACTTCATTTTACAGAACAGTGAGACATATCATATGTTTAATAAGGGTAGATTACAATTTAAGTAACAAAAATGTTTTTGTCTGCAATGAATAGATAAACAAATGAAAAGCCAGCACTAGAGAACTCAAACTTTGGTGTAAGGCCAGGTTAAGCATGACTGAGTGTCCTATACATCCCTGGACATTCCTGGGTATCAGAGCATCCCTGTTTAATCTTCAATTTAATTCACCAATTATATCAGTTCTATTCAAAACAGGCAAAATCTGACCACTTCATACTATTTAGACGTAGAATAGTAAGCCATACACATTTAGTAAGGAAAATCCTTTTCACTATTTGCATTAAGAAAATACGGTGTTACTGTCAGTAGCATCACTGACAGATTTTGATATAATAATTTAGAGGTTCCATTCTTTTCTTCATTGTTACTACTGGTCTGATGTACATAACACATATACATTGCATTAATAAAAATTGTCTATATGATCCGAGTGGTTCTGTAGGTCAATTTCTTTAGAGCTGTTAATGTGGGTATAAGTTGTAATACCTACCTTGCAGAAGGGAATTTGAGTGCTTAGAGTGCTTACAGTACATATATTTACAACTATAAATCATCACCAATAATTAAGCCATAGGTTTTAATGCATACAGTAAACACCTCTATTATATTAAACATACACTTAAAAAGAGTGTATTTCAATCATAATCATATCATGACCATCTAATTATTACTTAATATCTGGGTGCTTTGCTACCAGGAGTCAGCGACTAGGGGACATGATGAGAGCAAAGATTCTGTCATTAGGAGCAAACTCAGGGAATTTAGGCAAGTGTTTATAAAGTATGTCAATGTTTTGGCAGTTCATTTTGTCATTACATGTGTTTTCTGAAATTCTGGTGGTCCATACAAAGCAATTTTTTTTAACGTGGCAAATAGATTCGATAACAGTCATTTCATATTGAGCACAAATGTCCATTACACAGAGTTAGATGGATACTGCTGGCTTAAATCAGTAATGGTTTATTGTTACATTTGTAGTATCAGCCAGACAAGAAAATTAGAGTTGGCTGAATTCAGTGTGGGAGGCATGGTGGCGTAGCGGTAGCGCTGTCACCTCATAGTAAGGAGATTGGGGTTTGCTTCCCGGGTCCTCCTCTGCATGGAGTTTGCATGTTCTCCCTGTGTCTGCGTGGGTTTCCTCTGGGTGCTCCGGTTTCCTCACAAAGACATGTAGGTTAGGTGCATTGCTGATCCTAAAAAATTGTGTGTGTGTGTGCCCTGTGGTGGACTGGCACCCTGCCCAGGATTTGTTTCTGTCTTGCGCCCTTTTTTTGGCTCCAGCAGACCCCTGTGACCCTGTGTTAGGAGATAGCGGGTGGGAAAATGACTGACTGACTGTATTCAGTGCAAGCAATCATGTTGATGCCCTCCATTCTGTACAATACATCCACGGTTCTTCTGCTCAAAGCTACTGAGCAATAATGTTTTTTGTTTTTTTTTTACAAATCTATGTCTCAGAGTCTTGACAACTCAAGTAACCAGGAGATGTCATGGAGCAATTCATCCTGAAGAACTAAGAAGGTTAGATTCACAAATGCTAAAAATGTAAACAAGTATACACAGAGATCTGTGTGCCTTCAAACTTTGTGTCCTCATTACAGTACTGGTTACTGCTGTTAGTCTTCACTGGCCCTATTATACAGAAAATGGATTACAATCCCATGAAGAATTGTGTTCTTAGCTAGTACAAAGATGGAGCCCTGGGGATGTTAAAAAAAAAAAAGCAATTCAGTAACACAAATATGATTTTTTTTAATTAATGCAGATATTTTTGGTTCAGTAAATTAAAAATTGCATTATGTTTCGTGTTACTTTAAAATGTAATCTGTGTAACACACATTACTTTAAACAAGTTACCCCCAGCACTGTCCACAGACAATACATGTTCCTATATATGGTTCATAATAAAATACCCTGATTAGTACATTCTAGAAACGACAGGCAAAATAATAAATGAAAGCTTTTTGGAAAAAATGTGAAAAAATTTAAAAGGACTAGCTTAAAATTAATAAAACAAACAAAACTAGCATTAAACACAAAACAAATCAATAAATTCTTCACTGTCTCTGTTTAACACAAATTTATTCTTTTTATTGTGTTTTCCAATTACAAAATTGAATGTGAGCGAAAATCGTCCTGCACCCTTCTCTAAATATCCTGGTAGTTTCAAAACTGTTCCGAAAGGTAAAAGGTGTCCGCCCTTCCTAACTTAACATTTAACACTCATTCCAGAAATTAGCAAAATTTTCCAAAATGAAAATCCACCTTAATAAAAGGTCTTTGTGTCACCCTGGTTGTTATGTCTCTGTCATTCCAGTAGATGGCGAATCAGAAGGATTAACACTGCTTTTACCAATCCCATACCAAATGGTATATAACAGAGATGTACAGATGTCATGGTGCACTGCAAACATTAATGCTGAGGTCTACATTAATTACTTAGACTTCAATGTATTTTGGATGAATGGCCCAGCTATTCATTACACAGGGTGTCCCAAAAGACACTATACCCTCTTAATAAATTCCTAAAAATTACAAAAGAAACTGAGTTTATTAATATTTCTAGCATCAACAAGTCGTTGCAGTTTTACTTGCTAGGCTTGCCATCACATTCCAACGCCTTGAAGACTAGGTGTATAGCTCCACATGAGTGCCTCCATTTTTGACAACTTTCAGCCACCTTTGACATTTTGCAGCATCACTTCCCCGACCTCGCTGCAGGCCGTGTGGATTCTTTCCTCAAGCTGTGACAGGTTACTGGGCTTAGTGGCATACACCTTGCTTTTGATACAGCCCCACAAAAAAAGTCACAAGGTGTAAGGTCAGGGGAGCACGGAGCCCATTCGAGGGGACCCCTTCAACCGATCCATCGGTCAGGAAACTTGATGTTCAGGAAATCTCTGACTAACCTGGCAAAGTGGGGAGGGGCTCCGTCTTGTTGAAAAAAGACATTAGCAAGGTCACTCCTCGCCTGAAGTTGTGGCACAGCAAACTCCTGCAGCATCTCCAAGTAATTTTCCACTGTAACGGTGGTCGTAATAGAAAAAAGGAAGTGTATAGTGATTTTTGGGACACCCTGTATACACAATGTGTCTTGAACAAATCAGGTACATGAACACCAATTTCAGTGCTGACATTTAGCTCTGAAATGTACTGTACATGTTCTGTTTTGGCACTTGGACACCCATAGTGCAGTGAAGCAGTACAAATTGTAGTTCTGAGATATTTAAAACTTTTAAAATGAAAATGTTTTAAACAATTTTTAAAGGCAGCACATAAATTAGGCACTTAGTAAAACTCAACTCACATTTTTGTACTATTATTCTATAACTTAAAAAACTGTTTTATCAAAGAGCCATTTGATGAGATTGCCTGTTTACCTCTGACCACACGCAGTGCCTGAGTAAGTTATGTATGTCTGTTATATACCTTGGTAACATAAAGCACACCACTATGGGTTATGTTTTTGTCACATTGCTGGTATTTTTTTGGGTTCACATATCTTCACTTTCAGAAAGCATTTGATAAGGTGCCACACGAGAGGTTGGGCATCAAAATAAAGAACTGGGAGTTCAGTGTATTGCTTGTAGATGGGTGCAAAATTGGCTCAGACACAGAAAGCAGAGGGAGATGGTGTGAGGAACCCAGAAAGAACTGGCTGATGTTAAGAGTGGTGTCCCACAGGAGACAATGCTAGGGCCACTGCTGCTTTTAATATATATAAATGACTTGGATAGGAATATAAGTAACAAGCAGTTTAAATTTACAGATGAGACCAGTCTTGGTGTATTGGCAGATAATCTAGAATCAGTTATATCATTACAGAAGGACTTGTACAGCATACAGGCTTGGGCAGATTTGTGGCAGATGAAATTTAATGTTAGGTACAACAAGTAGGAAGTAAAAATGTTAGGTTTGAACACAAAATGAGAGGTCTGAAAGTTGTAGCAGACTCAACACTATCAAGTCAGACAGCTTCAGATACCACTAAGAAAGCTAACAGAATGCTAGGTTAAACAGTCAACATAAATAATATCATAGGCTCCATTTTAATCATATCCTTTTGTTGCTTCCTCATAGAATTCCATCCTCTTAGTAAAACATAACCTTCCTCACCTGAATCCATGCTGACTGTTCAGTAAACCTTCTGTTCTTGTCATGAGCTCACCTTAATAATCCCTTCCGTTAATTTACAAGTGGTGCATCGTAAGCTGACTGGCCTATAGTTACTTTGATCTGTCCCATCACCGTATTCATTTATTAAGATAATATTTGCCATTTTCCAGTCTTAAGGAATTTCTCCAATGACTTTCAAAAATATGTGTCAAGGATTTATAGAACATCCTTAAACATCCATCCATTATCCAACCAGCTATATCCTAACTACAGGGTCACGGGGTTCTGCTGGAGCCAATCCCAGCCAACACAGGGCGCAAGGCAGGACACAAACCCCGGGCAGGGTGCCAGCCCACCGCAGACATCCTTAAACACTCGAGGAAAAATATTATTTGGTCCTGGTGATTTGTTTGTTTTCAGCATAATTAATCTAAGTAGCACCTCTCCCTTTGCAATTTCCAAGTCACTCAGTACCTCCTTAGTAGTTAGTCCCTGTTGTTGCTTGATGGGTATCCACTTCCTCACATGTGAAAACTTCAGAAAAATGCAAGTTTTGAACTTTTGCCATTTCACTGCCTAAATTTGTCATTTCACTGTCAAAGATCCTTGGTCATATAATTGACTAAAACCAATCATAAACTGCTACCTCTCTCCTTGATATCTGCTGAGCCAGTCATAATTTGTAATCATTGTAATGCATTTTATAAAAACACCACTGTACTGAATATCCTTTCTAAAGAAGTAACTTGCTGATTGTTTTAACTTTAAGCTGCTAGGTCATCCTTCATTTGCACTGCCATTACTGGGAACAGAAATTAACAGCAGCTTGACAGACATATGAGATCCTTGGGGAACAGCCCACTTACTATTCCTAAAATATGTTGTGCACTTTTCGGGTGACCCATACTGAACTCAGTTGCTTTTGTTCTGCTGTGCACAGTCCCTAGTTAAGTAAATTCAGTCATTACATTCAAAACCTAAATAAATCTTCATCTTTCTCCATTACCTTATCACTGCCTATCTTAGACTTTATTCTGTATTTTGTGTATTCTGTAACAACTGTAGTGACTCCGGTTTTAGCATATCATCATTTTATACTGTCAGTCAGCTCCCGTGTACCCATATTTTATGCTTATATATATATTAGATTAGATTACATTAGATTAAGTTGGATAAACTTTATTAATCCCATGGGAAAATTCATATGCATACAGTAGCAGAAACATAAAAACAAGGATACAGACTCACAGGACAAATAATACAGCCAATCAATCAATAATCAATCGCTATGTAAATAAAAATAAATGAATAAATGTATATTGTTCAGATATTTCAAAATGGTATTTCAAAATAACCTTAAAGATTGACCCAGGTGGAACTGCCTGATAGCACTGAGCAGAAAAGACCACAAAAGGTGCTTCTTAGCACACCGGGGTGGAATAAGCCTGTGGTTCAAAGTGCTCCAAGACAGCACCTCTTGGAGGGGATGGAGGGGATGGAGGGGATTTCTCATGATGGCATTCGATTTTGCCACCATCCTTTTTTTTCATAACAGCCTACAGTGTGTCCAGGGTTCACCTTCTGATGGCGCAGCCTTTCTTGATAGGTTTGTTCAGACATTGAGCTTCTTTTGAGCTCAATTCACTTCTTCTTCTACAGCGCCACTGTGTTGTTAGAACAGTCCAGTTTGTTGCTAATGTGAAGCCCCAGGTACTTGTAGCTCTGAACCACTTCCACAACCTCTACCTGAATGGTGACTGGCCCTTAGAAGCTCCTTGGCACATTTAAAGTCCACCACCAGTTCATTTGTCTCGCTGATGTTGAGTTGCAGGTTGTTGTCTCTGAATCACAAGACAAAGTCCTCCACAACTTCCTTCTGACTCCATTGCACTGCACAACAATTTTTCTGAAAAGTCTTACTTTCTGAGTTTTTGCTGTTTGTGACAGGTACCTACAGGGTATGCACAAATATAGTTTTGGTTTTACTAATTCACGTAGGAACTCTGAGAAATAGACATTTATATGTTTTCTGACAATAACGTATTTAGTCACGTTTATGTTTCGCATACGCTATTAAATTCAACAGAATTAAAAGTGTTTTGCTCCTGATTTTCTTTTGTATTCAATGTCTGGTGCATCACGCTGCAGTGCCCAACAGTAGTCAGCAAGCATTGATGGATTCCAGTTGCCCTGGTATCGTTTCTCCATCATAGCAATGTCCTGGTGAAACCTTTCTCTGTGTTCGTCACTGACAGCACCGAGATTTGTGGGGAAGAAGTCCAAGTGTGAGTGGTGGAAATGAATCTTGAGTGACATGTTGCACTTCATTTGGTTGTATCATAATGTTGGCCTCAAAACACAGAAATTTTCGTACCTGGTGACAGCAAACACCATTCCTGCAGTCTCAAACCCAGCAGCTTGGATTTTGCTTTTGACAGCTGCATTGCAGTTTCTTCATCTGGTTGATCTAAGGTCCAATCTTGAACTTGGCAGACTTTCATCATGTGGCACGGGTCTCATTGCTGAAGGCAGATTAGGATATTCAATTGACTTCTTGTTTTTGGCAGAGAAACCAGACACATTAGTCAAACAGAAGTAACAGTCCGTCACATGGTCTTTCTGTTCTCACCATATCATCGAAACAGCAAACGGCATTGTCTTTCGAGTGCTTCTGAGCCAGGCTCTCAGACTGACAGCACATGTTGCAAAGCAAATGTGAGACACCCATTCCTTGTCTTGATCACAAATTTTGCAGCCAAAATACAGATGATAAGCTTTCTGCACAAGAGCAGTCATCCAACATCTCTGAGGCTCAAGTGTATATTCGCCACAGATATAGCAGAATGTATCGCTGCTGTTACGACATTGACGAGACATATCGCCCAACACCAAAACGTCTATAGCATCGACCTTACTTACTGTTATATTACTACAGATACTATACTGATATTATACATACACACTGACTATCTATATTAACCAAATGAGCAGGATCGGTGTATGCAAGCCACCTTTATATCATGCTGAGACAGCAAATAGCTGAAGAAACGGTACATGATGGGTAAATTTTGATGTGATATTCATGATCAGCACCCAAAAATCTATAAGAAATATCCAACAGTGTTCAAGAAGCAAAAATTTTGTTGTGCAGTGTTATTAATGCTAACTATGATAGATGAGTCATCTGAAAATTTCTGTGAGACGTAACATTTTAACATTATAACCTAGAAATAACATTCTAGATACATATTCCTGTAATGATTAACTACAAAATTATTTGACTCTAAGATGGACATTTTTTTACATTATTGTCAAGAAAAACTGCAGTGTGTCTTAGAAACAAAGGTGTTTTATAACTGATAAAAACAATCTCAATTTAGCAGGCAAAGTAGGGATACACGATCTGGGTTCATTGTGCTGGTTGTTGAACTAAAACTTTATTGACAGGAAACATAGTTGCTAGGACTTACGCACAACCATTTCTAGGGTTTACAAGGAATGGTGTGAAAAGGGAAAAACATCCAGTATGCGGCAGTCCTGTGGGCGAAAATGTCTTGTTGATGCTAGAGGTCAGAGGAGAATGGGCCGACTGATTCAAGCTGATAGAAGAGCAACTTTGACTGAAATAACCACTCGTTACAACCGAGGTATGCAGCAAAGCATTTGTGAAGCCACAACACACACAACCTTGAGGCGGATGGGCTACAACAGCAGAAGACCCCACCGGGTACCACTCATCTCCACTACAAATAGGAAAAAGAGGCTACAATTTGCACGAGGTCACCAAAATTGGACAGTTGAAGACTGGAAAAATGTTACCTGGTCTGATGAGTCTCGATTTCTGTTGAGACATTCAAATGGTAGAGTCAGAATTTGGTGTAAACAGAATGAGAACATGGATCCATCATGCCTTGTTACCACTGTGCAGGCTGGTGGTGGCGGTGTAATGGCGTGGGGGATGTTTTCCTGGCACACTTTAGGGCCCTTAGTGCCAATTGGGCATCGTTTAAATGCCACGGGCTACCTGAGCATTGTTTCTGACCATGTCCATCCCTTCATGACCACCATGTACCCTTCCTCTGATGGCTACTTCCAGCAGGATAATGCACCATGTCACAAAGCTGGAATCATTTCAAATTGGTTTCTTGAACATGAAAATGAGTTCACTGTACTAAAATGGCCCCCACAGTCACCAGATCTCAACCCAATAGATCATCTTTGGGATGTAGTGGAACGGGAGGTTCGTGTCCTGGATGTGCATCCCACAAATCTCCATCAATTGCAAGATGCTATCCTATCAATATGGGCCAACATTTCTAAAGAATGCTTTCAGCACCTTGTTGAATCAATGCCACGTAGAATTAAGGCAGTTCTGAAGGCGAAAGGGGGTCAAACACCGTATTAGTATGGTGTTCCTAATAATCCTTTAGGTAAGTGTATATACATGATAATATAGTGCAGAAAAACATTAATATATTGTCATGTGTTGGCCTCTTTGTTGCAAAAACAAAATTAATAAACAGTTCTTTTTCAAGGAAACTAAAATCTGGAACTTGCAGAAATAGTTTTGGTGTCTTTGAACAACAGGTAAAAATACTAAATTAAACTGAATTTACCTAAAGTAAAACTCAACTCTTTCTGTCTTCTTAGATTTCCTAAGATTCAAAGGTGTCTTCTTCAGAGCTATGCTTCTGCAGAGGAGCAGGACGTTACCTTCCGAATAGATCTGAAAGGCAGAAGCACCCAGCTGAGGAAAAGACATCTTGCATTAGAAAAGCAAGCTCTTATAAAGATTTTCATTACCATAAGATATGAGACTTCTGTGTTAAGGCAGTTGACTTTCATCTGTTTCAACATCTTTCTGACTTATTTCTGTAGGAAAGGGAATTTTCTTTATAACTTAACCAAACCCAGATTGTGAAAGGACAGCTTTCTCCACAGCATGTGTCACAATATAAAAAATTCTGGCAGTGCGGAATTGCTCTTATATCTAGTAACATACAGTAAGTCTTTATAAAAAAGAAAATAGTTTAAATTGGATAAAGTGTATTAAGTTTAACAAATATCTAAACCCCTGCTGGCTGTTTAAAGATGTCAAAAGATTTCACTATGATGCGGCAGTGAAACAACACGTATTTTCATAACATGTACTGAGCTCATCAAGTCTTCAGTTTTATTCCGAAACAGACAATATCTGACAAATGAAATGCCCTGCAATCCTGAGTATTATGCTTATGTTCATAAAAGGATGTGGTGTGACTTTTTGGGGGACAGATATAAAGAATCCAGTGCGGACAAATTAGGTATAACTAATTTTTTTATGGGTTCACATTTTCCAATGATAAGAACAGATGATGATTCTTGACGACCCATTCTGGTCCTCCAGCATATTCAGCACCCTAAAAAGGAAGTAGGCATTCAAGAATCAGACACACACAAAAAAGGACTGACAAAGACTTCCCTGTCATCAAACTCTTTCAAACTATTGTTGTTGTCACATTTTCTCAGTCTTAATATCTTGGCTATTAAACAGGGACTATTTTGGTTTCTAGACTCTTTTTATGATTTTTCATTTCATTGCTTAAAATGGCATAGTCAGCACGATTAATAACTATAGACCATTAGTGACAAGGTGGTTCTGAAACAATGGTGGAAACTCTATAGCAGACTGGACAGCACATGAGACAACTGCAACTCCAGATCAGCAATCAACAAACTATGTTAGCAAAGGTAAAGGGAAGAAGGAGAACCACAGGGAAGAAACTCTTGAATGGTAGTTTTATAACCTGTCACACACGTGCGAATAGGGGGATGTTGTGTGGACTAAGTAAAGGTAATTGGGTAAGGCGCAATAACCCTTCTTGTGCTATCTCTACAGACCAGCCACGGGAAAACCTATCTGAATCAAGAACGTCACTTCCGGTTCTGGTGCCCAGAAGAACGTCAATTCCAGTTCCGGCGCCAAGAAGAACGTCCCTTCCGGTCCCGCCTCTCAGGCTGATGTCAGAGAAACATCACTTCCGGTCAACCCACATCACTTCATGTTAACATACATCACTTCCTGTCTGATCATTTAAAACCGCCATTTTTTCCAACCTTCATCAGTTCTGTCTTGGACTCTCTACAATCAACTACTGTGTTGAATGAAAAAACAAATCTGTGCAGCTAGGAATATTATACGGGTGGCCGCCCCAAACCTTTTTATGTGTGTGGAGTGTTTACAGTGGCGTAGTCGGCAGGATGATGGCCTCCTGGAAACAACTGAAAGCAAACCTAAACCTAGGCTTGACACATGCTTATAATCCAACGAAACATCAGATGGGTAAGTACCGCTCCCGAGTTGCCGAGTGGGCGTCAGTCGAGGCGTGCTGGGGAAAGCTTGAATATGCTTCAACCCATCATTCTGTTAAAGGTCCAGGCAAAAATAGCCCTGGGACCCACAGACTAGAGCCAAGTGCGTCAGGGAACACATTGAGTGCTTATTATGGCCTCCCGGGTGTGGGGACTGCCCCTACTTATCCCGCGAGGGCAAGCCCTTTAATAAAGGTGGGAGAAACCCAGGCTGGCAGGTGGAAAACATAATGGCCTGGAAAATTAATCCAGCTAAGGCAACTAAGAAACAGGCCGTGGCTTTATGAGCTAAGGTGGTTGGTTGGTTACAACCTCATAAAAAATCCAGCCACCAAATAGCAGAGCAGATGGCCTGCGCCTTACTCTTTAAAAGCCTACCTGTAAAAATCACCCTGCCAGCCTGGGGATATAGAGATATTGTCGCGCTAGCTGAAACAATATATCACCTCAGGGCAGAAAACGGCTTGGGAGTGTCAGAATGGGACTCGTGTACCCGGGCTTACTTGTGTCCCTAATACAGAGTCCCGTGGTTATAATGCGAGTCATGTTCGAGTGGACCCTAGGACACGCTGGCAGGCCCTGCGAAGCAGCAAAGGGGTCTGCGGGGTGATGTGGGAGAAGGCACGGTGCACTCTCGCTAATCCACTGGCCTGTTCACATACGGGAGAAGTGCTAGTCAATGGAATTAAAGTAATCACTTTATTTGATTCCGGTAGTAACATTTCCATTGTTGCTTAACCATTTGATATTACCACGACAATGGTGTAAGAAAAATACCTACATTACCTGTATTCACGGAGATGTCCAGTATTATCGATCCGTCAACTGCTTTATATGTCAGGACGGCATAGTTAAAAAGTTAATGGTGGCCGTGATGGATAGTCCTCCCTTCCCCGTGATACTAGGAAGAGATTGGGTCAACATAAATAGCGGTGATACAGGTACTTCTTCTCCTCGATCACTAGGTCTAGTCACGGACGTGGATTCTGCACCCTCAACTTCCTCCACGCCGTGTTTACAGCCGGCTGAGGAGCGGACTTCGGCCTCTGGTGATGACGAAGAAACACCCGGGACGTCACAACCCGAGACATCATCAGTAAGTACTCCGACGGCTCGGGACCAAACCCCGCCCCTTGAGGTCGAATCCGATCCTCTCTCACATCTACAGTTTCAATTCAGGCAGACACCGGCTTCATTTTAAAGGGAGCAATGGAATGACAACTCCCTTAAATTTGCAAAGAATGCAGTCTCTCGGAGGAAAATTTCAATTTTTAAAGAAGCTCTATAAATAAATAAATACAATTATAGATAAATACATATATATATATATATATATATATATATATATATATATATATATATATATATATATATATTCACACTCTATGGTCTGAACATACACTAGAATGACTAAAAAGAAAAAAAAAAAGAAAAAGTAAGTAAAGAAAACTTCTCACTTGGCTATCCCATTCCCAGGCAATATTCAGGTGTATTGCTGCTAATGAATGATTTGTTGGCTGAAAGTCCTCAGTATTATTGTGTCAGACAGAGAATGTGCAGTATTGTTCATAGTGGCATGCAGTTTTGTTATAATTTTCTCCTTTCCTACGACCTCCAGGGGGTCCACAGTGTGTCCTATAACTGAGCCCGTCCTTTTAATTAGCTTGTTGATTTGGTGGGCCTGTCTTGAAGTGATGTTATCAACCCAGCACACCACAGTGGCTATCAGAGAGTTGTGGAAGATATGAAGGATGTCACTTCCAATATTAACGGAATGCAGTCTCTTAAGAAAGAAGAGCCTGCTTTGCCCTTTCTTATATAGTTCCTGTGTGTTCCGAGAGTCTTTGATGCGGTGAAAGTTAATAAGCAGTTCCTTGGTTTTGCTGATGGTAAGGTGCAGACAATTCCCTTTGCACTAAGAAACAAACTTCTTGACATGACTCCTATACTTTGTCTCATCCTCCTTATAAATACATCCCATAAGTGCAGAATCATCTGAGAAGTTCTGTAAGTGACATGACTTGTGTGAAGATGTGGGTTCCACTCCAGGCTCCCATCCTACTTCTGGGAGCTCTTGAACCCAACATCGTCAGTAATGTCACTGAGATGAGCTGACAAATGAGGACAATTCTCTAATGAAGCCAGAGGATAGAAGATAGTGTAAAAAGTGCCAAAGTGCTTTTATTAAAACAAAAATCAAAACAGTGTCCAAAGTCCAAAGCTCCACAGTTAATAATAATAATAAATAAATAACAAACAATAAATAAAATAAATCAATCCATAAAATCCAAAGGAGTGAGAATGAAAATCAATAAGTAAATCCGTTAAAATCCGAGGTTAAAATCAGAAGTTAAAATGTAGTCTCTCTCATTACTCTCTCAGCCCACCTCCATCTCTCATTCTCCCCAGCTCACCCATTGCTCCTGTAGCTAGCGGAGACCCAACAGCCACAAGCTCCTTTCGGCTGACCTCCATCTTGGCTGCCTGCAGTCATCACAGCCAGACTGTTCGAGGTCGGCTCTCCTCCCTTCTTCCTTCGCACTTACGTAATCGCTCCTCTGATCCATTGGGAGGACACCTGCCTTGCTCACCTCACTCCAACCGAACATTCAGTGGGGTGGACTAGCCCCTATGTCACAGCCAAACGCTCCTTCATGGGGCTTTTGCTGTCTCCTCCTTCCAGGTGGCCAGATTGTAACTTCAAAACTGCC
Organism: Polypterus senegalus; assembly: GCF_016835505.1. Taxonomy (NCBI): domain Eukaryota; kingdom Metazoa; phylum Chordata; class Cladistia; order Polypteriformes; family Polypteridae; genus Polypterus; species Polypterus senegalus. The sequence goes on from NC_053155.1 coordinate 39,651,499, forward strand.
TTTTAAATCCTTTAACCTCTTGCTTTCTACTTTTCCTCAATCACTCCGGATTTTTCGATCCCTCTATCCCTTGTGCATACACACACACATACCCACCTCCGTGGGCGCAGCACCTTAATCACACGCTGCAGGAAGCCAATGAAGCAATTGCGAACAATCGCACCCACACGTGCCGGTGTGACTCGCTCCAACTACTTCAATTAACTCCCCGTTGCCGTGCAATTCCACTCACGGAGAATGACACGACTTTATGGATTTAAAACCTGGCCTTTTTTCTTTTGAAGCCGTGGACTCGCTATACCACAACCTGGTGTTATATTTATAGGAGACATCACTGTTCATTGTGGTGCCCCAGTGCTGTTCATATCTGTATTAGAAACAGAGTCCTTGAGTCTCACAAACTGTAGTCTGCCCTACAGATAGTCTATTATCCAGGATACCATAGGCTCATCCACCTATCTCTGAGCTTACCCCTTAATAGGGGTGGCTGGATGGTATTGGAAGCTTTGGAGAAATAGGAAAACATAATCATTACAGTGCTTTCAGCTTTGTCAAGGTGAGAATAAACCTTTTTGAGCAGATAAATAATTGCATCCTCCACTCCAGTCTTTGTCCAATAGGCAAACTGCAGTGATTCCAGATGGTCCAAGACCAGTTTCTGAAATTTCTTCATGGTGTGCTACTGGCCTGTAGTCATTAGGTGAACAGGAACAAAGCAGGATGTTTTCCATAGCAGCAGCACTTTCTGGCACCTTACAGACAGACTGGACAGGCAACAAAGGATACCACAAAGTACGACTCTAATAGGTTTTCAGTTTGAGCCTGTAATGAGAAAAGCAGGTCTGGATAAACAATAGTGTTATAATAAAGCTTAAATTCAACACTGAATTGATTCAAAATAAAAGCAGAGAGGTAAAAATAACCAGACGAAAAACAAAGTTAAGTTGCTAGCACTCTTTTATTAGTGTTCAGTTATAAGTTACAGTTACAGCTTCTGTTCCTCCAGGGATAAATAAAGTTTGTTTAGTCATTCAAATGAACGACCCATCTGTCTATCTTTCAATCTAAATTATTGTGTTATCTGTTTCAGTTATGGTAGTTAAGACTGCCATTTCACAGCTTCAGATCCAAAACCACAAAGGTTATAATTTCTCTCCCTGTCTTTGTGGGTTTTTCTCTAGGTACTCCATTTTTTTCTGACATATACCAAAGGCATGCAGGTTAGATTAACTTGTAACTCTAAATTGGTCCTATATGATTAAATGTGGATGAGTTTGTGCAAGTGTAATGTGAAATGGACTGGTGCCCTTGCAAGGATTAGCTTTTTCCATACATTTAATGCGACTAGGCCATTCTCTTGCTTATGTGACCCAGAATTAGAAAAAATTGTTAGGGATAAAAGAATAGATTTTATAATCACATTAGGTTTATTAGTAGCACTTAGAAGAAGACCAAAGTGTTTATATATATCGTTACTGAGGGAAAAAAGCAGGTAGAGAGAAGGATGTTCGCTGCTTCTAAAATCTTTGGTACCATCTCATTACCTTGGATCACTCTACTCTTTGATACTCAAACTGAAAGCCCTAAATGTCTTATCTTACCTTTCTACTTAAGGGATACTTTACCTTTTGAGATGGCAGATCTCAGGCCCGTGTTTGGTTAAGTTGAACAGTGCAGTGTTTTTCTGGAGAGCTGAAACACAAAGTAAAATTGATGATTGTGCATGGTTATATGCAGCTTTTGATTCCTGCGGGTAAATAACATTGAGTTTGTGATAATAATTCTGCATCCCAGCTGACTGAGCCGGAGTTGGGAGGGAGTGTGACAGAGCTGCCGTGGAGGAGAGGAGGATTATTGGATTATGATTATTTATTATTGTGTATTGTGGTGGAGTAGGTGCTTTGTGCACTTTAAAGAAGAAATTTAAAAGCACCCAGAAGTATTTTAGCAGTGTCTGTATCTGTCTGTTGGGAGAAAGGTGGGCATAGAGTCCATTAACTTACAAAATATATAATTTATAGCAAAAGTCCTGGGCCATCTGGGAATGTGTCAGCAGTGTGATGTTGTGGCAAATATGACTGCATGAAGACTTACCCACCCAGGTTGTTTGATACTTTGTACCACTTTAAATTTGCCACTATTGGTTTTTAAGCAAATAAATATACTTGGAATCTTAAAGTTGGTGCCTCTGTATGACTGCTATAAGTGGGCTGGCAGGTTAGATTGTTCATTTCTTGTATAGCTGCAATTCCTTAAGGATGCAGCGGTTGCTCTTGCAAAGCCCAATATAAATATGCAAATAAGTCCTTTATTTCTAATGTGTAAGGAATGAAAGGAAAGATAGTCTCAGTCAACAAATTATTCTAGGGTTAAATACACAGGGTGTAATATGGACAGTGATACAGGTAAGAGGTTACAGGTAACACTTATGTGGCTTGCTTTGAAATTTCTTCCTATATCCTATTGAGAAAAGAACCTAAGAGGTTAGTTGGTACCTTTCGTGTTTGGTGAATGTCATATGAGATCTCATAACAGGATTAAACCCAATTGTCTTTCTGCCTTGTAAATGGCTTTGGGCTATCAAATCTAGAGGTTATCAAATTTTTATAATAGTACTTCCTCACAATGTGTGAGATCCATGAATTAACAGGCTGACCTTTATTTATTAAATTACTGCACTAAGTGTATTTGTTAAATTAGTTATTAATGTGATTTCTATTAATCTTATGGTATGCTGTATGTTTGTATTGACATTTTCTATGATTGTCACAAAACCAAAGTATACAAAAAATGTATTTTTATGCCAATTAAGTGCAGGTACACACAGCGGAATTTATCAGACTTGAACACATTTTTCTCCATCCATGTTTACAACTGGGGTGCTCTAATATAGAGGCATCCAGTAAATGACAGTTGGGTTGACGAAGAAACAAGAAAAAGGACAAAGAATGCCTCCTCTAGAGACATATGGCAAAACTCACAGAGTCACAGCTGAAGCACTTATATCACCAATTACAGCAGAAAAGGAAAAACACAATCTTCAGGGCCTGAGCGCAGAAGATGAATATCAAAAGCAGAGTGAATTTCATTAGCAGATAGGTAATTAATTATTAATGGATGAAATCTATTGATATATGTGTAAATATGCTGTGTAATGGGCAGCAGAGCGGTGCCATAATGAGTACTGCTGCATCACAGCTCCAGGGAATAAGGTCCGCTCACGTCTGAATGGATTTTTTTCTCGCTACTTTTGCTTACCCCCATATCTCATGTTAGCCTAATTGGTGACTAAATTGGCCCTGTACAAGTAAGTGGTGGTTTCCACATAGATGTGCTAAACCTCAAACTTCTGTTTACAGATAGAAATCTCAGTTTTATTCAATTTCACACCTATTTCCAATCAAACCCTTTAAGTAGAATTTTCTAAACTGCTGAATCATTATATTAATGAAACCTCCATTTTAGACCCGCTGTTATGGAGGTGTTGAATAATTTGACTGAACTTGTGACCTTACTGATTCTTTAGTTGAAGTTTTTTATAACAAGCGCAATCGGCACATGTTGTCCCATAAGAACAGGCAGAAAGAAGAGATGTCCAAATAATTATTTATTCAAATATAAATCCATTCCACTCATATCTTCAAAAGCTGTTTACACCAGGGTTAGATAATAATGATTATATAAACATAACTGTATATTTGAGTATCCTTTAAGAAAACACAGCGAGAGAGAAAAAAAGGAAATATATAATAAATGCAAATAATAACTAAGAACATGACTGAATTAAATAGTGTGGGATAATAATATAGAATACAAAATGCAATAAACACTATGATGCTGTAAAGGATAATAATGAATAAAATGCTATTTGGTACTTAAAACACTATGTACAAGGCACGGTCTTTAAACAAGCTTGAAAGCACTGACGCAGTTTAAACAATGATACAAGAAGTGCTGCAGTATTTAATCATAAACATTATTGGTTACAAATAGCAATTCATATAAAATCACAACTATCTGAACAATATATAATATATGAATATGTAATGACATACAGTTAATTTCTTAACAATTACACAACAGCATAATACCGACTTCTTACGGATGCAGACAAGTTAGGTTTTGGAGTTGTTCTTAGAATGGAATTGATATAATGAATCCCACTGCAGATGGGAATTTGTTCGAGAAGTCACTAGTAACAATTCGCTGAAGGCACCAGCACAGAAAATACTATGATTTGGGTGTTCCTCCGGAGTTGGCTGATGCAATAACTCTCAGGCGGATATCTACACCAGAGTAGGGCAAAAGGTCTTGGGCCAGTCTCCTCAGGACTTTGCAGACTGACAGGTCATACTAAAGGATTATTGGCTGCACACTGAATAGCAACCTGTAGAGGAAAATGGGAATTTACAGAAGGTGAATAACAAACCTTTTGTACACCTACTCATAGCAGTGAAACTATTTTAGGTAAAAGTGTAAATGACTTAAGAATGAATGTGGATACAAATATGTCTGAGTGCTGCATCTGATGCCATACATCACATTATTTTCTGTTGTTGGAATGTCTGCCACTGCCTTAATCTGGTATTGATTACATTTAAATGGGAAAAAGATTCTTTATAAGTTTAGATGACAGTCAGTAAGAAATATATATCACACATTGGTTCATTGCTATTCTCATTATAGAGATACCCCTTGGGTAAAATCAGAAAATATTATTTGAATTCACAAAGTTATGTTCGTGATACAGAGTCATGTATCTTAGTTTCACTCGATGACCTGGATGCTCCTAAAGCTATGTTTGAATGTGTGTCAAGTGCCACAGAGTGGATTCTCCAAAATGTGACAAGGAGAAAATGGAGATATGATGTGAAAGTCAAATGCAAAAAATGTGAGTCTCGACATGGATTCCAAATTAAACTTTAAATCCCAAATCACCCTAGTTACAAAGACAATATATTTCCAGGTAAGACACATAACACCAAATTAGGCATTTTCTGTTATTGCAATGACGCTTTTGAAGTTGAAATCTGCTTTAGTTTTTAGGTTCTCAACGTTCAGTCCTTTGGGTCCTCTGTGACTGCTGGTTTTTGTCCCAAACTATTTCTCATCTTAATTGCACTCCTATCTTAATTATACCCGGTGTTATTTCATAGCCTTTATGTTTATTACAATAATCCAGAAAATAAAAACTGATTATGCTATATTTTTCCTGGTTGAAGCAGGAATTTATATGTCCTTGATGGGGTAACAATTAATTCATTTTTCTTTTAAATATACATTTTTTATATTTATATTTTATATTTTCAATTTACCATTTATAAATCACAGTCGCCTTGCAAATATATGTGTCTGAACTCCACCTTGAAACATCCATATATAGAGCATGCTAATCAATGTCATGCATATGCCATCAGGATGCCGCAGAACTTCAATGGCTGGTAGAGCAGCTCCCTCTGCACATTGCCTTTTTATATTGGCAAAAGCAAGTTATGCATTATGTATGAGCACCCACACTATATGAGTATTAGATGTAGCGCCTCTAGCAGGCATGATGGTGTGAAGCTTGGCTGTGTATTGTTGAGCTGTTGGACAGTTCATTGAGAAGTGAAAATAGTTAGCTGATGTAAACTGATGAAAAACCAAAAAGGTTCTTCAGAGCACATACGTAGAATTGGCCCTCTTAAAAAGTAACAAAAATACAGTCTATCCATTATATTCATTGTTTTTGAGGTGTAATGTTTGTGATAACAGCTGAGGGATATGAATTATTAGGTCTATGAGTCATTATTCAGCTGGTTTGGCTGCATTTCACTGCTTGATCAAGGGTGTTGTCATTTCCCAGATTCTCTAAAATGTTGCGTATGCATGGGGGCAGAGTGGCTGAAAATATACGCATGTTACCCTGTCAAGTTTTATTATCAGTAACTGTGTGTTAGTTTGATTTGGACCCTGCTTCCTTTTAGTCTTTTCTGGCACTTTATCTAAATGTTTGTCCTAATTACTTTTGTCAATTTTGAAGCTTCTTATCTAGCTTCACTCATCTTCTTAAGTGCTTACAGTTTCCATTTTTAAGGAGTGTGGTCTGTGTTATAAACAAAAGGGCATTGCCTTGGGTCTTGTAGTCATTGTACTGTGTTAGAGCTCTTATTTTCTAGGAGTGCTTCTGTTTTCTTGCTTATCTCTTCTGGTTAATTGTTAGCCTTTCTTCTTAGTTTCTTGATTCAGTGTAAGTTTTGTTTCAGCCCAGTTTGTGGACTTCCAGGTTACCTCTGTTCTTTATAAATTATTTTTCATAGTTTGAAGTTAGGTTTACATTAGAATATGATTAATTATTCTTTTGGTCTGGTTAGTTCTGTTAGAGAAATAATAATGGCTTCAGGTGTAGTCTTACGTATATTGTTAATGTCTCCCTGTTTAATTATCTGGCAAGTAATTAATTTCAGTTACTCTGTAATGGCATTGGCTTTCTTATGGCGCTCTGTTTTGCTGTCTTTTAATTATTTTTAAATTTAGAACAACCTTGTAATCTCAGTTTAAGGCTATTCTGCTTTGCGCCAACATATATAAAAAAAATGTTCTCAAGGTAACATGCCTTTCTTTACTTTTGCCTGTCAAAAACAGGAGTATCAATTGTGGGGCATGGTTATTGGGGAGAGCTTAGACTAGTGGAATTTGCATCCTACTTTAAACATTGCTTTTTTCTACTTCCTGGTTACCAATACAGGGTGGTCCAGATCTAATTATGCAATTATGAAAAGGCGAACACATTGCACTCGCTGTTCGACTGACAACTGCCTCCCCGTCATTTTGGAATGCGGGGCAGGTGCTGCCATCTATCGGCATCAAAAATAATTTTTTTAAAATTCTCTATGTATTAAACATAATAAGTTATAGTGTAATGAAAATTGCATAATTAGATCTGGACCACCCTATAGAGTTCTCTATTGACACTCTTCACAAACTTGACAACTTCTCTAATCGTTCATTATTTGAATTTCAATAGTATGTACAATGTCGGATATTTTCCCAAAATACCTCTTTGCTTTTGCATTTGAATTTCTGGTTTTAAACACAGAAAAGTAAAAATGAAGCCTGCTTATATACTGTAAGTGATGCTCCTTTAGCCTCCACTTTTAGATCCAAGCTGAAGATTTACAACTATAGTGGAAGGTTCCCTTGTCTAGAGCTGCTGATTAGCTGTGCTTATTGCCTCTGTTTGTTAGGCATTTGTACAGAAATCCTCTACTTTGTTTCTCTTCTCGTATTTTGATGTGGCATGTGACGCCAGTGCTGTACTGACAAACTATTTTCCTACCCATGGAAAAGTCATCTGAGAGCTGGAAGCCTTGAAATCATTGGTTGGAAAGATTATGTCATCAGATCAGATAGCACAGTGCAGACTGTATTATAGAATGCCCAGAAAGATGCAGGTGGACAGTTACCTTTGGTCTCCCAAGATAATGATGGTATCTGACTTTGTTTTAACTTTCCTTATTATAAATGACCATGGACCTCTCAGTGGTTTATTCTTTCCAGTGATGATGCTGACTTCTTTTCTTTTTAAAACTTTTTTCATTTTAGTCATTCTGGTGCATGTTCAAACAATAGTCTATCTATCTATCTATCTATCTATCTATCTATCTATCTATCTATCTATCTATCTATCTATCTATCTATCTATCTATCTAAAATAATAATAATTTATTTTATTTATAGGCACCTTTCAAGGCACACAAGGACACCTTACCATAAAATTAATAAAATATTACAGTACAATAAAGCCAGGATAAATAAAATAATAAAATTGGATTAAATGTAGCAGCTAAATTTATCAGACAGAATAAGCCAGCTTGAAAAGATGTGTTTTAAGATGAGATTTAAAGGTAGAAAGAGAGAGAATATTACAAATGTCTTATGGGAGAGAGTTCCAGAGGCGAGGGGCTACTCAACTAAAAGCTCTAAACCCCATGGTAGTCAAGCGAACAGGAGGGTTAATAAGATTGATAGAGGAAGAAGATCTAAGTAGACGAGAAGGAATGGAGATGTGAAGAAGATCAGAAGGATAAGGAGGTGCCAGGTTATGAAGGGTCTTGTAAGTAATAAACAGAATTTGTAAAAGAGTTTGGGAGGAAGACCAGAAAAGATAGAATTACAATAATCAATACGAGATGTAACCAGAGCATGAACAAAAATAGCAGTGCTGGTAGCTGAAAGAGATGGGTGTAAACGACAAATATTACGTAGATGGAAATATGCAGACTGAGTAACATTTTTAATATGTATATATCTATGTATCTATTTATGTATTTTTATATCTGCACACTCACTGAGGAGTGGTATACAAAAATTAACAGAATTCAATTGAAAATGAAGTATGGCAACACATTTTCTCATATTTGTTAACTGTCTGAACACATTTTGTATCCAAGGATTACTCTGAGAATACATAAACCTCTGGGTGTGTAATATGAAACTGAGATATTCCCAGACAAACCAAGACTCAAACCTAGGAGACAGAACATAAAACCAACAACCAAAATTAAAATGTGGTCAAGAAGTTAATTGTAAGTCCGAAGCAAATTGAAACTAGAGACACAAATCTAACACTAGGACCTACGTAAATTAGAAAATAACTACACTGCAGAAAAACGAAGGATGTTATGGGATAAGGCAGGCCCTGAATTCATATTTAAATAAGACTAATTTTATGACATCAGCCACAAAGTGATCACAGTCATGTGACACTCCAAATGGTATCATATAAACAAAACAAAAAATAAACATTGTCAGTGCATATTTATATCAAAAATAAGCCTTGAAAGGGAATCATTATGTTAAACAACCATAAAATATGCAACATTATACATATATTAATATGATGTTGCACCTAAGCTACTGAGCTACAGGAAGAGGACTGAGCAAATGTAATCAGCCTTCACTGCACACGCTGTACTGCTGCACTCTGGCCTTGAATCCGCTTAAACGCCACAGCTTCTGCATTATAATTTGCATTGTGCCATACAAACCACCATGAAGGAGTAATACAACCATAATGAATTCTTTATCTGTTGATGTTTATCATTAACAGGCTGAACTGAAATGGGGGTGGCACAGTGGGTAGCACTGCTGACTCACAGTTAGGAGACTTGGGTTCACTTCCCGGGTCCTCCCTGTGTAAAGTTTGCATGTTCTCCCCGTGTCTGCGTGAATTTCCTCCGGGTGCTCCGGTTTCCTCCCACTGTCCAAAGACATGCAGGTTAGGTGCATTGGTGATTCTAAATTGTACCTAGTGTGTGTGTGTGCGTGCCCTGCGTTGGGTTGGTGCCCTGCCCAGGGTTTATTTCCTGCCTTGTGCCCTGTGTTGGCTGGGATTGGCTCCAGCAGACCCACGTGATCCTGTAGTTTGGATATAGCGGGTTGGATAATGGATAGATGAACTGAAATGGAAAAACAGAGAACATAAAAAAAAGACAATTCAAGCTCTGCCGATACAATTCTACCTCCTCTCACAGTAATGCAGCGAACAGTGGGTGCAATGCTAAATTACAACAATGTACATATTCATGCACTGCACAGTATAGAAATACTAAAAAAGATACCATACCTGAAATGTTAAAGCAGAAAACATTTCCTCAAACTAACAAAAAACATGTGGAAAGGCTGTTGAACACTCCCATTACTAGATAATCAAAATTAATATAAAATCATTCAAAACATTTCAAAACAGAAACTGTACACTGAGAAGACAATATTAACGTTACTGTCACAAACAAAAAAAATTAACTTGAGCAATTTAAAATAATTTAATTAATTCTACAATATAGAGAATATACTTACCTCCTCTCACAGTAACACAACAAACACAGGGAATGGCTCACACTAATGACATATCATAATATAAAAACAGAATAGGGAAATATAACAGGAATACAACAGGAAAACATACAACATAATGAATATTATCAGGATTTAGTGAAGCTTCAAATGACAAAGCTCTCAATTTACCAGTCGATCTATGTTCCTACCCTCACCTATGGTCATGCACTATGGGTACTGACCGAAAGAACGAGATCGCGAATACAAGTGGCTGAAATTAGTTTTCTCCGCAGGGTGTTTGTGCTTTCCCTTAAAGATAGGGTGAGAAGCTCAGTCTTCCGGGAGGTGTTCAGAGTAGAGCCGCTGCTCCTCCGCATCGAGAGGAGTCAGATGAGGTGGCTAGGGCATCTGATCAGGATGCCTCCTGGATGCCTGGTGAGATGTTCCAGGCATGTCCAACCGAGAGGAGGCCCCGGGGAAGACACAGGACACGCTGGAGGGACTATATCTCCTGGCTGGCCTGGGATTCCCCCAGAAGAGCAAGAAGAAGTGGCTGGGGATAGGGAAGTCTGAGCCACTCTACTCAAGCTGTTACCCACGCGACCCAGCCTCGGATAAGCAGAAGAAGATGGATGGATGGATGGATGAATTAAGCTCAGCTCTTGATTAAGTTTCGTCTTCCAGTTCTATTCCAGGTGGAATAGAAGCATACAATTATCTTTACAGCAATAGATCAGGTAGAGTACTTCTCCAAGAACTGGATTGCATGAATTTTATGTTTTTGACTTAGTCAAAAATCAGAATCAGTATACTTGGATGCTGGTTCAGTCATCTGGTTTTAAAATTTAAGTAACAGATGACACAAAGCATTGCTTCAAGCACCACAGAACTCTGCACTACTCACTTTAAATAATTTTTATATAAACTATTAATTAAACAATTAAAATGAGCAATTATCAATTATTTCATAAATTATTAAGTAAAAGGGATAACAGCATTGATGTATGTGTGTGCCTAGTGTCACAGTTATTGTCTATGCTTTACAAGAAGTCCTGTTCTTTCTAGTCTCACCTTTATATAAGAAACAAGACAACCAGAGGTCAGTGCTCATTATAGGATCTTCATTTGCAGGAACTATACTAGACCATAGAAGCAAAAATTTGGAGATAACACGGAATAATGAATTTTGGTTCCTTTTTTTGCTTTTGCTTCAGTTCAACTTAACATAATTGGCAAGATTTTTAACTGTCATGTTGTCAGTACAGGTGATTCTAGGGATTCCAGGAGACCATGGCAAAAAAATCCCCATGGCATCCTTCAACTAACAAATTCTTTATTTTAATTTTGTTAAAAACTGGTTAAATAAAACACTGCCATAAATACAACATTTGCATAGAAAATAAAAAACAGTAACAGAATAAAGTAAATTTTAAAAATCAAAATAAATTAAAAAATAAATCTCAAGTAACATTTAAACAGCTTTAAAGATGGAAACTTTTCTAGCCAGATTCAACACTAATAGGAAAAATCAAGGCTTGTTAGAAGATTGTCTCACTGTCATCAATTCACCTTGCAGCTTAACCTATGACACTGAATTAGAAAATGCTGAATTGTCTAAAAATATCAAGTCAATCCGGTATGTAAATCCGAGGTGAGACACAAAAATAACTGGATTGGTAAAAAAAATATTTATTGATGAATTTTAGCATTCTAAACTTTGTCACCTTCTATATATTCCCCCTCCCGATCTCTGTACCGCTCCATACATATCTTCCATTGATTGAAACAATGCTGGAAGTCTTTTTTCTTGAGGCTCTTCAACAGGCTTGCCGTTTTTGTCATCACTTCATCCATTGAAGAAAAATGTATTCCCTTCAGGTCACTTTTGATTTTCGGGAACAAGTAAAAATCAAAAGGAGCTAAATCTTGCAAATAGGGACGATGATCGAGGAGAGGAATATTTTTGTCAGTCAAAATCTGCTTTATGGAAAAGGAGAAAATTTGCAAGAAATTTGATGTTAATTCACTGTTTGATTTTTTTCACCTGACATTTTCACGGCAACTCGTGTAGCGATTGTTGTGCAAATATTGACTGAGCTATTCACAGGATATACCTAGCCAGTTTCAGCAGTTTGAGAGGGCATGTAGGAGGGGATACAGTTCTATGATTCATGTCCGGCTGACCTCCAGACGGTTTTCCAGGAAAGCCCCAAGCCCAGTCTGGTTATTTTTGTGTCTCACCTTGTATTCTTCATGATTTATGAAATTGTCTATGATTACATTTAACATTACTAAGTAAGTAACTTTTATTACAAACACTGACACTTTCGCAATAGAGATTGGGACCTGTCTCTTAGGGAGGTTTCTGCATGTGTCGTTGTGTTGTATTGATGCTATGCTTCAAGGAGAATTCCTGAAGATTCGTCGTTGCAATGAGTACCTATGTAAAAGGGCACCCTCCTAGTTTGGGGCCCGGGCAATTGCTTGCCTTGCCAAATGCTGTAAGGCTTGTGGACAAAGTATGCTTGGTGCAAAATGAGTCTTCACTTTCTTCCCTGTTCTGGTGACAACTGCTAATAAAACAAATAATGCTGCAGCTCCTCACTCATTTGTATAGTATGAATTGATTGAAAAATTCAGATTCAAAACAGAAGTACAGACACAAAATGGCAGAAAATGTTATTGTAAGTTGCACATTATTGCATGCTATAACTCTTGGGAACCATACTCACCTCAACATTTAGTGGCAATCTGTAAAGTTGAAGTAGAAGCTCCTCACTTCACTGCTAACCGCATTGGCAAATACATCTATATACAACTGTAGTACACGAGGGAGGATGAACATAGGAAGTCTTATAAATACATAAAAACCTCAGCTTTAATGCATAAACAATACATTATCTCATCAACAGACAGGTAAACCATTTTCTTCTCACAATGTATTAGTACTAGTAGCAGTAAATTTCACTCAACCATGAAAATATATCATCTGAAAGCATTTTTCAATTTTCTTTGAAGCCACAATAGACCAAAATTCACTTTTCACCTCATAAATCAATCTTTTTAGCGTCACATTTTATAGTGAGTAACTATATAAATAAGCCTTACAAAAGCTAGTTATAGATAGAAAGCTTTTGAAAATTCTAGACAGTAACAAGAAATAGCTCTGATATAATCTGAGAGTACATAGTCTAGCAAAAGAGGGCATTTGAGAAGGAAAGGATAAACTATAAGACTGAGAACAATGTTGTTAATCAATATGAAAGCAAACATTCATACACAGGCAAACAGCTGCATGCAGAACACACTGCAGAAATAAGATATCTTCTTCAGAAAGAGCCCCATTGATCATGTACAGCACTGTATAGAAGTGCTTTGCAAAGAAATTAGGAATATTGTAAAGTAGGTTTTTGAATGTAAACAAACTGGATTTTTTTTGTTTTCCTATAGTATGTAATTAGCCTTTTAATTCCACTCAAATCCTGAATAACGCATCCTCAGATGATTTTTTCCTTGGGCCGTTTCATAGGTTGTCTGGGAAATTTGTATTTTAAATAAGGAAAAGTTGAGATCACTGTTACAAAGAGCTCCAGCTGCTGGATGTCCCATATTACCATAAGCCTTAGGGAGCCTCATCATATAATCAGATCTGATCGGCACAATGGAGTATATAGTCTATTTGAACTTCTATCTGGCAAAGGCTACAGAGTCTTTCATGCACGGACCTCAAAGCTCAGAGACAGTTTCATCCCAAGAGCTATAAATGCACTCAGTCAGTCTAAATCAGTCCATTAAGTGCTCCCGGTAGAGCAATTTGCACTATATGTACAGTATATGTACATTGTACTTATGTTTTCATATTGTATATTTATATTGTTTTATTGTGCTATTTTTATCATTTTATTCAAAGACTATTGTTTTGTGGAGGAGTTGCACATTATACTGTGAACAGTGGTAATAAAGGAATTCAGTTCAATTCAACAAAGTAATGATCTTAAGTAAGCTTGGTTCATTTGCATAACAGTCAAGAAACATTTTGTTTGAATCAATCAACATACAGATAAATGGTATAATCTTTAACACACCTAAATTGAATAGGACATGTCATATAGTAAATTGTTATAGAGAACAGTACATTAATTGTTATTTCATCATTCTCTACAAAGTTTTTATTTAGTCATATTTATTCAAGAAGACATGAAGTTTGTCTCCTCAGTTGCATCCAATAACAGACAGAAATTAAATTTAAAAAAATATGAAGACAAGGCAGGTTAAAACATATACAGAAAATCTAAAATATTTAAATGATTTGAAAACAAATTTTGTGCTAGCTACTTCTAGTAGTTTGATAGTACATTTTTTATTTCCTAAAATTGTTAAATGATCGATATGAAAAATTCTGATATTCCTTATTAAAAAGACACATGGCACTGAGAAGACATGAATTTCTACATTGGTTTCTGTAGCTTTTTAAAGTGACTTTCCTCTCTGATTTACTATGATTTGCATACAAGGAATGCCTGTCATCAGTTGAGATGATTTCTTGTTTGTTCAACGTTTCCCTGCATGTTTGGTAATCTGGTGGAGCTTTTTAAGTTTTCATTTGTCACACCACTAAACCAGACAATGAAGCTGAAAGTGATGACAGACAGGATCACACTGCGATAAAAAGACAACATGGATAGACAAAATTTTATTTGTCTCCACGGGGAAATTTGGCTTTTTACACAAGCTTATTAAATAAATAAATAAATAAATATTTATACACCAGAATGACTAAGAATAAAGAAAACATCCAACCTAACAATTACAGTTACAGTGAGACATTATACATGTGTATTGCTGGTGGTATAAAGTGTTTATTCACACCGTTTTGCAGAAAGTTCTCAGTGTTAGTGTGTCTGTGAGATGATGAGCAGCACTGTTCATATCCACGTATTCCACTACAATCTTTGTCCAACAGGCAAACCACAGTGGGCCCATTTATACTACCACAAGAGGACTCACAGTCCAGGACCAGCCTCTCAAAGGTTTTCATGTTGTAAGACACAAGTGCCACTGGTTTGTACTCTTTAGGTGAAGAGATGTCTGCCTTCTTTGGAACAGGAACAATGCAGGGTGTTTTCCACAGCAACAACACTTTCTTGAGCCTTAGAAACAGACTGAACTGGTGACAAAGGATATCACAAAGTACAACTTCAATAAGTTTTCAGTTTTCTCCTGTAATGAAAAAAGTAGGTTTGGAAAAACAATAGTGTTACCTGAACAGGTGACAGAGGACAACATAAAGTTGGTCAGCAGAGGCCATTGGTTTTTCCTATATATCTTCCTCAGTTTTCTCCTCATTTGGTCATCGGTTATAGGCAACTCATACTAATGGACAGAGAAGGACTTGTCACTGGGCATTCCAGTTGTGGTAGGAACTGTTGATGTAGTAGGGATGATGGGGATGGATTGGTCATTGAAAGAATATGCCAGTGAGAGGGACAATCTGTTAAACAATTAGTGCAGGGCATTAGTTTTATCCAGATCCCCTTCTAGCATCTGAACTGCTTGAGTCCAGTTATTATGCCCAATCCATTCCAGACATCTTGCATTTTATTAAGAGTGACTTTCTATTTTAGAATAGTGTTTGCTATTTTAGCATTTTTAAGCGTGTTCTTCTTAATTCAGCTTTTTCTTCAGCACTTGCTGGCTGTTCTTCAGAGCACCTTTGTCATTGGCTTTGAATGCTCTCTTTTACCTTTGCCGTAGAATTTTTTATCCTTTATCCTTAGTAATCCAGGCCTTGTTGTTTGGAAAGCAGCGCACTGTCTTTGGGTATATACCACAGTGTCGACACAAAAGTCTGTGATGCAGTGGCTGAGTCCCTCAATATCATCACCATGTTACTCAAACATCATTTCCCAGTCTGTCATTTGGAAGCAGATATCGAAAGACATTTTGGCCTCCAGACTCCACTGGTAACAGGTTGCCGTCTAATCACTTGAGGTCCTTGTCTACTTTAAATAGTTTGAACTAAAGGAGGATAAATAAGCTCTGACTGCTTTTGTATTATTATTCAACTAAGATTATTATCTAGGATAATTTTTAAGGATTTATGTTGTCATTATTTTTATCTCCTCCCCCAGAGCAATGATGGACAAACATGAACATTTCTGTCTTTTAAAATCAAATATCATTTTTGTAGTCTTTTTGACATTCAGAATAAGATGGTTCTTATTGCAACGACTTACTAAACAGTCTATTTGAATAAAGTAATGGCCTTCATCCTTCAAAGATATGCGTCCTATGATGTCATCAGCATACTCGATAATGAAATGGTCGTGGTTTTGTAATAGGTCACTTGTAAACACTGTAAATAGTCATGGAGATAGAACATAGTCTTGCGGTGCCCAGGTATATGAGAGAATGACTTGTTCAAACCCTGAGGTTAAGGGGTCAAATCCTGCTACTGACACTGTATAACTATAAGCTGCTTGTCCTCCAATTGGAAAAACAGAAGAAATGAAACCAATTGTGTCACAAATTTTGTAAGCTGACCTGAATAGAGGCATCACTCAAGTAATACCAATAAGTGTCATGTATTTTGACTGTCTGTGAAAGATTTAATTGACAGTCCTGGATCCATAATGCAATAAATGGGTTAACATTCATGCTGTTCAATTTACCAACCAGTATGTGGGGCAGGATGGTATTGAGCTCTGAAGAAAAGTTATTAAAAAGTACTCTAACTTATTAACCAGGCCTATCCGAAAAAGTGTTGATTTGATGTAGGCTAATCAGCAGAACATCTTGCACACTTCTGCTTGTACAGTAAGCAGATTGGTGGTTATCTTGCAATGACTTATTGTAGACTCTGTCATTAAAATGTTTTCATAACATTTTATTGGAATAGAAGTGAGTGTCTCTGGCCTTTGGTAACACTCTGTGTACAAATGTTACAGAATGTCTTAGAGTTTACCAGGCTGTTATAGTTAGAAGCACTTTACAGATTCAAACAAAATGTTTACTCTAACACTGATCACATGAATGGCTGTCAAGATTTACAGATAAATGTATGTTCCATGTTGCGGTATCAAATCTGACACAATATACCAAAAAGTAAAAAAAAAACCCTTGGTATAGTAAAACTTTATACTAGAGATAACAGTAACATCTATTTGGTTGTTTTAATAATTGTATGAAAATTATATCCTTACCTTTTTGTTGTTACAGGCATTTATTAAAATTATAGGATAAATATTTCCTCTTGAAAATAACAGGTACATTTTCCAATTTTCATTCAAACTGAATTTTCATACATTTTAAAATATTGCCATGATATTTAGTAAGCCAGGAGTTTTTTTGTGTATGGCGTTACGTTATTGATGATAGGATCAGCCAATTCAATGAAATGTCTTAAAACAATAGAATAATTTTGGCACATTCTTCTTTTGCCAAGAATATTGCTTGTTTTAAATCTTTACATTTTTTTCTCTTATCACTAAGCTACCAATGCCTATAATGGAATTAAAATAAGTCACAGTTGCCATAAAGCTACTGAAGCAGGAAAGTTCACTCTGATCAGCCTTCATCTGGTGCCTGTTCAAAAAAGGATTGCTCCAGCACATTAAACCAAACATCTGTAAGACTGCCAAAGGCAGTACAATATTTTCTTTGTGAAAAAAGCTGAGATCAGCATCTCTGTTTGACCTGAATTTGAACTTCCAAGACAGATGGTCCCATTGATTCACACGTAATCTGTCAGGTAGTTACTTCCACAGAAAAAGCATTGCTCACAACATTTCAATTGCTGTTTATTTCCCAACACAATCCTAGATGCCTTCTTTCTGGAGAATACCTAGTAAGGTAGCTATACTGTGCATGTAACTAAGTAAGAAAATGGAATATTAAACTGCATTTTAGCTAAAAAAAAAAAAAGCAGAATGTTGGACGAGCAATTGAAAGGTATCTTGGGATTTAAATTGTCCATAACAAGCTAGCTCCTTCTATTTTCAAAAATGTAAATTCAATTAGAAATACAGCATGTGCAGAAAAAAGCAGCTCTACTTTGGTTCAGTTAGATTCTGCGCTTTACATAGCTTGCAAATATTTTCAGTATCTTATCATTCACTAGCAGCACTAACTGTTTATTACAAAACAATGCAGTGACCCTTTCTAGACTTACCCACAGCATAGTTTTTTTTTATAGAAACGACTCTTCTGCAATATGGTGTTCTGGCTAGGCTTTGTTACAATTGCTGCTGACATTAGATCTGTGTGGACAATAACGGGAACTCGTGTGTCATCCTTGAAACCATAAAAATGCCAAGAGGTCAAAGCTGCACAGAAAACAGGATGTGTTATTACAATAACAGAGTAACAGTTTAAAAAATAAACACACTTACAAATTCTGACTCCTCTGTGATTGTTGTGATGTGAAATTTTGCATACAAGTTGATCAACATTTTGTATGTCTTTATTTGTAACTTAGGCAAAGCAATGTAATATTAGTGTTACATTAGTGAGAAGCATTCATGTTTACCCCATGTTTAGGACTAAGTCAGGATAGTGA
This sequence comes from Polypterus senegalus, assembly GCF_016835505.1. Taxonomy (NCBI): domain Eukaryota; kingdom Metazoa; phylum Chordata; class Cladistia; order Polypteriformes; family Polypteridae; genus Polypterus; species Polypterus senegalus. The sequence goes on from NC_053155.1 coordinate 39,669,875, forward strand.
ATTTTATGACAGGGCTGGAGGAAGTGCCTCAAACCAGTTTGTCTAATATTTCTCTGCTGAAGTCTCTCAGTCAACCACCTCAGGAAAGCCAGGCTGCCTAATTGCCAAGCTTTACCTTAACACATGGTCTTGGTTGCAGGTGTGAAGGTATTCTGTCCCCCCCATTGGTCTGAAGTATGGCTGTTTGGAACTGGCTTGTATTAGAAGCCTTTAAGTACAAAGTACCATGATGCCTTATTGGCTCTAGGGGTTAGACAGAAAACCTATAAATTTGCATGCTTTACCTCACTCTCTCTCTCTCTTACCAAACTGATGAAAGACCATCTCACACCATGAACTGAAAAGGACAACACAATGAAGAGCACAGCTCAACAGCCATATTGAGACAGGCATGTGGCCAGTTCTGAAGAAAGCTGACCTGAAATGATGCCTTAACTAGAGACATTTTATGGAACTAACAAGTTTGTGTGCTGCCTGAAACTACACATCAACATTTATCAGGTTGTATGGTTGCCAATATAAATTGTACTGTACTTTGCATATTGTTATTATTTATGAATATTATCATTAATACATTGTTTAAATTGTAACTTAACTCCTGCTTGTCTTTTACTACACCTAATTGCCTGAGGTGGGGAGAAGTTATATGGTACAGTACCTTATAAACAGTGGTAAGTCTGTGAGATTTGAGGCATTCTGACAAACGCTACACATTAATAAACAAAAGGGGAAAATAGAGTAATATATTACTCTACCAAGACAAAACAGTGATCCTACCTGTTATGTTCAAGCCAGGGTACCTCCTCAGTTCATGTTTAAAGTGCTTCTTTTTGTCTTCTTTGTGGTCTTTTTATTAGTATTCATTGTTTTCTATTGTTTTTATAGATAACATTATATTAGATTAGATAAAATAATCTTTATTAATCCCATGGGAAAATTTATGTTCCTTATAATTCATTATAATAATTTTAAAATTATTATTTTATAAAATATAATTATTAAATTATTACAATAAATTATAATTAAAAGCATCATTATTATTATAATTATTATAATTGGTATTATTATTCATACTCCCTATAATATAATAATATCAACCTTATTTTATTTTTTACTTATTTAGTTCATATGTATGAACATGTGTTCTGTCATATTCCTTGTATTTTGTGTGTGAATTCCAAAGATACCCATCCATCATGGCATCGGGTAGAACTGTAAGCATTGTGCTCTTTGTGATTTTTTTGGTTTTTGACTTCTTGTGTTTCTGGATTAAGAAAACTGGATTCTTTTTCAAGTTGTGTTGGAATGTTGTTTACCTAGATTGCCTTTGGCGACCTTTTATTTTTGCTTGTTAAAGCCCTTTGTCTATTTGGTCATAGTCTGTTTAAGTCTGTTTAGTACATTATACTGCTAACTACCTCTTTTAGCACACACAAGCTGTAATCTTGTCCTGTCCTCGCTATATGAAACACAATTCGCCTTTTTGTGCAATGTAGAACTGTCTGCATGCCCAGTGGCTCCAGTCTTCTGCCCGTAGGAAAACCCCAGTCCCCTTTGTACACCCATCCTATGCTTAGATTAATTAGGGCAGCTGCAGGTGGATGACATCAGTTCTTTACAATAGCAATGTGCAGACAACATCAGTTCTGTCAGTCCAGTCAGTCCAGTCCAGTCTTATATATGCTTGTTTTCCTCTTCCATATATTTTCTGAGACACCTTTTTTTTCTTTATATACTCTTCATCGTTACCTAACCTAAAACAGTAGAAGGTTGCTGCTGTATAAGCTACATGTGCATACGCCTTTCCTGGTGTTGTATTGGGTACCCAAGCAGCTGTTAGATGAGTAAAAGAGAATATTATATAAAATATACAAGTTGGTGTAACCAATGTTAAGGTAAAATTGAAACAGTAAACTAATTCATACTTGAATTTGCTCAGAATTGTATTCTGTTTTAAGCTAGGTGAGTTTGCAGTTTTGTTTTTCAATGAGAGATTTTGAAATGCCAAAACTTTGTACAGTGCAATATGTTCAAGATATCTCAACAAAAATGAAACTTGCTTTCAAGAATAATTGTGCCAGATTTCAACAAAACACACACAACCTCTTTCTCAGTTACTATAATCAGCACTATTCTTGATGCAAGGCTAATCGACTATAACTATTATTATAAATATTAAGTATTATAAGTATTATTAAGCAAATCAATATGCAGTATTTATATGGTTTCACACCTTTAAAATATAGCGCATGGTAACTTCCCAAGCGATGCAGTGTTTGGTCTGCATTTAAATACTAATGCAATGGTTTAGGAAAGATATTGTAAAACAAGAAAGAATAGTAACTTTTTCATTAAAAATTGGTTCTTTTATTCAGTTATGCTGGACAGTAAGTAAATCATTAATTTCAAAGCTAACTTAAACAAGTTGGAAGTAGCTTTGCTGCATAATTTGGGGTTTTTATAAGAAATGTAAGGTAGAAGTACTTAATAAACAAGAATAGCTACATCAGATATTTGAAAATTTCAATGTTTTAAGTGTAAGTATTTTGATTGTAATGGAAACTTGTAATTTCTCACTCTCAGTTAGAGGTCCATAGAGGCCTAGATTCCTAATAATTGTTCAAAAATATCATTATATTCTTAATCACTGACCTTGAAATAGTCTAAAACAATACTAATGTTTAAAATTTGTCATTTTTAACCCTTCTGGGCGTGGCTCTTAGAGTGCTAGAACCAGCTATAAAGAATCATATATCAAAAATATTATCATTAAGGTATGAATCCCTGGGATTGGTTGATGTGGTGTACACAACTTCAAGTCCTCCTGTTCATTGTTGCTGAAGACACCAATTGGTTTACTCTTTAAAATACGGGTATAATTTCTAACACAAAATATGGTCCAAAAAATTGAGTAAAAATGAATGTCTTTTGGGTCTAGACAGCCAAAACTTGAGGGGAACCTTATAAAACTCAATGTATTGCATAACTAAACATACAGTCAAACAGTATATCAAATGTGGTAGTTGTGTGTGAGTCAGGAGGAGCCTGACAAAAAATACTGAAATGATTTCAAAACATTCAGAAGTAATTATTATGAACACAATTGGGGAAATAGTAAACAAGTATAGGACTGTATACATAACATAATAATGATGATGTAATATAAAGGAATATTGTATTGCCATTGTGTATTTAATTTGTCAAGTAGAACAGTCCCAAAAGTAATGAGAGCAAACATTGGAGAAACTGCATAGGTAAAGATAAGCAGTCATTGCAAGATGAACCAAAACCAAAAGTGTTGTTTCTAAATACCTGACTGTTGCTAAATGTCTGCCTGGAGTTTTTGTTTTCTTCTCCTCCATTGGAATCTTGCCATAGTTCTGCAATTATGTAATTGAAAGATATTGTTGGGATTAATTTTTATGAATCATTTTAAACCGCTTTGTTTTCCAATATGTTAAGAAAAAATCGGTGCCTTTATATCTATTAATTATATAATTAGTAAATTGTAAAGTTTGTCTTGTCAACACATTCTATGCCCGATCTCTGATTGAGGACTGTACAAAAATAATGAAATAAAAAGTACAGCCTCAAAAATTACCAGAATTTAAGCAACACCTTAACAACCCAGTGTTAACAAAAACTGTACCTCAGCAGCTTGACAAAGCAGGAATTTCTGGTAGAACTGGCATTTGAAAACTGCTTGCATCCAAGGTCAATGCACAAAGAAGAATAACCTGGTGTAAGCAAAACAAAACCTGGAAGTTTGAGAAATAAAAAAGCAATATGGACATTCTCCACTCCATTTCATTTATTCACTGAGATTTGTGTTTGAATAAAGCTTAAGGATGCCTTAAACTCACAAAGTTTTGTGCCAACTACTAAAAACATTGGTATGAGCAGCCATCTAGTAGGGATCCTTCGGTGTGATGATTGCTGTGGATGCCTGTTTAATGCTAGAATCCCTGAAGCCTACGAAAAAAACTTAAATTCCTTCGCACCTCTCCATTAGCGTCTTTTGTTTTGTAAATGTGTCGATCAGCACAAGCAGCAGGCAGCCTGCTATCCCATCTCCCCCAGCGCAAAAAGTTTCTCCCAGCTCAACTCTGTTTATCTCTGTGTAAGGAGCCTTAGGTTGTATAAATATATTGTTACTTGGAACACATGCATTTCATGTGTGTCTTGTGTCTACAATGACCTATGTAAATGTAGGATGACAGGAAATGCAAGAAATACAAGAAATGTTGAACACATACTTAAACCAAACTTTTTTCATGTTACAGTACATTTCTTGCTTTTCCTGTTATCCTACATTTACATAGGTTGTTGTAGATACGGAACACAAATGAAATGCATGTGTTCCAAATAATGATATATTATTTACCCAATACAATTCAAGGCACCTCCCACCCAGATAAACAAGACTTGAACTGGGAGAACTTCAGCTGCGTCGGTGGGGGGATGGGACAGCAGGCTGTTTGCTGCTTGTGCTGATGGCACATTTACAAAACAAAAGACGCAAATGGAGAGGTGTGAAGGAATTTAAGGTGGCCCGGGATTATGAGTTTTTTTATAGGCTTCAGGGATTCTAGTGTTAATGGCTAAATAATATAAGGCCATTTTAAAGGAGCAGGTACACCCTATTGCTCCCTTATAACATTCCCCTATTCCAGTATTATGATTCACTTTCCCTTCATCCTACAAAGATATGAAGATATTTCTTTGATGAATGGTGCAGTATTCCCACTACACAGTTCAGGATTTACAGTATATGGCATTCAAAAAAAGCTGATCAACCTTAATGAGCTCTTTTTTTCAACCTATAACATTTTATTCACATTGTTTTGTATCATAACTTAATTGCAATCTTTTTTAAGTAACTTATTAATCAATGCTGAGGGCTGTAGAAGATTTTGAAATAAAGTAGGAGAAAGAGCAAATTGTTGCTCTTTTCAGTAGGCTCAATGCATTGTGTACTAATTGCCAGAGAGCTTAAATTGTCTTTTTCACTTATTCTGCTGTGGCACAAGGGTAGAACTTTCCATTTGCATAGTTAATTTTGATTTACTTTAGAATATTTACATCATTATAACACTGTCTGCTATATCAATTAATCTTTTGCCTCGTACTCGTAATTGAAAAAATGCCTTTGGATTTTGTTCAATATTGGGTAGAATGGTGGCAAGCCAGCTTTAAATCAAGATTACCTAATTTGTTAACCTGTTTTAAAAATTACATTCGGTTCAGTTTATCTTTGTATTGCGCTCTTCACTGAATTCAGTTTACACATATAATGCAAATGACATAATTTACATACTTAAAATACAAATTAGTTTAGACACACAGTACAAGAGGACAAATTCAATTTGGTTAACTTAATCATGGCAAGATAAGTCCATTAACATTATACTGTAATTGTGAAATGACCTGTTAATAAGAGGGGAGAGGAAAACAAAAAATTCAGTCAATACCATTCCTGGAAAAATAAACTTCTGGAGATATGCAGGCGGTTACATACAATGTCAGACATAGTTGCCTATCTGGTGCCCTAGGCCAAAAGGCCACACACCTAATCCTTAGCATTCTAAAATATTATATATAGAAAGTTTGCACCAGACAGTTTAATACGAATTCTAAGGCTCACAGGATTTCAGATTTCGTTCCCATGGGCAAAAGTAGCAGCTTGGTAAAATACCAATGGTACCAAGTCCCATAGCAAAATATCGAGAAGTGAAACAAAACAGAGTAGCAGTGTTAATATTTGTGTGTTAATGACAAAAAGAGATGATACAAACAGTTAAATAACAACTCTACCCATTGTTTACTAGACTAAACTTGAAAGTATACTCTATTTATATAGGTCAATGTTGTGTGTAGCAGATCGCTCTTTTATGCTGTAAAAGACATTGTGTGATGGTTTTTTGAGTACATTGTACTTTGTAATTAAGAATACACTAGACTAAAACAAAACATCTCACCACATGGATTCGAGCACTGTTATGATTCCTTTCCCAAATAAAGCACAAAAACAGGGTTAGGCCTCAGAAAATGAACACAAAGGGCCAGACCTACCCTTATTTCAGGTCTGGGCCCACTAGGTTGGCCTCACCCCAGACAACCCTAGCCCCCAAATTAAAAGGCTGGCTTTACACCTGCATATGCCTAAAAATAGGACATAGGATTTTAAATAACAAAAGTTCAAAATGTCCAGGAAAACCATAAACATCTACGCCTAGGATAGACAAAAAGAAAGTTCCTTTAGTTTTAAATACACTTAAATCTCATTTTCCGCAAATTCTTGAGGATTTGCTTACCTGATTTTATAAAAGTGTAACCTGTTTCATGACACCTGTGGTTTAATAGTGCCTATTTGTCAATAAGGTCCCTGCTGCAGGTCATGGGATATGGCAAGAATGGACATCAGGCCTGTCATGCATGAGTGACTGCATTTTTGCAATTAAGCAATAAAAGGTCAGTGATGCCCTTAGATGTCTGGGACTGCACATGCATTACAATGAAAACGAATGGATCAATGTGTGTCTACCCAGAGCTGAGAGGTGTGGGTAAGCTGTTGAATACCATTTGTGATGGGGACCAAAGTTTGCAATTGTTTTCCACAAATAAGAAAATGCCCTTTGTACACCCTCCCTGTTGCTACTATTGATAGGATAGTTAGAGGTCCTCAGATCAGCCAAACTGCAGTCGATTGCTACCTCTGGTAGGTCCCTTATAAGATGATTGAAATTGACTATAGAAGAAGTATAGTTGTAACAAGTATTTCATAGGTGAGCATGTAGAAGAACAAGACACTAGCTGAAATGCCTTTTTTTCTTTCATGCTCATGACACAGCAACGAGAGTGATGTGATATAGCGTTTAAAATTGTGAGGTTTCTGAATTCTTTTGGGACCCCCTAATGGGACGAAGCACCTGTCACCAATGGGTGATGTAAGGTACAGTATAAATGTAGGGAACAGTATCACTTGGCCACTAACCTGGCCCCAACCTTCCTGTTTTGCTGTGTCTGTGTATAGTAGAGTGTTAGATCCCGCTACAATAAATAATAAGTTGAGTAAAGGTGGTTTTGCTAAAGTACTGAGACTCAGCATCCTTTATGGGGTGCAAGACAACAACTAACATGTCACAATATGCTTATTCATAGGGAGTCCTCACATGAAACTTTGAGAGACACAGGTACAGTGTAACAGTAGTCAGAGCTCTGCTAAAAACTTTGCCTGTACTCTATGTTGAAGTTGAAAGAGCACTGCCCTTGTAGGGAGAATGTGCAACTGACAGCGTTCAGTATGGTAATTGAACCCACAATGCTTGAACTGTAAAACTGCATGCTGTAATGCTTCCAAGTTATACTAAAAGTCCTTTATCAAACACTTTGTTCTCAATAGAGTTAAAACCGTGATCAGAATGTTTCTCAAGCTTTGTTCATTATGATGCGTAAAGACGAGCTGTCACAGGAGTAATTTTTTTTCCTGTCTTTTATGCACAGCTATGACATGTAATATGAACAACCAATCATAGAGAAGTATATGTCATTAGAGTGGGCTGAAACTCAGCTATCCAATGGTAATGGCCCTTTCACTGCAGGTGGTTTGACGTAGATGAGATCTTTGATAAAAGCAGATTTATTGAGTTTTGACATACTGCACGCCTCAGGGTATACGTGTACAAATCATATACTTTAATAATAAAACAGAGCAGGCGACATAGAAAAGTATGATTTATTTGAAAGAAGGCACCCTTGGGTATATAAAAATACTGTTGTTGCTTTTGAGTGACATGTGGATTTACTACAGAGTAGATAGATAGATAGATACTTTATTAATCCCAAGGGGAAATTCACATAATCCAGCAGCAGTATACTGATAAAAACAATATTAAATTAAAGACAAATAAAAATGCATGTAAAAACAGAGAATAACTTTGAATAATGTTAGCGTTTACCCCGGGTGGTGGAATTGAAGAGTTGCATAATGTGGGGAGGAACAATCTCCTCAGTTTGTCAGTGGAGCAGGACAGTGACAGCAGTCTGTCACTGAAGCTACTCCTCTGCCTGGAGATGACACTGTTCAGTGGATGCAGTGGATTCTCCATGATTGACAGGAGCCTTATCAGCGCCTGTCGCTCTGCCACAGATGTCAAACTGTCCAGCTTCATTCCTACAATAGAGCCTGCCTTCCTAACAAGTTTGTCGAGGCGTGAGGCGTCCTTCATCTTTATGCTGCCTCCCCAGCACACCACCGCATAGAAAAGGGCACTCACCACAACCGTCTGGTAGAACATCTGCAGCATCTTATTGCAGATGTTGAAGGACGCCAACCTTCTAAGGAAGTATAGTCGGCTCTGACCTTTTTTACACAGAGCATCAGTATTGGCAGTCCAGTCCAATATGTCATCCAGCTGCACTCCCAAGTATTTATAGGTCTGTACCCTCTGCACACATTCTCCTCTGATGATCACAGGGTCCATGAGGGGCCTGGGCCTCCTAAAATCCACTACCAGTTCCGTGGTCGTGCTGGTGTTCAGGTGTTAGTGGTTTGAGTCACACCATTTAACAAAGTCTTTGATTAGCTTCCTATACTCCTCCTCCTGCCCACTCCTGATGCAGCCCACAATAGCAGTGTCATTAGCAAACTTTTGCACGTGGCAGGACACCGAGTCATATTGGAAGTCTGATGTATATAGGCTGAATAGGACTGGAGAAAGTACAGTCCCATGCGGTGCTCCTGTGTTGCTGACCACAATGTCAGACCTGCAGTTCCCGAGACGCACATACTGAGGTCTGTCTGTAAGATAGTTCACGATCCATGCCACCAGTAGTGAATCTACTCCCATCTCTGTCAGCTTGTCCCTAAGGAGCAGAGGGTGGATGGTGTTGAAGGCGCTAGAGACGTCCAGAAACATAATTCTAACATCACCACTGCCTCTGTCCAAGTGGGAGAGGGATCGGTGTAGCATATAGATGATGGCATGCTCCGCTCCCATCTTCTCCTGGTATGCGAACTGCAGAGGGCCAAGGGAGTGGTGGACCTGTGGCCTCAGGTGGTGAAGCAGCAGCCCATCCATGGTCTTCATCACATGTGACGTCAGAGCAACAGGCCGGAAGTCATTCAGCTCACTAGGATGTGAAACCTATGGGACTGGGGTGACACAAGATGTTTTTCAAAGCCCCGGGATTGTCCCCTGTTCCAGGCTCAGGTTGAAGATGCGCTGTAGAGGACTCCCCAGTTCCAGTGCACAGGTCTTCAGCACTTGTGGCGATACTCCATCTGGACCTGCTGCTTTGCTGGCAAGAAGTCTCCTCAGCTCTCTGCTCACCTGCGCTGCTGTAATTGTAATTGTGGGTGGGGATGTCTCTGCTATGTTGGTATCAGCAGAAGGATGGTTGGAGGATGCAGTACTCCAAGTTGAGAGTGGGTTAGGGTAGTCAAACCTATTCATGAAGTTGTTCATTTGGATTGCTCTCTCCACGTCTCTCTCGATGGTGGCAACCCACTTCAAGCTGCAGTTAGTGATGGTCTTCATCCCATCCCACACTTCCTGTACTGCTCCTGAGCTGGACTCGGAGTTCCTTCTGCACGCGCTTGAGCTCATGCTGATCACTGCCTTTAAAAGCTCTTTTCTTCTGTTTCAAAAGGCTCTTGTTGTTATTTCTAATCCATGGCTTGTTGCTAGCATAGCAGCATATTGTTCTTACGGGAACTACAATGACCATACAGAAGTTGATGTAATCAGTTGTGCAGTCAACAGCCTCTTCAATATTCTCACTATGTGACCCCTGCAGAATATCCCAGTCAGTGTTTCCAAACAACTTTGAAATATGGTGGTGTCCTGCCAGTGGAACACCTCGTGCATAAGTGGCTACTAATGTATTATACATTAGTAGAAAAATGTCAGGACCTACAGAGAATACAGTTTGTTGTGTTTTTGTGAAACGTGGCTAACAACTAGCATCCCACATGCTAACGTGGAGCTACCCGGGTTTAGCACAGTTAGAGCGGACAGAGACGCAAATGCCTGCGGGAAGCGGAAAGGAGGAGGACTCGCTCTGTATGTGAATACAAGGTGGTGCAACCCTGGATACGTAAACGTCAAAATCTCCACTTGCTGCCTTTACATTGAACTGTTGGCCGTAAGTCTGTGTCCCTATTACTTGCCCAGAGAGTTTGGACACGTCATTTTTGTTATTGTTTACATCCCTCCTCGGGCGGACGTGGAGATAGTGGGTGACATCATCCATTCCGCTTTTGCTAAACTACAAACGCAGCAACCCGAGGCGATTGTGCTAATCGCTGGAGACTTTAACCATGTGACGCTGGACAAAACGTTACCTGCCTTCTCCCAGTATGTGGATTGTAACACCTGGGGAAATAGGACTATTGAGCTACTGTATGCAAACATTAAAGATGCATACAGCACCATTCCGCTGCCTGCGCTTGGGAAAGCAGACCATAACCTGGTTCTGCTTCAGCCTCACTACAAACCAAGAGTAAGGGAGTTACATACAACCACACGCTCATTCAGGAAGTGGTCCCCTGAGGCACAGCAGGCTCTGAGAAACTGCTTTGGAACTACGGACTGAGATATCCTGCAGGGATCATACAGTGAGAACATTGAGGAGGTTGTTGACTGCACTACATCAACTTCTGTATGGACATTGTAGTTCCAGTAAGAACAGTACGCTGCTATTCTAACAGCAAGCCATGGATTACAATTGACATCAAGGGCCTTTTGAACCAGAAAAAAAGGCTTTTAAAGGCGGTAATCAGCATGAGCTCAAGCGCATGCAGAAGGAACTTCAAGTCCAGCTCAGGGTGGCAAAGGAGCAGTACAGGAGAAAGCTGGAGCAGAAGTTGCAGCACTGGCTGCAGCTTGAAGCAGGTTGCCACCATCGAGAGAGACATGGAGAGAGCAACCCTGATGAACAACTTCTTTAACAGGTTTCACCACCCTAAGCCACTCTCACCTTGGAGTACAGCATCCTCCACCCATACTTCTGCTGATACCAGCATAGGAGAGTTTCCCCCCACCCACAATTACAGCAGCCCAGGTAAGCAGAGAGCTGAGAAGACTTCGTTCTAGCAAAGCAGTGTGTCCAGATGGAGTATCGCCACGACTGCTGAAGAAGGCTTGTGCGCTGGAGCTGGGGAGTCCTCTACAGCTTATCTTCAACCTGAGCCTGGAACAGAGTCCTGAGGCTTTGGAAAACATCGTGTATCACCCCTGTCCCAAAGATATCACCTCCTGGTGAGCTGAATGACTTCAGGGCTGTCGCCCTGAACAGCACATGTGATGAAGGCTGCTGCTTCACCACCTGAGGCCACAGGTCCACCACTCCCTTGGCCCTCTGCAGTTCGCATACCAGGAGATGGTGGGAGCGGAGCATGCCATCATCTATATGCTACACCGATCCCTCTCCCACTTGGACAGAGGCAGTGGTGCTGTAAGAATTATGTTTCTGGACTTCTCTAGTGGCTTCAACGCCATCCAACCTTTGCTCCTCAGGGACAAGCTGACAGAGTTAGGAGTAGATTCATGCCTGGTGGCATGGATCGTGAACTATCTTACAGACAGGCCTCAGTATGTGCGTCTCAGGAACTGCAGGTGTGACATTGTGGTCAGCAGCACAGGAGCACCACAGGGGACTGTACTTTCTCTGGTCCTGTAGAAAGAATCTTTCCTTGACTTGGTATTCTTAAACAGTTAACACAGGATTCTAAAGATATAGAATTGTTAGCTGTCAGTGATCATAAGTTTGAATCAGCAAAAGCTAAAAATATTATAATTTTGTAAAAGCACATTTGATGCCGATATAAAAAACCCTTAAGGCGATAAGCAAGATAAAATTCAATATGAGCGATGCAGTGCATTCAAATTAACACTTCATAAAATGTCAGAGACATTTTAAAGAAGTTACATAATGTACAGACAGTGACAATAGATAAGCAAGGACATAAAAAGAAGACTAAAGAAAAGGCAGATCTTTAACATCTCTAAAATTGACAACAGTGTGAATTGTAATTCCTGGAAACAAGAGAGCAACACTTTAAAGGGGAATTAAAATTGCCGAAAGGCAGCTGAAGAAGAATGCTACATTGTCCTGAGGCATCGTTAGTCACTGGCTCATTCCAACATGGTATGCTAAGGGGTGCTAAATTAATAGTAACACTTATTTCACCTACAGCCATCACACTTGTATAATTTCTACTCACGCCAGCCAGTTATTACACAAAAGCTAACAGTGGAAAAAGTTTTTAGAAATGTTTACAACTGTGTATATTAGCTGTACATTTGCATTTCTGTTTTTTCTATTTTGCACTTTGTCTATGTGTACTTTATATTTTATGCTGCTGAAGCCAGCCTCATAGTGTGCCATTTGTGAGGAACAAGATAGAAATAATGCACTCATTTGAACTGAATGTGTTGACGGCTTGCATTTTTGGAAATCGGAGTGATATTTTTAAAAAGAGTATATCAAATTAAGTGTGGTGCAAAAGGTAGGTATGTTACAGGCCACCTGCAGATACAAGTGTCCAGCTAGTAGTTCAGGGCTGACTGGTGTGAAATAATAAGTTAAAGGTAACTTATTATTATTATTATTATTATTAACTAAGCATTTTAGTTTGCAGTGTGTACATTGAAATATATACAGTAAGAACTGGTTTAGAAAAACTACTCAGATAATCAAGTAAATAAAGAATGTACTGGAAGTAGTGTTGATGTAATACACAAAATGTACTGAAAGATGACTAAGAATGTAGCTGCATTTTCCCAAAATTACCAGTTCAGTAGCTCCAGTATGTAAAATGGGATTCATCAAAGCTTGATGCATCGAAATGATTCCACAGACAAAATATCATCATTTTTAAAAGCTTTAGTAAAAATTCAAAGTACAATGGTTCACGCAAAATGGAGAAAAATGAAATAGCAAAAAAAGGAAACTACTTGTTTAAGAACAGTTCTTTTTAAAGCTTAAAATTCCTGTTTCATTTCTTTAAGTTTCCTTATACAGTTAAACCATTTCTAAATGGTCAAAAAACTGTATGCCTATCCCATTTTCATATTGTAAGTGGATCTTTCAGGCCCTGCTAGCACTGGAAACGCTAACTCAGTTAACACACTGTATCTCAGTTATAGCAAGAAAGTTCTATCTTATATTAACTTAAAAGGCTATACTATTTGTTATGTATTGTATTAAACTACATGTTTCGCAATGCCGATAGTAACCAGTAGGTGGCACCAAGCAAGATATAGTATATGTGGTGCACCCTAGAGTTGTTGTTGTTGAATGCAATAAAGAAATGAGTGTTTGGATACTCCGCACCATTACAGAAAATGTTTGTGTGTATTTATGAAATGAAGTATCACGCAACATAACATAAATTGGCGACGAGTTGTGTCAACGAGAAGAACCGACCGCGCTGTGTAGTGGCTAGCTAGTGAGCTGGTTTAGACTGTTTAAAGGAGCCTCTTTTCCGCCTCTGAGTCTAACGTGGAGTGCAAGGTGCTGACGACATGGCTGGAGTAATCGGACGGATGGATCCCTTCGAGGACGCTGGTGAGCATAGGACGACGTATATTGAACGTTTTGAACATTACATACTGGCTAATGACATTACGGCCGTGAAGAAATTGCCTGTGTTGTTTAGTGTAATGGGACCTAAAACGTACGGACTGCTACGCAGTTTGGTAGCGCCAACGAAGCCAGGGGAGATGGAATATCACCGTGTTGTGGAGGTTTTACAAGCCCATTTCGCCCCGAAACCACTCGTGATAGCGGAGAGATACCGGTTCCACAAGCGTAATCAGGGGAAGGGGAAACGATAGCACAGTACGTAGCGGTGCTGAAAAGTCTTTCGGAACATTGCGAGTTTGGTGCATATTTGGAAGACGCACTACGAGACAGGTTTGTGTGTGGACTAAAGTGTGAAACTGTTCAGAAGCGCCTGTTGACTGAGAAAGATCTCACGTTTCAGAAAGCAGTTGATTACGCAGTTTCTGCGGAGACGGCAGCGCGACGTGCAGCAGTTAAGTGCTTCCCTTAAAGTGGATGCGGTGCTTTCAAAAAACTGTGACAAATGCCGCCGTTGCGGAAAATGAATCATACTGATGATGACTGCTGGTATAAAGACCGTGACTGCCACCAGTGTGGAAAAAAAGGCCACACTAAGAACATGTGTAGGAACAAAACCAAAAGCTATCAGGACAGAGAAAAGAAATGGAAAGAGGGAAATCTTACTCAGAAGGATTATGCAGTTAAGCGAAGGGTGCAAAATAAGAAGAGAATTCATCATGTCGAGGCAGGGAAAGATGAAAGTGAGAATGAAGAAAATAAATCTGATACTGACAATGAGTTAGGACTGTATTCTTTGTCTCAACAAGGCAAATATTCACGAATTTCCGTGCTGCCTATAGTAAACGGGAAGAAAATGGAAATGGAATTGGATACAGGGGCTGCAGTGTCTTTAATTCCCTGGGAGCAATATAGAAGCACACTGAGCCAAGTGGCTCTGCAACCCACGGATGTCATGCTAAAGACATACACTGGGAGCCGCTGGCACCTGAAGGGGTTATCAAAGTGCAAGTCAAATTAAATAATCAGTGTGCTAAGTTGCCTTTGTATGTAGTGAAAGTAGATGCACCCCCACTGTTTGGTAGAGAATGGCTGAGAGTTATTAAACTGAACTGGAAAGACTTAAAAATGGTGCATGCCATGGAGCAAAGAGAAAAGAAAACTTGGAGTCTGTGTTAAAGAGACATTCAGCTGTTTTCTCTAAAAGCTAGGCACAATGAAAGGAATTAAAGCCAGACTGACTCTCAGACCTAACAGTGCACCCAGATTCTGTCCACCACGGAACGTCCCTTATGCTCTTCGACCTCGAGTGGAGGCCGAGCTAAAACGCCTGACTGAGCTTGGAGTGATCTCACCAGTGGAGCACAGTGACTGGGCCACACCTGTGGTGCCTGTAAGTAAAAAGGATGGCACAATTAGACTTTGTGGGGATTTCAAGGTCACACTCAACCCAGCTCATTGTGTGAATAAGTACCCAATTCCACGCATTGAGGATCTTTTTGCCTCTCTAGCAGGTGGTCAACACTTTAGTAAGTTAGACTTATCAAATGCCTATCTACAGATGGAAGTGGAAGAGAAGTCTAGGGAGCTGCTGACTATCTCAACGCAAAAGGACTATTCTGTTTTAATCGCTTACCTTTTGGTGTAGCATCATCACCCGCTTTATTTCAGAAGGCTATGGACCAAGTGCTCCTTGGACTGCCATATACTCACTGTTACCTGGACGATATCCTTGTGAGTGGCCCTGATGGGCAGACCCACCTCAAAACTCTGGATACAGTTTTGAGTAGGCTAGAGGAGTATGGCCTGCATCTCAAACAAGAGAAGTGCTTGTTCTTCCAGGAGTCTGTGGAATACTTGGGTCACATAATTGATGCAGCAGGACTTCACAAATCACCAGAAAAGGTGAGTGCCATTGTGGAGGCCCCAGCACCACAAGAGGTTAGTCAATTACGTTCTTTTCTGGGAATGTTAAACTACTACGGACGTTTCATCCCTGACCTGTCCACTATCTTGAAACCACTGAATGAACTGCTAAATAAGGAGAAGCCATGGCAATGGACATCAGCCTGTGAGTCTGCATTCCAGGATGCTAAATTACTCCTAGTATCACAGGAGGTATTGACCCATTACCATCCAGAACTGCCCCTTCGACTTGCGTGCGATGCTTCACCTTATGGGGTTGGAGCTGTGCTCTCACACGTCATGCCTGATGGCAAAGAAAAACCGATAGCCTATGCATCACGAACTCTTAGTAAGGCAGAACAAAATTATGCTCAGATCAGAGGGAGGCGCTCGCGATAGTCTTTGGAGTACGCAAGTTCCACCAGTACCTCTACGGTAACAAGTTCACGCTGCTCACAGACCATCGCCCATTAACCTCCATCTTGAGCCCATCGAAAAGTCGCCGTCAATGGCTGCCGCCCGAATGCAGCGTTGGGCACTCCTCCTGTCTGCGCATGATTACACCATTCAATATCGGAAAGGTGCCTTACATGCAAATGCTGACGGTCTTTCACGCTTACCACTCCCCCATGCTCACAAAGAGAAACTAAGCGCAGTAGATGTATTTTACACGTCTCAGTTGGACACCCTACCAGTTAGTAACACCGAGATCAAACGGCACACCATGTCTGACCCCATTTTATCTCGTGTTGTGGAAATGGTCACCACTGGGCATTTTCCAGCTGCAAAGGATGCAGATGAAGAACTGGCACCCTACTTACTGCGTCGGCATGATCTTACAATACAACTGGGATGCCTCATGTGGGGTGTGAGAGTGATTGTTCCACCAAAACTGAGCCCCCGGGTTCTGAAAGAGCTCCATATAGCACATCCAGGTATAGTGCGAATGAAAAGCTTGGCACGTAGTTACGTATGGTGGCCTGGCATCGACTCTTAAATTGAGCTCCAAGCTAAATCCTGCCACTCTTGTCAGAGTATGCAAAAAGAGCCTGGGCTAGCACCTTTACACCCTTGGATGTGGCCCTCTAGTCCCTGGGAAAGGATACATGTGGACTTTGCGGGTCCATTTGAAGGAAATATGTACCTGGTCGTGATAGATGCACATTCCAAGTGGCCTGAGGTGCATATTATGGACAACACCACCGCCGGTAAGACCATTCAAGTGCTCAGAAGCCTTTTTAGTCGATATGGCATTCCACACATCCTTGTGAGTGATAATGGACCTCAGTTCTGTTCTGAAGATATTAATACATTCTTGAAGTCCAACGGAGTAAGACACATCCGCTCAGCTCCATACCATCCTGCCACCAATGGCTTGGCCGAGCGTTTCGTGCAGACATTCAAACATTCCTTAAAATCTTCTAGAGGCACAGCACTTGTGCAACAACGCCTGGATACATTTCTGTTAACATACCGCAATACCCCTCATGCAACAACAAAGGAGACACCAGCTATGTTGTTCCTTGGACGCAAGCTGCGATCACGGCTGGACTTCCTGAAACCCAGTGTTGCTGGTGTAGTGCACAGGTCACAAGATGCTCAACAAGAGCACCGCCAACCACGCTCCAAGGACAGACAGTTTGATGTAGGAGAGCCTGTCCTCGTGCGTGACTATAGGAAGGGTGAGGAGAGGTGGACTCAAGGTGTTGTTGTGGAGAAGACTGGACCAGTGTCTTACAAGATAAATGTGGGAGGTATGGAAACGCCATGTGGACCAGATGCTGACACGTCCTGATCCAGAGCTTCAGCAGGCTGCAGTGAACCCTCCTGTGGACCCCTTCGTGTTACTACCCCAGAGTGATAGTAGTACCACACATCACCCTAGTACATCTAATCAGGACAAGAATGATCAAGTTCCAGAGATAGATATACCACTGGGAAAACCCAAGTCCACTGATTCACGACACACGGAGCATACTCTGGTAACAGAGACTGTCAGACGGTATCCAGTGAGGATCACTAAACCACCACTACGCTACCGTGCTGAGTGAACACTCACTGAGATGGAGAATATACAAGTGTGTGACTGTTCAAGTTCAGAGGCATATTCCTTTTCAGAGTTCTGAGATATATATTTGTTACTAAAAAAAAAAAAAATTATTTGTGTTATTGACAATCAATCTTAACAGGGAGGAGATATGTTATGTATTGTATTAAACTACATGTTTCGCAATGCCGATAGTAACCAGTAGGTGGCACCAAGCAAGATATAGTATATGTGGTGCACCCTAGAGTTGTTGTTGTTGAATGCAATAAAGTAATGAGTGTTTGGATACTCCGCACCATTACAGACAAAGTTTGTGTGTATTTATGAAATTAAGTATCACGCAACATAACACTATTGTCTATGACAATGAAAGAAAATTCTATTCTGTTCAAAATAAGGAAACACTAATATGAGTTTAACTTAAAGCATTAACTTTCTAAGATTGGCTCTTATAAAGAAATCAGCAGATGTCCTGTAAAGAAGCAGAATGGGCAGTTGTTACATGCCCAGAAATTTCAAGGGTGGTGGCTCAGCTCAAAGGTATACGAAGAACCAGAAGAGTAATAAAATAAAGTTTTAAATTTGGGCGTTAGCTGATGATCAAACCAGAGTAAATGTTTGCATTGATTGACACTGTTACGTAAATTCAGTTGCTTGTAAAACAGACCTATGCCGTTCATATTTTGAGCATTCTGACCTTGCTGTAATGGACTTCTTGTGAGGAATGCTCCCTCTCCATGAAGTGATATTAAAGACACACAGAACAATTATTCTCCTGGCTGGTTTTAATTAGTAAAAGATGGTTCTAATTTTAAGACTAGAATTCTTGCTTTAATATATCTCCAAATTGATATTCTTCCAGTCCGGGAACAAAGCTAGCAGTGAAAGGCAATATAAAGTTGGCAGATGTAAAGAAAGATGGTAGATTTCATTATAAACAGCTGTAACATTTAAGTTTCCCCACTCTTGACAAGTTGTGCTACAAAACAACCATGGCTGAATTCAAGGAAATAGCTATACACACCTTAAATAACACTTAATGAAGTCAAATGTACTTACCATTTAAATTTGTATATACAGGAATATCTAAACAAAAGAATACAAATGAATAAACTAAAGAGTAAACAAGTCTGTTATATACAACACTTTCACAAAGCAAGAAGTAAGTCCTGTAATACCTAGGACTTTATGAAGTAAGATTGATCTCACCCAACCATTTTTTCTTCAAAATAATGCCTTTCCTTGTTATAAAGTCTGAGAACATCTAGTGAATATAATCCATTAGATGAATTATGCTTCTTCATTCCAGTCAAAATCCATAACCACATTAAAATCCTTAGTCCAAAAGTTATTTCTGAATGTAACACCTTACAGGCCTGTTCACAAAGATAGATCACCAAAATGTAAATCAAAAAGGAGCATGCATGTATTTTATGCACAAAAAAAGGTGTAAGAAAGGCGCTATATAACGCCCGACCCAACACAGATTGGACACGGGAGGCACAGGTAAAATAAACAAAACTATTTATTTATTTTTTCAGTTGGAGGGCACGTCTTCCCCATAATCCCTCCAGCCACAACACACTCACAAACACAGTACCACAAGCACTTAGCACTTTCTTCCTCTTGGCACCACCACACCTCCTCAGCAAGCTTTGTCCTCCTCCAACCCGACTCTGGCCGCTGAGTGGTGGTCGCTGACTCCCTTTTATCAGGCATCCAGAAGTGCACCAGGTGGTTGATTGCTGACATCCAGCTGCACTTCCGGGTAAGGCGAAACCAGTGCCCAAAAGGGGCCAGCCTCTCCTGTTGCAGCACCCCTGGCAGTGCCTGCGGAACCCCACAGAGCTTCCCCGAACTCCAACCCCCATGAAGCTCTGGGGGAGTCCGAGGCACCACTGCAACCCAGGGAGGCTGCCATCTAGCGTCCAGGAGAGATACTGGACTTCCCACACTTGTCCCCCTGGCAGATGTAGTGAAGGGGCGTCCCGGTCAGGCATGGGCCCCGGCCATCTGTCACAAAGGATAATTAAAAAACCAAGAATTGTCTCTTACACCTACACTTAACACAAAGTCCTGGCTAGACAAAAAAAGAACAACTCTGAAACAGCACAAAAACAACATAAATACTTCACTGAAAAGAAAAATCTGGAGTCTTTCTATTTAACTACAAACTGCTGTGCCATTCTTTACAACTCGTTTTGGAAATTTCTGAGAAAACCAACCCTCCCTTCACTCTGACAGTCTCAGCATTAATAAAGCTAGATCCATTTCCCAGCCAGCCTACTCCCACAGACGTAGCAAATGGGATCTGCACAACTCAACGGTACACAATACTGGGACCGCTGTGTGAAAGAAATACAAATACAAAACAAATGCCTTCTAAGAGTAAATTATATAAATACACCAAAATGATCAAATTATACTAAATGAATGAAAACACCCATAAACAATAACAACACTTTCCCCATGCCTGTCTTCCATGGTCTCCGCCCGATCACACATGCACTTGGAGCTGCATTTTAATTACAGCTGTCTGCACACACGCGAGACCCATGCCTGAAGAACGCAGAAGACAGAAACCTTTGAACACAGCCTGGCAGTAAGCTCCAAGTTTACTTCTGATAGCCACACTGTGAAAAAGATACTAAGTTAGACACCAAAGCTGTTGGCGCTGCTCCTAGTACTGTACATATTAAATTCTCTCCTCCCATATTGCCTATAGCTCTAGTGCAGGGGTGTCCAAACTACAGCCCGTGGTCCATTTTTAATTGGCCTGCAGCAAATTCTAAAAATATAATGAAATATGGCCAACACATGAAACTCGTTCTTAACTGTATTGTACTTCTTAGGTTTAACACAAGGCAGAGCTACTGTCTTGATCAAGGCAGCATCTTCACAAACAAGCACAACCAAAGGACAATTTTGCTATGAGTGACCAAAAATGGTAGAACCAAAGAAACGCAAAATAGCAAGTGAGTGCAGAAAATTTCAGACACGGTGGGAAAATGAATATTTCTTCCTAGAAGTCAAAGGCAAGTATGTCTATTCGATTTGCAATACAACTATTGCAGTGATGAAAGAGTATAATGTGTGTCGACACTACGAAACCAAACATCCAACCTACACATCCTACACTGGTGCTGAGTGAGAACAGAAAGTTAAGCAAATGGCAGCTAGTCTGCTAGCTCAACAAGTCTTTTTTCCATACTAACAAAACACAAGAAAATGTCATCATTAGCCAGTTACCAGGTAGCTCAACTCACTGCCCGACACAAGAAACCTTTCTCAGATGGTGACTTCATAAAACAGTGCTTCACTAAAGTCGCTGAAATAATGTGCCTGAAGAAAATGTAGGAATTCAACAATGTTCGCTTGTCCAGAAACGCAGTTGTGTGGCAAATTGAAGATTTGTCAGCTAACTTAAAACATCAAGCATCAGATAAAGCTTGTACTTTTGATTTTTACTCGATTGCATGGGATGAGTACACTTTATAATACAATAAATGAAAACCCATTAATGGAGAGCTGTGATGCTGTTTTTTCTTTAAGCATATTCAATTATGAAGCATAATTTACCTGTAGTTGATTGATTTTGCTAGGTTAATACACAGGAGGTAAGGGACTATACCTCACCTCTAGTGGGTGGCCCAGCCCTTTGTATATTTCTCTGTATGAGGCCCCCAGTGAAAAAAGTTTGGACAACCCTGCTCTACTGGCATGGCGAGGCCACCAGCATTACAAGAACAATGCTCTCAAACTGAGGTTATTGGAAAGTGTGTGTAGAAAATGTAGAGAACTGTAAATAGTGGTGCCAAAGTCTTAAGTGTATGAGAAAGTTAACAAAGAAAGGACTAAAGAAAATATGGAAACCCAAGTGTGATAGAAAAAGAATGAATAAAGGAATATCAAAAATAGATCTTATAAGCTGGAATTTTGCAAGCCCTGTGTCACTGAAATGTCCTCAAGTGGTGCCCTAACCCTAATGTGTAGGGCTTAAGTATAGAATAAGGGAGTAGAACTGTGCCAGACAGGGCATGTTTCAAGAAACTTTTCCGCCCTGTGCCAGATACCGAGAATATGTGTGAGAGGTTTGGGCCCAGATTTAGATGAGCACATCTTAATTTGTAAAGCTGTGAAGAAGAGATAGAAAAGAGGGATATTGGAGCAAACATATTGGTCTTGATATAAAGCCAGAATGAAGGGTTAACAGGAGGATTTAAGCCATTTTGAGACTGGTCTTAGCACAAAGGCGAACAGCAAAACTCCTGATCAGGGAGAGAGACCTACCACTCTGATCTATCACAAATAAGAGAGGAGTGTTTAATAGAAGGCCTTTTTGTTAAGAAATGATGTAACAGTAACATTGTAGTGACAAAATCACACTCAAAGAAAATTAATAATAGTGTGATGTTAATCTGAATCAAAATGGCAAAGGAAGGGAATACTATTATATTAGCAAATTTGTAGAACTTTAAGAATGAGATAATTATTTGAGATATCATCTCAAATTTCAAACTTTAAAAATAAGGCCATTTTGAAAAAAATAATCAGTATTACTGATAAAATAATGACATTGCATTTCATAGTAATTAGATGACTTTAATTATATATTTTTTTCACAATTTATTGACTCATTTATATGGGTTTCTATAATTCACATGTGAGTTTTTCATAATTGTCATTTTATTTATTTCATTTTGACACAAATGGTATTTGTATGTGCGTGCGCATATATATATACAGTATACACACAGTGCCCAAATCCCCAACAATGTTCACTGTCTTTTTCTTTTCTTTTCTTATTTTTCTCCTTCTCTTCTGCCACCTCCACTCCTCTCCCACAACCTCTGTCTTCTACCTCCTGACTCCGGCTCCTTTTATAATGCACCCGGATGTTTTCCAAGTGTTCTGTGATGACCTTTCTGCAGCACTTTCTGGTATAGCGGAAGTGCTGCATGGGCACCTGTAAGCACTCCGGGTGTGCCTGGTTCCTCTTCCAACAGCACTTCCTGGTCTGGCAGAAATGCTGCAGTTCAAGGCTCCTTAGTCATCTGGGCACCCCCTGGCAGCTGCCCTCTCGTGTCCCGGGGAAGGTATTGTCCCTCTCCTGGTCCTTCCATCTTCTAGGCATCACAGCTGAGCATGATCCACAACCATCTGCCACAATATATATATAATAGCCCGGGGTCCTAGAAACTATTAAAATCGTCAGAAAAAAATTGAAATGTAGAGATGTCAGGTAAATGAAAGGAACTACTCTGGGCATCTCTCTTCTAGGAAGATTTGTTTTGTTGATGTGCTCGCATCGCTTGTGCATTAGCAGCAGGAGGTAAAGTAAAATGAATACCGTTTTGCCGATGTTAGCGGGTAAGTGGCTTTGTCTTTCTTCTGAGGTTTTGTTTTGCTGATGTGCTGGCCTCGCTTGTGTTATTAGTGGCTAAGCAAGTTTTCTGTGTCCTCGGAAATGGAGCCCTTACACTGACCCCACCTCTCACTTCTGGGCTGGACAGATAGACACACTTCCATGAGTAGAGGTTTATATAAGATATAATGCGTAAGGTAAGGTAAGTAAGTAAAAGTTAACATTTTTTTTAACATTTCTTTTAGTTTCTGCTGTACAGCTTTAATCGGTTATACTGTAATGACACGTGTGCTAGCAATTTGAATAGAAATGTTCAGGCTCATATAAGGTTCAGTTGATGTTTGGACAGCTTGCCAAGGATAAAAATTAGAGCAGCTATAAGTTTCATACTTAAGAGACTGGAGCCATCCAATCAGGTAAAGAAATAGAAGGTTTCTCTATGCAAATTCTGTCAGTAAAAGATCTCAGGTTTATAGCTGCCTCCTATATAGATTAAAAGTAACACTAAAGTAAATTTGGGAAAAAAAGCATCTTCTAGGGCCCAATCCCTGAATAGGTTCAAAGGATTATGAGCTAAAACACAAGAACATGAGTAGGATAGCATCTTGTGTGGCAGAACACAGAAAAGGTACAAACAATCACAAACACATGTTCCCTGGCCATGGCAGTGTGGTAGTGCTGTATACTGTGTATGACTTATTTGTAGATGCAGTAATTGAAAGTGAAATAATAAAGCCAGTAAACCTTATTTTTGGGGTGTTTGTCTGTTCCTTTAGTCTACATAATTGTGAGTGTTTGCTGTATATATATATATATATATATATATATATATATATATATATATATATATATATATATATATATATATATATATATATACACAGTAATCCCTCCTCGATCACGGGGGTTGCGTTCCAGAACCCCCGTGAAAGGTGAAAATCCGTGAAAGGTGAAAATCCGTGAAGTAAAAACCATATGTTCATATAGTTATTTTTATATACAGTAATCCCTCGCTATATCGCGCTTTGACTTTTGCGGTTTCGCTCTATCGCGGATTTTATATGAAAGCATAACTAAATATATAACGCGGATTTTTCGCTGCTTCGCAGGTTCTGCGGACAATGTGTCTTTTTACTTCCTGTACATGCTTCCTCAGTTGGTTTGCCCAGTTGATTTCATACAAGGGACGCTATTGGCGGATGACTGAGAAGCTAACCAATCAGAGCACGCAGTTAAGTTCTCCTGACTGAGAAGCTAACCAATCAGAGCACGCAGTTAAGTTCCTGCTTGCTGAATGCAGTGTTAACCAGGAAGTCTCGTCTCGCTCATTCAGCATCAACGTGTTTCGCTGTGTAAAGAGTTGTGCTCTTTTGTGTTTATCTTTGTGCATAGTCAAGCCCTTCATTATGGCTCCAAACGATCTGCTACTGCTTCAGGGGCCGTGCCCAAGCAAACGGAAGATGTTAACGATTGCGAAAAGGTAAGCGTTTTGGATTTGTTGAAGGCTACGATTCTTTTATTTAAAAGTAGGAAAGGAATATAAGATCTATGGCGCAGTGTCCTTTTAACCAGGGTGCAAAACAAGTTGTAAGTGGATGTAATAAGGCAGTAGTCTGGATGGAATCTGCTTTAGGGATTTGGATTGAAGACTGCCAGAAGAAGAACAACGGCAGTGCTACACAATCGCCTGAAGTGGCTCCTTTAAGGGCTGTAACGCTCTCCTTTGTTGTGCAGTAAAATAAAACTCATTGTTATCGGACAAGGCATCGTGTCATTGTTGGTGAGTAACCATAATTAATTTTCTACTTACAGTACTTAGTACATGTACGTACGTTTAGTGTCACTGTACACACACATTTACTGTATACTATTTTTGTAGCATTGTACGTATTTATTGCTGGTGGCATGTCTATCGTAATGGCTGCAACATGTGATATCGGAGACACTCAATATCTTTAAAATAATATTTAGGTTTTACTGTATATAAACAGTGTGTTTATATACATAATTTCAATGAATCTTACCTAATATCTAAGAGAATACAAAGGGATTATGCTGTATAACTCTGCGGGGAATATTTATAAACAGTGTGGGAGAGTTTATAAGGGCTTAAAATATATAAAAATAACCATAGAAACATATGGTTTCTACTTCGCGGATTATCACCTATCGTGGGGGGGTCTGGAACGCAACCCCCGCGATCGAGGAGGGATTACTGTATTTTAAGCCCTTATTAACTCTCCCACACTATTATGAATATTTCCTGCACAGTTATACAGCATAAACCCTTTGTATTCTCCTAGATATTAGGTAAGATTTTTAAAATTATGTATGTAAACACACTGTTTATATACAGTAAAACCTAAATATTATTTTAAATATATTGTGCATCTCAGATATCACATATGTTACAGTCATTACAACAGACAGGCCACCAGCAATAAATACGTACAATACAAGAAAAATTGTATACAGTAAAATGTGTGTACAGTGACACTAAACGTATGTACATGTAATAAGTACTGTACGTAGAAAATTAATTATGGCTACTCACCAACAATGACACGATGACACAACAAAGGAGTGCGTTGCAGCTCTTCTAAAGGAGCCTCTTCAGGCGACTGTGTAGAACCGCCGTTGTTCTTCTTCCGGCAGTCTTCCATCCAAATCCCTAAAGCAGATTCAATCCAGACTACCGCCATAATACATCCACTTACAACTCGTTTTGCGCCCTGGTTAAAGGACACTGCAGCCATAGATCTTATATTCTTTTCCTCCTTTTTAAATAAAAAGAATCGTGGACTCATTGATGCCGTAATGGCGTCCTGCAGTGGTGTAGCTGTTTCCTTCCTTCAACATATCCAAAACTTTTACCTTTTCGGCAATCGTTACCATCTTCCGTTGGCTCTTGGGCACGGCCCCTGAAGCAGTAGCATGAGCAGATCGTTTTGGAGCCATAACGAAGGGCTTGACTATGCACAAAGATAAACACAAAAGAACACAAAAGTTAACTCTTTACACAGCGAAACACGTTGATGCTGAATGAGCGAGACGGGACTTCCTGGTTAACGCAGAGGAATCGAATTCGGCGCTCCGTCGCTGAGCCAATCAGCACACAGGAACTTAACTGCGTGCTCTGATTGGGTAGCTTCTCAGCCATCCGCTAATAGCGTTACTTGTATGAAATCAACTGGGCAAACCTACTGAGGGAGCATGTACCAGAAGTAAAAAGGCCCATTGTCCGCAGAAACCCGCGAAGCAGCAAAAAATCTGTGTTACATATTTAGATATGCTTACATATAAAATAAGCCGCGAAAGTCGAAGTGCAATATAGCAAGGGATTACTGTATATCTATCTATCTATCTACCTATATATATATATATCTGGTGACCATCCTCACCCAAAAAATCAGATTGTGATTCAGAGGTCCAAGGTGCTGACATCTGAGGTTTCATTCCAAGCAAGGGGAAGCAAAGGTGTGTACACCTGATGAGACCCAATTAGGGCGAAACAAATGTTGTGCACTCTTTCTGTTATTTGACAGGTATTGTATAACAAGCCTATGATGTTCTTCTCGTAATTGAGAGTGCGTGGCGGATGTTTGCTGACTGGGCAACCAACCACAAGTATTAACTGGTAGGTTACAACCCAAATAATCAGACTACAATTTAGCTCTATTGATGAATACACTTTACATATTAGAGAGATAATGAGGCACATATCTTAGTTTTTTATTTCTAAGCTTCAACAACCTACCTTGTGTCATCATCAGAGGAAAATGATTAGACATACAGGAATCAAAGGTTGTGAGGGGGGATGGATTAATAAGGTGGGTTTCAGAGGTTGTTGTTCATAAAGTCCCAGTCCGGTAGAACATGTACAGTATGTGTGTATATCAGAGACCGTGAGCCCTTCCTTCTGATGAGATTGCGACGTTCCTGTATACATGTTGTGAGTCTTTTAGGTGTTTGTCCCATGTAACACCGTGCAAGTAAAGTTTAGTGCTAATACTAAGAGTATCAGAGAGCTCCCTGAACCGTGAGTCTTTTATGAAAATGCCATTAACAGACACTTGGACTTAAACCCAGGATATGCAGGCTTAAAAAGAAGAACAACCAAATAATGAAAAATACTTTATGACCAACACCTTCTGAACACCATCTCATTAATCAGACCAACCCTTACATATACACTATATATATATAGTGGAGGACTGCCGGGGTCCTTGCCCGTCCTGGGAACCCTGACCATGGAAGGACCAGTGGAGTGAGTATTTGCAGAACAGTTTCTTCCCTGGGCCGACAGTGGGCAGTCCCTTTGGTTTCCAGTGGGGCCACGGACCATGAGCATGGGAGCTCAATTCTTTTAGGGCTCATGGCCACCGCCAGTGGGCGCATGGACATTTCCAGGGCCTTATTTGTCTAGCCAGAAAAAGCTCGTTGGGCACCTGGAGTACTTCCAGGTGCCTTATAAAGGAAGCCAGTCACCACCATTCAATGGCCAGAGTTGGGAGGAAGAGGACAAAGCCTGAGGAGGAGTGGAGGCAGATGGACTGACGGCAAAGAAGGGACTTTGTTAGGCTATGAGCCTTGTGTGGTGATTTGTGCACTGTGCTGTGGGTAGAAGGGTGAAACGCACCCCAATTGTAAATAAACGTGTGCTTGGTATTAAACCTGTGCCTGTCTATGTCAGGGCTAGGGTGGCCATACACACCCAGGCTTTCTTTAAGCAAATTATATGGTGAATTTAGTAAGTTATTAGTTAAAAGGTTTAAAAATAAATTAGAAATCTTTTTATAAAATTTGCTTTCTTTAAAAAATGTAAAGCAAAACCTGGAAGTGACTGATGTGGTTTACTTACAGTAGTTTTGCCTCTTCTTTTACTGCAAGTCTTGTGAAGCTGGCCTAAACTAAATTTCATCTCAGCTGCACCTACAAATTGAAACCTTGTCTAGCTGTCATGAAGTCAAATTAACAAAACAATAATCAAACATGATAAGCTTCCATTTTTAAAAACATTAGAGCACTATTTACAAATTCCACTCAGTTACTGTATGTATTTATATTAGATAATTACAATATTGTAGGAAGGTAACCGCAACTCAGTTAATGTTAATTTTTAACGTGGTCCTTTATTAGAATAGTGGCTTTACCCAATTGAATAACTTTCAATTACAGTTAGAAACCTCACTGCTCTTATACAACTCCCCAAATAATTAATTAAGCATACACATCTTTTTTGTCTTTTCCATTACATCCATCCATCCATTTTCTAACCCGTTGAATCCGAATACAGGGTCACGGGGGTCTGCTGGAGCCAATCCCAGCCAACATGGGGCACAAGGCAGGAACCAATCCTGGGCAGGGTGCCAACCCACCGCAGGACACACACAAACACACCCACACACCAAGCACACACTAGGGCCAATTTAGAATCGCCAATCCACCTAACCTGCATGTCTTTGGATTGTGGGAGGAAACCGGAGCGCCCGGAGGAAACCCACGCAGACACGGGAGAACATGCAAACTCCGCAGGGAGGACCCGGGAAGCAAACCCGGGTCTCCTAACTGCGAGGCAGCAGCACTACCATTGCGCCACCGTGCCGCCTCCATTACATTTATTGGTAAATAAAATGGTCTGCTTTGCCTGAAAAATGACAGAACCTAGAAGTATAAAAGGGTAATAATTGTCTATATTATGTACAATTACTCAGCAAATCATTTAGAACACCAGATCGAGTCTCCTTTTCTTGTGATACTGATTCCACTCTTTTGAAATTCATTTTCTCCAGATTTGTTAGCTGCATATTCATGCTGCAAATCTCTTGTTCTACCACATCCCAAAGGTGTTCTACTGGATTCAGATCAAGTGACTAGAAAGGCCACAGAGGAACAGTGAATTCATTGTCATGTTCATGAAACCAGTTTGAGATGACTTTTGCTTTGTGACATGGTGCATTATCATGCTGGTAGTAGCCATTAAATGCTGGGCAAATTGTGGATTAAGGAAATGCGCGTGGTCAGCAACAATACTTAAACAGGTTTAAATTGGCCAAATTGTATGCATTATACAGCTGCTACATGATTGGCTCATTAAATAATTGCAAGAATAAGCAGGTGTACATGTGTTTTTAATTATTTGTTCAGTCAGTATACAGGCTGTATATTGCAAAATAAGGTTGTTTTTTAGTATAATTTTCAGACCTCAAAGATGGGCTGCATGGGATTTCATATTTTATTTGATTCTGCAAATGTTTGTCATTTTGAATTGTAGAATATAAATTAGTTTGGGGCTACTGGGCAATGCAGATTACCAGGTTAAAAGATTACTTTTGCTTACAATGCATGAAAGACAGTATTATGTGTGAAAGAATTAAACACATTTATAAGGTTAGAGCAGTCACAGTTCTGAACATGATCAAGGTTCACTTGATAATCAAGAAAGAAAGGATTACCAGGTACAGAAAAATTACTATGAAATGTTAATTATTTTACATAATTTTTGTCATAATGGAACAATAAGAAGGTCATGCCTTGCAATAGGCAGTGCATAAAATATGTTGAAGTTCATTCATACTGACAGCCATAGCTAGTAGGAGACAGTATAGAAACTAAATCAAATTATCTGAAACATATTGATATCCATATAATCAAGTGACAAATCAGTTCTGACTCCTTTTTTACTTTTGAAACTGCTTTAAAAGTCCAGATTGCTCTTTTACATGCTGTGAAGGAAATATTCTGAATGATTTTCAAGTTACAGAAACTAATTGTTATTTGCTTGTTCAGCATCTGTTTAAGACAACATTAGGTGTTCAGTGCACTTAAAAGAGATTAAACAACAATGGTAATCTGTGTAGTATCTGCCAATGTAATGCTAATTTTGTGGAGTGACAGCTATATTATTTTCTAGGTAAAAGTTAAGATTTCTCTATCTGTTTCTATTCTGGAACTTTGACTGAATTAATATTGCAATCTGCCCAGATTACTATTGTTGTTCAATCTCTTTTAAGTACATCCAAAACCTAATATGGCCTTAAAGAGACACTGAATAAACAAATAAAACATTATTTGCATGTAATATAATAAACCTGTTTAACAGAAGTCAGGGCTGGCTGCTGAAGGTTTGGCGCTGTCCCAGCAGCATCATGCACAAGTTAGGTCCCAAAGCTGGACACAGTGCCAGTCCAATGCAGGGCCAACTCACGCACACAGCCACATTCCCTCTCACACTGACTGTATTTTAAATCTTTAATAAAAAATAATAAAAGATGGTAGGAAAACTAGAATAAAATGTATGCAGGCACAGGGAGAACTAGCAAACTACCCACAGACAGCAGCTGAACGTGAGATTCAAACTCAGGTTAGTTCAGAGATGACCACTTTATCAGCAGGCTGTCCCACTGCAAAGTAACAATTCTATATTCTGCATCTTTATCCTTCTTTGGAAACTGCTTGGTAAAATAAATGTTTATCTGTTACCACCGATAATAACCAGAGAGGTAATGAAGCACCTCCGAATGTCCAGTGTTTATATCTCATGTTGGCTTCAAATTCTTCTTACATCTGATGCTCTCAAGGTAAACACTGACCTGGCACTTTTCCCACCTACTTTTAACAGTACAATTTTGCACTGTGAGGAAACTTTATGAATAACTTGATGAATGATGTGTTGTTATATCAAAAACAATACAGTGTAGTCATATTGTATAGCAATTAGGACAAAAGCATCCATACATGAAAATGATAATTTACCTCTTAAAGAAACCAGTTGTCCATTTATAGTTATGGCAGGATCGAGATTGTACAGACAATGTTGATAATCGCCAGGAAGATTTTTTTAATGGCTGCTATGAAGAAGATTTGGAAGTTGTGCATCGGATATTGCTAATGTAGTAGGCCAGGAGGTAAGTTACAGTTTTATTTGTGTTGCCATCCCAACCTGATGGTAACAGTTGTATAGTGAATTGAACCAGGATATTTGGTATTTTTTCTTTGGATAAAAATGTCTCCCCTTCATTTTCTCCATATATTTCTACATCATTTGAGGAATAGTCAGTCTTTGGGTTGTGATTCTATATTATGTTCTTTTGCAGATACATGCTTTTCAATGTTATCCTGAGCATTATCCTCAGACAAAGATAGGTCAAGGGCTTATAGGGAAGAGAATTAGCAAAGGGGAATGAGGCCACTGTTAATTTATATTATGACCCTGTGATAAATGCTCATTTTTCCATTTTATACTTTGCTCCTTTTCCCATGAATTGAACCACAAGTTAATATTTTCTCTGTTTTATTGTGGAAATGCTTTTGATGATGCCACTCCTTAAAACATTAACCCCAATCGTAAATGCGCAAATTCATTTTAATGAGGACCCACAGTTATATGTCAAACTGGTATCACTACTCCAGTTTAAATATTTGTACACTTCACAGCTTACACTTATACTAAAGTCTGCTACCATCTGTCAGCCATTACTCCAGACTTCACCCAAGTATGGCTGTCACTGTTGCCTTTCTACTGCGTGTGTTCCCTCTGCCTCACCCATAACTAACCTAGTGGAGGTTCCCAGCCCTCTGCCGTAAAATAGAGCAAATACGCAAGCAAGGAGGCAGCCTTTAATAAATTTTAATCTTTAAGCTTTAGTCAAATAGATAGTGTATTTAATCAAAAGCTAGATAAAGTCTGAAAATAAACAATACACACTCTAGTACTGCGAGATGTATAATCTTTCCACGGGGCTCTTTCTTGCATTGCTTGATGCGCTAACTTAGAAGATTCTTGGTTTGAGAAGACCCTGTCTTTCTTATCTCCTCTTTATAGACCTTATAAAGATAATCTAGGTGTGAGTTTGTCATCCTGTTGCCTTTTAAAAATTAATTTTTCTGTCTCCAAAAAGTACCTTCACAGGATATACACTTCTACCATTAGGAGACAACAGCAAGGTATACTTATATAACTTATAAATGGAGGTCTTAAGAAGTGCTTTTGATTTGAATATCTCATACAGCCAAACAACATTCTTAAAATTTTTGATTTACAATGCCACAGAGCTTTTTACACTTTCTACTTAAACTAATCCACCTTAATAACAGGACAAGTATCTCTTCATTTCAACAGATGGTGCACCAGAATAATATGTACCAACACAATTTATTACTACAAATATTTGTGATGTGCCATCTGCATTACAAAATATATTCCAATACATGGTGCACTGTAAATGTTAATGCCGAACTCTGCATTCAGGCCATCTCAGACAGGTAGCACAGTTAGTTATCAAAATATTCAGGTAATTCGGAAGCAAACACAAAGGCACTAACAGACAATAAATGCTTTTCAGTCCTATCTGCCTTAAGTAAAGAGACTTACTAGCTCAGCACAAGCCGACCAAACAGTTAAGCTAAGCCTGTGCCAGTCACTAAAGCAGGTGCTCCTCACCACTCTACATTGTATTTTACGTGAGTGCTGCTAACCCCTGTGGTAATATGGTGATCTACACACTCTTATCACTGTATCTTAACAATATACCCTGACTTAATCAAATAGTATAAAATCAATATTATTATAACGCAAAATTAAGAAAAAAACAGTAAAACCGATGGTAGCAAAAGTGGGAAATATATTTGAAAGGAGTCATAGAAAGGTTAGGCAATGTATTTGAAAAAAAATCTTATTAAAATACTCAGATAGGAAATACAAATGATAGTCTTTTCACATCTAGGTGGAAAGCTGCCTTGGATTTTCTTCTGTCTGCAGAGGTCATGTCAATTTCTTTGGCTTCTTCTTTTGTTGTTGTTCCCTTCTCCTTGTTTTACTCATCTCACACTTAAAGGCCTCATTTCATGTTGAATTAACATAGATGACAAGAATAATCAATAAGTGTTTTGTGCATCTCAGGCTGTTTGTCCATCCTGATTCTAAGTTGATAAATAAAGCTGGTTTTAAATATTCCAAAGAAATTAAATGAAAGATAAAGATTCAGATCAATAAAATGTTAAACATTAAGGTTAATATCTAGCAGTCTATACTAACATTAGTTAAAAGATACAAAATCTTAAATATTATGCTGATCGACACATTTACAACACAAAAGACGCTGATGGAGAGGTATGAATGGATATAAGGTGGGCCGGGATTACAGGTTTTTTCATAGGCTTCATGAAGTCTAGTGTTAAACCACTACTAATATGTAGTATCCACTTGAATGATGTGATGGCAGGCATTCTTTCACCAGTATGCTCACCAAAGATGAGGTATTAGGTGGTTAAGTGGTGAGAGAGATAGCCAATTAGAGACAGTGGATAATGTTATGACTAGGCCATGGAGGGAAATCAGGATACACCCTGCGATATATACAGTATGTAGGATGCCTGAATATATCTTTTATGACCACAGAGAGTCAGGACTTCAATCGTATATCTCATCCAAAGGATGGTGCCATTTTTACAACACAGTGTCCCCATCACTGCACAGGGGTGTTGGGATCCACTTTCTGACCACAGGGTTAGCACCCCCTGCTGGCCTCACCAACACCTCTTTCAGCAGCTTTTTCTAGCTGGTCTCTCATACAAGTACTGACCAGGCCTAAACATGCTTAGCTTCAGGTAGATGACCTCTTCTGAAGTGCATATGGTATAGCCATTCAACATTACAATTCTACTATTTTGACTAGACCTGGATTCTTACATTTGTGATTGTTTCCTGTTTGCCATTTTTTTGGCTATCAATGTCTATCCAAGTATCATCCTGAGAAACAAAATCATCAGTTTGAGGTGTATCTCTGTACATTACGTTAAACGGGTCATTTAACCTGATGCCAAGAAAAAGCCTGATTAAAGGAGGGTTCAGACTTTTATACAAGCAGAGTAAAATGTTTTATTGGCTTAAATGTGGAAGGTGGTTACATGATACTGTAGATTTTCCATTTCACTTTACCATTGTGAAAATATAAGAAAGAGACAACACGCTCAAAAAGTATTTGAGGGTTTACCATCCCCGTATAGTGAAGTGTCCAGTAGTCTTTCTCAGACTTGTTCATTCAAAGAAATTGAATCACAACAAGGACAACTGTATTGGTGAAATAGCTGCATTTATATAAGGGACGGACAGGAAATTATGTACAGTGGGTATGATGGGAAAATCCAGGGAATACCAGAGATGACGTGGAAACGTGGAGCCAAAAGTGATGTCATCCGGAAGTGACAGGAGGAAGGTAGCGGTTGTCATACACACAGAAGGGAAATTGTCTGCAGGGTCTTTGAAAAGGTTTGTTTATTCATCTGTTTTTCTGCTAAATAAAAGAGAGAGGTGATAATACTCTGCTCCATACCTGTTGCTCTGTTGAGCCGGTCGGCTGCTCCCTACTTGCGCGTCTGTGACACCGTATATAAACAGGAAATGAATAAATATTTTCTCTTGTGAATTTGCGCAGATACAATTATGAATATTTACAGATTATTAATGGAAAAAATGCCTTTTAATCAAATTAATGAGAATGCAGACACGCAGTGTAGTATAATGTCTAAGGCATTGGACCATATTCTGTGATGTTTGAGACACAGTCTCCACAACTGTGTGACCTTCCAGAGGTTTTTTGAAAGTCTAGTGTACCAGCTGTAGATTTAAAGAAAAGTTCATGCTTTTCATTTTTGTCTGTATTTTGGATAAAAGTGTCAACAAAACTGTTACTTTCTATGACTTTGACATACGCACAAATTAATGGCATCTGCTTAAGGTCACAGTCTCTAGCCATGCTCTGCCTTTTTCTCTGCTTGTTTATGTATTTAACTGCCCTACTGGAAATATCTAATGCAAGAAACACATTTATTTAGCAAATTAGAATCTCTAATTTTATTTCTTAATGCACTTTTATTATAACACTAGATCATACTGGGGAGTAAGTAGCATTTTAGTATTACTTTACATTTTATGTTTCAGAATGTTACCTTTGGCCTGAGCTGGCATTTGAAATGTCAGTAGCTGATTTAGCATTTACTACAATGTTTTAAGGCTACATTCATAAAAAAGTAGAATGGCATCTCAAGTAAGAAAGTATACAAGACTGTATTTGTAAGCCACAATTTTAATATACTAAATCTCATTATGTTTAAAACAGTGTACGTTACAGACAGGACATACTTGTAACCGCAAGGACTTTTTGTGGCAATTATTTTTTAATATCATTAGGATGACAACACTTGAAGATGTAGACCAGAAATCTAAACCCAAAAGTCTAGTGAGGATCAAATTATTCTGAGAGCCTTTGAAAAAAAGACAAGATATGAAGTTTAGTTGAAAAAGCATCTAAACAAGAATCCCTCAAGTTCTTAACAAAAGAAAAAAAAAAACAGAAGCTTTTTTGTTATGTCTGATACTGTTTTAAAGACCTCAGCCATCCTGCACAGCAACTTTAATCGCTTCTGTATTCCAGCAAACAATAAAAGATGATTAGAACTTTTTATCCACTTTATTGGGCTACACATCTGCACAAGTGTATCTTGTTTAAACATGGCTGATTTTGCTTTCAATGTAGAGAAAGCTAATTGTCTAATTGCGAATATACTGGCCATTTTCTGGAATTTTCCAGAAATTGAACTTGTGACTCACTGGAATTGTGATATAGTCATTGAAATGAGAAAAAATCTGTCTGTGAACACTGTTGGAAAAAAATACTTTGCCCTGGACATGGTACATCTGAGACAATACGACAAATTTCTAGGTTGTTAGTGTAAAATCTGTGTAAGGGTTATAAATTGAGTTTTAAAGAAATCATCCCAAGTGTATGGAAACTTCTGACTTCAACTGTAAGCTGAGCAAAACTACCATTTTTTGTGTTGCTCCCTCTATTGATCCCTGATTCATAATGAAAGTTTTTAGACTGCACAAACTCTGCATGTCAAGCGGGGTTAACTGCCTATACAAGCAAAATGTCGTGAACATCCGCTTTGCTATTTAAGAGTAATGTGTGTTTTTGTGGTGCTGGTACTCCCCTTTATGACTTCCCAATAAAATCTGTAAAATTCCACGAGGCCCAACTTTTAAATTACATTAACAATAAAGTAAACACAAACTTTTGTGAAAGTAGATGTTTTTTGACTAATGCACACTTTTTGTATTGGCCCACCATCACACAATAACCAAACCCAACTGTCGGTTCCACTAAATCACTTGCATGGAATGTATGCAGGACTACAACTACTGTAAACACTATGCCATTACCATTATCTGACCCATTTTGCTGTGATAATCTGTTTTTTGTTTAACCCTAACCCAATTAGAGCCCTGTTCCCAATGTAACCTTTGAAAGGCAGTTGCACAGGATGGTAGAGGTCCTTAAATGTCCTGTTTGCCAGCAAACGATGTATATGTCCTGAACAGAAGGCACATGGGTGCTGGTAATATTATGTGCCACATTTATCACCCTCTGCTGTGCTTTATGTAATTATTCTATGTCTTTCAGATACTCTGATAACACAGAAGATCATTCAAATGATCCACCAAACGACATGGCCCACAAAATCTTCTAAATTCAGTAATCCTGTAGATTAAATGGTCAATAATTGTTGGATGATATGTTCTTGCACATGATTTTTTTCTACTTCAAACTTTTGTTGGGTACAGTTAGACACCACCCATAAAATGTGTTTATCTGTCATACAAATATTCGCAAACCACCGGGGCTAGAACCTTGATCTTGGTCTTATTCAAAAGCTTATGACGTGATGCGCGCTGGGTAGCAGCAACCTCTGTGAAGTTATCGCATGTTTTTGGTTGTGTGCTATTGATGTTTCCTTCAGCATACTGCTTGAGAGTAGGAAATGGCAGGAAGAAAAAGAACAGTGGGCATCATCTGTTTAGTGTGAAGTGCATTGCTGATGCCACTCATAGGAAGAAAAAGAAGAGCAGCAGTGCCATCTGCTGAGCATCAAGTACAGGAAACAGAATGCCCTTGTGACAAAGACAGACAAATGCCTGTGCAAACTGACTTGTGCTCGTGTCCTCACATCAAAGTGATCGTTATGATAGTAAAATACTATACAATGCTACACAACGTGATGGTGTGAAAGAGAACTAAAGTTGTCAACATTTTTTAAGCATCAAGCCAAACACAAGAGGCACTTTAGTGAGGAAGCGGCGAAAGGTAAGCCTGCATATAGAACTACTGAGTAGCTGGCTAATATGATGCCACACATACTCCATGATACAGAAAGCATCAAATGCAACAACCAAGAATTGTATGCAGATAAATGAGAAGATTGTCAGATACTTACAACTTATGCATATATCCAAACATTGCTTCCTGACATCCATGTTTGGTTGAGGAGCAGTACTTTTGAAAGTTAGCACAGCATCATGCTCACAGTGGGTGTTACTTTTTCATACTGAAAACAAAAGAATGTGTGACCAGAATGGAAATGTTCAGCTTGCTCTATGTGAACCACCTTTACTTGAGGAGGTCCAGGTCAAGATGTTTACTAATTAAATGTAAAAATAAGTTTACATTTTTGGCTTTATAAAATATTATTAAAATCAAAATATTGTGCAAGTCATGTATTGTGCAGGATATGTACTCATTCTGGAACATAGATTTTATTATTATATCCCATTATTTGCCAGTTCTGTTCCACAAAATAAGTTCACTTTTCTCCTAGCAAGAGTCAGATAAATTAATTGCCTTTAGTTGGTTTCCCCGATTTTTTTTTTTCTTGGAACACAATTCTTTTTTTTTTGATTTTATTGTTTTTATTAAAATCAAGTAACGTTCCATACAAATAACTCTAAGTTACATACAAATAAAACTAAGGTTTACAAAAAAAAAGGTTCAAAACAAATCAACCCTCATCCCTGAAAAAGAGAGTTAGGCCAGCAGAGTAAAAAATAAGTAAATAGATAAATTAATAAATTAAATGGAATAAAAGATGGGAGAGAACCTGTTTCCTCAATTGAAATGCTTATTATAAAATGTTATTGATTAGATCCTGCCAGGTTTTGAAAAAGTTTTGTACAGATCCTCCAAGTGCAAATTAGATTTTTTTTTGAGTTTCAAATAGTATAACAGAGGTGGGTTAAGGATTCTTCCAGTTGAGCAAGATGTCTACGTGCCAATAGTGAAGTCAAGGCAATTACTGTTTGTTTGTCCTTCTCCACTTTAAGCCCATCTGGGAGTCCATCAAACTCAGCTGTTTGTGGATTAGCAGGGATTGTGGCACCAAGGCTGTCTGAAAGACATTCAAAGATTTTGGTCCAGAATGATGCTAATTTGGTGCAGGCTCAAAACATGTGGCCCAGTGAGGCTGGGACTTGATTGCAACGTTTGCAGGTTGGATCTTGACCTGGAAACATTTTGGAAAATTTTAAATGTGAGAGATTTGCTCAACATATAATTTTGAGTTGAATAATTGCATACTTTGCACATATGTAGCTCGAGTGAATTCTGTGCATTGCTAACTTCCTCTCCTTTTCTGAGATATTGAGTGAGAGATCCTTTTCCCACTGTACTCTTGGATCTTTGAAAGGGAGGGGCTATAAAATGGTTTTATATATTACGGAAATGCTGTCTCAAGACTGATCAATATTTTTTCCGGCATCGAGGTAGGTGGGAGGTGAGGAAAATTTGGTAGGTTCTGTTTAACAAAGTTTCTAATTTGAAGCTAGTGAAAGAAATTTGTTGCTGGAAAGTAAAATTTGGAGTGTAATTGTTTGTTTGTAGGATGTACAGACATTGTCTATTTATAGATCCCTAAGTGATTTAATTCTGAATGTTTTCCAGATATTAAAAACTGCATATGTTTGCGAGGGTAGAAAAAGGTGGTACTCGTGCAGAGGTGCCACAGATAAAAGCTTCTCTATCTTAAAATACTTCCTGCATTGGTTCCATATTCTGATTGAGTGAAGCACAATTGGGTTGTTAGTATATTGGCGATAACTTATTGGGATGCAAAGCAAAGAATATAAAGAAGTACTGCAGGATTTTATTTCTGTTGTGGACCAAGCCTGTTTATGTTCATCTGTTTGTGTCCATGTCCAGGTTTTTATAGCTTCTATATTTGCTGTCCAGTAATAAAACTGATCGTTAGGTAGAGCCATGCCACCTAACTTTAAACACAACTTTAAAGATAAAACTTCACACAATTTATTAAACACATTGCCTTTGTATTGCACACTTGTCTTCATTCAAGAACTAAATAATAATAGCATTGCAGATTCCTATATAGAGAAGACCTCTGGCAAACTGATCTGCCATTCAGGGTTGAGATGCTCACTGTTTGCCTCATCAGATGATACCCCAAGCCCCTAAAAAAGAGTTGCAGGAAGAAAAATGTTTGGTTTTCCTGGAATCTCTTGAAAATGTATTCATAAATTATAATCTACCAGCTGCACGGCTGATTTTCATTACAAGACAGAATTTTAATGTACAATCATTTTTATTCATTTTAGTACGATTAAAGGTGCATTGGGTATAATTATTGCAGTTTACCTTCTTCACACAGTTGAGCCAAAGCATAATTTTCAAGGTTTCTGTTCTGTTCAGCTAAGAAAGATTATTAAATACGGTATAATATTTTCTAAAGAGAGAATATTTTTGGTGGCTTTACAACAAAAATCTGCCTAACTCAGACTTCTGAAGAACTGTGCTGCCACTGGAGTATTAATTTAAAATCCATCTTAAATATTTCTGCAATTATTTGTTACTATCCCATGAAAAATGTTAGACCCAACATGGAGTCAGTTCACGGCACACGATGGACATATATTTACCAAAGATTATTTGTTATGTTCAGTTCAAAATCTCCATATGTGCAATGTATTTATTGAAAACTGCCTGTAGACAGGGTTGTTCACATTTAAATAATAAAAAATATGTGTACACACTATATATTTTATGCAATGAATTAATGTTGCAATGTTTTATTGGTATCATTTATAAGGTACTTTATAGTGTAAGGTGGTCAGTACCAGTTCCTCATAGGAATGTTTTATATTTGTCTATCACTTACAAATCTGTATGCAGTTCTGAAATACTTGGTCAGTCAAACAGTAATTAGGGAAGAGCAAAATGCTTTGCGTGAAATTGAATACTGTAAGTCAAATTTGGATGTTCACTGTGCAAAACAATCTGCAGAACAAATGATGTTTCACCACAACCAAAAGTTTTAGAACATTAGAGCAATCTAGATGAGAACAGGCCATTAAGCCCAACAAAGCTTGCCAGTCCTATCCACTTAATTCTTCCAAAATAATATCAAGTCGAGTTTCCTTAAAGTCCTACAGCCTACCACACTACTTGGTATTTTAATTAATGTGTCTGTGGTTCCCTGTGTGAAGAAAAACTTTCTAATGTTTGTGCGAAATTTACCCTTAACCAGTTTTCAACTGTGTCCCCATGTTCTCGATGAACTAATTTTAAAGTAACAGTCTCAATCCACTTCAATCATGTCTTTTCTTAATCTTTTTTTGCATGTACTGAAAAGGCTCACCTTTTTTAATCTTTCTTCATATCTCATCCCCCGGATCCCTGGAATCGGCCAAGTCAATCTACTTTTTCGAGTGCTGCTATGTTCTTTTTGTAGCCTGGAGACAAAAACTGTACATAGTACTCTAGATGAGGCCTCACCAGTGCATTATAAAGCTTCAGCACAATCTAATGTGCTCCATTAGCACACACATTTTCATCTTTCTCTCCATGTACAATAGAATAGCAAAACGTATTATAGATCAGGGTGTAAATCAGTGGTTCAAGGTAGAAAGCACTTACCTGTACTCACTTCTGAGGTGCTTCTCTGTTGCTGAAATCCATTGGCCTGGTTATATGGCTGCCGGAACCTGGTGTGAAATTGCTTAAGGATTTGGGGAAAGTGAGTGCAGATGATATTACCTTAAACCCCAGATGAATGCAAGGTGGAACTGGAATGTGCACAAAGACAGAAGTTTTTGCAGGAGACAGAATTTTTTGCTGCAAAATAACCCTTTGGGAGCAATATTCCCTGCACAACACAAACTTCTCTAAAATGCGATCTTTAGGTGTGTGTTATGATTTCAGCTATTTTTTAATTAATCTTCTTAAGGCTTTCCCTGAAGTATAAAAATATTACCATTTGTTTATGGGGGTTTTACACCTGGGAAATTTAATTGTCTTATTATTTTCTTGATTAAAACTTTTGTTTTAAAATGTACTTCTATTTCATGTTTTAATTGATGTCATTTTGTTTTTCTATAGGTGCTGCCAATTTGTGGGCTTTGTTTGGGTCGTTTTCATAGCATTGTATCCCAAGATGCATCTGTTTGAGATGTTGTCACCTGTGCTGCTGCAATAAAGATCACCAAGACACTTTCAATTTATCCAAGATTTGGATCGTTTACAAGGTTTTTCTGTGACTCTTTCTCTGTTTAATTTAGTATCTGTTTCTTTGATTTCGAGTTTTGGTTTTGACCTTTGAGTTTTGAAAACCTATCATGCTTTCTAGTTTTGACCTTTGCTTTGTTTTTCAACTATGTTCTTAATCCTCTTTTCACTCTCTCAGTCTTTGTGTGACTGCCCCGGCAGACAGTACAGTGTGGAAAGCAAATATGTGAACATTTTTGGGTCAATGTCGAGAAACTCTGTGTGACATATAACTTGGTTGTTTTGCTTATCACTAACAGTAATGCACAATTGATACTCATGAGAATTTGCTTAATACAAAACGCTAACCTGGTGTGATACCTAGTCCAAAACCTGAAGTCAGGAATATGGATGGTGATGGAGATAATTTATCAAACATCTTGAAATAGGTGCTTAAAGATAGATTCAACCATGCATAAAAACAGTGGGGGTTTAAATGTGATGCTAATTGTGTGGTATTTATGAGCAGAAATGATTCAGAAAAACTGGCCTATTTTGATCAGTAGAATGTTACTTGACTTAAGGAAGTTGACTTGCATCAGGTGTAAGAGATAGGAAAATACTGGTTATACACGGTCAATGATAACTCACAGCATAGCACTAGCAGCATAGTTCAGTTTGAGAGTGGTCTTACTCCTGTACTGCTATTGTCGATGAGATTCCAGTTGAGTTTGAGTTTATCTTGATGGAATAGAGGGTCTCTAAAAAGATTGCCTGGATAGTACAACATGGCTACTTTTTGTAGCTATCAATGTTTTATTTGTATGTCCATCTATCACAGGTTACACTCTCACTCTTAGAGTTTTATTATACTG
Source organism: Polypterus senegalus (assembly GCF_016835505.1). Lineage (NCBI taxonomy): Eukaryota > Metazoa > Chordata > Cladistia > Polypteriformes > Polypteridae > Polypterus > Polypterus senegalus. Next base: position 39,711,980 of record NC_053155.1, read on the forward strand.
ATTAATCTAAAGTCACTCTCAACCCATCATGCATGCCTTTAAAATGTTCTGCTAGGACTGGAGTAAGGCTAATTTGGTTGAAAAGGGATCAAAAAATGAGATGTAATCTTCCTCAGACAAAAGTTCTTTACTGAGAGATCACACTAACCAATCATCTTAACAAAAACACAAAGCAATAATTGAGTCAAGATCCAAAAGCAAAAAGTCTTTAACTGACAATTCTAAATCTCAAAGCAACAAACAACAGGGAAGTGTGTGGTGCTGCTGTTTAAAGCGTCACATCAGTGTTGTCCTTCATCATACAACCTCATACCACCAATTACACCGCTGCTACTGTGGAAAACATCTTGCATTGTTCCTGTTCCAAAGAAGGCAGGCGACTCTTCAACTAATAACTACAGACCAGAGATACTTGCATTTCACATTAAGAAGATCTTTGAGATACTGGTCCTGGACTATATGAGTCCTCTTGTGGTTGACCACCTGGACCCACTGCAGTTTCCCTGTCATGAAAAGGATCGGAGTGGAAGATGCTATTATGTATTTGCTCTACAAAGTTTATTCTCACATGGACATAGCTGGCAGCACTATGAGGATTATGTTTTTTGATTTATCCAGTGCCTTGAATACAGCCATCCTTGTTAAAGGGTTAACTCTGAGATATACAGGTGGATGAGCCTATGGTGTCCTGGATAACTAACGAGATGAACTATCTGATGTGCAGACTATAGTCTGTGAGACTCAAGCACTTGTTTCTGATTCAGATGTGAACAGAACTGGAGCACCATAAGGGACAGTCATGTCTCCTTTTCTCTTCACTCTGTACATCTCCTAATATAAATAAAACACCTGGTCATGTCATTTGTAGAAGAAGGATAACACAGAGTTATGTGTAGGAGTTAGGTGAAGAACTTTGTTTCTTGGTGAAACAGAATTGTCTGCACCTTAACATCAGCAAAACTAAGAAATTGGGTATTGATTTTCACCACTCCAAACAACCTCTATTTTCACTATTCAAGGAGTGGATGAAGAGATGATGCACTTATATAATTACTTTGAGGTTCACATCAATGACAGGTTAGACTGGTCTCAGAACACTGAGGTACTATAAAAGGGCAGAGCAGGCTCTTTTTGCGTACTAGACTGTGTTTCTTTAATCTGGGCAGTGACATCCTTCACAAAGTTTGTAATTCTGTGATGGCCAGTGTGATTTTCTATGTGGTGGTGTGCTGCCAACTTCACTCCAAGAAAAGTCCACCAAATCAACAAGCTAATTCAGTGGTGTCCAAACTTTTTTCAAAGAGGGCCAGACTTGATGAAGTGAACATGCGCGAGGGCCGACCATTTTGCCTGACATTTAAAATTAAGTACAAATGAACTATTTTATGTAAACTTTATTGCAAACGATTTGAATTACAATTCTAAACAGTAGTAAAATCACTCTGCCTTTCATATTTAAAGGCCAGATGAAAAAAAACAACACAGGATGCTGAAATATATGCCAGGAACACAACTAACATTAACTGAGATTTTTTTATCATGTATTCATCTCTATTGAAAAAAATGGCCTCCACTAATGTGAAGGGTGAAACTGAGATCTGGACTTCAGCACATAGGCTAAGTCTGTTTCAAAGGCAGTGGTTTTGATACGCAAAATGTCACGCAGGTGAGAGTCACTTAGTCTTGTCCTCACGTGGTTCTTGTTAAAGTTCATAGCAGAGAATGTCTTCTCACACAAATATGTTGAACCAAACAAGCTCAGCATTTTCTTAGCAAATGTTCGAATCTCTGGAAACTGGCTCTTATCCAGTTGGTGGTAAAAGTTCACAAGAGAGAGCTGTTGGTGACGACTGCGTAACTCGCTGTCGCAATGCAGCTCAATGAGCTCGAGCTGCAGCTGATCTGGAGCATCATTGGGGTCAACAGAGAATGGAGAGGAGAAAAGGCTGAGTTCTTTTTCAATAGCTTCAAAATCCTGAAAGTGCCTATTAAACTCCCCAGCCAGAGATGTTATGTCTGCTGCATATCTGCTCATTTGCGCACTGATATTATCCTGTGGAAAACTGTTCATTATTTCCTGCAACGCTGAAAAATGTATGGTAATGGGCTGTGTTTGTGACAACTGCCTTATGAAAAGTTGCAGCTTTGTTCCAAAGGCTTTGAGGTGTGAATAGAGCTGGTTCACCGCTGCATCTTTCCCCTGAAGACTTGTGTTCAGTACATTCAGATGCTTTGTTGTGTCAACTAGAAACACCAAATCAGCCAGCCAAATAGGATCAGATAGTTCTTGCATCGGTTGTCCCTTTGTGTCTAAGAATTCTTTAATTTCCTTCCTGAGAGAGTAGAAACGCTGAAGTGCAGACCCCCGACTGAGCCATCTTACATCGTTGTGATATAAAACATCTTCGTATTCAGCCTGGATGTCCAGAAGAAACTGTTTAAACTGGCGGTGGCACAGGGATTTAGAGCGAATAAAATTAATAGTCTTTAGCACTGGTTTCATAACATGATCATATTTGAGATGTTTAGCACAGAGAACTTGTTGATGAATGATACAATGGAGTTTAATAGCTTTGCCTCCTTCTTCCATCACTTTGTTACAGATTAGGGTTGATAATGCACTTCGTTCACCAGCCATGGCAGGTGTCCCATCAGTAGTAATCCCAGTAACTTTGTTCCAAGGCAGTTTCATGTCATCTATGGCAGAACTAACAGAAACAAATAAATCTGTTCCTCTTGTTTGGCCCGTAAGGCTCTGAAGGTCAAGTAGCTCTTCAGTCACATTCATTTCATCGTCAACCCCTCTCATGAAAATCAGCAACTGGGCTGTGTCAAATAGATCCGTGCTTTCATCACAGGCTACTGAAAAGAAGTCAAAATCCACTCCTTTGGACGTCAACTGTCTCTTAATATATGATGAAATATCTTCAATTCTCCGTGCTACAGTGTTACGAGCCAGGCAAATGTTGGCAAACTCTTGCTTCTTCTCAGGACAGATATTCTCAACCATTTTCATAATGCATTCTTTGATAAATGCACCCTCAAGAAAAGATTTGCCATTTTTAGCAATTAACGTTGCAACCTCATAGCTCGTCCTTGTGGCATTTTCATTTGACTCACGGGCTCTTGTAAAAAATCGCTGTTGCGATATTAAAACAGCTTCAAGTTGCTTACACTTTTCAGCGTCACGCCTTTTAGCTTGTCATATGTGCTATGTCTCGACTGGTAGTGTCTCTTGACATTAAATTCCTAATAAACAGCCACAGTCTCTTGGCATATCAGACAAACGCAGTAATTCTGTATTTCAGTGAAGAAATATTCTACTTTCCATCTATCTTGGAACCGTCGGCCCTCACTGTCAACTTTTTTTCTCTTATTTACAGTCGCCATTTTAGAAATTGGCCAGAAGGGGGAGAAATTATGAGCGCAGTGCCAGAGGTTTTGGTTCAAGTATGTTCACCCAAGTCCTAAGTGTGTTTGCCCGAGCACTAATAGATGTGCGCAATGAGGACGCAGCACAAGGAGAAGTGACGCTTCTATGTTGCAACAAAGACGAATAAAAAGGGAAATCAAGGTCATGTCTCGCTGTGCATACAGAATTGCTTCCTCACAGTGGATTCAACACCATACAGGTGGCTGTAATAAAGGAAAAAAACAATCAGCGCATACAAAGTGATCAAATAAATAAGAATTGCAGCGCCATTCTCCAGCGCCATTGATATTATCCAAATCACTTTTAAAAATGTCCAGGAAACAGCAGCGAGAGGTAGAAGGGGGCGGGCGGGGCAGAGGATAAGGAAAGACGCACTGTTATCGGAGGTCCCGGCGCCGCCCCTCCCCTTCTACCTCTCGGCGCTGCTTTCTGGACTTTTTTTATTACATTATATACATATATATGGAATTATATGAAGCAACAGGGCTTTACGGATAAAATTGCACTTACTAAAACAGGAAGTAGACCTCCTCAGTCAACTCTACATGGGGCTACAGGTGGCTGCATGGTAAGAGAAGGAATGCAGATTTCAAATCCTTCTGCATTCCCGCGTCGTAGGCGGCGCCAGGCACAAAGAAAAGAGCGGGGGCGGGGATGTGCGATGGCTCAGACACAGAGAAAGACATTGCTCAGCCGTGTCTCTGGGGGCCGTATGGAAATAAAGGACGGGCCGCAACTGGCCCGCGGGCCGGACTTTGGACATTACTGAGCTAATTGAAAGGGTAGGCTCAGTTACAGGACGCATTCTGAACCCTCTGAAGGTCACAGCAAAGGAGAGAGTTAAAACAAAACTGAGTGCCATTATGAACAATGCTGCACATCCCCTCTCTGACATTTGAACACTGAGGGTTTCATCCAACGAATTATTCAACAGAAGTTTGTCTGGAATCAAAACAGGGTATCCTTTATATCAACAGCAATACATATTGCCACTGTGACTGTGACAGCCAAGTGAGAAGTTTTTCCATCTTTTTAATTCTATTCCTTTTTATTCATTCTCTGGTGTATGAGTATATGAGAGTTTCAAACTCTTTTGAGACTCTCCTCAATGGGGCAATGATCCGAAATGCAATTGACATGTTAGTTGAGGGCTGGTTGTCTGTCGCCAATGCAACCACAGGTTCGCAGCACCCTGCAGGTTCGCAACACCTCAAAGGTTCACAGCGTCACAGTGGCAACCGCAAGCTCATTGCCTCCACATGCAACTACAAGCTCATTGCCACCACATGCAACATGTCTGTCACCCGATGGGTGCTGCAGGGAACATTATAACTTGGCCACTGAACTGGACCTGACTCTACCCATTTGCTGTGTCTGTGTGTAGTAGAGTGGTAGCTCTCACTGCCATAAATAAGCTTGCTGTTAAAGATGAATTAAGCTGGTTTCACTGAAGTCCTTAGACTCAGCCTCGTCTTTTGGGTGCAAGGCAGCGACTCATGATTCAAAGTATACATTTATATATTTATTTAAAGAGCTTTTGTAAAAAGCCAAATTTCTTCCAGAGGAAAAATAAAGATCTATTAAAGAAAATGGTGATGCCTGTGAAAAATAACATAAAATATTAACCAACAATAATAAAATGAATTAAAGACAAAAAATAAAAATAAAAAAAATTACAGGAAGAATACCTCAAATGCAAAAGAGTTTATCCTTCAGAGAATAGGAAACAAAGTAGAAAAACTTACCAAAATACACATAACATGGAATATTGGAGGAAATTAAGAATACATACTGAAACAATGTAAATAAATTCAAAAATAAACTAAACATTCCTAAAAGAACTATTTTTGTACCACATTACATTTTCTAATTTTATGTTAATGCATTTGAATTTTTGGCTTTTATATTTTAAATTGCAAATGTCCCTCTTATTTTACTTCAGTCTGCACATTTACAGACATCACTACACGCTTTTTAAATTATAGAATGCCCAGGAGGAGGAAGGTGTCCATTTGGCCAGGTCAGCTAAAGAGGGATACTGTCTGTTATAAATTTTAATGGACCCCCCAGAGGTTTATTTTCCCCTGGAATGCTATTAACTTTGTTTTTCACTCTTTTGCTGTGAACTGGCCATATCTCAGTTTTTATGTTAACAGAAAGTTATATTAGCATGACTTTTTTATATTTGTCTGTTGAGATTGGTTTCTGTTTTGTAGTTCTAAATGTGCGCTCTGAGGCTGCAGCGAGTGAAGAGCACTATGTAATAAATGTGAATTACGTAATTGCAGCATGGAGAAATGTATATGAGAATGGTCTAAATAATACCAATTTAAGTGCTGAAAAGCAAGGTTTTAATGTATTCATTCTAAGAAACATACATGGGCCATAACTGAAGTACAGTATGCAACTACAGGCAAAGCGCATCCTATTGTTAATCAATTAGGAGCCCAAAAGCAGCAGATCTTTTAATTCAATTTTCTTGACTAACACTATGAAAGACCACAAGATTTTAGCAGTAAATACTGACCTAGGAACATATCTTTTTTATGACAAATACTTTTAACAACAAAATATGAATGATCCTAGATGCTAGTTGGGGCGGCACGGTGGCGCAGTGGTAGCGCTGCTGCCTCGCAGTTAGGAAACCCGGGTTTGCTTCCCGGGTCCTCCCTGCGTGGAGTTTGTATGTTCTCCCCGTGTCTGTGTGGGTTTCCTCCAGGCGCTCCGGTTTTCTCCCACAATCCAAAGACATGCAGGTTAGGTGGATTGGTGATTCTAAATTGGCCCTAGTGTGTGCTTGGTGTGTGGGTGTGTTTGTGTGTGTCCTGTGGTGGGTTGGCACCCTGCCCAGGATTGGTTCCTGCCTTGCGCCCTGTGTTGGGTGGGATTGGCTCCAGCAGACCCCCATGACCCTGTGTTCGGATTCAGCGTGTTAGAAAATGGATGGATGGATAGATGCTAGCTGCCACAACAGAGGATTCTGAAGTGCTTAAAATACTTCAGAAATGTGCTTTTATTCATCAAACATCACAGTAGAAGAACTGTTGCTACTGTCTCAAAAATCTCAGAATGATGCAAATTTGGTGCTACTCTTAGGAGTAGGAGGCAACGCATTTGTTAATGAATGTTAAAAAGAAGTTTGACAGAGTGGGAATGATATTAATAACAAATCCTGCATGTCACGTGATCACACACCATCTACGTGAAGAAGCCATGCACTGTCAGCCAAAATTAAAATGTTGATAATATTATATGTAAAATGTAGCTTTGGAATAGCAATGATTTAAGTATGTCACAACGAACCCATTCCTTGATGTTTTGCACCAAACTTTGAACATCCTTACAATGTGTGAAATAAAAGGTAGACTTATTCCGCACCACTCCACATGATGTAATGTTAAAGCAAGATGCATTCATGCAGATCGTTGGTTTTCCTGGGGTTGTTGGTGTGATTGATAGCATAAATAAAATAATCATGACCCCAATTGTAGGATGAGCACACATATGTGAATTGCAAGCAATATCACAGTATCAACACACAGGTGACCATGGATGTAAACTGTATTGTAGTATCCAACTTATTGCCCAGAAGATGGGCGGTGCTGGATGAGTAACTGACAGTGAAATGTTACACAGGTATGCAGAGCTCTGCTTTCCGCAAACATTCCTGGAACATTTCTGTTAAATTTGTTTTACCAGTTCAGGAAGATTAAAGAAGGCAGCCAGAGATTCCTGGGTCATTGAATAAACACTCACGGAAGTTAAGGGGGGGATTAGAGATAGACAGACATGTCATGTCACTCTAGAAGACAATCGTGAGCACTGCAAGCATGAACCTGACTTTAGTGACAGTTTAAGAATACCCATTGATAGTTTCAGTATACAGTAACTGTTATTTCACAAGGCATTTTCCCTGGTCAAAAGTGTGGGATGGTGATTTTTTCTGAAAGTGCGGTGGTGGATCACTCATTATTAAATAAAAGTACCTGTTATAGGGCTTTATTCTCATTCAATGTGTGTGTCTTGATCTTTTAGTCTTGGTGCTCATTAAAGTATTATTCTTGATCTTGTTGCAAAGTGGCAACAATTATGTTCAGTTCAGCACAATATCCTGCTTTATTAAGTTTTATTTCTTCTTTTCCTACAACTTTAATTACTATTATTATTATTGTTATTATTACTGTGTTTGTGGTGAAGCTTTAGCATTAGTGTCAGAAAACTACAAAGTGTCATCATGATTTCCAAGGATTTTACAAAACGCCTTTGTGAGTGCCATTCTGTGGCTCACTGGTGCCATGAAATTGCCATAAAATTGTGTATCACTAATTCTCACATTTGAACCATTGCGTCTCACTGGGAGTTGGTGTTATGATGCTTTTTAACTACTTCTCATGATCTACTCTGAGGTTTGACAAGTTCTTATCCTAGTCAGACTTTATGTGCAATCCACAGGAGTGATTCTGAGATGCTTCATATATACTTTTAAAGCTCAACACAGGGGTTCGAAAAATGGGAGAAAATCAAACTGATACAAGTACAGTGGTCATTCTTTCAAAAGGGGGACTCTCTCAGGAAACTGCCATTCTATAGAATTCAATAACATCTTTCTCCAAAGAAGACCCAGGAATTCTTGGGAGTGGGTATCCAGTGCAGATTATGCCATTCTCCAAAAGTGAAGATTAAAGAAGAGATCAAGAGAAGCACCAACCAGTAACAATACTACTATGTTTTCTTTTAAAGGCTCCATTCATTGTGAGAATCTGGAGGTGGTACCTTGTGGGATTGTAATAATAGAGCAAAATTTGCTTTTTTTAGTTGTGTTTTTCTTTTGCAGATATTTGTACAAAAACTACTACTCAGTAGCATATTGCTTAGTGGTGAAAGGATATGTAGTATGCTGCATGCTGTACATCTGTTAAAAAGGTAAAGAGTTTGTCCTCCTGATCACAACACATGTGAGTGCACAGTGCAAATAAGAGCAACCAAATGCATTGTGAAACTAAAGGACATGCTATAATCTATCAGGCTAAAGGAATAAAACCTCTTAAGTCTACAGAAGAGAAGGCTATGTAGACCTAATTTATAGGTCTTCAAAATTCACAGACATTTGTAAAGTTGATCCAGCAGAATTTTTTCAATAATGAATCATGTACTCAAGGACACTAGTGGAGATAAAAGAGAATTGCATTTATAAAAGAAATAAGGATACACATTTTCAAAGAAAGAGTTCTGAGAATGTAAAATAAATCACTAAATCATGGAACTAAACCAGAAAAGTATGTACAGTATATATATTAAGCTTTATTAATCCCATGGTGAAATTTAGATGCATACAGCAGCAGAAACATAAAAAAACAAGGACACAGATTCACAGCACAAATAATACAGTCAATAAATCAATCAATCAATAAATAAATAAATACACGAATTGCCTGATAGGAGTGGAGACAAAAGACCCTGAGAGGAACCTCTTAGCACACTGCACTGGAATGAGGCTGTGGCTAAAATTGCCCCAAGGGATACGATTTTAAATAGATGAGGTATAGCGATAATTCAATCAAATCAGATTGATGGACTAAAATTCTTCTGTCATTTATCAAAGTTCTTATGTTCTTATTAAAAGTTAAACACCCTTAAAAACTTTTAAACAAAGTAAGCATGATAAATAAGTATAAATTCTTGCGCTGAACAGTTGTGTTCATTCTTTTAATATTTAGTTAATAAAAAACAGCTATTATTAGTTAACTAGCAAAATACCCGCGCTTCGCAGCGGAGAAGTAGTGTGTTAAAGAAGCAATGAAAAGAAAAGGAAACATTTTGAAAATAACGTAACCTGATTGTCAATGTAATTGTTTTGTCACTGTTGTGAGTGATGAGTGTTGTTGTCATATATATATATATATATATATATATATATATATATATATATTTACACACACACACACATAAACATATATATATACATATCTATACATATACACATATATACATACATATATACAGTATCTACATATATACACACACATATATACACACACATACATACATACACACACATATACATACATACACACACATATATACACACAAATACATATATATATATATATACATACATACACACACACATATATAAACATATATATACATATACACACATATCTACATATATACACACACAGCTATTTCGTATCAGTGCAATACGCTGTTTGTTAAAACGGTTGACTCCCGCTCTTACGTGCAATAACAAATCAAATCATTCAGTTGTCTTTGCTCATATGTCATTTTAGAGCTGGACGCCTGGCATCTTTTTTTGGCCACAGGTTCGTTTCTGTTTGCTGTGAAGTTCTGTGTTGTGGAGATTCTCAGGATGGACTGCAGGTGCTCATCAGTGAGGCGACTCCTGTGTGCTGTTTTGTTAGTCTTTATCACTGAGAAGAGCTTCTCACACAGATATGTGCTACCAAACATGCACAAGGTTCGAGCCGCATGTAGACGGACTTTTTGTTCTTCAAAGTCACCAAAGCGCCGTGCAAACTCAGTGCGCAATAACTCTAGCTTCGCAATAACTTGCAGCATCATAAGGTAGACTTGATTAACGCGGTAAGTGTTCGGCAAGGCAGCTGAAGCGCTGCATTATGGGATCTGTAGTTTATTGTGTTACCAGCGCTTCATATACCCGGCCATTAATAACAATACTACAGTATATAAAATGATCTCGGGGCGGATATAATTACGCCGGGCGGATGTGGCCCATGCCCTTGAGTTTGACACATATGGACTAAATAGAACTTGAAAAGATATATTTTTCAAATGTGATCGCGCAATTCAGATAGAGTTGACGCCAGCACTACAGCCTGCATGCCTCAATGAGTCATCCTCCCTCGCTCTTACTTTTTACCGTTCATCTAATGAATACACTGAGTATGGCTTTACCAAAACAATCATTGATGGCGAATAAAGTATCCATTATTCGAGTATGTAGAGCGGGATATATATATATACATATATATATACCCGCGTATCGCAGCGGAGACATAGTGTGTTAAAAAAGGTAGAAAAAGAAAAGAACATTTTAAAAATAACGTAACATGACTGTCAATATACAGTATTTGTTTTGTGAGTGTTACTGAGTGTTGCTGTCATCAAGGATTTGATTATCATTATTTCTTTCAATGAGGTTCGTATTTGTAGGATGTGTTGTGTTCAAGTTACATTCCGTGTTTGTCAATTGTTGTAAAGATGACAGGTTTCATTCATCGATTAGTTTCTTACTGCATCAATAAACAGCTCGCCTTCTTCTTTATCTGAGACCTGACATACTGCATGCACGGGTTTTTTTTACACTGTCTTCCTTTAACGGGACATTGACTTTTTCCACCGTGTGCTTTGTTTCCGCAGTAGCTGGATTTATGAATATGCTTATCAGACGCTTTATATTTTTTGCTGCCTTTTCAATTGTGTAATTCGGTTTTTGTTCAGCGCTCTTTGGAACTGTTGCTTTTATCTGTGCACTGCGCCAGTTCACGTGAGCCACTCGGTGTACTTGCATCGAAGGTTCCCAGCTGTGCTGGTGCCATCTCGTGCTATGTCCATAGCTGTATTTAATGTTACCTTAGTCCTGGCACTTAAAACTTTTTCTCGCAGTTTCGCTGAGTTTGTGTCAAACACCACCCTGACCATCTCATCTTCCTCTCCATAAGCACAGTCCTTCACCCGTGAATATTTACCCGTGGCAGTTTGCTATTGGATTGCCGCTGACGGACGGCCTTATATGGGCAGGCACTAAATTACAAACGCCAGCGGCAGCCTGTCTATGAACTTAATTTAAAGTGTAGGTTTACATCGTGCTTTGTTTCCGAAGTAGCAGAACTCATGAATATGGTTGTATATGTCACTCGCTCGCTTCTTATTGTTTTCTTGAGCGCTTTTTTGAGGTCTTCCTGGTTTTCTATGTACTGCGTGATTACGTGGGAGGCGTGATGATGTCACACGAAACTCCGCCCCCACGGCGTTGAAGCTCATCTCCATTACAGTAAATGGAGAAAAACTGCTTCCAGTTATGACCATTACGCGTAGAATTTCGATATAAAACCTGCCCAACTTTTGTAAGGAAGCTGTAAGGAATGAACCTGCCAAATTTCAGCCTTCCACCCACACGGGAAGTTGGAGAATTAGTGATGAGTCAGTGAGTGAGTGAGTGAGTGAGTGAGTGAGGGCTTTGCCTTTTATTAGTATAGATTAAAACCAGCTATTACTAGCACAGGACTATATAAAATACATATTTCGATATTATTACAAAATTATGTAAATTAAACATAAACCTCAGCTCTGTTCAGGAATTCTCACCGTTTAATGGGAATTGCTCAGTATATTTGAAAAACCATATGATACGGTGCCAACCTGTAAAAATCTCTGTCCAAACTTAAGAGATGGCACAGCAGTTGCCTCAGTAACACTTTCTTTGGTCATTTTTGGGTTCTAGATAGATAGATAGATAGATATGTCTACTTCCATCATCTGACTTGTTCATGTACATTAAAATGGTGATAAGGTGCTTTAAAGCAAAGTAGTAAGCACAAATTGCTGCTGAAGAATTATTAATTGATACATTTCATATCATCATTCCAGACATTACCATAGTGTTGGTATTTTTATATTTAGGTATTATCCCTTTTTAATTTTTATAATTATTGAATTATTCTTATTGTAGTTTGTGTTGTTAATATTGTTTATCATTATGTTAGTGACATCATTGTTGGTTTTCTTTTTGTGTGGGCAACACCATTTTGTGCTGTATTTTACTTGGGCACAGCCATATATATTGTTTACAGCCATAATCACGTTAGTAGTTACGTGGTTCATGACCTGTAATAGTATCTCACCTCCCCAGTAACAAATGTTGGTGTGTGTTTAATCATTTCTGAATTTGGCTCAGTACACGGAAAGACTCAACAAACATCCTGCAAAGAGTATTTCATTAAAAAAAAGAACTTTTGACTTTCAAATTTTGATTAATTGTTTTGGTTTTAGGAATTTTCTAAATGACCATTCCTTTGAACTGCCTCCAGGCGCTAGTGGTGGATTTTAGGAGGACCAGGCCCCTCATGGACATCGTGATCATCAGAGGTGATTGTGTGCAGAGGGTGCAGACCTATAAATACCTGGGAGTGCAGCTGGATGATAAATTGGACTGGACTGCCAATACTGATGCTATATACTATACTCTATACTTCTTTAGAAGGCTGGTGTCCTTCAACATCTGCAATTAGATGCTGCAGATGTTCTATAAGACGGTTCTGGCGAGCGCCCTCTTCTACATGGTGGTGTGCTGGGGAGGCAGCATCAAAAAAAAAGGGACACCTCATGCCTGGACAAAACTGGTGAGGAAGGCAGGCTCTATTGTAGGCACAGAGTTGGACAGTTTGACATCTGTGGCAGAGCGACGGGCGCTGAGCAGGCTCCTGTCAATAATGGAAAATCCACTGCATCCATTGAACAGTATCATCTCCAGACAGAGGAGCAGCTTAAAGATCATTCCTCCCCCACACTATGCGACTCTTCAATTTCCCCCTTGGGGATAAATGCTAACACTATACAAGATTATAGACTGTTATACCTGCCTTGCACTCTCCACCTTGTATTTTTAACTTGCACTGCACTTCTATTGCTCTTTAATTAATATTGTTTTTATCAGTATGCTGCTGCTGGAGTATGTGAATTTCCCCTTGGGATTAATAAAGTATCTATCTATCTATCTATCTATCTATCTATCTATCTATCTATCTATCTATCTATCTATCTATCAGGCCTGCTGCCCTAGGTGAAGCTATAAGTGGTTCCCCCAACCCCCTTGATGTAGTATTATCTATAAAACCTTTTTATTTGTGATCTGGTAGCTTAAATGGATTATGAACTCATTTACATTGTCACAGATGATGCCCCACCGGGACGCCAGAAGAAGCAAGGGATTGGAAATGGGGCAGTACTTTCCCCGGAGCACAGCTTCCCAGAACTGCATGGGGGTCGTGGAGCTGGGAAGCTCAACCCTGTGGGAGGACGTGGCCACTGCTGAGGGCACCCAGACATTTATGGAACCGTGAATGACAGCTCTTCCACCGCAACAGGAAGTGCTGCCGGAAGAAATCCCAGGGGTACCTGGAGTGCCTCCTGTCCTGGTGCTTATCTGACACTTCCGCCACACCAGGAAGTGTCATTGGACAAAGCACCTGGAGCCCTTCCGGATTATTATAAAAGGGGCCGCCTCCCTCCAGTAGACGAGCCAGAGTTGGGAGGAAGGAGACGGAGCTTGTGAGGAGAACAGTAGAGGCGAGAGAGAGAAAGAGAGAAAAGAGAAATGCTGTTTTGTACATTGTGTGAAGAAAAGGAGAATAAATGTGTGCGTTCTGGTGTCTGTCTGTCGGTGTCTGACCTTCCGCAACGTATATCTTAATTTGCATATATGCTTTTCATTTGGACAATAGGGAAATATTTGTTTAAATGAATTTCACAATTCCTGGTAAGGAAAGTAGCAGTTTATTACAGAGATTAGGTAAATGAAAGTACATTTGCCTCTCAAATATAATAATTTATAACAAAATTACCACAATAATGATATGCTAATTGCTTGAAGCAAGTTTTATTTTAAAAGCACAATTCCTGTTTTGAAAGTAAGTAAAAGTATGTTGTATGAAAGTTCAATTGCAAAAGTACAAATCAATACAATTCAAAATTGATTTCTTCTTGACTTCATATTTGCAAACTTAGATGCTTTTTTAAGTTTATTGTTTCTGCTAGTTCAGTCTCTACTGATGCTGCTGAGAAATATATCATAAAGACATTTATCTATCTATTGTAAAAAGAAGAGATAAACAAGACTAAATGTTTGGGGTTCCAGGGGATACCCTATTTAATGCACATGTGGTTAAATGAACAAAAGGAAAAAAATAAGCCAGGTTGAAACTGCTGAGGATTGTCTTGACAGCTGTTCAAACAGCAGACAGCTCACTCTGACGAAAAAATTTGTAGAAGTCATTTCATTGTCCATGATTTTATAGTTATGGATGTGGAAGGATTGGTGCTATAGATTATGGAAGCAGAAATGATATTGCTAGTCTTCTGGGAGGTTCCCCTCCATTTTAAAGGAAACTGAAATAATGTTAATGATGGTGACATATCCAAATCCTTCTCAGTATTTTTAGACACAAACACACACATATGAAACTCTCTATGCTCAACAGTGTGTGGCACTCTCTATATAAACCACACAAATGATTGCTATCTACTGTATATATATAATTCACTAAGGCAAGACAACCATGGAAAGCGCGCCGGAAGGGGCGTGGATTCACTAAGCCGCCGACAAGTGAGACACCTATGGCGCACGCAGGAAGAAGCCACGTCCACCAACTCCAAGACCATTGGATACGACGACAACTCACAGAGCCAAGGCCACCAACTCGGACGCGATGACACAGAAAAACCGGCGTCATTTATATTCGTCTGTCGTAGAGGTCACATGCAGCTCCGACCCACGTTGACTGTTCATAGAGGCTTGTTTCTCGCAGAGGTGAATCACCAAATGCAGCGTGTAAAACTGTTTGCGAGGGGTATCCCATGGGATCCTTAAAACATTCCTTTACAACTGAGGTTAAAACACAATGAAGTGAGCAGTCTTTAAAAAACGAGTTTTCGGTTACAACGCACGACCGTGTGCACCATAGCAAACTGTTTTACACACTACATACAGCAATTCACATCCGTGACAAACATGCGTCTTCTTAGATGCTCCTGCACTTTGTACACACCCCCCTCCCACTGTGGTCGGGTGTCTTGGTGGATTATATATAGAAAGACAACCAAAACCGCACAGAGCAATGAAAAGTCTACGTGAGTCACAGGTGCATCTGGACTGTGCAAAGACGACAACGACTCGAGTGACGAGTTGGAGATGGGCACATGAGCAGGCAGTGTATACTGAACGAGAAAGCAGCAGACTAGCATGACGGAGGGAGCAGAGTGGATGTCATTCTCCTCTCCTCCCGTTCCACCCTCAGGGGCTGAGTGCCGCACGGACGATTGTGTGTTGGTTCGTTCTGTGCATTGGTTAAAACCCAATGAAGGAGGCAGTCTTTAAAAACCAATAATCCCTGTGCCTCTGTTTTATTACTGTCTCACCTGCTTCACCAATGCAGGCCCTGCAACAGTCGAGACGCTCTCTCGGCAGCTGACCTTCTCTGTGCCTGACCGGTTCACACAGAGGCACCACATGACCAGGCGGTGTGTATGCTTCGAGAATGAGGGTGGACGCGACAGGACTATCTAAGAAGAGGCATGTTTGTCACGGATGTAAATCACTGTATGCAGCATGTAAAACAATTTGTTGCAAATGTGAATCGCTGTATTGTATGTTGCCCTCTCCAGAGTTGCATCTTTTCATTCACCTACAGTCGTATACACAATGAAGTGAGCAGTCTTTAAAAAAAGAGTTTTCGGTTACAACGCACGACCGCGTGCACCATAGCAAACTGTTTTACATGCTACATACAGCAATTCACATCCGCAACAAACATGCGTCTTCTTAGATGCTCCTGCACTTTGTACACACTCCCCTCCCACCTCGCTGCTACCGTGGTCGGGTGTCTTGGTGGATTATATATAGAAAGGCAGCCAAAACCCCACAGAGCAATGAAAAATCTACGTTAGTCACAGGTGCATCTGGACTGTGCAAAGACGAAAACGACTCAAGTGACGAGTTGGAGGTGAGCACATGAGCAGGCAGTGTATACTGGACGAGAAATTAGCATGACGGAGGGAGTGGAGTGGACGTCCTTCTCCTCTCCTCCCGTTCAACCCTCCGCGCCTGAGCGCCGCACGGACGATTGTGTGTTGGTTCGTTCCGTGCATTGTTACAATGTTGCTTTTCTTGCTGATTTATTACATTACCGATTTTTCAAATGTTAATTTTCTCCCTGTGCTTAAAAATTATTAAAAAACCGGCCTGATTATGCGGCGTATGGTACGCCGTGGGTTGGCTAGTGTTGTTATAATAAGATTTCTATACAACTTTCACTAATTTCATAAAGTATTCACAGTAATGCTAATATCAAATAATACATGCTGTATATCACTAGAAAACAGATATAATATAAATAATATTAAAAATGCAATTCAAGAAAAGTCAAGGTTGTAAAGCATATACTGACCAGTTCAGAGATTAAGAAGAGCTCCAACCTTAAAAGTTTTTTGCTTCTTATATTTTCAGCATTCATAACAGGCACATAAACAATCCTTTAGAAAGGACCTGTAAAGACAAGGCACTGTGCTTGTAAAATAAAGTTTGGAACAGAAAGCAAAATATATGCAGGTATCCAAAATGTGCATCACACCAATGTTGAAATAATGATGGAAAATAAGATAACAAACAAACATATGAAAGGGAATCATTACTCAAACAAAAGTAAAACTATAAAGTTGCACCTGAAGAAAACATAGAAACAGGCACATGAGTAGATCATTTCTAAACCAGTCAATGAGAAGGAGTTTGACATAAAGGACTAATAGGGAATGACTGAGGGACAGTTCCATAACATGTTGGAGAATGAATGGAAGACGTGTTTTAAATGGGAACCAACATTGCGCTTGTAAAACAGATGGTCTGATTAATCAAAATTCAAAAAGTGGAAGGAGCAAAACCTAAACTCAAAGCCAGAGGTTAGAAATCTGAAATTCTCACAAGAAATAGCCCTCTTTTCATTTTGTAGAAGAAAGTACAGACAACTACTATGTTTAAAACCTGACCTTTTAAAAGATCACAACAACAACATAAACATTAGAGTCTTGTGTAAAGCACATGAGACAGCACTACCTGTGTACACCTAGCAATCAGAGTGGCAGACTGATAGTACTTGACAAAGAAAACATTTTACAATAAATGGTAAAAAGTGGAAATTAACAGAAAAATAATTTTTGAAGCAAATCATTTAAAGATACATAAAGTCAAAAGATTCCTAAACCAAAGGAGAACCTGACAAAGAGGTGCACAGCCAAGTATTTTACACTGGTCATGTCCAAGCACAACCTCATTATATACTTATTATAGTAGATAAAACATTTAATAGACCAGCTTTGGTCTGCAAGAATAACCAATAACACAAACTTTCACAGACAATCCAATGCTATTATTTTATCCTCCTGTTAAAGCAAAAATTGAAAACAATTTGTGTGCAGTCATTCATCAGCAATCAAAATGAGTTATAAAAGAACTTTGGTTAAAAGAATTTTTTAAACAGAAAAAAGCACTTTCAAAGAAACCCATAAGAAAACGCAATACTGCAGAGAAACAAAATGCTGCTGACACAGCAAAAATGCTTACTGTTCTCTGATCTCTAAGCAGTCATGAAAGCTCTTCAAATCACAAGCCTGAAATTTAGCTTCCCTCTAGACTCTAAAGCATTTTTGTAGCATCATATTTGAAATGTACTGACCCTTTTTCTAATTTTACATCTTTAGACTGAAATTATTTAAAGGTCTAACTAAGCCAGAAGTGATGCCCGGTTTCCAATAGATTCTGCATATCTTAGAAATGCAAATAGCTTCTTGACTTTTCACACTGAGTTTTGTTTAAAAACTCCAAATGGAATATCATCTCCTTGAGTCTGATTATAAGTTGGCATTTACTCAGCTACCCAGTGCCAATTTGAGCCAGGTGATCTTCACAATCTGTAAAAGCAAAAGCTTTGAAGTGTCTTTTTAGGGTGCTGACTTCCTTTTAAATGATTATAGTTTTGATGGTGATTGCTATTACATTACAATTATTAGTATCTTGTGACAAGCACTTAAATGAAAGTCATGAAACAGTGTTTTTTGTAGTAAGTCAAAAAGTGTCTCTCCACAAACTGTTCTGCTCTGCCTGAGATGCCACAAAAACAATACTTGCAGGATGCTTAATCTCACTACCTGAAACTGCACACTCATATGATTGTGCCTCTCTCTATAAATTGGTATCCATCTCAGGGGCCTCACGGTTAAATGATGTGTATTCATAAAAATGTTACGTACTCCTGTTTCCACGCACATTTTGGGATGTACATAAATTAAACTTGCTGTAAAGCCATGCACATTCTTAAAGCAGTCTCACACCTTATATACGCACGTTTCTGCTTAGTTTTGCAAACTGGCAGCACCCAGCATCAATGCTGTGCTACTGTTTCTGTGTTGTTTCCCTTCTTTTTCATATTCATATCCATGAAGCGGGCTTTTTCAAATATACCAAAATTAATTGTATATCGTTCACAAATTTAATTCACTAGACTGTGATTATTCTGCAACAATATAATGGTGCAGAGAATGGCCATACTATTTCAATTACCATAGCTGCTTTAGCTTTGTTAGAAGACATTGCAAATAGAAGAATTAGATGAGAGTGCATATATATAGATTATGATGATTGGCATTTAAGTTGATTCAGATTTCCAAGAGCTATCCTCTTGGAGCTGTGTGTTGAACTGGCGCCGGCTTTACAAAGGCAGACTTTGAGGAATTGTGGTCTACCTGCTCCTTTGCAAGTTCTCTCCACTCTCGGGTTTTTAGTCACAGGAGCTTTTCAATGTGAACTTGCTGACCAATTGGGTATTTTAAGTCATTAATGACTCGGACGATGCCAGCTGTGTGGGATGGTATTATTTGCTTGTCAACCAGATATATAAGATTTCCTTACTTTGGTTGAATTGCCTAACATTATAGTTCAATTTGCAGCAACATCTGGTTTTCCAAATGTAATTGGAGCAGTCACCTCCACGCATATTGCTATTGCAAAGGTGCCGGACAAGTTACATCAGCCAAGAATGAATCAACAAAAAAATGAGCTGAGGTGAGTAAGCAACCAGCACCTGAACATATGCTTCAGTACAGCAGCACCATTACCACGTGGATTAATGTCCTTGGCATAGAGGTCAACTTTTATTATATTGTCTGAAATAGAATAAGCAGATGGTGGGATGCAACTCACGTTTCACATCGACTTTGATATCTGATCACTTATTGTTTATTTGGGGACTTTTTGACTTTCTGAACTTGAACTTTTGAGTGTCTCTGCCACACTGTATCACTCAATTAACTTCTTCTTGTTGCTTATACCACTGCTTAAGCTGACAAATAGTATGTTTTTCCTTTCCTCCACTTAGCATATGCTGAAATTTTTCATTTTTTCACATGCTTTTGCCATTGTCTTTTAACAAACACTGAATGAAAGGAGCTATTTATATTGAGTTGCATATTAAAATATACAAAATTCTGGGAGGAGCTGGGGTGCGGCTGAAGGTGTGTGCATGTGTGTTAAATTTCACGTAAACTGGAGTTTCTAAAAGAAAAGTGCATGAAACTTGGTGTACACACAGTTTTATGCATCTGGATTTTTTGTGCATACTCACATTTCCAGTTTTGTCCATACACCATGTTTTAGTGTGAATTCAGTGTTATACATGAGGCCCCCAGGTGTTTCTACTGTCTTCTAAGTCCCTGTTCTCAAGAACTGTGCACCGAGCAGCCTCTTTAATTCACTCACTAGAATTATCTGTAAGAACTGAAAATATCAGAACAATTTTGATGAAAACCAAAAATTCAGCCCAACAAAGCATAGCAACCCGAATTACCTAATTTTTCCAAAACAACATTAAGTTACTCTCAACCACAATAGGTAATTTATTCTGTGCATCTACAGTTCTCTATGTGAAGAAAATCTTTCAAACTTTTGTGTAAAATCTTCCCTTAACAGATTTTCGTCTCTGTTCCTTAGTTATTACTGAAAAACCTAATTTAAAATAATAACTGTGCTTCACCATAGTAACTTTAATAATTTTGAAAACATCAATTATATCACCTCTTAATCCCTGTTTGCTTTAACTGAAAAGGTTCAGCTACTTAAATCTTTGCGGAATTGGTCTAGTTTCTTTTCTTTGGACTTTCTCTAGTGTTGCTATGTCTTTTTGTAATACAAAGACTAGAACTGAGTACAGTACTCCAGCTAAGGCTTCCTAAGTGCATTTTAGAGTTTAACAAAATACTGTACCCATTAATTATGCTTTTTTTTAATGTTACTTACCTCTTGTGGTTTATAGTGAAGGCAGAGGACATTTTTTTAATTTCATATATTAATCCAGAACAGAGTTCACAGATTATGATTTAATACGAGCGGGTGGAGATCAACACGGCACAACAGTAAACAATATGAAAATGCCTAAGGAAAAAATCTTGCATTAGTTGTGCCGGATGATCCACATCATGTTTTCCAATTGTATAATCAAAACTTGCAAAACACATGCATTTTTTTTTGCTAAAATCGATTCCTCTGGTAAAATTAAAGGATGCCCTATAACCTAAAAGCTGATTCGCACAGGGTAGCACATTTGAATGGAAGACAAGCTTCTTTTCTGTTTTAACAGGGGAGAGGCAGGTATATTATTTTTGGGTGAATTATTACTTTAAGAATGATGTACTTTACACATTATGATATTTATAGTGTTCTTAATAGTTTCTGTACACCGTAAAAATGTGGATAGAGATGGGTCCACTATGATACCTAGATTCTTCTCATAAGCTTTATGTACTTCTTACATGTAATACAATTTACTTACAATAAATTTCATCTGGCATAAATCTTCCCACACCTGTATTCTGTCCAGGTTCCTCTATAATGACTTGGCTGATTCCAGATAATTTGCCATTTGACCTTGTTTAGTATCATTTGCAAACTTAATGAGCTTGTTAATCTATCTAGGTCATTTACGATTATTAAAAACAGTAACAGTCCTCTTCCTGATTCCTGAGAGACACCACTTTTACCTTAGGATAGTTCTACACACTATGACGCGATTTCCCCTTGTAATATAATCACTACAGCCATCATTGTACAGCTGCACTCGGGTCCTAATCTGGGTGGTTTGTTGTGTGGTGGGTGCAGAAATGCGCGGTAATCAGCACATGCTCCCAACTAACCTCCGATGTGGTACTTTATCAAGTGTTTTCTGAAAATCCATAAAATAATATCATATGCACCAATAATCTGAACCTATGCTGGCTGTTCTTTTCATGTGATGCTTGATCTTTTTTCTTAATAATTGAAACCATTGATTTTAATTTCATGTTAAGCTAATTAGCCTACAGTCCATTTGATCATGTTTTTTATATAATGGGATGATATTTACAGAATTTCCAATCCTTATGAATTTCCTCTGTGTACAATGATTTTAAAATAAGCATCAATGGTCCAGATATGCACTCACTAACCTCCTTAAATACTCATGGATGGATATGATATGGTCCAAGGGATTAGTTAGATTTCAGCTTATTTAAACAGCATTTCTTCTTCTACAATTTCCAGATAACTAAGTAATTACAGGTACTTGACAGCCCTACCTACCCCTTCAGAGTTACCAGATTTACCATCCAGCTCTGCAAGGTTCTGAAAATGGCTGGACAACTCTAACTCCAGATTTGATGCCACTGGACATTGTGCATCTCTTGCCTTGCACTTATCATCCAGCTGTTTCTTTCCCTCTGGTCTGGATGATCAGTATCTCCCTTAAGGACACCTGGGCCAGGTCTGCCAAATACATATTACAAAAAAGTTTAGCAAACGTGAGCTAAAAATGTTGGATTAGTTAAATTCTTTCACACAGAAGCAATACACAGCAATCAGATCTCAATTCAATTCACCAAGCAAGAATGATGACAGAATGTTGCACAAACCAGGATGGCAGTAAGCAAAGCGTTTCTCCAAGACTGCCTACAAAAGTGTTGTTTCTATGCTTGGCTAGACAACATGTTACAATAATTTCTAAGGCTGATTTTTATGGGTTACTCTGCCTTGTGGCCTCTTAGTGACCATGTGAATGAACTAATATCCACTGTATTATATTAAATTAATTAATATATCAATTATGTAATAATAGAAATAATATAATCAATTATACTTTCTGTTCTTACATTGTGTTGCACTTTGGAAAACCCTAACCCTATTTGTTGCATATAAATATAACTACCATTGCTTTACTAACATGGTGACTGAACGATCTGTACACTGTCAAAGCCCTACAAAATGTGAAGCGTGCATTTCGCTTTAAAAATATTTGAATCTGGAGCATTGTTGTCTTGATTAGGAAAAAAATACATCTAATTTTAGCTGAGCTGTCTCATTAATATTCCAAAATTCGTCCATTGCTGTTGCTGTTAAAATGTAACCTATTAACTGTCTCATGTATGAAAACATCTTGTGCCTTTACCTCTGAGGGCCAGATATTTATTGTCTGTGAAAGTGGCACCTGTTTGAAGGCATCAACAACTTTGTTGTTGTCAGACAAGAGAGCTTCTCTTGTAATAACCAGGCACTGCTTAATAAGGTCAACATTTGTAAATGGCTTCCTCTGCTTTGCCATTTCTAGCACTAACTTCAGAGATGCTTCAGCAACATTTTCCAGAACACTTGACAGCCTTGAAATCAGGATTGTGCTAATTTTTTAATGCAGCAATTTTGTTTAAGCATAAACTGATGCCTTGTGGGCATTACTGGCCAAAATCTGCAAGTATTGTTTTCCCTTTATATTGCTGCTTTTATCAAACAGCTAAAGCTGTCAGACTCTGCATACTGGCAAGCTTTGGGGTTTTGTGGCTAGATAAATATAAAGAATTAAAACAGAATCTTCCTTTCCACATTAGGAAATGTAAATCTTAAACGAATTCTGCTGAATGGAGAGTATGTTGTTTATGTTTTTTACAGAGCAACCAGTCAATGAAAATATCTTATAGGATTGTAGTATGACAGGTTTAAAGTGAATAACATCAAATTATTATATTCATTGAAATAACTAACTAATTTTGGTTGTTAGCCAGTGTGATGCCCCATGCTACAAAGAAACCAGCATGTTGTAGTTCATGACTGAGATCAGTAGTATAGAGGAATAAGACAATAACCAGGTTAAAGGTGCTAAGCAAACATTGAATCTTTATTTACTGCGAAAATGAACAAAAGCAAAAATGTGGATAGAGATGGGTCCACTATGATACCTAGATTCTTCTCATAAGCTTTATGTACTTCTTACATGTAATACAATTTACTTACAATAAATTTCATCTGGCATAAATCTTCCCACACCTGTATTCTGTCCAGGTTCCTCTATAATGACTTGGCTGATTCCAGATAATTTGCCATTTGACCTTGTTTAGTATCATTTGCAAACTTAATGAGCTTGTTAATCTATCTAGGTCATTTACGATTATTAAAAACAGTAACAGTCCTCTTCCTGATTCCTGAGAGACACCACTTTTACCTTAGGATAGTTCTACACACTATGACGCGATTTCCCCTTGTAATATAATCACTACAGCCATCATTGTACAGCTGCACTCGGGTCCTAATCTGGGTGGTTTGTTGTGTGGTGGGTGCAGAAATGCGCGGTAATCAGCACATGCTCCCAACTAACCTCCGATGTGGTACTTTATCAAGTGTTTTCTGAAAATCCATAAAATAATATCATATGCACCAATAATCTGAACCTATGCTGGCTGTTCTTTTCATGTGATGCTTGATCTTTTTTCTTAATAATTGAAACCATTGATTTTAATTTCATGTTAAGCTAATTAGCCTACAGTCCATTTGATCATGTTTTTTATATAATGGGATGATATTTACAGAATTTCCAATCCTTATGAATTTCCTCTGTGTACAATGATTTTAAAATAAGCATCAATGGTCCAGATATGCACTCACTAACCTCCTTAAATACTCATGGATGGATATGATATGGTCCAAGGGATTAGTTAGATTTCAGCTTATTTAAACAGCATTTCTTCTTCTACAATTTCCAGATAACTAAGTAATTACAGGTACTTGACAGCCCTACCTACCCCTTCAGAGTTACCAGATTTACCATCCAGCTCTGCAAGGTTCTGAAAATGGCTGGACAACTCTAACTCCAGATTTGATGCCACTGGACATTGTGCATCTCTTGCCTTGCACTTATCATCCAGCTGTTTCTTTCCCTCTGGTCTGGATGATCAGTATCTCCCTTAAGGACACCTGGGCCAGGTCTGCCAAATACATATTACAAAAAAGTTTAGCAAACGTGAGCTAAAAATGTTGGATTAGTTAAATTCTTTCACACAGAAGCAATACACAGCAATCAGATCTCAATTCAATTCACCAAGCAAGAATGATGACAGAATGTTGCACAAACCAGGATGGCAGTAAGCAAAGCGTTTCTCCAAGACTGCCTACAAAAGTGTTGTTTCTATGCTTGGCTAGACAACATGTTACAATAATTTCTAAGGCTGATTTTATGGGTTACTCTGCCTTGTGGCCTCTTAGTGACCATGTGAATGAACTAATATCCACTGTATTATATTAAATTAATTAATATATCAATTATGTAATAATAGAAATAATATAATCAATTATACTTTCTGTTCTTACATTGTGTTGCACTTTGGAAAACCCTAACCCTATTTGTTGCATATAAATATAACTACCATTGCTTTACTAACATGGTGACTGAACGATCTGTACACTGTCAAAGCCCTACAAAATGTGAAGCGTGCATTTCGCTTTAAAAATATTTGAATCTGGAGCATTGTTGTCTTGATTAGGAAAAAAAAATACATCTAATTTTAGCTGAGCTGTCTCATTAATATTCCAAAATTCGTCCATTGCTGTTGCTGTTAAAATGTAACCTATTAACTGTCTCATGTATGAAAACATCTTGTGCCTTTACCTCTGAGGGCCAGATATTTATTGTCTGTGAAAGTGGCACCTGTTTGAAGGCATCAACAACTTTGTTGTTGTCAGACAAGAGAGCTTCTCTTGTAATAACCAGGCACTGCTTAATAAGGTCAACATTTGTAAATGGCTTCCTCTGCTTTGCCATTTCTAGCACTAACTTCAGAGATGCTTCAGCAACATTTTCCAGAACACTTGACAGCCTTGAAATCAGGATTGTGCTAATTTTTTAATGCAGCAATTTTGTTTAAGCATAAACTGATGCCTTGTGGGCATTACTGGCCAAAATCTGCAAGTATTGTTTTCCCTTTATATTGCTGCTTTTATCAAACAGCTAAAGCTGTCAGACTCTGCATACTGGCAAGCTTTGGGGTTTTGTGGCTAGATAAATATAAAGAATTAAAACAGAATCTTCCTTTCCACATTAGGAAATGTAAATCTTAAACGAATTCTGCTGAATGGAGAGTATGTTGTTTATGTTTTTTACAGAGCAACCAGTCAATGAAAATATCTTATAGGATTGTAGTATGACAGGTTTAAAGTGAATAACATCAAATTATTATATTCATTGAAATAACTAACTAATTTTGGTTGTTAGCCAGTGTGATGCCCCATGCTACAAAGAAACCAGCATGTTGTAGTTCATGACTGAGATCAGTAGTATAGAGGAATAAGACAATAACCAGGTTAAAGGTGCTAAGCAAACATTGAATCTTTATTTACTGCGAAAATGAACAAAAGCAAAAAGCAGAATACTCGGTCCAGATGACACACTACAAAGAAAAAACACACAAAAAACGTTCACAAAAACAAATGAGTACTTCACTCACCAAATCAGTGGCACCAAACATCACTCTGAAACATAACTCGTTATTGCTGCACCCTTCTCTGCTTACATTGCTTAGAAAGGTTGTTTTCACTTCACCCGTCGGTCAACAAAAGATGAGACCTTTGAGACTGACATGCATATTTGTACTGTTGTTAGGTTGGTGTGACTAATCTGTGTCCATGTACATCCTGTTGTTTCCAATAAGGAGTATGCAGCGATGCTGGCTATACCAACTGTTCCTCCTAGTCAGGACTCTGCACATAAGTGCACTCTTCCTCACGTGCACCTGTTTGTAGGCGAACCGAGCAACTTTGCATACCCTATCTCTAATTCTCTCTCTATCCTCCCAGTAAGCTGAAACCTGTTAAATCATTACTTGGGCCTTTCACATATCTTACAGCTCTTTTCCATTAGCGCCCACACCTTAAAAATCTTTTGCTGTTCCACTGCAGCCTTTCCCTATCCTGAGATGTGTTTGAGACGTGCAGTACTCTACGTACCCCTGCATCCTTTTCCCACATGCAGCTGCAGAGCCATCTGCCCACTGGAGCCTCAAATCACACTTCCTCACCAGCCACGATAAATGCTGTTTGAAAACTATTTGTAAAAGACACAAATAGGTAATAAATTATACTAAAATCTACAATAAATGTACTTTGTGATCAGACCCCTCACAGCCAGGTAATATAAGACCACCAATGAGATGTTGTGGTTTCTTAATTTCTGTTTTTTATACAAAAGAATACATACTTGATGTACCTTTGCATCCATATAGTGGATTATCTACTGGATTTTATAGACGATAGGAATTTTTTGGAGATCAGTTAGGTTTATTTTGTGAGCATTATTGAGTTTTATTTTCATTTATATAGAGATGGGGCGGCACGATGGCGCAGTTAGGGGACCCGGGTTCGCTTCCCAGGTGCCCCCTCCGTGGAGTCTGCATGTTCTCCCCGTGTCTGCATGGGTTTCCTCCAACAGTCCAAAGACATGGCCCTAGTGTGTGCTTTGTGTTTGTGTGTGTCCTGCGGTGGGTTGGCACCCTGCCCGGGATTGATCCCTGCCTTGGACATGGATGGATGGATATTCATGTACACATCTAAGCAACTGCTTTGATGTCCTACTCTGTAAATTTTACTTTTTAATTCAATCAGTTAAGTCACTTTTTTATTTGTAGGACAAAAACTGAATATCAAAATACAATCAAATAAAAAAGATAGCAAATAAAATAATATGTTCTGAAGATAATACATAGTTCAATTTATTTTTGGTGTAGTGCTTTTGTCACACTCCAAAGCACATGCTCAAATTCATATACTGTATACAATGCATGATGAGAAAATCTCCTAAGTATAAAATATTTACATACGTGAACACACAAAGTACATTACACATGCAGTAAAAAAAACGCATTAGTATTATGGTTGACATATGGTCATTTGACAACAAAGGAATGGAAAATAAAATAACATTATTAAGAAAAAAATTATAATTTCTTGGAGGATCCCCGTTCTGCTATAAAAGGCAAAGACACAGTGAAAGAGAGTCAAAGTCTTCTTGACCAGCTGGCTGCCAACCTCTTCTCAGATATTCTGTGAAATCACACATGCAAGGAGGAGAAGCTTAGCAATAACATGTTGGCACTAAGTGCCACATCAGGATACTGAGAAGGAAAATAGAATGGTAGATGGGGAATTATCAAGATCAAAATTTTAATATTAAGCAAACGACAAAGACCAGAGTTGCAATGTGAACATCTAACCAACAGTTCTAATCAGAGGAAGATAGAATTAATTAACAAGCCTGAATTTAAATACTTGGACCTATAGGTCATCACTTACACAAGCAGACAAATCATTCCATATTTTTGGGTCCTTGTAGCTCAAACTACAGCTGTAGTATAAAGTGTCATCGAGACTCTTAGAAACAGCAGCTTGAGATTATAACGTCTTCTTGTTATGTATACATTGATACATGTTGCAAGGAAAATAGTGTCTAAGCTGTTTTAAGCATTATATGTGAGAAGAAGGGTTTTGAAACTAGAATCAAATTGGTAGTCAATGTAAAGACTTATTAAAAGCAGTTATGTATTTATATTTCATAGTTCTGGTAATAATTCTTGCAACAATATTTTGAATTAACTTCAGACTTCAGGTACAGCAGTTTGAGCAGTAGTTTTGAATAAAGTATTACAGTAGTCAATTCTAGTAGAAATAAATGCATGAATTAACCTTTCTGTATCCTCAATTTATCTACATTTTAATAGGAATTAACAGGTTTTGGATAGTGTTATTAGGTATGTGGTAAGACAGAGGTTCTTAACAGTGTGGCCAAGGCCCACTAGGGGGCATCAGTAAACTTTCAGATGAAAGACAATTATAAAATAGTTGCAGAATACTAAAATAATTCAAATCAAGCCACAGCTGAGGTCTCAAACATATCTTTTAAAAGAGGTCCACTTTCACCAGTATTCAAAATACTGCATCATCTCAGTCCAGAATGCAGCGTGGCACTGTGAGACATATGGATATGGTGAGGCAGGCAGAGAACACCACAGAGAGCTACCTAGCTGCATGTAAATCAGGTCAACATGCAAAAGTCTGGGTGGCACTGCGATCATATGAAATAAAAAGTAAAGTCTGGGCTGGAGTGGACAGTGAGAGGATTTTCATTTGGCAGGGTGGCAGGTGAGTTGGGTAAGCACATTAGACAGATTGAAACAGTCTGCAGTCCTAGTATAGAGAAAACCTGTGAGGTTGCAGTTTAAAAGGGGAGAGAGAGAGCAGAGGTGCTGGAGGTGTGACCTGGGGCAGGACATGAGGCAGAAGACCATAAGTAGAGGGACATGCTATGAAACAGATAGAGAGTTCTGGACGGTAATTCAGTAGCTAGGGCACCTCTTGTGACCAGAACAGTTGTGGGGTTATAGTTACATCCAAATAGTTCCCTATTCGTCTTCTTTTATTATTTCCTTGTACTCTGATCCTTTTGCAACTGGTAAATAAACCACTTTCTGCAACCACTTCCTTGTTCTGCTGTACTGTTTCTCCAAACAAAGTACTGGGTCGCTACAATAATAATAATAATAATAATTCTTTACCTTCCCATGGGCTCACCACCTATGGGAGGGGCCAAATAGGTCGGGTGCAGTGTGAGTTGGGTGGTGGCCGGAGGCGGGGACCTTGGCGGTCTGATCCTCGGCTACAGAAACTGGCTCTTGGAACGTGGAATGTCACCTCTCTGAAGGGGAAGGAGCCTGAGCTAGTGCGCGAGGTTGAGAGGTTCCGGCTAGATAACTTTGACGTACAGCTTGGACTCTGGAACCAATCTCCTTGAGAGGGGCTGGACTCTCTACCACTCTGGAGTTGCCCCCGGTGAGAGGCGCCGAGCAGGTGTGGGCATACTTATTGCCCCCCGACTTGGAGCCTGTGCATTGGGGTTTACCCGGTGGGCGAGAGGGTGGCCTCCTCCGCCCGGGTGGGGAAGGGTCCTGACTGTTGTTTGTGCGTATGCGCCGAACAGCAGTTTGGAGTATCCACCCTTTTTGGAGTCTCTGGAGGAAGTGCTAGAGGGCATACCTCCTGGGGATTCCCTCGTTTTGCTGGGAGACTTCAATGCCACGTGGGCAATGACAGTGAGACCTGGAAGGGTGTGATTGGGAGGAATGGCCCCCCCGATCTGAACCCGAGCGGTGTTTTGTTATTGGACTTCTGTGCTCGCCACGGATTGTCCATAACGAACACCGTGTTCAAGCATAAGAGTGTTCATATGTGCACTTGGCACCAGGACACCCTAGGCCTCAGTTCGATAATCGACTTTGTGGTTGTGTCGTCGGACTTGCGGCCATATGTCTTGGACACTCGGGTGAAGAGAGGGGCGAGCTGTCAACTGATCACCACCTGGTGGTGAGTTGGCTTCGATGGTGGGGGAAGATGCCGGTCAGACCTGGTAGGCCCAAACGTGTTGTGAGGGTCTGCTGGGAAGGCTGGCAGAGTCCCCTGTCAGAAGTAGCTTCAACTCCCACCTCGGCAGAACTTCAACCACGCCCCGAGGGAGGTGGGGACATTGAGTCGAATGGGCCATGTTCCGTGCCTCTATTGTTGAGGCGGCTGACCGGAGCTGTGGCCAAGGTGGTCGGTGCCTGTCGGCGGCAATCCCCAACCCGTTGGTGGACACCGGCGGTGAGGGATGCCGTCAAGCTGAAGAAGGAGTCCTATAGGACCTTTTTGTCCTGTGGGTCTCTGGAGGCAGCTGATAGGTACCGCAGGCCAAGCGAATGCGGCTTCGGTTGTTGCTGAGGCAAAACTTGGGCATGGGAGGAGTTTGGAGAGGCCATGGAGAACGACTTCGGACGGCTTCGAGGAGATTCTGGTCCACCGTCCGGCGTCTCAGGAGGGAGAAGCAGTGCAGTGTCAACACCGTATATGGTGGGGATGGTGCGCTGCTGACCTGAACTTCGGGACGTTGTGGGGCGGTGGGGGAGGACTTCAAGACCTCCTCAAT
Source organism: Polypterus senegalus (assembly GCF_016835505.1). Taxonomy (NCBI): domain Eukaryota; kingdom Metazoa; phylum Chordata; class Cladistia; order Polypteriformes; family Polypteridae; genus Polypterus; species Polypterus senegalus. Next base: position 39,742,514 of record NC_053155.1, read on the forward strand.
CCCACTAACATGCCTTCCAATGAGGAAGCAGAGCCTGGGGACTCTGAGGTGGGCTCTCCCATCTCTGGGACTGAAGTCACCGAGGTGGTCAAAAACTCCTTGGTGGCAGGGCCCCGGGGTGGATGAGATACCCGGAGTTCCTTAAGGCTCTGGATGTTGTAGGACTGTCTTGGTTGACACGTCTCTGCAACATCGCATGGACATCGGGACAGTGCCTCTGGATTGGCAGACCGGGTGGTGGTCCCCTCTTTAAAAGGGGACCAGAGGGTGTGTTCCAACTATAGAGGGATCACACTCCTCAGCCTCCCTGGAAAAGTCTATTGGGGGTTCTGGAGAGGAGGGTCCGTCGGATAGTCGAACCTCGGATTCAGGAGGAACAGTGTGGTTTTCGTCCTGGTCGCGGAACAGTGGACCAGCTCTTCACCCTTAGCAGAGTCCTGGAGGGTGCATGGGAGTTTGCCCAACCAGTCTACATGTGTTTTGTGGACTTGGAAAAGGCGTTCGACCGTGTCCCTCGGGAATCCTGTGGGGTGCTCGGGAGTATGGGGTACGGACCCCTGATAAGAGCTGTTCGGTCCCTGTACAACCGTTATCAGAGCCTGGTCCGCATTGCCGCAGTAAGTCGAGCCCGTTTCCAGTGAGAGTTGGACTCCGCCAGGGCTGCCCTTTGTCACCGATTCTGTTCATAACTTTTATGGACAGAATTTCTAGGCGCAGCCAGGGTGTTGAAGGGGTCGGTTTGGTGGACTCAGGATTGGGTCACTGCTTTTGCAGATGATGTTGTCCTGTTTGCTTCATCAGGCGTGATCTTCAGCTCTCTCTGGAGCGGTTCGCAGCTGAGTGTGAAGCAGCTGGGATGAGAATCAGCACCTCCAAAAATCGAGACCATGGTCCTCAGCCGGAAAAGGGTGGAGTGCCCTCTCAGGGTTGGGGGTGAGATCCTGCCCCAAGTGGAGGAGTTTAAGTATCTCGGGTCTTGTTCACGAGTGAGGGAAGAATGGATCGTGAGATTGACAGGCGGATCGGTGTGGCATCCGCAGTGATGCGGGCTCTGCATCGGTCTGTCGTGGTGAAAAAGGAGCTGAGCCGTAAGGCAAAGCTCTCAATTTACCAGTCGATCTATGCTCCTACCCTCACCTATGGTCATGAGCTATGGGTAGTGACCGAAAGAACGAGATCGCGAATACAAGCGGCTGAAATGAGTTTCCTCGCAGGGTGTCTGGGCTTTCCCTTAAAGATAGGGTGAGGAGCTCACCGGGAGGGGTTCAGAGTAGAGGAGTCAGATGAGGTGGCTCGGGCATCTGATCAGGATGCCTCCTGGACGCCTCCCTGGTGAGGTGTTCCGGGCACGTCCAACCGGGAGGAGGCCCCGGGGAAGACCCAGGACACGCTGTAGGGACTATGTCTCCCGGCTGGCCTGGGAACGCTTTGGGATTCTCCCAGAAGAGCTGGGAGAAGTGGCCGGGGAAAGGGAAGTCTAGGCTTCTCTGCTTAAGCTGCTACCCCCGCGACCCGACCTCGGATAAGTGGAAGAGGATGGATGGATAATTCTTTAAAGTTACAATATGTCACATATGGCCCACAACGACTGTTAGTTTTGTCAAAGACCCTCTTCAATGTGTTTCCTATTTACCGCAGCTAGAGAATTAAACTGTAGTTAGAATGGGCACGGATTGTTTGTAATGACCCAACAAGAAAAAGTGAAAAGAGGGAAAAATTTCAAACAGCTATAAAGAGTGTTAGTGTTTGAGCATGGTGTCGAAGATGTGACTTTCTCATGAAGAAGATGGTAGGGTGACTTCACATACATCGCGGCTGCGCTCACTTCTTAATGATTCAGGGGTGGACATCCTTTCATGTATTTTCCGCTGACTTCACTGTTATATGTGGACAGAAAATGCCAGTTGTGTTAAACGTAGCTATCTTAAAATAAACTAACTTCAGTGATTAAGTTATAAAAAATGTTTGCAGCGATTCATTGTGTTTTAAAATATTGCTTTTTTGATTTTCATAAATAGGTAATCCTTTTATGTCTAATTGATAAAATAATATTTAATTCAAGTGAGTACTGAGCAGAACTTGATGTTATCAAAAATATCTGCAGTGACAAATTCTGTATCTTGGTAATTACTGGCTATTACTTATCTGTAAGAAATGCCTACTGGTTTATGTTATGATTAAGACATACACTCTCTATTAAAAAAAGTTTTTATTCAATAGAACCACACAGGCTGCTTTTGAAATGGCTTCTTAAGTTTACATTCCTATTTAAAATACAAGCAGTATAACAGCACTAGCAGCAAATATGCCTTTTAATAAATGTAATGTTAAAATCAAGCATCCTTGTCAAGACAGCAGCTACAATACAGGGGACTATATATCATGCACGGGACCCCCACATATTCACATGGTCCACTGAGGGGCCTTGGAGTAATAAAGACTGGGAACCGCTGTGGTAAGAAATAGGCTGATGTCAAAAATGAGACCTGCATTACTGTATGTGCATACTCAGTAAAACTAAGCACATGGAGTTGAAAAGAGAGTGAATCTTGCTGTCTATTTTATTTACACCAATTAATGACATTTCTATTTTTTTCTGCATTCAAAGACAAATAGTTAACTCTCATCAATTTTTTTTAAAGTTGCTGACAAAATGAATTAAGGGCATGAGAGAACTCTCATTTAGTCTTTAAGAAGATACTTAAGAGTATCATATGTAAGTGAAACTGAATTTTATGTCTTCTCTCCATAGTATGGGAAAAGAAAAAGGGAGCCCTCAGGGACATCATTTTTAATTTCAGAATTTGAGAATCTCCAGGATCTTTGAAAGGAAGGGACTTGTTTTGATATGTTTTGATATATCATAGAAATTCTGTGTGAGTCCTGAAGACTGATCAGTAGGTGGGAGGTGAGGAAAATTGGGTAGATTTTGTTTAGCAAATTTTCTAATTTGAAAATAGTGGAAAAATTATGTTGATGGGAAGCTAAATTTGGAGTGTAATTGTAGAATGCAAAGATGTTATCTAAGTACAAATCTCTAAGTGAATTAATCTTGTACGTTTTCCAAACATTAAAAACTGTGTACGTTTGAGAGGGTGGAAAAAGGTGGTTATCGTGCCGAGCTGGCTTCTTTTTCTTGAAGTACTTCCTACATTGGTTCCATATTCTGAGTGAATGAAGCACATTTGAGTTGTTAGTATATTGACGATAACTTGTATTTGACTGGGGCACAAAGCAGGGAATATAAAGATGTACTGCAGGATTTTACTTCTATTGCGGACCAAGCCTGTGTGTAATCATCTATTTGTGCCAATGTCTAGTTTTTAATAGCTTGTATATCTGCCATACATTAATAAAAGTTACAGTTAGGTAGAGTCATGCCACCTTTTACCTTAGGTCTTTGTAGGATCACCCTTTATATGCGTAGATATTTTGAATTTCAAATAAACTAGGTTATGATTGAATCTAATATCTTAAAAAAATATTTATTAATGTATATGGGGATGCTTTGAAATAGAAAAAGAAGCTTAGGAAAGATACTTCCATCCATCCATCCATTATCCAACCCGCTATATCCTAACTACAGGGTCACTGGAGTCTTGACAGTGTTAATTCTCCATAATAAAATGAGATGAAGGGTAGACCATCTATGCAATTCTTGCTTAAAATTTTCCATGCCGACAAAACAATATTGTTGAAAAAGAGCTTTATGTTTTCTTGTGATGTTTACCATTAGATATTTAAATTGATCTGTGATGATAAAGGGGAAGATGTCCAACCTAATATTGTATGCTAGAGAGTTCACTGGAAAGAGCACACTTTTATTCAAATTGATTTTGAGTCCAGATATCTTTTGAAATTCTGCTAGTGCTGTTTGGAGTGCAGAGACAGTTTGGTGTATATCTAATATACCGTATTTACTCGTGTACCACGTGCACATTTTTTCCCGAAAATGAGCATTAGAAAATCAGGTGCTTGTCATACACGAGGAATATGGTAGGGGTAGGTTTTTTTTTTTAATCAGTTTGGCGTTGTCATTGAGCATGGATAGTAGCAAGCGTTTATGCTCCTTCATGGCGGGAGAGAAAATAAAAGTGATTTTGGAAGTAGAGAAGATAGGAAATCGGGCCGCAGGTCGCAAGTACGGTGTTCCAGAGTCATGTGTTCAAGATTGGCGACAAAAGAAAGAAAAACTTTCGTCATGCAACATAAACAGACGGGCATTTCACGGAAAATGTGCCCAGTTCCCACAACTTGAAGTTGCACTCGCTGATTACATTTAATGCAGGGGTCAGCTTGGATATGCAGTGTCCACGAAAATGATTCAGGTGAAACCTCATGATATAGTGAAAGAACGTGGAATACCAATCACTCAGTTCAAAGCAAGCTGCGGATGGGTTATGCGCTTCATGAGCTGCAACAGTGGTACACAAAACAACGCCAACTGGCAAAATGAAAGCCCCAACATTGGCGCAGGTGTGTGCCAGGATCATCGCTGCTTGGAAGCTTATTCCAGAGGATTTGGTTGAAAAAATCTTCAAAAAGTGCAGCATATCCAACAGCATCGATGGAAGTGAAGACGACACCTTATGGGGAAGTGAAGACGACACCGTATGGGACGTCAGTAGCGGTGGCGAATCCAGCAGCGAATCGGAAGATGATTATTAAACTGGAATATTCTGGTGAGCACGATAATTTTCCACTTGCCGTTACAGTCCTTTACCGATTGTCTCTATATGGTTCTTTCTTTTCTCATTTAACAGGGCTATTTGTCATTCCCACCTTTCACAGCATGGTGTGACAAACACTGAACGTTCTGCAGTAGGGGTACTGCTTATAGTTAGTACAATATACTGTATCATGTGCAGAAAGAATTAAACAAGACATAATTATTCTCCATTACAGTTACTCACGTCGGTGTCTTACTCCAACCTCACTCGCTTCCTATACAATCACAATGAATGTCGTACAGGGAGCAAAAGATTTTTTCCCGATGTTCTTTGTAAAAATTAGGGTGCGCATCTTACATGAGGGCGCGTGGTACAGGAGTAAATATGGTATATAGTGCCATATTACCAGCATATAGTGACATTTTCTCTTCAAGTCCTTCTCTGATAAACCCTTTTACCTCAGAAGCATTTTGAAAGTAAACTACCAATTGTTTAATGGTGATTGCAAATAGCATTGGCAATAGGAGGCACCCTTGTCTAGTGCCATGTTCTTGTTTGAAGGAGTCCGAAATAATGTTGTTAATACAAACTGAAGCTTCTGGACTGGTATATAGTAGTTTGATCCATGCACATATGTTCGGGCCAAACCCAAATTTGTACAAAATAGTGAATAGGTAGTGCCATTCAACCACTTCAAATGCTTTTTTTCATCTAACAATAATAAGCTCTCTGGGGTATGAGACTTTGTGGGTGAATATATTACATTATACAGGTGTCGAAGATTGGAAGCTAAAGTGTCTGCCCGTTAATAAATCCAGTTTGGTCTTGTGATATTACAAAATGAAGCACTTTCTTAATCCTTCCAGCTAGAAATTTGGAGAGTATCATTATTCAGAACTGAAATTGGTTTGTATGATGCACATTGTAATAAGTACTTATTTTTCTTAGAAAAGGTGGTAATTAATGCTTGGTGAAAAGTTTGAGGTAAAATTTCATTGTCTTTGACTTCTATAAATGTAGCTAATAAAAGGGGAGCTAGCTTAACTGAAAATTTCTTTTGCATTTTTGTGAAAATTCGGCATGGTAACCATCAGGGCCTGCTGCTTTCCCATGCTGAATTGAGTTTATAGCATCTATTAATTCTGAGAGTGTCACGGGTTTATCCAATTCCTCTGCACTGAGAATATCTAACTGTGGTATCTGTAATGCATCAAAAAAGCATTAAATGGTGTTTTGTCTTCTTTAACACTAGAATTACCAGAGCCTACGAAAAAACTCGTAATTCCGTCCCACCTTAAACTGCTTCTTAAATCCCTTCACACCTCTCCGCCAGCGTCCTTTGTCTTCTAAATGTGCTGATAAAGAGAAGCTAGGAGCAGCCGGCTATTCCATCCCCCCACCAATTTAGAACGTGCATGAACTTCAGCTTGATTGAGTATCTGGGAGTGAAGTGGAGTTTTAGAGTGGAAATTATAGATCGTTGTTTGGAACACACGCATTTCATGTCTGTTCCATTTATACAGTAATCTGTGTCAACACATTGTTAAAACAGAAACGGTTTTTATATTCTAGTAGTAGATGACAAAATGTAGGCATAAACTATATAGTGTATGAAGCCTGAAGTCCAAATAGCAAAGAAACATTTTCACAAGAATAACACAATTGCACTTTTATTCAAAAATATAACTGCAGAAACAAAAAGCCGCCTTAACATGCGACATTGACAGCAGTTTGTTGTAACTGCCTCTGTGGTTCAATAGACTCAGCCCCCGCTTGGGAATCAAGAGGTTACGAGTTTGATCCTGCACCCCTCCGTTTTGAGAAGTAAACTGCTCTTAGTCTTACTATTTTAGAATAAAAGCATACATTTGATTTCAGTCTGTAACAGCCGGTGCAATTTATGATCCTTGTAAAGGTTAGCTTTTTTTTATTCACTTTTCATTCTCTCAGTCGCGTTCAGAATCAATCCATACAACCCTATCTGACATGGCTGTTTTCACTAAAGATGCGCTATAGCTCTGCAGTGTACCACGATGCATACTAACGCACCCCCACCCCACCCCCCTCCCCAATCCTTGAACCCACCAACCGAGGTTCTGACACACAAACGCTGGCGAAGCTGCCTTCTTCGTATCTCACCGTCACTTGCTTTTTTTTTTTCAGTTTTATTGAGTGTCCCTGCCAGTCCCCGCATGTTGCTGTATGCTGTTTCTTTTGTTCTCCAGGACATGCAGAGGAAAGAATGGTAAAAAGCAGTAACTTCGGCGCTATATGCAATCATCAGAAACTCCCCATCTGCCCGTGTCGTTCAAACACAGGAACATATATTGGTGTAAAAGTATAACAAAAGTGCACTTTTATTCAAGTGCACTTTTTCCATCGCCTTTTCCTGTAAGAAGCAATGTACACACTTCTCTCTATGCTGTGGTTTCTATTACACACCTGAAAGAAAGAGACAATACATGTGAAAATATAATCGCACTAATGCAATATTATTTGAAAACGAACAGCGTCAGATCGGGTGTGAATTTATGCAGGAACTGGAAATTCTCTGATGCAGGACCTTCCCCCAGGGAAGAAAGTACAGTGTCAGGTGCTCATTCAGTGTAATAGAAACCATAGCACAGAGAGGTGTGTACACGGCAACAAGTACACGTGTCGTAAATGTAGGAAGAACGGTCCTTGGGTGTGTGGTAACTGTTAATATTTGAATGTGATTATTTTATATAGCACGGAATGAAAATCAGCACTTCTTAAAATTGCACCATGCAAGCTGTCGTATCAATCGCCTACTGTAACTTGCTTTCTTTTTTCTTCGGTTATACAGGTAGTCTTGAATAAAAGTGCACTTGTTTTGTTTGCGAAATGAAGTGTCTGCGTGCACTTTTCGTGGCATTACACGTGTATTTTTGAGCATGCCCGTTTGAGCAGTATAAAAGTATTGAAAAGTATAACAAAACAACGGGCAGATGGGGAGTGTCTGATGATTGCATATAGCGCCGAACTTACTGCTCTTTACCATTCTCTCCTCTGCATGCCCTGGAGTACAAAAGAAAAAGAATACAGGCGCTATAGCTCTGCGTTGTACCACGATGCGTACTAACGCACCAAAAAAAGGTTCTGACACACAAACGCTGGCGAAGCTGCCTTCTTCGTATCTCACCGTCACTTGATTTTCTTTTTATTCAGTTTTATTGAGTGTTCCTGCCAGTCCCGCATGTTGCTGTATGCTGGATATTTTCACATGTATTGTCTCTTTCTTTCAGGTGTGTAATAGAAACCACAGCATAGAGAGAAGTGTGTACATTGCTTCTTACAGGAAAAGGCGATGGAAAAAGTGCACTTGAATAAAAGTGCACTTTTGTTATACTTTTACACTAATATATGTTCCTGTGTTTGAACGACACGGGCAGATGGGGAGTGTCTAATGATTGCATATAGCGCCGAAGTTACTGCTTCTTACCATTCTTTCCTCTGCATGTCCTGGAGTACAAAAGACACAGCATACAGCAACATGCGGGGACTGGCAGGAACACTCAATAAAACTGAAAAAAAAGAAAAGCAAGTGACGGTGAGATACGAAGAAGGCAGCTTCGCCAGCGTTTGTGTGTCAGAACCCGGGGGTGGGGGCGTCTTTAGTGAAAACAACCGGAAAACAGCAGGATTGGGGAGGGGGGTGGGGTGAGGTTGCGTTAGTATGCATCGTGGTACACTGCAGAGCTATAGCGCGTCTTTAGTGAAAACAGCCATGTCAGATGGGGTTGTATGGATTGATTCTGAACGCGACTGAGAGAATAAAAAGTGAATAAAAAAAAAAGCTAACCTTTACAAGGATCATAAATTGCACCGGCTGTTACAGACTGAAATCAAATGTATGCTTTTATTCTAAAATAGTAAGACTAAGAGCAGTTTACTTCTCAAAACAGAGGGGCGCAGGATCGAACTCGTGACCTCTTGATTCCCAAGCAGGGGCTGAGTCTATTGAACCACAGAGGCAGTTACAATAAGTTGCTGTCAATGTCGCATATTAAGGCGGCTTTTTGTTTCTGCAGTTATATTTTTGAATAAAAGTGCAAATGTGTTATTCTTGTGAAAATGTTTCTTTGCTATTTGGACTTCAGGCTTCATACACTATATAGTTTATGTCTACATTTTGTCAGCTACTACTAGAATATAAAAAACGTTTCTGTTTAAACAATGTCTTGACACAGATTACTGTAGAAACGGAACAGACATGAAATGCGTGTGTTCCAAACAACGATCTATTATTTCCACTCTAAAACTCCACTTCACTCCCAGATACTCAATCAAGCTGAAGTTCGTGCACATTCTAAATTGGTGGGGGGATGGAATAGCCGGCTGCTCCTAGCTTCTCTTTATCAGCACAATTTAGAAGACAAAGGGCGCTGGCGGAGAGGTGTGAAGTGATTTAAGAAGCGATTTAAGGTGGGACGGAATTACGAGTTTTTTCGTAGGCTCTGGTAATTCTAGTGTTAAACTGAGTAGAGTATAAGCAATTATAGTAGTCTCTAAATGTGTACATTATATTTTTGAGTTGGTAATTACTGGTATTGCACTGCAAACTTCCTGCTTGTGGATTTGTTGAGCTAAGATCTTACTAGCCTTCTCTCCATGTTCATAGTAATGATGTCACAATTTAAAAATGGGTTGTTCCATTTCTTTTGTTGTCAGGAGTTTGAGTTCTGAATGCAAAGCCTGCCTTTTCCTATAAAGTGCCTCATTTAAAGACCTGAGGCCTCATGTATAAATGGTGTGTACGGACAAAAATGTTGTGTACGCCCATTTCCAAAGCCACGCACATTATCATTCCAGCTCAGACCATTGCATATGTAAGTTTTCTGTTCGGCTTTGCAAACTGGCTGCACCCAGTGTCAAAACAGTGCTACTGTTTCTAGGTGGTTTCTCTGTATTTTTTAGATTCACATCCCTGATGCGGCTATTTCAAAATTAGCCGTATATAGTTTATTAGTTTAAGGCATCTAATTGTAATGAACCTGTAACAATATAATGGTCCACGGAATGGCCAAACTATTCCAAATACCATAGCTGTTTTAGTGTTGCTACTCTCAGTGCACCACTCAGAGTATTTTAACCCACTGCATCTGAGTTTGGAATCACAGCTCTACAGTAGCTGATCGGAAAGAGGATTATCGGGATACAGCATCTAGCACACACTGTCTCCGTCATGCGCACAGTCTATTTGAACATCTTCCCTTGCAGCAAACACTTCCGAGCCTTTCCTTTAGGGACCTTGTGGTTCAGAAACAGTTTCATTCCAAGAGCTCTAAATGCACTAAATTTATCCATCAAGTGCTCCTTACTGAAAACTTACACTACAGTTGTAATATTGCACAACCTGAGCCACTTTATGAACCATTTCACTATCTGTATTATACTTATATGCCTTCATATTGTATATTTTTCATCACATTGTTATAATTTTTTTTATAATTTTATAAGAAAATAAGTTTATGGAGGATTTGCATATTGAATCTCATTGTACCAAACAATAACTGTAAAGTAATTCAATTCAATTCAATAGAAGAAAGTGTGCATTTAAATATGATGACAACTCGCTTCTAATTCGATTTAGATTCCCAAGCACTATCTTCTTGGAGCTTTTGATATAATTTTTAACATGAAATGCAGTAAAGTATGTATATTACATTATACAGATAGATTTTTAACTTCATTTAAGTTTTGCATATTGTTAATAATTAAGCATGTGAGGATATGGTGGCTCAGTGGTAGCGATGTGCTGGTGCCCCTTTCAGGGATCGTTCCTTCCTCGAGCTGTATGCTTGCTGGGACTGGCATAACCCTGGATGGATAGATGGATGCAATAATTAAACATGTACTACAAAGATATTTCAATGTTCATTAAAAGTTTTGCAGAATCGCTGTTCTAAGCTTACATTTGCTTGACATTTGTTACAAAACTGTGTGGCGATTGGTTACTTGCAGAAAGAAAAGGAAGGGCAGGAGTCGGGGGTTAGTACGTTCGAAAAAAGACAGTACTGCTGCAATAAGTTATTTACTCGAGTGTCACGCACGGTGCAGGAACAATCTCTGGACGGGGCTCTAACCACTGCGCCACAATGCCCCATGTTTAACACATTCCTATCATCATGAAAATATCAAGCATACATCTTAGTGTTTAAATTATTCAGACAGCTGAAATATCATGAATGTAATGTATTCTGGATCTTGTCGGCATAAGAGAAAGGGCTATTTATATTGATTTGTATGTTAAAATATACAAAATTCTGGGAGGAGTCGGGGTGGACTGTTAGGCGTGTGCACAATCATTATTTTTCATGCTGACTGGGACTTATGTAGTGGAAGTGCGTGGAAAATGGCCTACGCACAGTTTGTGCATCTGAATTCTTTTGTGCATATGCACATTTCCACATTTGTCTGTACGCAATGTTAAAGTGTGAATTCTACACATGGTATTATGCATGAGACCCCTGGTGTGTTCTTGATCTGTTCTGGTAATTTTAATGATTAACTCTGATGCTTTCTTGGTTTCAATTTATTTTTGTGGGAGAGATATGAAATAATCTGTCATATTAAAAGTGCCTTTAGAGTTTCCCAAAGTATTCCTGCAGAGACTCCTCTAAGGATGACCTTGTCTCTAAAAAGAAATTAATTTCCTTGGATATAAACTTGGTTATATACTTTAAAGTCAAATCTAAAGTATATAGGTAATCAGCATAACAATGCTAAAACTGGTGAGATGTGCTCAAATATTCTTTTTTTAGTTAAGATTGTTGCTACCGTATTCTGAATTAACTGAAACTGATTGATGTATTTGACGGTAGTCTAGTCAACTTAAAAGAAAAGCTTTAATTAATTTCTCAGCATCTTTCAATTTTATGAGAGGTCTAACTTTCGCAATGTTTCTTAAATGGAAAAATGCTTTGCTAGTAATCTGGATAACGTACAATTTATAGTTTGCTGAGTCCATGATTATACCTAGATTCTTAACTTCTGCCTTGACCTTTGAAGTTACGAGATCACTTAGTTCTAAAACACTTACTATTTCTATTTTTGACAACTAAGATTTATATTTTTTACTTGTTTAGCTTCAGAAAATCAATACTCGTCCATTTAGAAATACAGTCACAAGACTTTATAAGGTTCAAAGTGCTATGTTTGGGTCAATACAGATTTCTTTACCGAGGTTTATGGTAATCTACAGTATGTTTGTTTGTTGAATCTTGCAATTGGAATTTTAAATATAAATGGTCACGGGAAGTCAGACAATGTCCTAGAACACAGTTCATTCAAGAAGCAATGCTAAAGAGGCTCTAACAACTGAATTGCTTCTCAAAACAAAACTGGATGTGACACATTTGTCAAGAAATTTGAAACAAAAGTCAGCAATGTTAAGATATTGTATTATATAGTATGTAAACTTCTTAAATGTGTATTTGCACAAAACATCAAAAAAATTAACATCTTGACATTATACTATATTAGCATATTTACACACTAGAATGATTGACCATTCTTCCCATGATCAACCATTCTTCTTTTACCTACCTTTTTTATGAGCATTACCCATTAATGCTGCCATTTTTTTGTTTTTGAATGCAGAACAGTTTCAAAATTAAAATCAGAGTTCAACTGGTCAATGTAATGCACATTACAATTTGTTTTCAGTTTGTTTTTGTTTTGGAAGCACTGTAAATTGAAATCTGTCATAATGTTTCAGGTTGAAGGCCCATTTCTTTTGCTTCATTGATCTTTGCCTGCATGAAAAGACTTAACTGGATAGATTTTTTTAAAAATACATTTTCTTGGGTATCTATCTCAGCCAAAGGCTATTCTGCCCTTTAAAGATATGGCAAGTGTCTTTTATATCAGAAAGCCTCTGAGGTCTATCCAGCTTCTGTATATCATAAAGCTGCGGCATGTAACTTTTTACAAGAGCCTCATTTTAAATATCTTTGGATGTTTATAACATCTTAAGAGTATTCTTTCAATAAATTGCTTGTTTCATTATGTTCAAAAACTTTTATTTAATTTGCTTTAATATATCTTTGATTGCATTTGGAACATCTTGCCTATTTAATTGCTTGAAAGGTAAATTGGGGTAAGTCTATACAATGGATAATTTGTTAAATTTTGTAAACCGGAACGTTAAAGCTCTTAATCATGAATTCAAAAGGAAATGATTTGTCATATGTTAGCTCACAGAGTTATAAAAAAAAAAATTTCCTGTTGGAGATCGTTTTAAATATTAATGATCAATTTTGGCTGAAAGGAGATTGTATTGGCTGGGTATTTCACTGTAATTTTGACAAGAAAACTAGGGGAGATGGACTATTCATTCATAAAGCATCTACTTCCTACTTACGGACTTAATCTTTGGTTGGGAGAATGAATAAGACTAAATTAACTGGCTAAGATATGTGCATAAAACAGGGGTAACAATTACTAGTGAAAGTTATTTTGCTAATGACTATTTTGTTTTCTCATGTACTAATTTATATAGCACATTTTCATACAAATTATGCACCTCAAAGTACTTTACATGATGAAGAAAGAGAAAAATGACAAAATAAATAAAAATTAGAATAAGGGAACACTAATTAACATAGAAAAAAGTATGGTCCAAATAATGATGAGAGATTTTAATTGTATTATAAATCTTGCCATAGATAATCTTCCACTGTAAACCCAATGCCTAAAATTACTTTAACGGTATCACTCTTATCGGACTGTCTGACTTGTGTAGAATTTTTAGCTTCTATTTGAGACAATATTCTTTCCTTCAGTGTATCACACCAATTCACAAATAAACTCTTTTTTTTCCAGAAACAATCTGCTTCCCACAATCAAAAATTGGCATTGTGTGCTATTGCATTGCCTTACAATTCTCCTCTAGTTCTGGATTTTTATCAGAATTAAGAAACTGCCTTATATTTATCAATTTTTTAAGCAATTCATCTTTCAAAGCATTCTCAATGACCTCATTTACTTAACTCATCTTAGAAGAACATTTAATAACTAGCTATGTTATGTAATAATAAACATTTAAAAAATAAAAGATATTTCTAAGCCTTCATGTGCCCCAACTTGTACCTGCAGCATTGCTTCTGCTCCTCTCCTCGTTATACTCAGATGTCTCAACCTTTCTTTCCCAACACTTCCTTTGTTGGTCATAGTTCTGCAAATCCTGCTTGTCAGCCTATTATTTCACAGCACCTTGTTCATCTTCTGCCCGATTTGTTGACTACCACCACTGGATGGGCCCCATTACCTGCTATGAAAACATCATTTGTATTCTTGTGTCTTTGAAGGGGAATATATTGGTGACTAGGGTATTGGATTTATTGTCGTTGAAATTCGTTATTTTAGTTACACAATCAGGAATTAAACTTTGTACCCCTTAACTATTGAGTAATCATCACTATCACTGAGTAGTCAAAGTGTTACTGGCTAATCAGATGAAAACAAAACTGACCAATCAGACAGACGAGCAACCAAAGTGAAACTGATTAATCAGACCCAAGCCAAAATGACTAATTAGATTGCTCAGAGGGACCAGACACATATACACATACAGAAGCATTTCTTTATATAGCAGTTATTTTAGAAATTATTTTTCTTTAGATTATAATTTAATTGAAAGTTTGGATAAGGAAATATTTTATCTTTATTCTTATAAAATTATTTTTGTTTGGTACATTGTTTTATATAAACATGTATTTTAAATCACAGCTTTTAAGAGTTATTTTACTTAAACAAGTTCAAAAATATGTGATCATTACGAAAAAAATATATAAAAGTAGGTTTCTTTTAGATGCTTATATTTCCATATATGATTAGTGGAAACCCATGCCTGTAGGGAGGAAAGCTAGCAGAGCACTTGCAAATAAATTATAATATGCCTTGACTCATTAAACATCTGCTCCCAGATAAATACAGTGTATTGTAATTGAGAAATGGTGGAATGAACAAATATTTTGTGCCAAATTTGCACACCGCCAACAAATTTTGATAATTACAGACGATACTTTTGTCATTACTGGCATTTTAGTTTCTGAATATACTGCCTAAACTGAGCAGTTACATCTTTTTGGTCATGTTAAATAAAAATAAAAAGCAAGGACTTCTCCAAATAGCTGAGGAGTAAAATTAAAATGATAAAATGCTGTCATAAAGAATTTTTAATCTGGAAGATATATTTTTGAGGGGACTGTCAGCAGTGCTGGACTCTTCAAACATTTTAGGAAGTAATTTCCAGCCCTATCACATTTTACCACTTTAAAAAGCTACTGGGAACTCTTGAAACAATACCCTTGACATGGGATCCAGCATTGTTTTCGGCATAAAGAATTTAATTTCCATACTGAGGCTGAAAATTATGATTTTTATTTTTTTTTTACTGTCTCACATCTTGATCAAAATTCTGTAATCTTGCAAGCTGTATGGTAAATAATCAATCAGTGCTTTCTCATGGCAGCATAACCAAAGTTGATCATGGCTTGCAACATACTATTTTTTGGATGTGTAAATATAGTTAAATAATATCATGTTCTGTGGTAAACCATGGTAGTAATGCTTTGTCTCAAGTTCGGAAACATATTCCCTGTTGATATGCTATGGTTTCATAAAGATGTCAGCATGAGTTAGGTTAATTGACAACTCTAAATAAGAGATCTTGACAACCCTCTAAAGGAGAAGGTGACTGTATCAAATGGATAGCTGATCAGAGAAATCTGTATGTAATCTTCATAAAAAGGTATTTTGGGGAATTTATTCAGGCGATTCTATCAACTAATATATGCTGTGTTATTTGGATATGGTGCAGATAATTGAATAGATGCATTTTTATACTGACAGTTTTTTAACACTTAAATTTCATTTCACAGAAAAAAGTTTTATACTTTTAAAATAACAAAATTGTGCATTTTTATAAATTGGTAGATGCATACAGACAGTATGACGTTAGGGACTTTCAATACTCGACTTGATGTTTTTTTGGAAGAAATAAGTGGATAGGACTGGCGACCTTTGTTGGGCTGAATGGCCTGTTCTCGTCTAGATTGTTCTAATGGAGCCACATTTAAACACACGGTACATAAATAGTAAATAATAAACCAACCTAACAAATTACATAAAAATTTAAAAATAAAATGAAAAAACTCATAATAAAATAGCAAAATTTTTTTCTTTTTTCTTAAACAATTGCCGCATTACACCTACAAACACAACACCAATCCAAGAACAATCACATTCTCCCACACTGTTCCTCAAATAACAAAAATAAATATACTCAAAATTATTTTTATTGTACGGTGTATACTGCAAAAGGCATTGTTTAATGGGTTTAATATATAAAGACAGTGTAGAATTAGTAAAGGTTCACCATGTTACTTGTAGCCAGGAAAGATATGGTCAGTTGGCCACAGGAGAGAAGAATATTAGCCAAATGCATGACTGTGGTGCGTTTATAAATTTGTTTGATAATAGGGTCTGTCTCTGGTGATGCCATCTTTTATCTGTTTTGTCAACAGCTCATTTCATATCAAAGAGTCAAAGGTTCCAGGTATACTGAAACAGACACCAAGCTCTAAAACAACACCTTGAAACAAAACAGAGGGACGGATATGGCAGGATGCAATGATTGCCAAATTTAAGAATACGAATCTGCGGTGGGTTGGCGCCCTGCCTAGGGTTTGTTTACTGCCTTGCGCCCTGTGTTGGTTGGGATTGGCTCCAGCAGACCCCCGTAACCCTGTAGTTAGGATATTACAGGTTGGACAATGGATGGATGGAAGAATACGAATTTCAAGCAAACAAGAGTTTCATTTGTTTCCTCTCATCTCTCATAACTGGAAGATGATTCCCACAAAGACCACTGATGTCACTTCCTGCTTTTCCTCAGAGGTCACACCTGTTCTGCACCGTGGGCTGTTTACATAAAAATGTCAATGGAAGTTGGCATTCATTTCTAAACTATCACCAGAACTAAATGGAGGTTCAGAGCAGAGAACAATTCAATTCTCTAATCTTAGAGAGAGAGAGAGACACTGAAGGACTCCCACATCTATTTTCAGTCATATTTATTTGTTTATCAGAAGGCTTTATTCAAAAGCGACCTACAAAAGAATTCAATATAATCGAGCAACATCATTCTGGGGGACTATTTGGGGACAAGTGTACAAAATCTATCATTCCAATCAAACAGCTAACAGCAAAATACAAATGAGTTTCAAGTCCGATATCAGCTAAACAGAAATCTAACAAACAAGAGTCTTCAAAAGCTTCTTGAACATATTGAGAGAGTTGGCATTTTGAAGGGAGAAGGGCAGCTTGTTCCACCAGCTAGCAGCTAAGCATGAAAACATTTTTTTCCATTCTTCGTTTTATTATGTGCATATTAAATAAGGTTCTTGCTGGTCCCCAGCTTTCTGACCCATCTGTGCTGTAATTTCCTTTTACACATTGTACTAAACTTAATTTGAGTTGATTCATAACTGAGATGAAATTTAATAGACACAAAATGGCACAACTCTGGCAGCTGGCTGAGAAGGAGATGACACAGATTTACAGTTGTGATAGACCCAGGGTGTCAGTGAGCTCCATAACCATCACAAATACACTTGAACACTTGAAGTCTCAGGTTCAAGTGATGGAAGGTTTTTACTATAAATACCTCCAAAATGTAACACAAGCACAAATAAAAGTCTTCCTCTCACAATACTTCTTTTCTCCCTACCGCAGTACCCTCCTCCACTCAAGCGTTGCTCCAATACTTCCCAGCTCCAACTTGCTTGAATAAGGGAGTGAGGTCTCTTTTATTACAAACCTGGGAGTACTTCCGGTGCCAGGGCCACTGCCTGATGAAAGCACTTCTGGGTCGCATGGAAGTCCATAATAGGGAGCCTGTCTCCCTACAGCACCCTCTCGTGGCACCCAGTGACCCCAGCAGGGCTGCTCTGCTGGACTACATACCCCGGCATAACCTGCTGGCTTCTTACTGTGACCTCCGAGACTGCTGCCATCTAGTGTGTTGGCAGGGATGAAAAACCTCCAGCAACTTCTCTTTTTAATGGGCTGTCCG
Organism: Polypterus senegalus; assembly: GCF_016835505.1. Classification (NCBI taxonomy): domain Eukaryota; kingdom Metazoa; phylum Chordata; class Cladistia; order Polypteriformes; family Polypteridae; genus Polypterus; species Polypterus senegalus. The sequence continues at coordinate 39,760,286 of NC_053155.1, forward strand.
TCCACCCTTTCCAGTCCTTCCTTCCAGGTCTGCTCCCTCTCTTGGAGATGCCCGTCCAACCTGTGTGGCATCTACACAGTACAAATGTAATTTTAACATAGAGAAACTACATTTACAAAAAAAAAAAAGTCTAATGGACAGGGTGACCAAGATTTTCACACTGTAAATTGGAGACAAAATGACAGCATGAAAGACCACAGAAATATTTGTGCAAACTAGGATTATCTTTAGAAATATATTAAATAATAATAATAATAAAAGTCTCTCAAAAATATTCTAGTTTATTTTTTATTCAGTCATTTCCTTCAAGCTGCCTTTTGTGCTGAGTGTACCATTATTATTTTTATCCACCCATATATTTTTTAAAACACGCTTATGTCATTTCAGGTTCATTGGAAGAGAGCGTTTATCCCACTAAGGCAACAACTAATTCAAAATGGAAAACCATTCCATAACAGAAACTTGTTGTACTCTTGAACAGTAAAGAGATCATGGATTTGCATCCCACATCCTCCATGCATGGAAGTGCTTTGAGCAGTGACAAAAGCGCTAGATAAATGTAAAGAATTATAAAGGATGATGATAAAAAAATCATTCACTCTATACTCTTTCTTCATCGGTAACATTATTGTGATGTTATTACCATGGCAGAGGACAAAAATGAAGAGGCATTTTGTGACACTTTAAAAATTCAGAAGACAAAAGTGTTGATGTTTTTAATGATACGTTCAACCCCTCTCATGCTATTGTAAAAGGCTTTAAACAGAGAATCTAGCTTTAGAGTAACAAAAATGCTTTTTATACACCCAGTCTTCTTGAAGTGTTATTTCTCATTTAAAGAAAATAAATCCAAACAAAGCTAAAGTTCACTCCTAAAACAGTGCACTTAAAAAAATGTGTTATTTATTTAACAAAAAATCACTCACGCAGACTTCTGGATAAACCACTTTAAAAGTTGCAATTTTCCTTTAAGCATTTTTTATGTTGTTGTTTTCATTGTCACATTAACATGACGGGTATGTCACTTACATAAACACTTCAAATTTCATATTGTATGTAAACGTTTATTTACTTCGACTGAAATATAGCATTGACAGCTGAAGCTCAAAATAGGCAGTTCATATTTTTTTATATTGTAGCCACATGCTAGTCATATAATTACATTTACATTAATGTGCTCAACAGATGGTTTTACCAAAAGTGACATACAAAAGAGGTCACCATAATCATGTAAAGATCAAATGTTACAGGGCAAGTTTACAAAATTGTACAAAATTACAAGTGAGTTAGAATTCCTAGATATAAAAATCTAACAGTTAGACAAAAATTCATCAAACAAGCGAGGGAGTCAGAAGTTAGAATGGAGGGCGCTGCTTATTCCACCAACTATGAACAACACATAAAAAGAGTCTGAGCTAAGATTTAATACCAAGCATAAGTGGCATCACAAGGTGCCATGCATCAGCAGACCTGGGTGGTTGAGAAGGAGCACAGGATCTCACAAGTGTCTACATTTATGTAGGTGCTGACCCGTTGACTATCCTGTAGGTAAGCATTGAGGATTTCAACTTAATATGTGCTGCTACAGAGAGCTAATGTAGTGATCTGAAAAGAAGAGTGACGTGTCCACCACTGCATTTTTAAACATCTGCAATGGCTTGATGACACATGTTGGTAACTCTGTTCAGTAGGGAGTTACAGTAGTTCAGAAGTGACAAGATTAAAGCCTGGACCAGGAGTCATACTGCATACATAATTATAAATTTAAATAGACAACTTGAACCTCACAGCATGTTTTAAGATTAAAGAGAAAGGTAATGTTGCTCATCCTCCCTCTGACACACTAGCATTGAGGACTTTTATCCAACAACTAATTCAGCAGAAGTGTGTGAAGAAATGTTAGCGGGCTCCTTTATGCCAACATCAATTTTCCTTTATAGTGCCTCACTGTGACTGTAGTTGCTCATTTTATCTCTAGACAATTGAGAAGATTTTCTTTCTTTTTAATAATTCTGATGAGCCCATACACTCCTGGGTTTCAGTGTTCTTCCATGTTTTGTGGTCAGTAGTGATGGCTTTAGTGTCATGGGCGCGAAGTCGCTGGTTTTTCGAGTAATCCTTGATTTACTTGGACCATGTCTTCTTTAGTGCTGATCTTTGCACCTTCCAATCCCGTGGTCAATGTCACCATAAAAACTGGTATGGTATCCGACTAGAGCATATGTGTCCAAACCACCTAAGCCGCCTTAGTTGAATCACCACTGCAGTCATTGGTTGGCTGTCACATCTTACCAGGATGAACAAAGAGTAATACTCAAGATTTGTTGCAGGTATTCCATTTTACAAACCTTTGGTTTATTTATCTATAATTTGAGCAGAGTCCACGTTTCAGATCCATAGTGAAGAATTGGAAGGATCAGCGCCTGGAACAGATGGATTTTGGTCTTGATGGTAATACTAGCCTGTTGCCTGGCAGATTCTGCCATGGAGTTGCGTGACAGAAGCAACTTTCTTCTTCTCAACTAGTGACCCCAATAATATTGCAGTTCTTGCCCATATTGTATTTTGATTCTGTCTAGGTGGACATTAGTTCGTGATCCATCCTTGGTCAAGATTTTGGTTTTGTCCTGATTGATCTTCAGACTTTATGGCTGGGTGGTGTGGAAAATGTCCTAAAGAATATCAGTGGCCTCTGTATCCATTCCAAATACGGCACTGTCATCGGCAAAACATCAGATCAGTCACAAAGCTATTGTTATCACAGTGGACTGTTTTCCAACCCATGAATGAATTTCTCATTATGGCATTAATCACTGTCTTAAACAACATAGAAGTGATGATGTCACCTTGGTAGACTCAGATTTGGACAGGTAATTCCTTAGATAGTCCATTGTAAGTCCACACACAGCTAGTCGAGTCATTGAATGATGTTTAGAGGAGTCACATGATCTTCTGCTGTGCATACAAAGCCTTCAACTTTCTCTAAAGGGCTGGCCGATGCCATTTTCTATTATTTTGGATAACCCTATTTTTCTATTATTTTGGATAACCCTATTTTCTGTACTCTAACATCATGGTTTCCATGACAGTCTTTCCCAGAAGCCACATGGACTGAGTGGCATGTGATGTCAAGATCAGTGTGTGCATCCCTTAAGTGCCCAATATTTAGATAAGTACTGCATGGTTGAAAGATTCTTTAGAGCAGTGGGTTTAAATTCATGTTCCTGAACCCACCACACTTGTTGGTGAATAATAGACTGTGCATTTGGCATCTGAATTCAGTACTGTTCGTTTTGCTGACTGTTTACTTCAAGAGGCTTTTGGAGATTCAGGGTAAACAAATGAAACTTGTGAAAATTAGTGATAAAGCTCAACTTGCATCATATAAAATTGCTGAAATTAAAACCATACACAATAGCAGAATCTCTTATTTTACCTACCTGCTGTGAGATAGTAACCATTATGTTAGGAGAACAAGCAAAGAGTGAAATTTTAAAGATTCCGGCATCTGATGACACAATTTGAAGAAGAATAAATATGTCCTGTAACATTGAAGGGAAAGTCGCCAGTGAACTTGTTAATAAGCCTTTTACATTACAAGTGGACGAATCAACAGATATAAGTGGTGTGAACTGGGACCCGGACACAGGCAGACGGACAACATAGTTCACCCAACACACGTTTATTTTCAATCTATTTACAATGCACACAAACCCCAGTGTCTCTTGCACCAATTCCCCAAAGTCCAGGCCTCTCAGTCACTGTACCTCTCTCTCTCTTGGCCGCCTCCCGTCCTCTCTCCAGCTCTGTCCTCTTCCACCCGACATCCACTGCTGACTGGAGGGAGACGGCCTCTTATATGGGAACCCGGATGGGCTCCAGCTGCTTCCCGGCAATCAGTCGTAGCCACACCCCAGTGTGGCGGAAGTGCCGGCTGCGCACCCGGAAGCCGTACAGGTGTCCCCTGTTCTCTTCCCCCCAGCACTTCCTGGTGTGGCGGAAGTGCTGGGCTCCAGGGTTCCTCAGGCACCTGGGCGCCGCCTGGCGGTGGTCACGGGCCCCTACAGGGTTGGGCTTCCAAGCCCTCTACCTGTGGCCCCCAATACAACCAGGGTGATCGCCCTCTTGCGGTCTGGAGGAGGCACAAGCCCTCCTCTGGTCCTCCTAGGCATCCCGGCCGGGGACCACACGGGATATTCCGGCATGATTCAGTAATGTCATATTTAAATAATTTAGAATTATCCAGAAATCATTGTGGACCGACAGAGCTGCATTGATGATTGGGCCAATGAAAGGATTTGTAAGTTTAGCAAAAATAACTAATTTTAATATAATATCTCACTGTTTTTTGCATCGAGGAGCACTTGTCATGAAAACAATGTCTTAGAAACTAAATAAAGTATTGAATCAAGTAGTTGCCATGGTAAATGATGGGACCAATAAAAAGCTGAATTTTCAAACAACTTTGTTCAACTATGGAGGCGGACTACGAATGTTTACTTATTCATACAGAAGTGAGGTGGTAGCCATGTGGAAAGGTTTTAAATGTTACATCTGTCGCATGTTACATCTTAAAAATTAATTATTGTTTTTTTTTTCGAAACAGAAAAATGTGAAACATTTTGTAAGTACCTGAAAAATGATATTTGGTGCAATAATTTGGCATATTTTGCTGATCTTTTTGCTGACCTCAATGCGGTCAATACAAGTATTCAGGGGAAACATTAAAACATTCTTACATCTACCGATAAATTGTGTGCAATGAAAATGAAGATTTCACTGTGGAAGAAACACGTTATAGAAGGAACAGTGAAATTTTCCCTTCAGTGCAAGATAAAAATGATGAAATTGTATCCTTAATAACCAAAACTTAACATAACCTGAAGAAAACTTTGAAAAGTATTTTCCTTTATTAAATACTAAACAGTATGACTAGATAAGAAATCTGTTTATTCCTTCCAAGATATCTGGTTTTACAATTAAGGAAGAAGAAAAATGATTATCTCTCTCTTCAGATCACGGGCTAAAATAAAAATATTCAGAAAATATACCTGAAGAATTTTGGATCTTTGTTGAAAACAAATACCCTGTCATGGTGAAAAAAGCCCTAAACACATTATTACTAGTTTCTACATCATATCTTTGAAAGGTATGATTTTCAACAATGATCCATATTAAGACGAAAAAATGTGAGAGGCTTGGAAATTTGGAAGAAGAGATGCAAGTGGCATATCTTTTATTCATCCAAATATTCCAGAAATTTGCAAAGGACATACTTCGCATTAAATAATTTTTGCTATTTTATTTTTTTATTACTATTATATTTTGTACTACAATTATATGTAATTTTAAAATATATTAAAAATTTTAAATTATTCAGTTATTGGTATATCATTGCATTTTTTCTATTAAAATAGTAATTTTAATAAGCTTAATAATTATTAAATGAAAGATTATATATATTCTACTTACCTGCTCAAAATTGGTTGCGTTTTCAGTCAGATATTGTGAAAATAAAAAAAAAACTATAAAATAAATATATAAAGTTTAAATAATAATATTGATAATAATAAGAATTACAATTTAACATATTTGAGTATTTTGATGTTAGTGTTTCACATAAAAAAAAATGCCAGTGTCTGATGGTCCACGATTTCAAAAAAGATTGGGAATCACTGCTTTAGAGGTTAGTTTCTTTTGGTTTACAAAAACATTTATGAGTTTGATTCTTGATAGTGTTTTGGTTTAGAAGAAAGATACAGTACATTTGCCTCCCTGGTCAAGGAATTCAACTTGGTTTTTGATTATGTAACCGACTGCAATCTGCTTTTTCCTGCATTGTGTAAATGACTGTCATGTGGGCACGTTGGGTTAGAACACAAGTTTTTTATTTTCCTCTTTCAGTAAAAATTTGCAAAACAAAAGGAAAGAAATAGAGCGTCACATACACGTCTTCTTCCCTCTGCCCCTACAGCGTCCACCGCGCTTCTCGCATTATTTATACAAACACATTACATATAAAACTATTTACAAAAAAATTACTCCAATTTTCCAAAGAAAACTATTTACAATACATAGCTTTATACAAAAATAATTCCTAATTTTATGATTATATATTCTTAACAAATGAAAAGAATATATATATATTTATATAGCATACCTTTGCAAAACAAAAGGAAAGAAATAGACAGAGCATCACATACACGTCTTCTTCCCTCTGCCTATTAAATAAAAATTAAATCGATTATAAATTATTAACACAAAGTAAATGAAAAAAATATATATATATCGGGAAAGAAAATGAAACCACAACATACCCCTACAGCATCCACCGCACTTCTGCCGTTAGAGAGACAAAAACGTGGTGCACGCAGGTTGTGAGGTGTGACGCTAATTAACGCTGGTGCTACAACAGATTATATTGTTGGTATACTATAAACTATTTACAGGGATCAACACTTTTGGGGAAGTTCATAACAAAAAAAAATAAAATTATAGATAACATTTTACACTTTGCTACATGCTCCTCCCTGAACTTCACCAAAATAGTCAGGCACTAACAGCTGACTACCTCAATATATCCACAGTATTCAACATATGTGTTACCCACTACACCGGGAAAGTGACTAAAGAAGGTTGCTCAATCCTTCTCAAGTACACTCGCACTGGGGGTGCCCCATACACCCTCTCATCTATTTGACAACATTATTTCTCAAATTAACAATACTCGTAGCATTATCATCTGTCACTAAAGCAGCATTTAATCATTTATCTTTTTCAAAGGTTACCATCAATGCGAACATCTTCATTACAACAATAATGATTTAACAAAACCAGTAACAGACCGTTTTTTAAATGGCACAATTTCTTGAGACATATTCTGAATTAACCGATTAACCGGTTTCACTACTCTACCCATCCTAGTTTTAATTCTTGACACTGCATTGTTTCCAATTGAACTTTCAAGAACTGAACATCCACTGATATTGTCTAAGCCATTCACTGATCTCTGGTCCAACCCGTCCAACACCTGTCCACCTATCCAACCATGGTCCACGATTTTGTTCTTCTTCTCATCTGTCTGGATACTGAACTCTTCTTCAACACTATAAGAATCATTAAGTGGCTCGTTAGAATCAGAGGCGCTCAATACCCAATGTGCCGTTCTGTTGAATGAATTCACTTCGGTCCTCCCCTCTAAAGTATTTGCCAGCATTTCATCTTCAGACTTACAGCTAGATTCAGCTGACTCAGCAAACGAGGATTGATGGTCTTCGTCTTCAATCTCCAATGGCAGAAAGTTAGCAAGTAATAGAAGATTCCGGTGCACAACCTTCTCTCTTTTTCTGGGTCAGTGGCAATTCCATTTTCACTGACAACGTAGCCTAAAACCTAATACTACGCCGAAGGAAATTACATTTTCTTGGAGCCAATTTTAGCCCATGCTCACTTAGCCTACTAAAAATTATTTCAAGTCTTTTGATGGCTTCTGCCTCATTGGGGGCAAAAATCAGCACATCATCAAGGTAACACAACAATGTCAAAAAATTCTGGTCAACAAAAATATTCACCATCAGACGCATAAAACTGGCTAGACTGTTACACAAACCTTGAGGCATTCTGTTGAATTCGTGGAGACCCACTGGAGTTGTAAAAGCAGTTAATTTCTTATCCTCTTCATGCATTGGAATATTATAAAACCCAGATGTCAAATCCATTTTACTGAATATAGCATTATCTCCCAGGGCAGCTAAACAGTCAGCCTGGTGCGGAACAGGATGTGCGTCTTTTACTGTGCGTGCATTCAACCACCAGTAGTCAACACAGACACGAAAGTCATCATTCTTTTTCCAAACAAGAACGAGAGGGGAAGCCCACTCACTAGAAGACTTCCGAATGATGTCTTTCTCTTCCATTTCAGACAGGACCTCCCTTAACTTCTGATACTGCCCTGGGGGAACACGACGATAGGGTAACCGGAAAGGACAGCTATCTGTCAGAAAAATGCAATGAACAAAGTCTTTGGCCTTGCCACAGTCCAGCTTATCCTTGGAAAATATGTGTTCATACCTCTTCGCAAGGTTTACCAATTGACTCCTCCAATAAGTCGATACCTCACATGCATTTACATCGATACCATCCATTCCTAGGCTGTTCAAATCATCCTGCAAACTGGAAGGTAAAGAGGTACTAGCAGTACTGGCTGCATTGCTCAAAACGTCTTGTGTTTTGGCCCCTAGCTCTTTAACAGTGTCACAACTCAGCCTCTGGTCAAAATCTTCCAGTGCCATGCATGCTGATAAATCAGCAATCCTTGCATTTTTCCTGAGCGTCACAGGCTTATCACTCAAATTCACAATCTTCACTGGGACCCATCGATCGCCACTCATTGAAGCTACTACTCTTCATACTAAGATGGTTTTCCAGTGTGACTGACATTTTGGTGGTCCTATCAGTATAGCACTTCCACTGGAAATGGATACGTGCGAAGCCAGCCTTCCCCATACTATATGCTCCTTACTGGGCATTAGTGTAACAGCACTAGTTAACTTTGCAGTTCCTATTACATCCGGAATTTTGTCACCTCTCCATCTGGTTATGCCAGACAGCATGCTCAAAAACTGTTCGATATTAGCTTCATCGGCGGAGTCAGGAGTGTTCATTACTTTCCAATAATGTGGATATTGTTTGAACTGACTCAACAGATGCTTTATTACATTAGTACCCAGTATTAACTGGTCACGTTGACCAGGCACCACCAAGACAGGGACACTCATCACTTGGTCATAGACATTAAGCTCCAATTAATAAACGCACTTCGGACACACCTGTATCCCACCACATCCCACTAAGATAACATCTGTTGGTGTCTGAACAACCTCTGGCAACAAACTTCCTTCTTCAAGCTTCTTTTTTGCATCCTCACTCATTGTGCCTGCCATCGAAGCAGTATCCAGTAAGGCCAATAACAGAACTCGACTATTTACTTTCACATCCATGTAGAACAGACTTTCTGCTCTCTACAATTTATGTACATTCTGGCATATGACCAGACCTCCCTTTGGATCCAACCTGCTACTCTCCTCGTAAATGGAAGCCAAATCTTCTTCAAGATTGAGGGTTTGACTTAGTAAGCTCACACTTTGCCCCCCCAAATGCGAGCAATTTAGTTTCCCTGGTCGGTCACCTGAGCATCTGGATGAACAGTATGCGGATGTACTTTTGTACAGTCCCTCTTCTGGTGACCAGTCTCCAAACAAACAAAGCACCTTCTTTCCCTCATGCAATGTTCACGTGTATGGTGTGTCTCATCACCACATATTTTACAGGAAGCCCGAGCCACCCACTGAGTTGGCTGCGGAGGAGGAATGGCCGTCCGTGCCAAAAATTTCTCAAACATGTCTAGAACTTGCTCCAATGCTCCCACCTCTTGATTATTGTGCACATCTACCTTCATCTGTCTGACGACTTCCGGCATGCTTGTCGCTCCATAATCACATTTCTCTACTGCAAAATTATTAACAGCAGTAACAGCCGCTGGTGTCCTACCAACCTTGCTTGTCTTAATAGGTTTCTTCCTTGCCCAGTGCTCCCTCTGATGCTCATCAATAGCCTCCTGAACCTCTGCAGCTGACCATTTACTAATCGGTTTACATTTAAAAACACTGGCAAGATCAGAATCTAGGCAATTTCTTATGAATATCATAGCAATCTCTGTAGACATCTGTTCCATCTTTGCACCTTTCTTCCTCAAGTGTTTGTCAGTCTGCTCAGCAACAGTGTTCAGCCAAACCCAATAATCTACGGGACTCTCATCATCATTTGGCTGTGTGGCATAAAAATCTGCTACTGGGGAGCAAGACTCCAGACTCTCGCTAAAATATCTCCTCAGTATTTCATATATTACTTCGGGGTGCAAAACACTATTTAGTGTCATACTACTCTTCAATCCAACTTTGACAATATTTCTTGCCCGCCCCTCGTCCGCTTGTTCTGGGACAGAGACTCCCTTATTACGTAGATACACTTCCATAATATCTATCCATTCTTGCACTGTGTGTTTATCTGATTCATCTCCTCTGAACACTGGTGGTTCCTTCCTGTCTGGCTTTACTACAACATTTAGTTTGGACAGATCAAGAGTATTAGACAGGGGATCAGGTCAGCTAGCAGAAGGAAGAGTCATGAAACTGTCTGGTGTGTCAAAAATCCTACTAGCCAATAACCGACTGGCAACAGAATCACAAATCTGAGTACCTAGCTCTCCTATAATATCACCTAACTGCTGCCAAGTATCAGGGTCACTATCGGCAGGGGTTGAGAACCTTGGCTTAACAGAAGGTATGTCACTCGCCTCCATGGTGTCCGAATGCTCTCTATAAATTGACTGCCTAACCTGCTCTCCTGTAATCTCCTTTGCATGCAATAATCCTTGACCCTTCCCTACTACTGGGGTCACATCTATAAAATTCAGTCCACGCCCCCCACTAGCCATATTGCAATAGTTAATACACGAAGAGTAAAAGAAAATATGTATATAACTGACTATAAGTACACAATTTACAGAATAAGTATTAGTATATAATCAAACAATTCTTAACATTATATCTATACGTAAAAACTGTAACCAATACAATACTACAATAACCAATGAAGTGTTCTTTTAACGTCGTTAACTCTTACATAAACTGATTCCTCCGGCTCATAAGAGAGGACACCTTAGTCTTCACGGCACTTGCTTGACCCCGGCGATCGGCAGCAGCTGACCTGATAGATCCGGATCACGGCACCATTTCTGTAACCGACTGCAATCTGCTTTTTCCTGCATTGTGTAAATGACTGTCATGTAGGCACGTTGGGTTAGAACACAAGTTTTTTATTTTCCTCTTCCAGTAAATCTTTGCAAAACAAAAGGAAAGAAATAGACAGAGCGTCACATACACGTCTTGTTCCCTCTGCCCCTACAGCTTCCACCACACTTCTCATGTTATTTATACAAACACATTACATATAAAACTATTTACCAAAAAATTACTCCAATTTTCCAAAGAAAACTATTTACAATACATATCTTTATACAAAAAAAATCCTAATTTTATGATTATATATTCTTAAGAAATGAAAAGGATATATATATATATATTTATATAGCATACCTTTGCAAAACAAAAGGAAAGAAATAGACAGAGCGTCACATACACGTCTTCTTCCCTCTGCCTATTAAATAATAAATTAAATCGTTAGAGCCAAAAACGTGGTGCACGCAGGTTGTGAGGTGTGACGCTAATTAACGCTGGTGCTACAACAGATTAGATTGTTGGTATACTATAAACTATTTACAGGGATCAACACTTTTGGGGAAGTTCATAACAAAAAAAAAAATAAAATTAGAGATAACATTTTACACTTTGCTACAACTACACATACAATATCTCTCGGTTCTCTCTCACTAAAATTTTTCTCTGTTTATTTCACAAGTCAGAACAGTCATTGCATCTTATTTTCTTGAAAGTTTGAATTTTTCACGACTCTTGCATTTCCCAAAACAACTGGTAGATGGCAAATTGTGAAGCCCAGTAACAATACATACTTTGAAGATTATTGGACTTTTCAAAGTTAATTTTTTTCTTTAAGGAGCTGCTGGTGGATTTTAGGAGGCCCAGGCCCCTCATGGACCCTGTGATCATCAGAGGTGACTGTGCAGAGGGTGCAGACCTTTAAATATCTGGGAGTGCAGCTGGATGACAAATTGGACTGGACTGCCAATACTGATGCTCTATGTAAGAAAGGTCAGAGCAGACTATACTTTCTGAGAAGGTTGGCATCCTTCAACATCTGCAGTAAGATGCTGCAGATGTTCTACCAGACGGTTGTGGCGAGTGCCCTCTTCTACGCGGTGGTGTGCTGGGGTGGCAGCATAAAGATGAAAGACGCCTCACGCCTGGACAAACTTGTTAAGAAGGCAGGCTCTATTATAGGATTAAAGTTGGACAGTTTAACATCTGTGGCAGAGCGACGGGCATTAAGCAAATTCCTGTCAATCATAAAGAATCCACTGCATCCACTGAACAGTGCCATCTCCAGGCAGAGGAGTAGCTTCAGTGACAGACTTTTGTCACTGTCCTGCTCCACTGACAGACTGAGGAGATCGTTCCTCCCCCACACTATGCGACTCTTCAATTCCACCCGGGGGAGTAAATGTTAACATTAATTTTATTTTAATTTTTTTTCATTTTTATTACTATTTAATTTAACATTGTTTCTTTGTATCAGTATACTGCTGCTGGATTATGGGAATTTCCCCTTGGGATTAATAAAGTATCTATCTATCTATCTATCAATTTTTTTTCACTTATATGGATAATTAGATAGATATCCCACAAGGATTTTGTTTTATGGTCAATATTCTTGATACAGTGTCAAATTTAATTTATTGTGGTTTTGTTTGAGTGGGTTGATTGCTATGAGTGACTGCGGGTGTTTAACCAAGGTAGCTCTCCCTTTACCTAGGAGGTACACTCCGCTCCGTAATACGCTGAGTTTAGCTGAATGTTGGGGAAGCAACTGTCTTAGCCTCTCTACATGTGATTGTGTCTTGAGAATATACTGTTGCATTTTCCAGGTTTAATTTCTGCCCTGAACCTTATACTGCAGATCTGATGGTATTGCATGCAGATGCACTTCTGATCAATGCAAGTATGCAGTAACAAGCATATAATCCATAAGGCTCTGCTTTTTCCTTCATCATAATACATGTGTAAACTACATTATTTCTAATGGTGTAAGAAAATTTCATTAGTAAAATATTACTAACACAAACTAAGATCATTTTGTAATATTACTGATCAATAGGTCTGAGTGTTGTATCCTCTGGATGAAGGTGCTGCAGCACCTTTAACGCCCCTTGTTCCACTTACTACGCTTGGATTGTGTACCACTTACTGACTGACTGACATGGGAAGCTGATATGAGATGTATAGTATGATGCAATCTACTCTTGTACAAATATAGTACATTAGATACAGTATTGTATGCCAACAGTTTATTCTCATTAAGTATATTCCAAGTTGATAACCCTATCCCGTTAAAAATATCTTCATCTATATTTTGGAGATATACCAGCCTTTTACAAAGACCCTGTTGGTTTAGCTCCTGCAGAGAAGCTGCTTACTGTACTTATTTTGTTCAGTGTATACTGTAGTAACAGCTCTTTTTCTAATCTCACTAGAGACAACATTTGTGTGTTTTTTATCCACATCCACATTTCCAAAACTCTCAAAACCGCAGTACTGTTTTACATATTCAGTTAGTTTAAATGCAGTCTACAAACGAGTACCTGTATGTCCTTTTTATGTGCTATCATCAAGCCCTGTTTTAAATTTTGATCAGTGTTTCTAGTATTTCTCAAATGATTTAAGCTTGTTCAGTAATTGAACAGACAAATCATATATTTTAGTAGAGGCAGCAGGGTCTTTGAGTTACTAGAGTTTGTTCATGCTGTATGTTGAAACCTGCTTTCTGTATTTCGCAGATGTGCTGTTTGTGGAGCAATGCTGTGCAAGCATGGAGCATTCCATTTACAATGACTGTCACAACCATGAGAAACAATTGGGTATGTTTTCGTGGTAAATGGATTTCCATTGAGACGAAGAATTGGACTTTCCTTTTACAATTATACCTTTTTATACAAGCAATAGATTTAAAAATGATTTCAAGCATCAAAATTGTACCTGGGCAGTGCAGTAATTGATCTATATGTCCACAAAGACGAATTGTCCTCATTAAATAGGCTTACCAGATTGCCATGGTTCCAAAATGGGACACAACTAATAAATCCAGTGAATGTGCTAGACACAAATGACACTGAAAAGCAGGGATGGGGGGTCCCCCTGTGCAGTTGTGTGTGCTTTGTAAAAATGTACATAAATCAAATAATTGGGGGCTTGAACATTACAAAAAATATGCATGAAAATGTGAGGCATTAAAATGTGATACCTAGTCAGCCTTTCTTTATAGTACTAAGAGAAAGTTAGGTGTTTATTTGACTACAGTATATCATTTAGGATCTTGTACCTCAGCATGCTTTTACTTCTTATTCCTGGGAAAAAAAGCATAGGTTTCTTGCATTGATGTAAAAATCTATTATCAGAAAGTGATAAATTTACATCCTCCTGGGATGCAAGAAAATGGTTAAAGAAACTTTGGAATTCACAGTTTTGGCTCCCTCAGTGTTTTTAAGAAGCTTTTGATGACTCATGTTCAGTGAATTTATGTCTAACTGATAATAGCTGTTAGGCTTTATTATCTAGAAATTATTACTAGCAGGTATTTTGTTCTGAGAACTTCAATTGTGATGATCAATTTTATAACCTTGTCCTGTAACACTTGTCCCCAAACAGTCCCCCGGACTGATGTGAATAGATTATTTTGACCTCTTTTGCATGTCATTTTGGATAAAAGTGTCTGCTAAGGAAATAAATGTAAATATAAATGTGAACTGCAATGCATCTGTATAGTATAAGACTGGACTGGATTTTGCTCCCTGTGACACTGTTTTAGACTAAAGCAACATTTAGATGATTACAAAAATAAAAAAGAATGACTGAAATCAGTACAGGTAGATCATCCATAATTTCAAATGGACCAGAAGTATTTTGGATTTTTGATATTTTCAGATAGTGGAATATTTGCATCTTCGTAAATAACAACCCTCAATTCCTCCAATCTGTACACTTTAAACGCCAAGATCAAAGGGAGACAGGAAAAGAAACTGAGCAAAAGGCTTAATACTGTGAGAAAATAAAATGGTAGAATAGTTGTTATCCATTCAAATTTCAGTAGCACAAGGTAACTAAAACTTAAGTATTTATTTCTACATTATAATCAGCGTGGCACATACATATTGTAGCAACCAATAAGAGAGACACACAGTACTGATTCTTGAAACATGGCAGTTTTATTGATAAAAAAAAACTGTGAAACTGGAAAACAGCAAATTACTTCACCCAACCTGCTGTTTAGGCTTGTAAGGCACACCTCTAAAATAAAAAAATAATAAAGAAAAAGTATTGCTATCTTGTTGTCACCCCTTTTACACTGCCTTCTTAATTGCTTTATCTTTTTAACTATGGAAGTTTCTTTCTCTTGCTGTCCATTCACTCCTTACAGTCTTCTTCTCTCCTGCATGTACACTTGGTGTCTCTCTGTGCAATCATTAGGCAACCCAGAGCTCCTTCAAAGAGGTACTGTATGTGCTCCCCCAACATCAGCAGATTGTTACCATCCTAAACTTTAATTACAAGATATCACAATACAGTGGAACCTCGGTTCACGACCATAATTCGTTACAAAACTCTGGTCGTAAACCGATTTGGTCATGAAAAGAAGCAATTTCCACCATAGGATTGTATGTAAATACAATTAATCCGTTCCTGACTGTACAAACTGTATGTAAATATATATTTTTTTAGTTTTTAAGCACAAATATAGTTAATTATACCATAGAATGCACAGCGCAATAGTAAACTAAATGTAAAAACATTGAATAACACTGAGAAAACCTTGAACAACAGAGAAAACTAACACTGCAATAGTTTACGCTATAGTGCTAGGAACCACTCGCTAAAGCACTTTTTTTTAATGAGTTTTAAGCACAGGGAAAAAAATGAAAATTTGAAAAATCTGTAATTTAATAAACCACCAAGAAATGTAACATTGCCACAATGCACGCTATGAACCGATCGCTGTAAACAGAACTGAAAACAAAATCAATCCTTTTCTACCTTATGCATCGAGCCCTCTCTCTCTCTCGCTCGCCCGCTTGCTCGCTCTCTCTTTCGTGTGTCTCTCTTTCGCGAGCCTGGAGCACCTGTGTGTGCCTCTCTCTAGTGCACGCCTGTGTGTGTGTGTGTGTGTGTGCCTCTCTCTAGCGCGGGGCTGTATGTGTGTATGCCTCTCTCTCCCCCGCCTGTGTGTGTGTCTCTCTCTCGTATGCCTGTGTGTGTGTGTTGCGCTCTCTCTCTTGCCCTCTCGCTTGCTGCACAGGAAATGCACAGGGAGAGACTGAACATTTACAAACCGAAAGGGAAACTGGCTTGTTCTTATACCGAGTGTGTGGTCGTGAACCAAGGCAAAAGTTTGGCGAACTTTTTGGACGTAAACCGATTTCTTTGTGTACCGAGACGTTCGTGAACCGAGGTTCCACTGTACAGTATATGCTTTGATTCATTAACATAATTCTGGCATATCTAAGATTTCTAAAAAAAAATGAATACATATATATGTTAGGGACCACGGCGACTGCATGAAAAATAAAAATTAAGCACATTTTTACTGCTTCATCTCCTGAAAACACTAATTAAGCATGAGGTGATACACTAAATCTTCATACAATACTAGGAGGAACCCACCGAGTTGAGGTCTGTTCAGAAGCTGAGAAAAGGGTGGAGCCACGACAGATAGGTGACATAAAAAAGGGACCTGGACAGTAGCCTATCCGAGCCCCCCATGAACAGCGGCTATGCTGATTATTGAAGAGGCTGCAGTCCATCCCACCATCAGGTTGTTAGAACATAGTTAGACCTCTTATAACATTGCAAGATGCTGAGAAATGAATCCATGCTTTTGTTTTCAGTCAGCTAAATTACTGTAACGCACTCCTCTCAGAACTAACCAAAAAAGACATCAATATATGATTGCAACGAGTGCAGAATGCAGCTGCTAGAATGTTAACTAGGAAAAGACAATCTGAGCACATCTCTCCAGTTTTGATGTCACTACACTCGTTACCTGTGTCATTTTCAATTGACTTTAAAATACTGCTTATGGTTTACAAAGCCTTAATTAATCTCGCTCCATCTTATATTTCGGAATGTCTTTCACCTTACACTCCAAATCGTAACCTTAGATCTTCAAATGAGTGTCTGCTTAGAATTCCAAGAGCTAAACTTAAAAGAAGTGGTGAGGTGGCCTTCTGCTGTTTTGCACCTAAAATCTGGAATAGACTACCAAAAGGAATTTGCCAGGCTAATACGGTGGAGCACTTTTAACAAAATGCTAAAAACCCATTACTTTAATATGACTTTCTCATAACTTCATTTTAGTTTAATCCTGATATTCTGTATATGCATTTAACTATCATTTTTCATGGCTCCACAATCCGTACTAACCCCTACTTTCTCTGCTGTTCTTATTCTGGTTTTCTGTGGTGGTGACCTGCGGCACCACCACCTAATTAAAGCACCATGATGTCCCTACATTGATGGATTAAAGACCAGAAGTCCACATGACAGTCATCATCAAGTTCAATTTGAACCCTGAATACAATGAGGACCGATTGAGGTCATTTATGTTGGGTAGAATGCCTAGGGGGGGCTGGGTGGTGTTGTGGCCTGGAACCCCTGCAGATTTTGCTTTTTTTTTTTCTCCAGCTGTCTGGAGTTTTTTTTGTTTTTTCTGTCCTCTCTGGCCATCAGACCTTACTTTTACTCTATGTTAATTAGTGTTCCCGAATTCTGTTTTATTATATATTTTGTCTTTTTTCTCTTTCTTCATCATGTAAAGCACTTTGAGCTACATCATTTGTATGAAAATGTGTTATATAGATAAATGTTGTTGCTGTTAGCTCAAAACAGTAAACAAACAAAATAGGCATTAAAAACTTAAAATCTGATTTTAGAAATGAGAAAAATTTTACAAAATGGCATAAGCAATATATAAAATGCAATGTTAAAAAAAGGAAAATGAACTGCAATACCACATCCTTACATGTAGCTTTCATGATGCACATGCAACATTTTGATACTCCGAAACTTGCACTGAGGTGAACCTGCATTCTGTAAAATCTGAAACTTCTAAACTTGAAAAGCTAAATATTTTTTCAGTTTTTAAAGCTAGTATGTAAATAAGGCACCAGTTGTGTATCTAATTCTTAACCTTCACATTTCCCTCTTATTTTTTGTATTATTTTGTAATGATAAGAAAAAAAGTTATTGTTACATGAAAGTGCCATCCTTACCAAAGTGCCACCTGAGGTGATTGCCTCATTGTATCACCCACGTTTTGGCCCTGCAAGGTATTGACATGAGCAACTGAAATAAAAAATAGTTGTTCTGAATGTGAACCTCTGAGTGAGTGCACCAGATGTGATGAAATGTTTTATTTCTGTACTTCAGATTTTTATTATTTTACATGTACTGAAGAGCTTGCTTTCAGGCAAAAGTCATACTTTGTGTAAATTCAAAAAGTGGGCAGCAAGCTGCTTTGCCTACCTTCAGTGTCAAACATGAAATACTTGCTAGCATGGATTTTAACCTGCCAAATTTTCAACATATATCTGAACTACCTTCAGGAAAGCACCATGAAGTCTCTGCAGGTCACAAAATATCTTTCAATCAGGCGCAGCCAGGTAGTTCCTTAGCCTCAACTAAAGTGTGCTATATTGGCTGACATATGCAAAATGCCTTACTTCTGTCCTATGGCATTAAAATAACTTAAGCCTAATGTTTAAAACAATTTTAATGATGAATGTCTGAATTGTACAGTAGTAATAATTATCATAATAATATTTACTTCATTTGTTAGCACTTTTCAAGTATTTTACATGTAACATGGAAAACACAAAAAATGTATAATATAATATATAAAAGGTTGATTGAATAATTATAAGAATAGGAAGAAGAAGAAGATAACATTGCAATCCTATGGGACATGCCAGTACTGACAGATCGTGAGATAAAGGCCAGCTGACCAGACATCATCATTTAGAACGAAAAAGAAAAAAGCTGCCTAATCATCGACATGTCCATCCTGACTGAAATGAACACCTCAATAAAAGTAACCGAAAAACTGTCAAAGTATAAAGACCTTGAAATTGAAATCGATCGAATGTGGGGATTGAAAGCCACAACAGTACCAATAATATAAAGAAATGGAGAAATATACCCAACAGATCCCGGGTAACATCAGAATACAAGAATTACAGAAGATCATACTACTTGGAACATGTCATATCCTAAGAAAGGCACTTACCATTAAACAGACTTCTAACCCTAGGCTCAAGGATTGAACCCGGTTATTATGTTGTATTATGGCATGAACTCAAGCAGACTATTAATAATAATATCCAGAACAAATAAACAAATTCCAGTCAAGGAAATAATTAGAAATAAAATTCAATTACAAAAGCAGGTAAAATGATTAAAAATAATAAAATAGCATCACAAACAAATAATCTAAATAATCAACAAGTCATCCAGCAACCAGATAAAAATTTAAAATTTACAAGTATGTACATTAAGAAATGCAATGTGATAAAAAATACATCTTACAAACTTAAAAATTATTATAGAATCAGCTTGACAGTAAGCTGTTCCAAAGTCCAACACAGAAAATGCTTTGTCACCTTTACTCTTTAATCTAGAGTTTGGAACAGCAGGCAAACCTTGGTCTGACAACGTTAAGGGTCTCATAGTTCGATACCGTGTCAGCAATTCTGTAACATAATTGGGAGCAGAACCCTGCAAAGCATTAAAAATGATCAATGAAATTTTTAAAAATTAATTCTGTATTGAATTGGAAGCCAGTGAAGTGATGCTAAAATTGGAGAAATATGAACATGATGTTTGGACCTAGCAAAAAGTCTGTTTGTAGAGATCTGCACCACTTGGTGCCAAGCCAAAGTACAGCTGTTCAACGTAGCAGACAAGGCATTGCAATAATTAATGCAAGATGTGATAAAAGCATGAATAATCCTTTCAGTGTCTTCAAATGATAATGATCTCCTGACCTTGGCAATATGTCTTAATTGGCAAAGTGGTCTGTATCACTTTGTTCACATGTGGTTCAAAATTCAAATTAAAGTCAAAGAAACACCCCTTAGTTCCTCTAACATAAGGGTCTAAACATCCAAGGGACTGTTTGACATGAACTGTTTTCTATTGTGTGCCTGGTATTAGGAGCTTTGGCAGAATTCAATTGTAGAAAATTATTGGACATCCAATTTCTTATATTAATTAAACAGTATTTAAGAATAGATAAGTTACTAGAATCTAATGACTTAACATCTCACAGTATCTAAGCATTATAAGCTCTTTAACATTTCTGATTAACTTGCTGATATAAAAGAAACAAAGCAGTTTAGCATTCTCTGTTTCATACAGAGCGTACCTCAAGAGAACAATACTGTTAAGAAATACCATTAACTTTTTACTATACACCCAAATGCATCCAAATAAATAAATTTCATATTCCTACTATAAAATCATATACATGTGAGACAATATTAAACTCTATAGATTTTTAAAAGTTTTTCAAAACACTGCTACAAGAAAAAAATGTTGGAAAAACTGACAGGGACACTGTTTAGGAAATTAAGGCATTTGTTGACTTATTTGCTACTGCCTGCTCTGTGATTATTGAAAGCGGAAATGATTGCCATTTTATAAATCAATGAGACCACACAATACCCACATTTTTATGACTAGTATCCCCTGCCCCCATAATCCCATATATACAAGACAGAGCTGTAGAAAGACACTTCACTGCTTCACTGGAGATCTGGTTGGCATGTGTTGATCAAAGTCTTTATTTTGTTAAGTTCTAATATGTAAAATTCGTGTAAGAAGTTTTATATTGATAATTAGAAAGTGTCGTACATAGAATGTCATGGTTGCTGTATGGCTAGAATAGCACAATTCAGAAATAAGTTGATGCATGCTGATAACTGTTCTGCTTTTCAAAAAGCTTGAAAAGCTAATCAATTTTACACACTTTAATGCTGGCTTTCCGAAGTAAGAGAAGGCATGTTGCCCTAAGAAATGTAAATCAGGTAATTACAATTACAATTAGTTTAATTAATAAATAAATTCATAATTCACAAACAAACTCTGGACATAAACAACTGACCTGGCTGAAATCAAATGCTTTTCCAGTGTTCATGTAGAGGGTGTGCTAAAAAAAAAAATCAAAGCAAGTCATTATTTTTAAGCAGCCATTACATCTTACTGCTGCTGTAATGTCCTCAACTTACCATGACAGTCCAGGCTGTCAATCAGCATGGGTTGATCCTGTCATTTCAAAGGACTAATTAGTAAAGGAGCTTAGTATATTCTAACTGTACTAGCAAAACATATTTAAATTTACATTAAATTGTTCTGAGACTCCTTCAAGATACTGGCATAAGTGTAGAGGCAATTTTCCTAAAGATGATTTGTTTTTGTCAATATCCATTTTTAAATTAATATAAAACACATTTGATGTGAACTATATTGGTGAACATCAGATAAAATAATTTAATTTTTATTGAACCAACAGCACGTGTGAGGAAGTGACTATGGTTTCTTGTATGAAATCACAGAACAACATTACCAATATTCCAGAAACTTAAAGATATTACTACTATTTTACCATAGTGCTATTATTAATGTTTATTTATATAGTGGAGACAATGTTTCAGTATAGCTTAGTGAAAATTATTAGGGTCCAATTTCTTGAAGAAAAATAGTTCAAATGGGCAGCAGTTGTTACTAGGTTACAGAAATTATAGAGTAAATAAGAAAAGGGATGAAGGCTGAGGTTGAAACTGTGGTACAATAATGACTTAACACTTGAACAAAGAGCAAGAACAAAGAACTTTTGAACTTTAAAACTTCTGAATGCTGGAACTGCAAGACTCCATTTTTACTCACGCAAAGTAAATTCCTGTAAGTGTTTTAATGTGGTTTGTGACTTGATCATATTTAATATGTCAGTAATTACAGTGGAGGAAATAATTATTTGATCCCCTGCTGAATTTGTAAATTTGCTCACTTAACAAATGTAGTACTAGGTTGTTGTACCGTGTTAGCCATTATGAATGTAGAGAAAAGCCAAGCAAAATTACACATCATGCATCTTGCCTGAAGAAGGGGCCTGAGTTGCCTTGAAAGCTTGCATATTGTAATCTTTTTAGTTAGTCAATAAAAGGTGTAATTTTGCTTGGCTTTTCTCACTTAACAAAGAAATGAACAGTCTCTAATTTTTATGGTAGTTTCATTTTAATGGAGAGGGACAGAATATCAACCGGAAATCCAGAAAAAGCACATTACATTAAAGTTATATATTGATTTGCATGTCACTGAGAGAAATAAATATTTAATACCCAGACAAAACATGACTTAGTACTTGGTGGAGAAACCCTTGTTGGCAAGCACATCGGTAAGACGTTTCTTGTAGTTGATCACCAGATTTGCGCACATCTCTGGAGGGATTTTGGTCCACTCCTCTTTACAGAAACTGTCCTTTAGGTTTTTTGGCTGCCGCTTGGCAATTCGAAGCTTCATCTCCCTCCACAGATTTTCTATAAGATTGAGATCTGGAGAATGGCAAGGCCACTCCATGACCATAATGTGCTTCTTCTTTAGCCACTCCTTTGTTGTCTGGGTGGTATGTTTTGGGTCATTGTCATGCTTGAAGACCTTTCCACAACCCTCTTCAGTGATGTGGCTGAGGGATGGTGGTTCTCGTCCAAGATTTTATGGTACATGGCCCCTTCCATTGGCCCCTGAATGCGTTGAAGTCATCCTGTACACTTAGCAGAGAAACAGCCCCAAAGCATAATGTTATCACCTCTGTGCTTAAATGTGGGGATGGTGTTTTTTGGGTCATACTCAGCATTTCTCTTTCTCCAAACATGGTGGGTTGAATTGATGCCAAAGAGCTTGATTTTGGTTTAATCCGACCACAGCACTTTCGCCAAAGCCTGCTCTGAATGTTCACTGGCAAGCTTAAGACGGGCTTGTACATGTGCTTTCTTGAGCAGGGGGACTTTGCAGGCAGTGCAAGATTTCAATCCATTATGGCATAGTGTGTTACCAGTGGTGTTCCTGGTGACTGTGGTGCCAACTGCCTTCAGATCAGTAACATGCTCCTCCCGTGTAATTTTGGGTTGATCCTTCACCTTTCTTCTGATCATCCTCATCCCATGAGGCAAGATCTTGCATGGAGCTCCAGACCAAGAGCGATTGATGGTCATTTTATATTTCTTCTATTTCTGAATAATCACATGGCATCCAATGTCACCTTCTCACCAAGCTTCTTGCTGAAATGCCAAAAAGGACTCTGCTCTGTTGGGCTCTTGAGCAAGGCCCTTGACCTGCAATTGCTGAGCGCTTTGAGTAGTGAGAAAAGCGCTATATAAATGCAAAGCATCATTATTATTATTATTAGATAGATAGATAGATACTTTATTCATCCCAAGTGGAAATTCACATACTCCAGCAGCAGCATACTGATACAGAAACAATATTAAATTGAAGAGTAATAAAAATGCAGGTAAAA
This sequence comes from Polypterus senegalus, assembly GCF_016835505.1. Classification (NCBI taxonomy): domain Eukaryota; kingdom Metazoa; phylum Chordata; class Cladistia; order Polypteriformes; family Polypteridae; genus Polypterus; species Polypterus senegalus. The sequence goes on from NC_053155.1 coordinate 39,783,602, forward strand.
CAGACAATAACTTTGAATAATGTTAACGTTTACTTCTCCCCGGGTGGAACTGAAGAGTCACATAGTGTGGGGGAGGAACGATCTCCTCAGTCTGTCAGTCTGTCGCTGAAGCTGCTCCTCTGTCTGGAGGTGATATTGTTTAGTGGATGCAGTGGATTTTCCATAATTGATAGGAGCCTGCTGAGCGCCCGTTACTCTGCCACGGATGTCAAACTGTCCAGCTGCATGCCTACAATAGTAGGCAATAATATTATTATTATTATTATTATTATTATTATTATTATGGTCTTGTAGCCCATTCCAGCCTTGCGCAGATCTATAGTCTTGTCCCTGACGTCCGTTGACAGGTCTTGCCCATGGTGGTGGAGAGGTTGGAATGGAAGAAATTGATTCTGTGGACAGGTGTGCTTTATACACATAATGGGTTGAGATCAGGGCTATCTGTAATTGAATGATTGATTGATAGATAGTAATCCACACAGCCAATCAGTGGGAGCCAGAATTCTGGTTGGGTTGTAGGGGATCAAATACTTATTCATTCAAGGAACTGCAAATCAATTTATAATTTTTATGTAATGTATTTTTTCTGGATTTTCAGTTGATATTCTGTCTCTCTCCGATAAAATTAAACTACCATAAAAATTAGAGACAGTTCATTTCTTTGTAAGTGAGCAAACTTGTACGTGTTACTTAAATCCCAGTGACACTCCACCATGAACAAATATGGAATCCACATTTTTCTCAAGTCTTAAAACCTGAACAATTCAATATAGTGGCCATCTCTAAAGCCAGGATTATCACTGAAGTCAAGAAAGTGAATAATTTTCTGTTTTGGATACATAACCTGAAAAATACAGCATGTCTAATATTTTTGAAGAATTCAAAATCCTAAAATGCAATGTACTATAATGCATGCATTCATTACAGATTAGTTAGTTTGATTGTTTTATTCATTTATTTCACAGGAATTACAGAACTTGCAGTTTGTGCAAAGGCAAAATAAATAAATACTTGACAAATTACTGATTGCAAAAATTATCTCTTTGAAAAACAAATCTACTTACACACAAAGCTCAGTGCCCTGGATGCCATGAGTGAAGGAAGATAACATCTTTTAATTCTATGTCATTCTACTAAACTACTGTTAAGTTTCAGAATTGTTCTAGAAGACAGCAAGAATCTTCCAGAATGTGACAAATTTATAAACTTAATTAACAGCAGAAAGCAGGAGTAGGAGTTTACCAAAGTCTTTTCAATCTATTTACTGGAAAAGTCATGAAAGATTCTTGACAAAGAGGAGGGAGCCATGTGGGCACCACATAGACATCTGCAACATAAAGCAACTCACAGTTAAGAGCAGCCTGTCTTCGTGAACACACTTAATGAACACAATACAGAACTGAATTGCACCAAAATGTATTTACGTACACACTGCTTTACAATCTGGTCAGTGTTCTTCAGACAACAGATACCAATCTATTTATAACAAAAAAAAAACACTAATGATTTTAACAACTGGCCTGTACAAACAGAACTTGCTGCAATTGATTTTCGATTCCCACCACAAAATACTTAGTGTAGTTTATGAAGTACTTACAGTTGCCTCCAAAGAAAGTCAGCTCTGGTTAAGACTGTGCTATCATTTCTGGCTATTTCTTCAGTAGGAATTTCTTTGGAGTCAAGAACGTATGCAGGCTGAAGAAAAACACACGCAAAGTTTGCAGCTAATTAAGGAAGCACTGCCATGGGCTCTAAAATATACCTGTAATAACATTTCATATACCAATTGCTTTTGCTCAAGATTAGGCTCTCGATTCCAAAACAATGCCTTTGGCATTATATCCTCAGAGGCACTGTTTTCCATTTCACTGGATTCTTCTTCTGTTGTTTGGAAAGAATCTCCGAAATGTGATAAAAGGATCAGGATCCTTTCTCTTCTTCAAAAGCCATGGCAGGATAATCTTCAGTTCTCCCTTTTTGGCAGACACAAGATTTTCAGATGTTGATTCAGCAACTCTTCCTTCATTTGGAGTAAAAGGTTGATCCAGTGGCTAATGTGTGTGAATGGCTAATTCCCTTGCAAAATCATAAACAGGGTTGTTTGTAAAGTGCCTCCAAGACACCCTGTGCCTGTATGTTAAATTTGATCGATTAGACAACAGCACAGAGGCACATAACAACAGCCCAGACACCTGTTTATGAGAATAATAAGCGATACAAGTAACAATGGTCATTCAACAACATTACTAAGATTACTAGAGTGATCCAAAGTGAGATCTTATGTATATCATGAACACCTTTTGTGTGTTGTCGAGTAGGTCAGCTTTAAGTGAAAGGTTCAGATCATGTAATTGTGGTAAGAGCATAAATCTGAAAAATATTGTGTTCTTTAAGTCATACTCAGCATTTCTCTTCCTCCAAACAAGGCAGGTTGAGTTGATGCCAAAGAGCTCGATTTTGGTTTAATCCGACCACAGCACTTTCGCCAAAGCCTGCTCTGAATGTTCACTGGCAAGCTTAAGACGGGCATGTACATTATGGCACAGTGTGTTATGCCATCCAGCCAACTCAGGCACCAGCTCAAGTCTATGTAATATATATTTCACATCCTTGGTATTATGCTCATGAAATGTATCATAAAGATCATAATGCTCTGATGTGCCAGTGACAGGATGCACATCAGGATCAGGATCCTTTCTCTTCTTCAAAGGTCATGGGTGGATAATCTTCAGTTCTCCCTTTTTGGCAGACATAAGATTTTCAGATGTTGATTCTGCAACTCTTCCTTCATTTGGAGTAAAAGGTTGATCCAATGGCTAATGTTTGTGAATGGCTAATTCCCTTGCAAAATCATAAACAGAGTTGTTTGTAAAGTGCTTCCAAGACAGCAAAATGTCTGCCTAGTTCCTTGGACTCTCTGCATGCATGTTAAATTTGATCAAGTAGACAACAGCCCGGCCACCTGTTTATTAGAATAAAAAGCAATACAAGTAACAATGGTCATTCAAGAACATTACTAAGATTACTAGTGTGATCCAAAGTGAGATCTTATGTATATCATGAAGACCTTTTGTGTGTTGTCTAGTAGGTCAGCTTTGAGTGCAAGGTTCAGATCATGTAATTGTGGTAAGAGTATGAATCTGAAAAACTATGGGGCATTTATTCAAGAGAGGTGGAATATTTATGACAAGATGTATAAATCTAAATAAAATTATCTTATATGATTTATACCAAAGATTATATGTTATGTTTATCATGAACAGTCATTGAATAACTGATGTCAAGCAAATGTGCTCAAGGTTTTAACTGTTACTGTAAGGTTTTAACGGATATTGAATGTAACATATAACTGCCCTGAAGTTCCCCAAACCTTCTGGAATACAGACATTCATAAAAATCATACTGTTGAATCAGTTAACAGTTTTGATGACAAAAAGGTAAAAATGAAACATTTCAGGCAAATGTCCAACCTTTAATGTTATAAGCTCACCACATAATCTTATCTTCAGTGGCAGAATTCTCTAAAGCCTCCTCAGGTTCCTGACCTTGCTAAACTTTAGCAAATTCAGTGTTGGGCACGGTGCTAGATTTTCTTCTTTGAATGCCAATCCTTGGTGCCCATGGTGGTAACTTGGTTTTACAACAAATGGCTACCTTAATGAGAGAAAGTGAGAGTTTAATGAGACTGAATGTGTAATTCAATGTGGATCACTGTTGCTCAGTTATTAAATACAAAAGAAAATAAAATGTAATGAGCACTCTTAACAAAGCCATGGCTTAAATATTTTAAGGTCTGCTGACTTCCATAAATCTTCTACATTTACTTTTCCAACATAATCTTTTGGATGGTCTTTTATTTCACTGGCTGCACAAAATTAGGACAAAATTAAAAACAATAAATGCTAAGTAACTAAAAGTTCTACACATTTAGTGCTATCTGCCTACCAGGCATACTGAAAACTCATAATTTTTAAGGTGCATCACCAGCACTCTAGGATGATATGCACACCCTACAGAAGAATAGTTATATTCTCAAAATGGAGGTATCTATGCAAAAAGGCAATCTCGCTTGGAAAAGATTTTGGTTTGCAGTCAGTTCAAGGGTATTTATGTCATTGCAAATGGAAGTATGATTCTAAACATAAATATAAAAAATATATTGACAACCACATGATAAAAACAAACTATTAACAAAAACTGTTTCAATAAACTACTCTAAGTTGCCGTTCATCTAACCTTGTCTTAATATACGTAGCTAGATTTGACCTAACTATAAAAAATACAGGCTTGTTCAGCAGCATAACACATTATTCTATTTAAAGAATGCCACATAACAATAACAATAAAAATCTCCTGAAATAAGCTGATACATAAAAAAGATTGAAAATATGGCCTGCATTTACAAGACCAACTGACATTAAAATTTTCTCTAATGTCTAACATACTGGATATTGGGGAGGACAAAGAAAGAAAAAAAACACAGACCCCTTAAAATGATTTTTTTTCATAACTAATTTGGGCTAAATTCACACACAATACTTAATGTTTCATTTTATACAGACACACACATATATGTAAAAAGTAAAGTATATTTTTAATCTAAACTGCGCAGTTACCAGTTGTATCCCAAGTTCAGATTGGTTCATCACTACTGCTGAAAGTCAGATTTGTCAAAATATAGGAGCTCTACATCCCATCTTGTGGTGTAAATTCAGCCATGAACCACAGAAAACTCTCGTATGTTTATGCATGTATGTTAACTCTTAACCTAGAGGGGGTTCCTTAACAACAGACATAGATGAATGCTAAGAATAATGTGGTCATTAAAGTTATGAAGACCTCCACATCATTCCTGAAATTTATAGACTTGGCCACACATATCTCGCATTGTTTGCACATTGTGGCTACATCTGTGGGCAATGGGGGGGCTAATCACTCACCTGAATCGAATTTTAAGTATATACTTAAAAGTTGAAAAAAAACCCCATCATTTATAGAATTGACAATAATTCCAAAAAGTTGTCACTCTGTTGCTCATATGCTTCTATAATGAAAAAACATTTGTGAGATTTTCCTTCAACAGTGCCATAGAAAGTAACAAGTTTGGCTTCTGAGGAAATGATGATAGGATCAGTCAGTGGCACAATCCCTGCACAAACACTGCACATCGTCTCATCTGGTATTGGGTGCTTGGGCAGGTTGTGAAAGTTGGAGCACATACCTCAGTAGGAAGGACTGCTGGAATTTGCTTTTTGTGTTATAGATACTTTACCATTTTAACAAGACCATCTACTTTTGGCAGATAAAGGGTACTTTTTCTAACACTTCCATCTTCTGGGCAGCAGGCGCCCTTCAGAGCTTGTTGTACTCTTAAAAAGTTCTCTGCTGCTCTGAAAAAGATGCCATTTTGCTATATATTTATGCAAACATGACATTCGTGGTTTGGAACATGGACAGTGCCTGGAATTACACTTGATGTCATAGTATGCTAAAAACTCTTAAATGTCTATTATAATATGACACTTTAGGCTCATACACAGATATGAACCTCTTTGAACTGTTATCATCTGTGACCTCTCTGCTTAGGAGAACACCATGCTTCATACTGCCTTTTCAGGCATAGCTCTTTTTATTATTTTATGAATTTAAAATGGCGGCACGCTTAGATGCTGCAGTTGTGTGCTCTTCGACTCAGAGTTTGGTTTTTCTACTCTGCTTAGATAAATACAGGTACACCTGTAGCCATCAGTACATTTTATCTATCGGCCTAAGGAGCGAGAGTTGCTCGACATCCGAGTTTCTCCACGTCCAGAACATTCCGGACAACATCGCATGGACACTGGGCTTTCCGTGGATTACAATCCCAGTGTCAAGGAGCCGGTGGTGATGTAAAGACTGTAAACAAAAGAGGAGGTGCCAAGGTGGTGTGCTAACAAGGCTAAGGAATCAGCCACATAAACCACCACTTCCAAGCATTTTTCCCTCAAATGTGAGGTCTCTGGCGAATAAATTGGATGAGAGGCAGCTGTGGATTGCAACGGAAAAGATCATCGGGGTCTGCTGCATCCTGCTGATCATGGAGACGTGGCTAAACCCACTCATACTGGACACGGCTATCGAGATAGCAGGCTACACAGCATACCAGCAAGACAGGACAGAAAGCTCTAGCAAGAAAAGAGGAGGGCAGCTATGCATTTATGTGAACAATAGCTGGTGTATGGATTCCACCATAGTTACCAGACACTGCTCTCCGGATGTGGAATTTATGACAATTAAATGCAGACTCATATGCATTCCCCGAGAACTCAATGCCACACTGCTAACTGCTGTGTATATAGCACCAGATGCTAATGCTAACTTGGCTCTGGGGCTTTTGCATGACACCATCAGCAGTAAACAGAGCAAGTATCCTGAGGCTGTTCACATCATTTTTGGGGACTTTAATCATGCAGATCTGAAAGCAGTTCTCCCCAAATTCCATCAACATATAAAGTGTGCAACCAGGGTAGTAAAAACACTGGACGAGCTGTACACAAACATCAGACCGGCCTATAAGTGATAACCCCTAGCATACCTTGGCCAGTCTGATCATACGTCTCTGCTTCTGATCCCTGATCCCCCTCAGTAGACAAGCTCCCACTATGACCAGGACTGTTACCATAAGGCCTCCCAACAGTTACAGGACTGCTTTCAGAGAACTGACTGGGTGGTTTTTGATCACCAGGACCTGGGGCCTTATGTATAAATGGTGCATACGAATGTTTTCACGCTCAAATCGCGATGTATAAAACCTAAACTTGGTGTAAAGCCACGCATATTTTCACGGTAGCTCTAACTTTGGCATACGCATGTTTTCCACTCGGTTTTGCAAACTGGTGGCACCCAGCGTCAAAGCAGTGCTACTGTTCCTGTGTGGTTGCCCTTTCTTTCTTAGAACCACATCCTTGACACGGCTTTATCATATACACTGAAAATAACTGCATGTTGTTTATTAGTTTAAGGCATCTGATTATAATTAACCTGTAACAATATGATGGTCCAGGGAATAACCAAAGTATTCTAAATACCATAGCTGCTTTAGCATTGCTACTCTAACTGCACCTTCTTTTTTCCTTTAGCTGCTCCCATTAGGGTTTGCCACAGTGGATCATCTTTTTCCATATTACTTTCACTGCACCACTTGTAGTATTTATATAACTGTATCTGAGTGGGGAATCACAGCTCTACAGCAGCTGACTGGAAAGAGAATTATCAGGATACAGCATCAAGCACACACTGCCTCAGCCATGCTGTCTATTGAACTGCTCTCATACAGCAAACGCTTCAGAGCCTTTCCTCGCAGTTCAGAAACAGTTTCATCCCAAGAACTATAAACAAACTCAATCAGTCCATCAAGTGCTCCTTGTAGAACTATTTGTACTTATAAGTACAATCACCTCACTGTAAACTTGCGATACAGTTATAATATTGCATAACCTGAGCCACTTTATAAGTGCGTATTTACATATGATGATATCATTTTTAAGTTGAAATGCAGCAAAATATGTTTATTATACAGATATAACTTTAACTTCATTTAAATAATCTATATTGTTAATAATTAAATATGTGAGGGCACTGTGCCGCAGCAATAGCAAGGAGCTGGCACTCAGTTCACGGATTGTTCCTGCCTTGTGTTGTATCCTTCTAAACATGTACTACGAAGATATTTCAATGTTCCTTAAAAGTTTTGAAGAATCTGCGTTCTTAACTTACAGATGGCTTAACGTCTATTACAGAGCTGATTGTATGGCAATTGGGTATTTGGAGAAAGAAAAGGAAGGACATGAATTGGAGGTTAGTACGTTTGAAAGAAACAGTACTGCTGCAATAAATTATTTCATCGAAGGTCGCACACGTCAAAGCAAGCATCTTGCGTGAGGCAGGAACAATCACTGCGCCACCGTGTTCTCATGTTTAATAACATGCTTTAACTCCGATAATCATGAAAATGATATCACGTATACATCTCAGTATTTTAATTATTCAGAGAGCTGTAAGGCGCGTGCACGTGCGTTACTTTTCACGTTGACCGGCATGTATGTAGAAGAAAAATATGGAAGTTGGCATTCGCACAGATTTACAGTACGCATCTGTGTTTTTCTGTGTGTACGCACATTCCCGCTTTTGTGCTTACGCCATATTATAGTGTGAGTTGTACGCGCAACGTTATACATGAGGCCCCTGGAGAGCCATACGAGAGCAGTCCTGGATTACATCCGGTTCTGTACGGAAAATGTCACCAGGGACAGACGTATAAGGATTTATCCTAACGGGAAGGCCTGAATGACAAGGGAGGTCCTGAGTCTGCTGAAAGCCAGGAATACTGCTTTCAGGTCTGGGGATGGGGCACCCTACAGTGCAGTCAGAGCGAACCTGAAGAGAGGCATTCGAGAGGCCAAGGCAGTATATAGAATGAGAATAGAGGACCATCTGTAACAACACCAAGCAGGTGTGGCAGGGTGTCCAGCACATCACCAGCTACAAATCCAGCAACTTCTCAGCCGCTGAGGGAGACGCTTCTCTGGCAAAGGAGCTGAATATCTTCTTTGCCCGTTTTGAGGATACACCAACATTCCATCACAGCTGCCTGGTCACAAGAGCAACACACCCAAGGTGGATGGTGAGAAAGGTGATGAGGAAGGTGGACCCGAGGAAGGCTGCAGGACCTTACGAGGTGGTTGGATGGGTGCTGAAAGACTCCGGAATCTTCACTAGGATTTTCAACCAGTCCCTGTCCCAGGCCACTGTCCCATCCTGCTTTAAGTCCTCCATCATTGTTCCGCTGCCAAAATAATCCATCACAAACAGTCTGAATGACTTCTGCCCAATGGCACTCACATCTGTCATTATGAAGTGCTTTGAGAAACTGGTGCGGAGTCATGTCATTGCCCGTCTGCCAGAAGACCTGGACACATTTCAATTTGCTTATAAAGCAAAGAGATCCACGAAGGATGCTGTGACTACAGTCCTTCATGTTGCCGTAACCCACCTGAAGCAGCAGGGAAGTTATGTCAGACTGCTCTTTGTGGACTTCAGCTCGGCGTTTAACACCATCTTCCCACAACGACTGGTGTCCAAACTGACAGATCTGGGACTTCCATCACTCACCTGTAGTTGGCCTGCAGTTGGATACTGGACTTTCTGTCTGGTTGCTCCCAGAGGGTCAGGCTGGGTCCCCACATCTCCTCTGCTCTCAGCCTCAACACCGGGATGCCGCAGGGTTGTGTACTCGGCCCACTCTTGTACAGCCTCTACACATATGACTGTGTCCGCACTCACTATAGCAACAAGATCAAAAACCTGCTTCTCAACACCACAAAAACGAAGCAGCTTGTTATTGACTTTAGAAAAAACAAAACTGACATCCAGCCACTGGCGGTGCCTGTGTGAAGAGGGTACCGGTGTTCTGGTTTCTGGGCATTGAGCTAGAGGATGACCTGACCTGGAGTGCCAATACCAAGAAGCTGCTGAAATAGGAGCAACAGAGACTGTATTTTCTGAGAATCCTCAGAAAGAACCATCTCCCCAAACAAACTGCTCCTTGCCTTTTATCACTGTTCCATCGAGAGTGTGTGTGTGTTTCCTCAGAAAGGAAGATGCTCCACAGGGTTGTCAGGACAGTGGAGAGAACAACTGGTTGTACCCTCCCCACTCTGGAACAAATCTACACCTTCCAATGCTGCAAAAAAGCAATAGACATTTCACAGGATTCATCACATCCCGGTCATTGCATCTTCCAGCTTTTGCCAGCTCTCAGAGATACAGAGCAATGAAAAACAGGACACACCACCTTAAAATCAGTCTTTATCCAAAAGCAATCGTGGCCCTGAATTGAAATAAAAATGCTTTATATCATTCTCTAAATGTGTAATATAGACCTTAAGTCAACCAGTGCAATTTGTACATTTAACCAGTGCAATCTTTATACAGGACAAAAGTAATTTGTATATATTTGTAACATACTTTTATTACTATTCCTTTTCTTGTTTTTTAACTTTTATGCCTCACACTGAGTCGACAGCACCTTTAATTTCGTTGTTTCTTTGTAAAAGTGACAATGACAATAAAGAGCTATCTATCTATCTATCTATCTATCTATCTATCTATCTATCTATCTATCTATCTATCTATCTATCTATCTATCTATCTATCTATCTATCTATCTATCTTATTGTTCTACCATCCACTTTTCCTTAACCATGCAATTTAGTACCTCTTCAGATAAAACCACCTCTCTGATACCTGCTGGGAGAAAATAGGTAAGGGATTGGGTTCAGTGGCAACTGGTCGACAGTCAACTCAGTGAAAAGACAACTAGGCAAAAGACAACCTGGCGAAAAGACAACCCAGCGAAAAGACAACCCAGCGAAAGACAATTCGGTGAAAAAACAACTTGGCGAAATACAACTTGATGACATCCCTTGCCAGTTAGGTAATAGTTAGGTTTAAACAGATTTGTTAATGATATTTAAATGACAATGTCTGTGGTGGGCTGGCGCCCTGCCTGGGGTTTGTTTCCTGCCTTGTGTCCTGTGTTGGCTGGGATTGGCTCCAGCAGACCCCCGTGACCCTGTAGTTAGGATATAGTGGGTTGGATAATGGATGGATGGATGAATAAATGACAACATGATTTAAAATGTTTAAAATTAATTTATATAATTGATGAACGAACTTTATTCTGCAGATGGAAAAAACTCTTACATTATCTTCAGAAACGAAAATTGCTAATCCTTTATATAAATTGTATTGATTGTAATCGTATGATAATGATATTTGGAATACAAAAGGAGACCTGCGAGTACGGCTTAAGGAATATCTTTACTCTCAATGTATTGGAACTCTCATAAAGCAGGTGATTCTGTGGATTTTCCGGTGCCTGCTAGTGTTACCTTATAATGTATAGGTAATGGAGATGAATTTGAAGTGCGGGTTTCTAAGGAACATATGCATGCACCACGATGTGAAGTAGTTTCAGTGTATAATGTCAAGACGGCAATGAAACGCAAAGCCATGGAACAGCCGATGGCACATCCAGCTACAGTACACTCATATCTGGTGCTGCAAAAGCAGTTTTACTTGAGCGTCAATCCCTTCGCCGACTGATAAAACAGGGGCAGGGCATCACTGCTGCCAAGTACAAAGTAATTCATGGAACATTGAAGACCTAGAGATAGCTCCACCTTACGTAAACACAGTATCTGGCCGTCTATTTCTTTTATACAACAACATAAGAATTGATATCTGTGAAGGAGCTACCCTGAAGCAGAATAATTATATTTGCTACTGAAGAAAATATCTGCTATCGATTTTCCTCCAATATGTGGTATGTTTATGTGACTTTTCAAGTAGTGCCAAACATGTTTTACCAGATTTTAACCATGCATTAAAGTGTGGCGGGCACGGTGTTACTTTTTGTATATGCCCTTATGCAAAATAAAAGAGGAGAGAATTACTTTACCATTTTACAAAGACTCCAAGAAACTGCAAGAGTATTGCAAATTCCAAACTGGGAAAAATCCCCATCATCAGTTATGATGGATTTTGAAAAAGCCATGATAAACACCTCTCAGAATCTGTTTCCACATGCCCAGATAAGTCTGTGTTTGTTTCATTTTGGACAGTCATTATACTGGAAAATTCAGGAAGCTGAACGTCAAAGTCTATACAATGAAGATGGTAGCAAAGTAAAGCAATGGGTATTGAGCACTATTGGACTAGCTTTCGTTCCTCCCAGTGATGTTGTCAAAGCATTTGAACTATTGTTGGATCTGCTGAATGAAGAAAACAACAAAGCTTTCATACGATCTGAGGACGTTGTAGAATACTTAGATAAAACGTATATACGTGGACGCCCTGCACAAAGTAGAAGACGAGCTCTTCCTCCACCGTACCCAATTGAGATCTGGCATGTTTGTGAAAGAACAAGAGCCAATCCCAGCCAACACAGGGCTCAAGGCAGGAAACAAACCCTGGGCAGGGTGCCAGCTCACAGCAGGGCATGCATACACACAGACTAAGGACAATTTAGAATCACCAATGCACCTAACTGGCATGTCTTTGGACTGTGGGAAGAAACCGGAGTAAACCCACACAGACACGGGGAGAATATGCAAACTCCACGCAGGGAGGACCCAGGAAGTGAACCCAGGTCTCCTTATTGCGAGGCAGCAGCGTTACCACTGCACCACCATGCCACCCTCATCATTCCACAACTTAAGGTAAAATCCAAATTAACCTGGCAAACATCCATTTCACATAGAATTTTATGTGTGGAACCCCAGGTCTTCTTTTGAATGTGCACTGGAATTGATTCACCATGGAAAGCTTTTGCAACAGCAAATATTCCTCTAGCCTTCTCAGTGCACATACTGTAGATTAAAGATGGTGTTGTGCATTAATCTGTTGTTTACAGCTTGAGTGTGTTCTCTTCCAAGTTAACGCTAAGATGCTTTCTGTTCAGTCTCTGATTACAAAGACAGCATTGTACCTTTCTAACCTTGGGCTGGACCACTTTATGGAATTCAATATTCGTGGATACCACCGATGATGAGTGAGAATATGATTACAGAGATGAAGGTGGAAATGAGGTAGAAACAAGCACTGAAGGCAAGAGCTGGGCAGCGGCCGATGTAGGCACAGAGGGCAGAGACTAGGCAGCGGCTAATATAGGCATAGAGGGCAGAGGCTGGGCAGTAGCCGACATAGGCACAGAGGGCAGAGACTGGGAAGCAGCCAACGCTGGTACAATGGGGTAGAGCAGTTTTTTACAAACTTGGTCCTGGGGACCCACTGTGGCTGCAGGTTTTTGTTCCAAACAACTTCTGTTTTTAATTGAAATCCTAGGCTAGGAATAATGTTTTTTTTCTTTTTAACAGTATTTTCATCTTGATTTTCATTCTACTTTTCTAGGTGTTCTAATTGTTTAATTAATCCATTATTTACTAATTAGTGTGTCTGATGCTTAAGTAGCTGCAGCCTTTTGTGATTCAGTGTTTTTTGCCTGGGTATCTTCTCTGCTCATTTTTAATTGTCATTAATAAGATACAGCAAAGTGGGAAAACTGCACAGAGAAAGTGAAAATATAATTAAATCAACAAAAGAGAGTTAAGCATTTAAATCTATGGAAAAAGCAGAAATATTTCAAAATGTCTTATACATGTAAAAATCATGCTGCTATGCTTTTCTGAATGTCGAATAAAATAAAAAAATACCAGGTAATTAAATGAGATCAGTGTTATCAGGTGTTGTCACTAATGAGGAATCTGGTTGGAACAAAAACCTGCAGCCATAGGGGGTCCTCAGGACCGAGTTTTGGAAACACTGGGGTAGAGGGTGAACAGGGACAAAGGCTGGGAGAGGCTGAATGCCAGTTGATGCTGTTGGTCCTTTGTCACACTGTGAAAAGTGCCAGAGGAACTGATCTTCACAAACCAGCTGTCTTCTGGCAGTAAAAGCAATGGTAGTGACTTGATCCCTGACAGTTCAGGGAATGCTTGTATATTTTGAAACCTGAAACAGAAAAAAGAAAAAGGTTAATATTGAGCATTATTTTACTAAACACAATTAACACTGTTCAGACCTTACATTTAATATACTTAACTCATGCAAATCATGTCCAATTATTTGAAAATGTCCAACGTGTTGTTTTAAACACTTATTTTTTTTTAATCAATACAAACTAATAATAGATACTGCCAATGATGCATGAATATATATTGTTTGTTACCTGGACATTGTAGGTGATGCAATTCCATATTAATGTACTTTGAAATTAAAGTATCAGTATATCTATCATCTTTGCCATATTCTACTAAATAGTATTTTAAAAGAGAAAAAATTGTTGATGCAGAGCCATGATTAAGTTCATAAAAGGTGAGAAGATAAACAATACACTGTTTTGTCAAAGATAATCCTGTTATACTCGGTGGGTTAACATGGGGATTACACTACATCCAATTGCATTAAAAGTGTCAAATGATCAAAGTATACAACTTATCAGATGTATTCCTGAGAATTTCACATACTTCCATGAATCACCATTGTCCTTTGTGGCTTTAGAAAAGGCTGCTGATGCCTGCATAATCGGTTACTTTGTGACAAAATGTACAAGAGTACTCCCAAGCACTGAACAAAACTGTTGGTACCCTCCGTAGACTTATACTTATGTGTCTCTGGTAAATATAAAAGAAATATAAAGTTATTGAAACTTACAAATATGAATGAGAACAAACATTTCATTTTATATCCATATAAAAAAAAACATCTACAGTAGGATTTCTGAAGAACACCTGAGGGGAGATAAACATGAAATGTTAAATATTGTTTTGAGGTTTAAACATAAACTGTATTATTATTGTAAACACTTTCCCAAAAAAGAACAGAAAAGAAAAGAATCATGTTTTTCCATAACTGTCTGGGGTGCTTAGTTTCTTCCGTGGTACAACGTTAAACTGCATTCCAGTCGAAATTGCTGGAGAACCGTTGAGGTGCTGAGGCATCGCCCACTGCACAGCATCACTCGGGTGCCAATTTGAGGTGGCCCATCTGGGTAGGTGCATGGAACATCTTGTCTATCTGGCATGACGACCATCTTCCTCTGCTGTTGGAGGAGCTTCATAAACTCAGCATTTCAGTGGCAGCACTCTCTGAGGTGCACAGACCTAGGATTGGCCAGATCTCTGTAGGTGGGTACACCTTTTATTAGTCTGCTCACTCTGATGTCTGTCATACTCAGGGAGTAGCTATTGCTGTAGTGGACTGGCTTCTTCAGATGGTGTTTGATGTCACTTCTTTCAATGATCGTATTATGAGGCTCAGCTTACGGCACTCTCTGCATGTCTTGTTTGTTGTCTCTGTGTATGCTCCGACTGCATGAGTAATGTCTCGGTGAGAGAGACATTCGCAACTTTGCTCAGTGGTCGATGAGTGCCCGTGAGGTGATACACCTGAAAACACACCTTTTCTCCCTGGCTTTTAATTTAAATTAAAAGGGCTGTTGGTTTATATTTTATGCATTGGATAGCCACTGTATTTTAAACATGATGATAGTAATTAAGGAATGTTATTTTATTATGTTTTATGTTACTTTATTAATTTATTATTATTATTATTATTGTTGTTGTTATTTATTGTACAGTACTTTGGTAAACACTTCTGTGCTTTTATATAAGTACTTTATAAATAAACTTGAATTGACTTGACAGTCCTCTAGTCATGGGTGACTTCAATGCAACTATTGGCACTGAAGGGGCTGACTATGAGGATTACGTCGGTCCCCATATGTCTGGTGACCATGGTAAAAGTGACTCCATGTTCCTTAACTTTGCAAAAGGTCAGGAACTGTGGATCACTGGATCCTTGTTCGAGAGCTCTGAGCCGAATTGTTGTACTTGGTACTCCAATACTGATGGTGCATCCTTGTGGGCAGATGCTGGAGGCTCCTATAGAACTGCAAGGTTTACAGAAGTGCCCATTTTGAGAATTATGATTACAGACTTGTTGATGCTACTCTGAAAATCCAGCTTAGGTCCAGTAGGCTACCATCTACTAGGAGAATGAGGCTGGACTTGGCCAGATTCCAAGATCAGGCTGTTTCTAATGAGTTTGCATGGAGTTTGTGTGAGGAACTTGCAGAAATGGGTGTGATTGCCGATCCTAATGTGATGTGGGATACCTTTCCTTGACAAGTCGCTGAAGGTTGCTGAGGGTTGTGTTGGTGTTACCAGTGTGCCCAAAAGGAGGTATTTTGTCTCACAGGGCACGTTGGATATTATCAAGAGGACTCGTAGTGCACAGCTTGATGGCAACTCCGGTCTGCATGGGGAACTGAGAAGGACAACCCCACTAGAGTACTTTGAGCAGCTGTTTAAAGCTGTCCCTCCAGCTAGGACGTTAGACAACTCTATGTCCACGGTTCTTCAGGCTGATCCTCAAACTAGTTGTGAACCAACTAATCTCTCTGAGATTGCACAGGTGGTGAACCAGCTAAGGTTAGCGAAGGCTGCAGGGCTATGTGGTATCTGGGTGAATGTCTCCAGGCTGGAGATAAGACTGTCCTTCTGGCATTGCAAGCAATCTTTGCCTCCATTTGGGAGACAGGTGTCATCCCAACTGACTGGAAAACGGGACTTGTTGTCCCTGCCTGGAAATGGAAGGGTGATCTCTTGGATTGCGACAACTATAAGGGGATAACACTGCTCTCGATGCCAGGCAGGTCCTAGCTAGGGCTATTCTGTAAAGGATCCGTAATCACTTGCTCACCCATCAGTGACCGGAGCAGTCTAGTTTTATGCCTAAGATGTCTACCATTGACCGCATCCTGACACAGAGGTTTCTCATCAAGGGCAAATGTGAATATCGACAGAGTTTCTTTGCAGCATTTGTCTATTTTCATAAAGCATTCAACTCAGTTGATCCAGCTACCCTGTAGTATATCCTGAGACTGCAGAATTCCCCTGATGTTGCTGGATGTCATGGCCGGCCTGTATACTGGTACTGTGAGTGCTGTGCAGAGTGGAGGCAGGACTTCTGTGCTTTTCCCCAGTTGATTCTGAGGTTTTTTCGGGGTGTGCTTTTGCTTCTACCTTATTCAAAGTGTGCGTGGACTGGGTGTTGAGCAGTGTCATGGGGTTCAGTAGCTGTGGGGCATCTGTAGGTGAAGTAAACGTAGTCAGTGGGGCCTCTGATTGGGGCTCTCGAGAAACTGAGTGAGGAGTCTGAGTGTCATTCATGCCTCTGGTGACTCTTTCTGTGAAGTCAGTAGACAGATAGGGAGAGCATAGGGGGTCATGAGGTCGCTGGAAAGGGATGTATGATACTTCTGATATGTTTGCAAGAGGACAAAGGTCTAAATCTTTAGAGTCCTGGTGCTTTGTGTTTTGGTATATGGTTGTGAGGCTTTGTTTGCTATTAGTGACCTGAGATGAAGACTGGACTCTTTCGGTACTGTGTCTCTTCGGAGAATCCTTGGGTACAGCTGGCTTGACTTTAAGTCGAATTGTTCACGGAATTCCGAATGAAGCCTGCTTTGTGAAGGACTGTCAGTTACAACAGTATGGCCATGTTGTGCAATTCCCTGAGGGTGATCCGGCTCGCAGGATTCTAATTGTTGAGGACCTGAGCGGCTGGAATAGGCTAAGGAAATGCCCACATAACTCCCGTCTGCATCAGATAGATGGTGATTTGCAGAGGTTGGGTCTGGACTATGTGTCTGCCTGGGGGTTACCAACCGGTATACCGAGATGTTTTATTGTGTGTTGGGTGCGACAACGTGCTCCCCTATCTGAACTGACCTGTCTAGGGTCTAATTTAAGCTGTTATGAACAGTAGGTAATTGAACATTGCTTTGTTTGTAGCCACTTGTTATAATTGCCAGTGTGGCCTGCAGGGGGCATGCCAGCTCCTAACACCCAACACATACAGATGCAGACACAAGTTCCACAAGCACAACACAGGCCGATTGCCACACCAAGATTCAAGATTCAAGAGTATTTATTGTCATTTCATCCATATACAGTAGTACAGCATACAGTGAAATTAAACAATGTTCCTCCATGGCCATGGTGCTACATAGAACACAGGAAAACAAAGAATCCATGACACATAACATAAAGACACATAATATATAACAAGGTGCATGTGAATCAAATGTGTAAACATGTGCAACCATGTGCAACATTGCAGAGCAGAACACATATATCAGATATCAGACCGGTCCATGAATGCTTAGGAATCTGACTGCTTGGGGGAAAAAAACTGTTACACATTCTGGTGGTAAGGGCCCGAATGCTTCGGTACCTTTTTCCCAATGGCAAGAGTGTAAACAGTGAGTGTGAAGGGTGTGTTGGGTCATTCACAATGTTGGTGGCTTTGCGGATGCAGCGTGTGGTGTAAATGTCCATGATGGAAGGAAGAGAGACACTGATGATTATCTCAGCTGTCTTCACTATCTGTTGTACGGCTTTACAATCCCTGACCATGCAATTTCCAAACCAGACAGTGATGCAGTTGCTCAGGATGCTCTCTGTGGTTCCTCTGTAGAATGTTGTTAGAGTAACTGGTGGAAGATGGGCTTTCCTCAGCCTATGTACGCAGGAAGTAAAGCCGCTGCTGGGCTTTCTTGGCTAAAGAGCTGGTGTTGTAGGATCAGGTGAAGTTCTTTGCCAGGTGGACACCCAGGAATTTGGTGCTATTGACGGCCTCCACAGTTGAGCCGTCAATGTTCAGTGGCACATGGTCACTCTTAGTCTTCCTAAAGTCAACAATCATCTCCTTTGTTTTGTCTACATTCAGAGGCAGGTTATTGGCTTTACACCAGTTTGTTAACCTCTGCACCTCCTCTCTGTATGCTGACTCGTTGCTGATGATACCCACCACAGTCGTGTCATTGACAAATTTTATAATGTGATTTGAGCTGTGCGTTGCTGCACAGTTATGAGTCAGCAGTGTGAACAATAATGGATTGAGCACACAGCCTTGAGGAGCTCCAGTGCTCAGTGTTATGGTTCTGGAGATGTTGTTTCCAATCCTGACTGACTGAGATCTCTCAGTCAGGAAGTCCAGAATCCAGTTACAGAGGGAAGTGTTCAGTCCCAGCAGGCTCACCTTTTCTATCAGTTGCTGAGGAATACTCATGTTGAATGCTGAGCTGAAGTCGATAAACAGCATTCGAATGTATGTGTCCTTATTGTCCAGATGAGCGAGAGCCAGATGGAGAGTGGTGGTTATTGCATCATCTGTTGAACAGTTCCGGCGATAAGCAAACTACAATGGGTCCAGTGAGGGGGGCAGCAGGGTTTTGATGTTGGCCACAATCAGATTTAATGCTTGGTCGCTAGGAGGAGAGGTGGTCTTCCTCATCACCACATTGTTCTGTTCTTCAAACTGAGCATAGAATTTATTCAGCAGATCTGGAAGGGAGGCGTCACTGTCACAGGTGGGTGGTGCTGTCCTGTAATTAGTGATAATCTGGATCCCTTTCCACATGCTCCATGTGTCTTTGTCATATAGAAAAAGTCCCTGGATTCTCTGGGCATGTGTGCGCTTTGCTGCTTTGATGGTGCGGGATAGTTTGGCCCACGCTGTTCTCAGGACGATTTTGTCACCTTCCTTGAAGGCAGAGTCCCGGGTCCTCAGTAGCACATGTACTTCCTTTGTAATCCACGGTTTCTGACTGGGGCATTCAGTGATGTACTTGGAGACAGTGATGTACTTGGAGACAGTAACGTCATCAATACACTTATAGACGTACAGTAGCTGGTCACTGATGATGTGTATTCCTCCAAGTTGATACAGTCGCTGTTGGTTGCAGCCTCTCTAAACATTTCCCAGTCAGTGCACTCAAAGCAGTCCTGAAGAGCAAAGATGGCTTCTGCTGGCCAGGTTCTCACCTGCTTCAGAACTGGTTTGGTGAGTCTGAGAAGCGGTCTATATGTTGGAATTAACATGCCAGAGATGTGATCTGAGTTTCTAGTTATGTACTGTACAAATATACAATTTAATACATTTACATTTAAGAAAATATACCTAAGTGTATTCAAACTTTTGACTGGTAACATTATAGAATGGTAAACTGTATGGCCCCAACAAAGATGGAGATGGATGTGTCGAAGCTGACATCAGAGGGTGTTTCAGGACTGATGTTATGGCCGTTCTGTGATGTTTCGGCATTCCGTTAACTGACATCATAAGTGTTGCTGGCTGCAGTTGCACCCTTCTCAATTCTGTTACTCCCAGAAGGGATCCTACTCTTCAGGACTTTTGAGCAAGGCCCTTAACCTGAAAATTGCTTCAGGGTTGCTTTCACAATGGCTGACCCTGCACCATTTCACAACATTAATTAAAAATATGTAATAAAAAAACAAAATCTTATTTCTTCTTCAGTGTTACAGAGAATGGAGTCTTGGCACAAGGTAGAGACAAACATTGGACAAGGTGCAAGTTGCAGAATGTATTCTTTTACTAATATTATTTATATATTGTGACCTCTATGGCGCACAAAATCTCTTAGAAATGTGTCATTCTCAGTGAAAGAGAACATGCCTATTTATAAGAACGCAAAGAATAAAATAAAATTCTGGTGTGTTCCCTGTTGTCTGAGTGAGTCAATGTTTATGGTAGAGACAAAGTTTCTCTTTCTGTTTTTTTATTACATTAGTCTGTGCCCTTTTTAACAGGTAGGGACTCTCCTACATATTGCATCTTTATAACTGTGGCCTGTCTCTGGGGAGCAGTTCCTTCCTTGTAGATGTTGGGAGTGGAGCAGAATATTTCTGTCCCTGTTCCACCTATCTAATTACCTTGGACTCCCTTCTATTTGCTCCATGGCTTTCTCCATATTCCCAAACAGGTCATCATGAAGAAATAGAACAATCTATGATAATACATAAAAAAAAAAATATAAAAGATAAATTCACAAATGACTGCACATGTATATTTGAATGTTTTTATCTGAGAAATACTGGATCATTTCTCTTCTTACTGTCCATATCACCAGGATACTGTTCTCCTTCAGTATGTATTTTCAATGGAAAACATTTCACCTTTAGCACAGTTAGAAGACGTATGAAAGAATTTTATTTCGAGCCTAAGTGCACTGTTAAACAAAATTATTTGAAATTCATACATATATACACTTTCCACTCCTCTTTTACAAATCATTTATATTAGTCCCATGCCTCTGACTTTTCAGCTGCAATATTTTCTACATTGTGGAGGAGTAGGCATCTTCATACTTGTATTGTGAAGAGCCCCACAGATACCCATGGGGTGTACCTCTGAATCCACTCATGCCAAACTATACTGAAGCTCTCTTTTTATGGTCTTTTTATTTGATACATCAAAAGGTTGTGACAAGTTTAGAATGCTGCAACCAGAATTTTGATTTGATCAAAACAGTCTGTCCATATTATTCTTCAGCTGGCTCGTCTTCATTGACTTAGAGTGTAATATCAAATTATTTTTAATACTCTGTGTGTGTTAGGGTGATTGCTGACTTTAAACTGGTCTGGTAGGATAGTGGGTGGGTTTGTGGGTATGTGCCCAGTGATAGACTACATTCAGGGTTCAGGATTCAGGGTCCTGACCTGAAGTCAGCTAATAACAATGGGATATCATGTGTCATTCCTTGGCATTTTTGACTAAGATGATTTAATCTAATCTAACATCAGATCTCTTCGGGACTTATAGCGTATGCACAAAGTATTCAGACCTCTTTACTTTATTGTGCTATAGATTTAATTTTAATGCCATTTTTGCCCATAAATCTACATTCAATAATCCGTAATAACAAAGTATATATATGTTTTCAGAATTATTTACACATTTTTGCAAAGCTGAAATCTTTCATTTACATAAAATGTAATTACTTCATTGCTTAAGATTCTCAAAGTGGTGATTCTCCACTTCACCTTTGGCTTTACTGCCAGTGGCGATTCTGCAAGGGAGACCAGGATTCAGGGTTTCAAAGATAAAAAAGACAAAATTGAGTTGCAAAAAAAACTTTAAGATCCATTGTTAATTTAATGTTTATTTATTCATTTGTATGACCCTATTAGTATCAATATTTTTTATTTCCATCCATAGTCAAGTTCACGCTGTACCACAGATCACAATATATAAGTTACAGGAACATGGTTTTGTACTAGTTTCCCCTTATGTCAATAGTTTTTTCATATTACAGACTTAGTAGACTGCAGAAGCTTGGTTTATCTCAGTAACTGTAAAACCTTTTCAGGGATTTGAGTGTGAAGATCTATTTAACAGTAAGGGACAAATTGTTAGCTACACCCAACAATTACCCTTCTCCAAAAAAAATCAAGGATTAGATTTAAGGATATTAAAATTGGGTTTTTTTTTGGAAATTTTCTAGTGACTGAGAATTCAGAGGCCAGCTACATTGTTATAATAAGAAGATTGTGAGATGCTTGATTTTGTTTAACTTCCGGTGCATGTTATGTTCCAACTTTGCATGATGAGCGACTTCATTTTTTCTTTTCCTGTTATGGTGCTAGGAATTATTGGAATCAATTTAAAGGACGGTGGTGCAGTGGTATCACTGCTGCCTCGCAGTAAGGAGACCCGGGTTTGCTTTCCGGGTCCTCCCTGCGTGGAGTTTGCAAGTTCTCCCCGTGTCTGCGTGGGTTTCCTCTGGGCGCTCTGGTTTCCTCCCACAGTCCAAAGACATGCAGGTTAGGTGCATTGGTGATCCTAAATTGTCCCTAGTGTGTGCTTGGTGTGTGTGTGTCCTGTGGTGGGCTGGCACCCTGCCCAGGGTTTGTTCCTGCCTTGCACCCTGTGCTGGCTGGGATTGGCTTCAGCAGACCCCCGTGACCCTGTGTTAGGATATAGCGGGTTGGACAATGACTGACTGAATTTAAAGGACCCACCAAAACACACATAATCAGGAATCTAAGGTTTCACTCCATTTGTTTCAATATTGTATGAGAAAGGAGGTGAGTTCAGTTACTCCATTTGTTTTAGTAACTTATGAAACCTTGACTGATTGGAGGAGATTCCCCAGGGGTGAAAAGAGGAACTGCTGACTTAGAAGGAGCTCAGCAGGAGGGACCAGAAAGCATGCTTGATGATTTATTATATGTATACATTTTTTTGCGACTGATCAAAAAACTGTTATATAGCAAATCATGAAATAATGTGTATAATATCCAAAACATAAAAAATCACTGTGTAATTCCTTCTGTGTTGTGCTGAGAACTTCCTTTTGTATAAATTAAGAATTCTAACAACCATTTGGTGTTGCTTGGATCTTTTCACAATCTTTTTGTGTGGCTCAGAACACTTCAATCAATCCCAACTATACAGTATATATTATTTTTTATTAATAATCATTGATTGCTTATTCTCTGCACTGCCTTTCCTTTATGTCTGCTAAAAATATAAGAAATGTGACAAGTAGAGATTATTTTTAGTTCGTGCTCAAGACTGTACTCATTTTTTTCACTAGTTTTAGTATATTTCCTCGTTGATAACAATTTGCTGTCAATTGAACAGTCAACAATTACAAAGCTTTTATAGTCTCAACTCATTGTTGTTGTCGTTGCTGCTACCTAAAAGCATTATTAAGATGGCCACCTGACCAATTGTACTCCACAACCATGGGATCAAGACCCTTTGAGTTTAATATGTGGAACACACTTCCATGACATTCAAATAAAAATATACAATGGATTCAGAAAGTATTTAGATCCCCAGATTGCTTGATATTTTTGACAAAATGACTTTGTCTAATCTAATATCAGAGCTCTACAAGAATTATAGTGTATTCACATAGTAATCAGACCTCTTTAGTTTCTGCACTCTTTATTCTGTTGTAGATTTAATCTTAAATGGAAACATTTTCAAATATGTCCATCAATAAACACTCTATAACCCATAATGACACAGTTAAAACATGTTTTCAGAAAAGGAAATATATTTGGAAATGTATTTAAAATCCAAAACTGAAATCTCTCATTCATAGAACAATTAAGACCCTTAATTCAGTACTTTTTAGAGGCCCCTTTGACAGAAATTACATCTTTCAGTGTTCTTGGGTAAAGATTTGGGCAGTTTATTCCATTTTTCCTGGCAGAGCCTCCCAAGATCTGTTAGACTGAGTGGAAAGCATCTGTAAACGGTCATCTTCATGTCTCTCCATAGATACTCTGTACGGTTTAAGTCTGAGCTTTTGGGCAACTCAGGGACAGTCAGAGATTTGTCCTGATGTCGCTCCAGTGTTGTCTTGGCTGTATGCATTGGGTCACTGTCGTGCTGAAAGGTAAACCGTCACCCCAGTCTCAGGTGGTGTGCACTCTGGAGGAGGTCTTTTTCAAGGAACTCTCTGTATTTGGCAGCACTCAAACTTTTCACAGTTCTCACCAGTCTCCCTGTACCTGCCACTGAGGAGCACCCCCATGGCATGATGCTGCAACCACCATAGTTCACTGTAGGGATGGTATTAGGCAACTGATGAGAAGTGACTGGTCTTTGTCAGACACAGTTTTCAATTTTTGTCTCATCAGACCAGGGATTCTTTTTCCTCATGCCTTTAGAGTCCTTTAAATGGCAATGCACCTCAGCAAATTCTAAGTGGGCTGTCATATGCCTTTTCCTCAAAAAGTGGCTTCAGTCTGATTGATAGAGTGCCACTGACATGGTCATCTGTTTGATAGGTTCTCTCATATCAGCAGAGGACATCTGAAGCTCTGTCAGAGTGACTGTTCGGTTCTTGGTGATCTCCTAGACCAAGACCCTTCTTGCCACTGTTTCCCTAGGAATACTCAAAGCTTTAGAAATGGTTGTATACTCTTGGCCTGAGCTATGCCTCACCACAGAGAGTTCCTTGGACTTCATGGCTTGGATTTTGTCCTGATATGCAGTAGGAATTGTTGACCTTTTATACACAGGTATGTGCCTTTCTGTACAATGTCCAATCAATTCATTTCACCAGATGTGGACTTCCGTCAAGTACTAGACACTTCTAAAAGATAATTAAAACAAACTGGAGAACCTGATGATAATTTGGAGTGCCAGAGCAAAGGGTCTGAATATTTACATAAATGAGAGATTTCACTTTTTGTTTTTTAATACATTTGAAAACCCTTCAGAAAATCTGTTTTCACATGTCATTCCCAGTTATTGAATGTAGATTGATGGGCAAAAATGTGAAAATTTCAAATGAAATCTGCAACACAATAAAGTATGCAGAATGTGAAGGGGTCATAACGCTTTCTGAATGCACTGTAGATTTCAGTAGATTTGCTTACTTTATTTATTATACATCTCTGTATTCAAGACTGCCTCTTTTATCTATCATTTAGACTCCTCTGTTATGCAATGCTTTTTTGTGAACCTAATATATCTGCATCTAGTTTTCAAAACCAGAATGCTTGCTATTGTAGTAAGTAGTTATTATAGTCCCCTGGCTCCCCGGATGATGTTTGATAAGTTCTCCTGCTGTCTTAATGGTGCAAGGCTATATGTCATTGTCAGAAAGTGTCCTGCTGAAAAATGTTTTAAAGAGCCTGTCCTATTTATTAATATTAATCCATGGTAGATTTTACCTCCACAATGCATAGAGTAACAGCAACAAATAAGAACTGTAAATAAGGAGGTTAGAGCCAAAATCACACCTCAGAAACAGCCATATATCAAAATTGGCAGGTTCAGTTTTTTGGGTGCTCTTTAAAATATCAGTCCTACTGTTGAAACTACAAGTGGTGGATTTGCCAATATCTATGAATGGTACATTGATTTTGATTTGAATATAAAGAATTGTCAAGCTACAAACAGCATCTGCTCTTCCTCAAAATATGGTAAGCTCTGATATCAGTGTGCTTTTTAACAAATTTTTGATTGACATTTTGATTTTGACAACCAATGAAAGTCCCAAATTCAGTATCTCGGAAAATTAGAATATCAATTAAGACCAATGCAAAAAAGGATTTTTAGAAATGTTGGCCAACTGAAAGGTATGAACATGAAAAGTATGAGCATGTACAGCACTCAACATTTAGTTGGGGCTCCTTGGGCCTGGATTACTGCAGCAATGCGACGTGGCATGGAGTCGATCAGTCTGTGGCACTGCTCAAGTATTATGAGAGCCCATGTTGCTATGATAGTGGCCTTCAGCTCTTCTGAATTGTTGGGTCTGGCGTATTGCATCTTCCTCTTCACAATACCCCATAGATTTTCTATGGGGTTAAGGTCAGGCGAGTTTGCTGGCCAATCAAGAACAGGGATACCATGGTCCTTAAACCAGGTACTGGTAGCTTTGGCACTGTGTGCAGGTGCCAGGTCCTATTAGAAAATAAAATCTGCATCTCCATAAAGTTCGTCAGCAGCAGGAAGCATGAAGTGCTCTAAAACTTCCTGGTAGATGGCTGCGTTGACCTTGGACCTCAGAAAACACAGTGGACCAACACCAGCAGATGACATGGCACCCCAAACCATCACTGACTGTGGAAACTTTACACTGGACCCCAAGCAACGTGGATTCTGTGCCTCTCCTCTCTTCCTCCAGACTCTGGGACCTTGATTTCCAAAAGAAATGCAAAATTTACTTTCATCAGAGAACATAACTTTGCACCACTCGGCATCAGTTTTGTCTTTAGCCCAGGCGAGACGCTTCTGACGCTGTCTCTTGTTCAAGAGTGGCTTGACACAAGGAATGCGACAGCTGAAACCCATGTCTTGCATACGTCTGTGCGTGGTGGTTCTTGAAGCACTGACTCCAGCTGCAGTCCACTCTTTGTGAATCTCCCCCACAGTTTTGAATGGGTTTGTTTCACAATCCTCTCCAGGGTGCGGTTATCCCTAATGCTTGTACACTTTTTTCTACCACATCTTGTCCTTCCCTTCGCCTCTCTATTAATGTGCTTGGACACAGAGCTCTGTGAACAGCCAGCCTCTTTAGCAATGACCTTTTGTGTCTTGCCCTCCTTGTGCAAGGTGTCAATGGTCGTCTTTTGGACAACTGTCAAGTCAGCAGCCTTCCCCATGAAGTGTAGCCTACAGAACTAAACTGACAGACCATTTAAAGGCTTTTGCAGGTGTTTTGAGTTAATTAGCTGATTAGAGTGTGGCACCAGGTGTCTTCAATATTGAACCTTTTCACAATATTCTAATTTTCCGAGATACTGAATTTGGGACTTTCATTAGTTGTCAGTTATAATCATCAAAATTAAACGAAATAAACATTTGTGTATAATGAAGTTTCACTTTTTGAATGGAATTACTGAAATAAATCAACTTTGTCATGATATTTTAATTTTATGACCAGCACCTGTATAGTTGAAGCAAGAAGTTTACATTCACTTTGGCTGAATTCTTTAAAACACACTTTATAACATGTCCACAGATTTTATATTAATATGCTATAAATGTGATATCTTCTTCTTACATAATACGCTACCGTGGCTGTCCGTTTGTCTGTCCAGGATTTGAAATCACCTGTAGCTCGCAAACCGTTTGAACTATTGGCCTGAAATTTGGTACACATGTACTACTTGACGTCTATTATCCGCTTTCAGGGTGATGATTGACCTCCAAGGTTATTCTTCTTTTTATTTGTATGTTATTTTATTGTAGAATCAACTCTCGGCAGCAGCCAGCAGGGCGACGCACGGGTACGGGCGCCGTTCTCATCCCTATTACCTCTTCATATCTTAAATCATTCTTGAAACAGATTGAAGACTTAAGTGCCAGTTTAAGTGAAAAATGAAGGAAAATGGACTAAGTAATTGCAACACAAACACTGACTTAATCAGTTTTAATGCAAAAAGATGCCAATGAAAGAAGAGCAGCAGCGGGCCGCTAGGGTGGAGAAAAGAAGAGTATATCAACCTCTGAGTAAATGAATGCCAAACATACAGAGAAAGAGGATGAAAACTAGGAATGCTCAAATCACTTGTATTTACTGCATGTTATCATGCAGTGTGCCATTACTGGTAGTCAATAAAAAGTGAAATAATCCTTCTGTGAACATTGTTGGAAAAAATTACTGTTGCCCTGCAGAAAGTAGATGTCTTAAACGCTATGCCAAATTTATAGTTTGTTAGTATAAAATCTGTGGAGATGTTATAAAGTGAGTACATTATAAAGAAACGAAAACATTTCCAAACTACTCCTGATGAGCTGTGTAATATTCAGTGGGTCCACCTGTATTTTATGAAATCGACAAGGTGTTGAATCAGAAAGCTTGTATTCTGTTCATTTATAAATACTGTACATAACATGAATAATTATTTTCTACTACACTGTTGCCTTGTATTTGACTTATAATAATAATAGTAATCATAATACATTCATACAATGAAGTAATTTAGCTTTGTTTAAAAAATTATTTTGTGTTTCAATTAAGAAAAAAGTGGACTGGGGGTGGTGAAGATCTGACATAAATGACTTGCAGAATTTCTTAACTTTTAATAAGACAACATGAGCGTCATAATTTAGTCATTATGGAGTGTAGGCCAATTAACCAAAATGGAACTTCTAAAAGGAAAGTAGTTATATGGTTCATCACCTTTTACTAAAATTATACAATACAGATTTCACATTCAATTACTAAAATCATTAATTATACATTTTATGCAAAATTAGATTCCATTACTTATTTTTCAAAATGTTTTTTTTCCGCTGCCACCTTTCATGAGCCATTAGTTTGACAGGTGGCTAGTTACAAATCAATTGAATACATTAAGAATAAATCATCATCTTCTTAAAGATCAATATAAAAATACTCTTGTGTTAAACTGTTAATTTAATAACTGCTGAGAGCCAGTTCTCTAAATTACTGTCAAATACAGTATATTACATCTAAATCAAAAAGGCTGATTTTCAAAAATATTTAATTGACACTTTAATTTTATTAAAAATGTAATTGTTGTTAGTTCACCATCTACATAAGTAAAAAGTTAAGGAAACAACTGTGGTAAAAAGGATTTACTAGATGTGAGCAACCTGCAAAAAAAAAAGAAAGAAAGAAGATTAAATGCTGAAATAATTATAATGGCATCAGAACAGGGAATGAATCTCAACACGTTGTTGGTATCATCTGGTGATCTGTTTTACAGTCCTAAAAGCGAAATTTAAATAAGACTACACAAGCTTTAAACAAAACAACTGCAAATGTCAGTATAGACTGTTTGCCAAGTTAACCAAATTATGATTTTTTTTAAAACTGTAACAAGTTCAAATTCAGTGTTCTCATAACAAACTGGACAGTTGCCTGAGCTTTAGAATGCATTTCAAAACATTTGAACTAACATCAACACCAGATTAAATCTAGCATGGCCAAGTATCAGCATGAAAAACAGTGCATGTGTGTAAACAGAAGCACTTAATGGTATAAAGTAAAGATTCTTAAATTCCGGGACGACTAACTTTGCCTAATTTTAGTTTGCATAGAGCTGTGATTCACCATTGCAATGGAAAAAGGTTACATACGGCTTGTGAGGTGTCACTGCGGACAATTTAAGCAATTGACATCGATCCGTTATGACCTGCAGTGGCAATTCTCCAAGGGGGACCACCCTCCTGCAGGATGATTGCTGGCAGCGATTCTACAAGGACCCCAGAGATGACTGTTGGTGACAATTCTCCAAGAGGGATACCCCTCCAGGATAATTCTTAACTGTGCTTCTACAAGGGGGAGCAAGAATGACTTTGGGTGGCAATTATTGAAAACAATAAGAAGTACACGATTGGGTCACTTGGAAGAAAAGCTTAAGAAATACTGGTATAAAGACATTTTTTCACCATTTCTTGGCCTTTCACATGCCAACAGCAGTCACCCAGATTTCAACTTCATTTCCATTGATAGGCTTGTGAAAAAGCAGATTGCTTTTAGTCGCGCATCATTCCTGTGGACAAACCCAGTTAAAGCAGTCGTGGAGTCTGTAGGATGCAATGAAGTGTTCACTTTTTCATTTCTCCGTTCACTGCATGTGAAGTTTTCTCAAGTAAATAATACTTTTGATAGCAATGGTTGCATATTTTTGTACTGCACATAACATATTAAAACATATGGGTTATACTCTTGGAATTCTCACACGTACACTTCTACTCAATGCATTGAACATTTATTTGTGAAACCTTTAAAAAGCTCTAAAATATTGTAAAATTACATTTTCAGGCTGGGTACATAAACTGTTCATGATGGCCATAAGCAGTATATAATATTAAATACACACAAATATTCATGCATACATAATGTATACAGTCATGTGAAAAAGGCAGTAAAGTTTTTCCTTTTTTAACATATGTGTATATATCAAAATTTGATCTTCTGTCTAACAGTATTTATTATTATTCTATCAAACAGTATTTATTATTTTTTATCATTTATAGTATCTAGGAGATGCCTTTATCCAAAGTGACTTACAAATCAAGTTATAATACATACAAGAATTTTTATAAGATGCAAGCATCAACAAAAATAGACAAGAAAATAAAAAATCAAGCAATTAGATGGAGTGCTGCTACTAAACAACCTGCAACTGGACTAAGACGCACATCAGTATCCCAAACTTTTTGTCAGTACAACAGTAGCTGTCCTGTGGAAAAGAAAGAGAGCAATTCCAAAATAATGAAAAGGTGTGTAAACATGAATAAATTGGACACAGTTTGGATAGATAAAAGGAGATCAGTCTATAGCTTTGGGGCAAGAACGGAGAAGAATTGTCCTTTTATTATGGTGGATTATTGGCAATGTCAGGTTTCCTTTTTGACAACTTTAAGCACAGTTCTGCTTCTAAGTTTAGCCTGTTCAAGTTACTTATTTATAGTAAGGATGAAGATTACCAAACACAAGAAAACACTGTCTGAAGCAATAGATTTGTTAATATTAATAATACTAAAATTAAATGCTAAATATGTGCATTGTATTATTAATACTTGTTAAAATGAATCTACCAATTGTCTAAAACTGTCTAAAGATGATGGTATACAAAACAATTTCATTAAAAATCCTAAAATCTTGTCATTTTGAGACAGATGTGCTGTGCAGCCTGCTCGTGTGGGTTGGTTGGTTTGCAAGTGTGAGGAACAGAGCACTCACCTGAGGTCATCAGTCATGGTACCTGAGTCAGCCATGGAGATCCGAGAGAGCTGATGTGCAGAAAGTGTTTTGGAGACCTAAGCGGTTTGCAGGGAGTTGGGGCAGCCTTAGAGATCTGCATGTGCTGAATTGTGTGAGCTCATCGAAAGCAGAATGTCCATTGTAAGAAGTGCTGCAACATTATGCATAAATGAACAGTGTATGAATCGGTCCATTTCAAGCACTGGTTTATTAAAAAACTAGGCAATTTACAGACAATCGTTAACAATGGGATTGATGTTTTCAATAATGTGTGATGCTGTAGCCTTACTTGCAGATAAAATACTTTATCAAACATAAATAAGGTACCACATTTATTTGGCAGTGAATTATTTTTCTTTGCATTTTTTTGTAAGCCCTTCCTTCTTTGTCATAATTAGCATTCTTCAAGTGAGGCATTTTGGTGATTTAATTTGGCTTTACACAGTGGTCCCTGCATCTGTCTACATCCACAGTGCACATGAAGGACTCAGCTTCTGCCACTGAATGTCAAAGTGAAATGAGTGGTTACTTCTCATTGATGAATTATGGAGTGTGTTAAAACTAATTAATTGTTCTTAAAGGAGTTTGTTATTGTTGTGTTTTACGTTTTTTGTTTTAATAGAGGGATTCTCAGAATGTGTGATGAAATGGCCTTATCTTAATCTAATTAATTTAGTTTATTTGCAGACATCAGGTTAAGGTAAAAACCCAGGTGAAAGCAGAGTGAGGTTTTTTTTTAATTAGGGGAATTGCTTTGGGAGGAAGCAGCTCAAGTTCAGTGGGCAAAGCTGGCCTGTTAAAAGGCTGGTTATTTTTTTTTTTTTTGGCACGATTAGCAAGTTTAGCCAGTTGACAACTTTCTTTTCTGGGTGGACTGTCAGAAACATATTTATTTTACGATTTTTGAAATCTTCTCTCCAATATTACACTCCTAACTAGATGGCAAGAGATGTCCAACAACACAAGTTAAATGGGATTAAGGAGAAACATCGTGTTAAACCTTGGAAGGTTAATCAAATGCATCGACACATTAACTTTGACAGTCCTAAATAATATATTTACATATCTCTCATACCACCTTGGATCGAAAACTATTCTCAGTCCTCTAGCAGTAATATCTGGACAAACACCAGATGGGCCAGTTTAATTGTGCAATGAAAAATCCATTGTGATATCCTACTTTGGAAGACTCATAGCTAAACAGGAAAAGTAGTGAATTAATTTTTTTTTTCAGAATTTGGAAAGAATTAATTACACTGCACAACAATTTTTTTTTGAAAAGTAATAACAAAGTGCATCACGTTGCAGTGTCCAACAGTAGTCAGCAAGCATTGATGGATTCCAGTTGCCCTGGTATCGTTTCTCCATCGTAGCAATGTCCTGGTGAAAACTTTCACTGTGTTCATTACTGACAGCACCAAGATTTGCAGGGAAGAAGTGTGAGTGGAGGAAATGAATTTTGAGTGACATGTTGCACTTCATTGTCTTGTATGCTTTGAGAAGTTTGTCTACCAGCTGAATGTAGTTTGGGACTCTGTAATTGCCCAGAGAATTAATTACACTGCACAACAATTTTTTTGAAAAGTAATAACAAAGTGCATCACGTTGCAGTGTCCAACAGTAGTCAGCAAGCATTGACAGATTCCAGTTGCCCTGGTATCGTTTCTCCATCGTAGCATATGTCCTGGTGAAAACTTTCACTGTGTTCATTACTGACAGCACCGAGATTTGCAGGGAAGAAGTGTGAGTGGAGGAAATGAATTTTGAGTGACATGTTGCACTTCATTGTCTTGTATGCTTTGAGAAGTTTGTCTACCAGCTGAATGTAGTTTGGGACTCTGTAATTGCCCAGAAAATTGTCAACAACATCTTTGAAGGCTTTCCAGGCAATTTTTTCCATCCCAACTAACAGATCTTCAAACCACTTGTCATTCATAACATGTCTGATCTGGGGGCCAACAAAAATACCCTCTTTGATCTTGGCGTCAGTTATTCTTGGGAACATCTGTCTTAAATAACGAAAACCTTTGCCTTCCTTGTTCAGTGCTTTCACGAAATTCTTCATGAGTCCCAGTTTTATGTGAAGAAGAGGCAAAAATATCTTTGCCGGGTCGACAAGCGATTCATGTGCCACATTTTTCTGTCCTGGAACTAACTTTTTATAGAGTGGCCAGTTCTGTCGAGAATAGTGCGACTCTTTGGCACGGCTGTCCCATTCACAGATGAAACAACAGTACTTTGTATAGCTGAACAGTAACAGAGCAACGACTTTAAGATTTCCACAGATATTCCAGTTGTACCTGCTATACTGGACGTGTTTCAGCAACAGTTACATATTCTCATGCGTTTCTTTCATGTGTGCTGTATAGCCAACAGGTACTGAAGGAGAAACATTGCCATTGTGTAGCAGAACAGTTTTCAGGCTTACAATTGACGAATAAATGAAGAGACGCCACTCTTCAGGGTTGTGTTACAACCCAAGGCCGAGAACAATCCTTCAATGTCACAACAGAAACAGAGACTGTCGACTTGTGCAAAAAATTTGGTTATATCATGATGTCGGCCTCCAAACACCATTCCTGCAGTCTCAAACCCAGCAGAGTGGCTTTTGTTTTAGACAGACCAAATCCCTGACCAAATCGTTCAATTTGGACTGTGTTATCAGATGTGGCTGATGAGCATGGTTCAAAATCCAGGTCAATGTCACTGTCAGTACCCTGCATTGCAGTTTCTTCATCTGGTTCGTCTAAGGATACAAATATAAGAAAAAACCGTGACAAAACTGAAGATTTCTCTGAAATGGTACGTGATGTGATATTCGTGATCAGCACCCAAAAATCTATAAGAAACACCCAAAAGTGTTTAAGAAGCAAAAACTTTGTTGTGCAGTGTTATTGCTATTCTAAACAAGTCATGTTGTAACTTAAGCCTTTTCTATGTCTTATTAAATGTGAAGAACTAGACTTGCCAGATAGCTCTCTGAAATAAGATGAAAGTATCAGAAAAAATTGAGTGATTTTTCTTTCTTCACTTTGGTAGAAAATGGATGTGTGAATAATCCTTTACTAGAGTTTTGTCTTCTGTTAAAACCTCTCTGACTGACAAGTTTAGGAAAAACATAACAGCATATTTCAGTGTGTTATTTTTGCTTGGTATGGAATTATGCATCCATTTGCTCTGTGATGGGCTGGTATTGTAGGTCCTTCCAGAGTTGTTACCCCCTTTTTGCCTAATGATGTCAAAAATGCATAAGTGCCTCCCGAAAATGAGAGCTCCTTATCAGTATTCCAGCTATGGATTACATGTGTCTTACTGCGACACACATGCTGAAACCTATTTCTGTATGTTTTCCCATGGGGAAGAAGTACAACACCTGCACAATGTAACTGGAAAATATTCAGACCTTATGTCTGCGGCACGAGGCCAAGAATGGAAGGAGCAGCATTAGATCACAAGGCACAGTCACCCACACTCTCTCACAGCAATCAACTCCGTTTTTAAATTTGCCGTGTCCAGCCTTACCTCATTCTGTGTTGTCTTCTCTGGTGTCTACTTTGTTCATAGTTGTCATTACTAGCATACAATTAAGGGAGTAAATTATATACTAAAAATAGGAATGAGCTGATGAATAACAAGATAGACCTAAGAGGTTAAAACTAGGGAAAACATGCAAATATTCCTGAATTCCCTATGAATGTAAGCTTCACACTGCAGAACTTTTGTAAATGTAGAATAGAAAAACAAAAACTGCAGTTACAGGAGAACTCCCAGAATTCTGATTGGAAAGCACTGCTCTAATCTTTTAAAATACAGTATAAACTCATATCCAAATGAAGTATTTTAAATGCAGAACTTATAATCTTCCCTTTCATTACATGTATTCTAACATTCAGTTAACAAGTTAATTTTCCTACTTAGAAAGAAAATATTAACTTAATTGTCAAGGCAATACCTAATTCACATCCATGAAAATCATGTCATGGCCCATGAAATTAGACTTGCTATGAAATCAACCACTTATCTCAAAAATGTAGCCAGCAGACAAGAGAAAATCTTTCTTTTCAACTGAAGGCAGTGATTAAGAGATAAAAATCTTACTTTAATTATCTTCATATAGATTACAGGATATGTTCCATGTAAGTCTTGTTTTTTTCATATGCTGTGTTCTGGGCAAGAGGCATAAAGTCACAGCTATCTGCACGCCAGAATCTCAATTTAAGGTCTACCTTGCCTGAAATGTAAAATTTTATCTTCAGATGTTCTGAATGGTTGAAATTTTTATGTTTTAAAATAATGTGAATCATTTGAACAAACATACTTCAATGCGTTCATTAAAATGAAATGGAAATTGATTTAATTTGGTATGGCCCTTCTTCATAACTTTTCCAGATTGCTAAATGTTTCCCTTAAAGCTAAAGGGCAAAGAGTTTTGTACTGATATACAGATGTGGACAAATTTGTTGGTACCCTTACAGCTCATTGAAAAAGTGTTGTATGCCATCTGAAAAGAGATTAAGTAAAAAGTAATTGTCCCATGTATACCTGCATAGAGATTTATATAGAGAATGGAAATAAATAAAGCATTTTTATACTACAAAGATATTCTAAAATCTGTACATGGACACATTTGTTGGTACCCCAAGAAAAGATCATAAATAATTGGATTAGTGGTTTTTCAAACTAGCTGTTTTCTTTTAATAGTATCACACGTCTCCAATTGTGGAATCTTTCAGCCTATTTAAATGGAGAAAAGTAGTCACATTACTGAACCAGACCAGACCAGAGAAAGCAAAGGAGAGAGTCGTCTGACAGAAAGAAAATTATAGACAAGTACGTTACAGGCAAAGGCTATAGGACCACCACCAAGCAGCTTAATGTTCCCATGACAACTGTTGTAAATAATATTGAGAGGTTGAGGATCCATGGGCCTATAGCCAACCTACCTGGACGAGGCCACAAGAGGAAAATCAACTCCAGAATGGGCAGAAGGATAGTGAGAATGGTAGACAAAATGCCAAGGACATCTGCCAAAGAGTTACAAGCTGAACGCCAAGGTCAAGATCCATCAGTGTCTGATCATACCAGCTGTTGCTTTTTGAGTGACAGTGGGCTCAATGGAAGAAGACCCATTGAAAATATAAAAAAGCCAAACTGGAATTTGGTAAAATGATAAAAT
This sequence comes from Polypterus senegalus, assembly GCF_016835505.1. Classification (NCBI taxonomy): domain Eukaryota; kingdom Metazoa; phylum Chordata; class Cladistia; order Polypteriformes; family Polypteridae; genus Polypterus; species Polypterus senegalus. Next base: position 39,819,397 of record NC_053155.1, read on the forward strand.
GCATACTGACACGCCACAATACTTCTGGGATTATGTCCTTCGGGCAGATGAGATAAAACGAGGTTTTTTGGCAAGTCATATCACCTTTCTGTCCACAGATCAAATCAAGTTTTCGAAGAAAGGAGAATAATACCTACTTTGAAAGATGGAGGACACTCAGTTATTTTTTTGGGGATGCTTAGCTGTGTCTGGCATGGAGTGCCTTGAGTCCGTGCAAGGAATAATTAGACCTCAAAACTATCAGGATATTCTGGAGAGAAACGTACTGCCCAGTCTCAGAAAGCGCTGTCTCAGTTGCAAGTCATGGATCCTCCAACAGGATTGGACTATTCTGAAGTGGCCTTCTATGAGCCCTGATTTAAATTCTATCAAACATCTATGGAAAGAACTGAAACAAGCAGTTTGAAGAAGGCCCCTTCAATCCTGGCACAACTGAAGCAGGTGCAGACGTCTCACTGATTGCCTCCAAAGTTTGTACAACAAAATATTACGTTAAGGGTTTCATCATTTTTGTCCATGCCATTTTCATTTGTGCTATTTTTTTAAATATATCAGCTTTAAGTTATTTCATTGACAACTGTGTATTTTTCTTCACTTCTGTAGATTTATAGATTTTCTAGATTTTTTTTTTAACAGAAAACTGTACACATTATATCAGTACATAAAATCTCCATAAGATAAAGCAGAAATTATATTTGAATTTTGTTAACTTTTGAGATTTTGCAGGATTTGGGGATTTTGTGGTTTTATTTGTTACTTTACGCTTTGATGTCACCATAGGGTGTACCACAAACATTCTTTTCCATGACATGGCCATTATTGTTGGTGGTGTGCAAAGTAATTGTTAAGGTTGAGTGTCTTTATGTTTTATAGGGTCACATACTGTGCTACCTGTCTAAGACAGGTTGGAATCTAAATAATCAACGTAGACCTCAGGTTATTTAACATCCGCCATCTGTTGGAATGTATTTTGTACTGTAATACAATTCCCACAGATATCATATCACAAACATTTGTAGTAATAAAATACATTGCATTTTTCATTCCAACAGATGGTGCATTACATACATTAGCACTGCTTTTATGTATCCCATACCAAATGGCATATAACAGAGGCATAGCCCTGGATGGGCACAGAGATACTCAGACACTTGTCCTTTTATTAATGTGGATTATTGGCAATGTCAGGTTTCAGTGTGACAACTTTAAGCACAGTTCTGCTTCTAACTTCAACCTGTTCCAGTTATTTATTTACAGTATAGTAAGGATGAAGACACAGGAACCAAACACAGAAAAACTCTCTGAAACAATAGATTTGTTGATTAATATTAATACTAAAATTAAATGCTAGATGTGTGCATTGTATTATTAATAGCTGTTAAAATTCATCCACCAATTTTCTAAACCTCTTTGAAAGATGGTGGTGCACAAAACAAGTTCATTAAAAAACTTAAAACCGTAACATTAGCAGAACTGACCTAACAGAGCCAGGGTTGCAAGTGTGAGAAGCAGAGCACTCAGTCATGGTACCTGAATCAACAATGGAGATCCAAGTGTGCTGATATAGAGAAAGTATTTTGGGGACCTGAGTGGGTTGCACAGAGTTGGGGCCACCTTGAAGATCTGCACTCTCTGAATTGTGTGAGCTCGTCGAAAGCAGAATGTCCATTGTAAGAAGTGCTGGGGCATACCGTTATGCCTACATGAACAGTGTCAAGCACTGGTTTATTTTAAAACTAGGCAATCTAAAGACAATCTTTAACATTGGGATTGATGTTTTTAATAATGTGTGATGCTATAACTTAACTTGTAGATGAAATGCTTTATCAAGCGTAAATAATTAGATTGCATTTATTTAGCAGTGAATTTTTTCTTTTCATTTTTTGCAAGTCTTTCCTTTTTTGTTGTAATTAGCATTCTTCAAGCAAGGTGTTGCGGGGATTTGGTTTAGTTTTACATGGGTTCAGTGCTTCCCACATCTATCTGCACCCACAGTGCATGTGAAGGATGAGGCTGCCACTGAGTTCCAAAATAAAACAAGTGGTTATTTCAGGAAGTGTTAGCCAAACTACCTGCTGGCAGGTGCAGAAGTCTCATTGAGAGCTCTAGGGATTGCTTGATGAGCTACAAAATCTAGCTTGATTATGACCTATTTCAAACTGTATGTACAGACGTGGACAAATTTGTTGGTACTCCTGCATGAAAAAGCAAGAATCCATAAACAATTTTTAAGTGACAGCATTGTGCTTGTTATTTTATGCAATACAATTTACGTTTTCTGTTAATTAAAATTAAGTTCTGCTATTTAAGGCATTCTTTTTTTTTGATCATGTCCCTGTTGGCAATGTGTGGCATGTTGTTCGGATACAAACATAAGAATTTCACTCTACAATACAATACAATTTATTTTTGTATAGCCCAAAATCACACAGGAAGTGCCGCAATGGGCTTTAACAGGCCCTGCCTCTTGACAGCCCCCCAGCCTTGACTCTCTAAGAAGACAAGAAAAAACTCCCAAAAAAAACCCTTGTAGGGAAAAAATGTAAGAAATCTTGGGAAAGGCAGTTCAAAGAGAGACCCCTTTCCAGATAGGTTGGGCGTGCAGTGGGTGTGAAAAAAGGGGATAAATACAATATAATACACAGAACAAAACACAAGTAATCCTCTATTAAGTATAATAGTGCAAAAGAAATATTAGAAGTACTGAGCAGAATTTAAGAGTAGATGATATCACATACGTTTTGGATTTGTTCGGAGTCTTGGAGACCTTGGCCATCAAACTGCCTCCCCCTATTGGCCATTCCACAGCTGAGACAGTGCTGGGCCAGCCAATCCGATGAAAGGACCCCTCTATCCCACGATTCCTGAAATTCTCCATCAGAGATGACTTAACCTTAGGCAGGCAAAACAACTTGGCAGGTGGGCAGTGGCACCAATTGCCACATTTGAGTCCTGAGAAGAGAAACAGAATAGTTGAGGGTTAGTATCCAATTATAACTATCATGTTACTTATGTTTAAGTGCTAATGACCAACAACAGAAATGCAGTCTGTACAGTTAATCAGCAGCTCTAGTCAGGATATGCTAAACTGAAGTAGTGAGTCTTCAAAAACATTTGAAAAGATTTGAAAGCTGAGACCGAAGGGTCATCTCTATAGTCTAACAACATAATTACAGTGGAGTTTCCTTCACTCTACTCTGTGACAATATTATTAGGGAGTACCGAGATGGAAAGACTGAGACTGTGTTTATTTAATGATTCATAGTTGTGCTTCTAGAAAGTTCCATTGTTCCTAGAATGCAGAGCTCAGCACACCTATGAGCATTTTACTTTCAATCTCCCATCCAGCACATGCCAATCTTTTAGGCCAATATGCCAGCTGCTACAATATTAACACTACTACCACTATATAGTGAGCATCAATGCAAGAAAAAAAGCTTTGGTTTTGTGGTTTGTGTGTTTGAAAATCAAACCTGCTTTTAGTTATTTTTTGTTTACCAGTATGGGGACCACTGACAAAGCTACACCCCATAACAGGTCCCAAGTTACTACGACTTTTGCAGTTTTTACACTGAGCTAGATTTCTCACTGATCAGCAGTTGTGATCTGTAAAGCTACTCATGTCTCACTGATCAATGGCTGTTATGTTCCCCAGAATCCAGCTGTCCAGTAAGGTGGCAACGATCCCAATTCTCTTAGTCCTTGTTACAGAAACCTGGAGGCTGGTCAGTCTTTCATTTAGTCACCTGTCCAGGCTGCCACATCCTAATCTAACTCTTCTCTTGCACAGCCAGCGATCCCAAGCCTAAGAAGACATAATAGGATTTCCCTTCTGTTTAGCCAGGTATCTATCAAAAATATGCTCTATGTTTCTAACTAAACAGGCTAAACAGTGCAATTATTCTAACTGCAACAAATCCTTTATTTGTTCTTTGTTAAAGAAAGTTATTAAGAACTGTAGTATAAGATCTTTATAACGTTGTTTTTTTCTTTTTGTGTCTTGTTGAATTATGACATTAGAAATTTTAATTATGACCAAATCATGCCATAAGTGAATGCTATATGTGCAAAAAAGGGAAGCAATCTGAGCCAGCTTCTTGAATGAGACATAACAGGGCGCACAGCCACAGGGGTTTGATTTAAATGTAACAGAATGACGATGTTGCATATATATTAAGCTTTGCCTAGCCTAATCAGTGTGTTATATGAGATCTCTGCTTCACCTTCCAGCTGGGACACCAGCATTATAAAGATTCCTATATAATTTATGAAGAATGTTCACATAAATTGGCAAAAGTCTACGTAAATCAATTTTCACTTTCTGCTCCTGGTTTGGACATAGCGATAGACTATTTTTCAGCAAATAACCCAAACATGCCTGCTTCAATAAATAATACAATTTATACATAACATAATGGAAAGAGAAGACAACAACAAACATAAATTTAAGTGGACTCTCTCCCATTGAAAAAAGGACATACAGTAGCTTGTGGATTCTGTTTCCTTAATTTATATCTAAAGAATCAGCCAGGAAACATAACTAAATCAGGAACAACATTTAAACGTTCTTGTCAGAATTTGGGTCTTTCAGTTACATAGATATGTTTTTGACTAGCCATAAAGTTTCTCAACATCTCTGATAGTGGCATGGATTTCTTCACAGGTTTACAGCCATTAACCCCAAATACACACACAGATGATGCTCTGATCTTTCCAGCTGCATTTAGGAAGAGAAAGTGAGCTACAAACTTCTTCTTCACAGAGGTTATTACTTTCAGTTACAATAATACCAATCATCACAATTTTAGGTTTGCTTCCCGGGTCCTCCCTATCTGGAGAGCGTTGTGAGTAGAGAGAAAAGCGCTATATAAATGTAAAGAATTATTATTATTATAACTGCCAAAGTACTGACAATACTTCTCAGAATCAAAAGTAGTTGTACTTATGGTTGGTTGTTGTTGACTCCTGATGTGGTTTGTCCTAATTCCTCTGGGGTCAGCTTTCTCCAGCATACATGGAATGATGTTCAGTGCACTTTTCCTTTCTTACTTCAGGTGCTCTTCTCCTTCTTTGCTTTGATCACACCTTGTGTTATGTGTCGTTATGTTACTTATTTTGACCTCTGCTCCTTTTAAAAACAGCTTGGTTTAGGGAGGAAGAACAAGAATTTGTCATGTGATATATAGAACGAGCTTGCTAATATAAACAGCACCTGACATTTAAAGTTTCTTATAATCCAACCTTCCATCCTTTTTATGTATGAGTTTACAGTCTGCAGAAGCCTATACTGTACTAACAACGTCAGCATAAAATGAAACAAAAATGCACATAACAATTCTTAGAGCTAAATTAGAGTTGACAATCACCTTTCTTATCTTTGGGATGGGGAAGGAAACCAGAGTACCAAAAGAATACATGTGGAAAAACAGGAAGAAGGAACAAACTCCATAGAGACAGCAAACTGCTTTCGATTTCAGCTGAGGTCCACGGAGCAATAAGACAGCATCTCTAACTACTGTCTTAATCCTTTTTAAATATAATAAATTACTCATTTATATGTAAAGATCTCCTCATTGGTATTTCTCAGTCTACTATATGCGTAACTCCTTCTCATATTCTTTCTGGTGTGTGCGAGTCTAAAGCCAAGAAGATGCTTCTCCACAAAGAAAAATTTTGATCATGAATGTGTCTAACTCATACATAACTTACAAAGTCTCCTAGTAGTTAACTGCATTCATAAGCCACAATCAGGATATTGTATAGTTTCTGTTTCTAATTATTGCAGTCAATGCTTCTAAGTAGTGCTGATAAGCAAAATTCACCTAAGCGTTTCTCATAGTGAATTTGCTGGGTTTGTTGGTAACTTTGTTAACTGAACCTGTTCCTGAAAATTCACCATGCAGCCGGGGTTAGGCCATCTTTTTTTCCCAATGCCCCATGATGCATTGTGAGGCCAGAGTGGCATCACAGAGCTATAGCAGCCATTGTTGGAAGGGGATGTTATTACTTAGCGATTCTCAAACTGCATAAAAAACAGAAAGAAATTAATTTAACACTAGACGCACCAGAGTTCCCCAGGTGTGAATAGCTGTTTCTGTCCTTTGGCGCACAATTGACTACTATTACATATCCTTTTTACCTCAACAAATCGTCTTGTGCCGCTGCTATTCACATTACATAACATTGTTTCCAAAATATAAAGTTCAGTCTTTCTTCATCAGATAAGTATAAAATAATCAATGAAAAATGTTCACGATTATAATCATTTACAATATATTTTTTTTACATGTTGTTACAAACTCAAACAAGAGCCAGAGCAAGGCTTGGGGCAGCCACCCGTGCATTATTTTCCAGGCTACAAAATTGCTAGTAAATGGTAGGACTGATGTGCACAAACCAGAGTTCAAAACAGAATTGAGGGGATAGGAGAAAGATGAAGGCTTTTAAAGGTCAATATTGGAAGTGACGTCAAAGGGGCCGGGATCGGAAGGGTCTTCATTCATAGGTTCGCACCCGGAAGTGACGTCAACAGGGCCAGGTGGAATTTCCCGTCAATGGTCTGCAGAAAAGCGAGAAAAAGAATCAGTGCACTCTGCCTCATCCCGGTCTGATGCGGAATTGCCCTCATTCAAGCCCTTTAGTTGCCTCACATGCGCACGTGTGTAACAATGTAATGAAGACAATGGCGTCTTACGAATGACGCAGCAATTGTGACTTGTTATTTACCTTGATTTATTTACATATCCTCCTACAGCATAAAGTCACAAGTAAACTGCAGAACTTCCTCTGTTTGATCAACATGGGCACGCTGACAAAGTACATGTGTACTGAAGTGACTTTAGCTGCAGGTGGAATCTCCACGCAACTGTTGTTACGATTCTGCCTTTGTCCAGAAACGGTTTTACGCTTTACCGCTTTTACAGTTTTAAGCTTGACCTTAGTCTCGGAAGTCTTTCTCCTGTGGAGTCAATGGGATCTTTTCCTGAATAAGATCAAACACAGTTGTGTAGGGTGCAACAGGAGCTTCCACCTGAACCTGCTGTTTTGCTATATAGTTGCAAGACATGGACGCTGCCTAGTGACCTGAGATGTAGACTGGACTCTTTTGTACTGTGTCTCTTCGGAGAATCCTGGGATACTGCTGCTTTGACTTTTTGTCTAACGAGCAGTTGCTCATGGAGTTCTGAATGAGGCACATTACCTGCATTCTGAGGGAATGCTCTATCGAGCACCCAAGTATAATGTAAGTCAATGGGAGACCACCAGGCACCCCCTGCTCTGAAGAGGGGAGGGTGCCTGGTCCATTGGAAAAGGTCAGAAAGTGACAGAAACACCGCCCAAATGGACTGGGAACAGCATGGGGACGATGTCTGGATGCATCTTGGACTCCCAAGTCGCTGCTGGGAACCAGTTTGTCTGAGTTGTACGCCACTTTTACAGACTGACAAAAACACGCCCAAAACCCCCCAAAAAATCAATTATACAGGAAAAATGACGCTCTAAAACATATGCCAGTGCCTGCAGGTGAGCTGACGCTCTAAAACATTACATGACAGTGCCTGCATATATAGCACCCGATGACGTGTTCCGGCCAGCCAATCACTGTAATGCCAGTAGCCATGTCAGGTGAGGGCAGTACTTACCTGCCCCTTGATTGGCTGTCTCCAACCCGCGAAACGTGCGGGGCAGAGACTCGAGCATGGCGCACAAGCACATGTGGTGCTCGTTCGAGTAGCGCCATGCTCCGAGAATAGCGATGCTCGAGCCGAACACGTTCGGCTGAGCATGCTCGCTCATCACTATCAGTTACGGCACAATGGCCATGTGGCACAATTCCCTGAGGGTGATCCAGTTCACAGGTTCCTCATAGTTGAGGACCCAAACGGCAGGACCAGGTCAAGGGGACACCCACATAATATCTGGCTGTGGCAGATTTCTGGGGGAAGGGACTGAACCGGGTCTCTGTCTGGGGGGTTGCCAACCAGCATCCCAGGCTGTTTCGATGTGTGGTGGGTGTGGCAACACACTGTACCAGTGCATGTCCCCCAACATGACCTGACCTGATTAAGAAAAAAACAAATCTCCACTTATTTCAGTTAAGTTAAAACAAGTACAGAGACACTTGAAATGGCATTGCAAATGTTTTTCACACACCATGGAATACAAAGTACACATAAACTTGACATAGGCAACAAAGAACATGTAAGGTGGCATATAGTGGATGAAGTCTTTGAACTCTGAGTGAAGAATGCAAATGGGAGAATAAATGATGGGCTTTCATTGTGAAAATGGAAGGAATAATGCAGTGTGGTTCCTGTCCAGAAATGAAGCAACTTTTAAGGAATAAAAAATATGATTTAAGTACAGCTATACTGAGATGCTGGTACATATATTGAATCAATTGCTTGTATTGAAACACATATATGTATTGATGACAAATGCATTCAAACACAAAGAAAATTGACTTTTAATCTTTATCCATCCATCCATTTTCTAACCCGCTGAATCCGAACACAATCCTGGGCAGGGTGCCAACCCACCGCAGGACACACAAACACACCCACACACCAAGCACACACTAGGGCCAATTTAGAATCGCCAATCCACCTAACCTGCATGTCTTTGGATTGTGGGAGGAAACCAGAGCGCCCGGAGGAAACCCACACAGACACGGGGAGAACATGCAAACTCCACGCAGGGAGGACCCGGGAAGCAAACCCGGGTCTCCTAACTGCGAAGCAGCAGCGCTACCACTGCGCCACCGTGCTGCCCGAGTATATAACACTGAGGCTCTATTAGTGTTATTTAGTTGTGGTGAAAGGTGATTGGAAGACATAGAAAAAGATAAAGGACTCTGAATATTGTTGACTCTGAGCTTAATTTTACATTGGGGAGGTTCACTGGTGCAGTGGGTGGCACTGCTGCCTAACAGCTCAGGTCACATTTTTTACCATAATAATTGAGCGTTGTTCAGCATTGTTGCTAGATACTTCCTTTGAATTTAAGGACACTTAAAAGACCATCACAGCATTATAATCCATTCAAAATTAGTTCAGTTTCTACCTTCCCAAAGGTATGCCAAAATGTTCACTCATCACTACTTCTAATCAAGTAAGTATCTTCTGAAGGATTAACACTAGAATTACCAGACCCTATGAAAAAACTTGTAGATCTGGTCCACCTTAAATCTGTTCGCACCTCTCCGCCAGCGTCTTTTGTCCTCTAAATGTGCAGATAAAGGCAAGCTGCACGCAGCCAGCTATTCCATCCCCCCACCAACTTAGAACATGCACGAACTTCTCCCAGCTCATGCCTTGCTTGATTATCTGGGAGTGAAGTGGAGTTTTAGGGTGGAAATAATAGATTGTTATTTGGAACACATGCATTTCATGTGTGTTCCGTTTCTACAGTAATCTCTGTAAACACATTTTTAAAACAGAAAGTTTTTCATATTTTAGTAGTAAATGTCAAAATGTAGGCATAAACTATATAATGTATGAAGCCTGAAGTCCAAAGATCAAGTAAACACTTTCACAAAAGGTTCAAGGAAAAGACAACGGCTTCTGTGGCCTAGCAGTACGGTTTGCTGACTTGTTATCAAGAGTCCCCAGTTCGATCCCGACTCACTCCTATATTTGCCATTTTCAGTAGTGAGCTGCTCTTATTGTTAATATCATACAGTACACACATACACTTGGTTTGCGTCTGCAACACACGGTGTACATTTATAGGACCTGTAAAAGTTGCCGTTTTTTTTCACTTTTATTCTCTCTAAATCACGATCACAATACATACTACCGCCACCCCACCCAGGGATCTGAGGCTGTTACTTTTTATTTGAAACTGGGAATAACTGGAGATGTGAGTGGTGTTTTGAGACAATGGAAGTGGACATTCTCTCATCTGGAGGGATAAAAGCTGCCTTCTTCGTATCTCACCATCACTTGATTTTTTTTATTTAGTTTTATTGAGTGTTCCTGTTCACGCTGAATTAGTATGCACCGTATGGTCTATGATGTCAAAAAAAAAAAAAAAGCAGAGACATAGATATATATGATATTTGGAATTATTCGTTTTATGACCTGTATAGTACATTTCGGAAAACTTTGTGGCATGGATGCAACATTATTCATATTATTCATATTCATTTGCATAACATCTTGCGGTTTGTAATCGGTGACCGTGTGTTTTTTTCCCCCGATCTTGCCAGTCCCCACATGTTGCTGTATGCTGTTTCTTTTGTTCTCCAGGACAGAATAGTAGAGAGCAGTAAGTTCAGCACTATATGCAATCATCAGATTCAAATGTTAACAGTTTACACACATGCAAGTATCGTTCTACCTACATTTACAACTTGTGTACCTGTTACAATGTAAACACTTCTCTCTATGCTGTGGTTTCTATTACACACCATTACACAGACCGCCAGGGAAAAAGGGGGGGCGGATTGGCTAACATTTACTCGAACCGATTAAAATGTAAAGATGTCAGTTTTGGTAAGTTCAAGTCCTTTGAGTATCTCGCCGTTGTTATCCATGGAGATTCTCAAGTTCTAGTACTATCCGTGTATAGACCTCCTAAATATAACTATATTATTATATATATTTTTTTGACGAATTCTCTGACTTAATGTCAATTTTAATTACTAACTATGACACACTCCTAATAGTTGGCGACTTTAATTTTCATATAGATAATCAGTGTGATCTAAAAGTAAAAGAATTTATGAACCTCCTGGATTCTTTTGATTTGAGACAACTCATAAATCAGCCTACACATAAAGCAGGTCATACATTAGACTTAGTGATTACTAAAGGACTGAAAGTTGATATAAAACAGATCATTGATATTGGTCTATCAGACCATTTTCTTCTACTTTTTAATATAGAAATAATGATAAAAAACACTCATGAGAAGCATATTGTTAAAAAACGCTTCTTTGATTCGGCAGCAGCTTTAAAACTTACAAACATTTTAAGCAATCAGTCCGTTTATAGTGCCAGCTATAATAGCGAGGATAATGTAAATAGTAAGGTGGAAAGATTTAATTCTAAAGTGAGAGCTGCTGTTGACATAGTTGCACCTGAAAAGACAGTGAAAAAATCTTCTAGCATTGTTATACCATGGAAGACCCAAAGAGTGTCTGATTTAAAGAGAACATGCCGTAGAGCTGAGCGTCAATGGAGGAAGACTAAACTTACTATCCACCACGAAATATTAAAAGTCAAAATAACAGAATACAATAACACTGTCCGTCTTGAGAGACGCTGCTATTTCTCAAGATTATAAATAACAATGCTAGTAATCCCAGAGTCTTATTTTCTACAATTGATCGCCTACTAAACCCAGGTAGCTCAAAGGAATGCCTCCTAAGTGCTTCCAGTGAAACCTGTGAGGCTGTCGCTGTATTTTCAATCAAAAATTAATGATATTAGAAATAACATAGTATATCCCTCCAACACTAAGGATCCTCCTAAACCCCAGCATCCTGTTATAAACAAATTAAACTCTTTCACTAGGATAGATTTACCTGATTTAAAAAAATAATCTCTCAATTAAAACCCTCCACCTCGTCCTTGACCCGATACCAACAAGGTTTTTCAAAGAAGTATCAGGCGTGCTAATTGATAATGTTCTTGACATAGTAAATTCGTCACTAGATACTGGGGTCTTCCCAGACTGTCTTAAGACTGCTGTAGTTAAACCCCTACTTAAGAAACATAATCTTGACCCTCAGCTCTTGAAAATTTTAGACCCATCTCTAACCTGCCTTCTTAAGTAAAGTTCTGGAGAAGGCAGTCATTATGCAGTTAAATGACCACCTAAATAAACATGCTATTCTTGATAAATTTCAGTCGGTTTTAGAACAAATCACAGCACAGAAACTGCACTCGTTAAAGTAGTAAATGACTTGCGGGTAAATGCAGACAGAGGCCATTTATCTGTTCTCATCCTCTTAGATCTGAGTGCTGCATTTGACACCATTGATCACAACATTCTTAGAAATCGCCTTAGTCAATGGGTGGGCCTCTCTGGCAGTGTCTTAAATTGGTTTGAATCCTACCTGACAGGGAGAAAATTTTTGTTAGTTGTGGGAATTACAACTCGAAGACACATGATATCCAATATGGTGTTCCACAAGGCTCTATCCTGGGTCCGCTGTTATTCTCAATCTACATGCTTCCGTTAGGTCAGATTATCTCAGGGCACAACGTGAGCTACCACAGCTATGCTGATGACACACAGCTGTACTTATCAATAGCACCTGATGACCCTGATTCTATTGATTCACTAACACAATGTCTGACTAGTATCTCAGAATGGATGAATAGTAATTTTCTCAAGTTAAATAAAGAGAAAACTGAAATTTTAGTGATCAGCAATAATGGATACAATGAGGCTATTAGAAATAAACTGGATACATTAGGATTAAAAGTCAAGACGGAGGTAAAAAGCTTAGGGGTGATTGTTGACTGTAATCTGAATTTTAAATCACATATTAATCAGATCATTAGGACAGCATTTTTCACTTAAGAAACATAAGTAAAGTTAGACCTCTTATATCACTGAAAGATGCTGAGAAATTAGTTCACGCGTTTGTTTTCAGTCGACTAGATTACTGTAATGCACTCCTCTCAGGACTACCCAAAAAGATATAAATCGTTTGCAACTAGTGCAGAATGCAGCTGCTAGAATCCTAACTAGGAAAAGAAAATCAGAACACATTTCTCCAGTTTTATGTCACTACACTGGTTACCTGTGTCATTCAGAATTGACTTTAAAATTCTGCTTATGGTTTATAAAGCCTTAAATAATCTCGCCCCATCTTATATATCGGAATGTCTGACACCTTATATTCCAAATCGTAACCTCAGATCCTCAAATGAGTGTCTCCTTAGAATTCCAAGAACAAAACTTAAAAGAAGTGGTGAGGCGGCCTTCTGCTGCTATGCACCTAAAATCTGGAATAGCCTGCCAATAGGAATTCGCCAGGCTGATACAGTAGAGCAATTTAAAACACTGCTGAAAACACATTACTTTAACATGGCCTTTTTATAACTTCATTTTAATCTTAATTTAACTTAATCCTCTATATATATGATACTCTATATGTTCAATTTCCATAAAATAACTATTCATGGTGGCTCTAAAATCGTACTGACCCCTACTCTCTTTTCTGTTTCTTTTTCCGGTTTCTTTGTGGTGGTGGCCTGCGCCACCTCCACCTACTCAAAGCTTCATGATGCTCCAACAATGATGGACGGATTAAAAGGCAGAAGTCTACGTGACCATCATCATCATCAAGCCCTTCCGTGAGAATCCTAAATCCAAAGAGGACTGTTTCATTTATGTTAGGTAGAATGCCCAGAGGGGACTGGGCGGTCTCATGGTCTGGAATCCCTACAGATTTTATTTTTTCTCCAGCCGTCTGGAGTTTTTTTTGTTTTTTCTGTCCCCCCTGGCCATTGAACCTTACTCTTATTCGATGTTAATGTTGATTTATTTTGTTTTATAATTATGTCTTTCATTTTTCTATTCTTTAATATGTAAAGCACTTTGAGCTACTGTTTGTATGAAAATGTGCTATATAAATAAATGTTGTTGTTGTTGTTGACACCTGAAAGAAAGAGACAATATATGTGAAAACGAACAGCGTCAGATCGGGCGTGAATTTATGCTGGTGCTGTTACTTAGAGTCAGATCAAGTGACGATGACATATGAAAAAGGCAGATTCATTAGCGTTTGTGTGTCAGCTTTTATCCCTCCAGATGAGAGAGTGTCCTGTTCTATTGTCTCAAAACACCACTCATATCTCCAGTTATTCCCAGTTTCAAATAAAAAGTAACAGTGTCAGATCCCTGTGTTGGGTCGGGGGGGTAGTATGTATCATGATCATGATTTAGAGAGAATAAAAATGAAAAAAAAGATAACTTTTACAAGTCCTATAAATGTACACCGTGTGTTGCAGACTCAAACCAAGTGTATGTGTGTACTGTATAATAACAATAAGAGCATCTCATTACTGAAAATGGGAAATATAGGAGTGAGCCGGGATCGAACTAGGGACTCTTGATTACAAGTCAGCAAATCTTACTGCTACGGCATGGAAGCTGTTGTCTTTTCCTTGAACCTTTTGTGAAAGTGTTTACTTGATCTTTGAACTTGAGGCTTCATACATTATATAGTTTATGCCTACATTTTGAGCTGGGAGAAGTTTGTGCACATTCTAAGTCAGTAGGGGGATGGAATAGCCGGCTGCTTGCAGCTTGTCTTTATTGGCACATTTAGAGGACAAAAGGCGCTGGCGGAGAGGTGCGAACGGATTTAAGGTGGGCAATATCTACGAGGTTTTTTCATAGACTCTGGTAATTCTAGAGTTAAAGGAGACTTTATACCAACGAGACATACTGTACAAGTAAGAATTTCACTATGATGTGTGAATTTAGCAGTAAATTTGAAATTGTCTTTAAAACAGTTTATCTGATTATGGAGTTGTGAGGAGGAGGAAAAAATGCAGATTGTATGACACTGAAACCTATGATAAGCTGAGGAGGATCGTCAGGTGGTAAAAAACGAACTTTTATTGCCATTTAGGAAATGGAGTAAGCATAGTGGTTTAAATTCAAATTTTCTCTTTTGGTAGTAGGAACAAAGGCAGATATTATTTTGTTGGCCAACATGTGTCAAAATGATGCCATATGCTATATATCACAGAGGTTTTTTTTCTCCACAGTAACAACTTCTGGCATTTACAAAGCAGTTAGAGTATATGCTGGCAGATTTCTAATAGCAGTGGGCTGTGTGCATCAAAGGAGCTTCTTCTGAGTATTTATCTCTTGTCCGCCTCCTCATTTTTGCTATTGTTAGACTTTTCCTGATGTAAGTAAATGTAGAAACTTGCATCATACTAAGTTGTTACCATATCTAAAAGCACATTGTCCATTATTTACTCTTTCATGCAGAGAATCCAATAAACACTTTCCAGTATTGCAGATATCTGTCAGGTACTTTTCTTTTTCTAGCAGTGCTTTGTGATAGAATACGGTATATCACCATTGCTGCACAGCTTTGTCTTAAGTAGGCAGAATGTATTAGAAACCCATTGTGTTTTGAGAAACTAGCTTACAGGAGACAGCTATTTGATTCTCCTGAAAAGGAAGTTATTTAGTGAAAACCTTTTGTCCCCAGCCTTAGGACAATATATCATTCTTTGTGGATAATCGTATAACATAGCACTCTACCTTTGTTTGCCTGTCAGACCTGGTAAGTTGTTTGCCACCAGATGTGCATAGAATCAAAAGGAAAACAACCAGAATTCATAGCCAGAATACCTTTTCTTTAATATGTGGTGGGAGTATAAATACTGAGAACTTGTAGAATGGCTCCCTAGACCCTGCATCTCTAGTATCCCTTGTGAAGGGAAGAGTTTAACAGCTTCATTTTAACTGAAAAATATAATTAAGGTGTCATAATGATATACATTAAAACATTCCATGGGTTACTAGGAGGCAAAGAGAAGAAGAGTGGGAGTAGTTTAGATATTCAAAAAGGATGTTTGCTTGATTTACTTGCCATTATATTAGTCTGTATTTTATATATTTAATTTAGTTGGTAATTTCATTCACTAAACAAAATATGCCCTATAGCTAAATGTTAATAGCTTAAAATGCGGAAAAGGAATATTCTTCAAAGACGATCATTAATCTGTATTTTAGAAATTAATTTTGAAGATTTAATTCTTCTGATCGTATTCTCCATAATTCCGATACTGTACCATGGTAGGCTTTATTCATGTTTCAAAATACAGGTTAATAATTTCATACAACAGATCGTTCTGCATGTTGTACATTATATTCAATGAAATGCCAACAATTCTTTGTGAATACTGAAGACATCCATCGATCCATCCATTATCCAACCCACTATATCCTAACTAGAGGGTCACAGGGGTCTGCTGGAGCCAATCCGAGCCAACACAGGGAGCAAGGCAGGAAACAAACCCTGTGCAGTTTGCCAGCCCACCGCAGTACTGAAGACATAATAAATTAAAATCATCCATCTACAGATGCCTGGATTCTGTTCCTACAGTATTTACTGTAATTGGTATTACAAAAAGGATTAAGTTCATTTTGCTAGATTTATTATATATTAATGGTTTTGTGACCTTATATAATTAAAGAAAACACCAGAGGCAGAACATGTGATAGTCCCCTGCTTGTTTTTCTAGACTAGTGCCTTTCAAACAGTGTGCCGCGACACAGTGGTGCACCATCAGAGCTACCCAGGTGTGCCGTGAAAATAATAGCGTAGCACACTTGGGTCTGAACCTGAAAAGGACAAGCTCCACAAGCTAGTGAGACCTATCTGAGGAGGTCAGGACTTCCTGGAGAAGCTGGCATAAAAGCAGCTCTGTGATCGCTACGCATGTTGCAGACACAGTATTTCAAGCACTTCAGATGTGTCTCCTATCTGCTAGAGTCCATCTGCCTGGGTCTGTGGTCGCCAGCAAGCCTCACAGCACTGGTGGGTGGTGGGCATACAAGTAGCCTCTGAGGCAGATAGTGGTGGGCAAAGGGACAAAGCAGCTGGATGATGCCACCATATTGCTCACTAAGTGCTGTGTCTACGAACACTAATCTCAGGGCTACTTTTTCACTCTGGTAGTCCTGACACTTCTGGAAGTCATGCAAGTGTATGAGATATATACACAATATGTGTTTGTGGTTAGTAATATGGTAGTGTGCCTTGGGGTGTTTTTGGTTACAAAAAGTGTGCCACCAAAGGTAAAAGGTCAGGAAACACTGTTCTAGACAATTGTCGCAAGGTGTTTCAGAAACTCTAAATGGAACATTTAGTTAATCTTTTGGTAACCTAATGTTACAATGCCAATATTTTTTTTTGGCTTACACATGTTTGTCAGGCTGTTGTCATTAACACTAGAATCTCTGAAGCCTACAAAAAAAACTTGGAATCCCAGGCCACCTTAAATTCCTTCACACCTCTCCTCATCAGCATCTTTTGTTTGGCAAATGTGTTGATCAGCACAAGCAGCAAGCAGCCTGCTATCCCATACCCCCACCGACACAACGTTAGCCATACATCAAGTTCTCCCAGTTCAAGTCTGTTTATCTCAGTGTGAGGTGACTGGAGTTGTATAGGATAAATAATATATCGTTATTTGGAACACATGCATTTTATGTGTATTCCGTGTCTACAACGATCTGTGTAAATGTGCAGTAGGATGACAGGAAATATGAGGAAATAAATGTTGAATGCATACCTAAAACAGAAACATTTCTCATGTTATAATACTAATGACAAAATTTTGAAATGAAGTGTATAATGTATCAAGACTGAAGTCCAAATATCAAATAAACACAAAAGGTACATGTATAACAAAAGAAGTGCGCTTTTATTCAAGAATATAACTGAAGAAAAAGAAATTGGGTTTGGGTACGACACACACATGCGACCGCTTGGGCTCAACTGATGGCTCATAATCAAGAGGTTGCCGGTTTGATTCCGGGCACTTCCTAGAATTACTGTTTTGAGTAGTGAGCTGCTCTTATTGTTACTATTATAGAACAAACACATAGATTTGATTTGAGTCTGTAACAGCCGGCGTAAATTTATGGTACTTGTAAAGGTTAGCGTTTTTTTTTAGTTTGTTTTTTTCTCTCAGTCACGTTCACGCTGCTACCAATCTGACACTGCTGTTTTCAAATAAAGACATGCTATAACAGAGTCCATCAAGTTTTGGATTTTTTATATTATGTTACTTTGCAAGTTTTGCACTCTTGGTTTATTTTTGAATCTTCTCTAATTTAACAGAGTAGAAAATAATTTCATGGCAGTTCGCCTCTCCCTTTTTGTAGGCCATAGGCCTTGGGCCTAACATAACACATCACTGGAACATGGCCATGTGAGTTGAAATATGACTTTATAGCAGCTGTTTTTCCCTTCTGTAAAAGAAGTTTTGGAACAAGAAGGCTGTCAGCTATAATGATTGGAAAAGCAACTCTCCTTTAACGCGCACACTTACCGGTCCCGGGACATAACAGCGTTTTAAAAACGTTACAGTAATGTGTGCATGCCCATCTGCCATGCATCTCGACATACTACCCATCAAATGAAACTTCAAAGTCTCGTCTTACCGATGATATAAACCATTTTGACACACAACAACCACAGCACTGACACTAAAGCCTTTTTTACAGAGAAGTACATACTTTTAAGAGTTGACTTTCCCTACCTTTGAAGACCCCCTGCAAGTCAAACATTAATATTTCCGAGCAGTATTGATCCCATTCTGTCCCTAAGGCTCCAGCGAATATAATCCAGTAAAACGATTAGGTCCAAAACACACGATATATCCTCAAAGGGACAAAAACTCCAGAAAACGTTTCATAACTTGAGACTAGCTACGTAATTTTTTTTCATCTCTATTGATCATATCAGACGTAATTTGTTTCTGTCGGCGATAAGCATGCTACTGCATGTAACACGGAAGTGTTAGCTTCTGATCGACACCTAAGTTGGCCAATTACGACGGGTCTGGGGTTGACTAGCACCTCGTATAGCCAACGAGTGTCACAGACAGCTGAACGATGACATACAACTCCAAACCCTGGTAGAATCTACCAGTTTGATCGGACACTGCCTGACACTCAAAACTTACAGCCAATGAGCAGCCGAGCATTTTGATATGTAACTTGCCATACTAACTTGTAAACAAAACGATCGGAGCTGCGCGAAGGTGGCATTTGTGCCAGTCTGCAGAGTTGGTGCGTGGTTGTTTATTGTGGTTTCGCCAAGTTTTTTCGCATTTTAAATATGAATAAACGTACCGATAAACGTAAATAAACGCTCGATTAAATAATAGATGCATGTACGCGGCGTGAAAGTAATCAACTGGCCCAGGTGACGTCTAATGGCAGAGAGCGACGTGCCACGCCCTTGTGCTTTCTGCTTGCTAGTGATTGCTGCCATCAAGTGGCACATGGAAAAATGCTGAGCTGTGTTGTAACAGTTTGTAAAAGAAATGTATATAGTTTGTGTGCATTTTATAAAAAAAGTAAAAAATAAAAAATATAAATATATTTTTGGCCCATAAGACTTGTATTGACTATTTTTACATAGAAATGTGTATTTTTTATTGTTTTTATTATTTTTATAACTAATAGAGTGACAATGTGTGTAGATATAGATTCCTTTAGGTGTAAGCTTTCAGTAGAGCCCTCATTGATATATGTGGGTTGAAGCATTCAAAAGTTATTACACTTTTTCCATACGTTCCAAAATGTTGATAATGGTCCCTCTAAAAAGCCCCTGGGCATGCCCACATAAAACTGGTGTAAAAATGTCATTTTTACAGGTATTCTTTTCAAATTTGAAATGTGAGTAGTCAACAAGTTATTCTGTTGGTACATAGTGTGTTTCTGTCCCCACCTACCTACTGCAGCTTTATTTTCCTTTATTTTCATAAAAAAACTTAGGCGAGAACAAAAAAATTAGTTTTTTTTGTGAGTTCTAATGTGCATAACTTTTGATCAGTCACACCTACAGTGATTCTGACTACTAAGGGTGAAACTAGAGAATGTTACCTTTACAAAGAGAAACATGTGTTTATACTCCAGATAGTTCAATAACAGCAATGATTCTAATTTGGAGAGGTCGAATTACAAGCGATTTAGCAAAAATGACCCCGCTTGATAAGGGGTTAACGCTTTTTTGCTGCATTCATAGCAAATTGTCTGTCTGTATTGTGGTTCTGCAAGCTGTAGTTTGTAATTGTTTAGCATATTTTGTTACATTTCTGAGTAAAATTTTATTTGCTATCAGTTGACTCCTTTGAGGAGATTTGTGATGTTGATGGTTCTCCAGTCTAGCTGCAGCCTCCACTAAGTGATATCTGCAAAATTCTGATCTGTAAGTTTTAACAGCACACATGTCTAAAAGTACCACATGGACTCATAACATCATTGTTATGGTATCTCATATAACAAATATATACTGTATGCTAATGTCAGGTTTTATGTAGACATCTTATAATTTTAGTTCTGCATGCTTAAAATACAACAAACATCCAGTGCAAATGTTACTTTGGATTAATTCATGAAATATGAAGTGTTCTGAAATTAGCAATATCTTGGGGCCAGTTGTGTTAGGTTTGTAAAGTTAATTCTCATGGTGTTCTTCGGTGAGCTGTACACTTCCCCCTAAACCACTTACTGAGTTTACAAGACTGACGTAACATAACATAATATTCTCATACCAGTTTAATTGAATTCATTGCTGTGTGTGCTGGCCCCTATCCTGGCAGCCACCTTAATGGTACTAAAAGCTACACAGTAAAACAGCAATTAGACATCTGACTCTAAGCATGGAAAGTCAGTTGTACGGCTATAACACAAAGACTATCAGCTGCCACTAGACAAAATAGACAACAAAAGACATGCCTTTTTACTTCAGGATATTACATTACACTTAACCAGTCAACAAGCATCAGTATTACTCTGTGTCATATGTCACTTGCCATCTATCACTTATTATATCTTACAGCTCATTCATCACTTGACACTTCTCACTCAATCATCACTTGTACTTCATAACTATTACTTCTCTCTTCTTCATATTTCACATTTCACTCTTCCCTTTTAAAGTTTCACATATCATTTGTTTTTCCTTTTAAGCTAACAAATTACAATAAAATAGAAGGTGGTGAGACAAAGAGATGAAATATTGTAGCTACATGTGATGCTTTAACCGGTGTGTTGTTAGGCAGTAGCACTAGCCAAGGTGTGATCCTTTATTCTTTATATGTCTTATCTAGACTGTTTAGAAGAAACAAGAATTATTGTCATTATACTTGTGTACAATGAAATTTGGTATGACATCTCCCATAAAAGCAGCAGTATATCAAAAGAAAATAACTCAAATTTACATATATACAAAGAAAGAGTTGTAATATAATAACTAACAATGAATTAATAGATAAATTGACTCAGAGTTTGGGATTTGAAATGTGTGTGTGTGTAAAATAACAGTTCAATGTAGGGTTTAAATGAATTCTTGGCATTTGGACATAGGGGTGATGGAGGCCATAGCTCTGTCAAAAACAACTGTTTTTCAGTCTGTTTGTATGGAATCAAATCACCCTGTACTGCCTTCCAGATGGCAACAAATTAAAGAGTAAATGTCTAGACTGTGCTGTGTCTCTGTGATTCTGCTAGCCTTCTTCTTCAGTCAGCTACCATACACATTGTCCAGATGTGAGAGGCCTGTACCAATGATTCACTATGCTACCTTCTCCAAATGATGCAGAAGCATCCACTTGACAGCCATGCAGCTGGCGTACCACACAATCATTAAGTGGAGAGGATGCTCTTGATGGTAGTGTGGTAGAAGTTCACCAGGGGTTGTTGAGGAAGCTGTGCCTGTTTCACCACGTAACAGGTGTTAAGGGACCATGTCACCTGTTATGTTATGTAAACTCCAACAGAACAGAACGCTCTACCAATACTTCTCAAAAAATCTAAAGTGGAGTTGGTCTGTTTTCTTAGTTTTTTCTGACATCTACAATCTTCTGAAATCTGCAATGATCTCCTTTGTTTTGGTAGTGTTTAGGACCAAGTTGGTGTCCCTACACCACTCATGCAGATGTTCCACCTGACTACTGTAGACCAATCCCTCACCATCTGAAATTAGAACAACTACTGTGGTGTCATAACCATTTTTCATTCATTACATGTATAATACTGGATGGGTGAATGCGAGTGCAGTCATGTGTACAAAGAGTGAACAGCATTAGACTAGATTAGATAGTTAAACTTTAATCACACCAAGGGGAAATTCAGAATTGTGCATGCAGTCCTGTGTTCAAGATGAGGGTAGATGTCAAGTTCCCAATTCTGATGTGTTGTGGTCTGTTCAAGAGAAAATCCATGACCCAGGAGCAGAAAGAAGTGTCCAGACCTAGGTTACCCAATCCATTGATGAGTTTATGGGGAATTATGGTATTAAAGGCAGAGTTAAAATCCACAAATAGGATCCTTGCACAGGTTCTCGGGGTGTTAGAAGCATATTGAGACTGCATCCTCTGTAGATTAGGCAAAATGACAGTGGACCAGATTTGGGGAAGATGATGAATCTTATATGTGAGAGTACCAATCTTTCAAAGCACTTCATAATTATTGGTGTGACAGCAATGTTGTGAAAGCCATTCAAACACTTTGCTACTGACTTCTTGGCATTGGAATGATAGAGGAGGATTTGAGGCATACTGGAACAGCAGCTTGTTGTAATGAGAGGTCATTTATGTTAGTAAACACATAACTTCAATAGCCATCCGGGCACTCCATCAGGCATAACCCGATGAGGACAGTACATAACAGGTAGAGCCCCATGAGAAACTTAAAATATTTTGCTTTGCATTTATTTTTGTCTCCTCTTATTAAATGTATGCGTCTCAATACAGTTCAAAAACAACTGAAAAATAAATTATAAGTAACGTAAGCTAACTGAGTAATGAATTCAGGTATTTTGCAAAATTAAGCAGAAAATGGGATTTATACAGTGGGCAAAATATACAGTGTCATGGACTCATAAAGAAAACACAAAAAACTTTGATTTAACAAAGTCCCTAGCAGCTAATTTAAAACTCAAATATTTTATATTCTCTCTCTATTAATTTGTGCAGCTATTTCTACAGCATTCTTATAGAAAGGAGCCATTTTTGATTAAATAAACAAAATGATTTGCTCCTTTTTGTCCCACCTACTTCCTAAACAGTATTTTGGTTTTATTTAAAAAAATACATGAAAATGAATTACGACAATTGACAAGTAAGAAGCGAAAAGTGATAGCAACACATAAAAAGGAGGTAAAGCGACAATGAGAAATGAGAATGAACACAAGAAAATGATTAATAATAAATTAAGCTTGATAAATGAGAAGTGATGAGTAGAAAGTGAATGTAATGAATGAGAAATAAGGAGTGAGATGTGACAAGTAATGAGTGAGATGTGGTGAGTGAAAAATGACAAGTGTAATACAACCAGCGATGATGGAGGGCCAATAAATGATAAGTGGCACGTGGTACATAATATCGGTTATTCTTGATGCTTTGATGACTAGAGAAGTGGACACTAGACAGACAGCTGACAATCAGTCATGGGATAGGCACGGGAAAAGTAGGTAGTTGACAATAGTCATCAGATGCACAGGCAAACAAAGGGTAAATTGGCTGACAACATTAAAATATGGACAGAAACCAAACTAAAAGAAGAACCGGGCAGCTGATGTTCAGGGAGACACACAGTTTCCAGAACCAAAAAAAAAAGTGAATGCAGATCAGAGTTATCACTCTGACATTGCTAAATTAAGAAGAAGAAAGGGAAGTGTCATAAATTACAGCCTTTTATCAATTTTTATTTTAAATTTTTCTGATTGATTTTTTTGAAATCTTCTTAGGTTTTGAATTATTTTGGTATGACTGAGCATATTTTTTAATTTTTGGCACAGTTTACTTAATCTTTTTTCAAGATCTAGCACTCAAAAGTGGAGCTTTCTTGTGCACTAGAATATAATTTCAGTAGTTTCAGTGATTTAGCGCTCACTTGGTTTTTGTAAAATATTATGGGTCGCTTCAGCTACCATTTTGTTTGTTTATGATCGCCAACATTGTGGCCTCCCTTCACATGGGCAGCTCCTGAATTGTTAGAAGTGTGTCCTCAGATGTTGTGAACTTTATCTAATGATGCAATGGTTTTAAAAGGTCACCCTTGAGATTACTTACCTGTGTGAGTTTGTGGATCCAAAACACTTTGCTGTTAATTTCTTTTTAAAGAATTTCCTTATTCTTTAAAGTTCATTCTGACATTTGAATTGTGCCTGCATTTTTACTGATATTGTTGTGTTGTGTAGTACCAGAAAGTGGAAGGGAAGATAGAGGATATTATTAAGTTTAATGTTGATCAGGATTCAGAAGTTAGCCTGCAGGAAGAATTATTGATAAATTTAAATATCTTTGATCAGTAGTAGCCCAAGATCGAAAACTAGATGCGGATACTATATAACCCATAGAGTGCAGTGTGGATGGAACAATTGAAAGTATGCATCAGCAGTAATGTTGTTAAGACTGTGAGACAATGATAAGATCGGCAATGATGCATGGAGTTGACACATGAGCAGTAAAGGGAGCTCAGGAGAAGAGGTTGGATGTGGCACAAATCCACATGGATGTGTGGAGTTACAAAAATGGACAGAATAAGAAATGAGACAATCAGAGGTACATCGTAAGTGGGAGAGATATTTAAGAACGCACAGGAAAGCGAGTTGAAGTGGTATGGCCATGTGGTGAGAAGAGAAGATGAATATGTGGACAAAAGAGTGTATAGTGTTGTACAGGTGAAGAGAAAGTGAAGAAAGCAAATTCTGAGGTGGAAGGATAAAGTAAAAGAAGATCTGAAGGAAAAGGGTTTGACTGGCAAGGTGGTGCAGGACTGAACTGTTTAGAGAAGGGTGATAATGCACATCGACTCTACATAGAAGTGGGAAAAGAGTAAGAGGAGGAGGAAAAAGAACACGATTTTTGTAATCAGTGCAGTTAACTTCTTGATTTCAATCTTTATTTTATTTTCATCTATGCCTTATCATATAGTATTGTCTTAAAATCTTTTTGCTAGTAACCTAGCATAATACACTTTGACATTGGTTACAGTTTTATTTTTTACCTTTCTTTTGATTTAGAGCTCATTTCTTTCAATCGCCAAGTTCTTTAACTCCAATGACATCATCTTGTGTTGTTAGAGGGCACCTGCATTTTGTGTATTTGTCACCATGACATGTCAACAGTCATTAGGAAGTATGACCATAGAAGGCAAGGAACCACTGTATATATGTGTCTAAGTTAGTAGAATGCATATCAGAACATTTTTACAAATGCCTTTCCTGTTGAGCAATCAGTATTTAGGCTTTTTAATTCTGATTCTAGAGTTCAGACTTTTGATTACATATTAGACTTTGACCCTTGATAGTTTCTTTGACTTCTGACATCTCCTGATTCCCAACTCATAGTTGTTGTTTCCAACTCTTCCCAAGCCAGTACCAGAAGAGAAAAACAGTAATTATTTTTTTACTGGGCCTGGTATGCCAGAATTTGTGTGTCATATTGATAGGAATTTGTACTTTTTACTTTTTAATATTGTGTTATTTTTAACATTGTGTTTTTAAAGCCATTTTTCATTATTAAGTATAAAAGTAAGTAACACTGAAATAGCTGTCCTTTAGCAGTGAGGTTCACTCGCCCTGGATCTAGCACTGCTAGGGCCTCATGTATAACGCCGTGCGTAGAACTCGCACTATAACATGATTAAAAGTCGAAATGTGCTTATGCACAGAAAAATCCAGATGCACGAATCTGTGCGTGTTTCAACTTCCACGTTCTTCCGCTACATAAATCCCGATCAGCATGAAAACTAACGCTCGTGCACGCGCTTTATGTAACGTCCCAACTTCTCCCAGAATTACGCCTCTTTGAATATGCAAATGAATATAAATCGCCCTTAAGCTCAGCCTTCTGTGAAAAGACAATGGGAAAAGCACGTGGGAAAATATAAAATTTCAGCGAATACCAAGTGGAGGCAAAGGAAAAACATACTATTTGTTCAAATAAACCGTGGTATAATCAACAAAAGGAAGTTGATCAAGTGACACAGCGTGTTGGAGTAACTTGAAAGCTCACGTTCACAAAATCGCACAGTGCCGGAAATAAAAAAAGAAGTCACATATCAAAGTCGCCGTGAAAAGGCGAGTTGTAGCCCACTGTCTGAGTGTCATATGAAAGCTTATTAGGGTACAGAGAAAGAAAGGCACACAATGGGGAAAAAGCACGAAATGTCAACTTCAATCTCAACATTTCCACTTTAATCACGTAGTTTATTTTGTCATTAGAACATCATAAACTTCATCTTAAAGTCGTTTAATTAACCAGTTTCTCAAATCACATCATAATTAAAGTAGCACATTAAATGCTTTGTTTTGTATTTGATCTTCTATGTGCTCTATGTGTGTGAATCACTACTTGCTTCTTAAACCGGCTCTCTTCCTCCAACTGGACACAGAATTCATTACATTCGTGATATTACAGCTCTCTGAATAACTAAAATACTGAGATGTATACGTGATATAATTTTCATAATGATAGGAGTTAAAGCACATTATTAAACATGGGTTTCACGGCGCAGTGATTGTGTGCGACCTTCGATGAAATAATTTATTGCAGAAGTACTCAAGGGCGGCTCTAGGCTTGTGGTGGCACTGGGCAGAGGAAGAATCAATGTCAATAAGGTAGCTTATGCGGACACTGCATAGCCGCCTCGTGCTCATGACACAAGCATTTAACTTTTGCCGAAAGTTTTTAGCTGTGTTGTTATTTTCTCTTTCTGTTTTATATTCAATATATATTGGCGTAGCCGCCACTGCAGTCCTTGCTTTTCTTTCTCCAAGTAACCGATCGCCACACAATCAGCTCTGTAATAGACGTTAAGCCATCTGTAAGCTTAGAGAGCCGATTCTTCAAAACGTTTAAGGAACATTGAAATATCTTCGTAGTACATGTTTAATTATTCTATCCTTCACGACAGTCCCAGTGAAGAATATCGATTATTTAAATGAAGTTAAAGTTTTATCTCTATAATATAATAAACATATTTTGCTGCAATTAATCTTTAAAATGATATCGTCATCATATGTAAATACACGCTTTATAAAGTGGCTCAGGTTGTGCGATATTATAACTGTAGTGCAAGTTTACAGTGGGGTGATTTTACTTATAAGTACAAACAGTTCTACAAGGAGCAATTGATTGAGTGCGTTTAAAGTTCTTGGGATGAAACTGTTTCTGAACCGCGAGGTCCGTACAGGAAAGGTTTTGAAACGTTTTGCAGTGGCTGAGACAGCGTGTGCTTGAAGCTGTATACCGATAATTCTCTTTCCGATCAGCTGCTGCTGTGATTCAGTTACGGCATTTGGAATACTATGGCTGTTCCTTCTACCATTATATTGTTACAAGTTAATTACAATCAGATGCATTACACTAATAAACAATATGCGGTTAGTTTCAGTGTATTTAAAAAGCCGCGTCAGGAAAATAAGGTGTAACCACACAGGAACAGTAGCACTGCTCTGACGCTGAGTGCCACCAGTCTGCAAAACCGAGCTGAGAACTTGCGTACGACAAGGTATGAGGTACCGTGGAAAAGTGCGTGGCTTTACGGCAAGTGTAGGTTTTATACATCATGATATGAACGTGGAAAAGTTCTTACGCAACATTTCTGTGCGTACGCACCATTTATACATGAGGCCCCTGGTCATTAATTGTCAGCATTTGGATACAGTTAAGAAAGCAACCTACACAGAATAAATAGGGATTAAAAGAAAATGACAAAACAGACTTAAAGAGTTTAAAGATGTAACAAAAAAATACATTTCTTATAAATATAAATCTCATAATACTGCAATTTTCTAAATGCAAAATAAGGGATGAAATTTCAAGGAGAGTTAATTAAACAATAAGACCAATTAAAGGTAAAATGAGCCACTGATTTTAGAATTGGTTGGAACAAAAACATGCAGTCACAAGGAGCCTCCGGGACTGAAACTGAGAAGGACTACTTTATCGAATTCAGTCTTCCAATACCTAAACTAACAACAAAACAAAAACAAAAGGTCTTATTTTAAACCATACATAGATTTAAACCAAAGGAATTTGCTCCAAAGTAAAGAAAATATTTGCTTTATTTTTATTTATGTATGTATATATATGGATGATTTTAATTTATTATGTCTTCAGTACTGCGGTGGGCTGGCACCCTGCCCGGGGTTTGTTTCCTGCATTGCACCAAGTGTTGGCTGGGATTGGCTTCAGCAGACCCCCGTGACCCTGTGTTAGGATATAGCGTGTTGGATAATGGATGGATGGATGGATATATATATATATTCCCCCAGATTCCTACTCAGTCCAGAGTTACCCAGTACCAATACTATGGAACACTTCCAAAAAAGAAGACTCAAAACTCATTTACAATCATCCTTTAGATGAAAAAAGCAGAAAAAACATCCAGAACTAATTTTCAAAGAGCAAAGCAATAACACAAGTGTTTTTGACTACTATCCGTGTTTACTGTATATAAATTGTGTGCATCACTGATAAGCATGCATTGGAATCTTACATAGTAATCAATTTGACTTCCTTGGGTTTTTGTTATTCCTGGTACTACATGAACATGACTGCTTCAGGAAACTCAGTTACCTTCAGCCAATATACTTTATAGTTCTACTCTGACATCAATAAGCAGGGACTTCATGTATAAAAGCACACCATTTTTTATCCTTTAATAATGGTCTGAAAAAACCTTACCTTAACAACCTAAAGAACAGATTTTTTTCTTCATAGCTTAAGCATGCCTGTTCATGAATAACAAAGGCTAGAGATGTTTTCATTTTTTCTTTTTATGAATCCTTTTCTTTACAATGTCATACAACAGTAAATACAACAATGAAAAATAATGTACAATAGAGGGAATCTCATAGAAACCCAAGGAAAATCCTGACAGGTCCCTCGTTCAGGGCACTCATATTCCTTTGCTTAGTACTTAACACTTGCAAACAAAGGTGAGGGGGTGAGGACAAAGGTTCTGCATTTGTTCTTACTTCACTTTGGAACAAGGCCTACAGTACACTCTTAAAAAATACAGGTGCTAGAGTGGTTCTTCAGAGGAACCATTTTTATTTCCCAAAAGACTCATCCACATGAAGATTTCAGAAAGAACCTGTATTTGTTTAGATCTGCAACAGGCCCCATGGAATAAATAACTACAAATGGGATAGTAACAGATTTGTGAAATACCAATGGGTCATGCTTTTAAATAACTCTTGTTGCTTACTTACAGTTAAACAGGCTAAGTCCACAGGTTTTCATAATTCGATAGTATCCTGCTAAATAGTTTACTATTCATTAAAGATTTAATATTTTTATTTCTACATATTCTAAAGCTTTTCAAAGCACAAAGAACCAACTTCATATGTAAAGAATCCTTCACAGAATGAACTTGTGCTTTGTCAAGTAAAGATTCAACAAGAAACCACACAACCCATTAAATGTCACTAAAGAACTACTAATATGCCCTCTAACCCCAGATCCCAAATTAAAAGCATCTTCCTCAGTCAGAAAGGAAGTACAGCTGTCTACTGAGATCACATAAAAACAGACATTAAACCGATTTAAAAAAAGCTTCTCACATCAAACATTTATTATTACAAAGAATGCCATTGCTTCTTTCAAGTTTAAAATCAGAGTGGCTGGTGGGTTTTCCACATTTAAACAAAATCTGTGCTCATTAAAAAATAAATTTGCAATTTGGGAGGCAGTTTAAGACTTCATACACAGTTTTAGTATTTCATCCTCCTTTTAAACAACTCACTCCTAACTTCTAAGAATGCTGACTTAGAATCCTATCTCTCTCTTATTCAGAAGGATCATTTTCCCTTATGGGTAATAAGGAACATGAGAAAGAATGGTCTCTCTTGTTGTTTAATAATAAACATAAATGGTGCTGAAGCCAGAACTGAGCTTAGTGCTCTTTTAGTTCAGAGGGTGGATTTTTGGTTCACTATAGGAGGACCTTCTTTTACTGAATCATATATAAAGCCAAGCATCAAACTAAGTGGTGTGTTTCCACTACATTCTTCTACCCAGTTTCCTTAGTGTGAATTATGCTTTGAACATCTGGGAATTTTGAGTTAGAGCCATTTTCTTTAATTAAAACATTTCTGGTACTTGGATTTTGGCACCGCTTTTATTCATTTATATTTATTTTTACTGCAAATCCATTTCTTTTGCATGAACATTGCTATTTTGAGTCCCCATTGCTAGGATGTGAATGAGCGTTGTTAGGGGTATGTTCTCAGAAGCCATGTGGGATGACATCATTGGGGTGCCAACACCATAGGAATCTCAAATTTGTGGGTTCCTTGACAAACTTTTTCAAAGACTTTTCTTGCAATCAATTTTACCTTCTGTTTTTTAGAATTTAATTTTTGGTTTCCATTAATGTCTTTATTTATTTATTGATGTTGCTTAATTTTTGATATTCTTATCTTTACCAGTCTTGGTTACATTCTTTCTTCACACCAGTGTTGGTTCCAAAACACCAAGCAGATCTCAAAATGTTCATAGGATTTCGGGTAAATGATCCCTTAAAATGAAATGTACATCACATTCTGATCATCCTAAATAATAAATGTGGTTATTGCATCAAAACACTTTTTCAACTTTAGCATTTTGTGGGAGGAAAGAAAATGACTCTCCAGCTAAAGGATTAACCAACTATGGAAAAATCTAGTATGTCACATTGTTCGAGTTTTTGGCAAATGGAGAAAATGTTGTCCGTATAATTAACAATCTCCACATTTCATTTTTCCAGAGCTTCACGTACGCAATATTGTTTTTTTCACAAATCAACAACACCTGCCATTTAAATCACGCAGTCACAGCATTTAAATCACATGATTGCAATCTGATGTTTTAATGGGTAGGTGGCCTTTCCTCATTGGTCACTGGAATTGCTAGGCTTTTGTCTTGCAGTATGTAAAATACTGTGGATTTACTAGCTTCTTCCATCGTGCTATGACCGGAATGAAAACATATTTGGCCATCACCACTACCTTATAAAATCAGGAAAGACCTAGTAACTCCAAAAACTAAAAAAACTCAATTTTGAAAAAATGGCATTTACTAGGTTTTTCCATTGCACATGAGACTTAAATAAGAATTTTTTGACTGGGATTAGTGAAATGTTTCAAACTTTTTTGAAATGAGTTATGTAATTTTTAACCAGTAAGGATTTGTATTTTGGATTGTTTGTTATTATAATGTTCATTTTTAATGTTATTTCGGTATTCATAGTTTATTTGGTAATTGTATTTTATTGTGGGTGTTGACATTTGAAGTGCTGGTTTGAATGAATGCCATAGTATTGCTTGTAGTGACAACCGTTGCTAACCATGTGATTCATGACCTGTCATGTCATGACTCTGCCACCATAAAAGACAGAGGCACGCATAGCCTGTTGTCCAATTTCATTTCCTGAAAGAACAATTCTCACAATTTTAAGTAGTTTAATGTACTTAAGAACAACATTTTTTTCTCTCTATTTTTTGATGTTGTTCTGGCTAACTTTTTGGCAGTTCTATTTCCCACCATTTGCTTGTCTAATCTTCCGTCTACTTGCCAAGAGGAAACTTTGAGTAAAATTGTTACAAAATTATCTAAATTACAAGGTTATGGATAGATAGATAGATATTTTATTAATCCCAAGGGGATATTCACATACTGCAGCAGCAGCATACTGATAAAGAACAATATTAAATTAAAGAGTGATAACAATGAAGGTATAACAGACAGACAATAATTTCTTATAATATTAACGTTTACCCCCCGGGTGGAATTGAAGAGTTGCATAGTATCGGGGAGGAACAATCTCCTCAGTCTGCCAGTGGAGCAGGACAGTGACAGCAGTCTGTCGCTGAAGCTGCTCCTCTGTTTGATCCTGTTCAGTGGATGCAGTGGATTTTCCATTACTGACAGGAGCCTGCTCAGTGCCCGTCGCTCTGCCATGAATGTATAATAATTCGGTTATATAATTGTTTTAGTAGTAGTTTACAGTTTATCAATAAAAGTTCATTTTGTGCCCCTTATTAAGACCTTTTCTGTACCAAGTTTTTTTTAGGTTACGTGTGTTCCCTAAAAAATGGTTATTATATTTAGGCTAGACTAATGTAATGCCTTACTGTGTTGTTTTCCACTTGTACTAAACAAACTACAGTATGTTCAGAACTCTGCTGCTAGGGTACTCACTAACACCAAACTCTGAGAACATATTATACCAACTTGGAATGAGCTACATTGGGACCTAACTAAATCTCGAATTCACTATAAAATACTTCTGTCCACTTACAAAGCCTTAAATGGCCAAGCTCTATCTCATTTCTCTGATTTGCTACACCTGTATGATCAGCTCAAGTCAGTTCCCTGCTTATCACCACTAGGACTGTCGGTGACAGAGCTTTCTGTGTCTTAGGATCAACCCTGTGGAACGATTATACATAAAAGCTTAGAGACGTCAAGTCACCACTAGTTTTTAAGGAAAGACTTAATACTTATTTTTGTATACTTTGTTTTATTATGCTTTTCTCCTAGCCTTGTATGTATTTTTAGCTACTGTATTTTTGCTATGCTTTGTACTGTGTCCTTGGGCTGCATAATGCGTATTTTAAATAAAACATTATAATCTAAATAATCCACCAGTGAAACAGTGAATCAAATATTATATTTTCACATTCATTTCTAATACACATGCAAAATATTATATTAAAATTCTTTTAGCCTTTAAATTCCAAAAATAATGGTTCATAGATGTAAATGTTGAATATATAAAACAGAAATAGTCGGACATTCCGTTAGGGCTAATTTAACAATTAGTTCTTTAAATATTTTTCCTGCATTTCTTAAGAAGGTAATTAATTAACATGTCACAGTCCAAGGTTTTGAAATCAATGTTTTTAAATAAAAATGTTAGTTTGTTCAATATATTCTTTAAATAATTTCTAACTCTGAAAAAGACCTAAGACGATAAACACTAAAAACGTACAGTATGCATAAAATTTTCAAAAACAGTTTCAGTGTTTGAAAAGCTTGCCTTAAATGCATTAAGTACATTGTTGTTTAAGCCTGAATATGGTGCTTAGTTTTTGGATTAAAACAATAAAGAAACTGATATTCCTCACCCTTCTAAACACGTTCATTATATTGATGTCCCATTAATATAATTCAGTTTAACTTTTTTTTTTTTATCAAGCCATCCTTTTGATTTTCGACTACAAAGTATAAAACAAATTCCAATAAGGTCAACAGTACATTTGAGAGGTTCAATTTTTCTAAGTCGTTTTTTCTCTAGTCTGTCGGAAGGAACATACAACATTTCTACAATCATTTCTTTCCTCTTCCCTGTAGAATAACTTCAATGTTTTTGTACAGTTTTCTTGATCAAAGGTAGCTTTCTTTTTTCTGTAGCTGATTAGAGTCAGGTTGTTCAGCATCTGAAACATGAACACTTTTCACTAAGATACACAATTCTCTTTATTGCAAAAAAAAAAAAACTTCTAATCTCCAGAATAAAAGTCCTCAGAGAATTTATTGATTCAGTAGCCTTTAATAATATAGCATGAGATTTTTGCATTGATTTTGAAAGCGGCATTTAGTGTGTTTGAAGCAATCAATTGCACATGACAGTGAAAATGGCAGTTTCATACTTTTCATACTTAATAAATGATTTTGCCTTCAGTTTTTGTTGCTGACTTTAGTGTTTTCATTTGAGGTTATGGCTCTAGGAGTAGGTTTAATTATTCAGTAATTTGTTTTTAAATCCTTAAGAGCTTTAGCGCATGTGCACCACATATTGGTATCTCAAACTAAAAGTTTTAATCTGGAAGGTTTTGTGATATAGTCAAGAAATGAAAATGGAGTATGTACTGTACCACGTAACTACTTCCTTAACTTTGAAGGAAGTTATAACACTTTCTAAAAGAATGTCATGCTGTATAATAACCACATTTATGATGACTCAGTGCTACATGTCTGAGATTATGAATTCAAGGTAAAAATGATCTACTTAATTTAAACCAGCCTTAAGTTTAGTAGTCTAAATATAATATATTAATATAAGAAATTATTTACTCAGAAAGAGAATGATGGTATTTCATACTCATTGAGCAAGCAGTTAGTGAAGTATTAATGAAATCAAAAACATTTAAATTCTCTGAGATTTTCCAAGTAAGTAAAAAAGTTTCAAGATATGGTAGTTATACTAAATAATCATGGTACCAGAGAGCATGTTGATTAGAACATTCAAATAAGAATTTTGTACTTATGCATATGGCAATAATGCAATATAATATAATTTTCCTTCAGGTATGAAAGTATAGGTGTGTGGATACAAATATACACATACAGATTTTGAACAAGCTGCAAAATTACACAGGTCTTCTACAAGATTCTGATACTTTCTTTTCTTTAAAGATGGAGTGGCCTATTGCAGCTAGTAGCAACGCTGACTTGAGAGACTTTTGATTTTCAGTCTTACCTGCAATCCTGAATATATTACTTTTGTTATCTGTAGCATTCTGAAGATTCATATCAATAAATTATGATCTCTAATCCAAAACTGTTTAATAGCTTCTTCTGAATATAGAATCTATATTTTTGGTTTTTGAGCCCACTATACTAAATATTTTATATATAATAACAATCAGGAAAATTACCATGAGTCAATGTGTTCCAAAAGCCATCTAAAATGAAGCTGTTCAGATTGTTCTGGAGTTTGGTGGGCACAGAGGGGCTCCGTCTGCCACTTTCAAATAAAGCAGCAACTGTGCTACTGGGAATGGGAATTTATAAAGAAGTTCTTAACTTGAGAAAAAGGAAAAATAACAATCAGCTTGGTGGTGTCTACATTTGATTTTTTTTTTTCCAGACGTGGATTGTTTTGAGTTTGCATGTTCAGTTAATTTAGAAGAGCAAAAGAAACATTTTTGATTACTGCAGCCACTTTCTCATGCAGTTTATTTCTCTCTCTCTATATATATATATATTGAAAGAATTCAAAAGGACACTAGAAAAGGTCTGGGGGCAGCCACCTGTATACTTGAAATTGACTATCGAAACATTATCTTCATCTGAATCTGTTAGCTGCCTCCCTTGCACACATGTGTGACTATATATATAGTATAGTATATATATATATATACTAATAAAAGGCAAAGCCCTCACTGACTCACTCACTCACTCACTCATCACTAATTTTCCAACTTCCCGTGTAAGTAGAAGGCTGAAATTTGGCAGGCTTATTCCTTACAGGTTACTTACAAAAGTTAAGCAGGTTTCATTTCGAAATTCTACGCGTAACGGTCATAACGGTCAACAACGTCCGCCATGTTGAACTGAACGTCACTAATTCTCCAACTTCCCGTGTAGGTAGAAGGCTGAAATTTGGCAGGCTCATTCCTTACAACTTACTTACAAAAGTTAAGCAGGTTTAATTTCGAAATTCTACGCGTAATAGTCATAACGGTTGACAACGCTCGCCATGTTGAACTTTCTTATTCATGGCCCTAGCTTCACGAAATTTGGTAGGCGGCTTCCCTGCACTAACCGAAACCAATGTACATACTTACTTCGGTGGTATGATGCCACTGTCAGCCGCTATATTGAACTTTCCAACGTCATTAATTCTCCAACTTCCCGTGTAGGTAGAAGGCTGAAATTTGGTACTTATTTCGGTGGTATGATGCCACTGTCGGCCGCCATATTGAACTTTTCAACGGTCTTTTGTTACTTATGGGCCCATCTTCATGAAATTTGGTACGCAGGTTCCCAACGCTAACTGAATCCTACTTACATACATATATACGTCCATAGCTTGCAGCTCGGTCACCGTGTGAGGCGGCATTGGGTCCCCCATTCCAACGCTGGCTGCCTGCCTATATAAGGCCGTCCGTCGCTCCAGTCTCTACATTCCCTTCCTTGCTTTGCCACGGGATTCACGTCTCCCTGATGATAACTACAGCATTTTTATTTAATCCACGGCTTCTCCGCTGTTTTATTGTTCATTTATTACGATTATAGTTATTGTTTAGGTATTTTAGACTTACTTTACATTGTTCAGGTAACCATTTCCTTTATCATTCCAACTGTACCCCCATTAAAATGTCTATCGAAGTGATCACCATCGATCAAAGAACTGTCACTTACCAAGTGGTTTCCATGCCCAGAGATGGCACCTGCCTTTTCCATTCTCTTTGTTACATATTGCACGGCCATATCAGGCTCACTCTTGATATCCGGAGGAACATTGTGTCTTATGTATTGAATGACTGGGACAGGTTCAAGGTGTGGACTGATGATGGTACAGGAGATAATTATACTACACAGGAGCACTATAAGAGTGAAATGCTTAAGCCCTTCACCTATGCATCTGCATGTGAGTTGATGGCTGCCGCTGAATTGTTCGGTTGTCGCTTTCAAGTGTACCGAAATGGCCAAATATTTTACAACTTTCGACAACCGCCAATGCCTCTTAAACATCTTAGATTGACAGGTGACGATTTCAGTAGTGGACACTTTGATGTTTATGAATGTTTAAACTCTCAAAAGCTGGATGTGAAGTTATCAATGAAACTGGTTGTATACTTACAACGCTTGACAGATGCCGAATGTCTCTTCAGCACAAGTCCTACAAATACTGTCGTAATTGAAACAAACCATGAAACTCAAACCGATTATGACAGCAGCAATCCAAACTGTGAGATTTGAAACAAGATTACTGTTCACATGGCCAACTGTACGTTGCATGCTCAAGAGTAAGCTCAGCGGCCAGCTTGGTCGAATTTTACAACCGGAGGGCCGAACTCACAATATGGTATATAAAGAGATCCTTAAGAAATAATTATTGATACATTTTCCCTCAGTTTAAAAAGGTTTAATTTTCTTCTTAATAAAAATTTTAAGGCAGTACTCGCCACTGCGGCTGGTATATATATATATATATATATATATATAAACAGTATATTATTTCAGCAAAGTACATATTTATGTTAAGATAATTCATTGTTGGTTTGGTGCAAGTGAAAATTTGTTTCACCATAACCACATTATTGGAGTTTACTGAAAAAATCTTTAAAGGAATATCACACCCAAAAATACTTTTATATATATTATCTACCCCATCTATTTTATAGTGGATTTTAAAAGTTGGATATGTCAGTAGTGACCAATACTTGCATTGGCAAACAAAAATCATCCATGGAAAAGAGAAAAAAAAATGAATGTTATCCAGTTGTTAAATAGTTTCTTCTGGAGTAATCACAACATATCATAAACATCAACTTAAAGTCGTATTGTGTTGACAATTTAGAACTGAAGATAGTACTCTTGACCAATGAATGAGGGGAGAGGTGAGTCTTCAGTTCCAAAATTCAATCCCTTTATGCTATAGTTCCATGTTTATGATGTGTGCTGGTTATTCCAGAAGTAACCTCTAACAATATTTTAGAAAAATTTTGCACATGTGACTGGATAAATAACATGTGGATTATGCAACAACAATCATGTGAGATTATTTTCCCCCCCAAGAATGTTTATAACATCATTTGCCATTGTACAGTATTGACCACTATTGATTACATTATAGACTTATTTCTTTACATTCTGAATGAAAACATTAACATAAAATTTTTCTTAGCCATCATTAAAGATTTTTTTAGGTGTTGTATTCCTTTAAATAAATCATTACTTTCATTCGAGTATTTCAAGGCAGTTGAACATTTTTATGTGTTATTTCTTAAAGATATAGTAAGTTTCATTGATATAACTCATATCAATACTGGTCTATATTTCCTTTATTTCATTTTCAATGCTACTTGGAAGTCAATTCTATACTTTGGCATGTTTGTTCTGATATAGAGTATGTACAGATTGCAGAAACATGAGCTAAAGACATGTATTACTAAGTAAAACATTCCATTCCATTTCACTTACTCTAGTATCTGAAATAATTTACACATATAACACAGATGTTTGCCTTTATGTGTAAAGGCCAAGGTTGCCTAAGTTTGAAATCACAGGTCTAATTATGTATTATGAACTTCATTTCATTACAAATTGTTATATTTAACTATTCATATTAACTATTTTAAGCAGTTTTCTAATGTTATTAATATAAAGCACTTCTGACCAACAAACACGTTTTAAAAAACTTAAGGGATATTTTCAGTCTTCAGAATCAAGTGGTAGAGGTTTCAGATTCATCTGCCAGGAGTCAGAATTGCTAAATAGAGGCCATGCAGTTGGGAGAACTTTCATGAAATAAGCAAAACAAAGCTTAGAGTCAATATGTTTATTGCTCTTTTTGGCTTCTATAGAGAGAGGTGCATCATCAGTTTTTTGGTCAAAAACGTCAAACAGGAAGTATAGGCAACCCCTCACCTTTGAATAATGCAGACAGCAACACAGGAAACTGGCAGATGCAAATACTGCAACAGGAAAACATTCTTAGAAATGAGCACAATGCTAACGTGAATGATGTCATCGTTAATGCAACAAAAAATAAGTGTTATGTGCCAGGATAAGTCGATGTGTAGTTTTTGGCTTTATTATTTCTGAATTGTTATTTTTCATATTTTTTTCAGAATTTCCCTTTGTATTTTAATATTTACGTATTTTAATATTATGTACTGTCTCTTTAAATGGTCTGATGTTGTATTTTTTGGGGGGAACTTTCAGAGATGGGGCATTCCTGAAGTCACTGCTGCCGGGTCCTCCTTCTGACTTTGTAAGTCAGTCAGTAGATCAGGGGTGGGCAAAGTCAGTCCTGGTGGGCTGCAGGTTTTTGTTCCAACCCAGTTGCTATATTAGGAAGCAATGCTTGCCAATAATTTCATTTCATGGCTTGTTAGTGCTTTAACTCTGCTATGTCAAGTAAATCTCATATCCTATATTTTTTTCCCTTTCCAAGGATATCAGCCAAATGATTTGAATGCTAAAATGGATATAGTAATCGCAGTCCTTCACTTTTTTCTCTTCACTTTCCTTCCAAGCATTTAATTAAACCCAATAGTGCATGATAAATACACAAAGGTGTAAATGGTAACAAGCTGAATGGAGGAAAGCTGGTTTCTTTTGTCATTTGCATGTTAAAAATTGAGAATACAGCTTTTTAAACTGTATAGCGAGTGAGACAACTAAAGTGAAGTGTTACTTGAGCAATAAGTGCTTCTTATTAAGCAATTGGGTTGGAACGAAAACCTGCAGCCACTGCGACCCTACAGGAATGACTTTGCCCACCCCTGATCTGCTGACTGACTGCAGCAGATGAAACTGAGCAGTAGAGCAATGAGTGTGATTAGGGGTCTTTTTATGTAAATATTGCTTTTTATTTGAATTTACTCTTTCTGTCTTTAGATTTTTTGCTAATGGATTGTGTATTGGGGCGTGTTCACTTTGACTTACCTTTATTCAAAAGCCCTTTTGCTCCTTTTATTATCTGTTTTCTTTTCCCTTTAGTAGTAAATATTTCCATCTATAAAGATTCTTTGTTCAGATTTTCTTTTCAAGCCATAGGTTTTATGGTTTTCCATCCTTTTTTGACATTTTTGAGATATCTTGGACTCTTGTGCTGCTTTTGAACTGAACTACTAAGGCCAGTTCCTCATTTCTTGGCCTGTATAGGCGGAAGTCTGAAAGGTGGCAGTTGAGGGACCCCTTTTTGCCAAGTTCAAATCATTAAAATGACAAAACAATTTAAAGAAGACAATGCCACAAAAAGTGCTAGAATATTAAGAAACTACTGCAGATCATTTCCAAATCATAATGAAATGTCCTTGGATAAAGGTCCTGTAGGCTAAGAGTTTACATTGCAGCTTCATTCCATTTTCTAGAATGGTATCTGTAACCTGTCTTTTATGTGACTACTTCCACTAGTCCAGCTGGCAACGCACTTTATCGTTTCATATCAGTTCATTATGCTGACTTAAAAATTTGAAATTTCAAATCATTCTCTAGAGTGGCAAATTTAGCTTCTTAATTCTTTAACTACTGTGTTAAGGTACCTTCTGTTATTTATGACTGTTTTACTTGTTTGCTTTTGGTATTTCTAATATTCACATTTCACTATTCTTGTCACATATCTCAGCATTTGAGAGTCTGTCTTTCTTTCTCCCTGCTGGTTTAAATAGCCATTTTCTGTAGTCATCAAGATTGGTCTGATGGAACAGAAACTTTTATTACTGGGTAATCTTCCTGACACCAAACAGTTTTTAATCCCCTTTTATGACACATAAGATGGGTAGTGACATTTATTCTAACCAAAGTTCACAGTGAAAGTGTTTAGAAAATATCTACAGTAGGTCCAATCAAATATACAATTACTGTACTTTATAAACAAATCATTAATGTTCTTGCCAAAAAAGTATACTTCTATATAATGTATAAATTAATTACTATAATAAATAATAAAAGTATAAAAATCAGAATTTGACCAGCACCTTTTAAGTATTATATACCTCAAATATATTAAATTTAAAAGGCATTAGAAGGAGTTTTAATTCCAAATTCAGTTTTTTAAATTAATAGTGTATAGTAATGCAATGTCACTATTATCACAGTAAAGAACAGGAACTGTTTAAGCATGTAAATGAAGGGACAGAAATTTCAAAATGTAGGAGAACAAGCAGGTGTTAACTCTAGATTTGAACATTAAAGCACAACAAGCACTATGAACAAATGTATCAAGACAGTTTCAGAGAGTTGGGGTCACAAAGCTGAGCCTGTGTTTGCTGAAATTGTATAATGTGGTTTTGAAACAGTAAGGTAACCAATATGTCTGTATAGCAGTTTTACAATGGAGGACAGCATAAAGCAGTCATTTCTCAATTTTATTCAGCAAAAATGTGTTTAGAATGAAAAAAATGACAGATAGCCAATAACCTGCTGTTTGTTCCTATTTCAGAAGGAAGAAGCATCCTAGGGTATTCTGCAGACCACTGTAAATTGTTACGGTGGGTTAAGTTGAAACTGGAGAGAACAACAGCACCACTGAGGGAATGCCCCAATATTGCAAGGATCTTCACTTTCCATTTATTCTGTAAGCTTACTAGCTTATGACAGTCTGTCAACAATGTGACAATGATGTTTTCTCTCCACTCCTGTATGAAGTGAGTGAATGTGGCTGAACAGGATGATACTACTGGCACACATTCTCGAACAAAGGGTCACCGAAAAGTCAGATTGATCAGAGGATTTAGCTGCTGCTGGTAAATGCATTGGCGATGCTCCTCAGAAAGTTGTGGTCATGTGGTTTCAAAATACACTGTGTCATTTTTGTGGATGGTTTTACAGATTTTACAATGTGCTACACGTTTCTCTAGTTCTTCTTATTAGATGTTACATAACTTTTCTTCAGATAATCTTTGAACTGCTTTTGCTGGTCTCCTTTAACTGCATTCCAGTTCTTCATATAAAATGATACGAAAGAGATGAGACTGAAGCATTCATATCACATGTCTGACCCACCAAAGCAATTGATGGATGATAAATAACCCCATACTCTGAGATCCTCTTCCTTAGAGGATCTCATTGTGGGGGACTTTGTCTGACCCCATGACTAAACCATAAACAACCAAGAAAACTAACCTTGCATGAGTCGAGTTCTGGCATGAAGGAAGTGAGGAGGAAGAACTAGCCACTTGTAGAAGGATAGTTTTGCAACAAATCGCCATGAATCTTCCTGGCTTTCTCGCATAACATCGCCTCGCTTATGCTATTCCCTGCAAGTTACTTCTCGTTCAACCACACTAGCAACAGTTTTTCCACCTCTGTGATGATGCG
The DNA here is from genome assembly GCF_016835505.1 of Polypterus senegalus. Lineage (NCBI taxonomy): Eukaryota > Metazoa > Chordata > Cladistia > Polypteriformes > Polypteridae > Polypterus > Polypterus senegalus. Next base: position 39,860,898 of record NC_053155.1, read on the forward strand.
GGTTCACTGCATGCTCCCATCTTCCTTCTGGGAGCTTTTGAACCCGTCACCATCGGTAATGTCAGTGAGGCATAACAAATGGAGCAAGGGGATGGTGTTAAAAAAAGTGCCAAATAATCCTTCAAAACGAGGTTAAAACAACACTGGGAAGCAGTCCTTTAAAAACAACAAAGCCTTGTGTCTTCTTTACCTGGCGGTCCCCTGCTTCTCCCATCTGGGCCCCGCAACAGGGGAGTTGCCCTACCAGCAGCTGACCTTCTCTCCGCTTATCTGGTCTGGTGGCCTCCCGATCCCTGGCTTCGGTCGGCGCACTCTCCAGACCGAGACTTGGCTTCACTAACAACCAGGACGCTCACGTCAGTGAATTCACCGCCCAAGCCTCCCGATTCCCACTGCCTTTTTAGCCTTACACAGCCAGCTGTCCTTCTTCTGGTCACTCCCGCTCTCTACGAAATGCTCAGTGGGAGCGACCACTTCCAACTGCTCTAGGTGTGGGCAAACACCCCTGCTAGGGGTCAACTGTCCAGCTGACTGCCTGCGATCCTTCGCTCACTTGCTTACACCGGTTCTCTTTCTCTCTCCGCACTGCTTCCTGCAACCTCCGTCTCTCTCTTTTCTTTCTCCCTTTTTTCTCCTTCCAAGCCACCTCGTGCTTCTATTTATGAAGAGGACTTGGCACCTATGGCAATCAGCAGCCCCCAGGAACTATTACGAATGCAGACCGTCTCTCACCTGTGCACTTACAGTAGGTAACAAACTCCTTAGGAACCGCTTTGGCCACATACCACCCCGTCCCCTCGCAAAGCCAGCGAGTGCGGAGATTATTTATTTTAAAACTGGCCTCTGACGTGAGCTGTGGACCCGCTATACCACAACCTCTTTCAGCCCTTCGAGGCCTCTGCTTGGTTAACACTGCAACTCCATTTGCAACATCAGCTGCTTTAATGGCCTCTTTCTGCTTTAGTATAGTCGAAATTGTAGATTTTGACTTCTTGTACTCAGCAGCAAAATCAGTAACACGAATACCACGCTCATACTTTTCAATAATTTCTTTAATTTGATTTCAATTTTCTTCGAACCTTTCTTCTCACCAACAATACCACTCTTCACTTGCTTGGAGGCCATGGTTAATTGCAAAATTGCAAAATAGAGTACAAAGAGTTTACACCGTATGCATGCACTTCTGACCGAGAACAATGTACAGGGCGAGACTGAACACACGCGGAAATCATCGGCACGCACCAGCCAGAAGAGAAACTGGCTTGTTCGTCTCCCGAGTGTGTGGTCGTGAACAGATGCAAAAATGCGACAAACTTTTTGGTCGTAACCCAATTTGTACGTGTTCCGAGACGTTCGTGACGCGAGGTTTGACTGTACCTTGTCAACTGGCATTTGACGTCACAACGAATTCTTCCCCTGCCTGTTCCACCAGCACAGCTAGCACTGTATTGTTTACAAACCCATGTGAAATGGCCATTTTTGATCAAATATCTTATGCCACTGAGCTGGTGTTTCCTTTTAAAATGGCAGTTAGATACTTCACATAATAATATTTAGCTTTTCATTTCATCTTGTTTTCAAACTCACAATCAACTGTGTTTAACTTAGTTTTCTGACTGTCATAGCCACTTATGCATAAAGTATTTCGCTGGAAGGACACAGCCATATTCCAGGTGTTTTTGTATGTTTCTGTAAAAAATGTAATGTAAAAAATGGTATTTTTAAATACACAAGTATGTCTTCTTTAAAATAAATAACGCTTCCAAGTTGTTTTCATCATTAAAATATACAATTTAAACATGTATACCCTAAAGAGAGTTTTGTGTCAGACTGAAAAAAGCAAACATTTAGAAATGCCATACTTTTACAGCTGATAGGATGCTGTTCGTTTTCAAATAATATTGCATTTCTCTCTTTGCTGTGGTTTCTATTACACATCTGAAACAGACAATATATGTGAAAACATTATCGCACAAATGCAATATTATTATTATTATTATTATGCAAAGAGCATAAAAGAGAACATGAACGACCGTATCATGCAGGTAAGTATTGAAGGGCATGAAGTGACAGTAGGTTTGAAATAGATTTTTGAATAACACATATTTTTTGTCTCTAAGATTTGTTGGAAATTAATTTCCGTATCTAAAAAGACAACAATTCATAACTGGTTTTAGCCTGCAATTTAATTGCAGAATGATGGGAATTTAATGTTTCCAAATCCCTCATATGCATCCACATGCCAAATATATTGTCCAGATATCTTAAATAGACCATGGGGAGCCTACGGCATTTTACGAAACACCATCTTCTCCCACTCTGACATATAATTGTTCACATAGACTGTATCAAATCTCCTATCCATTGCAGTTCCATGAATTTGTAGGAATAATCTCCCATCAAACTCAAAGTCGTTACATTTCAGGCTCAACTCCAATAATTGTAATAAATAATCATCTTGTCTATTGGGGTTCAGATGTCTCTGAAAAATACTCTTGACTGACTGCAAACCTAATTCAATGTCTATATTCATATATAGAGACTCCACAACCATGGAAAACATAAATGCATGGGATGAAAACGTGTACTTTTTTAAAATTTCTCAAAAACTGATAGGTATCCTTTACACAAGTATCGTGAGGTTGAGATAATGGATTCAAAAAATTGTCAATATACTCTGAAATTCTGTACGATTCTGAGGGGCAGTCTGATTCAATCAGCCTGCCTGTCGGTATTTGAAAGGGGACTGTCCAAGTCTCCAGAGGTTTATGAATCTTTGGCAGCAAATAAAATTAGTGTCCCAAAGGAACAGATGACCCACCATAATATCTTTTTTGCTCAGATGTAATAAAACTATCCTCTATCAATTTAGATAATGCAGATGACATTTTTTGCTTTGTCCTAATCTGTAGAGATTTTTAAAGGGGTTAATAATGCAACAGATTATTCATTGTTTATAGGCCTCATAAACATATTGGGCTCTGTCCATAATTACAGTTACTGAAACCTTATCTAATAATTTAATGATGATATTTTTATGAAATTACTTTAATGATTTCTGTTCCGCGTTCTGCTGCAGTTAGGTTATCCTGTACTGCATTGTCATTGGTCATCTTCTCCAAATTCTCAAAGTTCCTTTGGATTAAATCCAAAACAGATTGACTAATTTTGGAGTTTTTAGGAGTCCAAATAGAGGGATCTCTACCATGTCCAACTGGAGTGGTGTAGGAATAAACGTAAGTCCATCCATCCATTCATCCATTTTCCAACCCGCTATATCCTAACTACAGGGTCATGGGGATCCATGTTGCGGTAAGGTGTTATTGGAATTTAGTAGGTGTTTTAGGCAATTCACAACACAGAGAAGCCGAACATGTTCTCACCGTGATAATATTTCACACTGCCACCAGGTGGATTCCTCCAGATTTACGTAAAGTACGCGCGCAAGTATAAATACTACAACGCTTGCGTAGCAGGAGCGTCCGCTGCAGCATGCGTCGCGTCTCGTGAAGTATAACTCCGGCCTAAGAAACGCGAGAGACTTCAAATGATCGACAAGGGAATGCGCGTCTGTCTTTCAAAAATTGATCCTCACATTAATCTCATATGTGCTGAAAAACAATCTCAACGTTCACATTAATTAAAATTTAAGATTTATCCTTTGATTCCTTTATTAATAAAATGTCTTTCAAACTTGTAAAATTAACTATTTTTATTGGCGATTGTCCATAGATTGTGTAGTCACGACTTTATTTATGGGCAGTCCCTCAGGTGCGCCGCGAAAGAAAATTTTTGGACTTAGTGCGCCGCAACTCGAAAAAGGTTGCCTTTCACTGATTAATAGGGTTTTTTTGATGAAGTTTAGGGTTCCTTTTACCTGTGACGTTAAGTTCAGGGTTTGTTTTCTGGGATAGAACATCATTATTTGCTTGTTTTTGGTCATTATTTGTTGTTATGTACTGTCTCTTTAAATAAACATTTTGGGCGTGTCCACAAAATCTATGAGCTCTAGATTGATGCTGTTTTCAAAAATCATAAGGACCTTCTCTTATTTCATACTTTAAATCCTCATTGTATATTTACCATATTTTTCATTAGGATTTCCCTTGTATTGTGTTTTAATGTTATTTAGTTATTCTAATATCTTCTTTGTCTTCGTTTTTCTTTTTTAAGGTGGATCTTAAAAACAGAAAGGTAAATGTAACAAGTTCTTTCAAAGGTAAGTGTTTTATATTTTTTTTGTTTTTCATTCTTGTTTATATGTTTCTAATCTTAAAGCCTTTTAATGTTTTAATCAAATATCTTTATTTTTTTCTTGTCTCAATCTGACCATGTTCCATTTGTTTCTAGAATACCCATTTTTAGATTTTTTTTCCTCCTGTTCTGTTGAAATGTTATAGATAGTTTTGCCTTATTTTTAGTTTCCCTTATGTATATTAGATTATAGTGAGTACATTTAATATAATATACTTTTTTTGTATTTAAGTAATTATGATGATTCATTTCTTTTTTTTTACAACATCTTAATGATTATGAATTTATCAATTATTGTCCCAAAATGTATGATATAATATTCCTGATGTATCTTCATTTATAGTTCGTAGTTTACTGTGTATTAGTAAATCATTCAGATTTTTATTTATTTATTTATTTTTTTTAATTATTCCTATTTTTCCTATTTTCCATGAAATTATATCATGGTTTCTAAGTACCCCTTGTTCTTGTATGACCTTACAATTTCTTTTAATGATTCTATTTACTTTCATGTTATAACTATTGCATGTTATTATTAGGGGTATTATCTTTTGGGCTTGTGTTCCTTTAGGCTACATATATGTTTTGAGTCTTTTTCTTAAAAAGGTTCTGGTATAGCCTCAGGGCTTTAAATAACACTTTTGTTGCTTCTTTAAAAAAAGTCTGTTCTTTGCAGATTGTTTTAAATCTCAATAATTGTGATTTCACAATTCCTCTATGTGTATGTGTAAGGTGAAAACTTAGTTTATGAAGTAATGAGTGTGTATCAGTATCTTTAAAGTAAATTCTGGTGTACACTGTGGTATCAAAAAAGTTTACTTCCATTTGGTTTAATGTGTAAGTTAATTTTATACTTGGCCATTGCTGGTTTATTTTTTGAAAATATATCTGGAACTCTACCTCCCTGTATTCCCACAATCCAAAAATGTCATCTAAGAAGATTTTTGGTTTCTGTTCTATACTCTGAGCTTTTTTTCCCCACTGTGCTATATACATGGTTGAATAGGCTGGAGCATACTTTTTGCCCATTGCTGTGCCCTTTATTTGTAGGTAATACTGTCTATTAAGTTCAAAGTCATTCCCTTTTTAATGATAATTCTAGAAGTTGCATTTGTGATAGATAACGTTTGATGACCTGTAGGCCATGGTCTATAACAATATTTGTATAGAGATTGTTAACATCCATAGTAAATAGAAAACTACTTTCTGTTATTGTGATATCATTTATTTTTTGTATAAAGTCCTTTGTATCCCTAATGTAGCTACTGTGTTCTTGAGATAAAGGGTTTAAAATGATAGTCAATATACTCTGCAATATTATTAGTTTCGCTACCACAGTCTGTGACCAGGTACTTTAAAGGTTATTGTTCACTCTTGTTGTTTTTTATGGATTTTAGGGAAAATGTAAAATCTCCTGGATCTGTGTTGGGTGGGCTCTTTAAGATATCGTCTTTGTTTATCATTAATATGTTTTCAGTTTTCATTTTGTCTAATATGTTTTAGATTTTTTTAAGGTTAGGCTTAGGGTAGAATATGGAAGCCTAATAGGCAATGCTCTGGCACACAGACCCATCAATTAAACTCTAATTATACTTTTATTTATTAAGCTGTCCTAGAAAAAAACAAAATTAAAAAATGATCTTTCATTATAATCCAGTGGAACATACATGTTTAAATTCTTTATCCATTCTTTCTCTTTTTTAAGTCTCCTGGTTTTGTTCCAATATGAAGCGTGTTCCAGGCCATACATCTGCAGAGTATGGTCTGGTTGGGAAAAATGAACATATAAAGCAGTGTTCTTTTTTGACTCTCGATTAACCTTAAATGCTGAATGAATCTAGCCTTGATGGAATTCTTTGGCTTGTCAATATAGATAAGTTGACAAATATTGCACCGAATGGCATAAATACAATTTATTGCTGTGATTTGTAAATTTTGAAAAATAGGCTATTCTGTTTTCGAGTGAGGATTAAAAATAATTTTCTTATTTACAAAAGGAGTGCTCCAGGCACATTTAATTGTTCTTTTAATAGTGCAGGAAGCATGCACTAACAGGTTTTTAAGATTTTTATTCCTGTGATAAGCAGTCACTAACCTAAAAGGCTCTAAAGGCTGACTAGACTGCTGCAGATGTAAGAAATTGGTTCAGAGGACCTGTATCAATTCTTATGCCTGTGTAGAATATGTAAACACTAATGGCAAGATTTGTTTATTCTCGTTCTTCTTATTTTGCTTTAGTTGTTGTAAAGAAATATGTTCTGATTCTGTTAAATTATCTTGTACTACCTCATTTGTAATTTTACCCAAGTTTAAAATTGTTTTATCTATTTTAGAATTTTTAGGCAAGCGGAATCACAAGTCTCATACTCAAAAAAAATCATTAATTTTAACCTCCTGTGATAATGGTAGCTATCCCTTTTAATTTCATCTTCATCAATCTGGAGTGGTGTCCGAATAAATGTGATGCCCTTTTGTAATAGCGAGACATCTGACTCAGCAAGTGTAAAAGTAATACTTAAATTATATACATTAACTTCTAGAGGAGAGACTAATCTCTTTGACACATCTAACAGTTTAAATTCTCCAGCCAATAATCCATTATATGATAAGCCTGGTCAGCGGTCCAGTGTAAAAGGGGCTCATAGCTGTATGGAGGAGGATCTGTTGCTTCAGGAAGTCATAATCATCACACCTTTCGGGAGGGAGATTCCGTATGACCTGTAGGGCTTCTCTGGTCAAAAAAATAGCTGTCTGGCCTCTCTTGTTTCAGCACATCAGAGTTGCCATGCATTCAAAGCAAAATAGTAAATTCTCTGGATTATTTGAGGGAATCATCTTCACTAGCACCCCCCTGGAACGGGCGAGGACAGGAGTGCCTGCAGCATCCTCAGTTTGCCCAGGTGGTAGAAGAACATTATGTGCCTCTTGGGTATCCGTTTGTGCAAGACCCCACTTCTGATACCTGGTGATGCATGAGTCACTGTCTTGCACACAGAAGATGGGACTGAGTCCAAGGACATCAGGAAAACCATCTTCATTCAGTGCAAAACAGGAACAGCAAGGGTATTTATTGAAATGAGAGCTACAACTTCAATAAACACATTCACAGCAAACAAGCAATGACATTTTCAGTCGTCCTGCCTTGGCTTACTTCTTCAGTTCAGGAACAGATTGCCCTCCTCATCTGTTCAGTTCAGCAGCTCTGGATCAATGGCTGGGATCGGGTCATCCTGGAGGGGAGGAGACAGAAAAGAAAAAGCGAGTCAGGTCAGTGGCCAGATTAAAGTACTCTACTCATCATCCCTAGGCTCTGAACTTGTATTTGCCGCGGTGGTGCAGTGAACCTTCCGTTGCCTCACGGGCAGACAATTTCATTTTGACACAGGGACGTGGGTCTTAATAGGTTTCCCTATATATATATATATATATATATATTGTGGCAGTAGGGGGCGCTAGTGCTCCCTTGAACCCTCAGGGATGACTCCAAACACCAGGTAAAAGTCCAAGACTCTTTATTTTCTTTTCCCACAGAAGTGCACCAAGCACCTTCCACACTACTCATAAACTATTCAATATTAATCAATAAACACAATTATATTCTCTCATCCTCGCCCAGACACTTTGCTCCTCTCCCACCCAGCACAGCTCGGTGTCTGGACTGAGGCACCGTCCTTTTATAGCCCCTGACCCGGAGGTGTTCCTGTCCCAACAGTCCACAGTTCCTTATTCCTTCCGGGTCAGGACAATCAATCTTTTATTTCACGCCATTCCTTCCCGTCACGTGACCGTGACGTACTCCCGGGTCATAAGGCACGACAGAGCCCACAAGTCCCCCCACAGCGACTCCTAGTGGTCCCCAAGGTATCCAGCAGGGCTGCGTATAAATACTACCGGACCTCGGGGCACTATCCTGCTGTCGGGAGGGCTCCTCCTGGCGTCCTGGGGGTGAGGACCGGCATGGTAAGCCGGCAGTCCTCCACAATATATATGTATATATATATATATATGTTCTTATATAAAGAAAAATGTACTGCATGTGCAGCATTTTGTTTTGAGAGATTATTTGGGTACAAGAAATGTTTCCAAGCGGGGGACACTATGACATCTTTTAGCACAATGATAGCTGACAGATTGGGACACAAAAGAAACTTGATTCCAAGGTCGTCCATTATAAAATGTTTTGGTTATGTACTAGAAAATCCAGTTTATTGGCGGTTAATCCCTAAAGGACCAAATTGTGTTTATGTTTTATCTGGTTGATATTAGTGTAAGAAAAAATTCTTAATCACATATATACTTTTGTTTAAAAATTTTAAGTTCTGTACTTGCTACTCTTCGGTGATTTGCAGCTCTTTTATTAAATAAATAATAGTAATAGTCATTTATTTGGGTATGTGATTTAGGAGTAATAAACCCCTAAGTGCATAAGAGGTTATTAATAAGCATGCAGGTCTCTTTCTAGAGTTAAGGAGGAGAATAGCTGTTTTTTTGGCAAGCTTATCACCACTTCTTTCTCTTACACTATAATGATGGCTCCTAATGAGGATTCATTATATGTGTCTGCCTTTTTATTAGAATCTCTTGGTTTATAATTAAATAGCTGGTCAGACTCTTCATTGGGAAGTTAAATAAAACAGTGAAACAATAGAAGAGAAAAGTAAAGTCAATTACAAATGATAACAACTACTTGTGTATACTTTTTCCAACCATGACACAAATCTTTCCATTTTTTAAAGATTTCTTCAGCTTTCTAACTTAATAGATATTATAGATGCAGAATAATTTTCTGGCCTTGCAAACTGTACAAATAAATTGTTAAAAGTTTAACTAATGTTGTTTTTTCCAAAATGTAGGCAACATCTTGTTCCAAAATAAAACAATGAATTAAAGGAGTGTTTGTAATGAAAATAGAATCTTCAAGAGGTGATGATACTTTAAAATTTAGCTGTGAGGAACAGGTTCCATTTATGGAAATCATTGCCTTTAGCACTAAAAATATGTAACCATTTAGGTTTAAATGAAACAAAAGAACAGAGCTAAACACTTGTGTGTTAACATTTAAGCCTCATTAAAAAAAAACTAGTGAAGCTGAAGCATTTTAAATGGTGTCTTAAAATGAATAGAACAGTTGAAGTGGGCTAAGAGGTCCACTATATTCCAGTCAATCTCAAAATCAACTGCAAAAAGCTGAATCATTTTAGTGTTGTGGGATAATGAAAAACAGCCGAAAACCTAACAGTTGAATGTGTAAGGTCTAACATTGCACACAATGGCATTAATTCAATTGATAGAAGGACTTTCTTACCCTGAAGCAGAAGTTTTCAAAGTGTGGACCTGAAAGTCGAGTTGCAATGAGCCTGGAAAATACATGTTGCTGGAGGCCAGAGCTCATTATTAATTATACAGCTGTCAGCCCCTCACAAGATGTGTAGATTAAATCAAGCTGCAGAGAAACCAGAGGGATGCAAAAAGGAGCTGAGTGGACAGCCACAAAAAAAGAAAGAAAAAAAATTAGCCAAAGGAAAGACTGTGATAACAAGTAGAGGTGGATTTCCCCAGATGAGGAAACTTGTCATGGGAGGAGAGGTAATCATCCATAAAATAAAAATAGGACTTGAGTCAGAAGCTTTTGTACTGCTTTGAAGAAACATTCTAAAGAATGAATGTATTAGAGATTATTAACAGCACAGATCACACTTCACAGGCGTTATGGCTGCCTAAGACGAGAATTGCCTTTATATTTCATTGGCATCACCTATTCAGGCTATCTGACACCCTTAACAGCTACGCTGTGTTCTCTACAATGCTGATCAAGTCATCGGCAGGACATCAATTCTGACCATGGCATGTAGCTTATCTGTTACATTTCAGCTGTTCTCTTAAGTTTTTAACCACCATGATGAAAGTAAATCCCTCTTCAGTTAAAAAAAGTTTTTTTGAGTTTTGTTTTTCTTCGGTGGCTATGTGATTCTTTTTATGCAATGTAATAAAAGTATTATTACTGTTCACACTGAAATGTCATGTTCTTCGTGAAGTTTTCAAACTCGGTGGGTGAAATTTTCTTGATGTCTTTGCTTATTTATTTTCCCACACTTTCATCTGCTAGTCATTAAAAAAATATAATCAATGAGTCTGTCTCTTCTAAAATGTCACTTAAAGCTTAGTGCCGGTGCCATTGACTAGACCAATTGTAAAATATGTGGCTAGAATGTCAACAATGAGCCTTGTTATAATAATTGCATGACACATATGTCTATTGCAAAAAATATATTGATCTAGATCTCAGCTATGTTTTAGGCCTTTCACTTTCATGTGACATATTATAGCTGTACTGTTATAAATATTTAAGTAAAGACTGTTGATTCAGGTTTTAAGAGAAACATTACTGTTTCCCTACAATTCAAACTTTTATAAATTAGCCCTGTATTTGCAAAGACTTATTCCTAATACATCTGTTGAATGTTGTTTTTTTTAGCAAGACCTAAGATCTAGCAGCTGAACAAGAATATAATCAATAGGCTGGTTAAGTCTGCAGATGATACCAAGCAAGGTGGAAAGGCACATAATATCGAATCAGCTAAATTGTTACAAAGGGACTTGAACAGTATACCGACTTAGGTGGATGAAATTTAATGTATGTAAATTTTCAGTATTAAAGTACATGTAAGAAGTAAAAAAGTGACATTTGTATACAGAATGGGAAGTCCAAAACTTGAAAGTATACCTCATGAGTAGGACCTAAGAGTTATAGTGGACTCACCATGATCACCATGCAGACAGCATACAGAAGCGATCAAGATGGATATTAGGAAATATATCATGATATGTGGAGTGCAAGTCAAAGGAGGTTATGTTTAAGTTATTTAATGCATAGAGAGGCCTCACCTGGGGTTCATGCATAACGCTGTGTGTAGAATTCACACTAAACATGGTGTAAGGACAAAAGCGGAAATGTGCGTACACACAAAAAAATCCAGATGCATAAATCTGTGCGAACACCAACTTCCACGTTCTTCCACTCCATAAATCCTGGTCAGCGTGAAAAGTAACACGTGTGTGCATGCACCTGCTGCCCCACCCCAACTCCACCCAGAATTATGCCTCTTTGAATATGGAAATCAATATAAATAGCCCTTAAGCTCAGTGTTCTGTGAAAAGGCAATGGCAAAAACACGGGAGAAAATAAAAGAATTACAACAAATACCAAGTGGAGACAAGGAAAAACTTACTATTTGTTGGTTTAAGCAGTGGTATTAAAAACAAAAGGAAGTTGTTCGAGTGGCATAGAGAGTCTGACCAGAGAAACTCGAAAGCTCAAGTTCACAAAGTCACACAGTGCCCGAAATAAAAAAGAAGTTGTCACATATACATGTGGCCGTGAAAAGGAGAGTCGTAGCCCACCATCTGAGTGTCATATGAAAGCTTATCAGAGTACAGAGAAAAGAAAAAAAAATACAGACACTGAGAAAAAAGCTCGAAATGTAAACTTTAATCACATAGTTTATTTTGTCATTAAAGCAGAACATCATACATTTCATCTTTAAATTGTTTAATTTTCTAGTTTCTCAAATACCATCGTAAAGTAGCTCGTTAAATACTTTGTTTTGTATGTGTTCTTCTGTGTGCTCTATGTGTGCGAATCACTACGTGCTCCTTAAATAGGCTTTCTGTTCCTCTGACTGGGCACAGAATCCATTACATTTGTGATATTACAGCTTTCTGAATAATTAAAATACTGAGATGTATACTTAATATCATTTTCATGATGATAGAAGTTAAAGCATGTTATTAAACATGGAAACACAGTAGCGCAGTGATAGTGATGAACTGGCACCCCATCCAGAGATTGTTCTTGCACCCCGCAAGATTCTTGCTGCGCCGTGCGCGACCGTCAATGAAATAATTTATTGCAGTAGTACTGTCTCTTTCAAACGTACTAACCTCCAATTCCTGTCCTTCCTTTTCTTTCTCCAAATATCCAATCGCCACACAATCAGCTCTGTAATAGACACTAAGCCATCTGTAACCAGAGAACACTGTTTCTTTAAAACTTTTAAGGAACATTGAAATATCTTTGTAGTACATGTTTAATTATTCTATCCATATATCCTTCCAGTGTCACGACAGCTCTAGCAAGAATACAACGCGAGGTAGGAACAATCCCCGAACTAGCTAGCGCTGCAACACCGTGTCCTCACGTTTAATTATTAACAATATAGGCTATTTAAATGATGTTAACATTTTATCTGTGTAATGTAATAAACATTTTGCTGCATTTTGTCTTAAAAATATTGTCATCATATGTAAATGTGCATGCTTTATAAAGTGGCTCAGGTTGTGCAATATTATAACTGTACTAGCAAAATACCCGCGCTTCGCTGCGGAGAAGTAGTGTGTTAAAGAAGCAACGAAAAGAAAAGGAAACATTTTCAAAATAACGTAACCTGATTGTCAATGTAATTGTTTTGTCACTGTTGTGAGTGATGAGTGTTGTTGTCATATATATATATATATATATATATATATATATATTTACACACATATAAACATATATATATATACATATCTATACATATACACATATATACATACATATATATCTACATATATACACACACATATATAAACATATATATACATATACATACATATCTACATATATACACACACAGCTATTTCGTATCAGTGCAATACGCTGTTTGTTAAAACAGTTGACTCCGCTCTTACGTGCAATAACAAATCAAATCATTCAGTTGTCTTTGCTCATATGTCATTTTAGAGCTGGACGCCTGGCATCTTTTTTTGGCCACAAGTTCGTTTCTGTTTGGTGTGAGGTTCTGTATTGTGGAGATTCTCAGGATGGATTGCAGGTGCTCATCAGTGAGGCGACTCCTGTGTGCTGTTTTGTTAGTCTTTATCACTGAGAAGAGCTTCTCACACAGATATGTGCTACCAAACATGCACAAGGTTCGAGCCGCATGTAGATGGACTTTTTTTGTTCTTCAAAGTCACCAAAGCGCCGTGCAAACTCAGTGCGCAATAACTCTAGTAAGCGGTAAGTGTTCGGCAAGGCAGCTGAAGCGCTGCATTATGGGATCTGTAGTTTATTGTGTTACCAGCGCTTCATATACCCGGCTTTAATAACAATAATACAGTATATAAAATGATCTCGGGCGGATATAATTACACGCGGGCGGATGTGGCCCTGCCCTTGAGTTTGACACATATGGACTAAATAGAACTTGAAAAGATATATTTTTTCAAATGTGATCGCGCAATTCAGATAGAGTTGACGGGCACTACAGCCTGCATGCCTCAATGAGTCATCCTCCTCGCTCTTACTTTTTTGCCGTTCATCTAATGAATACACTGAGTATGGCTTTACCAAAACAATCATTGATGGCGAATAAAGTATCCATTATTCGAGTATGTAGAGCGGGATATATATATATATACATATATACCCGCGTATCGCAGCGGAGAAGTAGTGTGTTAAAAAAGGTAGAAAAAGAAAAGAGAACATTTTAAAAATAACGTAACATGACTGTCAATATACAGTATTTGTTTTGTGAGTGTTACTGAGTGTTGCTGTCATCAAGGATTTGATTATCATTATTTCTTTCAATCAGGTTCGTATTTGTAGGATGTGTTGTGTTCAAGTTACATTCCGTGTTTGTCAATCGTTGTAAAGATGACAGGTTTCATTCATCGATTCGTTTCTTACTGCATCAATAAACAGCTCGTCTTCTTCTTTATCTGAGACCTGACACACTGCATGCACGGGTTTTTTTACACTGTCTTCCTTTAGCGGGACATTGACTTTTTCCACCGTGTGCTTTGTTTCCACAGTAGCTGCATTTATGAATATGCTTATCAGACGCTTCATATTTTTTGCTGCCTTTTCAATTGTGTAATTCGGTTTTTGTTCAGCGCTCTTTGGAACTGTTGCTTTTTATCTGTGCACTGCGTCAGTTCACGTGAGCCACTTGGTGTACTTGCATCGAAGGTTCCCAGCTGTGCTGGTGCCATCTCGTGCTATGTCCATAGCTTTATTTAATGTTACCTTAGTCCTGGCACTTAAAACTTTCTCTCGCAGTTTCGCTGAGTTTGTGTCAAACACCACCCTGACCATCTCATCTTCCTCTCCATAAGCACAGTCCTTCACCCGTGAATATTTACCCGTGGCAGTTTGCTATTGGATTGCCGCTGACGGACGGCCTTATATGGGCAGGCACTAAATTACAAACGCCAGCGGCAGCCTGTCTATGAACTTAATTTAAAGTGTAGGTTTACATCGTGCTTTGTTTCCGAAGTAGCAGAACTCATGAATATGGTTGTATATGTCACTCGCTCGCTTCTTATTGTTTCGCTGCCTTCTCAATTATATAATGCATGTTTTCTTGAGCGCTTTTTTGAGGTCTTCCTGGTTTTCTATGTACTGCGTGATTACGTGGGAGGCGTGATGATGCCACACGAAACTCCGCCCCCACGGCGTTGAAGCTCATCTCCATTACAGTAAATGGAGAAAACTGCTTCCAGTTATGACCATTACGCGTAGAATTTCGATATAAAACCTGCCCAACTTTTGTAAGGAAGCTGTAAGGAATGAACCTGCCAAATTTCAGCCTTCCACCCACACGGGAAGTTGGAGAATTAGTGATGAGTCAGTGATTGAGTGATTCAGTGAGTGAGTGAGTGAGTGAGTGAGTGAGGGCTTTGCCTTTTATTAGTATAGATCACAAGTTTACAGTGAGGTAATTGTACTAATAAATACAAACAGTTCTACAAGGGCACTTGATGGACTGATTGATTGCGTTTATAGAAACTGTTTCTGAACCGCGATGTCCCTACAGGAAAGGCTCTGAAGCATTTGCTGTATGAAAGCAGTTCAATAGACAGTGCGCATTGCCGAGGCCGCGTGTGCTTGATGCTGTATACTGATAATTCTCTATCCGATCAGCTGCTATAGAGCTGTGATTCCACACTCAGATACAGTGTTATAAATACTCTGAGTGGTGCATTGAGAGGAACAACGCTAAAGCAGCTATGGTATTTGGAATAGTTCGGCCATTCTGTGCCCCATTATATGGTTACGGGCTGATTACAATCAGATTCCTTAAACTAATAAACAATAAGTGATTAATTTCAGTGTATATGATAAAGCTGTGTCAGGGATGTGGATCTAAAAAAGAAAGGGAAACTACACTGGAACAAAAGCACTGCTTTAATGCTGGGTGCCGCCAGTTTGCAAAAACGAGCGGAGACCTTGCGTACAACAAGGATTGAGGTGGTGTGAAAATGTGCGTGGCTTTACGGCAACTTTAGGTTTTATACATCGCAATTGGACATGCAGGACTGTAGTGCCTCTCATCTGCGGTCTGGGATCAGAAAGACGTAGACACAAGCGTCTGAGAATGTACCCACTTTCACCTGACTCCCATAATGACGTGATTTCTGTTACAGGGAATAACTCATACCATATAATAAATAGACATTTCAGCCAGTTACCTTCCCAACAAGTCAGTCACCATGTACAGTATCATCACGTTTTATCTTGGTAGAGTAATATATATTGCTCTACTGTCCCCTATTGTATTATTAATATGTAGCCTTAGAATACCTAATCTCACAGACTTACCACTGTATATAACTTTTCCCCACCTTCCCTTCTATATCTATAACCTCAGGCAATTAGATGTAGTAAAAAGACAAGCAGGAGTTAAGTTACACATAAAATAATGTATTACTGATAATATTCATAAATAATAACAAAATGCAAAGTACATTTGAATATTGGCAACCATACAACCTGATAAAATGGTGGTGTGTAATTCAGGTGGCACACAGACTTGCAGTTACTTAAAATGTCTCTAGTTAAGGCATTGTTGGTGCTCAGCTTTCAGCCACATGTCTGTTCAATATGGCTGCTGAGCTGTGCTCTTCAATGTGTTGTCTTCATCATCACAGGTTAGCAAGAGTGATGCTTCTTCATATGTGGGTCAGTCAGAGAGATGCTTCTTCATCATATGTGAGTCAGTCAGAGAGAGAGAATGTGGTTGAGCAAGTACATTTATAGATGTTCTCTCCAATTCCTAGAACCAATAGGACATCATGGTACTTGAAGGCCTCTGAGACAAGCCAATTCCAAACAGCCATACCTCAGACCAATGGGTGAAATAGAACATCTTATCTCCTGCCCAACCCCAAGACCATATATTACACTAACCTGGCTTTGTGTGGGAGATCAAACTGGTTTAAGACACATCCCCCCAAATCCTGTCATAAAATTACAAAGAGACAGTCGTAAAAAGGGGGATGGGGGAAGGCAAACATGAATACCTCTCACCACTTGGTTTGCCTAAATTATAAATAAAGACATACAAAACATTTATCAAGTTATATGCAAAATCCTACATCACAACACTCCACCCCGATGAATGTTTTGTACAGTGTCTTTATACACAATGTCTTTAAATTGTTTCAAGAGTCTGATGCATAACTTGTGCATTGATTTGCAGTATTTGCTCTCCCAGTGTTAAAAGTTGTCCGTGACCATTTGTCCATTACATATCTTCTTTATTTCAAAGACAATCTGAAGAACTTGGAAGCGCTCCCGATGACTTGTATCTGCTCCAGCTTGCGTCAACTCTTTCTGCAGTCTCCATATGTCATCAGATCTGGTGGTTCAAAATGAGACAAGTCCACACCTTCCACTAAACTAGCCCACTACAATTGAGTCTATTGTGTGAATTTTTAATCTGTACTTGTTCTCTGTCTAACTGCTAATTAGACCCCTGTCCCAAACTATCTAAGCATATGCAGCTGTACAATTAACATCAAAATTTGAAAGGTAACATGCCACAGGTGCCAGTACAACCACTTCTGCCCAAGTGACAGCCATGTGCCACTGCATAAACTGTTCACAAACCAACATTTGTGGCCCCTCTGCACACATTTGGGGTTGACTTAGTTGCCTCTTGTGCTTTCCTACCCATGGTGCAACTCTTGACTGCCATCAGCCTTTACCAGTATAGGCTGGCATCACCACCATGAGACATCAAAGCTATGCAACTCTCATCATTCCCCCCGTAGGCCACCCCTAGAGTTGTTTGCTCACCATATGCATACTCATTGTGCTAAACACCTCGGTTCAGAATTGGCCCACTGGTCCTGTGCCTGCACCATAGCCGACAATCTCAGCAGGGCTTCCATATTTTCCCAATTAGACTATACCTAAACATCGGAGCCCATATGTCTTGCAAATGTATCAGCTGCACCTGCTTTCCTGAAAAGTTCACCAATTTGCTCAGTATACCTTTTCTTATATTAATTATCCCTCTTAATTAATTAATACCCAGAATGTATACTTTATGAGCCCAAAATGAATCCCCTTATTTTGGCATTCCTAACTGGTTTGTTCAGTTTCCACCCCTTGGAATATAAATTTGCTGCAGTAATGAACAAACCTTTCCTTTTAAACTATAGCTATTGTGACTAGCCTTATTATTGCATGACTTGTGGACTTGTTACTCACTTAAACCCCAGTAAGTGTCTTTTCTTGCTGTCCCTTCAGTTCTTCTTCATGTCTTTGTCTTTGTCTTTGTCTTTCTGTTGTATCTTCTTCATTCTGCTATGTAGGCAGGTCTGCAAAATGGAAGGTGACAAAGCAGTTTCTGTCCATCTCATTTTCTTGGCTGTCGACCTGGTGCCAAAACTCAAACTTTGCTTCCAGGCATTCATTGGAACAGCTTGGCACTAGTGCCACGCCACTCCAATGTGCCAATGGTAACCCGATCTCCTGCATGGATTTTACTCTGCTAATTGCCTTCACTATTTATTACCTGCACCAAACCAAAGTCCATAAAAACCTTACAATAGAAGTAGCACTATTGCAAAAGGCCAGAAAATTGAAACAGAAATAACTATTTTCCTTTCCTGTCTTCCTGCGCTACCCTTCTATTTTTTTTCATTGCCTGTGTGTCCTTTTTTTATTGTATGGTAACTACTACCTGAAAGTGTGGACTGAAGCCTCTCCAAACCCAAGTTCTAAATCCAGCATTTCTGCTAAAACTGACCTGTGTTCTTTACTAAAGACCAGCTCACTTTTCTCCATTTTATTGCATGGAGATTCATAGGCTGTCTTTTTGAACAACTGGTCAGTCAGGTTTCGAATTACTGAACCTAAGTGTGTGTGCTTTTAATTACTGCTGGCCCCAGCACAGCTGTTAGGACCTTCACACCCCTGTGCATTCCTGACTTGCTAGCTGAGCTTGTAAAACTTCCTGCTGCACCATCCCCCATCTTTTGTTCTTTGGCTTGTCCTGTTTCATTCAAACCAACTCCTAAACTGGTGCACTTTCTTTCCAACTCAGCCATTCTTGCACTAGCACATTCAGACCTTTCACACACAAGCACTTGAATTCCTTTCATTTCCATTGTTCTTTGTTTAATTCCACACTTTCTTTACTCAGTATCCTTAAGCCAATATCCAGTTCATGCCCTCTAGTCAACAATTGCCATTCACACTCACCAGCTCCTCTGCCTTCTATCTGATCTCTTTGTCCTAAATCAAATTTCAATGCAGCACTGGTTACCTTTCCTAACAGTGGTGAAATATCTATCAGTGTAGCATGCTCTTTAAATACTGGACAGACCTCAGAATTACCTGGAGATTGTGGTGCAGTGGAGAATAAAGGAAGAAAACACCCTTGCTGTTTTCCTTCCTTTCATCTCTCTCCTTTTCCTCACACTCACATTCCCACTCTTTATCTGAGCACACATCTGTCTCATGTAAGTCACCCACCCATGTTTTAGGGTTCCAGTCCGATCTGGTTACTATTGCCCTAACTTTCACCATGGGGTTTACATTTCTTTTTCCACTTCTTTCACTGCTTTCTACTTTAGCAGCGGATGTTCTACATGCTAACACTTCACAATTATCACACCAACTGTTACATCTTTCAAAACTCTCACTCAACATTCCATAACTTTCACTTTCATTCACTTTGCTATTTTCTTCCTTATCATGATCTTCCTTATTACCAATAATACAAGCTAGTAAACCTCTTATAACAGCAGCTGTCTTCTTTAAACCTGATCTCTGTTTTCTTGCTTTTAATCCTTCCAGCACCCTTCCATTTTGTGGCACAATCAGCTCAGCTTCTGCTTTCTCTACCTGAACTACAGGTTTCCTAGCTTTAGCCTGCTTCCTCTGCCACTCCACTGGAAGATGGCTGACTTTAAAATGAACTTAGGCATTTCTAAGTCTACAATTTCTCTAATACAATTTGCCAAATTCGTTATGGGTTGGCCTACTTTTGCCCCTGTAAGCAAACATACACATACATACACAAAGATTCTAAACGAATAAGTACCGTATGAATGACGAATGCATGTCCCATCACTCCCTAGCACTTTAACCACTTAAATGCCGTATGAATGACGCATGCATCTTTCACCACTCCCTAGCACTTTAATTAGGGACTCACTACCACCAGTACTAACAAACATGCGGGTGTCCTTGTGACACACATGAAGTCTCTACACTTTGTTGGTTATATTCCATTCAGCAACCAAACAAGTTTTACTTCCACCGCATTTGTACACTGGGTGCCCTAAAATTCACATACATAAACAAACACATACATCAAAACAGTATTTGCAAACAGGGTGCAAAACTTGGTTACCCCAAAATCCTACCCGACTACGCCAATTGTTTTATCTTGGTAGAGTAATATATATTGCTCTACTTTCCCTATTGTATTATTAATATGTAGCCTTAGAATACCTAATCTCACAGACTTACCACTGTATATAACTTATCCCCACCTTCCCTTCTATATCTATAACCTCAGGCAATTAGATGTAGTAAAAGACAAGCAGGAGTTAAGTTACACATAAAATAATGTATTACTGATAATATTCATAAATAATAACAAAATGCAAAGTACATTTGAATATTGGCAACCATACAACCTGATAAAATGGTGATGTGTAATTCAGGTGGCACACAGACTTGCAGTTACTTAAAATGTCTCTAGTTAAGGCATCGTTGGTGCTCAGCTTTCAGCCACATGTCTGTTCAATATGGCTGCTGAGCTGTGCTCTTCAATGTGTTGTCTTCATCATCATATGTGGGTCAGTCAGAGAGAGAGAGAATGTGGTTGAGCAAGTACATTTATAGATGTTCTCTCCAATTCCTAGAACCAATAGGACATCATGGTACTTGAAGGCCTCTGAGACAAGCCAATTCCAAACAGCCATACCTCAGACCAATGAGAGAAATAGTACATTTAACACCTCAACCCCCCCCAAGACCATATGTTAAGCTAACCTGGCTTTGTGTGGGAGATCAAACTGGTTTAAGACACATCCCCCCAAATCCTGTCATAAAATTACAAAGAGACAGTCGTAAAAAGGGGGATGGGGGAAGGCAAACATGAATACCTCTCACCACTTGGTTTGCCTAAATTATAAATAAAGACATACAAAACATTTATCAAGTTATATGCAAAATCCTACATCACAACACATCACATCTGCCAAAGCTACTTTGCCTCAAAATAAATTATCCATGGGTTGACCGAGACCACCTACCCACAACTTTGTCAATCTCATCTTGGCATTGCATATGACTTGTATGTTAATGGAATATAACTGCTTTTGGTTAACAAAATCAGCTTTGTTCTCACTAGGTGCCCTTATTGCAGTATAGGTGTAGTAAATTGCTGCCTTTTTATATTGACAAAACCCATTATATTTTATATATATTCACCCACACCAAACAAAAACTGAATATAGCTCCCCGCTGGTTAGTCAATGACTTCCAGCACAGCAGACATGACAGAGTGAAGTTTTGCTGAGATATTGCTGACCTTTGTGTCAGTTTCCTGAGAAGTGACAACAGGTAAAATATATAGAGTGACAAAAAACCAAAAAGGTTCTTTAGTGCAAATACACAACATCGGTCCTCTTAAAAAAATAAAATAGAGTCCCTAAATCATATTCATCAATTTTAAACTTTAATATGTTTGTCACATCAATGCTCATTATAATAACGGCTCAGTGACTTGAATTATTGTGTGCACAGGTTGTTACTTGGCTGGTTTGGCTGCATTTCCTTCCTTGATCAACATTTCTCTGAAATGTTGTGCACGGATGACTGAGAGTTGCGGTAAATATTCACATGTCCTTCTGTCAGGTTTTCTTTTATAATCCAGCCATTTGCTTTGAAAGCTGTATACGTACATTTTGGTTTTATAAATCTGACTGCAGAGGAAAGTGATTTTGGGAATAAATTTTTACCACTTCTTTTTACTGTCTCATATACGAAGTATAGGGAAAGTATTGTATTCATCCAAAGATTTGATGTCGAGATTTTGATGAATCTCATTGTTTTAGACCTCGATGAGTCTGAAAATACCATTTTTGGAATTATATCTGTGTGTGTGTTTGTATATTTATTTATTTAAAAACTTCTATAAAATGCCAGATATCCTCCTGGGGACAATGTTTTATCTATCTATCTATCTATCTATCTATCTATCTATCTATCTATCTATCTATCTATCTATCTATCTATCTATCTATTATACCGTGTCTATACTTGTGACTTAGATGAAGATAAACTAGGTGTTTCCATAAAGTTCACATACTTGTTCTTGCTGCTGTTGGTAAAGGAACATGTCTTTAGCATAGGAAACCTTTATCAGTGTCCATTGTGAGAATCATGAGGTTGTTGCAGAAGGTTCCCACACTCAGTTTCATCTGCAAATATTTTAGCTTGTGCAGCACAGTGTGTGTAGTTTTATCAGTAGACAGCTTTTCTCATGTCTCCATCAGACTGACCTGTCCAGTATCAAGCTAAAGGCTTAGAGATAATCACACCAGGATGAAAGCCCATTCAATTGCACAACGTTCCTCTTTCCTGCATTAAAATGGTGTCAATATCTGCCTCACAGAAGTACATATAACAATCGGAGAATTTCTCCTCCGTGTCTCAGCAATTATGAGTTACCCTGAATAGTTACAATAAACCAGTTTTCCTAGCAATGCCTTTTAAAAACCCAGTCATCAACTTTGAAGGATCACCTGCTATTTTAAGAGTCAAAACAATCTTCACAGATAATTTAGATAAACCTAGAAAGAAAGTCTCCGGTTGTAAAAATGGCAACTTAATAAAGAAAGTATTATCAATGATTCTGTTATTCGTATAATTTGTCCTATTTGACAGAATAATCATAGTTTACTATATGGTCAGTCAATTCAGTTTTATTATATCCTTAAAAAGTCACACACAATTACAAATATAGTTTGCTTTATTATATAATAAATTTGGTCATGGTCTTTTAATGATGGTACATTGTTTGGCTGCAAAATGTGCACAAAATGATATCATCAAAAATAAACTGATGGGGCACACTCTGCACTAATGGTCCAGCAATAATGTTGCTCACATGAGAGCATCAAGAACTTGAGGACATATCAGGTTGTACCAAAGAAAGGAGGCCATTCAGTTCATCATGCTGATTTGTTTAACAAATAATTTAGTTGTCCTAGTATTTAATCCAAATACTTCATAAAGGTTATTTAGGTTTCTACTTCATCTGCATGAGGTGGTAATTTCTTTCAAATTCTCATGACCCTTTGTGCATCCTGGTTCCTGTCTTAAATGCAGTTCCACTTTATTATTCCCTGTGACTCTCAGAAAGGGAGATGCACTTTAGTCTCATAATGTTTTAGCTCGGGTGGTTTGATAATTATTTTCTTTATGTTTTCATTCTGCCATCACACTTTCTTATTTTTGCCATTGTGTTGTGTTTTTGTTGTCATGACTCTTTGCGTGTTTGCTGGAGATGGAGTCCTAGAAGTCATGCTGCCCTAATGAGCCCCAGGCAGGAATTAGATGGAGTGTCCACTGATTTGAAAAGCCTTGTTGTAAAAACCTACTGTGTTGGTGTGCCAGCATGGACAGGTTTCTTCAACTTGACACCACATCTATAGAATACAAGAAATGAGAACAATTCTGGGAAGGTCCTTAAGTTGCACAGCCAGAGCAAAGACATGAACCTACTCAGACTTCACTGGAGAGACCTGAAAATAACTGTTCAGCAATCCAATCTGACAGAGTTTTAAGAGGATCTATAAAAAAGAATGGCAGGAAATCCCCAAATGCAGATGTGCAAAGCTTGTTGCTTTTAGAACCAAGAAGACTTCAGGCTGTAAAGTGTCAAAGGTGCTTCAACTAAGCACTGAGTAAAGGGTCATGTTGTGTTAATATGACGTTTAGTTTTTTATTTTTAAGAAATCTGCAAAACTTTCTAAAATCCATTTTGCATTGTCATTTTTGCTTAATGTGGGGGGAAATGAATTCAAATGTTTTTTGCACAAGGCTGCGACATATCAAAATGTGAAAAATGGGTCTGAAAACTTTAGTAATCCACTGTAATTCCAAATCAAGTAAAGATACCCACTAAATACCATCTGTCACAGATATATGCGTAGACTTTAACAGGGTCTTTCTTGCATTCCATAGAAGGCCGCAAATTGCAGATCTGACCTAAAACCAATATTGGACTGGAGACAAAGGTGGGGGGGAACACACTAGCAAAAGTCTAACAGGAGCCCATTTTGTCACAAGCACAGGGCTTCTCACTTAACTAAGGAGCATCAGCCACCCACGCTATTCTGTGATGGGTGCTTCTGCTAAGAAGATATGGACCATACTTGCACTGTTTTTCTATTTCTTCCTTGTTTCCTGCTCGACTCATCCCAGGAACTTCCTTAAAAAACAAATGACCTGTGGCAAATTATTTAGTTATTTTCTAGAACTTTTGTTGTCAAAGAACCTTTATTCGCTCGTCACTAATTAGTTTCAAGCATCATAAGGATTTAGAGAGGAAGGAGTTATGGCTGTTTGAATGAAAGGGTGCAAATATTTTTCTTTTCACACTTTTGTTTAAATGTCACCAACTCTTCAAGCCATCTCAGGCTCACTATAGATTAGGAGATTACTAAATTCTATGTCATTAGCTTTCTTTGGCATTTTTCAATTAGCTTAAAAAAAATAACTGTTTAGAACAGCAAGAAGTGCTACTTTTTATGTTCCACTCAGGTCCCCAGTTAATGTTGCAATGACTTGAAGGTAATAATTTCCAACAGAAAACATTAACCGCTGCTCTTGAAAGAATAAGGATTCTTAGGAAAATCAATAAGAGTCCAATCTTATTTTCATGATGTAAAGTCATTGCAATGTAAATAAGAAATAATGCTCAGAGGAGTGGTTGTCTCTAGCTGTTACTCCATGTTAATCACTTAATGTTTACTGCAGACTGAAAAAGCCTGTGTTTGTTATGCAGACTGTTAGCATTGTTAATGCATGATTATTAGGGCAGTGCTGCCAGATACCAAATGTAGAACTTAGAATACTAAACTCTAAGGAATGACATATTAAGATAGCCCACAGGGACAACCTGGATAAACTCAACATTATGGTAAAGTACATCTTCCAATGAATTGCATATTAAACATTTTATTTTAAGTTTCCTATGCTTTTACTGTGGTTGGTACTGCTGCCAAACAGCCTTTTGAAGGCTTTGTGGGTGTTTTCTTCTTATTTTTTTCCAGGTACTACAGTTTCTTCTCACATTCCTAAAAACATGTATTAAATTACCTGATGTCTTTTCATATTTAACCCTTATCCATGAATGCTATTTTTATAACGTTTCCATGAATGGGGGGTCTTGCAGACCCCCATCTTGCAGACCATTTTAAACTGGTTAAATCTGCCTAAAAAGCTATATAATTACTTCAGAAATTTTTATTACCTCTGAAATGAAGTAACTGTGATGTCAATTTTTAATAGTTTACATGTTACCTTTGTAATAGTAATGTGTGTTTAGTGTTCACCAAGTCATATAAAATGCAGTCTTAGTAGCACTAAAACAAGACATCAGTTACACGTCTGATTCGCATACAGAACAGTCACTCAGAATCTACCTCAACTTCAACTTGTTTGCAGGCCAGACACACAAGGGAACGCTTTGAATGTTACAATACAATACAGTTTATTTGTGTATAGCCCAAAATCACACAGGAAGTGCCGCAATGGGCTTTAACAGGCCCTGCCTTTTGACAGCCCCCCAGCCTTGACTCTCTGAGAAGACAAGGAAAAACTCCCAATAAAAACCTTGTAGGGAAAAATGGAAGAAACCTC
The DNA here is from genome assembly GCF_016835505.1 of Polypterus senegalus. Classification (NCBI taxonomy): domain Eukaryota; kingdom Metazoa; phylum Chordata; class Cladistia; order Polypteriformes; family Polypteridae; genus Polypterus; species Polypterus senegalus. The sequence continues at coordinate 39,886,366 of NC_053155.1, forward strand.
GGGAAAGGCAATTCAAAGAGAGACCCCTTTCCAGGTAGGTTGGGCGTGCAGTGGGTGTCAAAAGTAGGGGGTCAATACAATACAATACACAGAACAGAACAATTCCTTAATACAGCATAATAATAAAAATTTTAGAAGTACGGTTTAACAGTAGATGATATGACATAATTAGGTTTGGATATTTTTAGAGTCCTGGAGACCTCATCCATCAAGCTGCCTCCCCATTTGGCCATGCCACGGCTGAAACATTGCTCCGATGAAAGGACCCCTCTTTCCCATGATTCCTGTGATCCTCCATCAGGGATTACTTTACCATAGGCAGGCAAACAACTTGGCAGGTGGGCCGTGGCACCAATTGCCACATTTGGGTACCGAGAAAAGAAACAGAATAGGTGAGGGTTAGTATTCAAATATAATTATCATGTTACCTATGTTTTAGTGCTAATGACTAACAACAGAGATGCAGTCTGTACAGTTAATCAGCAGCTCTAGTCAGGATATGCTAAACTGAAGTAGTGAGTCTTCAGCCGGGATTTAAAGGCTGAGACTGAAGGGGCATCTCTTATGGAAGCAGGAAGACCATTCCACAGTTTAGGGGCCCTGTAACTAAAAGCTCGACCTCCCACTGTTATTTTATTAATCCTTGAAATCCTAAGCAGACCGGCATCTTGAGATCTTAATGTGCGCTCAGGTTTGTAAGTCATTATAAGTTCAGACAAGTAAGCCGGACCTGGGCCATTTAAGGCTTTATATGTTTAAAGGCGGATTTTGAAATCTGCCCTAAATTTAACCGGGAGCCAGTGTAAAGATTTAAGAACTGGAGTTATGTGTTCATATTTTCTTGTTCTTGTAATAATTCTTGCAGCCGCATTTTGGATTAACTGGAGGCTGTATAGAGAACAGTTTGAACAGCCAGTGAACACCGCATTGCAGTAGTCAATCCTACTAGAGATAAATGCATGAATTAATTTCTCACAAAATGTTAATTTCCTAACATTTTTAAGATGGAAAAAACATGTTTTGGACGACTTTGTAATATGTGCTTTAAATGACATGCTAGAATCAAAGATAACTCCTAGATTGCGGGCTGATTCAGTAAAATTAATTGGGATTTCAACTGAGTTAAATGACGACAAAATATTACTGTGATCAGCGTCATTCCCTCCAACAATTCACTTCTCTGTTTTATCTGTATTTAAAGACAAGTAGTTCTCATTCATCCATTCCTTTAATTCACTAACACAACTAATTAAAGACAACATCGGAGAAACTTCATTTGATTTAAATGAAAGGTATAACTGGGTGTCATCTGCATACAAGTGAAAATTAACATTATGTTTCCTAATGAGAGATCCCAGTGGAAGCATGTAAAGTGAAAACAGTAAAGGTCCCAGTACTGAGCCCTGCGGGACACCATATTGAACTCCTGTGTATAATGATGGAGTACTGTCTGCACATTTCTGTACATACTGGAATCGATTTGATAAATAAGAACTGAACCAAGCGAGCACGGGGCCTGTAAGCCCAACATCGTCGCCCAACATGTTCCTGGCAAACTGGAAGTTTGCACTGGGAGCAAGCGGCCTTTATCTTTCTCTCTTTTGCCCTTGGGCACACGTGACAGAATCGCTTCTTAGCTACATTTGCTGCATCTCCACGGGGCTGTTTCATCATCAACTTTTGTTTTCTCGTCACTTGACACAGTGTCACTTCCAGCATCATTTTCCTCTTCATTTGAGTTGTCTGATGTATCGAAATCTGACAACTCCTTCATTCCTCCCTCAAAATCGAGAGTACACCTTATGAGAAGGATTTAGGAGTCATAGTGGACTCTAAGCTATTGACTTCCCGACAGTGTTCAGAAGCCATTAAGAAGGCTAACAGAATGTTCGGTTATATAGCACGATGTGTGGAGTACAAGTCCAAGGAGGTTATTCTCAATGCACTGGTGAGGCCTCATCTTGAGTACTGTGTGCAGTTTTGGTCTCCAGGCTACAAAAAGGACATAGTAGCGCTAGAAAAGGTCCAGAGAAGAGCGACTGGCTGATTCCAGGGCTACAGGGGTTGAATTATGAGGAAAGATTAAAAGAGCTGAGCCTTTACAGTTTAAGCAAAAGAAGATTAAGAGGTGACATGATTGAAGTGTTTAAAGTTATGAAGGGAATTAGTACAGTGGACCGAGACTGTTATTTTAAAATGAGTTCATCAAGAACACAGGGACACAGTTGGAAACTTGTTAAGGGTAAATTTTGCACAAACATTAGGAAGTTTGTAGCAGGGCTTCATAGAATTAGTGTTGTCAATGTTTGTGCTGAGTGCTGTTTATCATGTGTGCGTCAGTGAATGTTGTCCCCGTAAATATAGAGGGGACGGACAATACAGGGAGAACGCAACCCAAGATGGAAAACACCTGTTCACAATTAATCAAGTACAACCAGCTAGTCACTATATAACCAATCAGTAGAGAGTAGGAAGAAAAGAGGAGAAAGATGGAGATTTCACTTTACAACTACGAACCAAGTTTACCTGCTGTTTTCCACATCGCACTTTGGATCCAGTTTGTTTTCATTCCGCTGGACTTACTGCTATTCACTCATCGCCAGACTCAGGGTCGGATTACATCATCCACCACACGCCGAGGAGTCACGGTGAGGTTGTTCCATTTGTTCCAGGAATACAAACACATCACATATCTGTTGACCAGTCTTCTGCATTCATGACAGTTATATACTCGGACTCAAGTTCACGATCATTCATTCCGTATTCATTCAATGTTGTTATTCGTGTTGTTTGTTATATATTACAGGGGCAAGGGAGGGTTTGTTATTGTGTATATCTATATATGTGTATATATATATATATATATATATATATATATATATATATATATATATATATATATATATATATATATACATATATATATATATATATGGTGTTGTGACGTTGTTGCTTTAGTGGAGGGATATATATATATTTTCTACGTTGGGAATGTGCAGTAGTGTTTTGTTTTTCATTTAATATATTCACTTATTCGACATACCTGTTTTTGCGTGCTCGATTGAGGGGAAAATTTCATTTGTTAGAGGTACGGCTTGATATAAGATTCACCTCAGTAATTTATCCAGGCCACAGGTCTTGGAGGTTTAGCCAGCTGGGTAAGGGGTCAGCCGTTGCAAGTTCTTCTTTACACAAAGAACGGTAGACACTTGGAATAAGCTACCAAGTAGTGCAGTAGACAGTAAGAAGTTAGGGACTTTCAAAACTCGACTTGATGTTTTCTTGGAAGAAATAAGTTGATAGGACTGGCGAGCTTTGTTGGGCTGAATGGCCTGTTCTAACTATACACCAGCAATGTCTCAGGCAGGACTAAGAAAATCTAAACCAAAGAAAATAGACATTTAAATAGAAAATTCAAATATAAAATATAAAACAAAGCAAAAACACTCATAGAAAAATGGTAACGTTTCCATGAATGGGCAGGTCTCCAAACTACTTTGTGTTACTGTAGCACTTATTTGCACTAAGCTATTGAGATTTCGGCACATTTTTTAAGACAACACAAAATAATAAATCAGAAAATTTCATTGCCATCGTATTACCTTGAAAGCGAAAGAATTTGAAAATCTGCGACTGGGGGTCTTGGAGACCCCTTTATTCATGGATTAGGGTTAACTTGTGTGACTGTGGGTGTGTGCAAGAATGTGCCTTGCCAAGGAATGGCAAACACTCCTGGGACTGATTCTTACTGAGATTGAATAAATTGATGGAAGACTTCAATTAACACTAGAATTACCAAAGCCTACGAAAAAACTTGTAATCACGGCCCACGTTAATACCCTTCGCACCTCTGTCATCAGCATCTTTTGTTTTGTAAATGTGTCGATCAACACAAGCAGCAAGCAGCCTGCTATTCCATCCCCCGCCTACTGCTGCAGTTCAATTCGCAAAGAAGGTTCTCAGTGCTCAGTGTTTATCTTGGAGGGAAGTGCTTGGAGTTGTATAGGGTAAATAATATATCGTCATTTGGAATACATACATTCCATCTGTGTTCTGTGTGTACAACAATCTATGTAAACACATCGTTAAAGCAGAAACGTTTTTCATGTTTTAGTAATAACTACCAAAATACCCACGCTTTGCAGCAGCGAAATACTGCCTCAATATTTTTATTAAGAAAACAGTAAGCATTTTTAAACTGAGGTAAAATATAGAAAAAAATATTTGTTAAGGATCTCTTTGTATCTCACATTGCCAGTTCGACCCTCCGGTTGTAATATGACCAAGCAGTGCGCTTACTCTTGAGCATGCAACGTATAGTTGGCCATGTGAAAAGTAATCTTGTCTCAAATCTCACAGCTTGGATTGCTGCTGTCATAATCGGTTTGAGTTTCATAGTTTGTTTCAATTACGATGGTATTTGCAGGACTTGTGTTGAAGTGACATTCTGCATTTGTCAAGCGTTGTAAGCATACAACCGGTTTCATCGATAACTTCGCATCCAGCTTTTGAGAGTTTAAACATTCATAAACATCAAAGTGTCCACTACTGAAATCGTCTCCTGTGAATCTAAGATGTTTAAGAGGCATTGGCGGTTGTCGAAAGGTGTAAAATATTTGGCCATTTTGGTACACTTGAAAGCGACAGCCGAACAATTCAGCGGCAGCCATCAACTCACATGCAGAAGCATAGGTGAAGGGCTTAAACATTTTTTCTTATAGTGCTCCTGTGTAGTATAATTATCTCCTGTACCGTCATCAGTCCACACCATGAACCTGTCCCAGTCATTTAATATATAACACACAATGTTTCTCCGGATATCAAAAGTGAGCCTGATATGTCCATGGAATATGTAACACAGAGAATGGAAAAGGCAGACGCCATCTCCGGGCATGAACACCACTCGGTAAGTGATAGTTCTTTGATTGATGGTGATCACCTCGATAGACATATTAATGGGGGTACAGTTGGAACAATAAAGGGAATGGGTACTTGATCAGTATACAAAGTCTAAAATACCTACACAATAACTATAACAATCATAATAAACGAACAATAAAACAGCTGAGAACCCGTGGATTAAATAAAAAGGCTGCTTCCTTGGCGAAGCAAGGAAAAAGGACTGCCTTATATGGCGTTCGTTTATAAAACAGAGGACAAGTTGTGTAAAGGCTGCTTCACAAAAATACAGTGGAGCGCCTTATATGGGCAGGCAGTCAGCCAAAGAAGAGAATCAATAAATAACTATAATCATAATAAATGAACAAAAAAATAGCAAAGAAGCCGCGGATTAAATAAAGGAAATGGGTACCTGAATAGTAAACTAAGTCTAAAATAGCTACACAATAACTATAAGATTCGTAATAAATGAACAATAAAACAGCGGAGAACCCGTGGATTAAATAAAAAGGCTACTTCCTTGGTGAAGCAAGGAAAAGGGACGGCCTTATATGTCGTTTGTTTCTAAAACAGTGGAGAAGCTGTGAAAAGACTGCTTCCTTGGCGAGGCAAGGAAAGGAATGAACATACTGCAGCGAAGAATGGCCTTATATGGGCAGGCAGTCAATTACGTGGGAGGCGTGCTGATTTAAGCAGCAGCCGCACATGAATATGCTAAGCACAGTCTTTCACCCGCGAATATTTGAGATTAACTAAAAAGGCTGCTTCCTTGGCAAAGCAAGGAAAAAGGACGACCTTTTATGGCGTTCGTTTATAAAACACAATAACTATAAGAATAGTAATAAACAAACAACAAAACAGCGCAGAACCCGTGGATTAAATAAAAAGGCTGCTTCCTTGGCGAAGCAAGGAAAGGAATGAACACACCGCAGCGAAGAATGGTCTTATGTGGGCAGGTAGTCAATTATGTGGGAGGCGTGTTGATTTCCACAGCAACTGCACTGATGAATATGCTAAGCACAGTCCTTCCCCCGCGAATATTTACCTTATATGGGCAGGCACTCAATTACGTGGGAGGCGTGATGATGCAAGATGCAACTCCGCCTCACACGGCGACCGAGCTGCCTGCTATGTCCGTATACAGTATACGAAAGTAGGTTCCAGTTATGACCGTTACGCGTAGAATTTCTAAATGAAACCTGCCTAACTTTTGTAAGTAAGCTGTAAGGAATGAGCCTGCCAAATTTTAGCCTTCCACTTACACGGGAAGATGGAGAATTAGTGATGAGTGAGTGAGTGAGTGAGTCAGTCAGTCAGTCAGTGAGGACTTTGCCTTTTATTAGTATAGATTGACAAAATGTAGACATGAAATGTATAATGTGTGAAGCCTGAAGTCCAAATATCAAATAAACACTTTCACAAAAGGTACAAGTATAACAAAACAAGTACGCTTTTATTCAAGACTATAACTGCGGAAAAATAACTCGTGTTAAGGTACAAAATTGACACACCCTTAATACGACTGCTTTGGTGGTGTAGCGGTAAGAACTACTGACTCATAATCAAGACATTCGTGCTTCATTCCCAGATGCCTCCATTTTGAGAAGTGAGCTGCTGTTATTCTTACTATTATAGAATAACAACTTACATTTGATTTGAGTCTGTAACAGCTGGTGTAAATTTATGGTACTTGTAAAGGTTAGCTTTTTTATTATTATACTAGCAACTTGGCGTGCGCTACACTGCGCGTTGGATGACCACAGTTGAAGGACTCAATCGTAAGGACCTCTCGTCGGGTGTCTCATTGGCACGCTTTTGCCTCTTCCTTTCGCTATCATGGCGTAGCTGAAGACGGAAAGGCATATTGGGCATAGTGAAACACACGAATTGGTGACCAGGGGAACCATCCGACTCAAACGCGGGGCTCGAAATACTCAAGTGCACATGTTATTTATAATTGATTTTTTTTTGTTATGAACTACCCCAAAAGAGTTGATCCCTGTAAATAGTTAATAGTATATGAACAATATAATCTGTTGTAGTACGGGCATTAATTAGCATCACACCTCATAACCTGCATACACCACGTGTTTGGCTGTAACGCTAGAAGCGCGGTGGACGCTGTAAGGGTAGGTTGTGGTTTCTGTTTCTTTCGTGTTTTTTTTTTTCATTGTATTGATTATTTAATAGGCAGAGGGGAGAAGACGTTAATGTGACGCTCTGTCTATTTCTTTACTTTTGTTTTGAAAAGATTTTCGGGAATAGGAAAAATAAAAGAAAGGGGAAAGAACAGAGGGGGGTAAGCAGGAATTCTGAGAGGGGATGGGCTGGGGCTTTTCTACGGGGCGGCTATACAGCCAAAAGAAACGTGGACCCGGACACCATGCTGGGCTTTTATTATATAGATATTCAGTTTTTTTTCTCTGTCACGTTTATGCTCGCCCGACATGACACTGGTGTGTTTTCAAATAAAGACGTGCTATAGGAGATGTGAACTCAGAGGGTTCTACGTCAGTACATCGGAGAAAGGGAACAGAAGCCCTTCCGCAAAGAAACATCCACTCACATATAAGAACAACACAGCTGCACCAGGCTTAAAGGCAAAAAATGGCACTGTTTGGATGCAGCAACAGGTCAGGCGTCATCCTGCCAATCAGTCTGCCCCACACATGTTCTTCAAAGAAAAAAATCAGGGCTTGCCAAAATATTGTGCAAAGTCCTGTTTGTGATTATGTTTTGTGATGGTCTTTACATAAAAAAACATTTATATGTTACTTATATAAAATCCAAATCGAATGCTATTTACCTTGATTTATTTACTTATCTTCCTACAGTGTAAAGTCACAAGTAGACTGCAGCTTCCTGTGTTTGATCATCACGGGCACACTGACACAGTACATGTGTACTGAAGTGACTTTAGCTGCAGGTGGAAGCTCCTGTCGCACTATATTGAACTATAAATAAGTACTATTTTCCTAATAAAGTACATGTGCAATGCTACTCCTTCTTCAGGAATAGATCCCATTCGTCCCACGGAAGAAAAACTTTCAGAGACTAAGTTCATAAAGCTTATGAAACTGTTTCTAGGTAAAGGTAGAACCATAACAACAGGAGCTTCCATGTCTACATTTTGTCAATTATTACTAAAACATGAAAGGCGTTTCTGTTTTAGTGATGTGTTTACACAGATTGTTGTAGACACACAACACAAATGAAATGTATGTATTCCAAATGACAACATATTATTTACCCTCTACAACTCCAGCACTTCACTCTAAGATAAACACTGAGAACCTTCTTTGCAAACTAAGCTTTGGTGGTGGGCTCGGGGATGGGATAGTAGGCTGCTTGTGTTGATCGAGACATTTACAACACAAAAGGCACTAACAGAGATGTGCAAATGGATTTGATGTGGGCTGGGATTACGATTTTTTTTTGTATGCTTTGGTAATTTCAGTGTTAAAGGTGACACAGTGGCATCTCACAGCTCCATTGATTCACATTGAATTTTCAGTCAAGCAACTGCTTTTCGGGAGTTTGTGTGATCTCCACATGTCTTCAGACTTCTAAACTATGTACTGAGTCAATAAAATACATGGTCAAATGGAGGTTTTCTGTAATATGAATTCATGACTGTATTTTTGTGTTTTCTTATCAAGGAGGGTTATGTTTCATCGTGGGTTTTTTTCTTAGCTTATGTGTAATTCTGATTGATTTCTAATTATTATTTACTACAATTATTTGCAGGGACCACACTAATGTCACTGCTGCAGTGTCCTCCCTCAACCTTTATATTGAAGTCATAGAGTAGGTCCATAAGTGGATCATTGAGATTGTAGAGATTACTGTTAGTATTACTTTCTTTAAAAATTTCAGGTTTATTTATTGCTTGTGCTCTTGGATTACTTATTTTAGATTGTGTATTTGGGATTTGTTGAGCTTGGGTTGCAAATCTTTTTTTTCTCAGTTGCGGCTTTTGTTCTATTTTTGCTATTTTCTTATATCCTACCATTATCAATTTATAAAGGTTTTTGGCTTAGATAGTCTCAACAAGCCAGAGGTTTGTGGTTACCCTCTCCCTTGTAATGCATTTTTGCCATATTTTGGGGCTTTTGGGATATCACAAATCATAACAAAAATAACTAGACACATCTTACTTTAGGTTTGATGGACGTAGGGCCGTGCATCTCATAAGTTGCACCTGTGCCAACCTGATATTATGACAGTGATTGGAGTCTCTTTCCATTCTGATGTATGAAGTCAGTATACAGATTGGGAAAGCATGGAGGGTCATGAGGTCACTGGAAAGGGGTGTGTGGCACTCTATGTGTGGCATATCTATGCAAAAGGACCATTACCTGAATTGTCAGGGAGCCTCAGGTACGACACTATGGCCATGTGACGCAATTCCCAGAGGGTAATCTGGCTCGCAGGATCCTCATTGTTGAGGCCAAGGGGATGCCCACATAAACCCTGGCTGTGGCAGATTAATGGTCATTTCTGGAGGGTGGGACTGTACTGCGTGTCTGCCTGGGTGTTGCCAACCAGGAACCTGACCAGTAGGAGGAAAAACTGTCTACCTAAAGAAAGTCTGGGCAAGTTCTTCCAATCGCTTATAACAATGCAGGCTAGCTAATTTCAAGTTCAGTGGCCGCATATTTGAGGTTCTGCATTAGAGGACATCTCAAGTTAATGTTGTCTTACTGGACGCAACATACTGAAAAGCCCAATCACATGCAAAGCACTGTATTGGTCTCATATTTACATTTTTTGGATAAAACTATTTAATGCATTTTAAAATTAGGAATTTAGATATATTTTTAAAGCAACTGCAGTAGTTGTTTTTATATAGGTTTACAGACCGTGTCACTTGCTAACAATTAACTTTAGTCTTTACCTTGCTGGATATTACTGCGACTCAGTCTGCGCATTTTTTTAGGCTTTCTTCTACCATATCCCTATTTGACAGTGTCTACTTCTGCCTGTCTAGTGCTTGGCTCTGTCCTTTTTACTTTGTGCCCTCTATTACATTCTACTATAATGACTTTGCATTGTATTGAATTAAATAAGGTTCTCCTTACTCACCTCCTTCATAACACATTCTTGCCAGTTCTATCTGGTATTGTTTTCCTTACTTTTTATTGCACTTCCTATAGATTCAAAATTTTTTTAACTTAAGCTAGGTGGACATAGCTGAATTTCCAATATATTTAGTGTATGTATATTTATTTTGGAAGTTGTTTTGGATAAAGTAATCTGCGAAGTAATAACAGTTGTAATAATCTTTGTAGTAATAAAAAAAATAATAGTATTCTTCAACCCTATATCTAACACTGGGTTCTATGGTTCAATTCTGATCCGTCAGCCTTGGGTTTTAGTAACCAGCCTTGGACAAGATGCCAGACAATTATAGGCCACACACTAAAAAGGATGCAGTTTAAAGTCACCAATAATTTGTGCAGAGTGTAATAATTGTGTAGAGATGAAGTGGACAACAAAGTGGTGTGCTTGTTAGTGGATGAATTCATAAGGATACTCAGTAGCTACTCATACTGAGTGTCTAATGTTTTACTGTATTATGGTGTATTCCAAGTCCATGTGTTTATTCATTGCCTGTTGTATTATAATACTCTCATTAGCTGTGGTAGAAAAGCAAGTAAAAATTTCATTGTACAATAAACATGTGATAATCCGAGTATTCCAACCAGTTATTCACTTTTCCACCATTTACTCTGACTTTACTTCCACATTCTAGAGACATAGTGTTTGAGTAAAGTTAATTGAGATGTTTCCTCCCACAATCCTATTTTCATTTAAATGTATATATTTCAATTTCAGGTGACACAAATGTGCTGGGTTGAAAAAGCTAGAGTTGTTGCCTTCTGCTGTTGGAGTTACTATGTAGGAAGCTAACTTCTAATCTTGGTCTCATTCACATTCTCTCTCTGTATACGTCGGTCACTGCTGGTTCTATGGTTGTATTCCTGCATACCTAAGACATAACATCTTCTCAGACTCATGAAGTGGATTGGGATGTTTTAGAATTGCATCGTATGTTATTCCAAACCTGAATTGAATGACTGCAAACTGACATGGTATAAGTGAGAATATTAACACTAGAATTACCAAAGCCTTGTAAAACTTGTAAACCCGGCCCACCTTAAATCCCTTCTCACCTCTCCATTAGCGTCTATTGTCTTGTAAATGTGTTGATAAGCACAAGCAGCCTGCTATACTATCCCCCCCAGTTCCAGCCTTGATTATCTGGGAGTGAACTACCTAGAATTGTATAGAGTAAATAATTTCATGTGTGTCCCGTGTCTACAACAATCTATGTAAACAAATCGTTAAAATAGAAATGTTTTTCCATCCATTATCCAACCCACTATGCCCCTGGGCAGGGCACGCACACACACACACACACTAGGGACAATTTAGAATCACCAATGCACCTAACCTGCATGTCTTTGGACTGTGGGAGGAAACCCACACAGACACGGGGAGAACATGCAAACTCCATGCAGGGAGGACCCGGGACGCGAACCCTGGGTCTCCTAACTGCGAGGCAGAAACATTTTTCATGTTTTAGTAATAAATGACAAAATGTAGGCATGAACTGTATAATGTGTGAATGCTGAAGTCCAAATATCAAATAAACACTTTCATAAAAGGTGCAAGGATAATATGACAGCTTCCGTGGTTCAGCGGTAAAAACTGCTGACTTATAATACAGAAGTCGCAAGTTCGAAACCCGCTCCCCCACAAATTTATTGTTTTGAGTAGTGAGCTGCTCTTATTGTTAATATTATACGATAAAAACATAGATTTGATTTGCATCTGTAACAGCCGGTGTAAATTTATAGTACTTGTAAAAGTTACAGTTTGTTTTAGACTGTTGTAGACTTGGAACACACATGAAGTTATTTCCCCTATACAATTCTAGGTAGCTCACTTCCAGATAATCAAGGCTGGAACTGGGAGAATTTCTTGCCCTTTCTGTGGCAGTGGAGGGGATGGTATAGCAGGCTGCTTGCCTCTTATGCTTAGCGACACATTTACAAGACAAAAGACGCTGACGGAGAGATGCAAAGGGATTTAAGGTGGCTGGGTTTACGAGGTTTTCCATAGGCTTTGGTAATTCTAGTGTTTAATGGGCTGGTTCTCTGTCCAAGGTTGGTTTCTTGCAACTGAATTGGATACAAAAAGCAGATGGGTGGAACACAACATTTCTTTGGCATAAGAAAGTCATAGTCATTTTGGGCCATGTTGACAAATAAGGTGGGGACTAGTGAAGGGAATGAAATTAAAAAGTGCTTTATCATCCATGGTTGGATTAAGCCCTTGACTTTCTAGTCGATCTTCAGCTATTGCCATGATTTGTAACTTGTGGGTGGTGACCATCAATATGAGTGGAAGGAATCAATTTTCACAGCAGAGCTTCTGGAAAAAAACTAGAGTATAAGAATTCAGAGAGAACTTTATCATAGCACCAAGTCTCTTCTGGATCATAAGAAAACAAAGTAGATCAATTGGACACCACACCTCACATAGGTTTTATTAGGTGTGCCAAAGTGAAACTTTATTTCGAGTAAACACCTAGGATATCTAATGGGAATGAAGTGTTTTACTGTATTTTGCCTTAGAATGCCACAAGGAGTTTTTATTAATCTGGAGTGAAATTTGATTTCAATTAACTTGTCTTATTTCCACTAAATCTTCACTAAATTTCTGTATTTCTTCTATATAATGAGTACAGATATTTAATATAATCATAAGCATAGACATCTGTGTAGAAGTCCAGTGGAGAATTCACCTGCCAAATAAGAACTGTTATCTTTATTACAGTGCATGGCTTTTACAATTTTATAGCCTGTGATAAAAACTGACTGCTACCTAAAAGGTTTTTGCTACTGAATATGCAGAATTTTCCCGAGATCAATTTTCCAGTCTTTTCTGCCATTTTTTTTAATTCATTTTCACAGATGTGCTGCCTTAAAATGTTTGTAATGGACTTTATTTGGATTATATTATTTGGCAATAAAAAACTATGAATAAATATAAACATGCTTTGCTGAATGTAGAGCAGCTACCTTGCAGATTTTATGCCTAATATCTCATTGTGTTAATGACTTAGCATATAGGTATCAAAATCGCTGGCACCAAGTTTAAAAGTACAATTTAAGAAAAGGATATTTTATTATATTATTAATAATGCTGCAACGAAAAATCTCATTCAAACTTTGACAAGATGGAAAAACTACTCTGTCTGCCTTACACCGATAACGTTACACAGGCCATGGGCCTGCACCTATAAACAGAGAAAGAAATGCCTTCTTTGCCTTCTTCATTTTCAGCTCTTTGACAGGGGAAATGACTAATAATTTGTAGTCAGATCACATTAGGCCAAGGTGCCCTTCTCAACTCGAATGTTAGCCATAGGCATATTTGTGTGCTTCCGATGAAAAAACACTATATGCATTGTGCATTTATTATGCAGACATGCAGCTTGTTTGTTTTTCTTCATTTTATGTGCTTAACTTTTCCATTTTAAAGTGTTTATTAAAGGCTTTTGAAACACACTCAAAATGCGTATTTTGAGATTCAATTTCAAACTCCAATCAGTTTTCTGTTGAATGATATTGGTTTATTGTTCATGTTTCATTTACATCACTTTCTTCTATTATGACCATTTTATTCATTCTATGCTAGTGACTTGCTTTTTTAAATGTTTTAGCTATGAGTTTTTAAATTTGATAGAGTAAAGCACCTTTTAAGAATGACGAGCTGAAAAAACTATTTGATTGATACACCTGTAGCTTCTTTACAGAACTGTACCTGCTTTTGGGACAAAGTTATTTATTTTCTTTTTACAGAATATCTTAATGTAATATTACATTGTTTTGTTGTTGACCATGCTATTTTCCACCCAATCTTAGATGGTAAGGACAACTTTTTATAATTGTTAAAAAAAAGTACAAAATACCTAGATAAAAAAATGTACAGATTTGGCAACAACTAATTTAAAACCTGCTAAATGCAACTGAGTGTCACAGGGGCCTGGAGACTATCCCAGCAGCACTGGGTGTAAGGCATTACTTGAAGGAGGCATAGTTAATATTGATAGTTATCAGAAGTACTCAGAAATGACAGTCAAGTAAAAGTCAAAGTGCTACATTAAATTTTTGCTTTCATGGAAGTAAGAAATATTTCAGTTAAAAAATACTTGCGCAAAAGTAAGAAAGTATCAGTTTTTCAAAAGTTACAAAATAGCAAATGTAAAGTACATTTTAGAATAATAGAGAAGGCACATGGCTTTGTCTAGAGAACACAATATATTTATTTCATTTTTAAACAACACTCACGTAATATTTTTGCCACAGAAATGCACCATGGAATAATGAATCCTGCCTTTGATCAGAACAATTGCAGTCAGTGTCACGGTGATGATCTAAAGTCTGATGCTGGTGAGTGTGGAGATGATTTACACTTTGACTCCCCTACTGGGATACCCGGCAGAAGCACATAAGGCACCCCTATTCAAAAGAGAGGAATAATAAAATAAAATACAAAAATAATAAGAACAAAATTAAGTGAACAGCTCACAACCCTATCACTTAAATAGATACACAATATTAAGAAATATCAGTTAAAATCAACATAGTTTGGAATTATTATACTTTGCTGAAATAATGATGGGTTTTAGTAGGAAAATTATTACATTAAATAGTAATACAGGATTGTGGTTTATCTTTAACAAGAATTCTCTGAAGAAAGCTGTGGTTTCCTTTGTTCAGTTTGGTTCCTAATTTTATCTTTAAAAAGGTCTCTCACTTTGAAACTCAGCAGGCCTAATCATTACTTTTACTTAATCAACATGCATCCTGGGTGTTATCTTTTAAAGTATTCTATATTCTACCAAACACATTACAGCCTTACGTATGTATAATAAACCTTTTTAACCCAAAAATATAGACATTTTTTGGTATGTAAGTAAATAGTCAGGTCAATAAGTATTTGGACAATAACTAAATTTTCATAATTTTGGCTCTGTACGGCACCAAAATGGAAACCGATGAAACAAAGCAATCATTATGTGATTGAAGTGTAGACTTTCAGCTTTCATTCAAGAGGTTTAACAAGAATATTGTATGAGTTGTTTAGTAAAGATATACATTTTTATACATGGTACCCCTATTTTCAGGGGCTCAAAAGTATTCTGACAAACTAACATAATCATGAATATAATTATCATTTTCAATATTTGGTTGAAAATCCTTTACAGTCAATGACTGACCGATATCTGGAACCCATTTCCTTCTCCAAGTGCTGGATTTCCGCCCTACTGATGCTTTGCCAGGCCTTTACTGTAGCTGTCTTGGACTTTTCTGTAATCAGTTTTGTTCTCAGCAAGTGAAATGCATGTTCAGGTGGGTTGAGGTCAGTTGATTGACTTGGCCTTTGAAGAATATTCCACTTCTTTTCTTTAAAAAGCACATGGTTTGCTTTCACTGTATGTTTTGGCTTATTGTCCATTTGTACTGTGAAGTGTTTTGTAGCATTTAGCTGAATCTGAGCAGACAGTATAGCTCTGTACACTTCAGAATTCATTCTTCTGCTTCTACCAGCAGTCATATCATCAATAAACACTAGTGACCAACTTCCATTGGCAGCCATGCATGCTCACGCCATAAAACTGCCTCCACCATGTTTCACAGCTTAAATGGTATTAATCAGATCATGAGCCATTTCTTCTCTTCTCTTTCCAACATTCTGCTATATATTGATCTTAGTTTACTTTGTAAGAAAATTGATCCAGAACTGGACAGGCTTTAAAAATGTTTTCTGACACAGACAAATCTGCCTTTCCTATGCTTGAGGATTACCAGTGCACCTTGTGGTAAACCCTCTGTCTTTACTTTTATGAAATCTTCTCTTGATTGTAGACTTTGGCAATGATAGGTCTGCCTCCTGGATAGTGTTCTTGGTTTGGCTAAATATTATGAAGGGGTTCTTCTTCACCAAGGACAGAATTCTGCAATCATCCAGCACAGTTGTTTTCTGTGGTTTTCCAGACCTTCTGGTGTTGCTGAGTTCACCAGTGTGTTCCTTTCTTTTAAGACTGTACCAAATGGTTGAGTTGACACCACTACTCATATTTCTGCAATCACTTTTTTGTTTTTTTTCTCAGCCTAATGATGGCCTGTTTTTACTTGCATAGACAGCACTTTGGACCCCATATTCAGAGTTTTTAGTGACAGCTTCCAAATGCAAATGCCACACTTGAAATCAATTCCAGACCTTTTACCTGCTTAATAGTTAAAGAAATAATGAGGGAACTGCTCCCACCAGGCTATGGAACAACTTTTCAGTCAAATGTCCATGTACCTTTGAGCCCCTGGTAATGAGGGCAGGCTGGCAGAAAAATGGCTGTGATTCCTAAATGACTTACATGATATTTTTGGTAAACCCCTAAAATTAAAGCTGAATGCCTACACTTCAATCACGTAATTATTGCTTTATTTTAAATCCATTGAGTTGTTGTACTGCATTTGTCGAAATACTTATGGACCTGACTGTATGTAGACTTCTCAGTAAGATGTTTCATAAGAATTTAAATCATGAGTTTATCTTCATGATTAACTACTTCGATACTTTATCCATGGGCTGTTCAAGTTGTTCTTTTGTAGCTTTCAGTTAATTCAAAGGTCTTCTGTGAGAAGCATTACTAGGACTACAAAGTCTAACAACATAACTCCCGTTCTTAAGTTTTTATGCAGGGTTCTACTAAGTTTAGGTTGGATTTCAAGACCCTCTTTAACTGTATATATAAACCTTTAAATGTCCTAGACCCTACTTACTTATCTGAACTTGTCATTACGTACAGACCAACGGGTGCATTATAATCTCAGGGTGCTGCTCTACTAAACATTCCAATAACTTATTGTCCAATAACTTATAAAAGAACAATGGGAGTCCATGCATAACATATACTTCATCATATCTTTATTCTCGCTGCTAATTAGATGTTGATGTTGAAACTCTTGTTGTTACTCTTTTGCATAAAAGCACAAACTTTATAATTATTATAAACTGTTCCTGATAATACTCAATTTTCTTTGACTTTTTTTTTGTATCTGGTTACAGTAATTGTAACCACTGTCAAACTGCCACACCTGCCCATTACTGTAAGTATTAACATCAGAGACATTGGGAGCCTTCAAATTCAAGGGTGACAAGATTTATTCTTCTTATTAGATTAAAATTTTAGAATGCCCTTTGCTGTTTCCCAGTGTAGGAATTTGACAATGAATTTTAACTTGCCCACTCAGGGACAGTCATAATAATATTTGAATGAGGAGAGATTTAACTCAGTTAATCAATTATTGGTCTTGCCTTTGGCAATGCTGGTAAATAGTTAAATAATTTAGTATGGCTTATGCTTTATTTACCTTACCTTTCTCCGTTGTAGTAGGCAGGTCTCCAGTTGTTAGACTTATATCAAGGTAGCTGAAGTACACTCAATTAAAGAAACAGAGTAATAAAATTTATTGATAAACACAAGGATTATAGAAATATGATGACTGCATATATATTGATATACTCAGTGTGCCTAGGAACCAATCACATACCAATTGAAAGAGGGGGTCATAAAGTTTCAGTCTGCGAAGAGATGACGACCCCTGAGCAGAAAGGATTTTGCGCCAAACGGCATGTTCAATCGAGTATGGGATGAATTTGACTATCACGTTGATGTTGCCTGTACAGCTGGAGGAGGTCATACTGAGCACTTAATACATAATAAACTTTATGCTTACCTAAACCATTTACAATTTACTGCATTGTTCTATAATGATTTACAAATTAAATAAATAATTTTGAAATTAGATGAATTTTTTTAATCATCCTGTATAAAACAAGACATAGACAGAGTAGACAGACAAACATATAACACAGAGAGGTTACTTACTATTTACAGTTCTAATTCAGCTTGGCACAGATAAATAGATTTACCATAAGATGTCTTTAAAAGTGATCTCCGATGTTGTGTGGAGTTGTTGCTTAATTGATGCTCAGTGTTCAAGTTGAGGATAGATAGATAGAACTTTATTTGTCCCCATAGAAATTTGGCTTTTTGCAGCTCTTTAAATAAATACATATATAAATAGAAAAGTAAGCAAATCAACAAATATACACACACTTTTGTATGAACACACACTGCAATGACTATAAAGCAAGACAGTTCAAAAGAAAGAAAAGTTCTGACCTGGCTGTCACAGTCATAGTAAGGCATTAGGCAGATATATTGCTGTTCGTATAAAGGAGCCCCATTCATGTTTCTTGACTTCTGCTAAATAATTTGCTGGCTGCATGTCCTCCGTGTTAGTGTGTCAGAGAGAGGATGTGTAGTATTATTCATAATGGCACTCAGTTTTGTTTTAACTCCCTCCTTCACTTTGACCTCCGATGGTTCAGAGTGCATTCTATATACACTGTCAGCATGGCACTGCCAGATCAAAACACTAGCGTGGCAAATTGCTTGTGTCCTTTAGCTGTAGGTGGAAGTCACATTTTACTTATAGTGCCAAGCAGAGTTGCATTGCAGTGCAGCAGTCTATTAGCGCTGTGAAGAAGCTGCCTGTATTTACGGTCCCACCTTTATCCAGTCTGATACACTCAAAAAAATAATTCATTGGATGAACGCAATTTTATCTTGCCACTTATATTCCATCTAAACAAATCATGTTATATCAATCCATTTTAATAGTGTTGTTTCAACACCACCCATGTTTGTAAGTGTAACATAAATATTAACATTTACAATTAGTTTGGCTTTTATTAAATTAACATGTTTGTACCAAGTTAGTCTAATTAAATTCATTTAAATTGATTTTATATTGATTAAGCACTTTGGCACAACAAAAGTCAGCCATGTTATATGAACTAGTAAATGTTTTGTCTGTTACACCAAGTTAATCTTGTTGAATGAACTAATGTAGATTTTGTCTGTAATATTTACATCAAACTTGTTTCAATTAGTGTTTTCTATTGCTTATGTAAAACAATTTTAATTCAATTGCTAAAACATACATAACGGATAGCTTGCAAAACCATCTCTTTTATTTTGCTCTAATATTCTTAAAATAACTGTAATGATCCCAGTTTAGCCCAGCTTTCTCCCCTTCAACCATCTTATACTAAACTTATTAGCACCAACCCACTGGGCTCAATAACTTTCTTCATACCACCCAAGAATTTAAATCAATAGTCCAAATTGCAATCACACTATTCTTAGGGGTGGTTTAAAGTTAAGAGATCAAGCTGAGTTGAGTAAATGAAGGGTACATTTAGAATCTTTCATTAACAGCAATGCATGTAGGAGATTACAGAACTTCCAGAACAATGAAGACATGCTGACTTCCCGTGGACTAAACATTACACCAGATCTTAACTATCATCATCATGTCAGTGCTGCCATATTGTGGAAATGTGTGGGAAATAAAACAGTTCAGAAATAGTCCTTCAAAATGTGGACACTTCTGTCAAATAAGGTTACCGTTCAACAAATGCAGAATATTTTGCCAGCAAAAGCAATCTTTTGGGACTTGTGCGCAACTTGACATTTTAAGTTTTAAAATTCTAAGTGCAACAATTCAGATCAAACTTACTTGTACAAATGTAATAAAATATGCATTGGAAGCAACAATATGCATTTTAACACCATTTTAAGCAATGTTATAACATTCGACACTTGTATTGCAAAAAATAAATCAAAAGAAATGAAACATTACTGTAATGTTGCTTGCATACCTTTTGCTAGCTTGAGATGTCAGATCTTTGTAAATTAGTGCTCCGTTTTAATCAGGCTGTATCCATTAATGTGTCTATTTACATGTGCAGAAAGCATTCAATGTGTGTTCAAGTTCGAGTATGACTGCTCCACTTAGAAACAATTTTTGAAAACCAGTGTGTACATTTGACTTTGTAACAATTGTCGATGTGGTAAAATCGCTGTTTACACTCTAAGTGTATGAGACTATAACTTATGAGCCAACAATTTTTGTCTCAAGTCTACTGAGCAAACCAAATAGTGCTTCTAAACAATTTTATAATTTTGTAATTTTGAACTTTCAAAGTTAAACACAAAACAATCTGCATTGCAGAGATATGGAAAAATATCTGGCTTCCATGAGTCTGTTTCAAGCTCATTCACCCCATTGGCTTGTTTTTTAGGAACTGTGCCTTGGATGACAACCTCTGCCCATCCAAATTCATGATCATTTTTTGCAAGACTTCAAAAGTACATTTGAGCTCCGGTGGGTAGCTTAGGTTCAGACAGTATATCAGTCCAAATAGCAGAGCACAAGCAATCGCGATGCTCCTCAAACCAGTGAGAACCTCCACACCTTCAATCAGGACACCAATGTTCTCTGGGTCATCTCCAGGCTCTGCACCCTCCTGCTGTATGACATACACTCCCATCACAGTTTGCTCCATGGCTTCAGTGTTGGCCTCAGTGTTCTGTGAAGTAAAATACGATAATAAATACATTTGTTTGAGAGTAGATATGGGTGCAAAAAATGCTGATTGCTGATCATAACATTATAAAAACATTTCCAATTTTATGACTAAAAAAATTTACTCAGTTCAATTAGTGTACAAGAATAACACAGATGCACCAAATAGTAAAAAGTGACATCTAAGCTTGGACATCCCAGTGCGCAATGAGAGAATTAACTGTAGAAATAAAGAAGGAAGTAACAGAGACCAATGATCGCTATTAAAGAGCTCAGTCAACCACATCAAGACAATTGTATATAAGTGGTCTACCATTGCCTACACATCATTCAAAGCCCATCTGCAGTTTCCTAGAGGAACTAGGTGGGGCATTTTATCCATATGCATGAATTATTTGCAGTATTTGCCCAGCTCTGTACAAAATATATTAAAATAAGATTGTTTTAGAAACTGATATGTTTACCAAATTCTAAATTCTATGTCTTTAATTTCCAACCTCAGAAATTTGACATGAAACAAAAACAAGGACAAATTACATTATGTTTTAGTCATACAGGGTGTCACATTTTGCTGTTTCATATTTCAAATTTATTACCCATAACTCCAGCAGTTAATTACATAACACACAAGTAAATGTGTGAATGAAATGTGCTGTAAGTCTACATCTTTGTCACATGTTGTGAATGTAACTCATTGTGTATTCCTTCACAAGTTTTTCGTGGTCTTTGTTCAGGTAGACACATAAGGACTTGAGGATGCATGCTCGTCTTCTAGGTATTGTGTCATCCTGGGGTAAAAAATGAATCTATTATGACAATATTTAGCTTTTAGGCAGCAGTTTGAAAAAAGAACTGTGGTAGAGGTTGGAGGAGACCAAAAGGCAAGTACTCATCTATCTCAACCACATCAGACACAAAATAAGGCAACCACACACACTAATGTTTTAAAATTAACCCTATGATTTTATCAATTACTTATTAATCTCAGACTGACACTTATGTAATTGGTATAACAATATGATTAAGTGTTTGATTAGGTAAAAACATCTTAGGACTTTTGCCTACCATATGTATAGATATTTTTGCTCATGAAATTTTCGTGATATGGGCCTACAAAGTAGTTAATAAGCACAGGTCTAACCATTTTAGCACAAACCTTGGAGACGGCCATCATGATGTGTCTCATTTTTCTTCCAGCCACCCCACCTTTGCATAGAAAGATCTCCATCATGCGTGGAGTGTACCTGTCTATCTCAGAAAAGAATGTAGATAGCAGTGGTACAGTCGATACGTGCAGGAATTCCTTGTCGATCTGAAAAAAATAAACAATGCACTTATGACTTGCACTGTTGGAACACAACATGCAACAGAGAAAGGACAAACCAGGAATTATTAGCTGTTTGATCACAATATTATATCAATATTAGTGAAGAAACAAACAACTGGTCATCACTATATTACATATTCTTGGGGCATTAGGCCTTACATATAGGACATGCACCTCTTTCTGAGTGAACAGAGTTGGCCATCTGCTTTTGAAGTCTGCAATCAAGGGCTGTCCTTGAATAACTTCTTGCCTTCTGTATGAGTCTTCTCCAGTTTCATTGTCACTATATGGTCATTGTTTCTCTTCTTCTGAATCTCTGAAAGCAGTGCAATTCTCTCCTTTTCCAGACTGTCAGTGGTTTCTCCTTTTGGATACTGCAGACAATAATTGACTTCTGCCCTTCTAGGCTTTTTCACATTCAACGCTGCCTGACTTTTGTCTTGGGCCTTGTTCTTTAGTGAATTTACCATCACCTCAGCACAGCCCAGGCCTCTGAGGTTGGTCCGGACATTGGCCATTTTATACTTGAGGATAATCTTCCAACCATAACAACCATTGAAGGATCCCTGCTCCCTCAGAAAAGGATGCTTTTTCACAAGGGCTTCTGCAACTTCATTCAGGTCATTGTCAGTTGGATAGACTTTAAATTTAATTATTTCTTCAGCCAGTCTTTCTAAAAGGTGGGATTTCAGTTTCAAAAATGTGCAGTAAGACAAGAAATGAATTGGAACACCAGCCAGGGGTGAAACCCTGGCAGAAATATTACACATGCAGCCAAAATGGTTTACGAACATATAAGGATTTGTTTTTCCCGAAAATGTGTCTACGCAGTGAGGTTAATTCTGAATGTGGTGCATGTTGGCGAAGGGTGCACATAAGAGTTTTACTGTACTTTATACTGAACTGATTACAATGTATTGTACTTTTATAGAAGTCTTTCATTCTTGAAACAGCCAAAGCCTCCTGAACTATAACACTAATTTAATAGTGCCATTCAACACACATCATTATGTAACTTACGTGGTGTGTTGCGTGCCTGCACAACACAAAAAAAAAAAGTAAATAAAGTGTAAAATTTAAAATAACAGTCAAACTACAATGAATCATACGCTGAGTGTGGCATTTTTCGGTGATTGTATAGATGTCTATAGAAAAGAGACAGTAATTCACATCTGGGCATCAACACTCAATAATGTAAATTGTAACAGTGCTTAGAAATGACTTTTTGGAGTGAAATCATGACCCCAAGCCTGAATAGTTGCCACGGAGGAAGATGAGCAGCGAGGTGAACAACAGAGCCAGTCTCCTTTTAAAATGGGCACGTCTCACAAAAATATTTTAGTTTTTGCTGTTTTTACCTTTCCAAATGAATATGGTTTTGCATTAGTCATGTAATCTCAAGATGTATACTTGATAACACTTTTAATGTGAAAAGAGGACATATTTGATAAATTTTAATGCTTTTGCTTTCATGTTTGAACCCTGGCTCTATTCCCATCTATTTAAACCGCAAGAATATGCTAGGTGTTTTATTTTTTAAAATCTACTAAAATTCCTCACTTTGTAATATAATTTCTTATGGCAAATTTATTTTGAGTTTGAATTTAAACATGCTAAACTCGTCCTTTAAATTGGCATGGTTATTTAATGTTAATCTAAATAAAATTACTGTGTTGTGTCCATGTATGCTAATGATGTAATGTTTCTGTCATAGCATCAAAAAGCACACTGATCCTGTAGTCAATGAAAACAATATACATGGGACTGAAATAAAACGGAACATGGAGCTGAAGGATGTTTTATAGTGTTGCTGAAAGCATAAATGTCATGTGAAAAATGCAGCAACTTTTGAAGAGACAAGAGCAAATGTCGATGAATTACCTCTGGGCAATGTGTAAAATCAAATCAAAAACATGTGCCTTCTAGGTTAAATTACAGCATGTTTGCTCTCAAATATTATCAGCCAGCCTGTCAGCCTAGAGCTCAGACTAGAGCCGCACAGTCTTAGACTAACATTCACCCTGAGACACCTACTGAGTTGCTAGAATCTGCATCACAAGATCAGATTACATTGCATTTCATTACTCTTTTTCTGTCTGCAGCGACACTTTGAAACATCATATAACAGCTTGTAGCCTAACTAAACCTAATTTGTCTTGCCATGCAACAGTAAAATTAGCCTACTAAAAAATGTTGAAAGCCGATCACAGTTTACATGCTCAGCATTTGCCAGGTGGCTTTCTGAAATACTGTGTGCTGTTGATCTTCACAGGATTTTTCAATCTTTTATTTTATAATGTACATTTCTATAACAATCGCCATCCCAAGGCAGTTTTAAAGTAAAGATGTGTGTGTGTTTTACAGTCGATGCACATGCAGTTAGGTAGGTGAAGGCTCCAAAACACAAAGTGAATCAGAAATGATGAATTGAATTGGCAACTTCATGGGTTAGAGCAGTGTGTGTTAAGTGCTTCTTAGACATCTCTAATTGGGTTGGGAAGAGTAGAGAACTACAACTGAAGTGAATGAGAAAGGATCACGGGCATTTTTCAGAAAGCCCCGCAATGAGTCATCACATGTCTGGCTGAACCAAACCCCCTGTATATGACATGCAGTGGGGATTCTCCAAGGGGGAACAGACTCTCCAAGGTGGTAACCCCTCCACACCTGCCCAACAATTGGCAATGATTTAAAAAGGGTGATGGATGCTGATTGGTGGTGGTTTTCAAAGGGGAAGTTAGTGAAGTTCATGGGAATGATTGATTTTGTGAAGAAAAGCAATAGTCAAAATCAGGTAATGGAAAAAAAAATTTAAGAACTACTTGGTTAGAGTGAAGCTCCACAGCTACTAAACCACACCACTAATTACAAGAGCATAACAGTAGAGACAGAAGAAGAGACGCTAAACACTTAATATGAGTGCAGGGTTTGAGGCATAAAAAAAAAACCTGACGGAGTTTAATCTTCTCATCTAAATGAACATGAAGAGGTGATATTTTAGACATGGGGAAACATGGTGGTGTAGTGGTTATTTCTGCTGCCTTGAGGATCCAGAGGTTTTAGTTTGAACCCTGTGTTTGTTGTATGTGTGATGCCTGTAAGTTATCCCCATTTGTGTGTGTTTTTTTTCTGCAGGTAGTTTGGTTTCCTTTCAGGGCAGCTGGACACCAACTGAGATCTAGAAAGAGAACACAGAGGGGATAGAGTTAGAGCGTAAGGAGTCAATTTCAAAGAGCGTTTAATTAACACAGATTGCATTACAGTTCAGGGGACGGACCCATCAGTGTGTGCTAATGTGAGGTAAAGTCTGTGAACAATTTGAGACTGTGTATTCCAATCTTGTCAAAGTACACCACAAAAGCGATTATTAGACCAAGTATTATCTCAAGCAGCAGGACTTTAGAGGATGTAGAAACTATTTTTTAAATCAGGTGATATAGAAAGCAAAAGACAGTGATGGTAAGATAGGAAGAAGTCATTAAACAGGCCATAAAATTTAAGTGCAGAATGGAATTATAGGTTGAAATTGAAGGAGATTAAAGTTGCATGATAGGATGTATATAAATCCTGAAACAAACACAATCTAAATGTCGGCAATGATGTTAAAAATTTAAGATATGAAGAAAATTCAAAGCAATTCCTACAATTGGTGATAATTCTTAAAAATAAGAGAATGTTTGCAACATTTGGACACTGAGCAACTTCTCAACCAACTGTCATATTAATTAAGGAGACTACTGTGCTCATATATACTTTAAATAACTTTTCAGGGACAGTGACATTTGGGGAGTTTGACTGGGGCGAAACACTTGTCATATTGTAACACAGCTGTCCTAAGGAAAGCTCAGCGAGGCTGCAAACTTCTCCTGGACCCCTGAGGGCATAAACTGACTTTCAGCTTCAGTAGAGAACATGAAAATGGGGCCTCATAATTCATGTTGTTTTTTATGCGGGATGAATTGTCAGAATACTAACAGGTTTGTGGTGGCCAAGTGTTCATTTTCAAAATGTAGCATTCTTTGATTTGTCTCTTTCTGTCATTGTGAAGCACAATTTACCAAGCTTTGGATTGTTTACCCAGTATTAGGGAATGTAAAATGAGATTAGATTGTGAGGACCTGGAAAAAGATTCAACCCAAAAGTTTTGATTTCTTTCCTGTAACTATCACTGCCACAAAGTTTGTTTTTGGAAAGCAACTTATCTTCCAATGTCAGAAATGGTGTCTTAACTTAATCCTGATACTCTGTATGTTCAATTCATCATAACAACTATTCATGGTGGCTCTAAAATCGGTACTGACCCCTACTCTCTTTTCTGTTTCTTTTTCCGGTTTCTTTGTGGTGGTGGCCTGCGCCACCTCCACCTACTCAAAGCTTCATGATGCTCCAACAATGATGGACGGATTAAAAGGAAGAAGTCTACGTGACCATCATCATCATCAAGCCCTTCCGTGAGAACCCTAAATCCAAAGAGGACTGTTTTCATTTATGTTAGGTAGAATGCCCAGAGGGGACTGGGCGGTCTCATGGTCTGGAATCCCTACAGATTTTATTTTTTCTCCAGCCGTCTGGAGTTTTTTGTTTTTCTGTCCCCCCTGGCCATTGAACCTTACTCTTATTCGATGTTAATGTTGATTTATTTTTTTATAATTATGTCTTTCATTCTTCTATTCTTTAATATGTAAAGCACTTTGAGCTACTGTTTGTATGAAAATGTGCTATATAAATAAATGTTGTTGTTGTTTTATAGCAGGATACAAGGACACAATATATCACGTGATAGGCAACTGGCATAACAACCGTAAACAATACATAACGAATCTATGATGGTGATCCTTGTATAATAATATAATAAATAAACAATAAAAATATATGTGCTAAAAAGTGAAAAAAGTAAATTCTTGACAATTCTGGAAATTCCTCCCTACTTATGGTGTGTTATCGCAATTGCAAGCCAGTTCAGTTCAAGATGCTCTGTAGGCTCAGACATTTGCTGAATGTGAATGGCGGAGAAGCCATTGATGTGAGAATACCATGTACTGGAATATGACTCTTGAATCCCTCCTAAACATGATGATGCCTTGAGCCACAGAGCTTCAATGGGACAGAAATATTCGTATGAAGAGTCTTTTGAGATGGAGCCACATAGGAGCCCAAATGAGTAGCTACTCTCATTTTCTTTTTTTGCATCACATATTCATGGTGTACATGATGCTAAGTCTTTTGTATATAATCTGTTCTACCAGCTTAGTATTACTGATTTTTCTTAAGGTTATTTTTCTTTAATAAGGACTTAAGTGAGAGGCTAATGATTAACAGGTTGTGGGGTTTTAAGTATTTTTAATGTTTAACAGATAACATAATAACTGATAAAAGTGTCACTGGGAAAACAAAAGGTCATACATTTGTACACACAATTTATCAGAAATATATTATAATCGGAGACAACACTGGATTAATGGTGTTCTCTTTCCTGGACAGTACTTTAAAATGAATGGATGGAGCGCGTTTACATACAAACTAAGCAACCCTGTTGGACTTTGTGGGTTCTGCAAACAATGGAAGTACTCCAGGGTCCGATATAAAAGTGGCCTTCTCATCTCATTTGTAGAACTGGAGTCGGCAGGACAACATTAGATGGGGAAATGTTTGGCATAAAATGCAAGGAAGGATTTCTGACTTGGGACTTGTGTTTTGAAAAGGTTATTTGAACCCATGATGTTTGTGTAGCTATGTCGAGGGTTTGTAATTAATGTTTAAGATGTTTTCTGTTTACTTTGTTTTAGGGGAGCACAAACCTCTTAGGAGAGGCTCTGGATTGCTTATGACTACACAGAGAGACAAGATGAGGAAGTGCAGGAGAGAAAGGGACAGAAAACAAAGGACAGGGTTAAATGTGTAAATTTAGCACTAGAGGAAAAATTTAAGGAAATGAGTTAACAGAAAAAGTAATTCAAAGGACAGTGTACAAAATGGGATGAAAACAGTATAGTGACATTTTTTGTTTATAGGTATGCAAACGACCCAAACAGCAGGCAGCCAAATGGTTTTCTTCAGTTTCCTGTTCTTCAATAAACTCATCTGTTGAATCCCATGTTTCAAGCACCCGTTTTGGGTCTCACCCTTCTTAGTCATTACAATGTAAACATATATGTGAAAAAATGAAATTTTTCATTTATAAAGATCTTAAAATATTGTAATGATTATACAGTATATATGCACACACACACACATATATACTGTATGTGTGTGTGTGTATTATTAGAGGCCTAGATGCACCCCAAACTTACAGAAGGCTTTGACAATCACAAATACAGCAGAATTCTTCTGTTTCTCTTTTTCTCTCTTCTTCCACTCAAGCTTTGTTCTTCTTCCACCTGACTCCAAATCACATGGATGAACAGCTTCTTTTAACTTGAATCTGCGACTACTTCCATTAGGGATGATGGATCCCTGCAACAACCCGTGAGGGCACCCACAGAACCGACAAGGCTGGCCTATGGGCATGCAGCTTCCAGGTAATGTCGCCTAGGGAGGCTGCCACCTAGCCTGTCTGGGGTGTATTTAGCTATGACAAGTTGTCTCCCCCTGTCCTTCCATCACTCTGGTCTCTCGGCCAGCTATTGTTCCTGGGTCCAAGTGTACCCACTGCTGCACTGGCATTTTTTGCTGGTCTCCTGGCTAAGGCAGGACATTCCTCACCTTCCTTCTTGTGCCTCTGAAAGGCTGGCTGGCTGGCCATCCATCACTCTATATATACAAGTATACCAAACAAAAAGCCAAATCAAACAGTATGAAGCCAACTGGCCTTCAGTGCACTACAGTGCTGGCTGTTGTCTATTTATTTTACGCTTATTATGTCACAAGTGATGCAGATCGATTCCACTTGCCTTTTGCTGTTTTTCAAGCAGCCAGCACCAGCCAGTTGTGAGATCCAAAGTCTCGCATGTATTGTTAGATCCCACTTCAGGAGTAACAGCTAGCTTAAACTGACAAGTTATCCTAGATTATAGAGTTTAAAAAGAGAGAAAAGAATAATTGCAGCTGTTACTAAAGAGCAATACAAATAACTTTTACTATCGACTATTATAGGAAAATACTTTTCTAAAATAATGAGTCTGTCTTCTTGAGTTAAATACAGATAAGGCCTTCCAAATATCAGTAAGCTGATCATTTCAGAGCGACCCAGCAATTAAAAACTGTACATCCTTCAATAGTTTTACTTATCTTTCGAATTTTGAGCACATCTGATTACAAACCATTGCTTAATGGTAAAGACTGCATTTGCCAAGTCACAGTAATTATGAAAGAATCTCATCTGCCAGGTTTTGAAAATTAGAATTTAATTGGCAAGACAACAAGTCAGCAGATCACTTGACACATTTTGTTTCTTGTTTTTTTGTGTAAATTACATGATGCACCAAAGTTACGAAGAATGGGAGCACACTGTATATATTTTTTATGTTTTGCTTTGTTGCAACAGTCTTATGAATGAGAGACTAATGGCTTGTGGTATTAATGTCAATTCAGAAGTCACAGCTGCAAGAAAAAAATCCGCTCGAGTCACTTTGCTTATCTTCACTTTGCTGTTAGAAAGTGCTGTCTGTCTCTTTGAATTACTAATCTTCAGTAGTGTTTGCAGTTCACTAATAGCTTCTTCTATTTGGTTGCTCTTGTTTTCACACCTTTCTAAATTCTTTCAGCTCTCAAAACATTTTCTTTCATGCTATTGTACCTTTTCTGCCTATGTCAACTTTTAGATTTCGATGACTTCGCCTCAGTGATATCAGCCTTACAGGACATTACAAGGTAATTGGCAGCACCTTTACTTTGTAGCTCCCTGTAACACTGAAAGCTATTAATGGACCAACATTCTGGAATAAACCTTATCTGCATGTTACCATTGTTGTATATTGACCTAAAAACATGGATTTTGTGCTACATTTTTTCTAGTACTTGAGTATATTTGATGATTATCAAGTTTTCTTTCAGATAAACTATTTTGCAATTGTTTTTGCTTGTTAAATCTGAAGCAATGTGGTCAAATGACACAATTATTTTTCTGTGGTTTCCCATTTATCTCTATTTTATGTTATTTATTATTAATAATATTTCAATGTTATTTTTCATTCAGTCCCCTGGGAAATCAGAAGCTTACTCAGAATAAAATTTTGCACACTTTGTGTTTTTTTTTTTGGAAAGATAACACATAATAACATGTATGATGATTAATTACCTGGTTCAGCTAATTTATGACATGTAAGAAAAAACATTAAACTATTTAAGTTCCTCATCATCCTGATTTCACTATTTCTGTGTTCCTTTGATTCAAACAGTACGTTTAAAGGCATTTTTTTTCTTTTTGTAGCTGAAATCTGGAAATAACTATTCTATTTACTTCTAAATTAAATCAGTTGTTTTATTGGACTCATTTATGGAATACACTATTATGCAGTCCTTTGCACTGCTTCCATATAGGTTTGTAGAATCATTATTGTCATATGTACAGAGCACCGTAAAATTGATATTTGTTAGTGCTAATCAATATGTCACCATGATAAGTGACACAAACAACCTTATCTTAAAACATATGTCTTCCTTACTTAAAAAATACAGTTTTATTAAGGTGTGATGTCAGAGGGGGGACATTTTTTGTACACTAAGTCATTCCATTTCTCTCTTAGGAAAAGAAACATGTCAATATTACATTTAAAACCCAGCAGATGAACAGGCAATAGGCACCCAATGTTGGCACTGGGGATAAGAAGTTAAAAGGCTGTTTGCAGATTGTAGGTATTTGCTGTATTGCAAAGGAGTCACCACTTTGAAGGTTTTGGCTGGTTCAGATTACGAACAATTCAGAGTTGGGATAACAGAACTGTCTCCTTCCTTGGATGATGTCTGTATTTACCTGACTTGGCAATTAACATGTTTGACAATATTGGTTTCTAAACAGCAGATCTTTACTCATTAATGGTTGGTAACAATACATTTTGTTGACTTGTGCTTTCATTATTTGTTAAACCCAGGAAATTTAGATGTGCCATTGTTTAATCTGATTGTCCAGAACTGATAATTGCAGGGACTGAAGGAGATTTAATCTCTGGCCAGGAGAAGGCAGGGGGGACAGTCCACTGAGAACACAGCCAAGACACTCGGACAGAGCACAGGGGCTCGCAGGCTGACAAGGGTACGTGGCTGGCACGACGTGAGGCACAAGGACGACAATACTTCCAGGGAGGAAGAGACAGCTCCACAAGGAGACACCGGTTGTGGGTTCAGCAAAAGAGGGAAGCCGCATGAAAGGACCGAGCAAAGCTGGCGGACAAGACATAAGGCGTGCCTAATTCACAGCAATATAAGGAGCCCAGGGTGGAAAAAAAGGAACAACGAAGAGACGCCGACAGGGATTCCACGATTTCGACAAAACTTCTCTTGGGAAACAAGTGTCCTGTGAACAGAGTACATCTGTGGACAGTTGAACAATTAAGTGTTGGGGTAACACTGAGAACAAACTGGACTTTGCACCACTACAGGTTGTATCATCCAATTCTGTTTTTAATGGACTTTTAGAGTGTGGACTATGTGCTTTCCTTTCTAAAAAAGAAATTTTCTTCATGATACTGTTAGATTTGGTTTATGTTCATTTATCTTTTTAACATACTTATTATTGTCTGGTGTAATAGAAGTTACTGTTGCTTTTCCTGAAATTACTGTTGTGTCTTTCATTGTGTTTACTCACTGCCCAATTTAAAGAAACCTGTGTGCTATTATTGGTAAATTTCAGGAGTTCCCAGTCTCTTGATAAAACTGGGTGGCATAGTCAGATATTTAAATGGTGTCTAAGTTAGATTACCTGTAAGTGTGACCAGACACCTGTTACAGTACTCATACTCTTAGCACCCTTTAAAATCCATTACAGCTCAAGGAACTCACTGTGAATCTTTTTCTTCAAGTACTGTACTCCAGTTTTCCTACCATATCCCAATAACAACATGTTAATTTATATGCTTAATTAATCTAATATGAACAATAATGAGGTTCAAAATGAACCAAAACATGACTTAGCAAACTGTGTTCATTATACAATATCTGAAAATAAAGGTGAAGATCTCCAAAACATTTTTACAGTGCTCTTAGAAAAGAGAAAATCAACAATATCAGAAATATCTGCTATTGCACAATGAGAGCAGCAACAAGCCATGGAATTAAATAACAGGTTTAATTAACAACAAGAATCAGAGCCTAATTAAGCAACTGGCTGGAGTGAAATTGGCTGGAGTTTGAGGCCCTGAATTAGTTGGTCTTCTGTTGGTTCATTCACTTCACATTCCATTTCTGTTTGGATGCCATTTAAGGAAAGAAATGAAGTAATTCAGAGGAACAATGAAGAAATTCAGGAGAACCAATCTTAAAAAAAAAGTCAATTAAAATTAATTCAAAAGAAATTAATTTGCAGCAAATAAGCAGTGCATTAATTAAAAAAAGGTTTAGAATGAAAACCTGCAGCCACAGTTTGACAAACTTCAGTAATCCAGTCAGAAAATTGTTAATCCAGAAGGTGAAGGTGGAATCCACCCCCATCCTCTCCAGTTTATCTTTAAGAATGGAAGGTTGGATGATGTTGAATGAACCTGAAAAATCAAAAAACATAATCCTCACATAACCCCCAGGTTATGTGGCAAAAGGAGTGGGTCTGTTGTGAGAGAGGGTAGGAGCACACACTGATACTTGTGGCATGTATAGAATTGCGTCCTCAGCACAATGTGCTCCTGGTATGCAACTGTAGAGGATCCAATGCATGCTCAACTTGTGGTCTGAAGTTTAGCAGAAGCAGCCACTCCAGTGTCTTCATAATAGAATAATAATAACATTAAGAAAAAGATAATAAAATTAACTACATTAAATCAGATTAAATTAAATTAAGTTAAACTACATTAAAGTGAAGTACAAATCTAAAATCTGAAACAGCAGAAAGTATAAAGTGACTTTACAGTAAGGTAAAATAAATGTACAATGAGTTTTAGGTTTGAATGTTTAGTTGGCATGTTAGAGGTCAAGATTCTGATAGCCCGAGGGTAGAAGCCCCTCTTGAGTCTCTCAGTCTTTGCCATTAGGCTGCACAACTGCTTGCTTGAGTTGAGCAGACTGAACAGTCTGTTACTGGGGTGGGTGGACTTCATAATTATTTGAATTGCCCTTCTCCTTCAGCGCTTGGTGCAGATATCCTGCAGAGAGGACAGTGCTGACTTTAAGCTGTGCTCTGCTGAATGCACCACTCTCTGTAGGGCTTTGTGATTCTGGACTGAGCAATTCCTAAACCATGATATGCAGCTCTGTGTTAGGATGCTCTCTATGCCGCCAGTGTAAAACATTTTCTAAATAGATGGGGAGACCTTGAATTTCCTTAACTACCTGTCTTGTCTTCTTGACCTGAGTTTGAGTTGACTGGGTCCATGTCAGTTCCTTGTTGATCTACACATCCAGGTTCTTGAATCCCACTTACCCTCTCAACAGGAACTCCATTTATGCTGATGGGGCAGTAGATCTGTTGCTGCTTTCACCTGAAGCCCACCACAAGCTCCTTGGTCTTGCTGACAAGAAACAAGGCTTAAGACAAACTTAACAATAATGTTACATATACAGTAGAACCTCGGTTCACGACCATAATTCGCTCCAAAACTCTGGTCGTAAACTGATTTGGCCGTGAAACGAAGCAATTTCCCCCATAGGATCGTATGTAAATACAATTAATCTGTTCCAGACCATACGAACTGTATGTAAATATATATATATATTTTTTTTAAGCTTTTAAGCACAAATATAGTTAAGTAAACCATAGAATGCACAGCGTAATAGTAAACTAAATAAATAACACTGAGAAAACCTTGAACAACAGAGAAAACTAACACTACAATAGTTCGTGCTATAGCGCTAAAAGCACTTTTTTTAATGAGTTTTAAGCACAGGGAAAAAATGAACATTTATAAAAATCCATAATTGAATAAACCAACAAGAAAAATAATATTGCAACAATGCACGCTACGAACCAATCGCTGGAAACAGAAGTAAAAAAAATCAAGCCCAGTGCATTCTTTAACTGCCTCCCTGTCTTAATGTGTCCAGCTCTCTCTGTGCCTGTGTGTCTGCCCGCTGCTTCTGTGTGTGTGTTTGTGTCTGCCGCTGCCTCTGTGTGTGTGTCTGCGCGCTGCCTCTGTGTGTGTGTGTCTGGCGCTCTTGCGCGCTGCCCGTGTGTGTCTGTGCGTGCGCTCTCTCGCTCTCTCTCTTGCTCTCTCTCTCTCTCTTGCTGGCCGCACAGGAAATGCACAGGGAGAGACTGAACATGTACAAACCGAAAGGGAAACTGGCTTGTTCGTATACCGAGTGTGTGGTCGTGAACCGAGGCAAAAGTTTGGCGAACTTTTTGGTTGTAAACCGAGTTGTACGTATACCGAAACGTTCGTGAGACGAGGTTCCACTGTATATTTTGGTATCATTCTTTTCAGAATTTTAATGTGATGTTGTTAGATTTTCAGATTTTTATTCCATTTTTAAATTATAAACTAAAAAATATCAAGAACGTACGCCACGCGAGACAAAACGTTGTGCTGAGAGATTTAACTACGCCCGGGGCCGGAAATAAAAGACAAAGAGTAGATGACAAAGTAGAACGTCATAGAGAAATGGCAGTGAGACAAAAGGACAGCTGCTGTACAGGCTTTTAAATGTTCAAAGTGCCGTGCGAGATGCAGATCTCGCGGCGGCAGCAGCAGAGATGCAAAGTGGCTGGTGCATAGCGCAGGCCGGGGGGGTTGGCGAGTGAAACGAGCAGGGGGCAAACCACCTATTAAAGCTATAAACTGTTATATCTAACAAGTGTGCTCATTTTTTGACGTGGCCCTTCACAGCACCCACCTAGCAAATGTTGCCAGGGAAAGGTTGCAACAAACATGCAAAAGTGCCTTAGGAAATCCTCAGAGTGGAGGCATTTCCTGTTCACAAATGCTTTTCAAAATTAGATCAAAATCTGAAAATGGCAAGGTACTGCTTCCTACTGCAAGGCTTGGTAACTTCTTCCAACTATGAATAAGTTCTCTGTATCAAGTAAAACTTCTGAGCATTTGTTACAAATACTGTATATGCTTAGCTAGCACCTGGTGGCACTTCATGTCCTTGATTATGAACTCATCTTAAAGTAATTGCTGACACCCAAATATTTTTATTCTATTCATAATTCTAAAAACATTGATCAAGTCACCTCTTACTCACTATTTGCTTAAAGGTTCACTTCCTTTAATGCATTACAAGGTCAAGGTTATGCCCACAGCTTCACCATTTCTCAGGCTTGGGATGAGTAAAGTTTTGGAGAGAAATAACTGGTTTTAACTGAGCAAGTACCTTGTGAGTTGCTTTTCTGAAAATGTTTTCATAGAATAAGTGACCTTCAGCTATAGTACAGCAGACAGTGACTTATCCCGTAAGCCAGTAGCTATTTGAACTGCAAATTGATATATAAATGTATAAGTAGGTTTGTAATGGTATAACATACTAATTTAGCACAATGATATTTTTCCCATATGCCAAAGACATTACGTTTAGATTTATTTGTCCCTCAAAAATATATATTAGTGTGAGGATGGGTATTGTGTTTTCAAACATCACAATATTCAGCTAGCTACATTTGTTGATAATAATATGAAAGGTATATTTTTGTTTCTAGTTAAAATTTTTGTATCTTCTTTATAATAATGATTTTAAAAGCATAAATTGTGAAAAAGCTTTTTTTTATTTTCTTGACATATATTTTTATTGCTTTTAATTTAATATTCAAGCTTTAGAGGGACACTTTTAATAGTATAAAATAATAAAAATACTGTTTATCTAGAATGCCTTTCCCATGCTGAAAGATCTTAGGCTTTTGGAACTACAGTGCCATTGTTCATAAAAAAATTGTATAGATGCAAGGTAACAAGCTTTCAGTTTAGCTAAATATGGCAAGGGTGTACATATCATTTTGCAGTTTCTCCCTTTAAAAATAAATGTTTATTGAAGTGGAACAAACCCCTGATAACTCATTTGCCACTAGACACCCTGCTCTGGGACTGTAAAGCAGTTTGGGTTTACACTGTTTTGACATTTCTATGATTTAAAATGATTTAAAATTACCAACTTTCATTCTTTAGAGAATTGCATTTATTTCAGATCTTTTAAACTTATTTATTTATTTATTTATTTGTAAACCTCATGGGCACTGCAGAATTTTACAAAGCAACATCAGCAATCGCCTTAGGCTTAAAGCTTTGACATTGCAGGAAGCAGGCTAGGAGTGGAGTGGAACAGGCTAAACAAGGATTCGGGCGATTTGTAAGGATGAATAATTAGAGAGTACTTGGTAAATTTCTGCCAACTTTAAAATGAGGACTTCATTTACTGACTATCACTCAACATTAGAAAAATGCCAATAATACATAATATTAAAAAAGTTTAAATCTTATGTTTCCAGCACAACTTTGTTTTTATTGAAATCACAAGTGTGGTATATGGTGTGAAATTTATAAAATATATGCTGAATGCAGTACCACTAATTCTTATTTTTCATATTTTAGTATGATTTAAAAACAAATCTATTTAAATAGAAAAACAACCTTTCGGATTTACAATTATTTTTACCTATATGTGACAGGTGCCTGGTCACACTTACAGGTTATCTAACCCTAGACACAGTTAAAATATCCGACTACACCTCCCATTTTTATTAAGAGAAAGGGAACTGCTGACATTTACAGATAATAACGATCTTTAAATTGGGTGATGTATAAACATGATGAAAGAAATGGAAGCAATTTCTTTCACAATGACAAACTTGTATTAAGCAAGACGATATAAAGTACACCACAAAGATAAAAGAACATAAGAATCTAAAAATATCAGGAACAAAAACTTTTTTTTTTAAATGAAAAGCACAAAGTCCACACTCTAAAAGTCAGTTAACACTAGAATTACCAAAGCCTACGAAAAAACTTGTAGATCCGTCCCACCTTAAATCGCTCGAATGTTACAGACTGAAATCAAATGTATGTTTTTATTCTTAAATAGTAAGAATAAGAGCAGCTCACTTCTCAAAACTGACTCATCTGGGGTCGAACCTATGAAGTTTTGATTGCCAGTCAACAGTTGATACCATTGAGCCACTGAAGTGGTCATATCAAAGGGGTGTCAGTGTCACACCCTAACATGGGTTCTTTTTCTGTAGTTATATTCTTGAATCGAAGCACACTTGTTTTGTTATATTTGTACCTTTTGTGAAAGTTTTTATTTGATATTTGAACTTCATGTCTACATTTGTTAGATATTACTAAAATATGAAAAATGTTTCAGTTTTAACAATGTGTTTACATAGATTGTTGTAGACACGGAACACACATGAAATGCATGTGCTCCAAATAATGGTATAGTATTTATAAAATATGTCATTTTGCTTGACTTCTCACTTTGTACAACTCTAAGCAACTGACACGCAGGTAAACAGAGTTGAGCTGAGAAAACTGTGTGGCGGTGGGGGGATGTGATAGTAGGCTGTTTGGTGCTTATCGACACATTTACAGGACAAAAGATGCTGATGGAAAGGTGCAAAGCTATTTAAGGTGGGATGCATCTACACGTTTTTTCATAGGCTTTGGTTTTTCTAGTGTTAAAAAAATAAAAGTGGAGGATACAACCTTTGCTGTATCAGAGTCTAGTTTGTGCACTGTGTTACCACAACCATTAATCGTCTAGCTGTCCACAGATACACTCTGTTTGCTGGATGCTTGTTTCCCGACAGAAATTTCGCCAAATAGTCAGATCCCTGTAGGCGTCTCTTCCTCATGGAGTGAGTGCTCTTTTTTCATTCTGGGCTTCTTGTGTTGCTACAACAACCTTGGCAGGCCTTGCTTCTTGTCCACCAGCTTCACTCAGTCCTCTTGTGAGTTGTCCCTCTTTTTCTGGACCCACAACCAGTGTCTCTCTGGTGGAACGGTCTCTTCCTCCCTGGAGGTAGATGTCACTGTCCATGTGCCTGGCGTCTTGCCAGCCATGTACCCTTGTCTGCCTGTGAGCCCCTGTGCTCTGTGCAAGTGGTCTTGACAGTGTTCTCAGTGGACCGTTCAATCTCTTTATGCCATCTCCACACCACTCATTGCCCAGAAGTATATATCAGCTTCAGTCTGTGCCTAAATCAACATGAGGATGGATTAAACAATGGTACAAACCAGTTTCCTGAGCTTCACAAATAATGTAAACTCAGGTTAAACAAAAAGTATTGTTTGCCAACTGTCAAGGAGTGCACACATGCTGGTTAGAACCCTAGGTATTTTCATTTTCAAGCCAAGTAAATACAACTTATTTTCAAGGAAGCAGGCAGTTCTGTTATCACAATATTGCAATGTATGCATATTTAAGCAGTTCAAACTTCAAAGCAGGTGATTCTTTTACAAGACAGGTAAATATCTACATCCTGTAGATAGCCATCACAATAACTCACAGTAACAAAATTACTCAGGAAATTTGCCATTCCACTTATCACCCCAGTATCACAACAATGGGTGCCAATTGCTCCTTCATCTACTGGCTTTTAACATTTAACATTTTAACATTTAATATTTACATGTTTCTCTGCCTAAGAGGAAGAAGAAAAAACAATGTACAAAAATGTTCCCCTCAGAAATATCAAATAATCTGTTGAGGAACAAAAGAAGGGTGGCATGGTGGTGCACTGGTAGTGCTGTTGCCTCACAGTTAGGAGACCCGGGTTCACTTCCTGGGTTCTCCCTGCGTGGAGTTTGCATGTTCTCCCTGTGTCTGCGTGGGTTTCCTCTGGGTACTCTGGTTTCCTCCCACAGTCCAAAGACATGCAGGTTAGGTGCACTGGCGATTCGAAATTGTCCCTAGTGTGTGTGCGTGCCCTGCAGTGGGCTGGCGCCCTGCCCGGGGTTTGTTTCCTGCCTTGCACCCTGTGTTGGCTGGGATTGGTTATAGTAGAACCACTGTAGTTAGGATATAGCAGGTTGGATAATGGATGGAACAAAAGGAGTAGGGTGTTGTACCATGTTAGCCGTTATTGATGCAATGAGTAGTCAAGCAAAATGACACCACACTCAATAAAGGATGTCATTTTGCTTGAATTCTCATTGGAACATGAGGACAAAATAAAGTGTTGTGGTCCTCAATGAGATGTCCATTTATTAGTGGTGATGCTAATAAACTGAAGAGAAATGAAAAAAGGAATAATAAAATAAAGCAAAAGATCATTTCAGTGATCTGGGTGTGGTTGCTTCTGCAGGCAGTCTAACTGTATCAGATGTGGTCCGATGAATGAGCCCCAACTTTCAGTCGCATCTTTTTTAATATAGTGGAACGACTGGAAGGAGAGTAATTGGAGATTAGTCGCTGGGCCTGCTGCATTTGAAAATTTCTTTGGGTACAATGTAAAATTCACAAACGTTTTTCTTTCAGTCTTAAATGCATAATCCAAATACTTGGGAACATCTGTGTAGTGGTTTGGCTTTTGTTGAAATCAGTTTTAAAAGCCTATTGCTGAAAAATTGGAACTAATTGGCTTCTAAAACTAAAGTGTTAAGCTGTCCAGAAAATATTATAATAATTGGTGCATATGTTCTTGACACTCATGGACTTGCATCCTTCAAAATTGTTCGAAACATGTTGTAGGGATATCAGGGGAAAACGTTTTTTTCCACTGACAACCCACAGCTAGTTATGTTTCAAGAAAACAATACCATCTTTCCTTCTCCATATATGAAATATAGGGAAAGTAAAAGTGCAAAGACTTCACTGCTATGCTTGTAATATTTTTGAAACATCTTTAATTTTTTATTTTACTTTTTAACATAATCATATTAAAGGCAACCTAATGGGATTTGATAAAGGATGACATGAATGTTTGCTTGCGGTTAAAACTCCATTGTCAAACATTCTTCGAAACCCTTTCTATAGTATAAAAACAGTAAGTTTGCATTTGGTTTTCTATTACCTATTTCATAATTATAAATTATTGTATGAAAACCTGCTTGTTTCCAGTTGGTCCCCACTGTGTAGCTTCTCACAGTCCTTTAAGTGCTGGATGTTAGCTTCATTTGGTGATTGAGTGTGATGGGAGGAGAAGGGAAACTTTTATCAACTCTCTGTTTAGCCACTTAAATATTGTAAGATATTACTAGTTGAAGGGGTTAGCATATGAAACTTTTTTCTTTTAACATTTTAATACAAGTATGACAAAAAGGAATACTTCAGAGGAGAAACATAAACAATTCTGTTAAAAGGGAAAAATAAATAATTTTATAGCTAAGAAGTATGAAGTGTAGAAAGAAAAGACTAGAGAACCATTATCATTTTTACGAAGCCACATTAATTGGAATGTCAAAGGTTGAAATGGAAAAAAAGTGTTATGACATCTTAGGTAATTAACACTACAAAAATGTAATACGTTTAAAAAAATATTTTAAATATATTATCTTTACATGAATACATTTTTAACTATGTTACAATATACTTCAAAGATACGTATATTACAATATTTTGCAGTATACGGAAACATATTGTTAAATATGTAAATTATGGCAATTTGTGTATATTGCAATATGTTTACCAAAATATAAAAATATACTTTTCAATATTTTTTAAAATAGTAGGAAAATTATACTGTGCAACATATATTACAACATATTTTTAATTGTACTGTACATTTTTGTTCTAATTAACTAAACAATATAATTTAGTGTATATTACTTTTCCAATATGTTTAATAATATATCTCTTTTTCTATATTTCCATTACCTTCTACTAATAGAAAATTTGCTTAAGAACAGATACACCAAAATACCAGGTGTATTCTGAGTTAAAATAGTTTGCCTGACAGTAGATTTATTGAAGAGATATACTTTTAACAAATTGTCAGCACTGTAACTTTGTTAACAATTCTTCTTGAAATGTTAAAATCATCAAGTTTATAATACATGCTTTATTTTGTAATACATGAATTACTTATGTTTAAATGGTCTTTCATAATTATAGAACTGAACACACAGCATACTGCATATCTTATACACAGTGTATTTACAAATATATTTTTTATATTATTTATCTAGAGGAAATATATGTTTGAATATATGTTACAAATATGTATTTTAACTACAGGTACATATTATTTACTTTATATTGCAAGATATGTCGAGATATTTTTCAGATATACTGCAATATATTTCATTTTTGTAAGTGTAAACTCAGTAATAGCTTCTTCTAAGAGAAGTTGTAATAAAGATAATAGGTAGTACTTTCAGACAATATAAGTGTTTTTAAAACAACCCCCTACTAAGTGATCTGAGCCATTGTTGGAAACAGGAACTTTCTATTAAAGCTTCAGATAATGAATAGGAGTTATCACAAGACAAAATGCTCCCTTCCTCAATATGTGAGAAGCACAAAATGATATGTTGTACATTCTCCTCTCAATTATATTATGCAAAATATATCCAAATAAAAAACTAACTCTAAATAATCAATGCTTATTTACTAATAATTATTATTTACAATAATTCCTAATCGTCTAACACAATTTGTAGATCAGAAAAATAAATGGAAAGAAAAAATAGTGTTTACTAAAGAGCAAAACATAATAGGAGAATTTAGCTTTTAATGAGCAAATTGAAAAATCTAGAAGTTGCTGAGAAAAAGAAACACAATTTACAGTTATAAAAGACATACAATCTGGTGCTTGGAAAGAATCAGAGCATGGAGAGACTCAGAAGCGATTGTGTAGGACAAGGAAAATATGAGGTGCAGAACAGCAAGTAAATGTAGCATTTTCAGAGTAGAGACAATGTAG
This sequence comes from Polypterus senegalus, assembly GCF_016835505.1. Taxonomy (NCBI): domain Eukaryota; kingdom Metazoa; phylum Chordata; class Cladistia; order Polypteriformes; family Polypteridae; genus Polypterus; species Polypterus senegalus. The sequence continues at coordinate 39,927,986 of NC_053155.1, forward strand.
TGCTTTAGGCACAAAGAATCATTGGTGTTCAAAGGAAATCATAGTATTTATGAAAGGAAAAAATAAAACTTTTATTTTGATAAAGGGAATTGTAATATTTTAAAGAAGGAGCACACAATCAGATCTAGTGACAGAAACAAATTAGCATTCATTAAGTTTAGTCAAATCTCTAATGAAGCATGTGGCTTTAATATTCTGATTCTGAACTTAGATACCCCTGCTTAATAGTTTCGTTTTTCATTGTATTTGAAATCATTATGTAGGAGAGTCACAAGCTCTTGCTGAGGAATCTGTATTATGATTTTGTCTAGTATTTAGGGAACATTACCTCTGCCACTTTCATGTCAAAAGAAGATAATACATTATTTTTGTCTTATTTTTCAGATCTGATGGAATGTGACAGTAATCAATAGTGAGCTCCCCTTTTCTAAAACGAGATTCTGCCTACAACAACTTCTGAATTTTCTTTATTGTGTAATGCACAATGAGGCAACAAGGCAGAAGTAGATCTCCTTATTAGTTAATGCTATGCGAGAAATGGAGTATGCAGACATTGTCACCTAATTTTTCCCAAAATATAATTGTTTATTACCTTTTCTCTTTTGATCTGTTTGTTCTGACGAGCTAGACTGACCATTAAACAATTTATGATAGCAAAAATCTAGCCTTGCCCAATTAATGGAGGCAAGGGGCTTCAGTACCAGTGATGTTCCTGTCACCCACACAGGCAAACAGGGCCAGTATGAAAATAACCAATCAAAGATGTGTGGAAGGAAAACACACACAGGCATATGGAGGACATGCATACTCAACACAGACAATATTCAGCATGGGATTTAAATCTGGGGCATGGGTGATAACCAGGACATCACTGTGCTGCTCTATCAATCAATATTTTTTTGTATAACATAATTAACTGCATGCATCATCACAAGACACTTTATGATGTTAATAAAATAATCATCAGGGCTGTCTGTAGCCCTTTAGTGACCCTCAGCTCTCTTCACCCTTCTTTTCTGTGTGAGCTGCTGACCGCCCTTTACCCCGATGCCCCAAGAGGTTGTTACCTCTCTAATGCCTGGAAATGACACTGATTAATGGACAGTAACAAAAAGTACAAAAAAAGAAAGAATCAATATAGAAAAGGGATCAATAGAAGACTCCTAAAGAGGATTTAAAATTTAATTTTGAACAGCAGGTTTACAAAGACAAGATAAATACTATGTAAAATTACAAAACAGATTATGGTACTATAAAAGTAATATTATGTAATCCAAGAAAATATAAAGATCAAGTACAGGTGCAGCATAAAGCTTTAAAAGAGGGTACAGAGTAACATGATAGAGTAAACTGAAACATTTTATGTAGACTTTTCGGAAAAGATGAATATTTTACAGTGAAGTTGTGACATTTGATTCACTTGTAATAGACAGAACTATAGAAACTCTGAAATAAAGGGACATCAGTTAAACAGCCTAAGAGAAATGACAGATTGTGCAGTTTAGATATGCAGATCAGGTTGGAAAGCATGCGCTGGTGCAATGTGTTGTCATACTCACCACATGATGAAACACCTTGGGATCCTGGTTGGCAACCCCCCAAGCAGACATGCAGTCCAATCTCACCCACGTCTATCTCCCGCAGCCAGGTGGGTGTCCCTTGGCCTGGTCCAGCATCTCTGGTCCTCAACAATAAGGATCCAGCAAGCTGAAGCACCCTTGAGGAATCGCACCAAATGGCCTTAGTGCCATAACTGACGTTCCCTCACAATGCGGGTAATGTGCCTCATTCGGGACTCTGTGAGCAACTGCTCGTTCAACACAAAGTCAAACCAGCTGTACTCAAGGATTCTCCGAAGAGACACAGTACTGAAGGAGTCCCATCTTTGTCTTAGGTCACTGGATAGTGTCCATATCTGACAACCATATAGCAAAACAGGAAGCATCAGGACTCTAAAGACTTGGACCTTCGTCCTTTTGCAGAGATATTGGGAATGCCACAAACCCTCTTCCAGCAACCTCATAATGCTCCATGCTCTCCCAATCTGTCTACTGAATTCTTAGAAAGAGTCACCAGAGACATGAATGTTGCCGCTGAGGTAAGTAAACCTCTCGATGCAGTCGACACTCTCTCCGCAGACAGACACACTGCTGATGGCTATGCCCAAGAGGACAATAAAGGCCTGGATCTTGGTTTTCATCAGGACACTCACGAGCCCAGACACTCAGACTCTTCTCTCAGTCATTCGAGAGCCCTGATAAGAGCCTCCATTGACTCCATGAAGATCACAGTATCGTCAGGAAAGTCAAGATGAGTGAATCTTTCTTCACCAACAGATGAGTCACAGCAGGTAAACCCCATGACCCTGGCCAACACCCAGTTCATACAAGCATTGAACAGTGTAGGAGCAAGAACACACCCCTAATAAACCCCAGAATCAACTGGAAAGAATGCAGTGGTTTTTCCTCCACTCTGCACTGCATTCACAGTACCAGTATACAGGCCGGCCATGACATCTACCAACTTCAGGTTGATCCCACAAAGACTCAGGATGTCCCACAGGGCAACTCAATCAACTGATTTAAATGCCTTTCGAAAATCGACAAAGGCTGCTAAGAAACTCTGCTGATATTTATTTTTGCACTCCATAAGAACCCTCCACACTAAGATGCAGTCGATGGTAAACTTCTTATGCGTAAAACCAGACTAGTCCAGTTGCTGGTAGGTGAGCAAGTGATCATGGATCCTATGAAAGATGACATTAGAAAGGACCTTGCCCAGCACCGAGAACAGCTTTATCCCAAAATAATTTTGGAGTTATGCCTCCAAAATACTTCCAGTGACACCTGTGAGGCTATTGCTGTATTTTTCAATCAAAAAATGAATGATAATAGAAATAACATAGTATATCTCCCCCAACACTGCAGATCCTCCTGAGCCCCAGTACTCCGTTTTAAACAAACTCAATTCTTTCACCAGGACAGATTTACCTGATTTACATAAAATAGCCTTGCAACTGAAACCCTCCACCTGTGTTCTTGACCCAATACCAACAAGTTTTTTCAAAGAAATATCGGGCGTGCTAATTGATAATATTCTTGACATAGTAAATTTGTCATCAGATACGGGGTCTTCCCAGACTGTCTTAAGACTGCTGTAGTTAAACCCCTACTCAAGAAAAATAATTTTGACCCCTTTGCTTTTGAAAATTTTAGACCTGTCTCTAACCTGCCCTTCTTAAGTAAAGTTCTGGAGAAGGCAGTCATTATGCAGTTAAATGACCACCTAAATAAACATGCTATTCTTGATACATTTCAGTCAGGCTTCAGAACAAATCACAGCACAGAAACTGCACTCGTTAAAGTAGTAAATGACTTGCGGGTAAATGCAGACAGAGGCCATTTATCTGTTCTCATCCTCTTAGATCTGAGTGCTGCATTTGACACCATTGATCACAACATTCTTAGAAATCGCCTTAGTCAATGGGTGGGCCTCTCTGGCAGTGTCTTAAATTGGTTTGAATCCTACCTGACAGGGAGAAAATTTTTTGTTAGTTGTGGGAGTTACAACTCGAAGACACATGATATCCGATATGGTGTTCCACAAGGCTCTATCCTGGGTCCGCTGTTATTCTCAATCTACATGTTTCCGTTTGGTCAGATTATCTCAGGGCACAACGTGAGCTACCACAGCTATGCTGATGACACACAGCTGTACTTATCAATAGCACGTGATGACTCCAACTCTCTCGATTCACTAGCACAATGTCTTACTTGTATTTCTGAATGGATGAATAGTAATTTTCTCAAGTTAAATAAAGAGAAAACAGAAATTTTAGTGATTGGCAATAATGGATACAATGAGGTTATCAGAAATAAACTTGATGCATTTGGATTAAAAGTCAAGATGGAAGTAGAAAACTTAGGGGTAACTGTTGACTGTAACCTGAATTTTAAATCGCATATTCATCAGACCACTAGGACAGCATTCTTTCACTTAAGAAACATAGCAAAAGTTAGACCTCTTATATCCTTGAAAGATGCTGAGAAATTAGTTCACGCGTTTGTTTTCAGTAGACTAGATTACTGTAATGCACTCCTCTCAGGACTACCCAAAAAAGACATAAATCGTTTGCAACAAGTGCAGAATGCAGCTGCTAGAATCCTAACTAGGAAAAGAAAATCTGAACACATTTCTCCAGTTTTGATGTCACTACACTGGTTACCTGAGTCTTTCAGAATTGACTTAAAAATTTTGCTTATGGTTTATAAAGCCTTAAATAATCTCGCTCCATCCTATATATTGGAATGTCTGACACCCTATATTCCAAATCGTAACCTTAGATCTTCAAATGAGTGTCTCCTTAGAATTCCAAAAGCTAAACTTAAAAGAAGTGGTGAGGCGGCCTTCTGCTGTTATGCACCTAAAATCTGGAATAGCTTGCCAATTGGAATTCACCAGGCTAATACAGTAGAGCACTTTAAAACACTGCTGAAAACATATTACTTTAACATGGCCTTTTTATAACTTTAATTTAATCCTGATATTCTGTATGTTCAATTCATTTTAATAACTATTCATGGTGGCTCTAAAATCTGTACTAACCCCTACTCTCTCTTCTGTTTCTTTTTCCGGTTTGGCCACCACCACCTACTGAAAGTATCATGATGCTCCAACATTGATGGACTAAAAACCAGAAGTCTGCATGACTGTCATCATCGAGTCCTTCCATGAGAACCCTAAATCCAAAGAGGACTGTTTCATTTATGTGATGTAGATTGCCCAAAGGGGACTGGGCGGTCTCATGGTCTGGAACCCTTGCAGATTTTATTTTTTTCTCCAGCCATCTGGAGTTTTTTTTTTTGTTTGTTTTTTCTGTAATCCCTGGCCATCGGACCTTACTCTTATTCTATGTTATTTAATGTTGACTTATTTTAATTTCCTACTATGTCTTTTATTTTTTTTTTTCATTATGTAAAGCACTTGCAGCTACATTTTTTGTATGAAAATGTGCTATATAAATAAATGTTGTATTGTATTGCATCCCCCTGTAGCTGCCTCAATCCAGGTGATCATTTTGGATATAAGGTGAAGAAAAAGGGGAAGTCGGGAACAGACATAAGATTCATAAAGCTGAATACAACTATTGAAACAAACAACATTTTAAATTAGCCGCAGAGTTTTGAAGGTAATACAATGTTTGAAACAAAGCCAGTTTAAAAGAGGTAAAGAGGAGAAATATGGACATAATGTTTTGTTCAGGCAAGATGCTGGCAGCAGCATTCTGAAAGGCTTGATACTCCTTGCAGGAAGACCATTAACAGGAAAATTACAGCAGCCCAAATGAGAAGATAAAAGCATGACAAAAAATCTAGAAAGTAAAGGTCAGACTCTGGTAATACTGCAAGATGATAAAGATGACGAAATGAAATGTTAACTATGTTAGCAGAAATATAAGCTTGGAAAAAGCTTTTGATTATGTGTATTGTGAAGTCTTGTGTAAGGTGCTTACATATCAACAACTGTCCTTTTCTTGTTTGTCTTTAAAACTGCTCATCTGCCTTCTTTGTCTACCCTGTTTACTCATTCATTTAAAATAGTGACAGCTTTGGCTGTTATTTAACAGTTCCTGATTCTAACTTCGGCTTGTGTAGCGCTTTCTATACCCTTTAGCCATAGGATAGTGTCCTAGGTTCATAAACTCTATTTCCCTGAGCTGATTTATGAAAACCCCTTTAATTTTAAATATGTGTCTTTAGAGAATAAATTAGAATCCCTTAACTAATACTTACTCCACAGTAATAAGTTGCCAGCTGTTTCACGACTTGTAGCTTGTTACACAAATCACAATACAAATATGTCCCCAAAATATTACAAAATTTATTAACTAATTGGAAAATAACTAAAATAAATGAATAAAACTATTTGTTATTAAGTCCAATCAAAATCCCCACAAATAATAGATTACAGAATTTAGAAAAAGTAAATTCACCCCTCACTACAAATACATACAGGTTCAGGCAGTGTACTGAAACTTTATATATGCACTCTTTGGTTTTCCCAGCATTTAAAACATCCCACTGTTAAAGAAAACACAATAACAAATCTATCATATGAGCAAAATTAATTACAGAACTATAACCTCACCTTCACTCAACAACTTTATGGGCTGACACGCACATACACACACACCAGCCGGCGACCACACAAAATTAAAATAATATTATAAACCCCCCTTGTTGCAGGCCCAGTCGACGCTCTGGAACGTGGTGGCCAAAAACTTGGAGACCCGTTCACTCTAATGAGCCAAAATAAAAGGTCACAACACACACAAATAAGTGGAGTAAAGGTCAGAGTTCATTATCCAAACGCAGCACTTCCAAGCTGTGGGAAATGATGGCGTCATCCTACAGGACAACATATGACAAACCACAAAGCGACATTATCAGAAGATCCGCGGCAACAACTCTTGCACCTAGACAGTGAATGAAAAAATAATTACACAAACAACCTTTCTGAAGAGCAACGGCAAACTGCCAGGGAACAAGAAACATTATGACGGAAAAACTACAGGAATTCCATAACACTGACAACTCAAAACAAGATATTCCCATTATTTACGGTGTAGGCAATTCTCTGTCCATTTAGCATATTGTCACAAGGACAAAGGTTTAATAACATCAGATTTATTTGCCAGGCCCTGTTTTTACCCATGGCCAGTTGTACACTACATTTCCCGGGTTAAACGTACAGCTACTTGTGGAATACACACGGGGCAATATTTTCGCTGACAATAGCGTTTATGCAACAACTTTGGTTTTCCGACAATTATTATAGACGTCGGTATACTATATTACCTGACGGCCACTCTTCACACATACTGACTTACATGTGCACTGCATTTCCCTTCTTATCCAATATATTCTGTTAACCTGTTCATGTTACACTTTGTATTGTAAATATTCATGCTGTTGTAAGTGACTATGATAGCATTTCATACTGATCATATGACTATTCTAATATTGAGTCCTCTCACAAGTGTCTATTTATTAAAATAATCTGCTTTCTTACTGTAACATGTTTCTCTAGTATGATTTGCTAGTTGTTCAATAAAATGGACAAACTTTGATCCCTTATAGTTTCCAGGACTAACTACTCAGTCACTTCAGAGTCCTGCTTTATCGTGACTTGGCTGAATGATTTACTGTAATCTGTGATGAGGATGTCAGTCCTTCTGTATGTAATCTTTTTAGAGTGAATTAACATTATGATCTCTGCAACAAACACATAAAGGTGGCAGAGAAAGCAAAAAATATTATTTTATTAAGTTTTAATTTCTCTGGTATTCTTTCAAGATTGATTTTAAAATAATTTGTTGTATAAATTTTCCAAATTTTATCTGCTTAATTATATATTATGTTAATTAGTTGAAATAAAATTAATAAAAAAAATATACAATAATAAAAAATTGGCAGAGTGCATTTCTTTATTAACAGTTCATGGTGCAAGGATGTTAAAGGGCTGGGAGGAAGCTACTGATCTACTGTATATAAAAAGATGATTGTGTCATTTATTGCATATTGTGTAGTTTAATTGTATTTTCCTTGTTACATGTATGGATGTAACAATAAGAGAAATTTCTAGTGTGACAACTACGGGGTGCCACCAAGCCCCAAACCCTGGGTTCAAAGCAAGTTGCAATAAGACTCAAGAAACGTCAGAAAGAGTTGGGACACTGTACTGACCTCCATATATTGTATGGCCACACACACACACACAAAAAACAAAACATTTGAAATGCAAGAAATGGTATTGTTCAGACACAGGCCTCCTTCAAACTGTCCTAAGATGGCATTAGAGCTGGTTATGGCATCTACAAACAAGAAGTGGTGGGTTTAAGAGGGTAGAAATTAGAAGTGACATCAGGGATAGATGAGCTGTCAATCATCCTTTCTGCAGAGGAGAGAAGAGAGAAGGCATTAGACAACAGCACCACCCTCTGGCTTGGAGTATAACAGTTATTAATAGAGCCCTGAGGTTGTGAAGGTGTGTGACAAAGTATGTATTGAACAGTGTACCTTAAATAGGCTTCTTTTCACACAGCACAATCCATTTTTCTCTTTCTCTGTTTCACTCCCCCCAGGGAAGTGTTGTTCATTTCCTATGCCGACTCTGACTCCCCAGGTGAAGTGGATGCCTTCCTTTTAAGCCCCAACCCAGAAGATGCTAACTGCTTGTCTCTGGAAAGCACTTCTGAGTCAGTAGTAACCTGAGTCTTCTCTTTCCAACAGCTCTCTCTGGCTGCCCCCTGAAACCCAACAGGGCATTCTTTATGAAACCACAACTCCAATGGTGCCCTGCGAGCATCCATACTGGGATTTGCCATAAGGGATGCTGCCATCCAGTGTATGGAGGAATGACCTGCATGTGACAGGCAGACTCTCATTGTCTGGGACAAGTCTATTACTCATCCTAGTGTTGTCATTTGGCATCACAGCTAGGCATGTGTTTGCCCTCCATGGCTGCTGGTATTCCAGTGCTATTGGCCTTCCCTTCTGCATACTTCATTATGTTGGCCTCCCTGCTAGATAAGGGAAGGGAGTCCATTCCGAATGGTCCATATGTCACACTATCAACTATTTTACTTGGCAATAAAGTTCAAGTTATATTGCGTCACATACGAGCACATGTGAGGCAGTTAATGGGCTTGGCTGAACATGGTAAGCAAGAGCATGGGTCGACTGTATGCACTAATGCCTTTTCTTTCTCCCCTCCAGATCCTCCAAACAGAAGGCTGTCTAACTCCTCTTCTCTTTTCAGAAGCCACCCTACCAGTGACCTCACTTCTGGTTCCAGCCCCTAGGACACACCCCTTTCTCCTCATCAGCTATAAAATCCAGCCCCTTTTCCCTCACTAGTCAGTGGCGTCTTGGGCACAGTTTGAAGACTACTCGAATGCATTGAATTTGATTGATTCACCACTTTTTTCTTTTTTCTAAGATTTTGAATATAAAAACCTTTTTTCTTGTCCCTTTTTGTCTCTTTACAATTATTATATTTTCAGTAATCTGAGTAGCTGACATTCCCACCTGCCAAAATCTTATATTTAAGCATGAAAACAAAAACAACTTCTGTTTACCTCATAGTCACTCTGTCTGCATATACTCCATCCCTGTCAGCTGAATCCTTGTTCCTTATCTCATTTACTAAGTATTAGGACAACGCCTACCTCTAGACTAACAGAAGTCCCTTGAAAGTCCAAAGATCACACCACCAGAGCTCTCTCTTATTGTCCAAGTGTTCCATGGTCTCTGATCTCAATTTTGTGATTAAAGAACCAGGCATCTTTTGCAGCTCCATGACTGCTACTTGATTATAACATCATAGACAGTAAAAGCCTGTCTCAACAAAACATTCCGAAAATCCAGAATTGAGATACAAGTCCATGGCAGAGCACAATAACACATTAAAACACATTCAAATGTAAAATATAAAAAAGCGAATCAAGTATTTTGGCTGAAAGAATATTTAGAAAATTAATATGACAGAGCTGAATTATATGTTGAATTACTGTATGTTGATTTCTAAAGAACATAACCTTTAGTTTATTCTATAACTACATACTGCTTCTACTCATATTTAATGGTTAATAAAATATGTTTAAAAATAGCTACAGTACAACAAACTCCCACGTTAGTTTGTTAAATTAAAGATCGAACAGTTAACTTTCACCAGTGTTTCTGTGGTGGAGATCTGGCATCAAACCTCTGTCAGAATGTGCTAAGGATAAATACAGTAGTTCCTCTCTAAGTTTTTGTAAATGAATTTGTCCTCTCTAAATTGGCTGCCATTGCTATGTTGCAGTATTATTTTTACAATTATCTTAATTATGTGACACCTAGTTAAAGTCACAATCTTCACAAATTAAAAGCTTTGGCCTCTTTTCTAATTACATGTTGTACATAGGTTTAATAATGCCAGTTAGTGAAACTTCACTTCCTTTATGTCTAAAATCATCACCACAGGCATATACAGTAATCTTTCTAACCTGCTTTTTGTGCATTAACATACAGAATTTTTTTAAAATGGCAGAAAGCAAAGCTAATAAAATATAAGTTTATAGTAATGTGGGGAGGTGAAGTACTGCAGTGATAGTGTCCTGGGCTTGAATCCCAAGCCAGACATTGTTCGTGAGGCATTTGTTCTTTCTCTGTCTGTATACTTTGGTTTATTTCCCACATTCTAAAAGACCTGTAGGTTAGTTTAATTGGCAATTCCCAATTGGCTCCTGAGGGAATGTGGGGATGGCTATTTACATGTGTGAGCCCTGTGATGGACTGAAGCCCCCTCTAGGGCTTTTTCCTGCCTTGTGAAAAGTGCAGTTGGGACAGGCTCCAGTCCGTCATGACCCTGTTCAAGCAAGTTTGAGAATTAGTAGAAATAAGATGAGATTTTAATTCTTGGCATTCAAAGTGGCTTACAATTAAGTCATTAAGATTTGTTTATAGTGATTAATGTTGAGTGGTGAAATTCACCAAACTGTTTTTCGCAGTGAATTTGCTAGGTTCACTGGAGAACATGTTTGGCCAGTTTTTTTTTTCCTGAAAATACCCAGTGTGGCCGGGTTAGACAAACTCCTTTTTCCCAGCACCCCTAATCCTATTAAGGCCATCGTGACATCACAGAACTGTAAACACCAACTAGGAAATGTCATACCTGATCTGTGCTTCCTGCCGATTTGTTTTGTGCATGCACAGACCTTTCATGCATGTGTACCACAAGCATACCATACCTCACACATTATGGTGCTGCTCAGTCTGCTTTGCACATGCGTCAATAATTTATGGTGTATAAGTGCATGTGTAATGTCATTACCTGATTGGTCCTCTAGCATGATTTCCACCCCACATGACTTTAAAAAAAAATAAAAACACTTACAGTATTTTCATTTGAAGGGTACATTAGCTGATCATAATGTTAATATTATTTTGTCGTTCTGCATAGATTCAGTGTACGATGTCTCATCACAGCTGGGTTGAACATTTTATGTACTGTGGATGAGTAGTAAAAAAGAGAGCTCTAAGAGTGCATAATGCTGATCATTTGCGTCTACCCTAACACTCAGGGACACGTAAAAGACTACTGCACCATTATAATCTTCTGAGGAATAGTTCTCCTTCTCTGTTGACATCTGTTTGTTTCAACAAAATTATGGAAAATGTTTGTATTTTCACCAAATTCAAGACAAAGTGAATTTAGTGAGGTTTGCTCATCACTAGTAATAATGATCACAACAAACCCTCTATGTGAAATAGTGATTTTAATACTCTGCATTTATAATGGTGCTGTTTAATAAACATATACAATCAGAGTGGAGTATATGATATAATTTATCTTGACTTTCAGAAAGCTTTTGCTAAGGTGCCTCATTAGAGGTTGGATATCAAATTAATAGAAGTGGGAGGTCAGGGTGATGTTTGTAGATGGGTGCAGAATTGGCTCAGACACAGAAAGCAGAGGGTGATGGTGCGAGGAACCTTATCAGAACTGGCCGATGTTAAGAGTGGTGATCCACAGGGGTCAGTGCTAGGGGCTCTGCTATTTTTATTATATATAAAGGATTTGGATAGGAATATAAGTAACAAGCTGGTTAAGTTTGCTGGTGATACCAAGCTAGGTGGATTAATCTAGAATCTGTTTAATCATTATAGAGGGAAAGATGAAATTTAATGGAAGTAAAAGTAAAGTATTACACGTAGGAAGTAAAAAATATTCAGTTTGAACACAAAATGGGTAGTCAGAAAATCGAGAGTACATCTTATGAGAAGGATTTAGGAGTCATAGTGGACTCTAAGCTATCGAATTCCCGACAGTGTTCAGGAGCCATTAGGAAAACTAACAGAATGTTTGGTTATATAGCTCCTTAATGTGCGGAGTACAAGTCCAAGGAGGTTCTGCTTAACCTTTATAATGCACTGGTGAGGCCTCATCTGGAGTACTGTGTGCAGTACAGGCTACAAAAAGGACATAGCAGCACTAGAAAAAGTCCAGAGAAGAGGAACTAGGCTGAATCCTGGGCTACAGGGGATGACTTATGAGGAAAGATTAAAAGAGCTAAGCCTTTACAGTTTCAGAAGAGGAAGATTAAGAGGAGACAAGATTGAAATGTTTAAAATTGTGGAAGGAATTAGTACAGTGGCTCAAGACTGTTACTTTAAAATGAGTTAATCAAGATTATGGGGATAGCATTGGAAACTTGTTGTGGGAACATTTCACACAAACATTAGGAAGTTTTTCTTTACATGGAGAACCATAAATTAAATAAATAAATTAATAAATTTCAAAGTAGTATGCTAGACAGTAGAACATTAGGGACTTTCAAGACTAGACTTGATGTTATTTTGGAAGAATATAAGTGGATAAGACGGGCGAGCTATGTTGTGCTGAATAGCCTGTTCTCATCTAGATTGATTTAATGTTCTAAAACGTTTGGTTGTGGTGAAACACCATTTGTTGGTGGAGGACAGCAAAACAGCAGTAAATGCTGATTTGTCACTTCCTGGGCTCATATCTCATCTGTGCGTGTGCAGTTTGAAGTTTGCATGGTCCACAGATGTTTACTGAGGAGTTTTTCTCTAGATAGTATGGTTGCTAATCTCATTTCAAAGACAGGTCTTTTAGCTTAATAGATCTCTGTAAATGGCCCATGTATGTGAGAGAAAGTCAGGATGCAATCTGGATGTGTTTGACTATTTTTACTTTTTCAAAAAAATGTGTTCTTTGGGAACAGAGAAAGTACAAGTAATAAATGATCAAGAAGTACAAATAAAAAAAAAAAAATTAAGTGCCTTGACATAAGCATTTAGTTTGCATGGATTAATCAGTTTATACTTCCTTTATACTTCCTGTATTAAATACTGTATATACATCTTCATGTTTCATTACTGTGTGTATGTTCTCGCCTTCTCTAATCAATGTACAGAATTTGAAAAAAATTACAGATTTAAAAAATACAAATCCAACTTATTTCTTTTTACACTAAAATTTTTGTCCCTAATAGGAGAAGGATGCTCAGACAGCATTACAGTAATTTTGCTGGACACTGGATTTTTATCTAATTCAGCAAGCAAGCCTTTGTTAATTAGGTCTCACAGGAGGAATGATTGGGAAGAACATCTCTTACTGTCACTGATCAATAACAGCAAGCACAAGCAGTTCTAGTAGTCAATTACTTTTGTCTCAGAGCTAGAAAATGGGACTCTATTCTTGTTAAGAGCTTGCACTTCTTTCAGAGCACATCCCTTTTGATCCTCCATATCAAGTTTACCTGATTTTCCACAAACAGCTTGTTTCTCCTGGCAACACTAGCCACAAGCATACTGTTGCAACACAGCACAGTAAAACACTAAATAGAAACTTAGTGCTGCTTTGAACATGGTTAGAGGTCAGGTCCAATTTGTGGGTTTAGGAATATTATTATTATTATGCATGACATCCTCCTGTTCGGAAGTGTGCATATCTCTCAGCAAAAATTAGAAGGTACAGTATGTTTAAAGATGAAGAAAGTGCATGCATTTTCAGGATCTGTTTCAATATTGGCTTTTTGTTTTTTGTTAAAGTTAATGACAGCATGTACCAGCTTTGTAAGATTTGGAACATTCTTAACAGCGTTTATGGTTGTTTTTAATTTTTTGTCCAGAAAACTAATCATCGCTTACTTCAGGCTTTATATTTGAACTTGTTTATGAAATGTCAATGCTGGTATGATCACTGTAGTAATCTTCACCACCTATGAGCTATAATTTTATCTTGTCCTTTGTCTCTGCATCTATCACTCAGTAGAACAAAAATTTGAAATGTTTTGTGCTCTTTGTTCTTATGTATTCACTTATTACAAGTATAATTTGCTTTATCAATCACACAAGACTACAAAGCAAGCTGTCAAATTTATATGTAATCTTTAATGGCATGTGTACATTTGTACAATGAAATTTGTACTTTCATGCTTCCTACATGCTAATGACAGTAATACAGTAGTTACTGATGCAGGGTAGTCTGCCACCTGGTTTTTAAAATCTATGATGAGCTCTTTTGTTTTTCCCAACATTAAAGCAGAGGCCAAAGCCCATCTATTTGGAAACTAAAGGATGTCTAAAATTCTGTAATACAGTAAAACCATGATGGATACAAGAAAAGACAGATAACAGAACAGCTACTTTAAAAATGATACAGTCAATTAGTTTAGAGAATAGTCATATTTATTTACAAAAAAAAACTATATTAACAAAACATAATATAGTATTAACAAAATTAATTAATTTTTACAATATTGTAAAGACAAGCTCAATAGGCAAATACAAATCAGAGGTACTGGAGCCTGTACATTTTACTTGGGGTCTTTGTTGTGTAACAAACGGCACCCTGTCTTATACTCCATTATCTGGGTTAAAGAGCACATCTCTAAAACAATAAAAGAAAGCTTTCACTACCAATCAGTTTGTCTCCTGCCATTCACATTCTGCCTTTCTCTATACTGCCTACTCCGTACTCAAAACTTCCTTCCACTGCACCTTCCTTTTTCTCTTAACTTCTCCTGTCACTCATTTCCTAACAGATGTTTCCATCCCTCACAAAACAGAAGCCTTTTACCCAGTCCTATCACTTACACAGCATTCTGCTCTTTCTGCAGAATTGGATTAGGGTCTATTTGTAATCCATATAAACTGGTAAGCCCTCTTATAGTTTACATACATTATGACTACTGCTATACCCAGTCTCCAGATTTTCCTCATATTTTCACTTTCAACATTTACTGTACTTGATTTCCTTTTTCCATATCACTGTCCTGAAATGCACTTCAGATAAATTCTGGATTAGTCACTAGTAATCCACAATTTATTATTAAGAAATAAATGAATTGTTTTCATAGGCAAAACACTCAAAATAATTTTGGCATTCATGCATTTTTAATGCTTCTGGTTATGACTCATCAGAGATCTATGAGGAATTCCTAAACATTTCCCAATTTACACAACTAAAATAGTCCTGTAGTTTTCCCTCTGCCTCTTTATTCTGACACTTTCCTTAATGGCTCTTTCTGCTTCAGTCTATGCTTCTTAGCTGCATACAGTAGTTCTGGTGATGGACTGACTATTCCAGGAAAAGGTGCATAACATGAGGGAATCATTTTGAGGTAACAATAGTTAAGCAATTTGGTTTGCAGTACACATTTAAATATATTTACTTATATTTAATTTAATATTATATATATTTATATTTAATTTAATTTAATATATTTATACTTTAGAAATGTCATGAAGAGAAATACTGAAGTGGTTAAATGAATATAAAAGAAGAATGTATAACAAAGAAGGTTGATGTAATACACAAAATGTACCAGAGGATGATTAAGAGATCTGCAGATGTCCTGTAAACAAGACTGGAGAGTTGTCACATACCCAGAAATTTCAAGGATAATAGCTAGCCTAAGAAATATAACATCAAGGATTAAGGATCTTTCATTGTCATTCCAACATCCATGTGCACAAACAAAATTCAGTACTCAGGACCCGGTAATGAAACAGTACCGATGATAGCCTCATTAAAAAAAAAATACTTAATAAAAAATAGCCCCTTAACCCCATAGACTTTGTGATAAAGGCATTACAGATAAATGATAAATAGAATGAAATAAATTTAATACATAAATGCAGTAAATTAACTATAACAACAATAAATATTATCGCAGTATATACTGTAGCATCAAGTAAAAAAGGTAGTAGCAATAGGTTAGTACATAAGTCTACTGAAACAAAATACAAAGTGTAGGATACGTCACACAAAATGTACAGTCAGATTTAGAGATGTTGTATTCACTAGTCTAATGGCATCTAAGAAGAAGCTGTTCCTTAACCTGGTAGCACTAGCCCATAAGCTATACAATCTCCTTACTGATGGGAAGAAGAATAAGAGTGTAGTAGAATATACTTTTATTTCATTAAGTCACTTGGTGTAACCAATGAACTAATCAGAGTAAACGAATACATTAATCAGTACTGCTATGTATATTCAGTTCTTTATAAAATGGACCTCTGCCCTTATTTCTTTGATTATTCTGTGGCAGACTGCTGTGATGAATGCTCCCTCTTTAGCATTTGCTGAAGCGTAAATAAATGACACAATGGACAGTCACCCTCCTCCCTGATTACTTAATCAAAGAAGTTTTATAAAACTTGTCCTAGTGTAGAATGAGTTTATTTCTTTAATTAATATGTTGATTTCTTCCACAGTAGTGGTAGGAAGTGTCTTTTATTAGAATGCAACAGTGATCCAGAGTTTTAGCACCCCTGATTGGACAGGTGACAAACTGATGATATCTTTAAAATATTTTTGTTAAAGTCCCCGGCAACAATCAATAAATCCACAAGATGTAAACATTTGCATTCTGTAACAATGTTGTATGGGTTTTTCAGTCCAGTACTGGTGTTGGCTTACTGAGGGATGTAAACAATAATACGAAAAATACTGGAGAACTCTCTCAGATATTAAAATGGATAGCATTTGAATATTAAATACAACAGATAAGAAGAGCAGGTTATTAAGATGAATATAATGACCTTATACCACACAATGTTTGCCATAAAACACATATCAGCTTCTCTATGTTTACCTCATGATTCAGTGTAGTTCATATGGTAGACAGAACAAACATCATTGCAATGTCTGATATTTCAGTGGTTTGCCACGTCTCCAAGAAACAAGAAAACACAGCAGTCTCTGATGTTTCTCAGTGAAGCCAGTCTTTTTCTGGTATATTCATTATCTAGAGATTGAATATTTGCAGGAAAATGCCACACTAGGCAGGCTGGTTGCCCTAGTGTTATGTTCATGTTTACTGTAGATAACTGATGAAAGAAGCTCTGTATTTAACAGACTAAAATTCAAAGCCTGAGTACTTACCCTCACATTTAATTTGGTTAGTCATCATGTCAATCATGTACTGTAAAAATAGAGATGTTAGTTGAAATACAGTTAGAATAAGAATAAATAATCCTAGGAAAACAGAGGAAAGATGGACTATGGAAATGGTACTCAAGGTTTAGAATAAAACTTTGACTGTAGCAAAGGTATATGACTGAATTTAGCATTTTCTCTATTTATGTTTTATATATTGGGATATACTGTATTTTCTTTTTTGTTATTTGTGTAAAAGAGAAAGAGAGACAGAAAGGAGGTGAAAGAAGGTATGCTTTCTGGTATTTGGTAGGTGGGCATGAGTGGAAGTCACCACACTTGAAGATCTGTACAGAAAGGCCCAGTGGAACAGCATAGTTTTTGTCTTTGTTAACTTCAGTATTTTGTGTTTTCTCTTTAGATTCCCTCCATTGTGTGTTTTATATATATATATATATATATATATATATATATATATATATATATATATATATATATATATATACAGTATATATATATATATATATATATATGGAAGAGAAGGTCTGTGATACGGTTTGCATACTTGCAGCTGGAGATCCACAAAGGGAGAAAATGAATAACGTATTATAAAGTAGTTTTTATTCCTCAGCTTTCAAGTATCCCAACCACACGGACCTAGCCACCTCCCATAAGTTATTGCTATATATTGCCATTGATTATTGTAAGTCTAAGCATTATCCTCTGATGAAGACCCCTGGTAGGGGTTGAAAGCTCAGGAATAAAAACTACTTTATGATACGTGATTCATTTTATCCCTTTGTGGATCTCCATCTGCAAATATATATATATATACATATAAAACTAGCCAAACTACCTGCCATTGCCTAAATTAGGAGTCCTCAATCACGGTCCTGGAGGGCCGCAGTGGCTATAGGTTTTTGCTCCAACCGAATTGCTTAATAAAAAGCATTTCTTACTTAATTAAAACTTCTGTTTCACTTTAGTTGTATTGGTCGTTAAGATTTTGAACCCTTATTGCTTATTTTAGTCTTCAACTGCTGTATTCTTGGTTTTTAATTGCTTCTAATTCGCAATAACATGCAAATGACAAAAGAGACCAACATTTCTCCATTTAGCCTGTTACCATTTACACCTGTGTGTATTTATCATGCATTATTGGTTTTAAATACTTGGAAGGAAAGTGAAGAGAAAAAAGTGAAGGACTGAGAATTACTACATCCATTTTAGCCTTCAAATCATGTGGATGATATCCTTAGAAATCTAGAATATGAGAATGACCTAACATGGTAGAGTTAAAACACTAACAAACCATGAAATTAAATTATTGGCAAGAACTGTTTTACAATTAAGCAACCGGGTTAGAACTAAAACCTGCAGCCACTCCGGCCCTCCAGGACTGTGATTGAGGACCCCTGGCCTAAATATATATATGTGTATGATGGGTAAAAGTAAAAAAACAAATATTTAAGTTTTTGAAATGTTGACCATTCTGTCAAAGCAGGCTGAAATGTAAGCTCACCATCCATCATCTAGACCACCTATCTTATAACTTATCAATTTCTCTGCTCTCTTGAATGAAAAATGTGTTCTTTTTGTGTGTGACTGTATTCTGTAATAGCTAGAGCAGTATCTCCTTCCTAGGTTGGAACCATGAACACTACCACTTTGTGTTTCCTGGTTTAGTGTGGTTTCACAAATGTATTTTTAATCACACATCAATAAACTGGGTGGCTTGTTGAATAATTCTAATAAAAGATAAGCAGGGGGTAAATGAAAACCCTAAGGAAACAAGTAGGAGAGTTGCAGGCATTTGAGGAACAACTGGCAGGGGTGGCGAATCAGTTAACGCATACGGTCAGTGCCTCAGCACATCCAGCTCTTGCTTCAAGTTGCAGCCACCATCATGAGCCTCAGATTCTGCATCCTATTCATTTTACGGAAGACCATAATAGGTGTTGGGGTTTCCTGAATCAGTGTCACAGAGTTTTTAAAGCCCAACCTAAAATGTATGTAAGTGAAAAATATTGTGGTTGTTAGCTGCTGATGCTCATTGTGATGATGCGACACTAATTCTGGTGTTTAAATGAGGTTTAAGTGTTGAAATAAAGGATGAGTTATCCAGCCACAATCTTGGTAACACATTTGATGCAGTGAGGTAGCCCAAAGTGTGGGTATGTGTCTGTAAGAAGGAAAATTTGAACAGAGACGGGAAATTTAGACCTAGTGAATCCAAGACCGCTTCGGAGAGTATGTAAATTGGCAAAACAATAATAGGTATTAGTGAGCGACAGCACCAAGTAAAGGAAAAAAAACTCTGCTTCTACTGTGGAGGAGCAGGACACATGGTGTCTAACTGCCGTATGCTGCCAGAAATCTGAAACACACACTTTACATTCAGGTTGATAATGTGGGAACCTGTAGTCAAACCCTGTATAAAGAACTTTTTGTAACTCCTTGTATTGTTAATAATACTGTCAGAGACGTTCTGATTGGTTCAGGAGTGGCTGGGAATTTTACTAGCTCCTCCATGATTGAGCATTTACATATTACTCAAGTACATGTTCAATATAAACCTTGTGTCTTTTAAGTGGATGGCCAGCCCATTAGCTCTGGGCATTTAGATTATGCTACACCTCTGCTTTCAGTCAAGATAGAAATCATTTATGAAGAAACATTGTCCTTTTTGTTATTCAGTCTCCTTTGCCTCAGATAATCCTCTTATAACCCTGGTTGCACAAGCACAATCTTGTTCTTAACTGGGAGCCCAAAGATATTATATAATGGAGCTTGTACTGTGAGCAGAATTGTTTGAGAACTGTGTCTAAGCCAGGTGTAATGCAATATCAGTCCTGCCTTCTACATATTCTATGTTGATGTGTTTAATAAGTAACAAGGCCTAGCGTTACCTCCACACCCGGACTATGATTGCTCTTTTGACTTAATACCAGGGGCTCATTGCCTAAAGAGAAAGTCCTTGTCACAGCCAGAACAGGAGACTATGGAACAAGAATGGTTTTATAATCCCATCCAATAGGGACTGGCTTCTTTGTTGTTGAGAAAAAGGACAGGAGTCTTTTATCTTGTACATTCCCAGCTGGTTGATTTCTGAGAGCAAAATAGAATTACCCTCATAAGAAGTTACCACTTACCACTTATATCCTCAAATCTGAATCAAGTTTTTTGCACTTAACAGGCATGTGAAGCATGTTAAGGAACTTACCGCATTTGTCAAAATATTCTATTCATTAAAATAGGGAAATGTGAGTTTCACCAGGAAAAGATTTTGTTCTTGGAGTATGAAATTTCACAGAATGGTTTAGACTAGGATAATTCTATCCTAGTTTGGAAACCACCTGTGAGTGTTAAAGAAGTCTAGAGATATGTCAGTTTTGCAAATTACTATTGCCGATTTATAAGACTTTCATTCTGTTACAGCTCCTATAAACTCGTTAACCCGGAAAACTCAGTATAAATTTCAAAGGATGGAGGAGTCGAATGAAGCCATTGAACATGTAAAACAATTGTTTACCAGAGCCCCCATCTTAAGTCACCCTAATACTGAATTGTCAATTATCGTGGATGTGTTCGGTATTGGAACTGGAACAATACTATCCCAAAGATTTCTCAAAACAGGAATTATTCATCTGTGTGCCTTTTATTGAGAGGAATTAACTCCCACTGAGAGGAACTGTGACATAGGAAACTGTGAGCTGTTGGCAATTAAGTTGCCTTTGGAAGAGTGGTGTCATTATTTAGAGGGAGCCATATATTCTTTTGTTATCTACTGTATATATTTTGTTACCTATAGTCTGCAAAAAGATTCAATGCTTGTCAGGCATGAAGGGCTTTATTTAACAGCCAATTCCATTTCATTTTAGCATACCGCCCAGGCAGAAAAACTGGAAAGGCTAATTCCCTATTTTGTATAAATGAACCCAATGGTTTCTGTGAAGACCCCTTACCTACTATTGATATAGAAAAAAATATTGGCATGTTTACTGTACCAGATGTGGAAGATATTTTGAACCAAGTTGGTAGTGTTCAAGGGCAGGCAAATAACACTATAAATATACCAGCAGGGAAACTTTCCATCCCTACCAATTTGAGAAATCGAGTATTAAATCTGTGCCATCAGTTGCCTATGTTTGGACACTCGGGGTGGCCCAGACAATAAATTTATTAAAAACAACATTTTGGTGGAGCGTCTAGACAACAGAAGTGAAGGAATATATAGCTGCCTGTTTTCCGATAGGAGGCGCTAGCTCCTTGGAAATATGTTCTTTTCAGTTGCGGCATCTTAATTAACCTGAATTTAAATAATTATAAATTAAAGAGACGATATCCCTCCCTTAGTGATACGGCGGGGAAAAATCACATAAGAGAATAAATAACTTAGCTTAGTTTAATCTCGGCTTACACTGCATATACGAGAAGGGAAGCGAATAGCAAGACTCATTCCAAGGGTGGGGGTCTGGTGTGTAGAGTATGCCATCATCATCGCTGTGTAGGAAGGATTTTCAGGACTGAATGAATGAAAGTGTTTGGCTGCTGTCCAAGTCTTTTATACTGTTTTCTCCATCTGCAGGCCCCCATGCAGGCAAATAGTCCAATTCCAAACAAGGAAAGAAGTTTTTGTGCTGACTTCTAACAAACAAAAAATAGTATACACCTGTCTTTAGGCTGACTGTACATTCCCCCAGCTGTCTTTGTCTATCTTGTCCTATGCTTGGTCTAGCAATTCCACATGCTGAGCCCCTTTGTACTAAGTCTGGCTCAGCTGTGCATGTTAAAAGAAAAACAGATTTAAACTGACTGCACAGAGACAGTGACATTAAACCTAATATTCTTATGATATAATACACCTGAGAAACTTGTAAAAAAAACAAAAACAAAAACACTGGAGTTCTGCTGGGTTTGCTCCGGCCTCTTTCTGTGGCATTACATCTCTGGGAGCACATTTCCCTTGACTGTGTCACAGCTCTTCACATTTTTAAGGGTTATACCACTGTTATGGTTATAGTAGATTGATATTTTAAAAGTTCTCACTTTGTTCCTCTAAAGGGGCTACCGTCAATCAAATTACTGCCAGATGTCTTTTAACGGGTATTGTGCCATCTTCTATTGTGTTGGACAGGGGTCCGCAGTTTATTTCCAAGTTTTGGAAAGTGTTTAGTGAAAGGTTTGGGTGCAAGATACTTTTAACATCTAGATATCAACCGGAAGCCAATGGGCAAACCAAAAGAATAAACCAAGACCTGGAGAAATATTTATGCTGTATAGTAAATTATAAATAAGGTGACTGGGCTTATATTTTGCCTATAGCAGAATTTTCCAGAAATCATTAAAGATGTCTTTGTTTGAACACCAGTATGGATTCATTCCCTGGTTGTTTGAATTGTTCTTTCCATGTACCATTCTGTGTGTTGAGGACTATGTTAATAACCTTCATGCCAAATAGGGGATTGTTCATAGGAATCTAAGGAAGGCAGGATTATTAACTATGAAGCGGTTTGCAGATAAGAAGCGCAAAAAGGCGTCAATTTTGAAAGTAGGCTGGCTGGTAACCAGAGATATTCGGGTTAAAGTAACATCTCGAAAATGAGTCCCTATGTTTATTGGCCCATATCTTATAGTTTACTCCACTTTTCATGTTTCTAGGTTAAGAATAGTTTGTAACAGTTGTGGCATGGACCCCGGCTGGGACGCCCCCAGTCTTTATCCAGGGGGAACAGCACTGGATGGTGCAATACCTCCCACTGGACGCTAGATAGCCGTCCTCATGGGTTGGAGAAGTGCCTCAGTTTCCCCCAGGGCTCCATGGGAATTGGAGTTGGGTGCAGCCCTTTGGGTCCCGCAGGCACCGCCAGGGGGTGCTGCAGTAGGGTCTCCTGAGCCCGTATTCACCACACCCAAAAGTGCAGCCGGAACTCGGCAATCAACCACTTGGAGCACTTCCGGGTGGACTATAAAAGGGCCCAGCAACCACCACTCAAGGGCCAGAATCGGGAGGAGGAGGACTACGCTTGTAGGAGGAGTGGTGGTGCAAAGGAGAAAAGTGTTTTGGGTGCTTAACTTGTGCTTGGGAGACTGTGTTGTGCCTGTGGTGATTACGGGGAAGACATACCCCACAGGTGAAGAAAAATAAAAGTTTATTTATTTTTATACGTGCCTCAGGTGTGAGTCTGTGTCGGGTCAGATGCCTATATAGCGCCTTTGTTACACAGTCCATATGAAGCAGAATATCTGATGAATTCTGGAAAATGACAGTCAACAGTGGAATAGCTGGTGCATTATTAGGAGTATGGCCTGAAGGATCTTTCCTAGGTCAGGTTTAATGTCCTTCATGCTTCCTGCCTTCTGTCTCGGTTTCATAATCATTTCCCTTGAAAATTGGATGGACGTGTCCAGCGGACTTGTTTTGACAAGAGGTTATGTCAAGATTTAGGATGAAATTTGTGTGCTGTTGTCAGGGTTGCACCCTGCGTTTCTAGGGGTATGGTCTCCGGGTCATGACCTTGAATTAATCAGCAGACGGGATTAAAGGCCAGCCTTTTGCACTGAGCCTTATCTCAACTGTGGATAAAGCCTTACTTACATTTTGAATACTCTTGTGATTATTGTTCATGTCTTGCCTGGTTTTCAACTAATTGCCTGTTTATTGACTGTGATTTTTGCCTCATGTCTTGGTTTCGGTTACTATGTTTTATTTTTATTTTTGCTTGTTTTGCCATTTGCACACATCTCCCAGTTTAAATCAAGAAACTAGTTATCTGTTTTCCTGCTGAGGCAAGGCAAAATGGACTTGAATAAATGTCTAGCATCAAGTTAGCAGTAAAATCCATGAACTCCATCCTCAATCTTGTCAACCTAGGGGTTTCATTGAAGAGTTAAGCAGGTTTATGGATGTTAAATGCTGGTTTGTGAGACAATGCAAAAGGTAAACCAAACCTGTTAAAGTCTCAACACAAGGAACAGAGATCTAGAACTGCAGGGTGAACCTTATGATGCCTAAGGTCACCATTGCCTGCACATCTCTTGGCCTGCAAAAGAGAAGCGGATTACCTGGGTATCCCTCCAGGCCAGAACTAGACATTCTCTTATGTTTTTTTTTATCTCTCTGGCATCATTGCAGGTGTTGCTAAACTATACAGCAAAATTCAATGGATTTAATGATTGAAATGATATTATAATTTATAGAGCCTAATGTGAACACCATCATGCCATCATTTAAATTCACTATATGTGCATGCTTTGTATCCATGTAGGCTTTGTGATTTGTTAATATTAACTTGATTTGGCAAGGATAACAATTCATTTTTACTGTATATTAATGACAGATGATCCCATAGCCCATCAGCTATATTCATCCTTGGTCCCCTTTTTAAGAAACTCTGCTCCTGAACACATATTTAAAATTATTTCAATAGATGCCTTAAATTACCTTTCAAACTGATATCTCCTGGCTCCTTTCCTATTTCTTATTCATATATATAGCTTTTTGATTGATGCTGTGCTCTTGCATATGTTGCTAATCAGGTCAGTAAAACAAAATAGGTTACGGCTAAATGCTGTAAATAGAAAATTGAGTTTTAATTGATGTTTTCTCCTGGGGTCATGTTCAGAGATAACCTGAAAGGTTAAGAACCAGCCTGCATTCCCTGCAGCTCAGTTTCTCTGGATGATTTTGGCAGCACCGGTATATTTATATCCAGTGCGCCTTACTAAAGGCATGCCAGCAGTGTTTTTAACATAATAAAGACTTTACCAGCATCAACCGACTTGAATCAATTTCATAAAAAAAAAAATATTCTAAGAAGATAATATATAGCATATTGCAGAAAACATAAGACATTTATGTGTGAGACGTGCATGCAGAAAGTAGATTAGGATTACAATGCCCAATACATTGTACAGAAAAAAGTAAATATTTCTGAATCAAGGACTATTTCTACTCCATATTACATGAACAGTAGGCAATAGTAGGCAGACAGCTAGTCAACTGAATCAATTTGATGTTTTAGTGATTTTTTGTACTTTGTATTATTTTAAGATATTTTATTATTTTACAAAAAATGTAGGAAGAGTAGGCAACAACAACTCGTTTCACCCTCCCAAAATCTTCTCTTAAAAGCAGTCTTATAGTATTAAAAGCTACTGATGCTTGCATAGACTGGTGAGAGAGGTCCGACAAATACAATGAATCAGAAAAGGTAAAAACTGAGGATTAAGATTTGCAGCATGATGTAGACCTCCAGAGTTGTAGCAACCAAATGCTTAGCAGCTTGCCATTTCTCTGTATTGAAGCCAAATGATCCATTGATCTGCGCCACCAAAAGTTCAAGTACGATTGGGATTGATAAATTAGGATTTCCAGACTTTAACAGAGAGTGAATCTTGTAATTTTCAGTGAGTGGCTAAGATTAGTTTTGCAGAGACAGCATCAAGATAGAATAACCTCTGCTGGATAGAAGTCAGGATTAGTGTAGGGGATACTGACCCCTACTCTCTTTTCTGTTTCTTTTTCCGGTTTCTTTGTGGTGGTGGCTACTCAAAGCTTCATGATGCTCCAACAATGATGGACGTATTAAAAGGCAGAAGTCTACGTGACCATCATCATCATCAAGCCCTTCCGTGAGAATCCTAAATCCAAAGAGGACTGTTTCATTTATGTTAGGTAGAATGCCCAGAGGGGACTGGGCGGTTTCATGGTCTGGAATCCATGCAGATTTTATTTTTTCTCCAGCCGTCTGGAGTTTTTTTGTTTTTTCTCTCCCCCCGGCCATTGAACCTTACTCTTATTCGATGTTAATTAATGTTGATTTATTTTGTTTTATAATTGTGTCTTTCATTTTTCTATTCTTTAATATGTAAAGCACTTTGAGCTACTGTTTGTATGAAAATGTGCTATATAAATAAATGTTGTTGTTTTTGTTGTTGATATGGGCTTTAGTGGCAAGCACTGGTACAACAGTTTCTGATTTAAAATTTAAATTTTTCCTATTTTTGTTTTGGTCTACCTCTTACTTTTAATAAATAATACACCATTAATAAATATATAAATACTAGATATTAAGCCCGTTACAATAACGGGCGCTAGAACAGTAGTGCATAAACATTAGTAGGACCAGTCTGTTTTAAATGTCTAGGGACGTTGACCTCATTCTGTTTCTTGTCTTAATTTTTTTTTGTCAAAAATATTTTTGCAAGAAGCCTAAAGTAAAATAATAATAAAAATAAAATAGAAACGTATATGACAATACAGTAAGTATAATTAATATTGCCTTAGTGTAAAACTTTGTAATAATCTGTAATACACAATATCTGAAGAAAATATTTAGGAAAAATTTTCTATTTTTTTACCTCATGAACTTTTTCTATAAAATTTCATTACAGACAACATTTCTTGTAAATATTCTGAGTTTGGCAACAGTTTGCCTTGATCAGGACCATCTACAACCTTGACAACAACATCTGGAAAACTTCTAACTCTTGATAATGCAACATATAACTGACCGTGGCTGAATACTGGTTCTGGCAAGTAAATGCCAACTTTTTGTAAGGTTTGCTCTTCTGAGTCTTTCTCTTTTCTGACGCTCATTTTCTTTTTCTTCAATCGATCTATTTTCTCGTATTTTTCTTTGTTTTTCAGCCTTTCTTTTGTTGATGTTTACTTTTTGAGCTGACTGTTCTTCCAGGAGATGTTGCTTATATAGGATTTGATTGTCTGTGTCTTTTGTCTTACTTGACGTGTGTTTTTTTTATTTTGGTTGGCATGTTGTTAGTAGATATGTCCGTAATATTTTCTCTTACTGTAATACTGGCTTGTATGTGGCTGTAATATGCGTCACTGTATTGTGTGCCTTTAAATTTCTCTCGCAGTAATACTGGTTTGTATTTCCGTAAAATGCCTGTAATTTTCTCTGACAGTAATACTGGCTTTGATGTCCGTAATAGGCCTATGACTTTAATTTTCTGTCACAACAGTGGGCAATCAGCAGAGTGTCCCCAGCAACTGATGTAATGCGTGGCATGCAGTTGATAATCGTGACTGTGTCGTCTCCCCAGCAAGTACTGTGCAGTACCCCAGCAAGTATTTTAATCTGTGCTGGCGTGTAGCTGATTATTTTATGTGTGGCATCTCCCCAGCAATGGATTTTATGTGCGCGGCCGCGACTAACTAATCAGCACTCTCCCCAGCTATGATGTCTTTTATTTGCTTATCATGCGCTGCCACGGCAAGGCCATTCACTGTGTGCCCAGCTTCCAGTGTGTGTGCTTTATTTGCTTATTATGCGCTGCCGCGGCAAGGCCATTCACTGTGTACCCAGCTTCGAGTGTGTGTGCGTCCAAGGTGCCATGCTCATGGGCGGGGCACGGTGCAATGTGCGTCGTGGCCCTGCGCATGCGCACATCTCCAGAAGACACACACACATGGACACCTGGACGCACACTGGGCTTTTATTAAAGAGGATGATATAAATAATTAAGATTCCTTTTAAAACCAATTAAATTAAATAAACAAGCTAAATCCCCCTAGAACCATTAATAAGATTAATATTAATAAAGTTTTATAAAAATTTATTTTTCCATAAAAATTCCCACCTCTAAAATTTCATAATTTATAAATCCTCCCTAAAAATGTTCTCTCCAAAAAAACCCATAAATAATTAATAAATAGATACATAATTAAATAAGTAAATAACTAATAATAAATAACTAATAAATATTACATACCCTAAAATTTAAAAATCTAAATATTTAAAATTGTTCCAGCAATATCTTTATTTTTCATTTAACCCCAAAGGGACCCAGGTATTTAATTGCGTTATGCATTTCCTCTCCGCTTTAAGCCTTCTTGTTTTGTTCCATTGTCCTTGCTGCTCCAGACCAAACATCACTGGTCTATGACCATCCATTCTAAAATGCTGGTAAAGCATTGTATTCTTTTTTTTTGTTTTGGATGACAATCCCAAGACATATGGAAAAAGTGCCAGGGACATTTAAAGGACACAAGAGACAGATGGGATCAGCAGCAACTGACTTTATTATGATAACCACAATCGTTTTGATGGCAGAAAGCCAAACGTTGATCTGGCAACTTGATGATATAACAAACCTAACCCTGGAAGTAACTTCAGAGACTGGTAGAAACAAGTGCACAAATGATGTGTGAAAGGTATTCCCTACTCGTTATAGTCCATGTAGAGTTTGCACACCATTCCCATGTGTCTGTTTGGGTCTTCCACATTCTATGGTAACTTTTGGCAGATTGTTCCAGTTGTAGGCCACTTCCACCTTAATAAAAGAATATGTTTTTTTGTGCATCTGTTTTGTCCACGTGGTTGCTATGTCCCTGGCATTCCAACAGATGGTGCATCACAAACATTTGAAGTAATGCAATTCATTGCATTTGTCATTCCAAAAAATGGTGCACTGCGAATTACATTTGCAGTAATAAAATCACCATCTTTTGGAATGACAAATGCAAATGCTTGTGATGGACCATCTGTGAGAAAGACATATTCAATGCATTTTATTTCTACAGACAATACAAAATACATTCCAAAAGATGGTGCAATGCAAATGTTTCTGCAGAGGTCTATGTTGACTAAGATTTCAACCCTTAGATGGGTAACACAGCTTGTACTTTGATAAAACTCTAAAGCCAAATTACTAACCACGGTTGTGGCTATCATCTTATATACTCAAGCTTGTTTATCCAAATCAGACTGGCTTCAATCGTTCTTATTTTGCTGCAGATTATCTTTATTGATCGTTACACTTTATTAACAAGGATCATTCCCAAGCTACACCTGTGGTACTGTTTTCATTAGATGCCTAGAAGGTTTTTAACAGGCTGAATTGGCATACATGTTACTGTAAATGAAACAAAAAAACACCTAACCCATGGCAAAACAGCCTGCTAGCTGCAAATAACAGAAGACAATCTCAGAGGGAATAAGTGGACATCAGGTCACAACTCCCATCCATACAAGTCTGAACAAGTTGAACGCAGGATTTCCAATTACAAATACTGGAGGCTGTAACATCATTAATTCTAGCAGCAGATGGTTCAAGATCCATAAGGTTGTAGAAAGATCATTTCCAGAAAGAAAAGAATAGAGACAGAGGAGGAGAGTTCTAACCTCAAAGACATGGCTGAATTTGCATAGATTGTGCCCAAAAGAGAACAATGTTTGCTTGAAAGGAGAAGGAGAAAAGAGCAGAAAAATCCAAGAGAAGGAAAACTTGAAAAGTAAAAGGGGTGTTACAGGAGAGGACTGAGGTAAGAAACTGCAACACAGTTCATCGGAAGATTGAGACTTTAGGACAGTCTCAGTACATCTGTAAAAAAAATACCTGAGGGTTTAGAAAAACAAATGAAAGTGAACATTAGCAAAATGTACAAGTTTGAAAGGCATATGATGACGATTGAGATTTTTAGAAGCAAAAGTTATGTTCTTAAAAATCAGGTCCCAGTCAAGAGGACTTGTGTGTCATAGATCATATTTCCAGACCGATTCAGTGGGTATGGGCTCGGAGGAAAAAAAGAAGAGACAACCCTAATCGATACCTTTAAAAATCTAAAAGTCTTGTTATATCGCCCAATTAGTGATAATGACTACGGAGGGAGATAGAGTATTTTGATCATATTAAGGTGAAATGTGCCAAAACCCATCTGATTTAAAGCTTTCCAGAGAGAACGTTCCAATTCATACGATCAAATGTACAGAGAAATCACAGCTGGAGCCCACAGAAATTATGAGTAGCATTATTAACATTTCAGAGGCGTCTTGTCCACTATGATTGAAGCCTGTCTATCTATGATCTGTGTGAATAAATCTGGAGATTACTAATTTAAGGCGACAGGCCAGAAACCTGGCCAAGAACTCTGTGTAAAAATTATCAGTGAAACTGGGCAATAGTTTGAATATTCAGTACCATGTTTTCACAGCAAACTAAGCTCAATTATTTCTTTCTGGCTTCAAGTTCTTCTGAAAAGGCATGCTTGGATTTGCACAGAAGTGTGCAATCATCCCGTTTCTTTTGTGTGTCGGTTTGACTTTGGTATTAGTACACTGGATAATCTATTTGAGGAGTGAGGAATCTATCTAGGGCGGCACAGTGGCGCAGTGGGTAGCGCTGGTGCCTCGCAGTTAGGAGACCGAGGTTTGTTTCCTGGGTACTCCCTGCGTGAAGTTTACATGCTCTCCCCGTGTCTGCATGGGTTTCCTCCCACAGTCCAAAGACATGTAGGTTGGGTGCATTGGCAATCCTAAATTGTCTCTAGTGTGTGCCTGATGCATGGGTGTGTGTGTGTGTGTGTGTGCCCTGCATTGGGCTGGCGCCCTGCCTGAGGTTTGTTCCTGCCTTGCGCCCTGTGTTGGCAGGGATTGGCTCCAGCAGACCCCCGTGACCCTGTAAGTTAGGATATAGCGGGTTGGATAATGGATGGATGGATAGAATCTATCTATCCTTTGGTTTTGCTATAAATTCTTAGTGCTTTATTTTACTTTTTAATTTTACCTTAAGCTAAGGTTGGTCCTCAAAACATGTCAGCATCATCTTTGTCCTATTCTACTTTATCTCATCCCTTTTTTAAGTATAGTTTCTTCAATCAGTTTTTAATTTAAACCTGTTTCTGTGTTGTATGCTCGTCTTCGTGATGTAGCCACCAGCAAACCTCTCCATGTCTAATTAAACTGGGAAACAGAGTTGGGCTTAGTTGAGGATTTGATTTTAAATGCAACTAGAATTCCTCTAAAAAGCCCAATCATTAACGTATTTCATATAAAATTGTTCATAAAATTCACACCACCCCCTTATATGGTGTTTAACGGGTTTAGTTGTAATTTGAGTTCTCTTAATGTTCTGGTCTTGCTCTTTGGCTTCATCTTAGTGGGCCTGCTTTTCCATCTGCCTCTCATTGTCTTTGAGTTATAGATACTCCACAGCTTTTTCTACTTCTACATATTTCACTGTACTGGCTTTCATCTATAAATAAGAAGATATTTCAATAAACTTTATTGTTAAAATCCTTCTGGCATCTCACTGAAAAAATTAGGTTCAATACACAATATATGCCTGGAGTTATTTATTTTATAACTTCATTTTGTTACTATTGTTTGCTAAAAAAATATAGTATCATCTTTAATGAGTTAATTGCTCATTGTATTAGCTGTTGTGCCAATTAGGACCCATTTGTGTAGCTTTAATTGGGGTTTATAGTGTAGGATTTGAAAAAGAAATTTTAACTTGCCCACTCAAGGATAGACAATTTAAATATGAGAATTGAACAAATTTTAAACTGGTTAATTTAATCATCAGTCTTACTGTCAGCAATGCCAATAGTTTGGTAAGGCTCCTACTTTTTTCGCCTTACCTTTCTCTGTTTTAGGAGGCAGCTCTCTGGCCTTTAGACTTTTTTACAATAAAGTAGGTGAGACACACTTGTTTTAAGGAACAGAATAGTAAATACCTCTATGTGCTAGTCTATGTGGGCAAGGGTCCCTGGATGAATTTAATGGGAGTCCCCGCTCCTTGATATGATTTTGGAACATGTCCCAGAAGCAACTTCTAGACAACGTTTAAAAGCAGCACCATGCCAGAAGCCTCTTAAAGTAAGTAAAAGAGAGATAATGTGAAAGATGAATGAAAGAGTGCTATTGTGGAGTTACTCCACCTAAGATACTGTACAATACATCTTTGGGATTTGCAGACATGGGGGATGCCTCAGCATGGTGCCAATCCGTAAATCCTCTCTTTATTTTTTAGTTTTCAATAAAACACTCTTCATGCACCTGTTGATATTGATTCCAGGTGTGATGTCTTAGATGGCTAGGCTGCACTCTATACTAAATGCAAAGGTTTGCTATTTAATGATGTGGTGTTTCAGGACCCACAAATCTCAGACATAACTGTAGAGACACAGTCTAATTTTAATGAAATTAAATGTAAGGAATTGCACAAAGGAAGCAAAAATAAATGAACATACAATGGAAGGCCTGACACTTGAAAGTACACCTTATCAGAAGGACCTACAAGTCGTAGTGGACGTATAACTATCAACTTCCATACAATGCTCAGACAACTTTAAGAAAGCCAACAGAGTATAAGATTATATTGCATGATGTGTGGAGTACAAGTCAAAGGAGATTATACTAAATAATGCACCAGTGAGGCCTTATCTGGAGTACTGTGTGCAGCTTTGGTCTCCAGGGCTTAAAAATGGCTAGAAAAAGCTTCAGAATAGAGTGACTAGGCTGATTCCATGGCTGCAGGGTATGAGGAAGGATTAAAGGAGCTGAACCTTTTCAGGTTAAGCAAAAGGAGATTAAGAAGTGACATGATTGAAATGTTTAAAATTATGAATGGAATTAGTACAGTGCAGTGAATCGAGGTTGTTACTTTCCTCATGACATTTTCCTCATAACAGCCATCCTTGGCAGTACCCAGGGATGCCAGCATGTCACCCCAACCAATTTCTTTCTTAGATTTCTTAATCTACTGTTCTACTTTCCTACTGTTTATATATCTATTTCTAAGTCCATATTGATTTACTTTTTGTTATGTATTCATTATTTATATTACCTTTGTGTTCACCAAGGGGTGCTTCAGCTCCCCATATACCTGACACAATGATTTGGACAGAAGTATAAAATGAACAAGAGAATTTATTTTGGGAAACTCTTCCCCAAGAAGCGTTTCCCACAGCATATTCACAGTCACAAAGCAGTACACAGCAATATTCTTTGTCTTCTCTCTGTAACTCTGTCTTCTTCCTTTTTGTTTCTGCCTCCTCTACCCTTCCCAGCAAGCTTTGTCTTCCTTCCTCCCGGCTTCAAGAGTTGATGCAGCCGGCTTCTTTTATGCTACCCCCAGCACTTCTGATGTTCTGAAGCTGTAGCTCAGAAGCACTTCCGGGGGGCTGCCGTCTAGCAGTCTGGGAGAGACAATGCCCCGTGCATGCTGCCTTCCCATGTTATTCCATCGTTAGGTTGTCCTGGCTGGGTAAGGAAGCCAGCTGTCCCTCACACATCATTTGAGTTGTTTTTCTTTTCTTGTAACTATTTCTTTGACATCGCGTAAAGCACTTTGAACTACATCCTGTGTATAAAAATGCACTATAGAAATATATGTTATTGGGACTACAGCTCCCAGGTAGCCATGCAGCTGTGTACATGGGAGCCTGGGGGACCACATAGTCCTGGGAAGCAATCTACCAATATACTTTCAACGTAGTCTCGTCCCAGCCAGGGAAGGAGATTTCCACCATCCTAGCTTGAGCACCCATCTGTCTACGGGAACTGTCCAATTCATTCTCTCTATTACAATGCATATCATGTTGCAATTTTCTGTTTCCAAATAAATGGTAATAAATGTCATATAACATAATTGATTTTAAATCACAAAGGAACAAGTCATTCACATACTTAATTCACTGTGACTTCTAGTGCAAATCATTTAACCTTACATGATAAAAATATTAAGGGAAAAATCTTTTCAACTAACGTCTGTGAGAACATCTTCAGTATGGCAGGTACTATAAAAAATCAAGACTGACAAAGTTAATTTATTGAGATTTATATTAAAAATCTTTTTTTTTTTTGGCATACTTAGCTTTTTCGTTTTTATTCTTCATCTTGCCTTGGGATCTAAATGTGTACCCTAATTAAGATTACAAACCATTTATCCCTTGGGAACCAATAGGTCAACAGCTTTCCTCCTAGGAATCCTCATTATTAAGGGCCAGACCTAAAAATGCACCCCATGAGATCTGAAATGTGTGAGAATAAGAAGTAGTTGTATTAGTCCAGGAATAATAAATTCTTTGATGTTATTACTGCTGCTTGCTTTTACAGTAATTTCAAGTTACAAGGAAGTAGAGTGTTTCTAAATGATTATTGGTGCAAATGAAATACCAGACACTAACTAAGCCACATAGAACTCAGGATGAATATCTCAATTAGGGCTAACATTAATGCTTTTACAGATATGAAAACAATCTGTTGATTTCCCTTCTACCTGTCACGTGCAGGAGACTAGATATCAAAACTGTACATATCCTAAACACTAGCATGTTATGGTCGTGATGGACGGCCGGCAGCTCAACCCAGCCAGGACACCCCTGGAATGGAAGGATGGGGGAAGGCAGTTTTTTGTCGACACTGCTTCCCCCAAAACGCTAGATGACAACTCCCCTGGAGTGCATTGGTACCCCGGATTCGCGCAGGGCACAATGGGACATGGAGTTCGCCAGGAGGAGCTGTCAAAGGACCTGGGGACGTATTCTTTCCTTATAGAAAATCCCTGTTCTTTATTAGACCCAGAAGTGCCAACTTGTCACGTGGTCGGAAAGATAGAAGCACTTCCAGGTCAAGGACTCTATAAAGAACTGTTGGAGACCCAGCAAGGGAGTTGGAGTTGGGAGGGAGTTGTTCAGAGCTTGTTGGGAGGAGTAGAGGAGAGATTTGTGTGCTTTACCACGAGTATTGTAGTTATGGCCTGTTTATTGTGGTGGAAGTGCTTTGGGCCACTGTAGAGGGAGAAAATGAAACAACTTCTTGGTGTTTTTATCCCATGTCCTGCATCTGCCTGTTGGGAAAAGGTGAGCAACAGTGCCACCAAGGGGCCACGCTGTTACAAGGTATTTGGAAACATTTCATTGGGCTGAGGTGAGTAAATATGCCCTTTAGTAGATCTTGGCCCAGTTCCTGTCTTGTGCCAGCTGATGACGAGTTTGGGTCATGTCCCCTGTGACCCTGCAGATAAATTAAGTAGTATTAGTTAAGAATGAAGAGATAGATGTTAATTTACCAGGGTGAAAGCATCGAGTAGAGTCTTGATAGCTGCAGAAAAACTCTCTAGCCATCAGGAGTTTTCAGTTTGCCTTTAACTGGAGTCTTTTTGTCAGTGACATGCAATACAGCACCTGATTATGGTGCACCCTGCTACAAAACACTACATCAGGAATGTAGCACAAAGTACAAAGGTCCATTCATCAGCCCATTTTTATTAAACTGTATAATCCAACTGATGCAACACCAGAGCATTTCTATGAAAAAATTAACACCAAGCAAGAAGACACATAAAGACTGCCTTCTTCTAAGGTTTAGGGCAGATCTGAAATCTTCTCATGTATAAAGCAATAAATCACCCTTCTTTACCTTTGGAGGACATATTAATATCCATACTATCTATACTAAAGAAAGTATATTAAAATTCCAAAGATAATGTGGCAGAGCCTTTGATGATAGGGCCCCAAACTCTGGAATGATCTTTCAATGTGAAACAAGATCAGTCACTAAATTCAAATGAAGACGGAAGACTCATCACTTAAACATAGTGTAGCATGTACTTTTTACAGCTGTTGTTGAGGCTGTTCATATTGATTTGTTTTATAGCACTGTAATAATTCAAGCATTTGACTGCTTGGCTGTTACTAAATCTTCTCCATTTCGTTTCTTTTGCTTAGTAAGTTGTTGTATTGGAAGACACCCTGGGCTATGAGGTCATTTCATAATTAAAAACAGCAGAAAACTGAGCAGCAGTGGAAGATTTAAGAGCACGGCAGCACCGAACAGGTGCATACGGCTTAGCAAATTGACAGAGAGGAACAAAATCAAATAAAACAGGCATATGGTCTGAAGATACTGCATCACCAATTTCCAGATTACGAACAGATACACCACAAGAAAAGACAAGATTCAGCGTATGCCCACATTCCTGAATGGGACCAGTTACAGACTGAATTAGACTAAAAGAATCCATTAAATCTAAAAAGTCCTTCACCAAAGGCTTCTCAGTACAACAGACATGAATATTATGAATATTAAAAAAAAGTGCAAAGTGCTTTTATTAAAACAATCAACAAAACAAGGTGTTCAAATTAAACTGCACTGTCCAAAGTTCCAATAAATAATCCATACAATCAGAAGTGAAACGTGGAGGTTAAAAACAATGGAAAAAAGTCTTCTTAAATACAACGAGGTTAAAATACAGCAGAACGCATTCTTTAAAAAAAAAAAATAAGAAGCCCCGTGCCTTTTTACCTGCTAGCCCCCCTGCTTCCCAACAGGGGAGTCGCCCTACTTGCAGCTGACCTTCACTCTGCCTACTTCATCTGTTCAGTTCACCTCTCCGATCCCTGGCATTGGTAGGATCCGCCTAACAGTGACGCCTACGCTGGGGAATACACTCACCCAAGTCCTGACTCCTGTGGCCTTAGGCGGAGAGTCATCCTCCTTCCAGTCAATCCCACTCCATGATCACTCAGCAGGAGTGACCACTACTACTATTCCCCGGGTGTTGGCCCAACACCAAGGCTCCCTGTTCAGCTGCAATTCTCTCCTGCACCATCTTTCTTTCTTTCTTTCTTTCTTTCTTTCTTTCTTTCTTTCTCTTGCAACCTTCTGTCCGTTCTTTATTTTTCCTCCTCTTCTATCTGACTTGCGCTTCTATTTATCAAGATAAGCAGCCCCCGGAACAATCATGAATGCTGATGGTCTCTTACCTGTGTACTTAGGTGAGAAATGCCCACATCGCGAATCATCCTGAGAACCACTTCAGCCACACAACAACCACACCCCCTCACCAAGCCCATCACCCGCGGTGATTATTTATTTTAAAACTGGACAGGAGCTGTGGACCCGCTATACCACACACGTGAAAATTCACAGAGAGTTATAGCGTGGGTTGTTCACTGACTGCTAGCAACTGGCGCACTGACGCTTGTGGGCAGTCGTAGCTTTGTCTCTAGAGAGGTAAACAAGGGTAGCACGTGAGTCATATTCCAAACAAAGGTCATACACCAAGCAAAATTTTTTTATTTTTTTATTTATTTATTAATTTTATTACAATCAATACATAGCAATCAAGTTTTTACAAAAAAAAAGAATTATGCTAAGAACAGATCGATCCCCACCCTTGAGAGAGAGAGCAAGCCAAACGGTGTAAAATTTAAGGCTTTTAAAAATACCTAAATCAACAAATTCTCTGTGCTTTATAAAATCATTTCAAAATATTACTGATTAGATCCTGCCATGTTTTGAAAAAAGTCTGCACAGATCCTCTAACTGAGTATTTGATTTTTTCCAATTTTAAATAATATAACACATCAGTTTCCCACTGACTTAAAAGAGGAGAGTTTGGGTTCTTCCAGTTTATCAGAATAAGTCTGCGTGCCAACAGTGTAGTGAATGCAATCACAATTTGTTTGTCTTTCTCCACTTTAAGACCCTCTGGAAGAACCCCAAACACAGCTGTTAATGGGTTAGGAGGGATTGTGAGTCCAAGACTGTCTGAGAGGTAATTAAAAATTTTGTCCAGAATAATGTTAATTTGGAGCAGGCCCAGAACATGTGACCTAGTGAGGCTGGGGCTTGGTTGCAACGCTCGCAGGTTGGATCATGCCCTGGAAACATTTTGGAGAGTTTTAGTCGAGACAGATGTGCTCGATATATAATTTTGAGTTGTATAATTGTATGCTTTGCATATGGAGCTTGAGTGAATTCTCTGCATTGCTACTTTCCACTCCTTTTCTGATATATTAATTGAGAGGTCATTTTCCCAGTGTCCTCTTGGATCTTTGAAAGGAAGGGATTGTAAAAGGATTTTATATATTGTAGAGATGGAGTCTAACTCCTTGAAATTGAGCAATAATTTTTCCAGCGTGGATGAGGGTGCAAGATGAGGAAAATCTGGAAGGTTCTGTTTAACAAAGTTCCTGATTTGAAGATAGTGAAAGAAATTTGTAGCTGGAATGTTAAATTTGGAATGTAATTGTTCATAGGATGCAAAGACGTTGTCTATATAAAGATCTCTAAGCAAGTTAATTCCAAATTTTTCCAGATATTAAAACTGCATATGTTTGTGAGGGTTGAAAGAGGTGGTTCTTTTGCAGGGTGCCACAGAAAGAAGCTTCTCCGTCTTAAAATGCTTTCTACATTGGTTCCAGATTCTAAGTGAGTGGAGCACAATTGGGTTATTAGTGTATTGCCGATAACGTGTGTTTATTGGAGCACAAAGCAAGGAATACAAAGAAGTACTGCAGGATTTTACTTCTATTGCGGTCCATGCCTGTGTATGTTCTTCTATTTGTGTCCAGGTTCTTATCGACTGTATATTTGCCCAGTAATAAAACTGGAAGTTAGGTAGAGCCATGCCGCCTTCTGCCTTTTGTCTTTGTAGGGTCGCTCTTTTGATGCGTGGATGTTTAGAATTCCAAATAAATGAGGTTATTGTTGAATCTAATTGCTTAAAGAACGATTTATTAATGTATATTGGTATGTTTTGAAATAAAAAGGAGCTTAGGAAGAATATTCATCTTAACAGTGTTAATTCTTCCAGCTAGTGTGAGATGAAGGGTTGACCATCTATGCAAGTCTTGTTTAATTTTTTCCATACAGACGACGAAATTTTGTTGATAAAGAGCTTTATGTTTACTTGTGATGTTTACCCCGAGGTATTTAAACTGTTCTGCAATGATAAAAGGAAGGGTGTCTAATCTAATATTATATGCTTGCGAATTCACCGGAAAGAGTACACTTTTATTCAGATTAATTCTGAGACCAGAGAGCTTTTGAAATTCTGTGAGTGCTGCTAAGACTGCAGGCACAGAATTTTCTGGGTCCGATATATACAGTACCATGTCATCTGCATATAATGAGATTTTCTGTTCCAGTCCTTCTCTGCTAATCCCCTTTATCTGATCAGTATTTCGACAATGTATTGCCAGTGGTTCAATGGCAATTGCAAACAGCAGTGGTGACAAAGGGCATCCTTGTCTTGTGCCACGCTCTAGTTTAAAGTAGTCTGAGCAAATGTTATTGATGCAAACTGAAGCTTCTGGGTTAGTATACAGTAATTTAATCCATGCACAAATGTTGGGCCAAACCCAAACTTCTCCAAAATAGTAAAAGGTATTTCCATTCAATCATGTCGAATGCTTTTTCTGCATCCAATGATAATAATATTTCTGGGGTGTTTGATTTAGTTGGTGAGTATATTACATTAAACAGGCGTCAAGATTTGAAGATAAGTGTCGGCCCCTAATAAATCCAGTTTGGTCTTGTGATATTATTGAGGGAGCACTTTCTCCATCCTTCTAGCTATGATTTTAGAGAGTATTTTAACGTCGTTATTCAGAAGTGAAATTGGTCTGTATGATGCACATTGTAATAAGTCCTTATTTTGTTTTGGAAAGACAGTGATTAGTGCTTGGCGAAAGGTTTGTGGAAGAGATTGGTTATCTCTGGCTTCTGTAAATGTTGCTAATAGGAGGGAGCTAGCTGAGCGGAGAATTTCTTGTAAAACTCTGCAGGGTAGCCATCAGGGCCTGCTGCTTTTCCACCTTGGAGTGACTTTATAGCATCCAGTAATTCTGATAATGACAGAGGTTTATCGAGCTCCTCCACACTAATAGCGTCAATTTGTGGTATCTGTAATTTATCCAGAAATGCATTAGATTGTATATTGTCTTCTTTAAACTCAGTAGTATATAGGGATTTATAGTAGTCTCTAAAAGTGTACATTATATTTTTGTGTTCGATGATTTTATCTCCATTCGTGTTAGTAATTACCGAGATTGCGTTGCGCACTTCTTGCTTGTGAATTTGTTGCGCTAAAAGCTTATTAGCTTTCTCCATGTTCATAATAATGATGTCTGGATTTGTAAATTAGTTGTTCGGTTTCTTTAGTTGTCAAGAGGTTTAATTCTGAATGTAGAGCCTGCCTCCTCTTATGTAGAGTCTCGCTTGGTAGTCTGGCATGTTCTTCATCTATTTTAGTAATTTCGCTTTTTATCTCTGCTACTTTCTTCGCTTCGGATTTATTTCTGTGGGAAAGATATGAGATAATCTGTCCTCTTAAGAAGGCCTTAAGAGTTTCCCAGAGTGTTCCTGCAGAGATCTCAGGGGATGTATTTGTCTCTAGAAAGAATTCAATTTGTTTGGATATAAATTCAGTACAATTCTCGTCAGCTAATAGAAGCGGATTGAGACGCCATCTGCGGGGTGAGTGTATGGGGCTTAGTAATTTCAGCTCCAAGATCATCGGAGCATGGTCTGAAATAACAATAGCATCGTATTTACAAGATTTAATCTTAGGCAAGAAGTTATTATCTATAAAGAAGTAATCAATCCTTGAGTAGCAATGATGTACTGGTGAGTAGAAAGAATATGTTCTTGAATCTAGGAGCACATGACCAGGAGTGGTCTTCATGCCCCCTGGGCTGGAATTGATCTTTTGTGTACCTGATCTTCTTTCTCAGGGACGTCTGAGGCAATGAACTTCCATTTCCCAATTGAAAATAAATTTGAACAGGCCAGGAGATATCATTCTCAAAACTCTTTTTAACAGTTTCCATGGAGCTCTGAGCATATTTTGGATCAAGATCGGAAATGAACTGTGATTCATTCCATCTCTAAGTATGTGTGGTGTCTCTCTCTCTCTCTCTCTCTCTCTCCCTCTCTTTCTCAACTTTGGACATCTGGACACGGCCATTTTTCCCCATTCTTCTTTACAAAACTACTGAAGCTCATCCATGCTGCATGGAGATCATGATTGAACAGCCTTTGTCAAGTCCAGCCACAAATTCAATGGACTCAAGGACATTAACATTGTTGTTTTTAAGCCATTCTTGTGAATCTTTGCTGTTATAATTGGGGCCATTGTTTTCCATGATTGCTCAGTTTTTCCAGTGATGCTGTAGACAGACTGGCATGTTCTGGACAGATTTATATTCATACTCATTTCTTAATAATTCATTTACCTGGACTTCAAAGGATATTCCGTGTCTTGGATATTTTCTTCCTTCCATCCCCTGACTTGTGGTTTTCAATCTCCTTTTCACAGAGTTACCTGGAGTGTTCTTTTGTCTTCATTATGTAGGTTAGGCCACCATCATGACTCACCCCAAGCTGGACCTTCCAGATAAGGTGCATTGAGACCACAAACAAGTGAAACCCCAAACAGATGATCTCCATCTAGGACTTCTAAAACTAATTGCCTGCATTGCAGATGATTTAGATGTGTCATATTAAAGAGGGTGAATACTTATACAAGCAAATATTTTGTGTTTTATATTTGTAATTATATTAGAGCACATTTCAGAGATCTGTTCTCCCTTTGCATTAAATAGTGCTTTTCTATTGATCAATGTCAGAAAGCCAGATTAAATCAACGTTGATTTAATGTTGTATACAATAAAATGTGAACCTTCCAAGGCAGTGACCACTTTTATAGACACTGCACAAGTTTCCCCCATTGTGTAATCATTTCTAATATTTTAACTTCCTTCATGCAACATTACTATTGGCATTAAATGTCATCTACCACATATCTTACTACGTTGGGATTGTGTTTAGGTTCTGTAATGATTCTTCTGACTCCAGGCTGTCTCTTACTCCATCTAATTTGGTTTGTATTAACCTTACATCTTTGTCAGTTACATTGTGTATGTAGATCATTTAAATACATTAACATCACCTAATTCAGAAAAAGTTCCTTAAGTCTCACTCCCACCTGTTCTAAGTGTCTCTTCATCTTTCCTGGGTACAAAGAAGGAAGTAGGTGCACTGTATTGCTTTTGTATTTTCCTTAAAATGATCAGAAAATATAAATTATGCCAGACTGATTATGTACCACAACTTTGGTTGGTTGCAGGCATTCTAGTCTTTCTGTAGTTAGACTACCAAAGCTCTTCATCCACTTTACTTTCCAATGGTTTCCAGCTCCTCCTGGGAATTTCAAGGTTCTTTGTTACTAGCCAAGCTACAAGTCCTGGACCTTCAGCTAGTGAGGTGCCCAGTATATCTGGACTATTTGCTCCCCTGATATAATAGGCAACAATCTTCCTGGGCTACAATGCTTGCATGGATTCCAGCAGGGCAGCCTGGGAATTGCAATCCCATTATAGGGATTTGACTGACCTGTTCCATGGGTGCCGCCATGGGCAGCTGCAGAGACACATCATCCTCATTTCCGCATGAGCTGAAAGTGCTTCCAGCCATTAGCATGGTAACACACTCGACCTCATCCAGGAATGGTTGAGTGGAAAGAAAGAAAGAAAGAAAGAAAGAAAGAAAGAAAGAAAGAAAGAAAGAAAGAAAGAAAGAAAGAAAGAAAGAAAGAAAGAATTAATTGTACCTGTGCTATGTTTGTGCAATTCCTATGAAGATATTTGTTAAAATAAATTATTATTTGAATTGTGACTTATGTTGGTGTTGGTGTGTTGATGGGTTTTGAGACTCAGTCACACCCCCTACAGGTCACAAAATCTAAAAGAAACTGTAAGTTTAATTTGGCAATGACTTTTGATGGAGAATTTAGTATGACATTTTTCTGTAAAACAAAAGAAATAACTAGTCTATCACTTCAGACTAAGAACTGTAAAATAACAGTTTGGTTTTGAGTGAACGTCTCATCAGTAATATGAATCAGACCTCTGCCTGTCCTGCTGGAACATCCTAAAATAATGGATGCTTCTCTCTCTCTGACACTCCGTTTCATCCAAAATCTGTTTAAAAATTCTCTGAAGAATACCATCTGTGAGAAGCTCTAATAGGACTTCTTAACTTCATGACCAAAAATCTCAGCTGCATTTGTTTTGAATCTGAAAATCAGAAATTCTACCTGAAGATCAACCCATGTTGAGCTCTTCACCCTATCATGGAGAATTAACTAATTTGTCCTGCACACGAACCTTACATTGGCTGCTGGTACTTTCAATTTTATTATTCTTCCCATCACTTCTCAGAGCTCATAACCATGAATTAGGTTTGGCTCCAGCAGACCCCCATGACCCTGTAATTTGGATAAAGCGGGTTGGATAATGGATGGATGGATGAATATTATAGCCTGTTTTACACCCCATGCTTTGTAAAGTTAGAAGTATCTGGAAAGGTTAAAATAATTGGCAGGACTTATCATTGAACAGGAACTTCTTGTATATAAATATTACAGTTAATGAAAGCGTTATATGATCTCATCATCTCCATGGTAGATGTGCTGAAAGTGATGTGCACAAGTGATAGTTATGTAGAAAAGAACACCAAAAAGCACTCCGAACATTTCCCTTAACACATGTCTTATAGCCATCTCTAACATCCCTTTGAACAGAACCCAATGCCCCTTAACCTGTTCATCTGGGGCAGCTTCTCTACCCCTACTCTGCACATCAAGCCAATCTTTTCC
The DNA here is from genome assembly GCF_016835505.1 of Polypterus senegalus. Classification (NCBI taxonomy): domain Eukaryota; kingdom Metazoa; phylum Chordata; class Cladistia; order Polypteriformes; family Polypteridae; genus Polypterus; species Polypterus senegalus. The sequence continues at coordinate 39,971,135 of NC_053155.1, forward strand.
AAGAGAAGATCACAACCTCGATTTTAGAGGTGCTAATTTTTATCCTGACTGCGTGACTTTAGTTGGGAACTGCTAAACTCTGATCAACAATAGGTATGTGGTAATGATTTGTTTAAGAACTTTTCTTAGTTAAAGATGCAACACATTTTTCTAACAAGCTGACAGGTAAAAAGCTCATGTCGGCTGAAGAGCTGCCAACAAAATACTAGCAAAAAAGCAAAGTAGCAAAAAGACAGTGTAGCAAATGGAAAAAGGTGAAAACAGCAAACAGTGTATAGGAGGATTCCCAGTAGGTACTTATGATGCACTTGTTAGATTGTTTTAGCCATGCTTCTGTAACCTAGCTTTATAATAGACAGTTCTTCTGTTTTTCTTCATTCTTTCTTTTTTAATTCTGTTGCTATAGTTTCTGCATTGCAGTTCCAAAGAAGCAGTTTTGAATCCCACTTGCACTGTACTTACTTGTAGGTGTGAGAATTTCTTGCAAAGTAATCATGTCTTTAAATCTACAAAACACAACGGTATAATATTGCTTTTCAAAACCATATTTTTCCACTGATTTTTTAAATTAAAAATATCTCCAGAAACAATTGTATTTGCTGCTATCATACTACGAGATATCATATTACTTCTTAACCCAGTAACAAAAGGTGTTATATGGGTGCCTGACCCGACAGATTCACACCAGAGGCACGTTAAAATAAACAAACTTTTATTTTTCGTCACCTGTGAGGCACATTTCACCCATAATCCCCACAGGCACAACACAGTCCCAAGTGTAAATAAAGCACCCAAAACAAACTCCTCTTCTTCCTCTACCACTCCTTTCAGGCAACCTCGTCCTCCTCCTGACTCTGGCTACTTGAGTGGTGGTTGCTGGCCCCTTTTATAGTCCACCCGGAAGTGCTCCAGGTGGTTGATCACCGAGTTCCAGCTGCACTTCCGGGTGTGGCGAATATGCTGCCCATACGGGCTTAGGAGTCCTAGCTGTAGCACCCCCGGCGGTGCCTGCAGGACCCAACAGGGCTACACCCAACTCCAATACCCATGGAGCCCTGCAGTAAAACCAAGGCACCGCTCCAACCCAGGGGGGCAGCCATCTTGCATCCAGGGGGAGGTATTACACCGTCCAAGGCTGCTCCCCCTGAATATACAGTGAAGGGGCATCTCGGCCGGGCATGAACCCCAGCCGTATGTCACAAGCCACACAATCCAGACCAGGGTTACATGAGGGACTGCAAGACAGGAACAAAACCTGGACACAGTGCCAGTCCATTGCAGGGCAAACCCACACCTACACACATAAAAACATGCTAGGGCTAATTCAGCATTGCCAATTCACCTAAACCTGTATGTCTTTGGACAGTGGGAGGAAAATGGAGCACCAGGATGAAACCCTCAAAGACAGGAGAAGAACATGCAAACTCTAACCCTGGTCTCCTTACTCCGAGGAAGAAGTGCTACCAATGCACCGCCTTCCATCCCAATTGTATTTTTACCATTGAAAGTAACTCTTACTTACAAGATTGCTGCTGACTCTTTATAACTGATTTGGCCATAAACAATACAAATAATTTAAAATGTAATTCTAGTAGAAAAATACTGTAATTAACCTTAGATAAATCAACAGCTTTATGAAACTGTTGCTGTTTTACTTTGATACAAATGGCTAAATCTCAGCTAAATGACCAGCATATAGCACATTCTGAATCATATACAGACCAGTTTTTTGATGATAGATGTCCACTCATATCATTTTTGTTTCTTATTTGGCATCTTATATACAGTCACATTCCACATTGTATCATTCTTTCCAGCTAGGGCACCTTATATGCAGTCACTGTCCAAATTGCATCAGTCCTTCTTGCTATGGTCATGCTGCAGTCTTAGATGTGTGTTACTATCAAGCAAAGAAAGTTGACTACTTTTAGTCACATTTTAATACATTGTCAGGTCTGCTGTGTCTTTGAGGTCCAGCATTGTGCTGTTCATTTATGGCTTGCCCTGTTTACTTTGTGCTAATCTCTCTACTCCAGATATGTGAGAAACATTGTAAAGGCATACCTGGCGATTTTATATATGGCTTTTCATAGCTGAGATTATGAATCACTGGGGTGATCATGGCAGAAGCTACTTCTGGCCTATTATATTACTACCAGTAACGGCGCACTGCACAATAACGTGCAGTGAATACACTTGACTTGAGCATTCATAGTTTTTAGACTCTTCCTCTGTACGTTTAGCATTTGTTTACTCAGAGGTTGATGCGCTTGCTGCTTCGTGAGCAGCTCTTCTTTGCTCCACCCTAGCGGTCCACTTCTTCTCTTCTTTCGTCGCCATCTTCTCGAATTAAAACTGATTAAGTCAGTGTTTGCGTTGTAATTACTTAGTACATCTTCTTTAATTTTTCACTTAAGCTGGCACTTAAAAATCTTCAATCTGCCTCAAGAATGATTTAAGATATGAAGAGGTAGGGGTGAAGGTGGTAGGGAATGAGACCAGCGCCCATACACATACACCATACGACCACCCTGCTGGCCGCTGCTGAGAGTTAATTCTACAATAAAATAAAAATAAAAAGAGGAATAACCTTCAAGGTCAATCATCACCCCTGGAAGTGGATAGTAGAAGTCACGTAGTATATGTGTACCAAATTTCAGGTCAATAGGTTAAACGGTTGGTGAGCTACAGGTGATTTGAAATCCTGGACAGAAAATGAACAGCAACAGTAGTGTATTATATACTGTATAAAGATATTTTACATACCCAACTGAATGAGATTCATGCTGACTGGCAGAGTGGCATGTGTTGGTCAAGCATGCAAATTTCAGTTTTGTTGCAGTTTGTCAACAAGATAACAACAACAACAACATTTATTTATATAGCACATTTTCATACAAGAAAAAATGTAGCTCAAAGTGCTTTACAAAATGAAGAATAGAAAAATAGAAGACACAATAAAAAATAAAAATAAGTCAACATTAATAAGGTGTATTATAAGCAAACTGACTCACATAGTTACCTTCTCTACAGCTCCTTCTATTCCTGGAATACTGAAAACTCTCTACCTCTTTCGCATGTCTATAGACTCCACTGCTGCTTAAGTGGTTAAGTTGACTTTTATAATGTGTGAGAAACCCACCTGGCCACAGACAAACAGACACCGAATGTCCCAAATATACACACGCTTTATTTCCTAAATACGACAAACAGCACCACAATGCCTTATCCGGCCAACTCAGTCTCTTTCTCCTTTCTAACTCTTCAGCCACCTTCTCCCCCTCCTCAGGCCTGTCTTCTCCCTCCTGACTCTAGCCCCGAGTGGCCTTCTTTATACAGCACCCGGAAGTGCTCCAGGTGCTTCTTGATTAGCATCCAGCAGCACTTCCGGGTGTGGTGGAAGTGCTGTCGACCACCGTTCTGGAGCTGTCCAGGTGCCCCCTGGCGGTGACCAGGTCCTCCCACAGGGTTGAGCGTCCTGGCTCTGTGGCCCCCATGCAAACCAGGAAGGCTGCCCTCTCATGTTCCGGGAAAATACTGCCCCTCTCCTGGTCCTTCCCGTCTCCCGGCGTCGCGGTGAGGCAATGTCCCTGGATATCTGTCACAAATGAAATACTCAGAATGAGGAGTTTCTTCATTGCTAGAAGATACCCTTCTCATATTGTGCAAAAGGCCCTCATGCCAGGAGTAGACTCGTAATATCCACTCTAAGAGTAGCATTAATAATAAAACTTGCATCTTGCTGTTCCTCCCATTCCAGCCTAACACTCTATCTCTTCTACAGGACATTAAACATAATTTTCCCATTTTTCAGACTGATTCATTTACACAAGCCTTTTAACTTAACCCTTTATTGACCTTTTCCTGTCGATCACCTTAGTTACACAAACTTCTCATCCACAGCTCACTTCAATGATGTGGGCCATACTCCTCACCAGGTATTTCGAGCTATAACAAGAGGCACTGACTTAATGAGTCACTTGACAATATGTCACCAACAACACCCTTGTATCTGGTTCCTCTGGTAAATTCAATCCTAAACACCAGGCCTTTTGCCATTCTAACATTCTTATCTACTGCATTTGTTGTTCAAAGTGTCCAGCCATCTACTACACATAGGTGAAACAAGAAGATGGCTTGCATACTGTTCCAGGGTTTACATTCAAGCTTTTAAAGACCTCACAAGTCCTATAAGTAGAGCACGTCACAACCCTTGCTCATAGCCACTCTGATCTCTCCATTTGTGTTCTTTCACTGGGCTTTAAAGACTCAAATTTCCCCAGGTTTTAATGACTGACCAACTTTTTAATATCTTTCTTCAACTTCTTTTCTGGCAGCCCGTTACACCTACTCTCATCTTTTCTCCTTTCATCTACCCTGGTTTTGTTCACTCATTCCCCTCCTATTTATGTTATAGTTTTTTTTTTTTTGCTTTTCAATTCACATCTTATACAGCTGAAACATTAGGCTTTTAACCTTCTTTCCTTTTAAGTGTGGAAATAACTTTTTATTTTATAAATGGCATGGTGGACCTGGGCAGTGGCTATGAAGAGTGATGCAGTGGTGAGAACTGTGGAGTTCACGGACCCTCTCTCCGTCCACACCTTATTGCTTCTTTACACTCTGAACTTCACGGGGGGGCAATCCCCCTTATTGCTGTGAAGCAATCACAAATTCATAAGGAACCACCCCTCCTTATTAGTTCAAAGTGGTGCAGTGCAGGCAGCTATGAAGAGAGGCACGATGCAAAGTTCGATGCAATTTTGAGTTCATAGGGGATCCTCCCGCACCCTTATTGCTTATTGCTTCGACATGTCTATGATTTTATGGGAGACCCAATAGCTTCAAAAATTATTTGTTACTGAGGACAGAAAGCTGGTATTGATAACAAAGTAAAAAATTTAGTACTGAGCCAATACTAATGCCATATTACTGAAAGAACTGAATTATTGGGAGGTGGATCAGTGAAGGTTCACATGTCCCAGTGATCCTGTGTACATTCAACAATTGATCATGAAGTCCTTTACCAATACCTTGGGTAGATCTGTGGCAGATGAAATTTAATGTAAGTAAATGTAAAGTATTACATGTGTAGAGTAAAAAATGTTAGATTTGAATGAACAATGGCAGGTCTTAAACTTGAAAGTACACTGTCAACTTCTGGGCAGTGTACAGATGCCAATAAGAAGGCTAACAGAATGTTCAGCTATATAGCATACTGTATAGAGCAAAAGTCCAAGGAGGTTATGCTGAAGCTTTATAACTTACTGGTGTGGCCTCACTTGGAATACTCCATCTATTTCTGGTCTCTAAACTACAAAACAACAACATAGTAGTGCTATAAAAAGTCCAGAGAAGATTGACTAAGCTGATTCCAGGACTGTAGAGTATTGAGTCATGAGGTAGGATGAAAGGATTTTCAGTTTAAGCAGATGGAAATTAAAGGGAAACATTATTGAAGTGTTTAAAGTTATGAAAAGAATTGCTACATTGGATCAAGACTTACTTTAAAATTCGTTCAAGTAGAACCCAGGGGCACAGTTTGAAACTTGTTAAGGGTAAATTTTGCACAAACGATAAGACGTTTTTCTTCACACAGACAACTATAGACACATGAATTAAATCACCAAGTAGTGGGGTGGACAATAGGGCTCTTCAAAAATCAACTTATTATTATTTTACAGCAATTAGGTAGATAGGATTGAGGAACTTTATTGGGCTGAATGGACTGTTCTTGTCAAAATGTTTCTAATTTTCTAACATTGACAAACTTCCAAAGAGACTAGGGAACGAATTAAACAACATGCATATGGAACTCCAAAAAGTATACAATAACATTTTTTTTTTAATTGGTTTGCGCAACCACAACAACTTACCAATCTGGACTGAACAGGCCACCCTCTTCCTAGAAGTTTCTTCCAACTCCTCCTTGGGATTTCAGGATGTTTACATACTGTTCAGGATAAGCAATCCCTCCAATGTGTCCTGGTGTTTATCTCACAAATTGGCCATGCATGATACACTCCCATGTGAGATATCCTATGTTCATGTGTGTAAGTGTATAGAATTGTATTAAATGAGAAAACAAAACAAGCATTTTCCAGATAGACAGTGCCCTAAACTACATGTTTAGATGAATGAAGTGAATCTACAGCCTGGGCACTAAAAAGTTAAAATCTAAAACCACCATATTTTATTATGTCGACATACATTATGTATAAAGCACTGTCATTGGAAAATATGTACCATCTCTAAGAAAGGAGATTACTGTTACTGGGCAGCAGCAATCAAACCGGATATGTTTCCTCAATTGTAAGGTAAACCAGCTTGCCGAGCTGTAACAGATTAAGGTTATGACATTCAATTTTGAATCAATAATTATTTTTTTTCATACTGAACACACCATTATAAGTACAATCCAGATAACAAGATAAGGCCAAGATAATTCAATACATTGTAGTGACTAACTTTTTAGATAAAGGGAGAATAAGGACACAGAGGACGACAAATCCAATCAACAAAAGAACATTTTATTTATTTGCCTGATTCAAATAAGAAAAAGGAAAGAATGCAATTGAAAAAATAACAGAATTACTGAATTATTTAAGTCTCAACTAACACTTTCCTATTATTATGACTGTGGAGAACACTGCTAACTTATCTCCAGCTCTGGTGATTTTCTTCAGCCCCAAAACATTCTGCAACTAAACGTTATGCTAGTTTTTTTTAGGATCAACAGCAAGTATTTTGCAACTTCCAAAGGTCCAAATGGTTAAGTTCAAACCCTGTATCTCCTTGCTCCAAGAGGCAATATTTTTTATACTGAGTCTCGCAGTCTTTTCTTCTGGTCACTCCTGTGAGTCCCATTAGTTACACCAGTGACTTAAGTGGAAATAAAAAGAACTGCCGGTACTCTTTGTTGTGTGTGTAGCAAAGTGTAATCTCTCACTTGTGATTTTGTTTTGTTTTAATTATGAACTTCCCCAAAATCAATTGTTTATGTAAATAGCTAGTAGTACAGTAATCCCTCGCTATATTGCGCTTCGACTTTCGCGGATTCACTCTATCGCGGATTTTAAATGTAAGCATATCTAAATATATATCATGGATTTTTCGCTGGTTCGCGGATTTCTGCGGACAATGGGTATTTTAATCTATGGTACATGCATCCTCAGTCTGTTTGCCTAGTTGATTTCATACAAGGGACGCTATTTGCGGATGGCTTAGAAGCTACCCAATCAGAGCATGTATTACATATTAACTAAAACTCCTCAATGATATACGATATGCTTCCCGCGTGGTGCTTGATTGTTTGCTTTTCTCAATCTCTCTCACTCTCTCTGCCTGACGGAGGGGTGTGAGCAGACGGGCTGTTTGCCTAGAGGGTATGGACGCTCCTCTAAAAAATGCCGCTTTATCGCGTTGCTTCTGTATACTTAAAAGCACGTATTGATTTTTTGATTGTTTGCTTTTCTTAGCGAGCGCTCTCTCTGACATTCTCTGCTCCTGAAGGCGCTCCTTTGAAGAGAAGATATGTTTGCATTCTTTTAATTGTGAGAAAGAACTGTCATCTCTTTCTTGTCATGGAGCACAGTTTAAACTTTTGACTAAAGGGTGTTATTTCATGTCTAGAGGGCTCTAATAATGTTAACACTGTGGGAGAGTTTATAAGGGCTTAAAATATATAAAAATAACCATACAAACATATGGTTTCTACTTCGCGGATTTTCATCTATTGCGGGGGGTTCTGGAACGCAACCCCCGCGAACGAGGAGGGATTACTGTACTGCATATATGAAAGAGTCCATAAAAAGTCCTTTTATAAATCTCCTTTGCCAGATATATAGTATAAAAAGGAATTATATTATGTTGTTCGAGGAGGGATTACTGTATACCGATCACATATAATGCTATAGTACGGGCATTGATTATTGCTGTACCTCACCACCTGCATGTGCCTTGTTTCTTGGCTCAGCCACCAGAAGCACGGTGGAAGGGGTAGGTGGTGTTTTCAGCTCTCCCCAAGCTTTTTCTAATTTTGATTTTATTTTATTTGTTGTGTATATTGTTTGGAAATATTCAAGCGTATATTAAGTCCTGTGTGTCTTTCCCAAGCTCGTACATGTACTTTTCAATGTTTACTTTTGAAAATTAAGAAAAAGTTAATAGTTATTTTTTTTAGTGTGGTGAATAGCGTGTTAATGTAATTCGGCGTTGTGTACATTATGACCATATGTATATTTTGGGTTTTCATTTTTATTGCAAATCTTATTTTGTTTATTTTGTTTTAATGGTTTTGTTTATAATAAATTATAATTAATTTGATTTAATATTGAATAGGCATAGGGGAGAAGGTGTTTATGTGAAACCCTGTTCTTTTTTTCTTTTTGTTTCTGGAAAGGTATGCTACTCTGTTTTTTTTGTTACAAATATATATGGTTATGACGTTAGAATATCTTTTATTGTGTAAGGCAGGGTTTTTCAAACTCGGTCCTGGGGGACCCCTGTGGCTGCAGGTTTTTGTTTCAACCAGCCTCTGTTTTTAATTGGACTCCTGGGCTAATTAAGTGAATTGTTGTTTCCCAGATTCCATGTTTTGGGAACAATATACAAATTAGAAAACTAAGTTTGGCTAAAAAAAAAAAAAGTATTAAAATGTACTAAGCAGTTATTTGTATTTTTTTCTTTTTAACAGTATTGTGATCTTGATTATCATTCTACTTTTCTAGGTGTTCTAATTGTTTAATTAATCCATTATTTACTACTTTGTGGGGCTGACACTAAAGTAGTTGCGTCCTTTCACGATTGAGTGTTATTTGCTTGGGTTTCTGCTCTGCTTGTTTTTAATTGTCATTATTAAGATTCAATAAAGGGAGCAAACTGCACAGAGAAAGGGCAAAATATAATAAAAAGAGAGTTAAGCATTTAAATCTATTGCAAAAACAGAAATATTTCTAAGTTTCTTATAAATGTAAACATTTTGCTTTTTCTGAATGTAGAATAAAAGATAAATAATACCAGCTAATTAAATGAGATCAGTGCTATTAGGAGTTGTCACTGATTAGGAATCTGGTTGGAACAAAAACCTGTAGCCACAGGGGTCCCCCAGTACCAAGTTTGAGAACCTCTGGTTTAAGGATATCCATCCATCCATCCATTATGCAACCTGCTATATCCTAACTACAGGGTCACGGGGGTCTACTGGAGCCAATCCCAGCCAACACAGGGCGCAAGGCAGGAACAAAAACCACAGGGAACACACATGCACACCAAGCACACACTAAGGGACAATTTAGGATCACCAATGCACCTAACCTGCATGTCTTCGGGAGAAAACCTGAGCACCCAGAAGCAAAACATGCAAACTCCATGCAGGGAGGATCCAGGAATCGAACCCACGTCTCCTAACTGCAAGGCAGCAGCGCTACCACTGCGCCACCGTGCTGCCTACTATGTACGGATATGTATATTGTAAATTGTTTTCTCTAGAAAATTAGAATAATATTTTGTAAATAGTTTTATATGTTATATGTTAATTGTGTTACTGAAGAAAAAAGAAGCATAGTGGGTGCTGTAAGGGGCATAGGGGAGAAGCTGTTCGTGTGACTCCCTGTTCTTTTTTTCTTTTTGTGGACTCCCAAGAATCTGAAACTCTGGACTGTCTCCACCCTCTCACCATTAATGCTTATGGGATGGTGACCACTGTTGTTCAGTCTCTTGAAGTCCGGAATCAGTTCCTTTGTTTTCTTGGAATTGAGTTCAAGGTTGTTGTTCTGACTCCAACTATCCAGATTCTCGACCTCTTCTCCTTAGGCTGCTTCATCATTATTAGAGATCAGGGTTATCACATTAGTGTCACTGGCAAACTTTATTATGATGTTAGTACCATGGGTAGGTTTGCAGTTGTTTTTGAAGGGAGAGTAAAGGACAGAGCTCAGTACACAGCCCTGTGGTGCCCCAGTGTTACTGATGAAGTATTGCATTTGTCATTCCAATACGTGGCACATCACAAACACCAACACTGCTTTTAAGAATCCCATACCAAATGGCCATATAACAGAGGCACTGCTTTGTACACTGCAAATGTTAGTGTTAAGGTCTGTGTCAATTACTTTCAGATTTCAACCCGTCTTAGGTGAGTAGCACAGCTAGCAAGGAAACAAAACCTTCAACAAACTACATCGGGGTACTGAACTCCCATCCTTGAGGTCCACATTGGCTGCAGGTTTATCCTTTAGCAAAATGTTTAATTAGAACCCATTTATTTCCTATGTGTTTTTTGGACTTTGATGTTTTTGATGGCTTGTTTGTTACAATTCAGAACCCTTAATTTCTTATTTTAGTTTTACACAGCTGCATTAAGATTTTAATTGTTGCCTGTTTTCTTAATGAGCCATCAGTTAATAATGAGGTACTAATGACAAAGTACCCACCAGTTCTCTAGCTAATGTGCTTCCATTTAAACCTGTGTACATACATCATGAAGTATTCGTGTTAATACAATGTTTTGAAATAAATAAGAGAGAAGGGAAGGATCAAGAGGTATGAATCTATTCTGGACCATAAAACATATAGATAATACTCTCAGAAAATGAAAAATCTACAATGTTATAAAGATTTGTCTTGAAAGAATAAAAGCACTAACAAGCCATTTAATTAAATACCAAGTTTCATTATCTGCAAGGCTTGGATTCTAACTACGAAAATGGATGAAATGAGAACTTGCACCCACTGCAGACCTCCAGGACCACACTGAAGTACACAAAAAACAAAATGATATGTGTTGACCACATATTACATTTAGCATTAGTTCAAATCATACAGAAGAAACAACAAAATGAAGTGCAATCAGTCTTGGGTTTTGTATGCATTTCAAATAGATGAGCTGGAGTCAAAATGTATACGTGTGTGCAATTTTTGTCCCGAAAGTTGAATTTATTGTAACACATATTTAATTATCCATCCATCCATTACCCAACCCGCTATATCCTAACTACAGGGTCATGGGGGTCTGCTGGAGCCAATCCCAGCCCACACAGCATTTTAAAAATTTCCCATTTATGTGGTTTCTGATTTTATGCCATAGTTTAGACAATTAAATGCATGTTGAAGGTAGGAGAGCAGCATAATGGTGCAGTGATTAGCTTCACAGCTCCATGGATAAGAGCTCAGGCTGCAGTCGACTCGCTCTCTGTGTCAGTGTGAACAAAACTCTCTGCTTTGTCTACATTAAGTACTCCTGTGTCCTTCCACATCCTAAAGCTGTGCATATTGACTGAGTGATCACTTAAAACTGTTCCAATGTAAGGGTAAATGTGCGGAAGTCTTCACGGTGATGACATGGAATCTCATCCTTACACACAGTGCTGCTGGATCTGTGTGACTCTGAAGACAATCAGTTTATTACGTTACAGTTTATTCTGATCCTAAAACGCATAACTTTATGGTCTATAGTTTTGAGTGTTCAATTAAGAGCAATTTGCTTGCATTATGTAAATAAAAAGTATATTTAATTTTTTATCTAATTTGACATTTCAAGAGTACATTGAATTTGCTGTGTCTTTATAAACAAATTCGGCTTCATTGATTTTGCATTACAGTCACAGTTGACGTGAATGCTGCTGAATCAGGAAGCATCACTGCAGGTAGCTTCTAGTCAAATTATGATATTTTTAAATGGCAGCTGAACTCCCTGTCACATGTTTTATTGACTTGTATTGACTACAGAAAAGGAACTATTTAACATTTAGATACCCAGTGCAGGATTTGCAATATCTTGTTTGTTTATATCTATATCCTGTACTTGTGTGCAAGTTGCTTCCCCTGTTCATTTACTTGTATTTTATTTAAGGCTTACAAAGCCTCCATCCTTATGAAACAACAAGAGTAGGCAAAATGCCTTCTGCAGTCATTACTTCTCTACTATTGCTATTGTTTTTAAATGAGTGACTGAGAGAGACTAAAAGAGCTCTTTGATCTTCTTCCTACTGAGACGCACAACAATGTGTATTTACTTGGACAAAACCGGCTTAGAAACACTCCGGAAAGGTAAGCAATCAAGTAGGTGCTACGAGAATAAGCTTGTCAGCAGAAACTAACAGTTCTGGTTCATTTAACATTATGAGACTGCTTGTAAAATTTGGATTTCATACTGCAATTTTACACACATTAAATTTGATAGATACTTTTCTCATATTATGATGCATTTAAAAAGCATCTTTAATTCGTTTGAGTACAGTGTAGTATTTAGGCATCTTGATTAGAATATACACAGTGGATTCACAAAGTATTCAGACCCCTTTATTTTCTGCACACTTTATTGTTGTACATCTCTTTATAAATGTATACATTTGCCATTTTTGCCCATCAATCTACACTAAAAAAACAAAATAACAAACTGAAAACATATTTTCAGAAAAGTTTGCAAATGTATTAAAATCAAAAACAGCAATCTCTTATTTATGTGGGTATATATACTGCTCAAAAAAATTAAAGGAACACTTTTTAATCAGAGTCAAGTCAATGAAACTTCTGGGTATTGATCTGGTCAGTTAAGTAGCAGAGAGGGTTGTTAATCAGTTTCAGCTGCTTTGGTGTTAATTAAATTAACAACAGATGCACTAGAGGGGCAGCAATGAGATGACCCCCAAAACAGGAATGGTTTAACAGGTGGAGGCCACTGACATTTTCCCCACATCTTTTCTGACTGTTTCTTCACTAGTTTTCATTTGGCTATGGTCAGCATCACTACTGGTAGCATGAGGTGATACCTGGACCCTACAGAGGTTGCACAGGTAGTCCAACTTCTCCAGGATGGCACATCAGTACGTGGCATTGTCAGAAGGTTTGCTGTGTCTCCCAGCACAGTCTCAGTGGCATGGAGGCGATTCCAGGAGACTGGCAGTTACTCTAGGAGAGCTGGACAGGGCCATAGAAGGTCTTTAACCCATCAGCAGGACCAGTACCTGCTCCTTTGGACAAGGAGGAACAGGAAGAGCACTGCCAGAGCCCTACAAAATTACCTCCTGCAGGCCACTGGTGTGAATGTCTCTGACCAAAAAATCAGAAACAGATTTCATGAGGGTGAACTGAAGGCCCGACATCCTCTAGTGGGCCCTGTGCTCACTGCCAGGCACCATGGAGCTCGGTTGGCATTTGCCATAGAATACCAGAATTGGCAGGTCCACCATTGGCACCCTGTGCTTTTCACAAATGAGAGCAGGTTCACCCTGAGCACATGTGACAGACATGAAAGGGTCTGGAGAAGCTGCCTGTAACATCGTTCAGCATGACCGGTTTGGTGGTGGGTCAGTGCTGGTCTGGGGAGGCATATCTGTGGAGGGACGCACAGACCTCTACAAGGCTAGACAACAGCATTTTGACTGCCATTAGGTATCAGGATGAAATCCTTGGACCCATTGTCAGACCCTATGCTGGTGCAGTTTATATTGTCACAAACACACTTGAGAGACAACATAGGGCTCATCTACTGATAATTACATTCCAAACCAGAGGGTGGCATTGTTATCTTTACAGAACAGTCCAACATTGACATCACTTCCGGATTCCATCGTCTTGAACCAGCCCCTTCCAGGTATCCACCCTGAAAAATGGCTCAGATGCCATCTTGGAGGGGTCTAAAGAATACTACCATCTGAACAAGATGGCTGTACTTTTGTTGTTTGTTCACCTAGGTGCAGCAACCCTTTATGACACATCCTTTGCTTGATTTACAACATACAATAGTGACCAAAAGTTTAGGCAGTGACACAAATATTGTGCTTTGCAAACTTTTCTGCTTATTTTTCAGATTATTTTTTTACACGTTACTATGGTATAATAAAAAACAATTATAAACATTTCATAAGTTTCAATGGCTTTTATTGACAAATATATCACATTTAAAGAGTTGTTGTTTACATTGTTGACCCTTCTTCTTTATACGTTCTGCAGTTCACTCTGGCATGCTGGCTATCAGCTTCTGGGTCAAATCCTGACTGATGGTGACCCATCCTGCCTTTTTATAGCTTGAAGTTGATCACAATTTGTGAGTTTATGCTTGTCCACTGGCTTTTGGAGAATTGGCCCCAATTTCTCAATGGGATTAAGATCTCGAGAGTTTCCTGGCCATGGGTCTAAACTTTCAATGTCATGATCTCCAAGCCACTTTGTTATCACTTTTGTCTTGTGACATGGTGCTCCATCATGCTGGAAAATACACACATTATCACCAAATTGGGCCTGAAGCGACCCCACACATGGATTGTCTCAGGATGCTTTACTGTTTACACAACACAGAACTCATGGTAGCGTTCACTTTTTCCTTTTCCGGATAATCGATTTTCCAGATGTCCCAAACAGTCAGGATTGATTCAGAGGATTCATTAAAAAAATAACTTCTGCTGTCCAATCTTTGTACTTCAAGCAGAATTTCAGTCTGTCCTTGATGTTTTTCTTGGAAAGAAGTTCTTCTTGCTGCCTTTGTTGACTCAAGGCCGTTGTGTTCGCCTCACTGTGCACGCAGATGCACTTACACCAACATGCTGCCAATACTTAGCATGCTCTGCAGAGGTGGCAACATAATTCTGTAGCTGAATTCTCAGGAGGAGACAGCCGTGGCACTCTTTTAGCTGACCATTTTGTGGCAGGGCCAAAATAAGTGAAAAAACGTTTTGTGAGAAGGTAAATTTTTTATGCTAATAAATGTTTTTGCAATGAATTAATATGCATCTGATCTATCTGCACAATGATATAAAAACAATGTGAATTGCCACCACAAAAACTGCAAAACACAACATTTGTGTCCCTGCCAAAACTCTTTGCCACTACTGATGTTACCTCAGCCTAGAAGCAAAAGGCCTCTTACCTGGAAACGTTAAAGTATATCCTGTACATGCTGGCTCTGATCATTTTGATTATTTAAATTCAGCAACCTGTGCCTGGCAAAATTAACCATCATCCATTTTTTTCACATTTAGGCATTGCAGGTAATGACAGTTCATGCCAAGCATATTTCAATTTGCAGTTTGGCAGTATGACATATGCAAAACATTTCTCTTAAACGACTTCTATATCGAGTTGATAAGCCATTCTAGTTGTCTAATTTTCCACGTTCTTCTTTTGCTTTTAAATATATTTTTTCCCCAATTTCCTTTGTCACCTTTGTTATGAATGTGTCTCTGAGATCTACAATTTAGGCCATTAATCATTTATGTGAATTTTCCTCAGTCACTGCAGTCTGATCTTGCATCTCAGGGATCTGTGTTTATGGTTATGTTTTATTTGTTGTTCGAAACCACACACAGCAGTGCACGGCAGAATGGAATTGTTTTACCTGGCCCAACTATTACAATTACAAAATTAAACAACAGAGAATTTGACATATTGCATACCTGCTTTATATGTTACACTATATTATCAAACTGACCATAATTTAAGAGCCTAATTGCCTAATGGGATGAAACCTTTATGAAATCTGACAGTGCACTGTATGCTTCAGTTCCAGCTGCAAAAGGGCAAACAGTCTGTTGTGGGGATGAGTATTAGTGGCCGTTTCATTTACTGTGTAGTTCCTCTATGGAAGGTAGACATGTCCCAGTGATTTTCTTAGCTGCTCTCACCACTCTCTGCAGGGAAATCTGACCTGATGCTTTAAAGTCCTCATACCAGACAGAGATGCAGGTTCTCAATATATAACTATAATGCCTCTGTAGAAAGAGGTGTGGGTGGGAAGGAGGAGGCAAGCTATTCTCGTGCCCCACAGGGAGTGCAGTCACTTCTGTCCACTGTTGACTAGGGAGGAATTGTGTTGAGATCATTTGTTATCTCCACTTCCAGGAACTCCTGACTGAACCAGCAGTGAAGCCATTGATTGATAGAAGAAGGTACATAGCATGGTTCTTCCAGAAGTTAACAGCGATCAACATCTTTTTTTTTTTTTTTATCAATGTTCAGGGCCAGGGGGTTGTTCTTACACCAGTTCACCAGGATAAAGAGTAGAAGACTCAAGACATAGTCTTGGAAGACACCAGTGCTCAGATGGATGTATTGTCAAATGTATGTGATATATTTTACCAACTCTGTCTGTCAGGAAGTCTAATATCCAAATGTGGAGGGAGCTTTACAGGCCTTGTAGAGCAAGCTTGTCCACAAGGCGCTGAGGGTTAATTGTATTAAATGTGGAGCTGAAGTCTAAGAAAAGCTTCTGCACATGCATTCCTTTACTCTCCATGGGCCTCTTGTGTAAACGGTGTGTACGCACAGAAATGTTGCGTAAGAACGTTTCCACGTTCAAATTGTGATGTATAAAACCTAAACTTGGCATAAAGCCACGCACATTTCCACGGTACCTCATACCCTGTCGTATGCAAGTTCTCCGCTCGGTTTTGCAGACTGGTGGCACCCAGCATCAAGCAGTGCTACTGTTCCAGTGTGGTTTCCCTTTCTTTCTTAGATCCACATTCCTGACATGGCTTTATAAATACACTGAAATTAACTGCATATTGTTTATTAGTGTAATATATCTGATTGTAATTAACCTGTAACAATATAATGGTCCAGGGAATAGCCATAGTATTCCAAATACCATAATTGCTTTAGCATTGTTACTCTAACTGCACCTTCTTCTTCTTCTTTTAGCTGGTCCCTTTAAGGGTTGCCACAGCAGGTCATCTTTTTCTATATTACTCTCACTGCACCACTCAGAGTATTTATATCACTGTATTTGAGTGGGGAATCAAGCATCAAGCACACGCTGCCTAAGCCACGGCAAAATGTTTCAAAGCCTTTCCTGTACGGACCTCGCGGTTCAGAAACAGTTTCATCCCAAGAACTATAAATGCACTCAATCAAATGCTCCTTGTAGAAATGTTTGTACTTATAAGTACAAATACCCCACTGTAAACTTGCAGTACAGTTATAATATTGCACAACCTGAGCCACTTTATAAAGCACGTATTTACATATGATGACGATATCATTTTTAAGATGAAATGCAGCAAAATATGTTGATTATATTATACAGATAAAACTTTAACTTCATTTAAATAATCTGTATTGTTAAAAATTAAACATGTGAGGACTTCACGTATTGTTCCTGCCTCGCGCTGTATATTTGCTGAGGCTGGCGTGACACTGGAAGGATAGACAGATAGAATAATTAAACACGTACTATGAAGATATTTCAATGTTCCTTAAAAGTTTTGAAAAATCGTTGTTGTAAGCTTACAGATGGCTTAATGTCTATTACAGAGCTGATTGTGTGGTGATTGGGTATTTGGAGAAAGAAAAGTAACGACAGGAATTGGAAGTTAGTACGTTTGAAAGAGACAGTACTGCTGCAATAAATTATTTCATCGAAGGTCACGCATGGCACAGCAGCATCACTGCGCCACCGTGTTCCCATGTTTAATAACATGCTTTCATTCCAATCATCATGAAAATGATATCACGTATACATCTCAGTATTTTAATTATTCAGAGAGCTGTAATATCAGGAATGTAATGGATTCTGTGTCCTGTTGGAGAAAGAGAAAGAACAGAAGCACATAGTGATTTACACACATAGAGCACATAGAAGATCAAATACAAAACAAAGCCTTTAACATGCTACTTTAGTTACAATGGGATTTGAGAAACTAGTACATTAAATGATTTTAAGATGAAGTTTATGATGTTCTACTGTAATGACAAAATAAACTACGTGATTAAAGTGAAAATTTCGAAATTAAAGTTGACATTTCCTGCTTTTTTTCCCACTGTGTGCCTATTTTTTTTTTGTCTGTACCCAAATAAGCTTTCATATGACACTCAGACAGTGGGCTACGACTTGCCTTTTCACGGCGACTTTGATATGTGACTTCTTTTTTATTTCCGGCACTGTGCGACTTTGTGAACTTGAGCTTTCAAGTTTCTCCAACACGCTGTGTCACTCGATCAACTTCCTTTTGTTGATCATACCACTGTTTAAATCAACAAATAGTATGTTTATTCCTTTGCCTCCACTTGGTATTCGCAG
Organism: Polypterus senegalus; assembly: GCF_016835505.1. Classification (NCBI taxonomy): domain Eukaryota; kingdom Metazoa; phylum Chordata; class Cladistia; order Polypteriformes; family Polypteridae; genus Polypterus; species Polypterus senegalus. The sequence goes on from NC_053155.1 coordinate 39,989,151, forward strand.
AAATTCTTATATTTTCCACTGTGCTTTTCCCATTGTCTTTTCACAGAACACTGAGCTTAAGGGCTATTTATATTGATTTGCATATTCAAAGAGGCATAATTCTGGGAGGAGTTGGGGAGGGACAGCAGGCGCGTGCACATGTGTTACTTTTCACGCTGATTGGGATCTATGTAGCGGAAGAATATGGAAGTTGGAGTACACACAGATTCCTGCATCTGGATTTTTCTGTGCGTAAGCACATTTCGGCTTTTGTGCTTACGTCATGTTATAGTGTGAATTCTACTCACGGCGTTATACATGAGGCCCCAGGTGTGCCAAGCTCAGGTGCAGTGCCTGTGGTGTCATCAATAGAGCAATTAGGGCAGTAAGGAAACCTTGAACGTTGATGTGTGATTTTTCTCCAGATACTGCAGTTTGTTCTTTCATCTCAGGGACTTGTATTATGTCTCTATATTTGCAGAGTCAGAGTGTACATGAGTGTACCATATAATGAACTGCTGTTCAGCTAGGGGATGACTCCTGCTTTGCACTTCCGGCTTCACATACAAGCTCCGGCTCCATGGACTATGAATTAGAAAAATCAGATGAAAGTAGGGGTAGCCAATCATTGTGCCATCCTGTCTAGGAAGATTACAACTATACAATAAGTCCAATAAGTTTTATTGAAAACAATGAGCATATTTAACATGCTACCAATATTATTTCCTAAGTAGATATAATTTACAAATATCGCCTTTCTTTAAAATCTAACAGAAAATGATTGGAGACTAATTAACTATAATGTCTGATCATGCAAAGAAAAAAAAAATCAGTGCATCATAAAAAAAAGCTTTCCTTGCTATTTTGTGCACTTTGCAAAGTATTTGTAATTACATTTCTAAGAACTTAGCCATTTAAGTTCTGATTACGTTTTGATTTTTTTTCCCAGTGATAAATCTTTTAATTAAATCAACAGCTTAAAAGATAAGTGAGTATTCTTAATTATGCATATTAAGTTATGCCAGAGGTTTTAGTAACAGGAACAATATAGAATTTGCAAAAAATGTCAGGTTGGGGAAAGGAGGAAACTTTAGTTGCAAGTTTATGACATTTTTTACCCCACAGCCAAGAAATGTAATATCTTCACCACAGTGGAACATGTCTGCTTATAAAGAAACCCAGAGCCTCCATGCTTAATTAAGTTCTATCTCCAAATGATGTGATCCTCTATGTGGTGTACCTCGTTTAGTCCTTTCTATATATCTTCAGTTAAAACAGTTTAAAAAAATATAAGGTACAGTTTTTTGAAGTAACAGAATAATTAATCAGAAATGGCTTCAAGGAATACATTTGGACTTTTTTAGATAGAAGCCATGCAGGGCTGTGCAATTAATTGAAGTAGCTCAGGTTAATTGAGGTACTGAGAGGAAGGCAGAAACTTTTAGATTAGTTTATTAGTCTGTGCTACTGGGAGGCAATCATTTTCATCACAAATTAAGCTACAACTGAGGTGTAAATCAAAATTAAAATGTGCTATTGTGAATCACAGTAGTTTAATGTTCAGAAAAATCCTTTTCCTCTTGGGCAACAGCCAGTGCTAAATCATTGACAAGACTGAATGTTTCATTCTGTTATCCACACAGTAAAAAAAGAAATGCACTATTGTCGTAAACATTTTTTTCATTTGCTTGATATGTACAAAATACTTGTGAAATATCTTGTAATTATTTCAGTAGGCAGAACACAGTAATACCATTTTGTTTTCACTGAACACAAACAACATAATATAACACCTTTATATACTACATATCTGGCAAAGGAGATTTATAATAGGACTTTTTATGGACTCTTTCATATATGCAGTACAGTAATCCCTCCTCGTTCTCGGGGGTTGCTTTCCAGAACCCCCCGCGATAGATGAAAATCCGAGAAGTAGAAACTACAGTATATGTTTGTATGGTTATTTTTATATATTTTAAGCCCTTATAAACTCTCCCACACTGTTAACATTATTAGAGCCCTCTAGACATGAAATAACACCCTTTAGTCAAAAGTTTAAACTGTGCTCTATAACAAGACTGAGATGGCAGTTCTTTCTCACAATTAAACAAATGCAAACATATCTTCTCTTCAAAGGAGCGCCGTCAGGAGCAGAGAATGTCAGAGAGAGAGAGCGAGATAAAAGCAAACAATCAAAAAATCAATACGTGCTTTTAAGTATGCCGAAGCACCACGATAAAGCGGCATTTTTTAGAGGAGCGTCCGTATCCTCTAGGCAAACAGCCCCTCTGCTCACACCCCTCCGTCAGGCAGAAAGTGAGAGAGACAGATAAAAGCAAACAATCAAGCGCCATGTGGGAAGCATATCTTATATCGTTGAGGAGTTTTAGTTAATATGTAATACATGCTCTGATTGGGTAGCTTCTAAGCCATCCTCCAATAGCGTCCCTTGTATGAAATCAACTGGGCAAACAAACTGAGGAAGCATGTACAATAAATTAAAAGACCCATTGTCCGCAGAAATCCGCGAACCAGCGAAAAATCCGTGATATATATTTAGATATGCTTAAATTTAAAATCCGCGATAGAGTGAAGCTGCGAAAGTCGAAGCACAATATAGCGAGGGATCACTGTATATTATTTTGGCAAATGGCACACAATGACTGCTGACTTAACAGTGTTGTGGTTTAAAGCACAGTGCCATTATCTATCACTGTCAATTACATACACATAATAACACATTTTGCTCATCTCATCAGTTTTAATTTCACATACTCTGAGATTGTCAAAGTAGTGCAGATGCTAACAAATGTAACTGACACCAGAGAATATGTCAAAATTCCATGCTTGTGACTGAGCCAGCTATCAATGAAAGTTCAAGAATCAAGAGCTTGTTGTAGTCCACTAAAATCATGGACACTAGTCTGCATCATACTACATTATAAAAAGTCAAAGCAAGAACCAGAGTGGCCAGGTGTCCTTAGACAGATACATTTTGACTTGTGCTTCCATTAAGCTTTCTAAAGTTTATTTTCATTCCGATCATTGTGGATTGGAGTTGTGTTTTCCCATAATCCTAGCCAGAAACTGTCTACCTTCATCAAGTAGATTAAGCAGATTATATTTCCTGTATGCACTACAAGTGATCCAGGCTTTTCATATTTTTTTTCTCTTTCACAGCATTTATTTTGATTCATATGTTATAGGCTCATGGAACAATTCAATTCAAGCATACTAGTCATGTAATGTGGGGTCAGGGGGAAGGAACACTTGGTGCTTGTAGGTAGTGTTGGGGTAACCTTTTAACCTCTTGGCCAATAAAGTAAACAGGTGCTAAATGGCACAATAACAAACATTAATCGCCTCTATGGCTGAAGAAAAGGAAACCAATTGTGAGCACTGAAAATTAGGGAGCTCCATTCTCTCTAAGATCCGGATCCAAATGAGATACCAACTTTCTGGGGCATCACTCTTTATACAGCGGTCCTGAAAGAAGGGTTGTGGTCAGTTGCCCTCAGGGGAGTCTTCTCTGTTGTGAGAAACAAAAAAGAAACAAGCCATTTAATGACAGCACCCCCTCTGGACACGGCGGTGTATTACAAAACCTTGGATAAGTCCTTGAGGTTTCCTTTGCTTGTGCATGTGTGACACTTCAGAAAACAAATGTGTAAAGAGGCAGCTGTGCCTTAAATAAAGTTGACTTGACTTGACTTGACTTTTGATCAGTTTGCACAGCTAGCATCCTCCTTTTTATGTGATGATACCAAAAACTGTTTCCGGGCAGTTTTAAGGTCAATGTGCTTTCATTTGTTAATATGCTATAAATATCATTAACATGAAGTAAGTGAAGACAGTAAAACACAATACACTCTGTTATGTATATTATAATAAGGTTAACACATTAAGATAGATTTCAGGACTTCCATTAATAAATCGTTAACACTTTAGTTTATTTTTTGCAAAAATGCACCTCTTACTCATTTAGTCTTATTTAACAAGACCTTAACAAAGATTTGTTTGGTCTTTGTAACACTTAAAAAACATCATTAGAAACATTATTCACCTCTGTGCAGGGTGGCATATTGACATGATAGTAAAATAACTTGTTAATACAAGGGATCTTATACTAAATATTTAAAATCAAGAAAAATGTGTCAAAGTTAAGCCACATCCGACCACTCCAAAATTAAGTTTTGTTAGTAGGTCACATTACAGTGACGATTAAACACTTTACTGATCCCTTATAAGTGTCATGAAGAGCCAAAGAAGCGTTTGGCTTCTTGTGACGTAATTATAAATGGGTAATAAAAGCTTTTTTGCAATAACTAATATGTTACAATGGATGAGTTGTTTCATCTTTATTTGGGGTTTTATTACACTTAAAAAGCATTAGTAAAGTGTTTGTTCATCTCTGCAATGTGACCGCCTAGTAAAACTTCCCTTTGGAGTGGTCCGAGGTGGCTTAACTGAGACATACTTCTCTTGATATTACAGTAGATATTTAACACTAAATCTGTGAATCCTTCACATTAACAAGTACAGTGGAACCTCGGGTCAAGATAGTTTCGGGCCACGTACAAATCGGGTTACGACCAAAAAGTTCACCAAACGTTTGCATCTGTTCACGACCACACACTAGGGTGACGAACAAGCCAGTTTCCCTTCTGGTTAGTACGCGCCGATGATTTCCACACGTGTTCAGTCTCTCCCTGTGCATTCCCTGTGCAGCAAGAGAGAGCGCGAGAGAGCGAGTGACAGAGAGAGAGAGAGAGAGCACGAGAAGGAAGATAAAGAAGGCAGTAAGGCCGAGAAGGCAGTTAAAGAATGCACTTGTCTTGTTTTTTAAAGAGATTGCTTCAAGCATTGTTTTAACCTCATTGTATTTAATGAAAACTTTTTTCTATTGGATTTTAACCTCCACTTCACTTCTGTTTGTATGGGATCATTTATTTATTGAAGGATTCTGAAAGCACTGCACTTTATTTAATTTGGACTTTGTTTTGTTGATTTTAATAAAAGCACTTGGCACTTTTTGCACCATCCGATTGCTCCATTGTAGTGCCTCACTGTCGTGCTCATCGGTAACATTACTGATGGTGATGGGTTTAAGGGCTTCCGGAAGTGAGATGGGAGCATGCAGCGAACCTGCATCATCACAGACTTCACCTCAAAACTGTAATCTCCTCTCCACCCAGTTCCTCCTCACTTCCTTCATGCCAGAACTCGACTCATGCAAGGTTAGTTTTCTTGGTTGTTTAGGGTTAGTTTTTGTATAAATTTTTCAAATGTTAATTTTTTTCCTGTGCTTAAAACTCATTAAAAAAGTGTTTACAGAGAGCGGTTCGTAAGGCTATAGTGTGAACTCTTGCAATGTTAGTTTTCTCTGTTCAAGGTTTTCTCAGTGTTATTCAATGTTTTTACATTTAGTTTACTATTACACTGTGCATTCTATGGTAGAATTAACTATGTTTTGCTTAAAAAACTTAAAAAAAAATATATTTACATACAGCTCGTACGGTCCGGAACGGATTAATTGTATTTACATACAATCCTATGGGGGAAATTACTTCGGGTCACGACCAAATCGGTCAGAGTTTTGGAACAAATTACGGTCGTGACCCAAGGTTCCACTGTAATTTTTCCATTATGCCAATATGTCACACTGCACAGAGATGAATAAACACTTTACTGATGTTCACTGAAGTACTATGAAGTCCAAATGAAGCCTATGTTAAGGTCTTGTTATATAAGAGTAAAAGAGTAAAAGATGCATTTTTGCAGTACCTAAACTTAACTGTTACCCAAATATTAACCAGTGTATTGATTAAAAATAGCAGCAGCCCCAGCACTGATCCCTGAGGGATACCACATTCCTTTGTTTGAGCAAATTTTGTGCCTACCTACAAACCATACCCTGAATTCCCACTTGTTTTAGTTAAAAGGTTGCTGAGTGGTATGACCCATCCACTACTGGCACCCGAAGTTTAAATGCTAATGTGATAATCTGAACATGTTAAGTCACAAGCCTGTTTTCCACTTTACCTGTGAGTTAGAACATTAGAATAATTTTGATAAGGACAGGCCATTCTGCCTAACAAAGCTCACCAATTCTATCCACCCAATTTCTTGAAAATAGCATCAGGTCGAGATTTGAGTCTTCCTAGAGCCCTGCTGTCTACCTCAGTGGTCTCTAACCTTTTTTACACCTCGGACGAGTTTCATGCAAGACAATTTCCCATGGACCAGCCATTGCACGCACATAATAAAGTGCATAATAAATTGAACTCATCATAACATAGAATCAGTGAGAGCCCTGTGCTTGTTTCCCTGAAATGAGAGGTAGTGATGGAAGACAATGACACCTGAAATGTGCTCCTTGTGAACAGTCTACTCCATTATTTGTTTTGGTTGCTGTCACTGCAGAAAACCCCAGTTCACAAAGATAGAAAGTTGGAAATAAAAGCAGGGTTTTCAGTGCTTTTGTGGATATCTCCAGAGATATTTGTTTTTTACTCATAGGTAGGGTTTCATTGTGGGATTAATTTATTGGGCATCAAAACTGTGACAGAGACAAGTGTGGGAAAGAGGCACAGATGGAGGTGATGTGGAGATTGTTGAATGATTAGTGGTCACGGTTATTGAAAGTTATCAACAGTTTATTGTACACCACAAACAAATCAATCTGCATGCACATCCAAACCTTTCTTAATGCCGCCACCCCTCCTACTTTCTTAACTATGGTGGCTGTCAAGGTAAATAAACAACAGAACATAGTCATAGTTCTACATCCTCCATCTTTAGCTTTGTTTCTTATTGCAAAATACATGAACAAGTTTGCTTTAATATTTTCTTTAAATGCATTCAAGAATTAAACAGTATATCAGCTGTTCAACGTAGCCTGTCATATTGAGAAGTGTGTGTGTGTCTTTGCCTGAATGTGCAGCTCCTTTGAAAATATCATATTCTTGTTCAAACACAAGCAAATTCTCCACAACACTGCCATCAAACACAAGCAATTCGGGTCTATGAAATCCTTCTGTCTTGCCGTCAGTGTATATTCAATTACTTTCACTCGTTGCACTTTGATGAGACTTAGTTACTGATGATTTCTTCACCATATTGAATAACTAGTGGTCACAGTTATTGAAAGTCATCAACAGTTTATTGTACACCACAAACAAATCAATCTGCATTGTAACAAAGGCGCTATATAGGCGCCTGACCTGACACAGATGGACACGAAGGCACATATAAAAACACAAAGACTTTATTTTTCTTCACCCGTGGGTGCACGTCTTCCCCGTGACCCATAGGCAATACACAGTCCCACAAAACACCAGTCCAACACACAGCAACATCACCTTTCTTCCTTTACCATCACTCCTTCCCAAGCTTCGTCTCCTTCCTCCCAACTTTGGCTCTTCGAGTGGTGGTGGCTGGCCCTTTTTATAACCCACCCAGAAGTGTTCCAGGTGCTTGACCACCTGGTCCTAATTACACCTTCGGGTGGGGCTGAAGATTCGTCCAGCCAGGCTGCCGAGTCCATACATCTCCCTCTAGCGGCCATCTGAGCCCCCAACCAGGCTGTGGAGGACTCCATCTCCCATGGAGCCCTGTTGGTGGTTGGGGAATCATTGTCAGCCATGGTGGCTGCCACCAAGCGTCCCGGGGGAGGTACTGGAGTGCCCATGGTGGCTCCCCCGGAACATAAGCATGGGACCCGGCTGTCCTTCACAGCATGTACATCCAAATCTTACTTAATGCCGATGCCCCCACACTTTCTTAACTACAGTGGCTGTCAAGGTACATAAACAGAACACAGTCACTGTTCTACAGAGATGATCTGGTCATTTTTCAAAATAAAACACCCTGCAGACTCTAATAGTCAATAAAATGGAATTAAAAATAAAAAGTTTTTTTTTTATACTTTCTGTGTAAACTTGTACCAAGTGATTCATGGCCTGGTGGTTGGGAACCGCTGGCCTACCACACTACTAGATAATCCATTCCATGTGTCTACAGTTCTCTGTATGAAGAAAACCTTTCTAAAGTTTGTGTTTAACAAGTTTCCATCTGTGTTCTTGTTGCAGAACTCCTTTTAAAGTAACAGCCAGCAGCCATTCTACTAATTCCTTTTATAAGCTTATCTTGTGACCTCTCATTCTCTATTACCTTAAGCTGAAAAGGTTCAGCTCCTTTAATCTTTTCCTCATAACTCATAGCTCGTCATTCTGAAATCAGCTTTGTTGCTTTTCTCTGGATTTTCTCAAGCTCTGCTATGTCTTTTTTTGTAATATGGAGACCAAACCTCCAGATTAGTATGTCATATAGTTTAAGCACAATCATTTTGTCTTTCCTAATAAATTGCTAATGTAGACTGGCAAATCATCATTATATCACAATGATACAAGTCCCTACTGCAGACACAACAACTTTTTTAAAAGAATTGTGGGCAACATACCATTTACAAAACTTTTTCTGTTCCTACTCTAGCCCCTACTAGGTCAAAAATCAATCAATATTTTATTTAACATAATTCAATTAACAGCATTCACCATGACAAGAAACTGTACTGAGCAAATGAGAATACTGCTCTGTATCTGTCTGAAGCACAAAAATATGAATAAACACTCTATTGTGTAGAAATCAATGAATATTAATTAAACTGAGCTTGGCATGTGCATTAAACAAACTCCACTGATTCAACTGAATCTATCATCTATGCCAGTTATGTTTAATTGATATCTGGAATATTGTTACAAAAACAAAATTTGTAAAATGTCTAGTCTATTGCGCTATAAGTTGCGGTTTTACCAGATAGATTACTCATCATACCTCCCTAAATCATTTGATTCCTGTGTCTTTGTGAAGTGCAGATTTCAAAAGAAACAGTGTACAGAACAATGTGTCTGCTATGGGCGTCATTGTCATCATTGTTCATAATAGAATAAAGGGCAGGTGAGTAGAACAAATATTATTTTATTTCAAAAGAAATGCACATAATGAGGGCATCTTGGATTAAATGTTTTCCCTTGGATTCTCCACTGTGTATACAGGTTGATTTTGCATATTTTCCCCATTTCACATGGGTTTTCTCTCATATCCCAAAGGCACTCTGGGTCAGGTAGATATGGCTGTAAAGTGAGTAAATGTAGGTGTGAGCCCCAGCCCCTTGCTATGGTAAAAGCTCTGGACTCAATGAATATACTGTATACTGGAATAAGTGGTGCATAAAATTAATGAGTTCCTAGCCTGACTTTTCTTAGGCCATTAGTCAATCGATCAATCAAGCAATCAACCAGTTTACTTGATACTGTGCCTTTGGAATTATTGCAATGGTAACAGTATTAAAAATAATAATATGTAATACATTCTTCAGTTTTCATCCTTGTGAACCATGCTGTATTTAGAATGGAACACTAATGTATTTTTAAGCTACAGTGCCTATAAAACGTTCTCACCTGCCTTTCACATTTTGCTTTTTTTATGCAATACTGAATCATAGTTGATGTGATTTTTTTTTTCTTACCTTGCCCAACAGAAAGACACTTTGATGACAAATTGAAAACAGATCTCTGCAAAGTGTTCTGAAGTAATTATAAATATAAAGCACAAACTGATGAAACAAAAATATACTTTCTGAGAAGGTTGGCATCCTTCAACATCTGCAGTAAGATGCTGCAGATGTTCTACCAGACGGTTGTGGCGAGTGCCCTCTTTTACGCGGTGGTGTGCTGGGGTGGCAGCATAAAGATGAAAGACGCCTCACGCCTGGACAAACTTGTTAAGAAGGCAGGCTCCATTGTAGGATTAAAGTTGGACAGTTTAACATCTGTGGCAGAGCGACGGGCACTAAGCAAACTCCTGTCAATCATGAAGAATCCACTGCATCCACTTAACAGTGTCATGTCCAGACAGAGGAGTAGCTTCAGTGACAGACTTTTGTCACTGTCCTGTTCCACTGACAGACTGAGGAGATCGTTCCTCCCCCACACTATGCGACTCTTCAATACCACCCGGGGGAGTAAATGCGAACATTAATTTTATTTTAATTCTTTTCAGTTTTATTACTATTTAATTTAATATTGTTTCTTTGTATCAGTATACTGCTGCTGGATTATGTGAATTTCCCCTTGGGATTAATAAAGTATCTATCTATCTATCTATCTATCTATCTATCTAAACAGTAATAATAAAATAAAAATAGTATGCATCCCCTTCAGCTCAACATTTAGCTGATGTACCTTTGGCAGCCATGACAGTCCCGCGTCTCTGTGCACAGGTCTCTCTGTCTATCAACTTTCCACATCTGCCCACTTCAGTGTTTCCCCTTTCTTCTTTACAGAAGTGCTCAAGCTTTGTCAGTTGTCAGGGTGATTGGAAGTGAACAGCGTTTTCAAATCCAGCCACATATTCTCAAATGTACTGAGATCTGGATTCTGATCCGGCCACTCGAGGACATTCACATTGTTGTTTTTAAACCATTCTTATTATACTTGTCTTTATGCTTGGGGTTATAGTCTTCCTGGAAAACAAAATCCTCTCCCAAGGTGTAGGTTTCTTGCAGACTTTGTCATTCCCCTAAGATTTTCATATATTTTGAGGCATTTATTTGCCCTCTTGTCTCACAAGCCTTTCAGAAAACCATCTTCATAGCTTGATGCTGCTACTACCACGCTTCCTGCTGGTGTGCTTTCATAATACTGGTCTTTGGTTTTAGGTGTTCTTTAAATTTGTGGGTGCTAAATCCAGGACCAGAAAATCTATTATCACATCCAAAATTTTAAGAGATAAAGATTTACATGAAAAATAACAATATTTTAAACAAAAAACAAACTTCAAAAAAGATAAACTACACATTATATTATTGTTACTTGGTAGTTTCTTCTCTAACGGTTATCTGAAGGTGCTAACACAGAATAGACTCACTCAACATTTAAGGGCTGTTCCCCTGTTGATCACAGACCACCCCTATGTCCTCAAGAGAAAAGTACAAATGAAAGTGTAAGAAATGGATTTTTAAAGACATGTTGCTTCCATGTTCTGTGTTGGAAGAGGTGAACTCCTCAACTAGTTCCTCATAGTTTTCCACTGTTTGTATCCCTAAGCAAATTGTGGCACATACTTCTAAATGTATCCCCAGCACATTTTTTAATTTGCTTACCCATTGCCTTGTCAAGACAAAATATGGACTGACCTGACCTTTTATATTCAAACCATTTAAACAACGACTTTTTTCTTCTGAACGATAAAAACATGTCTTTCTAACCTTCTAAATTTATATCTGAATTCAAAGACCCCCTAAAAATCAAAGTGAAAAAATCATGCGGCAGGCTACTCCATTTTGCCGAAAGTTCATTGCAGCAACTCAAAAATCATACTCAGTAGTTTGTATGGCCCCCACATGCTTGTATGCATGCTTGACAACGTCTTAATGAGATGATGGATGGTGACCTGGGCAATCTCCTTCCAGATCTGGACCAGGGCATTACTGAGCTCCTGGACAGTCTGAAGTGCAACCTGGTGGCGTCGGATGGATTAAAACATAATGTCCCAGAGATGTTCTATTGGATTTAGGTCAGGCGAGCATGGGGGCCAGTCAATGGTATCAATTCCTTCATCCTCCAGGAACTGCCTGCATACTCTCACCACATGAGGCCAGGCATTGTCGTGCACCAGGAAGAATCCAGGACCTACTGTATTAGCATAGGGTGTGACAATGGGTCCAAGGATTTCATCCTGATACCTAATGGCAGTCAAATTGCCAATGTCTAGCCTGCAGAGGTCAGCGCATCTCTCCATGGATATGCCTCCCCAGACCATCACTGACCCACCACCAAACTGGTCATGCTGAATGATGTTACAGGCAGCATAACATTCTCCACGGCTTCTCCAGACCCTTTCACATATGTTACATGTGCTTAGGGTGAACATGCTCTCATCTGTGAAAAGCAAAGGGCGCCAGTGGTGGACCTGCTAATCTGGTATTCTATGGCAAATGCCAATCGAGCTCCACGGTGCTGGGCAGTGAGCACAGGGCCCACTAGAGGAAGTCGGGCCTTCAGACCACCTCATGAAGTCTGTTTCTGATTGTTTGATCAAAGACATTCATACCAGTGGCCTGCTGGAGGTCATTTTGTAGGGCACTGGCAGTGCGCATCCTGTTCCACCTTGCCCAGTCCTGCTGGTGGGTTAAACACCTTCTATGGCCATATCCAGTTCTCCTAGAATAACTACGTGTCCTGGAATCTCCTCCATGCCCTTGAGACTGTGCTGGGAGACACAGCAAACCTTCTGGCAATGGCATGTATTGATGTGCCATCCTGGAGAAGTTGGACTACCTGTGCAACCTCTGTAGGGTCCAGGTATCGCCTCATGCTACCAGTAGTGACACTGACTGTAGCCAAATGCAAAACTAGTGAAGAAACAGTCAGAAAAGATGAGGAGGGAAAAATGTCAGTGGCCTCCACCTGTTAAACCATTGCTGTTTTGGGGGTCGTCTCATTGTTGCCCCTCTAGTGCACCTGTTGGTAATTTAATTAACACCACAGCAGCTGAAACTGATTAACAACCCCCTCTGCTATTTAACTGACCAGATCAATATCCCTGAAGTTCCATTGACTTGATCCTATGCTCTGATTACAAAGTGGTCCTTTAATTTTTTGAGCAGTATACTTATGCCATAAACAAACTTATTTTAACTTATTTTTTAAAAAATCAACATTTTATTTTCAAACTTCACTGATTCTGATATCTTACAGAAATGGGTGGTGGTATAGAAATTCCAGTTTCATAAATGGATTCAGCATGTCACAATCTATAGAGTATACTGACTTTTTTAATGTGGGAGGATTTTGGCGCAGACAAGTGTTATGTGCAGCATTCAAACATGGCGTTTATTTAGTCTGATGGTCAAGATGAGACCATAGAAGTTTCTTTCAGCTGACTTCAGAGTCTCTCATGTGTGTTCTGGTAAACTCTAATCAAGATATAATGTGCACTTTTTAAACAGAGACTTTCTCTTTGCCGTTCTCCCAACAGTTATTGTCTTTGCAGTCTCTCAATCTCATCCACTTTAGCTTGTAAATCGAGTTATCCTAGAACAGTGATGGCTAACCTTTTTGAGCCCGAGTGCCCAAACTGCCGCACAAAACCAAAGAATTTCCTCAAAGTGCCAGCACGTCAATTAAACCTTAATAACAAGATTTTAGTATCTAAAAACTCTTTATAAAGTTGCCTGAACTATGTAACATCTTTTTAAAGGTTGGAATTTTTGTATTGTCAGAAAATCAATTTGATTCACAATCCTTTGGTTTTCATTTCAATTTATTCGCAATTTATAATGTTTTAATGATTTCATTCAATTTAATGAATTTAGGAAGAATTTGATTCAGTTACACAATATATTTTAAATGTATTATTCACATAACATGTCAAATGTATCCTGAGTAAAAAAAAAGATAAACTTCTTAAAACTGTTAACTGTTTCAAGACTCGGTGTGTATTCCCAAAGAGTCTATACATGTTTTTTTGTAAAATTTACAATCAAATTTGAAAATAGTTAAATCATTACATTTCTAATAATATGATGTAAAGAAAACAAAAGAGCTTTCAATTAAACCAACCGTTTTTATTGGAAATTCCAGATTGGAATACAACAGGGCCATGTAAAGTCCCTTTTTTAAATAACATCTTTAAATAATGTTTAAATAACTTAGAAAGTGTCTTAACTGCAAACTGAAAACACTGCTTCATGTAAACATATGCATTGGGCATGCTCTGAAAAAAATTAATGTGATTTTTGTTGTTGCATGCATGCTGATAACTTGTCAATCCTTGGCTCATAGTGCGTTAATTTCAGAGCAACACATGCAGCACTCATGTCATCCGTTAATCTGTTTCTAGCATCAGATTTTATATGATTCAAAGCCGAAAGCAGCTGCTCACAAGCATAGGATGACCCAAACAAAGTAAGAAGAGCAATCCCAAGTGCTTTCATGGGCTTAAAATTGTCTGGCAGAGAATTCCACGCTTTTAGGATTTCATTTTCAGAACTGCTAGCAGTGATTTCATTTGTCACCCTTTCACACTCAATACGTTCAAGAGCCGCACGCAGTCTCATTGAATTTACTTTTCCAGATAGAGCTTTCTTGAAATTCCAGTAGCTCCATTTCCAAATTTTGAATATCCAACCACTGTAAGCAGGAAAGATCAAGATCTTCAAATGTGGACTTTTCTGGGGAAGTTATAAATGAAAGGGTTGTCTCCATCTTACGGAACTGAGAAAATCTTTTACTAAAATTCTCCTTTGCTTCGGCTACAATGGTGGAATATGCTTTCTGGATTTCCTGGTGTTTTTTATGACTGTCCACAAATGTTGTAGAGTTATCCAAATGTATTTTTAGGTTGGGAAAATATTTTAGCTGTCCACTTTCAAGGTCTTTTTCAAAAACATGCAATTTTCTCTCAAAAGCTTTGATGTCACTAAACATGCTTTCTGCTGTTTTTCCCATGCCTTGTAATTTTTTGTTTAGTACATTAAAGTGGTTAGTAAAATCTGTAAAGAACATGAGGTTGGTAAGTCAGGCCATGTTGGTGAGTTGAGGATAGTCTTCCCCCTTTTCGTTCATAAATAGCCTAACTTCTTCCAAGCAGGCCACAAATCTCTCTAACACTCGTCCTCTGCTCAGCCACCGGACATTATTGTACATCAGTAAAGTGTTATATTGTGCCTGAACCTCATCAAGAAGGGCTTGAAATTGTCAAAAATTAAGAGCATGCGCCATGATGAAGTTCACCATTTTTGTTACATCTTTGAGGACATCGTCAAGTTTTTTGCTGCTTTCTTTGGCGCAGAGAGCCTCTTGATGTATTATGCAGTGAAATTTAATCAGTGGATGTTTTGCTTCCTTAGCAAAGAAATGAATGAATCCTGATGTTGTCCCCACCATGTTAGGTGCTCCATCGCTAGTAACTGAAACCACTTTTTCTGGACTTATGTCTAGTGATGAAAAAGCCTCCATCACAGCATTGTGGATATCTATCCCTTGTGTTCTTCCAGGCAAAGACAGCAGTTTTACCAGCTCTTCTCTCATGATGTCACCAGTAGCATAACGCAAAATGAGCGCTAGTCTTGCATGGTTAGTAATATCTGTACTTTCATCCAAGCACATGGAGTGGAAGGGTGCTTTTTGTAAGTTGCAAGTAAGCTGTTGACTAACATCAGCAGCCATTCGCAGAACCCTATCTTTTGCAGTATTTCTGCTTAGCAGCATCTCAGAGATGCGCTGCACAATTTTATCCTTGTTTTGGAAATCATGGAAGAGTGAATTACTCCCAGCCAAAATTGCCTTTTTGATAAAATCTCCATCAGAGAGGGGCTTACCATGTTTTGCCATGCACAGTGAAATTTGAAAGCTGGCAACTGTAAGATGATTAGTTTTTGAAAGATAGTTGCTAAAACTAAGAGACTGGGAGTGATATTTCTTTAATTTTCCTACAAGGAACTCTTTTCTTTGAGCTAAACCAAGTTCAGCAACACTGTTATGGTTGGTCTCAAAGTGACGTTTGACACTTGATGTGCGAGACACAACACTTTCATTACACATAATACACAATGCTTTCCCACTGCGTTCAATCACTCCATATGTCTCTGTCCAGGCCTCTTGGAATGGTCTTCCACTATCTGTTTTTGCTGTACTCATTTTCTTTGTTCAAGACTTCAAGTCTACAAAAAGATAAAATTTGTATAATAAAAAATCTAATGAAGTGCTGTATACAAATCCGTCCCCATAAAAAAATATGTGATTGGGGAATTTTACTAATTGTAGACATCCGTTTTGGTCAAAAAATATACTGTCCGGGTGAAAACCGGACTTGTGCAACCCTAACCTGGACACCTCGACAAATAGCCAGATAATTTAATAGGTTTTTAAAAAGGAGCCCAGGTAAGTTTATAATTAACATTAGTATTATTGGTCCAATTAAACTTAGGCAGCACAGGTAGGGCAAAGTAGAAGTTTACCTAATAATAAATGATGTAGAATGCAGATTGCGTCTCCTGTTCTCCTCAAGTCTCCCGCCAGGGTGGGAGGGCGTGACAGAAGAACGCTCGGTGCTGTAGGTGAGTACCTGGGCGGGTTCAGAGGCGGAGGCGGGGAGTGAGACTTTGCTTCTCACAGCCCCGCGGCGGTTCAGGCAGCCGCGAGGAACACATTGCCGACAGACAGACACCGGCACACTTGCCTCCCGCCGCGCCACATATCTTAATTGCGGACCTTCCCGCGCGCCAGCTGCAAGGCCTTCGCGTGCCATAGGTTCGCCATCGCTGTCCTAGAACTTGGTGGTCTTCCTCACTGGTCTTTTTCTTGCGTCATTACTCGGTTTTTGTGGATGATCTGCCCTAGGCATATTTATAGCTTCATCATACTTTTTCAATTTCTTCATGATTGATTTCACTTGACACCAAGGGATATTCAGTGATTTTTTGTTGTCTCCAATGCTTTTTCAAAGAGTTGCTTGCTATGTTCTTTTGTCTTCATTGTGGATGTTAGGCCACCTTACTCACTCACCACAAGGTGGATTTTCCAGATCAGGCTCATTTAGACTTCACTCAACCAAATCCCCTGACAGGTGACCCCATTAAATTAATTATAGGGCTTCTAAAACAAATTGGCTGTATCATTGATAATTTAGGTGTGTCATATTAAAGGGGATGACTACTTAATTAATTATTTTATTTTATTAATTTAGACCTTTTGGCAGAGATGTGTTTTCACTTTGACAACAAATAATTTTTTTAAGCTGACCTGTGTCAAAAAAGTCAAATTAAATCCATTGTGATCCAATGCTGTATAACAATAAAATGGAGAAACATCCAATGCGGTAAATACTTTTTATAGGCAGTATAAGCATCTATTGTTAAATATTGCATTAAAAATTTATCAGACTTATATTCAAAGGGGAGACAGCAAAGTTTAGCTTTAAACATATACTTTTGTGTGCTGTAAAATTTTTGTTCTCTACTTAGACAAATCACCACAGCACCCTTCAACACAAATCATTACAATGAGGATGTACTGCATGCTGTTTTAAAAAGCAGTAAGTATACAATGCACTGTGAGTCCAGGAGGCACAACCACAAAACAGAACACTTCAGTGTACAACGTGAGTAATGTGAAGCAACATAAGAAACACGACTGCCGATTTTTGTTGCTGACTATGCGTCCACATTTCACAAAGCAGCTGTTCTGGGGTAAAAACAGAGTGGTTTCTAAAATATTTATCTATCAGCCAACCATATTTGTGTAGACACCCATTTGAGAATTTACTTATGACTTTACTTTTGGCAGTTTTAAAATGTATTTATTTATGGAACTTAATTTTGTTTCACAGTAACTTACAAGAAAATAAGTTTTAGTGAATAAAATAATGTCAGAATTTGAAGTTATAACTGCTATTTAAGCCCTGTGACCAGAGGGAATGAGGGAGAGAAAGTAGACAGAGATCGAGATTTTTGAAGAAAAAAGGAAGACTCATCCATCCTCTACTGTAATGTAAAACAGCCATGTGAAGTTGGATACTCTGTGGACACGCAATGGAGCCCTCATATCTTGTATAAGAATCTCAATAGTTACTTTATAAACTACCTTCTTGATGGCTGTGTCAATAAAAATGATCTTTATTTATACATAAAATGTTTTGATCAAGCTTAAAATATCATCATTACAGTATGTAAGTATATACTGTATGAAAATAAATATACAGAAATTCACATATATATACTGTATATTATATAGTCTCAACAAGGGGGTGCTAGGGTAGCAGATCTCATACCCAAAGACAAAGGCCCAAAGACAGTAAAATAACTACAGGGAGGGATAAAAACAGCAAGATTTTAAAAAATTAATGGAAGTAAACAAATCCTGCTGCCTTTCTGGTCCTTCTCAGGTTTTGAACATCTAACTGAAAGATGGATATTCCTTCACATGCCCACCTAAGTGTCACAGCATTGACTGTTGTTACCTTCCATCTTTTTATTTGTTATTCTCTCTTCATAATAACTGGCCTGCCTTCATCCTGCCCACTGAAATTTCTTACTTCCCCTCCATTTGATTCCACACTTAAATGGCCTCTGACATGAAGATTGCTTTAGACCCCTTATTAGGGTCACTCACTTGAAGAGTCATGGGTGTTTTTCCATTTGTTCCTTGTACACTAGGTCACCCATCACAATTACAGTATATCTATAAATATTGTGACGCATGAGTCACTGTCTTCCACCCCAAAACATGAGGCTGAGACTCAGTACTTTATCAAAACCAGCTTTATTCAACTGGAAACAGGAATAGCATGGT
Source organism: Polypterus senegalus (assembly GCF_016835505.1). Lineage (NCBI taxonomy): Eukaryota > Metazoa > Chordata > Cladistia > Polypteriformes > Polypteridae > Polypterus > Polypterus senegalus. Next base: position 40,007,486 of record NC_053155.1, read on the forward strand.
TATTTATTGCAGTGAGAGCTACCACTCTCCTATACACAGGCACAGCAAACAGGCACAGTCGGGGCCAGGTCAGTGGCCAAATTATACTGTTCCCTGAATGTATAATGTCCCTTGCTTCACCCATCAGTGACAGACATGTACAGTGGGTCCTCGGGTTACAACGTCGTAAAATACGACGTTTCGAGTTTATGACGCTCATTCCCATAAAAACGTAAAAAAAAAATTGAGATGTGAATGTTTCGGATTACGCTGTTAGCATCGTACTTACAGACTTACGGAGTTTGGTTGCGGGTGGCGAAAATACGCGGCATATGAGTGAGGGAGTTTACGAACTACAGTAGTTTAGTTGCATGCTGTGAAACTGAAAGTGAAAGTGCGCGGTGTATGAGTGAGGGACTCGAACTTACAACGCTCACTCCCATAAAAATGTGTTTCGGCTTATGCCATTATCGCCGTACTTACAGACTACGTGGGCAAACTAGTTTGGTTATGCGCAGTGGAAGGAAACACATTAACACAGCAAGGAGGTGAACTCGTTTGGTTGCACGCAGAGGAAGTGTTCTTTTTGTGTTGCTTTGTTTGGCAACTTTTTGGCCCTTATCATGGCTCCTAAACGAAAGTCAGAGTCTTCAGATGGTAGTGTTTCGAAGAAGAGGAAAGCCATCACGATGGAAGTGAAATTAGACATTGTAAAGAGATCAGAAAGAATAAATGTAAGGAATTTATTTTTACACTCATTTTTTGTCATTTTTTCTGTTACTACAGTACAGTGTACAGTACAGTATATTTATGTCCTTTTCCCTTTTCTGTGGCTTAGTTGTGTTTTTATGTTCTAGATTATAATTTTGCAAATTTGTTAGGATAGGTAAGTGACTTAGGCTAGGGAGTGTTTCAACTTACACCAAAATTCGGGTTACATCACTGTCATAGGAATGGAACTGTGTCGTAGCCCAAGGACCCCCTGTATAGCACGATCTCGATCACTTGTAGATGTTTCTGTGGCACTATACTGCTGTACTTGGAACCTGTGGTTGCCTCGGTAGCAGACAAGCAGTCCTCCACAGACATGGCAGTCGTGCTTCGGTGTTAGGGGGGGTGTCCTAAAAGAGTTCAGAAACCTCACATCCCCCACTTTAGCTTTGTCCACACTTTTGTGGGCAAAACGACCATCCAAGGCAGGCTCATCCAGACAGCAGAGAGCATCAGCATTGGTGTGTTCAGCCCTGGGATGGTGGCGAACATCAAAAGCGAAAGACTGCAAGCTAATAGACCACCAAGTGAGCTGGGCATTCGAATCCTACTGTTTGTACAGCCAGTGAAGCGGGGCGTGATCAGCCACCAGTGTAAACCACCATCCCCAGAGGTAGAAATGGAGGGCCTCCTCCGCCCAATTAATCACCAAGCACTCCTTTTCAATAGTCGATTAATTACGCTTCCCATGTAGCAGCTTTCTGCAGAGAAACATGATGGGGTGTTCTTCCCCCTCAAGACATTGTGAGAGAACCACTCCTAAACTATAAGCGCTCGCATCCTTTTGCAGAATAAATTCCTTTAAAAAGTCTGGATTGTGCAGAACCAATGATAAAGTCCGAGAAGGCTCTCTCACATGCATCGGTCCAGAAAACAATACGATTCTTTTTGCCCTTTGTCAAGTCAGTGAGGGGATGGCCCGATCCGCAATGTTGGGAATGAACCACCTGTATTACCCGGCAAGCCCGAGGAAGGCACAAACCTGCTCCTGTGTTTTAGTACATAGATATGCAAGCACCTCCCCCACCTCATCCATTTGAGGCATGAGTAAACCCTTCCTCCATGGAATATCCCAGATAATGGGTTTCTGACATACTCAGTCTGCAGTTCTTAGGGTTAGCTGTCAGCCCCGCCAGCCGTAAACAGTCAAGCACCGCCTAAAGACGGACGAGATGAGATTCCCAGTCATTAATGAAAATAACAACATTGTCAAGGTAGGCACCTATGTACGCAGAATGGGAATGCAGGATCTGGTCCATCATCTGCTGAAAGTTCAATGGTGCGCCATTGAGACCAGATGGGAGTGCTGTAAGTGGCGAATGCAGTCTTCTCACAGCTGGACTCCTCCAAGGATACTTAACCAATATCCCTTTGTGAGGTCTAGCGTGGAAATATATGAGGCCTGCCCAAGCTTCTCCAACAGCTTGTCCACATGCAGCATCAGGTATGCATAAAATGTGACAAGTATGATTTGGCTCCGCCACTCTCTTTTGCTCAGACAAATAATGCCTAACTGAAGCATCTACAGAACTTCTTCATGTATCATCTTCCTTGTTGCATCTGGCAGGCGATATGAGTGCACCTGTAAGCACCATGTGTTCTGCAATTGTTGTCCAGCCAGGCACAGCCAAAAAGACCGATAACAGTTCCGCTTTATGAGTGTCAGTTAAATCCTTGTCTATAGCGACTTCTGTTTGAGGGGCGGCTGCAGATGTAAACATGACCTCTCACGGTTCATGCCACTCCTCCATCAGGTTAATATACAAAACCTGTACGGGCTTCCACCGCCCTGGAATCCTAACTTTATAATTCACAGGGGATATGCGCTCTTTGATGACTGGCGGATTCAACCACTCACCCCATAATTTACACGGATCTGACAGAATCAATACCAGCACCCAATCCCCCTTCTTAAACTTGCGAAGTTTATTTGTCTTATCATAATCACGTTTCTGCACCTCCTGCTTACGCTGAAGATGTTCCATCACAATAGTGGACAGTCTGGAAATTTCTTCCTGCAGTGACACAACTCAGTCAGCAAACCTGCCCCCTCGAGGTGTCAGAAGAATCCCTGCCCACTCTTCTCGAAAAATGTTCAACACACTGCGTGCTTGCCAGCTAAACAGTAGCTTGAAAGGGCTCAGCCAAGTAGATCCCTGCAAAGACTCCCTAACAGCAAACAGGAGGAAGGGCACTACTGCATACCACGAGGTCAGGTTGTCATGGGTGACTCGTCAAATTATCTGTTTTAGGGTTTTATTAAATCGTTCAGGCCATTCATCTGTGGATGATAAACCGTAGAGTGTAACTGATTAATTGCAAAGCTTTCACATAGCTGCTTCATGATGCAAGATATAAAGGGCTTGCCCTGATCAGTCAAAATCTCGCAAGGGAAACCAATATTCGTGAGCATTTCTGAGAATGCTTTTGCAACAGAGTGGGTGTCCGTTCACCACAGCATGGCCACTTCTGGGTATCTTGTGGCGTATATGAGCATATAGTTAAAGCCAATTTTACTCTTGGGAAGCGGGCCAACAATATCTAATCCCACCCTCTCAAAGGAAATATCGCACATAGGCATCGGTTCAAGGGGTGCCCTGTCGGGTCTGTGAACGGAAACAATTTGACAATTGGGACAGGCTTTACAAAATTACCCATATTTACCTAAAAAAAACACTTTGAAATGTATTCCCTTGTCTTTTTTGCGCCGAGCTGACCCCCCCAAAACGTGACTGTGAGCAATTTTTAAAACCTTCTCCCTAAGCTCACTTGGTACTACCAACTGCTTGATACACCCATCACCAATACAATCAGAAATAACCCAATACAGAAAACCATCTTTAAGTAAACTCTTCAGATACTAAGAGTTATTTGCGACATGGGCTTTTCTGAATGCAAAATTCAAGTTGCTATTGGTTCATTGCAGGCGAGCAAACTCTGTATGGATGGCAGTCTCTGCTTCCTCCATGTTCGATGCAGCATTGCACTCACATCCCACTGCTACTTCATTTTTGGCCGGGTCCGTATTGAGTGTCTGATCTGGGAAGGCTGTTGGAGTGCGTGACAGTGTGGAAAAGCATGCAAGCTGTCCTGGGTCTTCACTTGAGGATTCATCCCCCACCTCGCTGGACAACTGTGGTTCAATTTCAAACCTGGTTCCTTGACTGACATTATCTGTGGCGAACCACTCTCTATCCACTATGGAGGAAGGCGCTCTGCATTTGGCCAAAGCCTGTGGGAAAAGGTCATTCCTTTTTCCTATTAGGAGTGACCAGGGTATGGTATCTGATATGGCAGTCCAAACCTTAAAGTTCTTCCCTTTAAATTTTAGAGGGAGTAATATAGTCTCTTATGTTTTAATGTCCCAATGGACGCAGCGGATGTTCACTTTGTCTGAGGTCTTATAAGGGGTCTGCTGGAGCAATTCATGGCGGACTACGTAGAGGTCACTACCAGAGTCCAACAGTGCCAAGAATTCCGGTCCAGCCAACGTAATAAAGACCTTAAAATTGTCCTCCTTTAACATCTTGCATCAATGTTGCTATGCGCTTGAAGCAAAACAGGAAACACTCTTGGTTGTCCAAATGAGCCACCTTCACCAGCACATCCCTGAGGAGTGTGAAGACATGAGCACCCACAGGGGCCTCATTTTGCTCCATTGGTATCAGGATATCAACATCACTTTAGCAAAATCAGCTTTATTCAACTTGAAACAGGAACAGCAGGGCTACTACTCTCCTATTCCCTTCATTTCTTCTATTCCCTCAACTGTTCCCTGCATTTATAATGTCCCTTGCTTCACCCATCGGCGACAGACACGTATAGCACAATCACCATTGGCTCGTTGTTGTTTCTGGGGCGCTCTGCTGAAACAAGACATGCAGTCCTCCACAGATGCGTCAGTCGTGCTTCGGCATGCCGTCCTGTTGGGGGTGGTCCTAAAACACTTCAGAAACCTCACAATATATATATCTACAGTATATCTAATAATGCATGCATTATTAGAAAAGCATCTTTAGTGCTCTAAAGTACTTAATACTCCTCTGGGATATGGTGTCAGTGTCACGGTCACTAACGCTTTCTCCTTTTTCATAGATACAGATAGATAGATAGATAGATAGATAGATAGATAGATAGATAGATACTGTAGATAGATAGATACTTTATTAATCCCAAGGGGAAATTCACATAATCCAGCAGCAGTATACTGATACAAAGAAACAATATTAAATTAAATAGTAATAAAAATGAAAAAAATTAAAATAAAATTAATGTTCGCATTTACTCCCCCGGGTGGAATTGAAGAGTCGCATAGTGTGGGGGAGGAACGATCTCCTCAGTCTGTCAGTGGAGCAAGACAGTGACAAAAGTCTGTCACTGAAGCTACTCCTCTGATGACACTGTTAAGTGGATGCAGTGGATTATTCATGATTGACAGGAGTTTGCTTAATGCCCGTCGCTCTGCCACAGATGTTAAACTGTCCAACTTTAATCCTATAATAGAGCCTGCCTTCTTAACAAGTATGTCCAGGCGTGAGGCGTCTTTCATCTTTATGCTGCTACCCCAGCACACCACCACGTAGAAGAGGGCACTCGCCACAACCGTCTGGTAGAACATCTGCAGCATCTTACTGCAGATGTTGAAGGATGCCAACCTTCTCAGAAAGTATAGTCTGCTCTGACCTACAGTAGAATAAAGAAGGACAACTGGGTGGACTTTTGATGTCATTTTGTTTTCTATTCCGGAAGCACTGCCTCTTCTGATCCGCCGACTATTTAAGATGACAACAAACAGGAAATCAGCATGTATTAGTGAACATGCAATTGCAAAGGACGGAGCTACTTCCACATAAGCAAGCAAACTTGTGTTGGGAAAGACCAGGCACTTGATTATTACCTTCTTTTGTTTTGTTGATTTTGTTTTCTTTAGTAACCTCCCCACACCATTATCTGTTTTCTTGTTTGATTACAGTAAAAGTATAAATATACAGTGCTCTCCACAATGTTTGGGATCAAGACACATTTTTCCTTGACTTACCCCTCTGCTCCATAGCTTAAAATTACAAATCAAATTCAGATGTGAATAAAGTGCACATTGCAGACTTTCATTTAGTCTCCCACAGGCTTAATGGTATTTGCAGCTGGACCTAGCTACTGAGAGACAAATTTTCTACTGTCTTAAAAGTCCATCTGATCTGGAAGTGTTTCTGAAGGTTTGCTTCTGATGTACTGGAAATACTCCCAGGTTTAAGGGTTTCAGCAAAATAAAGCCTTGTATTGTTTTTAATGTCAACTCTGTTGTTCACATGCAGATCATTACTGTTTGTAATATGAATCAACACAGCATTACACACTTTTTTGCAATGCGTTCTCTGCACAGCCAATGAGAAAAATACTGAGGAACTAAAAAAAAAATTTCTATAGAGTTAAACCACGATGAAAATATTAAGCAGAATTTTGCATACTGTAGTTGTTCTTGATCAGAAGATGGTAAAACAAATAACAGAGGATTGTGTTTTTGTGTGAGGAAAAGTAACTAGTAGAAGTAGGGGGAGGAGCCTGATGGAACAAGAAGAACGAGTAGCTGAGGAGTGTGGGCGATTCAGAGGATAGTGGGGACAGAGTAGTGAGAGACAGGAGAAACAGTGCTAGCTGTTGCAATGAGCGAGGCTGTAGGCGCTAGTGATATTCTTGTTTTGAAGGTGTGCCCAGGACATTAACATCGGGCTGATGAGAATAAAACCACAGTAGGGACTGCATTGTATTATTAAAGTAAGGTGCTCCGGCATCCACAGAAGCTTACCTGGTATCCCAAAGAGTCACTAGAATACTATAGTGGTTCACACTTACCTTGAAAGCTGTCACATGTGCTTTTAATCTTTTGTGTAATTTATTGCATTACATCAAGAGTTATTCCTCAAAATGCCAGTTATCATTAAGAGGGATGTAGAAGAAATGAATATATTACAGACAAATGCAATTCAGTGCTTTTCTGTTGACATTAATTCTTCCTTTTCACCTCTTTCACCTCTCCAAACTGATTTACAACTGCTCCTCCTTCTCTTACCTCCACTTGCTAGAAGCCAATTTATTCCTCCTCGTACCATCATTCACTTTGTCATACCTTCTGTAGTAGTAGGATGTTGTACCATGTTAACCATTATGGATGCAATGAGAAGTCAAGCAAAATGAGACCTTTTTCGGCTAACTGAATATTATAAAGTGTTCAGTTAGCCAATAAAAGGTGTCATTTTGCTTGACTTCTCATACCTTCTGGTGATAGGAGGTGTATTGTTGAATTGTTTAGTTTAATTGATAGTCATTTATTACATAAGTAATATAGGGTATGGGTGTATATACTGTGTGCCTCTCTCTCACTCTCTATGTACATTCTGTATATGCCACTCCAGATGGAAAAACCCCATTTAATGCAGTTTGTAGTGAAATCAACACTGAAAATCAATCATCTTCTCGTATGCTTTCATGCAGAGACATGCACCTCAGGACTGCTGTGGACAATGACTTTCTGTAAATGCTAGGGGCAAAGAGGCAGAATCTTCTGAACCTGGATGCGCCATCAGCAATCATTAGATGAGTTTTCCTTTGTCCTGGGATGGAAAGGGAAGCTGCCTTTCTAATGGGGGTAACTCTCTTTCCAATCCCCTTGATGCTCCTTCAAATTCTTCCATGTAAGATATTCGCAATTCAAATTTTGATTGACTATTTCTATGTTGTAGCATTGGAAGAATATGACATCCCAGGATGCTTTGCAGCACGGCATCAAAACTTTCAATTACAAGCAGTTAAAAACTACATGTAAAATTTGTTTTATGTATTCTTATGGTGATTGGGGTCTACTGAAGTTTGGGTTAGAACGTATTTGCCTGCCACCACTGACTGAGGGATGCTTGCTGTATGTGTCCTGGAAACGGGCCTAAAGAGGTAGACATATTTTGAATATTGCCAGTTGTATTTATTACTGCATCAGTAATAAGAACAATTTTCTTTTCCTATGAAGAATCAGAAATAGTGTGAAAACAAACTGGATGCAAAGAACTAACAAATGAACAAAAAGATACTACATGACAGAGTGTTAAGGAGGTGTTATAGATGAGGTGTTACTGATGAATTAAAATGTCAAAGAGAGAAATTCAGTGAAGAAGAAAATGTTAGACGTGCTCTGGCCGTGTAAAACTGCAAAGAACTAAGGCAAACGATGGAAATAAAATGGAACAATTTGTTTAAAGGTTAAAGAACAACTATGTACATTGTGCCGTATGTCTTGGAAAAGTCAAAAGGAATCACCTAACTGTAAAGTAAACAATGAATGATACTAAATATTGGAAAAGAAGCATTGTGGTAGGTACGAAATAATATTATAAACCATAGAAGATCATAACATTTAAAGCAATATTTCAGAAGTATATGAACAGTATATGATGTGGAAGGGGAAGAAAGGAGGACAAACATTAAAAGATATGAGAAGCATAAAAGACGTTTGGGTAAACAGAGACAACAGTATGTGTAGATCAAATATGTGTGTAATTCATGTGATGTAATAAAGTGAAGGGAGTATAGTGACGGGTGTATGTGTTTGTGTGTATGTAGAGTATGATGTTTCTGGTTACAGTGAATCCAAGAGTAGGATGGTTAACTAAACATAATAAATACTAAAGTGACATTTAGCAAAGTGAAAGGCCAATAATATATATTGTCACACACATGTGCATGGAAGGCAGCTAA